>NC_091440.1:39790975-41280975 GCF_964237555.1 Oryctolagus cuniculus | reverse complement strand
ATGCTTTTTCTATGAGTAAAAATCATTTTATCTGATCACAAATAAAAGAACCATAAATGTATGTAGTACTTTTATATATAGTTTATGAAATTTTCAGTAAATTTTAACATATTCAATTTTCTAAGTACTCCAAAAAGTTCCTAAATCTTAAAATTAGAAAGATATACTAAAGACATACTAAAGAAATAACTAAAGACTTCTACATTAATAACTGATCAATTTTCAAATTATATTCATATTGATTACATCATAAATTCCTAGAAAATGTAAGCTTTACTCTGTGTAAAACTGTAGCAGTTTATTTTACAAGTGGCAGTTGTGAATGATCCAAAGACAGAATTCCTACTCATCAGAGAAGATCTCATTGGATGTGGGGGCTCATGCTACTTTATCCTGTTCATATCTAATCCCCAGTACATCTCCTGTGCTTTAAATAAATACAAATATTTGTTTCCTCGGTACATTTATTGAATAAGTTTAGGTTTAATAAAATTGTATTCAATAAATAAGGACTGTTTTTAATACTTTAAAATGTACTAGGAAATTACTCTCACAATCACTAATAGGAAAAATAACTAATTTAGTTACTTCAGTGATTTTTTTCCCTTACAATATTGTGCACATTACAATCTTGTTATATGTAATCAAAACACTATAACATTAGGTTTTCAAGTTTACCATTTGGGATCAAGTATAAATCATGATAACTATGATATAATGAATTATAAGCAGATAATGTGCTCAGTGGTTTGAACATGCATATTCCCCAACTATATAATCAAGCTCCACATTCATTGGCTAATTTGATAGTTCCAATAGTTTCCATTGAATATTTATATAGGTCAGTACTCCAGACATACATTATCTCATTTAAATTTGAGAAGACTTATTTATTGTACCTACTAATTTTGGGCCTGTGCTAGACATACAAAGAATATGAGAAGATAGGGCGTAAGACTTGATGTAGAAGTTTGAGCTGAACAAATGACCACTTAAGAACAAATAAGTAAAGAACACAGAAATCACTGGAAAGGACAGGGGATGTTTGAGAAACAAGAAGGTTCACCATGACATGAGGGTCATCAATGTGCCTGAGGTAAAAAAAAATAAACTATTAAAGCCCATATTTTACACCATCAACCCATTATTACAGGGTTGTTATGGAATCTCCTATTAAGAGTTTTCCTAAGACATCACTAGAATATTCCCTCAAACACTGCTTCTGGAATGAGAATGCACAAAATAGTAAAACTAGTATCTTAAGAAAATTCCATCCTGCCTAGGGTTTTGCATATGAAATCTGCTATTTACTCAAAAAGAGCTCTGAGGTCCAGAGAAATTTCTTGTTGTCCAATGTTATGAATCACAGAGTTAAAATACTGGCATTAAGTGCAATAGCTATATTTCAAAGGATTGGAAACTGAAGAGACAGTTACGTGAGTAGGATATATTTAGGGTGAAAATTCTATATGAGGTTTTGAAATGTACAAGAAAAATTATATCTAAAGAACATACGTGAATAAAAAGTTGCATGTTAGAGATTTTGAAAAAATGGAGCTATTCATGTATGTGGTTAATATTATCAAAATTTTGAAAATTCCAAAGAAAAAAGTTTTTGGTCTATGTATATCTATAAAGTAACATGATATATTTACTAATGGGTTCCGCTATACTTGTATGTACCCTTTATTATTAATTTCTATAATGTCAACATAGAATTTTAAAAAGAAAAGCCATTTGTGAAGACTCCATCCTAATTTGAATAAAGTTAGAATTTTTAAACAATGAGAAATGTGCAAAATATATTTCAAAAATATTTCTATAAACTTGAAAAAATGATTGCATACACATTTAAAAAAACTTTTTTTTTTTTGAGAGCAGTTGAGAGAACTGAAGAGAAAGAGGGAGAGAGATTTAGATTCCCAGTCACAGATCTCTCCCTAAATGTTCAACAGCTAAGCCGGGCTGATGCAAAAGCAGGGAGCCTAAGACAACCTAGCTCTCCCACCTGGGTGGCAGGAACTCAATTACTTGAGCCATCATTGCTGTCTGCAGGGTCAGCATTAAACAGAATGCTGCAGGTAGGAGCTGGGTAAGAAACAAGGCACTCCAATGTGGGACACAGGTGTCTCAACCTTCAGACTAAATGCCTACACTGCCATAGTTATGTTTTTCAAAAAAGATTTTGTATGAAAATGGTCCACAAGATTGCATGCTAAGAATTAAATTGTAGGGGCCAGCGCTGTGGCGTTGCAGGTAAACCCTCTGCCTGAGGTGCCGGCATCCCATATGGGCGCCAGTTCCAGTCCTGGCTGCTCCACTTCCGATCCAACTCTGCTATTGCCTGGGAAATCAGTAGAAGATGCCTCAGGTCCTTGGGCCTCTGCACCCACGTGGGAGACCCGGAGGAAGCTCCTCGTTTCTGGCTTCGGATAGGCACAGCTCCAGCTGTTGCGGCCATCTGGGGAGTGAACAAACAGATGGAAGACCTCTCTCTCTTTCTTTCTCTCTCTACTTCTGCCTCTCTGTAACTCTGCCTTTCAAATAAATAAATCTTTTAAAACAAAGAATTAAATTGTAGAAAACAGAAAATTCAAATACAACCAACTTGCTAACTACCCCCCTTAGTGCTCTATCATTTCACATTACCAAAATGAAAATCTACAACCAACTTATCTTTGACAAAGGAGCTAAAATCAATCCCTGGAGGAAGGACAGTGTGGGGAGCAGCTCGGACTAGACTGTTACTGGAATTAAGACTTATTCTATGCATCTGCTCTCCCACAATATGGCGCTGGGAGAGAAGTAAACAGCTTCCGCACAGCTGCCTCCAGTTCAACCAATTAACTGTAGGACTTGCTCCTGATTGGAGAGCAGCGTACTCAGCCGAGTTAGGATTGGCGGAAGAGGACTATAAAGGAGGAGAGAGACGGCATGCACCGGGAACATCTAAGGGAACCCGTGCAGCCCCCGAGAGAGCCGGCCGGCGGTGTGCCGCTCCCCTGCGGAAGTGGGGAATGTGGCCAGGGGGAACTGCCCTTCCACGGAGGTGGAAGGGATAGTAGCCAACCCGGGAAGAACCAGCAGCAAACCCGGGGAGGGCCGAGCAGACGAAAGAACAGCGCAGGGTCCTGTGTCGTTCCTCCACGAAGAGGGGGAGCGACAGACAGTCTCTAAAACATACGGTGCTGAAAAAACTGGATCTCCAAGTGCAGAAGTATGAAACAAAAGTCCTTTACAAAATGATGTTAAACATTAGAAACCTTCAACACTGAGCTTTAAGCAGAACGTCACAAAGGAAATGTTGTATGGCTTGAAGCAAATCCCTTGTACTTTCTTTTCTCCTTAAATTATCCTGCTTCTAAAATTCTGGTGTCCTGTAGGAGTCATCAGTGAAAAAATTTTTCTTACTCCTTATAAAAATAAAAGAAAAGGCCGGGAGCTGGCATCGTGGTGCAATGGCTTGAGTTGCCACTTGTGCTACCTGCATCCTGTGTGGAAACAGCTGCTTGAGTCCTGGATGTTCTTCTTGCTATGCAGATCCCACCTAATGACCTCAGAAAGCAGCAGATTATGGCCCAAGTGCGTAGCTCCTGCCACTCACATGGGAAATTCATATGGCGTTCTGGGCCTAGCATCAGCCTGACCCAGCCCTGGTCAATACGACTATTATTAGGAGTGAACCAACAGATGGAATCTATCTCCATCTCCATCCACATCTCTGTCTCTCTCACTATTTCTGTATCTCCCTTTGTCACTCGCCTATCAAGTGAATAAATAAATCCTTCAAAAAATAAATAAATGAAGGGAAAAGCCCTAAGCATCAGAAAAATCAGGTTATATGTTAAGGAAATAAATCTATACAATTACCACAAAAGAAGGGAAGAAAGGTGGTTGTGTGGTTCCTCTCACATTACTGGTTTTCAATAAATATTTTGCAATCTTTAACCCAAATATGAAATATATTAATATGAATAGGCATTCAATGGTCCTGGGGCTGGCACTGTGGCTTAGCGGTAAAGCCGCCACCTGCAGTGCTGGCATTCCATTTAGTCACTGGTTTGAGTCCTGGCTACTCCACTTCCAATTCAGCTCTCTGCTATGGCCTGGGAAAGCAGTAGAAGATGGCCTGAGTCCTTTGGGCCCCTGACCCGCATTGAGACCCGGAAGAAGCTCCTTGCTCCTGGCTTCGGATCAACGCAGCTCCGGCTGTTGAGACCAATTGGGGAATGAACCAGTGGATGGAAGACCTCTCTCTCTCTCTCTCTCTCTCTCTCTCTCTCTCTGCCTCTCCTTCTCTCTCTGTGTAACTCTGATTTTCAGATAAATAAATAAATCTTTTAAGAATGGTTGGTCCCAACTATAAAGACTTAAGTTTTCCAAAATTGGAAGAAACTCATATAACAGACTTAGCTCTATCATTTATTTAATTTTTATTAAAATTAAAAGTAAATAAATTTTAACATGACAAAAACGTGAATACTAAATGACCAGTCAGGTAAGAAGCTTGGTCTGACATTTGTTGAAAGAGCAATTTAAAAAAAAAAAAGAAAGAAAAGCAACCTGGGGCTGGTGTTGTGGTATAGCGGGTCAAGCAGTGCCTGGCATACCATATAGGCACCAGTTCGAGATCCAGCTGCTCCTCTTCTGACCCAGCTCCCTGTTAATGTACCTGGAAAAGTAGCAAAGGATGGCCCAAGTGCTTGGGTTCCTGCACATACTTGGGATACCCAAATCAAGCTCCTGGCCCCTGTCTTTCACCTGGCCCAAACCCGGCCATTGTGGCCAATGGGAAATGAGCTTGCAGATGAAGATCTCTCTCTTCCTCTCTCTCTCTCTTGCGTCTTTCCCTTTCTCACTCTGTAGCTCTGTCTTTCAAATAAATAAAATAGACTTTTAAAAAAAGAAAAAAACAAATTATGTATGTGAGAACAATAGCATACGTTAGCATCAATGATCAAATGGAGAGAAGATAAACACAGAGGCATAACATCAATAAATAGTATATTTATGCAATTGAAGTATCACTTATTATTGCCTATCCCATTATATATAGACTAAGAGCAAAGACTAATGAGTATTTTTTTTTTTGGACAGGCAGAGTGGACAGTGAGAGAGAGAGACAGAGAGAAAGGTCTTCCTTTGCCATTGGTTCACCCTCCAATGGCCGCCGCGGCCAGCGCACTGCGGCCAGAGCACCGTGCTGATCCGAAGGCAGGAGCCAGGTGCTTCTCCTGGTCTCCCGTGGGGTGCAGGGCCCAAGGACTTGGGCCATCCTCCACTGCACTCCCTGGCCACAGCAGAAAGCTGGCCTGGAAGAGGAGCAACCGGGACAGAATCCGGCGCCCCGACCGGGACTAGAACCCGGAGTGCCGGCGCCGCAAGGCGGAGGATTAGCCTAGTGAACCGCAGCACCGGCCGTGAATATTTTTTAAACCCAAAAAGCTCGAGAGAACTTGGAAGTATTGGCACCATGAAAAGAAACAAAATTCTTTTTCAACTGTGCTATAGCATAGTTCTTCTCAGCATACAAATTTGACTGACTCCTGATTTTAATGAAAGTTTATAATCTTAAAAATATCACTCCTTACACTTGGGATGACTGAAACAGTAGCACATATCTTTGACTTCTTAAAACACTAATGGGATTTTCATATTTATGTTTTGAATATGCTTTAATTACTCAAAACCCTTTTAGACCATTTTATTTTTTTAAATGAAAGAGGGAATTTACACAGCAGTTCATGTCTCTGAAGTTTCATGCTATTAAAGTTACTTATCCTTTAGCTGATGGTGATGTAATCTTTTTGTCTAATAGAAAGAAGCCAATAGCTGTTCAATATAAGAACATAAAATGTTTAAAAGTTCATGATGATTAAGGTTGCAGACCATAATGATTCTCAGCACACCAATGAATATTGGTATATATTTTTAGTATCAATGTTTTCGTAAGAATTATTGCTTTTTGAATGATTTAGTTCATAGTCAGCAAATTACATATAAGAAGCTCAAGCAGAAAATGACACGGACTTATAATTAATTTTTCTTCAAATGTTTCTAAATAGTTACTTGTTTAATACAGATATGAGTAGTAAAAAAAGTTAGAGGGTTATTATGAGACACATGATAAATGTAGTCATGAAAGAAAAAAATTTTAATTTAGTAGACACTATCAATCTAGAAAGCCTATGAATATTTACTATTAATTCAGTATGCTGAAAAGTAGGTAAAAGAGGGAGAGTTTATGCAGGAGAGGATTGTATAACAAAAATACTATAAGGGTATGAAAATCTAAGAAAATTTTCATGATTACACATCCATATTTATAAACAATGGTAGTCCTATATTCTTGAGAAAATGTTAAACATGTTTTCTCTTAAAAAATATTTGTTAAAAATGGTTGTAAGCTGTTAGGATGTGGTTTAGGTTTTTATTCTGACAGTGAAACCATTTAGAAAATCTTGATGTGATAATATGTACCATCAGTGATATAGTAAGTTTTTATGTAATTCATGGTATGAACTTTTCATATGTTTCATACAGATATATTTTCTAAAGATCAGATAATTGCATTTTTTGCCTTGCTATTAATCCTTAAATGATGTAATCATCACAGTTTTAACTCTCTTTCTCTATCTCTTAGATCATCCAGTATACCAACCCAGATCAATATACATTCATAGAATATCTGATATTTTTAAAGCAAATGTGAGTTTACAGTCTAGTCATGAAAGCACACAAATGAAGAAATAAATTCCAAATAGCAGGTTAATGCTATAACGAAGATGTTGGAGGAATATAAGAAAAATAGAAACAGAAAACCCAGGTTCACCTAGTATATTACTACAAGTAATGTGTCATACTGGCAACTTCACATATTAATAGCAAAATCATGAATAGATAGAATAATTACATTAATTACTAATGAAAAAATAATAGTATGAAAATTCTAGGTCAATTCAACTTGAAGCATAAGGTTGATTCAGTATGCCGATTATAGTATTGGATGTGCCTTTACTGTTGTTCTCTAAACTACGATCTCTGAACCTTTTCATTTCATTCCTGAATTGTTCTTCATCAGAGTTATGCAAGAGAATTAAGTTCTGATTTTGTGATATTCATTTTGTATCATAAAGTAACTTCCTTCTTGTGTATCTCTACTTAAACTAGATAAACAGCATCCATGTAAAAATCAGGAAAAAAGTCATTCATATATTTTTCTGCAGAGTCTTATTTTTGCTAAACCCTGGTGGAGAATGGGCTGTTTAACCCACACACTTCTTTCTTTATTTAAATATTATTATTTAAAACTTGACTCTTCCATGAAACTTTGTGTTTCATCACTGCTGATTTTCATAATAGACTTGTGCATGGGTGTTTGATTATTATGAAAGATATATGCCAAAATACATATAATACACAACAGATATTTTTTTTTCTTCATTGTAGAAGAAGAGTTTATGGAAACATTAGAAATTTAGAGACCACTTGGTCCAAGTGATGCACTACCTATAGTCCATTTAAATTAGTGGTAACATTTGAAATCAAATTTCAAAATATTTCAAAATACTTACCTGAATGCTGATACTTCTCAAATAGTCCTAGACTTTAACATGTTATCACCCAAAGAGTATAGTCATTTTCTCATTGACATTCCATAGTGCAGATAATACAATTTGTAGAAATATTGTTCCATTGAACATGTTTTTATGCTTCATGTACCTATTTTTACTTTTCTATAATAATCTTCATTGGAAGAAAAACTGTCTCTAATATAATATGTTCGAGTACTTCTATTTGATTAATTAATTATTACCCAGTTTTATTTTCTACACTGCCAGCCAATCAATTGTGTCTTTGGTAAGTATGTTTTTCAAAGAAATAATTCATGTTCATAACATCAATATTTAGAAAAATTAGGCAAAGTACTCAGTCTATACAATTTGCAAATAGTAATTTTAAATTAAAAAGAGAAGGTTCCCATATTCATAATTCAAAATTTATAATTTGAAAACATATATTTATATCTACCAGTATAAATTTTTAATATGCACACTAAGACAATATTTCATTGAGGTAGATAATATACATGTAAATGGGTTGGGTTGATACCATCAAATATAAGAAGGGAGCTTTTGCAGTTCTCACAGTCTTGGCTTTGTTATTTGTCCAATATACTTTGGAAACAACTACCTTGTAAATTAAGTGATGAGATTTACTTCCATTGTCTTCATGATTCAATGACCATGAGTCTTTTAATCTAAACAAAACTTAACAATAATATTTTCTAAATTGCTTTTCTATTGCTCTAAGCAAAGTGAAAATGGCCCTGAAGGCACTGCAAAAGAAAAAGAGCAGACCCAGAGTTACAAACATTAACAATTAGAAAAACAATTCTCTTCTGTTTAAAATGTACCGGGAATTGAATTCTCACCTACCTGTACATAGAGGAAGCAGAAGTCTTCTTTCATACTTTGTTTTTGCTGACAAGGCTTAATTTTTACTCAGTACTGTAGGCTTTTAGATGCTTTTACATGATGTAGAAATATACCTCATTCTGTGATTAAAATCTAGTCAGAAAAAAAGGGTCATATAATCATATGTTACCTTTATCAATATGCATCCTTTTCGAATCATGTCCCATGTCATGGCCAGCCAAATCTCCCTCTTTTGGACCAGGTAGTACATTTGGTGATAAACCCATCAGCATCTGGTTCATGGACAACCCATTTTGATGCACAGCTGTTAAGAACAAAGCAAATGAACAGACACAAAAACACCATACCATACAAGTTCAAATAAATCTGTTGAACTCTTGGACTCAAAAGTAAATAAAATGTAGTGTTCTAACTTTACAATTATAATCTATCCCAGAAAACCCTGTAAAGATTTATGAATATGTATTTTTAACACTATGATGTTAAAAGGTAGTAAATAATATTGTAGTAGAATGATAGGGCAAATATAGTTTTCCAAATTATGCCACTCTAATCACAAATTAAATATTAATATTTGATTATAGTCCATGAAACACAGTGTCATTAATATCAAACCATTTCTATAAAAATTTGTTTTGAAATCAAACTTGAAAATAAAATTGATGAAGTATTATCTATTGAATAATTTTAAAACAATAAATAATAGTAATCTGTCACTACCATAATGATAAATCTTTCACTATTGTTAACAATGATGATCACTTTCATGGTTTTGCAACCTATATGTTTACTAAATGAATGCCCTATAAAAAACTGGTTTTGTGCAAAAATTGATGAAGTATCCTTTTCTGTAGAAAAGAGGTTTCTAAATATGATAAGAATATATTAGGAATTACCAGTTGGCTACCACCATTATTTTTTAAATATTTATTTATTTATTTGAGGCAGAGTTATAGAAAGGTGAAGGAAGAGGCAGAAAGAGATCTCCCATTTGCTGGTTCACTCCCCAAATGGCTACAATGGCCAGAGCTGGGCCTATCCAAAAGCCATGAACTTCAACAGGTCTCCCACATGGGTGAAGGGGCCCAAAGACTTGGGCCATCTTCTTCTGCTTTCCAAGGCCATAGCAGAAATCTGGATCAGAAGTAGAGCGGCTGAGACTTGAATTGACTGCTACATGGAATGACGGCACTGCAGGCGTTGGCTTTATCAGTTTGCCACAGTGCCAGCCTTATTACCACCATGATTAATAATTGCTTCAGGGACCAATGGATACTTCTTTTTTATTTTTTTATTTAACAGATAGAGTTAGACAGTGAGAGAGAGAGAGAGAGAGAGAGAGAGAGAGAGAGAGATAGAGAGAAAGGTCTTCCTTCCGTTGGTTCACCCCCCCAAATGACTGCCACGGCCGGCGCGCTGTGCTGATCCGAAGCCAGAAGCCAGGTGCTTTTTCCTGGTCTCCCATGTGGGTGCAGGTGCCCAAGCATTTGGGCAACCCTCCACTGCCTTCCCGGACCACAGCAGAGAGATGGACTGGAAGAGTAGCAACCGGGACTAGAAGCCGGCACCCATATGGGATGCCGGCACCACAGGCATAGGATTAACCAAATGAGCCACGGCGCCAGCCCCCAATGGATACTTCTAAAACAAAATATAACAAATAGGAGAGCTATATAGTATAAGATAGATTCGCACAAGCTACTAAATATCTACAAAAGTTAAAAAAATTGATAGTTTCCACCCTAACAAAAAGATGGAATTATCATCAGTACTGCAAAACTCTCATTTGTCTCCTGAAAATTTTCCATGAGAAGGATACAAAAAACTATAGCCTATGTCCAATCATGATAAAAATATAAAAAAAAAATCCAAGGTAATGGACAGTACCCCTTAAAAGTGTTAAGGTGCTTAAAGACAAAACTGGGAAACTGAGGAAATTGTTGGATACAACTAATTATAACATGGGATCCTATATTATCTCCTGGACCAGGAAAGAAAAATATGTTATTATTAAAAATAGTGGAGGTGTGGGCTTTCGATATGCCAGCATCACATATTGGAGTGTCTGGGTTCAAGTCCTGATTACATTTCCAATTCCAGTTTCCTGCTAATGTGCACTCTGGGAGTCAGTAGGTGATGACTTCAGTACTTACGTATCTGCCAACCACATCACTACTGTGGGCATTTAGGGAGTGAACTAGTGGATGGAAAATCTCTTGGCCTCTCTCTTCCTTTCATATAAAATGAACATAATTTTAAAAATTTAGTGGAAATTTTTTGTGAAAGTTGAACAAGGTCTATGTTTAGGTAATAATTCTATAATGTTAATTTTCTGATGTTGATCATTGCTTTGTAGTTACGTAAAAATATTCCTTGTTTAATGAAAATTACCAATTAAGCATTTGAGTAGTCAAGTATTTTGTTTATAATGGTGACAGTAGTTGATAGGTCTTTTTAGACCTATCTCCTTCACTGAGACTGACTGGCTGATTGAGTGAGTGAATCGGGTAACAAACATACAAGAATTATTTTATTTTTGAAAATTTTGTTAGTCTAACAATTGTTTTTGAATGACATATTAAAAATAACTATGTACCTATATAATATTTGTATATATGTGTATATACATGTATATGTGTACTGTTTATAGTTATGGTAATTCAAATATACAAAAATTTCTCCTCTATTATATCAAGAATAAAAAAGTATATAATCATTAATAAAATAATATGGATTTATAACAAGCTATATAAAATCTTCTCCATTGCAATACTATGAAAAAAATCCTTCTAGAAGGATGGTAACCATCCAATGATAATAACTTATAAGAACATTAGAAATTAAACCTATGGGGGCTGGCACTGTGGCACAGTGGGTATCGCCACCAACTGCAGTGCTGGCATCCCATATGGGTGCCAGTTCGAGCCCCAGCTGCTTCAATTATGACCAGCTCTCTGCTGTGGCCTGGGAAAGCAGTAGAGGATGGCCCAAGTCCTTGAGCTCCTGCATCCACATGGGAGACCTGGAGGATGCTCCTGGCTCCTAGCGTCAGATCAGCCTAGCTCTGGCCATTATGTCCACATGGGGAGTGAACCAGCATATGGAAGACCTCTCTCTCTCTCTGTCTACCTCTGCCTCTTTGTAACTCTGCCTTTCAAATAATAAATAAAGAAATCTTTAAAGAAATCTATATTCATCATTAATTTTTATTTTAATATCAGCATAGCAAAAAACATATGAAATATACTTTTCTTGGAAAGCACTTTGAAGTAGTGGGAGCTGATGTTTGCCAACCTTGGAGTTACTATTTGTTTGGGAACAGTTATCACGTTATACATACATTTTATAAATAGCTACAATCATTTCATAAAATTAAGGAAATACATTTTAGACAGGACAAATCAAATGTTTACATTTAGTATTATATTAAACTATGTGACTGAGAATAATTGATCATTTTCATTTATAATTCTGTTTCATATTTTCAACCTAATATTTAAGTTATCCTTTCCAATAGCTCCCAGATGCAGAATAATATATTTGCTTTATGTGAATATTCCTTTATAACCAGTAAAGACACTTTCTAGAAATGTTTTTCTGTAATGAAAACATTCTCAAATAACTCCAATAAATTTTGTGAAATGAGATGAAGCCTATACTATAAATATGATTTCATAAAATAATAACTAAGCCCTGGAAATAATACAGTGTGTATCGATGTTATCCACCTTGCTAGTCTTTTTTAGTAAATTCAATTTATTAAAAAAAATCTTAGTTTCTTACACAGACCAAAAAAATCATCTGCTAACTGAATGACATTTTAACTTTAATCTTAATTTTCTTTTCATGAGGATGAAGATTAAACATTGTGGAAAATGTGAGGAAATAAAATACATTCCGGCTTTTAAAATTTAAACAACAAAATATATTACAATATGTATTATTGATTGATACTGACTCAAATCCTAAACTTTAGCTAATTTCAAATTCTTTGATTCATTAATCATTTGAATTATTAAATATGTTATTCCAAAAATCTATTGTTTTGAATTTTATTTATTTTATTTTATTTGTGGATATTTCATTAATACAATGATGTATTTTAAAAACTAGTGAATTAAAAAATTGACAAAGGTGGCATCATAGGAATGAAGCTATAATCCATTAAGACTATACTTGGACACTAAATGTTTGACAATGGTGTTTACCTCAGATACTACTCTAGAAGGTTCCTTACCGTCTGTTTTGAAGCTCAAATCTTTATGTGCAGCATCAAAGAGAGGGAGTTTTATCAGAACCTGTTAATGTAGTATCATACTTCATGATATTGCAAACTGAGAAATATAATTTTGAGAGATGGCTATTGCTACATAGCTTCAGAACATGATACATCTGAGATCTATTTGGAATGAGGGCATTTGGATTAGAAAAGCCAGCTGCACCTAATAAAGTTGAAAATGGTGACAAGTAAAAGCATGAGACCTACGGATTCTGTCGGAAGAGCTCTCGGTTCGTGCTGGGGAGCTTGACACGCTGCTGCTGCGATGTGATGATGGGTGACTGCCAGGCCTTCGGCCCTCCTCCAGAGAGGGGGCAGGAGAAGGGCTGTCAGGAACACGCTCCTACACCACCACGGCAGGGGAGGGAGTAGAAAAGAAGGAAACACATTGGACATTCACTTTAAAGTTGTTCATTTTTCTTAATAAAATAGAACATGAAGAGTGATAGACTATTTCATCAGCATTTACCTGCACCAGTAAATACATCTTCTATTTTGAGCAAAATCAAAACAGGGAAAACCAGTTATGAAAGCAGTGATATTGGTAAACTTAACTGCAGTAATGGCAAATGTTAACCTCCGCTTTGGAGAAAAAGTGAGCCTGAAGAGAGCAACCAAATATATCCAGTGAAGAACCCATTATACTGCCAAGTATCAAGAGAACAAAGTAGGCTACAATTCCAGATAATTGTCATTTTGAAGAAATCTTTAAATGTATGCTATTCTTTCAGCCATCATCTAAGGATCATTTAGAACACAAATTAGCAACACAACTAATCATAATAATAATAATATCAAAACAGTTAATAGCTATTTCATCATGTAACTGCTATGGATATACTCAACCAGTCACATTTCAAGGCACCATGAATATGGGTTAATATTTAACATTGAAGCAATTTTCTTTGAGTCAAATAATTCTAAATCAAATATTTCTACTGCACTTAACTACAATTCAACGTACCAAATAAGGGAGAATACATGAAATAGGTATTAGTTGTGTCCCAGTGAAACTTGGTATGGTGTTTCCTGGCAGTATTTTACATTAATGTTCATGTCTTACTCCATACCGTCCTGTAGTCTGCACCTCCACCCATTAAACTATGTCCACATACACTGTATAAATGACTCCAGTGAGCTACTAAAAAGGATTTACAAATGAAGAAGTAAGGTAGTCATTTGTTAAAATTTTCTTTTTTGTTTTGTTTGTTTGTTTGTTTTTAGGATTAAAAGAAAAATTTATTTTGGTGCAGAATTTTTGAAATCCAAGCATGCAAGTCATCTTCAAAAATTTCGTGAGGAATGCATATTACAAAGTCTATGAGTGGACTTCAATTTTTACATCAAAATCAACTTATCTTTTAATTATAATTTTATACAAATGTTTTGAAGTGTCCTTGTACATCTACCCCCTCAGTGAGCCAAATAATAAATAAACCTCTTTATTGTTTAATTAGATTGAGTTTTAATTTTCTTTCATTGAGAATCAATAGTTAATGGTTCTACCTAAAGCTTCAATCAAGCCCTGGAAGATCTACAAAATCACATTGGTGTTGCACAGAATGTGACTCTTAGTCTACTATCTTATATGTCATTTTAAATGCTACGTTTTGCTGTTACAGATGGAAATCTTCATAACAGAAGATGAGACTTCTCTGGGGGATCATTGGTGATCTCTCAGATGTTGGATGAATGAGTTATGGTGTTTGGAGGTTTTAGCAATAAGGGTATTCTATCTGTGCAGAGAATATTAAGATCTGCTTTATTATTTTTGACCTCATCCTTACTTTTGTCTTTTTCCTTCATAGAAGGATGTGCCACCATATCAAGTGGCATCCATGGCCTTCCATGGCCTTTCAAATATTTAAAAGGAACTCAGAAATTGAATTGTTTCTTTTATGCTGTCAGCATATACACAGTGGACAACAAGCAACCGGTTACACTTAGAAACATTTAACTTACATCTAAATGCATGCAGACTAGAAATATTAGACATTGTAATTATCATCAATACCTTGCTTCAAAATATATCTATAAACATTATGTTTCTGATGTGGGACTCATTATCTTTTTTAAAAAAATTGTCCCACTCTCTTATGCCAGTAATAGCCAAAACTTACAATTTCATATAATCCAGTGGAATTGTGGCTCTGTTGTTTTCAATAATATTAGTTATATTACTTTATGAAGAAATGTTTATTCAGATTGCAATGAACTTCCTATAATAGTAATTTATTCATTGTATAATGTGGACTAAATCATGAATATGAGTCCTGGGGAAAAATTTTCTTTTTTGAACAACAAGATATTTATACTTTCAGATATGAACAGACACAGGTCCTGATGAACTGTGTCTGCAGTAATTGACATATATTTAACATAATAAATATATTTAACATAATAAATAATACACTACCTTGTAGAAGGCTACTGTTTCCAAAATGTCAAGGGTTTACTTAGTATGGAAAACAAAGATGAAGCTCAAGAATTTAAACTACCAGTAATAAAGAAGATAAGGTAATGTCTTTGGTTATGGTGGTTCCATTAGACCTGTGATGGCTCATAATCCTGCTGTACATCAGAATCATTTGGCATGTTAAACGTGCATGTGCCTGGGCTTTACTTCCAGAAATTATGGTTTAATAACCTTTGCCCTCCAAAAAGAAGTGTTAAGGTACTAACCTCTGCTATCTGTGAATATGGATTTACTTGGAAGTTTTGTCTTTGCAGTTGTTACAAATTAAAATGAGGTCACACTAGAACAGAGTGAATTTTTAATCCAATATGGCTAAGTATCCTTATAAGAATTTTTTGTGAATATACATATAAGGGAAGATGTCAAGTGAAGATGGAAGCAGAGATTGGAGTTAGGCAGCTGCAATCAAAGGATGCCACAGATTGTCAGCCACCACCAGAAGCTACAGAGGGTCAAGGAAGAATTCAACCTGGAATGTCAGAGGGGACATCTTTATTTTGACTTTATTTTGGACTTCTAGAGTCCAAAAATGGGAGCAAATACATTTCTATTGTCTTAAGCCACCCAATATGTGGTTCTTTGTTACAGCAGCCCTAGGAACCTAATACTGTACATCTGACATGTGGTTCAGACTAAGAATTTTTAAACTCTTCATGTGATTTTAATTTGCAACCAAGATTGAACATCTCTTGCATCTAACTCTCGTAAGTTTTCAAGGTTCTACACTGTGAATACATATCTTCAGCTGGTATACTAAAGCTTCATTTTGAGAAGCATGATAAATAAATGAATATATGTGTGCAAAATGGCCAGATTGTCTCCAAAATTTATTTCATAAAATGGTTTCTCAACATTTACTCCATGCAATAAAAAATAGTCCTATTTTAGGAAACTTTTTGACAAAAAATGTACATGATCAAATAATATTATAAAAGAAAAAAGAAAATGGCCTACTAAATTCTACTATCAAAAGTTATTGTGGGCCGGCGCCGCGGCTCACTAGGCTAATCCTCCGCCTAGCGGCGCCGGCACACCGGGTTCTAGTCCCGGTCGGGGCGCCGGATTCTGTCCCTGTTGCCCCTCTTCCAGGCCAGCCCTCTGCTGTGGCCCGGGAGTGCAGTGGAGGATGGCCCAGGTGCTTGGGCCCTGCACCCCATGGGAGACCAGGAAAAGCACCTGGCTCCTGGCTCCTGCCATCGGATCAGCGCGGTGCGCCGGCCACATCGCGCTGGCCGCGGCGGCCATTGGAGGGTGAACCAACGGCAAAAGGAAGACCTTTCTCTCTGTCTCTCTCTCTCTCACTGTCCACTCTGCCTGTCAAAAAAAAAAAAAAAAAAAAAAAAAAAAAAGTTATTGTGCATATTAGTCTAATGACAGTTGTTTTTTTTTTTTTTTTTTTTTTTTTTTTTTTTTTTTTTTTTTTGACAGGCAGAGTGGACAGTGAGAGAGAGAGACAGAGAGAGAAAGGTCTTCCTTTGCCGCTGGTTCACCCTCCAATGGCCGCCGCTGCAGCCGGCGCACCGCGCTGATCCTGGCAGGAGCCAGGAGCCAGGTGCTTTTCCTGGTCTCCCATGGGGTGCAGGGCCCAAGCACCTGGGCCATCCTCCACTGCACTCCCTGGCCATAGCAGAGAGCTGGCCTGGAAGAGGGGCAACCGGGACAGAATCCGGCGCCCCAACCGGGACTAGAACCCGGTGTGCCGGCGCCGCAAGGTGGAGGATTAGCCTATTGAGCCACGGCGCCGGCTTGACAGTTGTTTTAACTTGAGGAACTTCTGGGCTGGCTTATAATGTATGGATGAGACTGTGCAAAGGACAACAAAAGCTCCCAAAGATCAAATCTGTTGCAACTATTCTATCACAGCAATTGCCTTTTACCTTAATTGATCAGTTTAAGAATCATGTGCTCCATTTTATGCAAATAGAAAAACTGATATTTAGATAAATGTAACCTACAGGCAACATATTTTCCAACTAAAGGTATTTGAAGCTCCACTCTAAGCACTGTAAATGGGGAAATGACTATAGGAGATGGAGAGAAAACTGTGAGGGAGGGAGACAGCCACATAGCCCCAGATACTGAAATTAAAAAAGGGGTTTTCGCAAAGAAGTTAATGGTACTACAGGATACTAAAGAAAGACAGCATTCAAAAGCACACAATGTAGATTAGGCTCTTTTGAAATCTGTGTCTCAGATAAGATGAAAAATGAACACACTATCAGTGATTTTGCAAACTAAATAAATGAAGCATAGTATGCTTTTAACATGTCTAAGTTCTTTGGTCCACATAGCAAACAAATGACCTCAATTTATAAAAGGTAAACACATATATGATTAAAAAGACCAGAAATCCACATCTGGATGCCAAAAGTTACTTAATATCTTGTAATTATAATTTAAAAGCAATTGGAATTAAATACTTTTTTTTTTTTCAGCATTCATCCCTCTTGTAAACTGCAAAGGAGTTTTTTAGTAAGACTCATAGCATTGAAAAGTTAGATTCTATATTCCTTTTAGAGTATTTATGTTTTTGTTACAGAGTATGTATAATAGAATTTTTTAAAAAGATTTGTTTATTTGAAAGGGGGAGAGAGAGAGAAATAGAGAGAGAGAGAGCGAGAGCGAGCGCACTTCCATTTGCTGGCTCACTCCACAAATGGCTGCAATAGAAAGGACTGAGACAGGCTGAAGCCAGGAGGCTGGAAGTCCATCCAGTTTCCAATGTGGGTGGCAAGAGCCCAAGTACTTGAACCATCTTCTGCTCCTTTCCCGGGTGCATTAGCAGGGGACTCGAACCAGTGCCAACATGGGATGCTAACATTGCAAGTTTAACTTAATCTGATACACCACAACACTGCCCCCTTTTTATATTTACTTTTATAGAACTATTTTAATACCTGTGTAAGTCAATTTATAAGCTATACTGTAATTATTTGTATTCACTAAAGGGCCAGAGATTCACTAAAGGGTCAAACTTGAATTTCTTGAAATTCTGATACATAGGCACACAGGTTTTCTAAACTTTAAAGCTAACTCCTGATACATCTATTATTAACATGTAGATTAAAAAGAAATACATTGTATTTGAGAAACAATATTACTATTTATTTATATAGTTTTCAAAAAAGCATTCTTTTTTTTTCAAAAAGTCACTCATATCAATGTTTATCTATCAATACATTTTAGAATTTTTCTTAATAATTATGTTAGTAATCTTACTTACAATGTAATGCATTTGGACAAAAAGACAAAATGGAATCTTGAATTAAGGCAATTTCTCTAAAAGCATTTTGCAGGGCAGATATTTTGCCTAGTTCAGCAGCCACTTGAGACGCCTGCATCCCACAGTCCCACAGTTAGTACAAGTCCCGACTATTCTCCATCCCAGCTTCCTGCTAATGCATACCCTAAGAGGCAAGAGTGATGGCTCAAATACTTGGGTTCCTGCCACCCATGTAGGAGACCTGGATTGAGTTCCAAGTTCCTGGTTTCAGTCAGTTCCAGCTGAGGCTGTTGTGGACATTTAGGCAGTTAGCTAGGAGAAGGGAAGCTCTCTCCATATCTCTCTCTCTCTCTCTCCCCCTCTCTCCCTCTCTCTCTCCTTCTTTCCCTCTCTCCCTCTCTTGCCCTCTCTCCTCTCTGTCTACCTCCAAACCCCCATCTCTGTGCCTCTCAAATAAATAAATATTTTTTAGAAATCAATTATGTAAAATCTTAATGTGACATGACTTTCAGCATAGGTAAAATTATAGTATTTACCTTAGCTTCAGCTTACTTTAATTGTATTTTTGTGTTTAAGAACAAAGAACAAGAGGACAATATTTAATACTTTTATTTGAAGAAAACACTAATTTATGCAAATTTTTATAATTCAAAAGATTAATTATTCAATTGAAACTTTCTATAAATTGAGACACACAACATATTCAGCCATTTCACTTAATGTATAATTTCAATCGTTGGAACATGATGTATTGTTCTTTGAAGAATTTCATTAAAGCAAAATCCATTGAGCAAGTAAGAGTTGAATACATTGTTGCACAATAAATTAATTTATTTCAACAGCTTAATTCTTTTATCGGATTTATATGCTTGCCTTTCCAGAGTATTCCATAAGATAGAGAATAATGTAGACAGTAAAGAATTGCTTAGGAGAGAATCTTATAATTATTAGTGAAACAAAATAGATAATGAGTTTTATTCAGACATACTAAGAAAGAAGTAGTTCGATGTCTATAGGGAAACTATGTAAGCTGAATTTATCATTTCATTTGTGTAATACCCTTTAACCTCCAAGATGTGCCTGAAGTATGACAGGGATGAAGAATATTTAATTTAATACTTCAACACATTGCTTTACAGTCCTGCATCAACTCCAGCAATCAATAAAACACAATCTTTTGCAATGTTCCATCTTTATAAAACTCACCACTATAATAAATGAAAATTTAAGAGGAGTATTCTTTGATAGAAAAAAAAGGTCATACTAATAAACTAATGGTAACAGAATAACAATAAAGGAAAGGTTGCTTTTAGTGCCTCTAAGTAGAACAAGAAATAATGGTCTCTAACTCAGAAGCAAAGAGGGATTCAAAGCCAAAGTCCTATAAAATTTTAAAATAAAAATTATAAAATGTTTAGTATCACACATATGTGATTAAACATTTTAAAATTGTATTAACTCAGCTATCTCCTCTCCACCACAAAAGAGCATAGTCTACCACTTTAAAATATTTTATTAGAGCAAGTACACATGATCCCAACCCATTTACCCAAAGATTATTTCATTTAGCCTTCTTTCTATCTGCTTTCCTTTTCAGTCTATTCATTTTTATCTGTTTTTCAGTTAGAATCCATAGCAGATATGGCATCAAGTAGGGAGATAGAGATTTTAACATTAAATATGCTATTTTGATAAGCTTTCAATTTACAAAATGTTTGTAAGTAAAACTTCTGAGCATCCAGACAACCTAGATTTAAATTAATTTAAAATTAAAAATTTAAATTAATTTAAAATTAGATTAAATTCAAAGAGAATTTAATGAACACCTACTGTGTCAGGAAGATGCTACACTCTGACTATATCTAAGTAAGAAATACTTAAAAAACTTCTTTCCCAATGGGCACATATCATAGGTTTTCAAATATTGTAAGTAAAGTGCAGAATCATTAACACTGATTATTTATGAAATTCAAACTCCCTTACTTTCGAAAAATGTGCAAAGAAGATTTATAGTAGCACTGGGATTCTGTATTCAAGATAATGCTAAAACGTACTTCTAAGAGACACAGTAAATGATGCTATAAACTCACATCTGGTTGAAGACCAGAAAAACTATTCTTAAAAGTCCATTGTTTAAAGTCCTAAACTGAAGCTTAAAAGGTTACTTATACCTCTTTTAACATTTGTTTTAATTGTGAAACTCAAAATATACTTGACATTGCTAAATGTGAAATTTAGGACTCAGGAATATAATCTTTAAAAACTTAACTTATTTTCCATTGTCTTTTTAAAACTTATTTGGTGGTTGCAAGGAACTCTATTTTGCTCACATTAACATGAAAATTCAGGTATCTTTGCAACTTTTCAATTACTATCTGGTAATATAAAGTTATTTTAAGCAGCAAAATAAAATCTTGACTCAGGAATTATAAATCATTGTGTTTAATAATAAATACTGGCATCTTTTTTAAAACGTAGAACTTCTTTTCCACAGCCAAGAGGTGGGGTACCTGAGGCCATGCTAAATTCTGTCATGGCCAGTGCAGCCACTGATTACATCACCATCTGCATGGCCAATGTCGCCAGCCAACTGCTCATCCACGAAGACACAGTGTACGTTCTGAGAAGCCACTATTACTATGAATCTCTCATCTGAGTTCCCTTGATGAGTCTTACTTATCTGTATGTCCCTTTGTTTCTTGAATTTCTTGCATAGTTTGATCAAGAAGCTTGATTCAATTTAATTTGGGGGCCAGATTATATCATAGAGAACCACTTTGTGGCACAGCAGATTAAGCCACCATGTGAGACACCAGCATCCTGTATCAAAGCACTGGTTCAAGTCCTGACTATTCAGCTTTCGATCCATCTCCCTGATAATGTGTCTGGAAAAGCAGTGATGATGACCCAAGCACTTGGTCCTCTACCACCCACGTGGGAATCCCTGGTGTAGTTCTAGTCTCCTAACTTTGGACTGATGCAGGCTAGCCATTGTGGCCATTTGGAGGGATGAGCCAGTAGATGGAATCTCTTTTTTTCTTTCTCTGTCTGTCTGTCTCTCTCTCTCTCTCTCTCGCCTTGGTCTGTCACTCTGCCTTTTAAATAAATAAATAAGTCTATAAAAAGATTACTTCATGGATGTGTTTCATGTTTCCATCAGGAACACATAATGTCTGCTTGGTTACCTTTTATGATGCCAGCCACTGTTGATGATCATGTACTTGATTCATCAGGGCACTAGGACTTGCAATGTGATAATATTATCATTCCTTACTCATTTATTTGATAGAAGATTTCAATGACCATAAAGCTTCCCTCATGAATTATATAGCTGAGATACATTCAGTTTATATAAGGACAGGAAAAATTCTTCATCTCTTGCACCTATTTATCTTTTATTTAAAATGTTATTGTTTTTGTTGAAATAATCAATCCCATAAAACTCTACAAACATGAGCAAAGATATTTTTCAGTATTACTATGATTTCATGGATTTACACCATGCTTGTGTTGCAATATACTGATGCATTACAGCCTTAGTAGTTGTGCTATAATACTTTACTTTCACATATTAGTATCCTCTTCTCACATTTATTTTTCAAAATCCAAGAAAAATAGTTCTCAGTGAAAAAATTTATAAATTTTATAAATCTAAGAGTGATGCATATATTTAGAGTTTTTCCATGTTTCTATCCCAAGAATAAACTGTTCTATAACTAACAACAAATTCAAGTTCAAGGCATATGATGTCACATTGTTCTAAGATTTTAACCTACCTTGAGAATTAAGTCAGTCTGTTTCAACCTTTTATAATCTTTTTGAATTTTCTACTTCATGCTAGTAAAATCCTATTTATAAGTAAAATATCTTAAAACTGGCTTTTAAATTATTAGAAAGGAAAATTACTTTAAATTTTTAAAAATTTTTTCAGTGATTAATTTTTACATGACAATCTCATAAAGTCTCTCTGTTTCTCTCTCTCTCTCTCTCTCTCTCTCACAAACACACACACACACAAACACAGAAGCACACACACCCAATACACACACAGTCAGCTAGCCACTTAATTGTAGTCTTCATTCTCAGAAAACTTTATTATTGCTTGGTGGTTATTCAACAATGTAGAACATTCTGAAGGTTGCCTGTTTTCTCAAAAACAATTCTATATTACCTCTGAAGAAAAAAAACTACAGATGCATTTTAGAACTTGCTTTGCATACTATAATTACAACCTACAAAATTCCTTAATTAAAAGTACAAAGCTTTTGTTAGGTGGAAAGAGCTGAATAAGAGAGTGTGTGTGTGGGACAGAGGTCTCACTGTAGAACTGACACCCTTCTTTTGTGAAGTTTGTCTTGGAATCATTGCAAAATGTTAGAGCAAATTCTATGAATACATGGAGAGAAAACAACATCACTGATAAGATGAAAGTAATGTCAGTATGCAAAGACTTCTCAAGACTTTATATATACTAACTTAGTCCTTATGAAACTTCATGAGATAATATTGTCATTTCCATCATCATACAGAACACCAATATAGATAATAAATCATTTGTTCAAGGTCACATGATTAGTAAATATAAACCCAATATGAACCCTTTTGTCAGAATCCTTATGATATCATTTGTGAATTTACTAAATGAAAAGTGAGAAAAATATTGATTCATTCAGGGGTATTTGGTTACTTGATGAATGCTACTCAAAGAGAATCAATTAGAACATTTCAACCTATTAACGAACTCTCTAATGACAAAAGGAATTGATCCCTTGATTAATACAGTTTATTCTACTCAGTAATTTAAGGTAATAAAGAAAATTATCCTATCCTTTTAAAATTTGGAAGTGTGGCATAAATAGCTAATACAATAGTTTAGGTTATTAATTCTCAAAAGTATTGACAGACCCTAAATCAATGGAATGAAAGCTAAAAAAATGTGAATAAGGAGAAAGTTATTAGCACACATTTATTTCATAAAAACAGGCTACAACAAGGATACACTTGAAATATGTCGCTTGAAATATATCACTCTGAGTGTCATATCTTTACTTCCCTTTTGTCCTACATATACTTTGGACATTCTCATTTGGGTTGATCGTAATCTGAATTCTTTTCATCACTCTCAAAAGATGTAAATGGCATATTCTAGAACATGGGAGATCTCTCACATTTCTATCTTCTCTTTAAAAACTATTTCTTGGGGCTGGTGCTGTGGCAGAGCGGGTAAGGCCGTGGCCTGCAGTGCTGGCATCCCATATGGGCGCCGTTTCTATTACTGGCTGCTCCACTTCATATCCAGCTCTCTGCTGTGGCCTGGGAAAGCACTAGAAGACAGCCCAAGTCCTTGGGCTCCTGCACTCGCATGGGAGACCCTGAGAAAGCTCCTGGCTCCTGGCTTCGGATGGAAGCAGCTCTGGCCTTTGCGGCCATCTGGGGAGTGAACCAGCAGATGGAAGACTCTCTTTCTCTCTCTCTCTCTCTCTCTGCCTCTCCTTCTCTCTCTGTGTAACTCTTTCAAGTAAATAAATAAATCTTTAAAAAAATACTATTTCTCTTATTGTTTTATCATTCCTTCATATGAAGATAAATCTCTGGCATTTAACATCCACATTCAATTGTTCTTCATACTAAGAATCTTCCTGTGTAAAACAATTTGCAAGCTCTATTCAAGTCAATAACATGGGCACAGTTTTGTTAGATAAAACATAGAAGTCAAATGTTTACTGGGGGGAAGACAAAAATTTAAGCTAGTCTCCCTAAAAGTACTTCAAAAAAGATCATAGAAATGCACATTATGAAAAATCTATATTTGGATTATTATTTTTAGAGGGAACAGGAGAGGGAGAAAAAAGATGAGTAAGAGGAGAAAGAGAAGGAGGAGGAAAATGAGGAGGAAGGGGAGGAGGAATAACAAGAGAAGGAAGGAGAGGAGAAAAAGGAAGAGAAAGGAGGTGGAGGAAGAAGAGGAAGAGGAGAAGGATGATGATGAAGTTCCCATTCACTTGTTCCCTCAAAGCCAAGAGTCAGGAACTCAATCTGGGTTTCCCATGTGGGTGGCAGGAACTCAATTCCATGAGGCAGCACCACTTCTCCCAGTGTGCACATAACAAGGTATAGATGAAGTGTGAGCTAGGAATCCAACACAGGCACTCCCACGTGGGAAGCAAGCATTCTTAAATATGTCTAAACCAACATGGCAAATGCCCAACCCTCAAAATACTTTTGTACTGAAATGTTTTTTAATTCCATTTTTACATGAACTTTAAAAAGCAGATAATTTATTTGAAAGGCAGAATTACAGAGAAGGGGGAGACAGAGAGAGATCTTTCATCTGCTGGTTCACTCCCCAAATGGTCACAACAGTGTGAGCTGGGCCAGGTTGAAGCCAGTAATCTAGCACTCCTTCCCAGTCTCCCATGTGGGTGGCAGGGGACCAAGTACTTGGGTCATCCTCCATTTGCCGTCCCAGGTGCATTAGCAGGGAGCTGGATCACAAGTGTAGCAACCAGGACTTGAACGGGCACTCAAATGGGTGGTAGCTTAACTTGCTGCACCACACCACTGGCCCCTATATGAATTTTTAAAGCTTCCTGTGTTTAGGACTTACTAGAGAGCCTATTCCTCACCCTTATTGTCTGAGGTCATGCCCTTGATTTTTCTCAGATTTTGTAGAAATCCTGAAGTACCTAAAATCATTAGAATAGTCTAACATGGTTTTCGAAATGTTTTTCTGCAAACCCTGCCTGTCGGTGTTAAATTTGAGGCTACTTGGAAGCCCCTTCACAGGAAAAGCACTGATGCAAACGAGCCCTTCAGCAGTTCCACAAAAGCCAACTGAGCTTCACTGAAATCTGATCTTCTGTCGTATGTTATTCATTTATGTAAATCATATCTAACTGAGATATTAACAGAATTTCTCAGGCTTTGAAAGTTCTAACTATATAATCAATATTATGAGATGAGCCTTTATAATAATTATTATTATCAATTTGTAAAATGAGAATAATCACAACTTTTAACTAAAATGCAGTAGCTTTACAGTGTTTTGATGTAGACACCACCTACAATATTATGTTGTCACCTAAATTAAAATATTATTATATTAAAACATTTTTGTCACCTAAAATTTCAGTGAAATGATACAAATGTCAATGTATAGGTAATAAATATTACCAAAAGTTAACTTCAAATAAATAATATAACAAACCTATTAACAAATCAACTAGTCATAAAAGACAAATCTTAAAGTCATTTAGAATAAGGAAGAGATTCAAGGGTTTTCTTCCCAGTTCCTGTGCTGGTAACAATGTGGGCCTCTCCTCCAGTAAAAGACTTTGGTATTTGAATAAAGTCTTTTGTAGTATGTTTTGCTATTTTTCCCTCCAGTAAAGACACTTCAGGAGTGATTGAAGGGGCTGGTATGCATTATATGAAAAAATCTATACGCATATTATTTCACATGGTATGTAAATAGTAACGGGAATTTTTATATAATACACTCTAAATTCAACTATATTATATTCAGAAAAAAATGAGGTAATTATTATGCCACATAAGAATCATGCAGAACAAAGTATTTTCTATTTAGTTTAAAAATTTACAATCTGGGATGGATGTCTAACTCAGTAGTTGAACTGCCGCTCGGGACACCTGTATCCAGTATCAGAGTTTTGGGTGTGCGTCCTGGCTGCACTTCTGATTGCGACTTTCTGCTAATGCACATTCTGGAAAGTAGCAGGTGATGGCTCAAGTAGTTGGGTCCCTGTTACTCAAGAGGGAGCCCTAGACTGAGTTACCCCTTCTTGACACCTGACTACTGCAGGCACTTGTGGAGTCAACCAGGGGATGGGAGATCTCTCTGCCTTTTTATTTTAAGTAATTAAAATTTAGTAAAAATTTGATAATTTAATCTTTTTTCTTGCTTCTTATTCCTTAGGCAATCTGACAATGGCAATTCAATAGTTTGATTTAAATGCACATTATAAAAACAATATAAGTGAAAAAGAAACACACATACATAGACATATATTTAAAGGTACAAAAAGAAACTTCAAAAAGCTCATGGAAAATGGAATTAAAATGTTAGCTTATTTTGGCGCAAAAAATTTGAAATCCACGCTTAGTTTTTTTTTTTATACTACACATTTTCCATGAGCTTTCTGAGAACATGTCATACACATATACATGGAAGTGGGAAGAACTGTGAAATATTCACATGTAAAGTTTACATTACACTAACTTGCCTTCCATACAGTGATTCTGTCATTTATAAATCTTGTCATTTTATTATTTCTTTTAGTTTTAAAGTCACATTTTATTATCTGTATTTTAGATGTTGAATGGAATAATACAGATTAAGATAAAGAATAAGAGAATAAGATAGGATGACACAGCTAACAAGTGGTAGAATTTAAACCTTTCAACTTTCAAATTTTTCTATGCCCATAGACTCTTAACAACATACACATACACAACCAAACATGTAAGAACACACACAATATGAACTAAATCATTTAGTGTCTTATGTTGTCTGTATCTTAGTAGACACAATAGAGAATATAAAATAATCCTGTCCTGGCTAACTATTGTATCTTTGAGGCTACTCCGTACAAACAATTTTTTCACATAATCTACTCACTAACTTTTAGCATTTTGGAGTTCAAATTGCCCGTAGTATAACAAAAATGTATTTGCAAGATGGTAGTTTAGAATAAGCATGCAAAAAACAAGTTGTGTAAGAAAATTACCTTAATAACAGAAGTCTCAACTCTGGATGGGGGACTCTGAACTTGTGCTGCTGCCGCCATATTTGCAATAGTGCTGAGGTGGTTCATCTGGCTCATTGCCATGGTGACAGATGCTGGAGGTAGGCTGACAGGAATTAGAGGGTGGGGCATCATCATAAAAGGAAGTTCCAGTCCTATAAAAAATACACAGACATCATCAGAGCTCTGCTATAAATAAAATTATAAAGTATTGCTTACATATTAAAATCATTAAGGATATAAATTCTTGAACATGGAAACATTTAAAAATGTCCAAATAATGGCAATCAGAACAAAAATATTTGTCATCTTTGTATGCAGTCATACTCAATCATCACTCAGGGAAATTAGACTGATAGCTAAGCTGTTTAGTGTCATCATTTGTCATATTTCCCTTCATGTGCTTTACAAATGGTCAGGTATTGATGTATTATTCTACTGATCAGCCTAAAATTGTATTTAAAATACAAGGGCTTCTTTAACTTACCACAACCAGTTATATAAATATAGGCTATCTTCTTACTGTCTCTTATTTTACTACCTGATAATTACAGAAATTCTGTTGAAAACTGCCATTTTTAGCAATTAAAAACTGCCCTCACGCCATTTGGTAGAAGGTGACTTTGCAGAAGATTGGTGAGAGGGTGACCAATTGGAAGGCTTTGCACTCCAGCTATGTGGGGGTGGGGAACAGAAGTCTGAGATCCCTGGGATGGGGAAGAGCATAGTGCTTCCTTATCCCCAAAACCATCACTGCTGCCTGTGGGGAATGAATATGAATTATTTGGATACAATATTATTGCAGATCTTCCAACAATTAACTTGAAATGAGATTTTTAAGAAGTGAATCACACTTAATAGTTGGCAAACTGATTTCTTAAGGAAATACACAAAAGTAAGTAAATTTCTCCTGAAATGTTTTTCTTTTGATTTTTCTATTTCTTAGATAGGATCCAAATTTTTGAAAAATATTTCTGTAAACTATTGTAGCGTCTACGCTAATACTGTACTTCTACCTACTTAATATGAAGTGGGATCTATTACAAAACTAGATAATTAGTTACTCCTTGGGACCAAACTACACTGATGGTTACAGAATGCAAAGTTGTCCTTGTAGTAAATAGTATCCTAGTCACAACTTAGAGTATGTAATTTCATAGCAAATGGCAAAAATGCCATCATTAAGTGTCCAGCTTGGCTAGAATACATACAGAGAATACAAAAATCACTTTATAAATATAATGTCAAAGCAAAACATTAGATGTTTATGAATCTCATTTTTATTCAAATAAACATAAATTTCCAATTGTGGCAATATAGCACCAACAACAAGATCATACATTTGGAGGTCTGGATTTCAATATTTGTGGCAATGTCTTGATTTAAATATATCTTAAAATACCTTAACAGTTATTCTTTGGAAAGTGTTTATAAATTATTTCCATTTATAAATGTCTTCAAATTAAATTAAAGAACAATCTTCTGAATACAAAAACTACCCACTTTGTTTACAGCCCTTGTCTTGAATGTTGAGGAACATTGTTTTTTTGTTTTTTTCTTCATACTATTTATTGAACTCTTTACTTAGTGTAGGGTTAATCTTATGAGTATAAAGTTAACTGAAAATAAATCAAAAATTAGATGCAAAAATTAAGAGTAGGAATAGATGTGGGAGGAGGAAGAAGAGTAGGAGCATGGGTGGGATGTATCACTATGCCCCTGAATCTGTATATAGGGGACACATGAAATTTGTATACCTTAAATAAAATTTTGAAAAAAAAGAAAGTTCTACAATATCCTTGTCAGATTATGAGTTCTTTATTGCTAAAAAATCCTATATTTTCACATTATATACATGGAAACAGTAAAGTTGATAAAACTCCAATTTAATGTTTTAGCTCCACTAAAAGCTTCATTGTAAAATCTCTATGACACAGTTTTAATGAAGAATGCTTAGTGACTGCCATGATTTTTTTTCCATTTGCTTCATGAAGACAGTTAAGATTCAATATAAATTCAAACTCATTAGCTCAATACTGTCTGGATCTCAGAGTAAATTGTTCAGAAGTGGGTAATGAAAACTCAATTCAAATTCTTCAGCAATCAAACAAAGTAATTTTATTAAACAATGAAAAGAATCCATTAAAATGGATCTCTTTATTATCTTTATTATTTTACAAGAAACCATGACAGCTTTTGGTTTAAAAAAAAAAGTTTATAGCTTCATACAGAAATGACTCACATAAAAGAAATTTCTCCAGCTTGCTCATATACTGCGATACAAAACTTTAGTTTCATATTCACAAATTTATATGCCTCATTTTTTTCTGTATATGATTTTTTGGATGCCTATACTAAGATACTAGTTAAACATGCAAAATTATAAATATATGCATTTTTAAATGTATGATGTCAAGAGAATACTATCAAAAATATTTTCAATATCTTCACTTCGCTTTTGTCAATGGGTAAATTTTTTCATTACATAATTATTTAAAGAATTTTTTAAAATTTTCATTTTATTTGAAAGGTAAAAAGAGGAAGATCTTTCATTCACTGACCCACTTCCCAAATATCTGCAACAGGCAGAACTGGGCCAGGCTGAAGTTAGGAGCCCAGAACTCACCACTCAGATGGTTGGTAGGGGCCCAAATACTTGAACTATCATCTGCTGCACACTAGCAGGAAACTGGAATCAGAAGCAGAGGGGCCAAGACTGGAACCAGACATTCTAATATGGGATGCAGGTGACACAAATAGTATATTAAGTGCTGCATCAAACATCTATACATTACATATTTAAAGTACAAAATCAGGGAAATTTTAATTATTCGAATTCTATGACATAGCATTGGTATCCTTTTTATGTTTTTCTTTAAAACAGAATAGAGGAATAATCATTGGTCATTGGAACACAGAAATAAAAGTTTGGAATAAATATTTTAACATGAGAACTGCATTTGAAAATAAAAAAGGTACTTTTCTCATATATATATAGTTATATATATATAGTTATATATATTTCATATAAAATATCCAGCAAAGACAGCCATTGCTTGCAACACCAGCACTCTATATAAAAGGACTGGCTCAAGTCCCAGATACTCTGCTTCTAATCCAGCCTCCTGGCAAGATGACTCAAGTACTTGCACCCTGGCCATTCAGACAGTGTTCCTGGCTCCAGGCCCAACACTGGCTGGTACAGACATTTGGGATTTAGCAAGTAGGGAGTGAACCACCAATGGACGAGATTGATCGATCGATCTCTCTTTCTTACTGTCTCAAATACATAAATAAAACCTTTTAAAAGTGAAAGATTAGAAATACATTTTCATAGATTTCATATTTAATTTATCAATCTATAGAATAGAGAAAAATCCTTCATTATTTTGTATTCAGTTTGGGTTCCATTTATATTCATGATCTATTTTGGTTTTTCCTCTTTATTTGAACTAATTACCACTTTTATTGGAATCCTTATTGGGAGTCAATAAATAGAAAATAACTCCACATATATTTAAATTCAACTCTCATATAAGTAGGGATATCTATAATTTTATTTTTCATTTTGATGTGTAAGATATTAAGCTTCAATTCTGACTAAATCACTGCACACAGATTATAGACAAAACACAACCTATTTTCTTTTCTTTCTTGTATCACAAGATATAAGTTTGTTGCATATTGGTAAATATCAATCCACAATTCACATGTGAATTTTCTATGGCAAGACTCTAAATCTAGGCGCTGGTGTTGCGGCGCAAGGGGTAACAGCCACTGCCAGTTCAAGTCCTGGATGCTTCAGTTCTGATCCAGTTCCCTGCTAATGTCCTGAGAAAGCAGTGGAAGATAACACCATTATCTGGACCCCTGCCACCCTCATGGAATACCTAGATGGAGTTCCTGGCTCTTGGCTTCAGCCTGATCCATCATGGCCATTGGGCCCATCCAGGGAGTAAACCATTGGAACAGATTCTCTCTCTCTCTCTCTCTCTCTCTCGATGTAACTCTGTTTTTCAAATAATTAGGTAACTTTTTTAAAGAAAGACAAATGACTTATTTTTAAAAAAGACAAAACCTAGATAGGATTTTCTCACTACATAGAATGCTTCTTCCCATCTCCGCCAATCATCATTTGTTAAATACAAATGTTGTTAATTCATTTGGGTAAAAAATACAGCAAACAACTAAGAAACTAAGTCTGATGAAAAATATATATAATATAAACAAGTCAGCTGTAAGTGATTTTTGCATTATTTATAACATCCTCCTCCTTTATTAGCATCAACAAAAATGAAACAATAGGCCACTACACAAGACATGCCCATAATTATTAAATGTATAACTTCAACGATTTACCTTGAAGCTAATATATATCACAATATAAGCTAGTGTATGTGTACTTTGCCTACAAACAAGTATACTCGAAACATACACTTTTAATGTTTACTAGAAAGACAATGAGATTGCAGCAGATTCAAAATATAAGAAAATTTCTAATATATGGTAAGAGGAGATAGAAATGAAAGAACTGATTTATTTCAATCCATTCTTGTGAAACCATGCTATTTCTCTGTCTTCATTGTGGAATAAATAGATGAATTATGTATAACCCAAGTTTCCTCTAAGAAAGTATTCTATATTATGACATTGAGCATGCATCAGCAAGATTCATAAAGTATGACAGAAGTATAAAATGATGAAGAGCCAACGAAAATAGCATAAGATCATGAAAGACAAACTGCATCAAGCTGTTTGATTAATTAATTTATAACCATATTTTGATGCTGAATGGATGGTGGTAAGGAGAGAAAGAATCTTTCACATTCAGCCTACATGCCAACATTGCAGAAGCCCTGGGACAGGTCTCAGGCAATACAGTACACAAGTGTAAGCAGATCTGAATGTGAACAACATCGGAACACACAGGCCGAAGTCTGATGAAACCAAATGGTATAGTCACGTGCCACATGCACCATAAAATCCAGCTACTAATGCTATGGTGTGATTTTGGTGAAATATGCATGAAAAAAACACAGTTTTGCAACAGGCCACTGTGAGCAAGTACATGAGTATAAGAAGGAAAATGAAAATTAATATTTTATTAACAAACTGTTAGCTTATGTGTTTACAAGAGATCTTCAAATAGTTTGTGGAAAATGCATATTATGAAAAAAACTGTGAAAGGATTTAAAACATTTTTCCTATCAAACTAAACTTATTTTTAATTCCATTTTCGATGAATTTTTGAAGGGCCTTTGCATAGTTATATAATTTCAAACAATTAATTACTCTGGATAATTATATTGATACTAAAATATATCAATAATTACACACACAAATAGATGGAATTTACATAAAAAGGTGAGTGTGTATGAATAAAGGATGTGCATTCCGCAGGGACAAGCAAGGTTATCTTAAAATTTAGTATAACTGAAAGTCAAACAGAGCAGATTAGGTAAGGGTAATTTTCACATTAGTCCCTCTCCATGCCCACCTTAAAACACAGGTCTAGATTCTGGAAAAGCAAACAGCGTAATACACTATCTCAACCTTTTCATAGGCTCAGAGTATTTTTTGTTCATCCTCATTTATAATTTTGTCATATTTTACAATTCATATTTTATGATGAACCAATCTTTAAACACAAAAAATATTCCCTCAACATTTATAGCCATCCTTCTGTAGGGTAACCAGACTGTTGAACAGTCAGATGTGGTGGGCTACAAATATAAAATCATTTTATTTTTCTCCTAATTATTGCCTTCAAACTTTTTTTTCCAGGTTCCCTTTCCTGTCCCTTAATAGCTGTGAATAGTTATTGAATGCAAAAAATTCATTCTTGATAACACACATCTCTGGCTTTCCCATTCTCATCAGTATTGGCCATTTCAAGAGCTCAGTAACTAGAAGATAAAGGGCCTTGCTCAATTTCTCATTCATTTTATGTCTCTCTTCTCATTCCCCTGAGTAGTACAATAAACGTTTCTTGTTCAACTCATTTCTGCTTAAAAATATGACACTCCCATCATTGCTATTCAATATTGTTTTAGAAGGTTTAGCCACAGCCATTAGGCCAAAAAAAGAAATCAAAGAGATACAAATAGGAAATGAGGTAGTAAATTATCCCTGTTTGCAGATGACCTGATCTTATATATAAGAAAACCAAAACACTCCACTAAGAGACTATTGGGGCCAGCACCGTGGCTCACTAGGCTAATCCTCTGCCTTGTGGCGCCGGCACACCGGGTTCTAGTCCCGGTCGGGGCACCGGATTCTGTCCCGCTTGCCCCTCTTCCAGGCCAGCTCTCTGCTATGGCCTGGGAGTGCAGTGGAGGATGGCTCAAGTCCTTGGGCCCTGCACCCACATGGGAGACCAGGGGAAGCACCTGGCTCCTGGCTTCGGATCAGCACAATGTGCCGGTTGCAGTGCGCCGGCCACAGCGGCCACTGGAGGGTGAACCAACGGCAAAAAGGAAGACCTTTCTCTCTGTCTCTCTCTCACTATCCACTCTGCCTGTCAAAAAAAAAAAAAAAAAAAAAAAAAAAAAAAAAAAAAAAAAAAAAAAAAAAGAGAGACTACTGGAATTCATAAGAGAGTTTGGTAAAGTTGTAGGACATAAAATCAACATACAAAAATGGCGACTGATGCTGTGGCATAGCAGGTAAGGTCTCTTCCTGCAGTGCTGGCATCCCATATGGGTGCCAGTTTGAGTCCTGGCTGCTCCACTTTCAATCCAGCTCTCTTCTATGGCCTGGGAAAGCATTGAAGGATGGCCCTAGTCCTTGGGCCGCTGCACCTGCATGAAGGACCTGGAGGAGGCTCCTGCCTTCTGCCTTCGGATTTGCGCAGCTCTGATTCTTGTAGCCAGTTGGGGAGTTAACCTTCGGATGGAAGACCTCTCTCTCTCTCTCTCTCTCTGCCTCTCTATCTCTGTGTTACTCTGAGTTTCAAATGGATAAATAAATCTTTAAAAAAATACAAAAATGAATAGCATTTTTATATACAATGAAACAACTTGTAAGATCAATACCATTCAAAATAGCTACAAAAATTTAAATACCTGGGAATAAATTTAACTAAGTATGTGAAAGATCTCTACAATAAAAATTATAAAACTTTAAAGAAAAAATAGAAGACACAAAAAGTTGAAATATCTTCTATGTTCAGGGATTAGAAGAATTAATATCATCAAAATGCCCATACCCCCCAAAGCAAATTACAGATTCAATAGATCCCAATGACGTTCTCCTCATATCTAGAAAAAACAATGCTAAACTTTATATAGATATTCAAGAGACCCTGAATAACTAAAGCAGTCTTATACAACAAAATCAAAGCCAGCAGCTTTGATACCAGACTTCATGACATACTACATGGCAGCTATAATCAAAATAGCCTGGTACTGGAACAAAAATAGACATGTGGACAAATAGAACAGAATAAAAATCCCATAAGTTAATCCACACATCTACAATCACCTAATCTTTGTTAAAGGAACTAAAATCAATTTCTGGACCAAGGACAGTCTCTTTGGCAAGGTGCTGGGAAAACTGTATCTTCTTGTGGAGAAGTATGAAGTAAGATCACTATCTTACACCTTACACAAAAATAAACTCAAAATGAATCAAGGATATAAATCTGCAATCTGATACCATCAAATTACTAGAGGAAAACATTGGTAGAAACTACAAGATGTTGGCATAGGCAAAGACTCCTATAAAAGACCCCAGAAACACAGGCAATAAAAGCAAAATTAGACAAATGGGATTATATCAAGCTTATAAACTTCTGAACTCAAAGAAAACACTCAACAATATTAAGAGGTAATCAATAGAATGGCAGAAAATAGTTGTAAACTGTGCAACTGATAAAGGATTAATATCCAGAATTTATAAAGAGCTCAAGAAACATAACAACAAGAAAACAATCCTGTCAAAAAATGGGCAAAAGACATGAACAGGCAATTTTCAATGTTTACTGCAGCTCAATTCACAATAGCTAAGATATGGAATCAATCCAGCATACATCAACTGATTACTGAATAAGAGAATGTGGTATATATACACTATGGAATACTGTTCAGCTGTAAAAAGGAGAATGAAATCCTGTCTTTCTGGTACAAATCTCAGAAAACAAACATGATATTTGTCTTTTTGGGACTGGCTTATTTCACTAAACATAATGGTTTCCAGTTGCAAATGACAGAATTTCATTCTCTTTTTTATAGCTAAATAGTATTCCATAGAGTATATATATATCACATTTTCTTTATTCAGTCTTCAATTGATGTAATGCACATAAGTGAAATTGACACTTTTGAGATTTGATTACTGTTTAGAGTCCTTGTGTATACTCTTGAGAAAGTGTTTTTTCTACTTAATACTTGTTGAATTCTTTACTTCGTAGAGGGTTAAGCTTGTGATAATAAAATAAGCAAAGCATATCAGTGTAGAGATTAAAAGAAAAAAGAAAGAAGGGAGGAGGAGGGGTGCAAATGTTAGCAGGAGGGATGATGGTGTGGTAAGTATCATTATGCTCATAGATCTATGTATATGAAATATAGGAAATATTTTCACATTAGATAAATTAAAATTTTTAAAACAAAAAATAATGAATAAAATGTTAGGCTGAAAAATCCTAATAAAATAAAAAATAAAATATTACCTATACTGCAACATCTGTGACCATGCCTAATTAATAAGCCATTGATATCTTCCACCTGGCAGATGCCTAAGTGCTAAGCATGTCCTCAAAAATATGTGATCAAAGTGGGGCCTTCCAAGGGAGCCTCTTCCCTCACTAATGCCTGACAGTGGAAATCTACTCTAGACTCATGGCCTTCAAAGCTCCCATTGCCTTTTTATATGAAGCTCTTTTTCCTTCTGTAGGTCTTCTTTGTCTAACAACTTAACTGTCTCCATCCAGCTGCCTCTCTACAATTCTTTACTCTCCTCCTAAAATACGCACAAAAAGAAGATTAGTAGTTCACACCAAGGCAGAATCCTGCTATGAAATGAGGGGGAGGCATCAGCAAACCTTGAGTAATTTTCTTGGAAATCCACTCCATGTGCACTGGCAGTGAAGCAGCAAGCTCAAAAAAGGCATGCTGCTGCCCTACCCTTTAGTCACCATTTCTTCACTAGGATGATTTCTTCAAATCCCCTCTCTTAGTGGTATGTTATAAATGTTATAGATGAAGGAGTCTGGAGTCTGAGATAATTGTTATCAAAGAAGATACTGTCATGAATTAAAAAAGCATATAAATGTGAAGATAATCACTATTAATAGAAAGTTGGTCACTTCAATTTTATAAACACAATTTTAAGATAGGAAAGGAAATAAAAAATGTGTTGGGGAAGGATATTGCATATTTTTCTTTAATTAAATGCAAAAAAACTATAGCTGTATGTTTGAATGGCAGTAGCTATATTAATATCCCAAGTAATTCTATTTATTATTTAAATAATTCCTTTAATTTATAAATGAATTCAATGAGGAATAGATTTTGGAAGAGAGAGCTATATTACTTTTTTGGAATTTTGGATAGAACATATATAAAATAAACACAAAGTTAAAAGAGATCTGTCAAAAAAAGTCAACTAAATTACCACCCATTAAAATAGTTAAAATATATATAAGTATTTTATTCTTTATACCTAGGTGACATGCAACTTGTTCTGATTTTCCCACAGGCTGACCCTGATAAAAGAGCCAAATCTCAAAGGGAGTAACAGTCACACCACTGCTTAGTGAGTGACACTGATAGATTGTGACAGGAACCTGACATTGTCAAGATTCGTTTACAATGAAAATGACTGCAAGAGCAGGCACTTACTCCACACCATTGGAGACCACTTAGAAGGATGTCAACTCCATCTTAACAATGGAAACAAGACTACTAAGTAAAAGCAAATACTAGTCACAGGTGCTACATGTATTCAACTGTCACTTTAGAGCAAGGTGAGAATAAATAACTTACTATCTTTCAGTGGATTATCTTTGCACTAATAAAATATGAGATATGAAATGCCATCAATAATGCTAGTATTATGTATATACAGTCATTTCATTAGTCCTTTAATATAGTCTTTGAATAGAATAGTTTTGGATAACTGAGTTACTGTTGAACCACTTTAAGGATACGTAAATACTAAAATCTGGTATTTTGGTTTCATATCATCAAATTGTTTTGTCTAAACTTAAAAAGAATACATCATTTTAATTTTTAAATAAAGTTTATTTTTACAAATAATTTGATATATTGTATATAAAATATGCTTTTGGGTCCAAATTAGAGGAATAATTCTGGGACATTTAAATTTTGTCCCTAATAAATACAGTGGGTTAAACAAGTGATTAGAAATTGATGTTTAAAGACAATATACACAAAGTAGGCTATTTTCAAAGTCTAAGAATTATATTTGTACACATGCTATGCTTGATTTGGAATTTCCTGGAAAAACATAATTGCTTGGCTGTCATGTAACCAATCCTGCTTCTTTGAATTTCCAATATCAATTGTGTTTTTCTTAGTGAGAAAGAATAGTATTGTTATGAATTCTAACTATCTCATTATCAATAAATATCATTCAACAAAATATATTAGTTTCCTAGAAATAATTATATATATTTTCTTTTGCTATTCATCATGAACTAAATGTTACCTTGTGTTACACAAGTGTTAAATATTTGTTAACTAGGGATTTGAAACTCATGTCATACAAGAAGATTTCTTTTCCACTGTGGTTTTTTTTTTAATTTAATGCAGAGTTATTTAGATATATTATTTTATATTCAATGGATATAATATAGTATAGGTGCTATTAGTATTCATGGATTCATCAAAACTGTTCTTATCTTAAATTTCTTCACAGGATTTTCCTATTGCCCCACACACTTCACAATATTGTTGAAAACAGTAATAAATTAATAGGCTATACAAAGTGATACACAAAATATTGAGACTAGAACTGCTTATTCCTTAATTTTGCATAAATGTTTTTCAGCAGGACACATGAATGCTGAATTATGAAGAACAGGAAACAAATTGTAAAACTATAGTTGATATTAAAATTATTGGAGATGGAATATATAAGAAGAAACTTAACAAAGTAAAACAGTTTTGTATCCTGATATTCTGTGGAATTATGAAAAACAGGAACAGCAAAAGGAAAATTAAAATAGTCAATGGTTTCAATTTTATACAATCTTGATTTTTTTTCAATCTTGATTCTTTGACTCATGAAAAATTAATGAATATATTACTACAAACAGAATGCAATTCTTTATATATTTTCCATTTACTTTATGCCAAATTCCATGAAGTTTTGATGCTACTTAAAAGAAGTCAAGGCATTTCTATAAAAACAAAAGGTCAAATACAATATGTGCAGAAGAAAGAAATAATTATATCAAGAAACACTTTGCTTTTGATGCTGTGTTTTCTTGGTACTCATTAGCACTATGCTCTAAGTGTTAACCAGATAAAGTAGATGCCCAAAACAAACAAATTCAGGTTTGAATTGATTAAATCAGTGAAAAGCATTTGGTATAGGAGAGGAAATAGTAGCCAAATTAATTTATATTCACTAAATATTTGGATGTCTTGCTATATGGACCATAAACAGTTATAAGCTGGAGGCAAAAATGTTTCATTCAGTGGAAATAAGAAGGCAAAATGGTTAATTCCACAGCTTTACTATAATCCTATTACAGGCAATAGTGTAGAAATGACAATGCCAGGTGCTTTCCAATCTAAATATATGCATAGAATTATTCAAAAAATTTTATATAATGCATCCATGTTAATTTTACCTTTTATCTTTTAGCCTTCCTCATTACTACTGTTAATGAATTTCTAACTTTTCCCATTTAAACTCATCAAATTATTTTTTCTACTAGGCAAACAAATGAACTAGAAATTCCTCTTTCTAAGGATATATACTTTCCATATATTCCCTATATTACAATCAAACTGAATAAAAACTCAAGTTATACCTTCAACTATTAATAATCAATGTCAACATGTATAATATTAATGATATTAGGCAATATACAAGTGTGGCCTTGGCAAAATGAAACCACTTTAAACTTCCACTAATTTAAACAATGTTTTCAGTTTTCAATTATTTATGTTGGAATTGAAAAATTATCCCATGTGATCCAAAATTGCTCCAGTATTTTCCAAAAGAGCACAAAACCCTCAAGGTGGGATAACAGGCTAATTAAAATGGTCCTGATATCTCTCATCATATGGATCTGAGTGTTAAATTATCTCCTCTCTAAACCTAGTTATCCTCTAAGAATACCACCAGCTAGTTCTATTAATCAGAAGTCTAAGAATCATCATCATCTCTTCCTCTCTTACTGTGCATCACCAATGTTGAATACCTTTCAATGTCCTGTTGGCTTCATCCATGTGATTTATCTCATCTCTGTCTGTTGGGATAATCAAACATCATTAAAATACAAACCTTACACAGTACCTCCCCTGCTTAGAGGTCTTCAATTTTTTTTCCATTGCTGTTAAGCAAATGGAACTAAATTTTTTGGCCTAATATCAGCTCCATATTTCCAGGCCTGGGTCTCTTGCTCACCAATATTTGACTGGACTGTCAGTTCTTGAGCTGAGAGTTACAAACCCAGACCAAAGATTACATTCACATGTGGTAAACATCAATGTGGCATTCAAAACTAATAAGGTAAGGCCTTTGTTATTCAACATCTTAATAGTATGAAAGAGGAATACATATTATATGTATAGCATATATGTATGTATTGATATAATGTTATTCTTTTTAATATAGTTTTTATTTATATAAGGTGAATAAATTTCATGTATTCCATATATACAGATTTACTAGCACGGTGATGCTTACCATCCCACCCTCACTCCAATCCGTGCTCCGAACCCTCTCTCCTCCCTCCTTTCTTATTCTTTCAATTTTTACAATAACATACTTTCAGTTTATTTTATAATCATAGGCTTAACCCTCCACTAACTAAAGAATTCAACAAACACTAAGAAAAAAAAAAACACTGTTCCTCAACAACAGAGACAAGGCCCGTAAACAATAATCAAATCTCAAAATGTCAACTTTGCTCATATACAATTTTTTGGTATCTATTAGTTGACACAGATCAGGGAAAACAAGATATTTGTCTTTTTAGGACTGGCTAATTTCACTAAGTATAATGGTTTCCAGTTATATCCATTTTGTTGCAAAAGACAGGATTTCTTTCTTTTTTTAAAAAACTGTTATTTTTTAACTAGAATAAAAGAGAAGATTAAGAATAGGAAATACATTTGACTTTTGGAAGTGTGTAAACTTGACAGAACTTGTAAATCAGTTGAACACAAATGGAGATGAAGTGAATAAAACTGAAAGATGACTTGAGCATCTAAATTACAGCATGTGTACAGTTGTATCATTAATGAGGCAATAATGATGATGATCATGATATATGGTATGTCTCACGTGCTTTCAATATTTCAGGACTGAGTTAAGCTTTTATATGTACTATCCCATTGAATTTTTAGAAACCCTGAGATAAATCCCCATTAATGTTATAAAATACACACGTCAGTGTTATTAGTGTTAACTTGCTCCAGGTTTTGACCCCCAGAACTCTGAATTCACATCCCAAATTTTAATCACCCTTATGAAGATAATCAGATATTCCAATGAAGAATAATCAGTTAGATTTTTAACTGGTTGAATATGAGATGCTTCAGGGATAGTCACAGAGATGGATAACAAACAGAAACATGGGACAGAAATTTGGAACAAAAGCAGATGCGCAGCTGACAGATTTGGGAGTCCTTGGTTTCTAGTTGATAGACTAAGACATGGCATTTTAAGAAGATATAGAATGAATTAAGGTGACTCTACTAAAAGTCACAGAGTAATTCCCAAATAAGCTAAGCTGGATATATATTTTTTAAAAATCTAGAGCAGTTGAACAGGAATAAACTGATATTAGTACATAAGTCATACAATTTAATATAGGTTACATAGGTTATAATAAGTTCTTAGCACAAAGGATTGTGTTAAAGCATTTTTATAATATGAAAATTTCTACTTCTTGTAGGCTAAACTGTTCTTTTATATCAACAAGAAGCTACCCATGGCTGACATATCTTGTTCTCAGTCAATACTAATCGAATCAATGTATAACACTGTGATAGAGGTTGAAGATTTAACAATCTGAATTACTATTTAAGGTAGAATGTCAAAACAAAACAAAAAAGGGATACAATTAAGCATAACTTGAAAAGTGCCACTAGTCCAACTTGTAATATGAAAGTTAGATATGATATTCAGTAATTGTAAGGTTCTCCTTAAGAATAGTATGGACAGAGGTGGCTTTAAGTGGAAGGACTGCATACATAATAGAGAACTCTGCATATTTGAAGGATCTCTAGAATAATACTATATTATAGTGTAGATTACATGCAGATGGCAGACGTGTTGAAAGCTACTGTTTATATGAAACCAAATCATTCTTCCCATGGATTCTATTAAATGTAGTGAAGACATTCTGTTCAAGCACTTTTCATCAGTTCTTCATGGGCAGGCAAAGAGGAGGTTTTCAAGGTCAAAATGACTGATAAAATTTTGTTTGCTGGCAACAGAAAAAACACTTAGGAAGATTGGCAGTAATATGGATAATTTTATTTTTACCTTTTATATTCCAGCTTGGGAATTAAATACAAGCAATAGTTTAGGTCCCAAGAGCAAAAGACAATTGCTTACAATATTCTTTTGTAAATTGCAATGACAATATGAAATGCAGTAAGAAAAATGGTTAGAATTTGTCTTTTAAAATCAGGATTAATTTTCCAACAACTTATAACACCCATATATCACTGCAAATTGAAATTTAAAATTATCTAGTGTAATTATTATAGTTACAATGTAACAGTGAACAATATAAGGACATGTGCAACCTCCTCAGCAGGACCCAATGATTCGAAGTCAGATCAAGTGCTAAATATGGGCTTTAAATTTATTAAAAAAAAAACCCTCAAGGTATTTGACAATCTATTGCATGCATTTATTTTTGCTTTTGCCCAACATCAATATTACAAAGGAACATGTCTTGTTAAAATTTAAATGATGAATGATGAAATCTTTTCTAGAGAACCAGGATTTCTGAAAATATTCAACTTATAAAAACAACATCTATTTAAATATCATTATTTAGTAATAAAATCATAAGGTCATTGTATTTTAAATATTTTTCAATATCAGTTAAAAATATTTCTTAGAGGGTCCTTCATTATTGAATAGCAAATATACATCTGATTATAAAAATTACACTTTGTATAATTTCTTGGCCTTTTGGCTAAGATCAGGTGTAGTATCTGTTCTTACCAGTTTAAAAATTATAATTTGTAAATTGAAAAATTATGATTTATTAATTTTCCTTGACTATAAAAACTCTCTTAAATAATTTCAATTTCAATATTTATTCCAATATAAAATACCATGCTTTTCTGACATTTTGCTGGTTCTCCTACACCCTTTCTCTCACTTTCATCAGAGAATGCTAGAACCATTGTAACAGCACACAGGTGCTCTTATTTAGATATATACCTGACAAAAGACTTGTACAAATGTAACTCTTAATAAAATAATTTATATAAAATTACCATTTAATACTTCAGCTACCAGACAAATCATGATTTTTTGAAACAAAATTCACAACATAAATTCCTTTAGGTAAAATAATCTGTACAAAAACTGTTTTTGTTTGTGATAAATTTTGAAAATTCATTCTATTGGCTTCCTGTGAAGAATTGCTTTCCACAAAGAGACATGTGGAGAACATTTTACACCTTATTACAGGTATCTTTGGATCAGTTTACAAAGAAATATACTTCTATTATAGCACAATAATAAACGAAAGCACAAAGATGACTTGTTTTTCAATAGTTTCACGTGCAAGTTACTGTGTTAGATATTTTTCAACATTTATCTACATTTAATCAAATTAATTCACAAAAGTAGCAAGACTTTAAAGATAGAAATGATTTTTGAACTGTTTCAAATCTCTACTAAACTGTAAGAAACAGTATTTGAGAATCATTTTATTACATATGTTTATTCAGGTTAATATTAATATATTTTAGAAATTTTGGATGATGAATAATATGCTTTTGAAAAATACTACATGTTCTTCTTTATCCCAAAGTTAAGTTTACATGCATATTGGAAATCTTGGAGAGGTACGGGAAGAAACAGACTTAAAATTATGACATAGTTACTTCTAGTAGAAAAGAAAAGTAGGGCAGGAAATAAAATTTTTTAAATATCAGTATATAATAACATATAAAAATAGATGCCAAGAATGCTGTAAGCATACAGGCGAAGAATCAAGGAATTACCTTTAAATTTCACTAACAACATATAATGTATTTTTCTGTAATCATTCATTAAACCATTCTTTTAGTATGGATTGAACATATATCACATGTCAGTTGTAAGCCCTGGGAAAATACTGGGAGATAAAGCACATGAAAATCTACATATGTTGTTTGTGTTCTAGTTGGTAGATGATAGGGAAATAATGAGCTACTACATAAGCAAAGAGCCATGATGTATTAATTGAGATACCAATCATGGAAAGAAGAAAGTGAATCCTTGCATGTACATGTGTGTATGCGTGCACGTGTGAGCTTGTTATGTTGGGGTGGGCTCTTTTTAAATGGTGTAAGAAGGGAAGACTGCTGAGAGGACGGCACCATAAAGTGCAGAAGAAACAGGTGTACAGTGATTAAACATTTGAGGTATCAAGGCTCTTTAGAAAAAGAGTTGGTCTTAGAACATATATGACTTACTTTGACCCCAAACCCTTTCCACCGCACAACAGAGCACACCCAGTACAGAGAACTGCCTGGGTTGTGCAGTGAGGCAAACACATACATAAATGGCAGGTCTTGATGACAGCAGGGTAGCTCAATAGACTGGAGGAGAAAGCACGTATTAAGGAAGCATCAGAAGTTAGAAAGAATTAGGTAGGCTAGGGCCAGATTGTGAAAGTTCTCAGATGTCAGGATGATGAGTTTGGTCATCATCTTAGGCACGGGAGAGATATGATTAAAGTGATGTATGAGATAGTCAGAAAGAGGAGAAGGAACTCATCATCGGGAATAATCATCCTGAGTTCTGTCATCCACAACACTGACAGTGATATGACCAGGGCAGGAATCCTGATTCTCATATTTCATGCCACTGCAAAATTGATAAAACAGGAAAAAAAAACTTGTGTTCTCTATCATTAGCTTTTTCTCAGAAGATGACTGAAGAACAAATTGGTTTCCAGAGCCAGAAATGACAAAACAATTATGTTTTGTGAGGACACGCAGTTACTGTGTACTCCATTCAAGGTCTGATTCCAGTGGCTTGTACCTAGTTCTTTGTATAACTGCAGTAAAAAAATGAAAATATCTCTATATTGTTGGGAAGACTTCCCACACGAATATAATTTACTCTTTCTAGGCAGAGGGGAACAGCTCTAGCGAATGTGAGTCAGCAATGTAGAATGCTCATTAGAAAGGCAACAAGATACTTCACAGATTCATGGTGGATGGTCATCTGTTAGACTCTCCTTGAGTGACACAATTAGAGCTGGTGAAAAAGGAATATTGCTCTGAGATTCGAGATTTAATAATAAAGTCTATGAAGTACAATTAAATTGGCTTTAATCTTTTATAGTAAAATTAAACTTGGGAATATATTTTAATGCTGATATTTCTATTTGTTGCATAGAGTATATTACAGTTCTGTAGCATCTTACGTAACTGTTATTGCACTGAATATTATGCACATTACTAGATAGCAAAATAGTGTTTACTATCCTGACATCAGAAAATATGCAGCAGCAAAATACACATCTCAGACTTATTGACTACTTTCCTCAATATTTATTACTATTATTAACTAGTCTTGATTCTTATATTCACTAGAATTCCTCAATATTGATTTCTCAAAAATTACATTGTATAATATGTATCACATAGGCAATAGTTATGAACATGTTATTTCCAATACTATATGTTACATCCTATCTAAATTGTATACCAAAAATCTACACATGCAGAAAATACATATTTTCTTCAATCATAAAATCATGGGGTATGATGAGCCCTCATTGGGTGCAAGGATGCTTTTATTTTTCTTTTCAAAACTATAAAGTGAGCATATTATTTTAAGTTTCATACATGTAAAATAATAAACATAAGTTTTTCCATCTGTATGAGAAGTCTCTTCATGGTACATTACTTATTTTTGTGATTTTTGTTTTTATATTCCAAAGTTTCTAGGTTAAACTCTATTCTTATCTAGAAGTGTTAAAACCTGGTACAATTTAACATGCTAAAATAAATTTTCTAGCAGCTTACTATGCATAGATTGCTTTAAAAATTCAAAACAAGCCCAACAGCAAATGTCATTTCTTTCATAGTTACGAAATGCAAACTCCAAGTGTTTTATCCTAATGAATAAATGAGTTTGTCCTTTATGTATAAAATATAGTTTGTGTTTGTTGCACAAGTTTTTAATAATAGATGAATTTTAGGTTTGCTCCAACGTATTCAATAAAGTGTGATTAATTTGTTTTTTCAAAAATGCAAACTAGACATTACTATATTACTTTGCAAAATGCACAGCTTGCAACATTATTGTCTCAGTGGGATCTTAAATTGAATTGTAAAATGTGTCTTATTTCCAGTTTGATTTATGTAAGAGATGGCAGTGGATAATGCCCCTTTTGAAGTTCTACTGCTTTGTGTGAACAAACAACAGAAACCTAAAATTCATGATATAGATTATTAAAATGCAAGACAAACTTTTGACTTACACAATGTTTGACTGTAATGAAAACTTACAATGCACCAAGAATACAACATTTTCAGTGAAACAACTTTTTGAAGTTTCCTATTATGACAGATTATACAACACATTTTTGACATTTTCTGTGATTTTTATTATGATATTTCAAGTAATTACCAAATCATGTTTTTCTCTGAAAAAGCTTTCCTGTGCCCTGAGAATTAATCTATGATACCATTTAACTTGGCTTTTTGAAGTAAATATCACCAGATAAAAGCCAGCTGGATCTGAATAATAGGATACTTGAATGAATGTATTAGTGTTTGGAAAAGAGAGTACAAATCTTCTAAAAAGATTAATTTCCATAAAAAAAGATAGCTCCCAGATCTACAAAAGAATAAATTCAAAAACATAATAAACTCTCAGAAAGAAAGGTAGATTAAAGTAAAAGCTGCAGCACCTTGTTACTGCAGCTGTTGTGTAGCAATGATTCTGTATCAATTACATTTGGTTGATCCTGTAGGGCTCTTCAAAGCTGTCTGTGAAAAGCCTGAATGTGGAATACATGTGACACCGTACGTAATCACTTCAGCAATTAATTTTGATGCAACACCACATTCATTCTGATCTCAATATTTACAGTTTGCGAGAAGGTATCAAGCTTTGGATGGGAACATATGAATCTACTAAGTACATTTTTTTCTTCATCATTTATTAAAGATGTGGATATGAATTTTTCTTTGTCATGAAAATATTGCACCTTTATCACAACACATAGTAGCTGACATCATCATGTAAAAAGACTTGAGTTGGCCAACAGACTTTATTTTCAATATCCTGTTTCAAAATGTGTCCTCTAAAAAAAAGGCTATGGATTCTGTTCACACAACTTCTCTAGATTGTACAATTTCTAATAAAAACAAAGTTTGACCATGCATAAACTCCACTGGGAGGTAAAATGCACACTTTCATCTTGAATGGCTCTTGTGCTATTATAATTCTGAATAAAAAAGCAGAAGAAAATGTGGAGATAAAACTGATTTTTAAAGTTTGATTAAATCCTAGAAAATGTGAATCTGCTGAGAAGAGTTAACATGAAAATGCCATGTTTTATTAGATTTTTTCAAATGCAATTAAAAATATAGTAAATAGGCAAAGACTTACTATGGTAGTATATTTTAATTCTAAAGTCAGTTCTTCACAAGAAATAAAAGAAAAACAATGAACAAAACAAGAAAATTACTGTGAAATGATAACAAAATTCCAATAGCTGAAATTAGTATATCCTTTTGTTAATCATATTTTGACAATACCTTTACTGGGTGTATATAACTAAACCATTTTTTTCCTCATTCCTCTCATTTCTTTTATTTTTTTTTTCTGCAGTTCACTGTCAAAAGCAACCCCAAAATGAAATGTTCCACACTAATTAGAAACATGTTCATTTAAACTAGGCAAGTTGTTTAAGTATAGTGGGATATTTAAATATTAAGCCAGGGTCAATCACAATAAAGACATAAAAAGCATATTGCCATTATTTGTAAAGTTTCACTATTTATGAAATGCTATGGTGACCTGATACAAATGTTTAAAAAACAACTAAAACTAAAAAACTACTAAGGGATTATGACAATTTTCAATAGTAACTGAAGAATTTCTCTATAATACTTCTTCAAAAAAGCCGCTTTTAGTTAAAACACGAAAATGGTAGTTACAAGGTTTCTGCAGACATAACTGCCGTTCCATTAAGGAAATGGTGCAGCAAACAGTAAATAGTGGCCTCAAGGGAAATGTAAGTATTGATTTTATTACTGTGTTGGTTGGTTTGTATTTGCAATTGTCAACTCTAATTTTGGGCTATGCTTTAAGTGTCCTTAAAACTGCTTAAGGAACGGAAAAATATTAATTGGAAAACACTGATAGTTACTGTTTTTTAGCTTTAACTATCATGAGATTATTCTTTTCAGTCATATTTTAAAAGTAAAAAAATTAATTTTAATACACATAGTAAATAAATGACAAACTTCTTTTCCTTTAGTCCAATTATACATTCATTTTATATCTTATAAATCAGTATTTGACTCCAGGAATGAAGTTAATCCCTACGAAAGGTATAAACATGGTTACAAACTCCCTTAATTTAGCTTAGAAACTATGCTTTTAATTCATTGATAATGAAGTTTTGATTCACTTGAAAAGACCTGAAATGACCATGAAATATATTTAAGCATAGAAATTTCATCATATTGAAATAAATTTCAAATAATAGTCTCATTAACATTAAATGCTGAAAAGAATAAGATTTGCCAACTTATTGTAATATTTTTATACTATCATCATTATCTTCATCCTCATTGATTTTCTTTTTACATTTCAGTAAGTGAAATTTGCACATTTATGCTAAAGGTATAATTAAGAACACAGATCATTTTCTTAAACCAAGCCAGAGAGCAACTCTGTTTAATATGCAAATTATCAACTATACCTATGGGGCTGTAAATATAGTTAGTGTTAAACTTCCACAATTAACTAAAAGTGTTTATGCTACATATAAATTTTAGGAATGTCCTCTATGGAGATCTAAAGAGGTGAAATTAATATAAAGAAAACATTATGACTGCTCTTCACATTAAAAAACAAAGTATTCTTGGGTTCACAAGGTACATAGTACACACTAAACAGCAAACAGAGGAAGGAAACCTACCTTAAATACCAACATGTACACAGACACATCTACCTTAATATTATGCCAAGTCCCTACATCATGAAACTAACAAGGTGAACAGATAACTTTTTCACAATTTCAACATAAAAGCCATATATTATGTTGTTTTTTAAAATATTTAGAGAGTTGAAATGTCTCAATGAAGTAAAAAATTTACACTAAGATGGGAATTCTTTATGCATACTAAATGTCCAATAACGTTTACTGGACTAAATTTCAGAATTCCAAATAATTTTTAAAAGATAGGTAAATATATATACTAATTTCACTGAGTGTACAATGGGCTTGAATATTTGTTCTGATATTTATTATGGAGTTAAGAAAATTGTGAAGAACAAATGTTCATATTCCCTTTGGAATTCATCATAGAATAGAAAGCCTTACACGGAGTCTGCCATTTCTAAGTGTCAGTTGAAGGAAAGATTGAGTGAAACGCATAGGATAAGTTTAGCATATACCTAATGGAACTGAAGTTTTAACTACAATGAGAGGGAAAGAAAAATTGAATATTATGTAATAATAATCAACAGATTTTTGAAAACAAATTTTAGTTCACCTTTACTGCCACCCTTCCTGAGATCATTATATATATATATATATATATATATATATATATATACACAGATAGAATTAGACAGTGAGAGAGAGAGAGAGAGAAAGGTCTTCCTTCCTTTGGTTCAACCCCCAAATGGCAGCCACAGCGGGAGCTACGCTGATCCGAAGCCAGGAGCCAGGTTCTTCTCCTGGTCTCCGAGGAGGGTGCAGGCACCCAAGGACCTGGGCCATCCTCCACTGCCTTCCCGGGCCACAGCAGAGAGCTGGACTGGAAGAGAAGCAACGGGGACTAGAACTCGGCGCCCAAATAGGATGCTAGCGCCGCAGGCAGAGGATTAACCAAGTGAGCCATGGCACCGGCCCCATTATATTGTTTTACAATATCTAAGACTTTTAGTTTTTCTCATTTGAGACTCTTTCCATCCCTCTTCCCACTTCTACCACTGATTACAAGCAATTTAAGAGAAACTGTAAGTAAAACTCATTCTAAATATATAAGATTTTTAATGTAGATGCTAAAAATCAAGAGTATTATTTATAAGACCTTTTGGTTATATTATCTTGCTAAAATATGAATTATATTTACAAATATTTACATCAGAAATGTAAAAATTGAAACTTTATTTAAGATATTTTATTTAAGATGATAATTCATTGAATATTATGATAAATGCCATATTTAATTTGCGAAAATATATTTCCAAAAATGTAATTAGAAGCAAAACATTTTGTCTTACACTTTTGCAAAACTCTAACGACTATCTTGAAAGAAATCATTTGAATTATATATGTGCATTCAATCTGCCATAACACCCTAAATCTAGTAACCTCTACAAAACCCCAAAGTATACTCACAGAGGATGGGAGTTTTAGAAAATTAAATGTGTTAGTATTACCATGAAAAGAACTTCCACTTCTTGGATTCCTGAGTTTTGGGAACCCTTCCTTTCATGACTCCTGGGACCACACTTCAACAAATGCTCTTGTATCTGATAACATTTTAGAATAAGAACATTTTAGAACATCTCAGAAATACATTAGTTTAGTAGGTCCAATAATACCCTGATAGAACTTCAGACAAGAAAAACTAGATTGGAAAAGTCACTCTCACGTTTCTTATAGGAAACTCTGTACTTCTATGACAAAGAGCTGAAATTAAAAAGCTACTCATAAGAAAATGTTTCCACACATGATCAACTAGTTATTATTACTTCCGAGGTGGTAGACAGAGCATAGAAATTATTAAAAGTTGGGTGTGGCTCTAAATACTACCTTTGAAGTCTTGAGCATAAAAATTCTCTGTGCCTGAAACATCTGATATAGGAGTTGTGCAACACCTACTCAGAGCAAGCATGGGAGTAATGAGGTGATGAACATGAAGCACAAAGCATTAGGTCATTAATACAGTGAAGAATTTTTATAGAGAAGTACATTTTAAGTTGAAGATACTGAAGTCAGATAGAAATAGAACAAGGACAAGTTAAGAAGCTATGTGCACCTGTCATTCATGTGTAATAAAGCAGTAACCAAAAGTATCAACCCATAACACATTAGATACCTAGTACACATAAAGCACTTGTCATATATACAACATGTGGAGGAAGAAGTGCATGAAAAATGTATCATTTGAATTTCAAGTTTGTACAACTAACCATAGAAAGAAAATCATGGACATTCTTTTTAATTAAAGATTTATTTTATTTATTTGATAGTCAAGAGTTACAGAGAGGCCAGCACCGCAGCTCACTAGGCTAATCTTCCTCCTGCAGCACCGGCATCCCAAGTTCTAGTCCCGGTTGGGGTGCCAGATTCTGTCCCGGTTGCCCCTCTTCCAGTCCAGCTCTCTGCTGTGGCCCGGGAGTGCAGCGGAGGATGGCCCAAGTGCTTGGGCCCTGCACCTGCATGGGAGATCAGGAGAAGCACCTGGCTCCTGCCTTCGGATCGGCAGAAGCACGCCGGCCGTAGTGGCCATTTGGGGGGTGAACCAATGGAAGGAAGACCTTTCTCTCTGTCTCTTTCTCTCTGTCTAACTCTGCCTGTCAAAAAAAAAAAAAAAAAAAAAAAAAAAAGAGTTACAGAGAGAGAGGCAGTTATAGGAGAGCAATCTTCTATCTGCTGCTTCACATGCCCCTAATGGCTGAAATGGCCAGGGATGCCCCAGACTGAAAGCAGAAGCCAGGAGCTTCTTCTGGGTTCCCTCATGGGTGCAGGGGCCCAAGCACTTTGGCCATCTCCGTTGCTTCCCCAGGAACATTAGCAGGGGGCTAGATAGGAAGTGGAGCAGCCAGGACTTGAATCAGTGCCCATATGGGATGCTAGCACCACAGGCAAGTGGCTTTAACCACTTATGCCTCAACACCTGCCTCAGGACATTCTAATAACAAACATTAGACTTGATGGCAGCAAATTTCAAAACAAACAAAAAAAAAATAGTTAATGCAGTATGAGTATTCAAAGTAAAAACGAGAATAATTTGGAACTGACAAAGCCTAATGTTCCAAGTAGTATATGGCAATCTCCATTATAACAAGGAAAAATGTAAAATTCCTCTAGTATTGCAGAATTAAGTTCCTTAACATATTGATCTTTAATTTCTGCATTGCCTAGTCTAACCTGGTATATTCCAGAATAGGCAACCAGTGAACTGACATTCAAAGTGAAAGCAATGCATTATAATTAACATTTCTACCATGCTTTGAAGTTTAGGGAAATATTGCAATTTAATAATATATGCAATTGCTGGGAATGGGTTTATATTTAAGATTTTAGAAATAATAAAAACCACGCACTAGAGCACACTTCTATAGAATAACAGGGAGAATTAGTAGGCAGTTTTAAATATAACTTGGGGATGATTAAGACCAAAACTTTAACTGGGCAATATAAATGGCTTTGGGTATTTATTTTTATTATTTTTAAGTTAGCAGTGAATGAAGGAGAATACCATTTTAGTGAGGATAGTAAAAATATTCAAACCAACATTTTATGTTACAGTGATTAAATCATGCAATGTGAATACATTGGCAGACAGGAAAAATGCATTGTGATCATCTAGATTCTAGAAAATTAGTAAGATATTTCATATTCTAACATCTTATGATCAATTTTTACAAAAAAAGGATCCAAATGATCTGTTATATCAGTGATTGAAAGAATAGATGCCAACCCATTTCCAGATGACTTGGCTAATATGTTTTAATTGGTAAATGAAAAGTCACACATTCTGAGTAATCAATAATATTCCCAGTGGGATTTTTATTTCTATCAAAATTTCATTTCTAGGTTCCCCGATGCATTTAAAGCAAGCATGAAAATTTAATTTTTAGGCTGCAAAATGTCAAATGAATGTTATCCATTTTAAAATTCAAGAAAGTGCTATTGAGTGGGAATATGTATACAAAAAAGAAAATAGCAAGGTTATGTATGCTTTAAACAAAGTAGTCATAATCTTTAACAAGAGAATTATAAGTCAATAATAATGGAACTTTCCCATTTTTACATCATCACTTCCCATGGTAAAGCAGGTATAATATCTTGGATGATCACTAATAAAAATGAAGAAGAATGAAGGAGTAAAATACTCATTAATAATAATAATAACTAAATAATGTATTTTTTGAAAATTCAAACTTCTAAATGTTCCTAAGAAATAGCAAATCTTGAATATTTGAATTAATTACTTGATTAGAATAAGTAGAGATTAACAACATAATTTCCAGTTAATGCTATGTTTGTCATTTAAAAACTGACTAAAAGACAATAATATAATATGAAAGACCTTTTTACAACATTTTGGTTACTAAGGGCAATATCAACGATACAGGCATAAATACTGAATATATTTTAAAATATATTCTCAGACATGAAGTATTTTTTTAGTAAGTCTTGGGATTCTACTTATGAATTCATTACTATGGTATTTCCAAAAGGTTAAATAATATGTATACATATAGTGTATTTTACAATTTACTTTGTAACAGACTGAGGACTATTATCATTGATTCTTATTTTTTAAAGGAAGTTATTTAATTTAGTAAATATTCATTCTCAAAATGAATTTATTTATAATTGCATACTCAGAGTTTTGGAAAGATATAACTACCTACGAAGGAAGCACTATTTTGCTTTTATAGATGTTTTATTACATCAATGGAAATTTCTCTGCATCCTTCTATGACTAAGCTCATAAGCTATAACATAAAAATTACTATCAACAATGTAGACCAGCCATAAAATTCAATTAAAAATCCTTACATTTTAAGCAGTTATAGTAGCATAATGTATAAACATGTGCTGAAGTGATGTGAAACTCCTAAAGCATGTCACATTTAGGAAATAAATGTTTTAACTAGTTCATTGTCACTGCCTAAGTTTAAAGAATTTTAAGGGCCTTTTTTTCCATTTTAGATACTGTTACCTCCCATGCACACAGTTCCTCTTATGTTTTTGTGCCACAAAGCCTATCTCATAACTTATTCTTTTAACAAATATTAGTTGAAGACTCTGTTCTAGGCACAGGGATTAACAGTGAGCAAAGAGGATAATAAAGTTCCAGGGCTCACGGGGCTGACATTCTAATAATTATACACTAGGCAGAGAACATGGCCTGTCAGATTGTGATAAATGCTGTAAAGAAAAAAAACAATAGGAAAGGAGGATAGGGAGTCTTTACCTACTGAAGAGGCAGTTTGCAATTTTAAAAATTGTTGTTTATAACTGTTAATAAGAAGGTAACATTTGAAAGAGATGAGATAACAAGATATATGGATCTCTGGGTGAAGAGGATTCCAAGAAAAGGATAGAGTTAAGGCCAAGACCCTGAGGCAGGCGCGTTACTGGAATATCTGAGAAATGGCACAGGGGCCAACATGAATAAAGTTGAGAATAGCAGGGCCGCCCAGCAAAGGAGATGCAGCCAGAAACCCAGTTCTATAGGTGATTCTATACTACTGAAGGGCTTTTGCTATTATACTTCAAATGAGAGAGAAGATTTGGGATGGTTATAGGCAGAGAAGTTCCCTGATCTAACAAATACCTTAACTGGATTACTCTGGCTGCTATAAAGGAGAAGGAAAGACACAGGGAATTGGGTTGGGAGGATGTATAATAATATGGCAAGAGATGATGAAGGTAAGAAGATGCTGCATGCATGGACACATTAGATGTAGGTGTGACAGAGGCAAGAATCGGAGATGGCCCTGCAAGGTTTTGGACATTAACAAGAGTTATAGTCAGTTTGGATGGCAATAAAAAAATTACCATAAACTGAGATGAGTGTTTGGCCTGCTGTTAGGATGCTGGTCAATATGTTGGCATCCCACATCAGAGTCTCTGAGTTACATCCTGGCTCCAGCTCCTGAACCCAGCTTCCTGACAGTGCAGACTCTGAAAGGCAGCAAGGGATGGCTGAAGTGACTGGGTCCTTGCCACCCACGTGGAGACCTGGATTGAGTTGCTGGATCCTGGCTCTGGCCTCAGGCGTTGTGTGCATTTCAGAAGTGGGCTAATGGACTGGAGATATCCGGCTCTCTAACTTCCAAAAAATTAAAACCTTATAACAGACTTTATGGCTTGAACAACATTTATTTCACATGGTTTTGGAAGCTGAGAGTCTGAGATCACAATGCCAGCAGAGTCAGAATCCTGTGGGCCTTTTCCTGGCTGCAGATAACTGGCATTTCATTGTATTCTCACAAAGTGGAAAGTGAGTGAGAAAGTTCTTTGTCTTCCTCTTAAAAGGGCACTAGTTTATTCATTATGGTTCTACTCTCTAGACCTAATCAGTCTCCAAACTCCTGACCTCCAAATTCCATCACGTTTGGATTAGGTTTTAAACATATACATTTTGGAAGACACAAATATTTAGTCTACAATTGTAAGTAAGTAGAAAAATGAAGTTACCGACAACTGACAAGAGAAGAGTGAAGGATAAGCACGAATTCTTTTTAAATATTTTTAAAAGGAAAGGTACTTGATACTAAGAGTCCACAGACAGAGAAGCTAACACTAACACTGAAATAAAGCACTTTAATATTCCCTTTTTTCAGAATTCTCATTGCTTAACCAATTTATTCATTTTATGCATTTACTAAATGATCACTCCATGCAAGTCACTGCTTCAAATACTGTGGGATACAGACAAGACATGGTTCTGTCATTAGGTGCTCATAGCTCCCAGAGTTAAAAAAAAAAAAAAAAAAAGTAGCTTATACACTTTGAAGAGTGGGGTGTAGGGAATATCTGGTTTATATACCCTGTGTTTATTACATAGCAGTTGTCACAGCTGTACTAGAAATATATGTGACTTTTAGAAAGTATGCAGAGAAATGGATAAAATAAGGAAGATTACACCAGTTTTTGAAACTTAAGAAAATGGCATCACAAAGCCTAGGCCTCGCACAGTTAAAATATTTCCTAATGCTGAATTAGGACTACATCTCCTTTTGCTCTTTTATAGATATGAACAAAGCATTATAGGCCTAGAATATACTCATGCAAGTGTGGAAGGTCGTCATTGAAGAAACAACACTGAAAATGTACGTCAATGAGGGGGAAACTATTTTTGGCAGAGATAGTAGCAAATTTGAATTCACTGAGTAAAGATAAATTTTAAAAACTCTGGGCAAATATCTATAAAGGTACAGTTTTAAAGGAGGGGTTGGAGGCTTTGGGGTATTGTAAAAGGAAGATGCAACATTTAGTCAAAGATGACTTAGGATGTCAACAGACATTGCATTTAAATTTATTATAGTCATCCCATAGTACCTATAGAAGATTAGTCCCAGGACAACCCTTAGATGCCAAAATCTGCAGATGCTCAAATATCTTTCAAAAAATGGAATAATATTTTCAAACAACCTACATATATCCTCCCGTATACTTTAAATCATCTCTAGATTACTTATCATACCTAATATACTGTAAATGCTATGTAAAAAGTTATGCTACTATAGGAAGGGTCTGCAAAAAGTACATAGAAATGTGCATGAAAAACACTGTACATGGATTCCAACAAGTTATCATCAAAATAAACTTTTAATTCCCATGATCTTTTTGAAGTACCCTTATATTGTTTATGGAATACTGACAAGAGAAAAAATTACCTTGTTCATGTTCAGTACAGGCAAAATTATTATTTTTATTAATCAGCAGTTGGCTGATTCCATTGATAAGGATCCCACAGCTACAGAGGGCTGGCTGTGTGTGTGTGTTTTTGTAGAGAAATACTATACAATACTTACAATTTGGCCCAAGGGTTTAAAATACACATTATTTTTTTCTTTCAATTAAGACATTGTTGGTAAAGCCCTCTACCCAAATGCTTTCTCTATTTCCTTCAGTATGATTTCACCACCAGACTCTAATCAGTGTACCCTGTAGTTAAGTCTCCCGACATTGGCATCAGGATTCCAATCTTTGTTCTTGGGGAATATATTTGATTCTTCAATGCTTCAGTTTCCTCCTAAGCCATGAGATGAGTATCATTGTCTCTGCTTCCTAGTTTCCACGTGTATAAAGCACAACAATTGTTCACAGCAATTGCCTAGTTTTGTTGAAATGGGAAGATGGATGTAAGACATGAAAGGAAGAATAATATTAAACCCATGCTATTAGCAGGCAGTAGCTATAATTTTGTTTTATTGTGCCATAATCACTGGGGACTTGGTAAAAACTAGACCTGAAGACATGAATAATACCAAGTTTTAGTATTTAAAATTTATTGATACTTACTTATCCATTCTATACACTAATTTTGTATTATGCAAAACGTATATGAACAATCTCTGCTTTATAAGCATTAACATCATAAGATCAACATTGGTCAATTGGCTCATGATTGAGTTACCAAGAATCAATACATATTTAAACTCTTCTGTATTTGAAAAATCGCATTTGTTTAGCCATCTTTCAACTTAAGCTATCACCTACAACATATTTAAAATAGAAAACTGATTTTAATAGTTCTTCCAAATCAACAGAGAATTTCCCTAAGCAGTAGTGAAAATCATGTGGGAAATCTCCTCTTAGCACCATAAATTTGTTAATTTTATACATTTGTGAAAGGAAAATAATCTTAGTACAAATTTAACTGCAATTATTCTTTTTCATTATTTATTCTCAAATCACAGTCATCTTCCCAAAAGAAAAATATGATTACGTATGCACATAATAAAATTGACATTGACTCTCTCAAACGAGGCACCCCCTCACTTTTTTTATTTACATTATGTTTTTATTAGTAGCTTGAGGAACACTGGAAATAGTCAATAGCAGTACGACTGATTCCATACTCAATGTGCTAATGCTAACATTCCATTTACATGAATAAAACAAAAATGATTAGGCCAGTGTTGTGGCACAGCAGGTTAAGCTGCTGCCCACAAAGCAGATTCCAGTTCTGGCTGTTCCACTTCCAATCCAGCTCCCTGCTAATTCTCTTAGGGAAGCAGCAGTAGATGTTGAAGTTCTTGGGCATCTGCCACACACAGGGGAGACCTGGATGGAGTTCCAGGCTACTGGCTTCTGCCTGGCACAGCCCTGGTCATTGAGGTCATTTAGAGCGTGAACCAGAAGATGGGTGATATCTCTCTTTCTCTCTCTCTCCCTCCTTACTACCCTTTCTCCATATCTCTCTCTTTCAAGCAAATAAATGCTTTTTAAAAAATGACTTTAATTTTTTGGTATTATATCTTCATATATAAAAACTCAATTCTATATACACAAAAGAATATTTAGAAGACTGAGACATTCTGGGAGAATGTGTTTGAATAATAATGGTATATAGGATATTTGAAACTCACAGAAACAAGAACTATGATTATTTGCATGTTGTTCATCAAATATAACGAAAAGATTCAGATATGCCTGATCACCACCACCAGTGGGAAGGGCACTAAGATGCTGCAGAAAGAACACAGACTTTAGAAATTAAAATTACTGTATTCAGATCCTTCTGTGTGCTAGTTTGATCCCAGGCAAGACAACTTTTAGGGTCTTAGTTCCTTTCTGAAAATATAGCAAAGCCTATAGAAAAGTTGACATTCAGTTTTATAAACTATTTCTGCACAAACTCTGAGATAGAGATAAATATATTTGATTTAACAAATCCTTTCCATATGGGTTTTTTTTGTTTTTTTTTGTTTTTTTTTTTGTTTTTTTTTTTTTTTTTTTTGACAGGCAGAGTAGACAGTGAGAGAAAGAGACAGAGAGAAAGGTCTTCCTTTGCCATTGGTTCACCCTCCAATGGCCGCCACGGCCGGCTCACTGCGGCCGGTGCACCGCGCTGATCCGATGGCAGGAGCCAGGTGCTGCCTCCTGGTCTCCCATGGGGTGCAGGGCCCAAGGAGTTGGGCCATCCTCCACTGCCTTCCCGGGCCACAGCAGAGAGCTGGCCTGGAAGAGGGGCAACCGGGACAGAATCTGGCGCCCCGACCGGGACTAGAACCCGGTGTGCTGGCGCCGCAAGGCAGAGGATTAGCCTAGTGAGCCACAGCGCCAGCCTCCATATGTCTTAGATTGTGTGTTTTTATCACTATAATTATGTGTTTTAAAATTATATAATAAAAACATATGTATAAGATGTAATACATATACCTCACACACACTCCCAAACACACACATCAATATATAGGTAGAAAATGAGGATTCAGGAAACCACATCAGATAGAAAGCATGCAGGAAAAGAGCACTTCAGTTTGCTTCAAGCACTCACAGGATTCTCACATTCTGAATAATAATTTTGTATAGTTCACACAGTACTTTTTTTTAATATTTGTATATTTTATTTGAAAGGCAGAGAGAGAGAGATCTTCCATCTGCTGGTTCACTCCCCCAAATGGCCACAGTGCCCTGAGCTGGGCTGCTCAGAAGCCCGGAGCCTGGAGCTTCTTCCAAGTCTCCTACATGGCTGCAGCGACCCAAGCACTTGGGACATCCTCTACTGCTTTCCCAGGCACATTAGCAGGGAGCTGGAATGGAATTGGAGAAGCCAGGACTCGAACTGGCACCTATATGGGATGCCAGCACCATTACCTGTTCCACAACAGTGCCAGCACCCATGTAGTACTTTCTAAGAGCAAAAGATATCCACAGATGGAAAGATACAGTGGACATAAAATAATTAATGGTTCTCAAGTTTATAATAGCAAAAACATATAAAGGGGCTTCAACTCATGTAATATTAATAAAACTAGAATTCCTTCAAAACTGCTTTTCATCAGAATCACTGGAACCTTCAAGAAAATACATATCACACACTGCAAATGATTCTGATTTTATTGGTTTGGAGTAAACCAGAGCATTTTTTGAAGCTCTAATGGGAGATTGAGATTTAAAAACCCTGAACTAGATGAACCCTGAACCTAGCTGGTCCTTTTCAAATTAAGTTCCCTGATTTCAGGAAAAAAATACAACTTACATATTCATGTGCCAATCACTATATTCTCTATCCAATAACAATGAAACAAACTATGAAAGCAAATCAAATAATTAACAAGTGAATAACACAGCGTTATTTTGTGACACTTATCCTCTGGAAGTGGTTTGTGTTTAGATTTATCCTGCTCCTCTGCAATGTCTTTAGCAACTTGAAGCTAGCTGGACATGAAGTTCTGGAGTACACAGGGTGATGGTAAAACCTCCCAGGACTTATCATAATGATTCATATATTAAATCCTGCTTTCTTTGTGAAAAAATATATGCTGATAAGAAGGAAATATTTTGGGGGCTGGCTTTATGACATAGTGGATAAGCCATTACTTTGAACACCAGCAGCGCCAGTTAGAATCCCGGCTGCTCTACTTTGAGCCAGCTCTCTGCTAATGCACCTAGGAAAGCAGTGGAGGATGGTCCAAGTGTTTAGGCTCCTGCTATCCATGTGGGAGACCAGGATACATTTCCAGGCTCTAAGCTTTCACCTGGCTTAGCCCAGCCATTGCAGGCATTGGGGAGTAAACCACAGGATGGACAATTTCCCTCTCTCTGTCGCTCTTGCTCTCTGTCACCCTGCCTTTCAAATAAATAGATCCATTTTTTGAAAAGAAATATTTTGTTCCACTTTCTTCATCACATAATGGGAAGAATATGTTATTTTAAAATTATTTATGTTGCTTTATCTACCTTTTAAAATGTCCTTCAACATAATATCTCATAGTCATTTATGACTACATCTTGCTTTCTGTGTTTTTTTTTTTAATTTGACTTATGATAGCTCCTGTTGACATATGAGTGTTATGCTTCAGCTATAGAGGAGAATTGAAAATGGGTTTACATATTTTTACCTATTTTGTGGCATTGGATAAAATACCTGAAAGAATATAATCTCCACCCATCTTTGGCTAAACAAAATACAACATCTTACTTTGTTTTAAAGGTTTCTGAGGATTTTTCCTGATGAAAATAAAGTACATGCCAGTTCAGTACTCTGTTATCATTTTGCAATGTTTTACAGTTGGTAGCCTAACAAGAAGGAACTATGAAAGTCATATAGTCACTAGATCTCTAGCCTTAATAAATATGAATTGCCAACATTTATTATTTCAACATTTGGCTCTTTTTTCATATTTTCTATATATAATGTAGTATTCTTTTCCTTAATTTGTGTAATGCTAAATGAGGAGAACTAACTGAACCAAACAGTTCATTCAGTGAATAGTTACACATTTAATAAGCATTTGATATGAAGGACCCACTACTGGCTAATGATTCAGTGGCGACACAGTTGAGATTTGAGCATCATGCCATGGATACCTGACTAGCTGGCTATACTGAATGAACTTGATTCTGTAAGAGTGGCAATATCAAACAGAGACCTGCTGTATCTTTTCAACATTTCCTCTTACAATTCAATATTATTTTATATATCTAAGGGTAAATATTTCTTAAAGTGTTTTATAAATAAATAAAGCATAAACTTCATCTTTGCAAATCACTAAATTACTTGGCCAAATGGGAAATACTGTTAAAAGAAAAATCTGTGTGTGTTTTCTTTAATTACAAAAACCATATCTAATTTTAACTGCCTCCTTTTTTTCTTAATAATGAGTTGACCTTCTATTCTCCTTAACCCTTTTTTATCAAAGCCATCTACACCCACTTTGCCTTCTGTTTCTCTAATCTGCAATTATTTATGTTTTCTTCATGCTGCTTTGTCCGCCATGGGAGCAAAATTGTATTTGGTGAAATATAGAGCTAATTATGCCATGAACCCAGCAACAAAAAGACAGAGCAGATGTTACTTCAGACGTGCTAAAAGTCCTCATGCTTAATGTGCATATAGTAAAACAGCGAGCAGAGTAGTCACAAACAATATCTAATCAAGGCAGTTTTAGACATGCAAATCTTTTTAACACCAGAGTTAAATGGAGAAATTCTGTCAATAATATTTTCAGTACTCACCATGTGCTTGCCAGAATAATTATATTAGGTAGTGATTTCTAATTAATATAATAAATGTGTGAGTCCACATTGTTACTATCCCAGGGGGGTAGAAAACTAGGGAGGAAGAAATGAAGATCATATGCTGCGAGTTAATAATACAATACACAATGTTTTCATTGAGAATGTGTTTCCATGATGCCAAAATAAGCTCTTTGAATATCTTCAAATAATCAGCAGAATATATTTTATTTAATTATAGACTTTCTTATTACTCACAATGAATCATTTAAAGGATCTATTTGGGTATTTTGACTGATAAAAGTTGAGATCAGTTTCTCTTTATTTAACTTATTAGATTTTCATCTACAATTAGGTTTAGTTTTGTTTTATAAATATGTAGGCACACAGACCGTATGTATATCATAGGATAACATTGTTTTTTTCTTTTTTCTTGCAAAAACTGAAATGTTTTTTGACATATTGAATACAATGAATACTACTTGTCATGAAGAAACTGATTTTCCCCCATTGTGATGATATAGATAGTGAACTACTCCAGGAAAATACTAAAATCCTTATCATGTTCTGTAGTGACCAAAAACAATTACAACTATAGTAGTTTGAAGTCACTGTAAGAGGGCAGTATTTTAATGACATTCTTTCCACTGAAAGAAGCATTCCTACCCCACAGGGTGTAAAGCCCCATCTGAGACCTAAATTGTAGTGAGTTCAGCACACCAAACCTCCCTCCCAGGGAGTGTTAAATGTGTGCATTGAGTGGCTGGGCTAGGCATCACTTTCTATGTTTATTTTAGGAAAACAAAACAAAACAAAAAAGCACCTCTGCAGAGCTGTGATAGTCTAGCTAAAGAATTCCATCAAGTTAAGAAGTGTCTCATTTGTTCCCTTTTCTGCACTACATGCAGTCTTAGGTAAAATAGTGTCTAGTTTATACAAATAATAAATTTTAAAACATTATGTGTTGGTCATCTAACAGGTAATATTTTATACAAATTACCTATCAAGAAAAAATATACTTCTATGTTAGAACACATATTATTCAAAAATTTATGCTTTAATTAAACTCAATTTGATATGTGATATAATAATATATATAATGCTGAATGTAAATAAAATTATGAACATTACAAGTTGTTGTTTTTTCATTACAAAAGAGAAAGAAGAATTTTTATTTTCAAATACAAGGTGAGAATACTTTAAAAATACTGAAATGTCTATCAATGCTAAATGTAATTGTTTAAAAGATATATTGTTAGTCTTTTCTGGTTGGTGCCATTGTGTCAGATTGCTAGTGAGCTGATGAAATATATTAAGAATTTTGTCTGATATAATAAATATATTATCATATTATAAACAGTAAAATGTGACATAAAATCATTTCATATTAATGTGACAATATTGTGATTATTTATATTTTCAAATCTTATTTTCTAATTGATTAATTTTTCATTTATCTTATATATATGTAAAAAGAATTTAAAACTTAAGTACATATTTATCATAAAATACTTTTAGATCCATAAACATCAAATAATTATTAATTTAAAAATTAACTAACAATTATAATAGATAAATAAAATGAGACAGATAAATCTTTCAACTTTCTACCATGGAACTAAACTACTTTGATGCTCAATAGAACGGAACCAGCTGAATACTGACTACTGATTATAACCCAACTATATTAGAAGAATGGATAATTTCTCATTAGGACTAATTATTAAGCACTATTTTCTCAAGTTTATTTGCTCATTTAGCTGTCCTGTATCACAGGCACTATCTCGTCAGCTCTTGTACCATATCCTGCTACTAAGTCAAAACAAAAGGACCTTCAGAAGAGCTATTTTGCATACCAGTATTTTAAAGAAAATAGCCAATTAATTAAAACACTTCTCTAAATCTTATTTAGTTTCATGTAAACTGAAACAATTCCCTTGTTCTCATTTGATTTTCTCCCAATCAGTAAAGTGATCTATAAATATATACATGTTTGAAGTAATATTTATGCAAGCTGGCATAAATTTGAAAACCACGTTGGATATAGCTCATTTTAAGCAATGTATTATATTAAAATTTTTCCTAAGTACTACCTTCACTTAAAATTTGATTGGAGGGGCTGGTGCTGTGGCATAGCAGGTAAAGCCGCCACCTGCAGTGCCAGCATTCCACATGGGTGCCAGTTTAAGTCCCGGCTGCTCCACTTCAGATCCAGCTCTCTGCTATGGCTTTGGAAAGCAGTAGAAGCTGGCCCAAGTCCTTGGGCCCCTGTACCCACGTGGGAGACCCAGAAGAAGCTCCTGGCTCCTGGCTCCTGGCTCCTGGCTTCAGATCAGTGCAATTCTGGCTGTTACGGCCAACTGGGGAGTGAACCAACAAATGGAAGACCTCTCTCTATCTGCCTCTCCTTCCATCCGTGTAACTCTGACTTTCAAGTAAATAAATAAATCTTAAAAAAAAAAGAAACTTGATCAGTTAAAACACTAGCTTTACATGAAATACTTCAGAAAAGACCCATAAAGATGGCCATGCCTATATACTAACAGAAACTAATGTTTAGCATTTTTAATATATTTAGTTAACTGAATCAAGAATCATATTTTATATATTTAATTTGAATCATACAGATATTCTAATGTGACATGAATTGATTTTTTGAAAGAAACAAATAACAGGTTGTTATGTGTAATATCAAAAGAAGTATTTAGCACGGTTGATATCTATTTCTAAAATCAAAACAAGATCAGTAATAAAAACCATGTTAAAGTTCAAAATCTTGAGAAACATTTTTTAGTATAAACAAAGTACCAATTCTAAGGAACTAAAACTTAGATAACTATTGAATATATTAAATGTGATAAAATACTTCACCATGTAAAATGTAGAAAAAAATTACTTTCCATGTAATAAACACACAAAATCATATAACATTCTTAAACTTTTTTCAAAGGATATTCCCACAGAAAAACTTGTCAACAGTACGTTAAAGTGATCGATGTCATGATATTGTGAAGAACGAAAATTTGATTCTCCTTCACTAACTCTATATATTACAATTATTAAAGAAAAAAACACAAACACAATATAATGTCCCTTTTCTTTCGTCAGAGTCTACCAAATACCAATTTCTGACTAAAGAGAAATGAAGAGAGATATTCTCTCTCCCAGACTCTCACTCTGTATAATTGAAAATGATTTTTCAACTTCCTGATGAGGACAAAATGCAATGTACTAAATTAATAATAACTTAGGCTAGACAGGGACTGTGCATGACATCTTGTCTGGTAGCACTTCATGGCCATTATGTGTTGAACTGGTAGAAGGGATCCACCTATCACTAAAGCCACATTATTATGACATAATGATGAAGAATGTTGCCCTTCCAAATTAGTACTCCTTTTGCTCATTTACTGCCATATTGTTTTTCTACGAGTATTGAAATAAGTGATATTCTATAAAGTAATTGGATCTGGAACAATGTTTAATAAATCATATTGATTATGCTACTTATGCATATATTGAATATATACACATATATGAGTTTTTTTTTTAAGGTTTCTATTTATTTGAAAGCAGAGTAACGGAGTAACAGAGAGGCAGAGTCAGAGAGAGAGAGAGGTCTTCCATCTGCTGGTTCAGTCCCCAGATGGCCAGGAACCAGGAGCTTCTTCTGGATCTCCGACACAGGTACAGGGGCCCAAGGATTTGGGCCATTTCTACTGATTTCCCAGGCTATAGTAGAGAGCTAGATAGGAAGTGGAGCAGCCGGGACTTGAACTGGCGTCCATATGGGATGACAGCACTACAGGCAGCGGCTTTACCCACTATGCCACAGCGCCGGCCCCACATCTGAGTTTGTATATATATATATATATGTACAACAGGTCTTCAAAAAGTTCAAGAAGAATGTTTATCAAAGACTATGTGTGGATTCCAATTATGTTTTCACCAAAATAAAATCTTTTAATTCCATTTTCCATTAATTTTTTGAAGTCCCTTCATATATATATATATATATATATGAGAAACAGAAAGAGATTTAAAAAGATGCAATCAATAAGCAGTCTACCTTAATACTGTTTATTGTTTTTTTAAATGTTAAGAATCAATTCTTACTAAAACAATTTGATAAATGGCCAATACAATGAAGTCAAATCATTGAAAAATTTAGTAAATGTTGTGCTTATTCTCCAGAAATAAGGTGTCTAAAATAAAAATACATTCAAAGCTTGCAGAATCTCAAATAGAAGCATTAAAATGATTACTTGCATGACAGATATGAAAAACCTTCTTGGTAGCTGGAATACAAAGGTATCAAGAGGTAGAATGAGTGTTGAATTTATGTTGTGGAAAATTGGTCCCAAGTTGGTTTTCCACTTCATCAGAAAGCACTTTTGTCTTGTATGCAAACAGTTAATGAAGCATGCCAATGCTGAATAGTTTTAACTAGTCTGAGAAATATTTCACCTTCTTCCTTTCTTTTTCTTTTGAGAACTTTTAACATTATCACAGTGAGACACCCTAAATGTTAGAACTTCAATTCTATTTTTCAGTTTAAATGAAGGAATAGTGTAATTATTCATGATTTAAATATTTTCATTTTCATTTATGAATTATTCTCTAGTGAAAGGTAGCAAAAGATCCATCAATCCTACTGCACAGTAATAAATGTGTGATGAGAATGATCTAGTCATTACATTTCCTCCAGAAGCCTACCTTTAGTTTGAGTATTTTGAAGCAGTGAGCCTTTTGATTTAGCTTTTAAAGCCTTTGGCAGGTGGCAAAATTTTGTTCCAACAACACTCATGTGATTGGGAACAAAGGAATTCTTTCAAGAGGTTTGTGGCTTTACCTTTATACCACTTTCAAAGAAAACGGGATGATCATTTCTTTCATATTAAAATTAAAGTAAACATAAGGGGCAGGAAAAATTATGCATTATAGAAAATAATTGCACTTAAAAAGAGCTTTTCATAGATTTATTCAGAATATACTTTAAACTCATAACGAAGTGTTCACCTGCATAACTTTTTCACAATATGATAATTTAATCCTTACTCTGCATTTCTTCTATTTGATATTAAAAATTCTCTTTTAAAATTCTGGTGTACAGGCTCATTATTGTTTTTTCTAAAATATGATACTTTATATTTTTAATCTTAATATAAGAGAGTTAGATTATGTAGTTACTAAACAATGTAATTCTAAAATGCTTTTTTCCAAAGTGCACAAATAAATGCAGTTCTGATATCATTATTACACAGAAAAACAAAACCTGCAAAAAATACCACATTGAAAAAGCTTGACTTTAAAAGCCAAGTTTAATTCCAATGAACAGCAAATTTGAATAAGATTTGTTGCCTAGAAGTTTACTTATTAGTGTTTTCATACTGCTAGGGAAAATACTCTTAAAGAGAGTGACTACTAAATTACGTCAAACTTATTCCTTTGAATATTGAAAGATCTCCATCAGTAATAGCACATGTGAATCTAGTCCAGTGTTGGTGCTTTGTCGAGAACGATTTGATCATGCTAAATATAACAATACCAACAGTTGAGAATACATGTCAGACATACCAGTTTTAAAATAACATAGGTCAAAAATAATTAAATGATTTTTAAGCAATGATAAATTTTGAAAATGACTGTGTTTGTTTCCTCATTTTAGGAATAATCATGCTGATGCCCAAGAAAATTGAGTACTATCTCATTATTCAGACACTATAAAATTTCCAAATTCATGAGCAAAATTTAGATTATAAATAATATATTTGTAATAGAAATTAAAGTTTATATTGGAGGGTAAGATATATTTCCTTATGAATTTATTCTTGATAGATGATTAACAGCAATTGACAACTCAGTGACTTGTAAACTATTTTTATACACATCAGGAAAATACTTTTTCTAAATAATGTAATTGGTTGATATTATGAATGTGTGTTTAAATCATGTAATAATAACATCTTGAACTTTTATAAAGAAATCCATTTACAGGGCCGGCGCCGTGGCTCAATAGGCTAATCCTCCACCTTGCGGCGCCGGCACACCGGGTTCTAGTCCCGGTTGGGGCGCCGGATTCTGTCCCGGTTGCCCCTCTTCCAGGCCAGCTCTCTGCTATGGCCAGGGAGTGCAGTGGAGGATGGCCCAGGTGCTTGGGCCCTGCACCCCATGGGAGACCAGGAAAAGCACCTGGCTCCTGGCTCCTGCCAGGATCAGCGCGGTGCGCCGGCTGCAGCGGCGGCCATTGGAGGGTGAACCAACGGCAAAGGAAGACCTTTCTCTCTCTGTCTCTCTCTCTCACTGTCCACTCTGCCTGTCAAAAAAAAAAAAAAAAAAAAAAAAAAAAAAAAAAAAAAAAAGAAATCCATTTACAAAAGACTTCAATATACATGAAAATTTATGTGAATTAACACTATTAACAAGATATCATAGTGTGCAACTTACAAGAGAAAATTGATATGTAGGTTTGCTATGAATAAAAGGTACAAATGCTCTTTGACTTGTAATGAGCTCATTTCCTGAAACACTCATCAGAAGGTGAAAATATCATAAGTTAAAAATACACTTCTTGGGCCGGCATTGTGCTGTAGCCGCCTGCAGTGCCAGCATCCTATATGGGCACCAGCTCTAGTCCCAGCTGCTCCTCTTCCGATCCAGCTCTCTGCCATGGCCTGGGACAGCAGTAGAAGATGGACTAAATCCTTGGGCCCCTGCACCTGCATGGGAGACTCGGAGGAAGCTCCTGGCTCCTGGCTTCGGATCTGCTCAGCTCTGACCATTGTGGCCATTTGAGGAGTGAACCAGTTAATGGAAGACCTTTCTCTCTGTCTCTCACTCTCACTGAATCTACCTCTCAAAGAAATAAATAAAATATTTAAAAAATACCCTTTATGCATCTACTAAACATCATTGCTTAGCAACACTGTACACTGTAGTGTATCAACTGTCTCCCCTCATGATCACATGACTGAATGGGAGCTGGGAATCCTCGCCACTGCCCAGCATCATGGGAAAAGGTCCAACTTCAATAGTTGAACTATGGTTAATCCATATTGCTCTCACAAAATGATTGGGTCGAATAACCACAAGGTGCCCCTTCCTAATTTGAAGTCTGCCTGGGTAACATAAAATAGCTAGGATGGAAACTTACAGATTCTGACTTTCCTGGATTACAAGGCCTCCCTGAAGATGCCTTTACTCCACACTAGGTAACATCTATTACCAAATGGCAACTGGAAAATTCTTAAAAATAAACGTGACTTTCAGGGCAATTAAAAGACTATTTCAAAAAAAATTCTCAGATGACCTAAATGGTGAATGATATTCCAAATGAAAGCATGCGGTATCTTTCCAGTTACAATTAGACCTAAAACCAACTTTTCGTGGCATCAGCAAGGACTGAGCATAGGAGACCTTCAAGGGAAATGCACATGCTTGAGAATGCCAAATTCATTCTATCATTTTTTGTAAAAACTATTTAGCAACCCGTGTCTACAGGAAAACAGAAGTTTTTGAAAAGTTTTGATGCACTGGCCACGGTGAATTTTCTGAGTACACACCATGAAATACATTGGTCTGCTTTGGTGATATAAGATAAAAGCATCCTTAAGAAAATATTTTGTAACAAGGAAAATATGACATATATCAGATACTTTAACCTACAGGCAAGTGGACAAAAAGTGTATGATTTACTGGGTTTTGAGTGGCTTTTCAACTTTGTTTTAAATTTTGAGAGGAGAAAATAATAGGCCTTTCTTTAAAGTATATGTCATTTTATAATAAATATGTTAACCAACAACACCAAAACCATAATAAAGTTCATTCTAAACCACTACTAAATATGTAGATTGAAAAATAGGAAGTGGATCCTTGTGTGCCCAGTCTTTGGTTGGGAACCATGGGGACTACATTATCCATATGCTTATTACAAAACTGATCTTTCTCTTTTTGTCACCATAGATGCTTACCAACTGCATTTATGAGCATTTTAATCATGCATAAGCACATACATACATACAATGGATGGGTGTACAATAATGATATATAGCTATGGCTATATTCTGATAGTTTCTCAGTACTGTGTACATACTACTAAAAGTGAACCATACTCCTTTAGTCTAGCTTGAAGATTAAAAGAAATAGACATGTATAATATTAGCTATTCTTGTAAACACAACTAGTTAGTAAGCCAAAATCCTCAGAAGTTGACTTTTATCTTGCTCAACGAAAAATTTATATTATTAAAAAACCTTTCCTGTTAGTAAGCTAGTAAAAGAAGGAAACACTCTCATCTTGGTAAACACATTTCCATGTACCCTGAGAGGACACTGTCTCAGAGAAATGGGATATATTTTCCATAAACTCAAAGAAGAATCTAATATTCAACTTGGTTCTAAAAGTTTGGTCAATTTGTTAAGATGAAATAAATGCTATAAAAGTAAGAAGTAAAGTATGCTGACAGAAGAGAAAAAAGTGCTCTTGTTGGTAGTTGATATTATTGTCTTTTTAGTATTTCTAATTAGAAAATATGTAGTTTGGATAGCCTAGTAAGCTATTTTAATGATTAAGAAGAACTAGAAGATGATACTTACCTGATCTGGAATTAGATGAGAGGTATACAGCAGCAAAGATGTGTGCATGGTTTATAAAGGCTTACGAATTTATAAGCTATGATTTACTTCACAGAACAGCATTTCACTTCCAGAATATAAAAGTGATGATGGTCATATGCTAAACAATTTCAATCAAGGCTATGTTTATATCCCTTTATTTAATAATTAAAAATGTGGAAAAATGATTGTGTGCTTGGTTTTAGTAATTTAATAGCATTGTACATGAAAGAAAGCTATAGTTTCTCACAGTTGCCACGCCTGATTCTTAAAAAGGGAGCATCCATGGAAATCACCAAGAGCAAACATGTACATGTACACTTCTGTGCACCTATATGCTGGTGAACATTCAGTATATTAGCATAACACAGGGACACGCAGTCTGCATAGAATACAACTTTTTAAGAAGTTTTCCATATATGGATTTTTACATTGATCAGAAGAAAATGTATTGTTTCTTTAATAGACATCTTCATTAAACTTGGTGTTTTGGGTTTGAAACATTTACTTATCCTTTCAGCAAAGAAAATGAGAAATATTTTAAGGTTCTCACAAGTCTCCATAGAACTTCTGGTATTAAACCTACCTAGATAAAAATATATTTAGAAAATCTCATGCAGATAAATCTTAAGGAAACATATTTGATACCGCCTAACCCATTTTTCATTTGTTTACTGTGAATAGGAGGGATTTTAACTTGATAATCTCTCTCTCTCTCTCTCTGTCTCTCTCTCTCTGTCTGACATTTGAGACCCTCCATACAAAGCAAATCACAGTCAGAATGAGATTATGATGCAATGATCTCATTGTGAACGTTGCATTATGGCTCAGGCAGTGCATAAGCGGTCCCTAGGCACTTGTGTTTACAGCGATTTGAATTTCTCTGGTAGCTGAGTATGATTTATGGCATATTTCAGACGTTCTCTTCATCAAGGGAGAACACTGTTAAACTCATGAGAGTTTTGCAACTAAGATCAAAAAGGGAAAGGAGAGTAGAGCAAATAGGATTTTGTGGTTTGTTACAATTTTGGGTTTTAAAACTGAATTGGTTACAAAATTATCTTTGACACATTTCATTCATTGCCATCTTGTGTCTTAAATAGGAAAACCAGTGGTGCTTATTAGTGGATCATCCACGGATTTATTTAGCCTCCAATTCACATGCAAAACACCTGTGCAGAGACCAAGTGTTACGTTCTTAGTATAGAGCTTCAACAAGGATTCACATAAAACTCTGTGTTTATCTTTTTTGAAACTCTTGTTCTGGCAAACAGGTGGTTTCTTATACTTGCAGTATTTCATTTCCTCATGCACAGCTGTGTAAGAAAATGTTTGATTTTATGAACCACATGCCAGACTTAGCAATATTTCATAATAGACAGGAAAAAGCAAATTGTATAGCTTCATTTACTTTTTCTATACCAACAATGGGAATTTTCAAATTTAATATTACATGGTTTCTTCATGGTAAACTTCTGTAATATAAACAGCCGTTTCTCTAAGAATATAGACATAGCATGAATTCATCTCCAAATTCACATGCAAAATAAAACATTGTTGATGAGGGCTTTTTTTCATCCTTTTTATTATTATTCATAAAATTTCCTAGGTATGCATGGTGCTTTATAGAGCATATAAAAAGACAAGGTCCTTGCCACCAAGGGTTTATAGTATAATCCAAGAAGCATACTGTGTAAAACAGCTCAGATATAGAGAAAACATATTATTTGGGTGACAATCATGTGAGGAAGGGGAAAAAGAGATATTAAACAAGGATATAGAGCTACAAAAGATTTCCTGTTGTTATATTTTAGAGTGATTTGTTGGAAAAGCATAAAAAAGTGAAATTGATAAAAAATAAAGTTGATAGAGTACCGACTTAAACTTTATTTTCACATTCTCTGTAGTGTTTTGAATTAAGTTCACAGAAATCTAAATGCTTTTTTATTGTGTCCCTGAAATGCAATAGTAATATCCTATCTCCTTGCTCCATAAAATGGAGGTTGAGTTGAGTGACTTAAAGGTACCACTTACTGATGTTCTATTACACTATACCATCATAAGGTTATATAAATTGAGAACATTTAATTTCAAATCCTGCTACTAATGAAAGTAAAGTATGAGACATTGTGGGTTACATCACATCTTCAAGGTCACTGAGATAAATCAAGACAAAACTTAAAAAGAACTCAAGTTTTTCTTGATTTCTAGATTTAATATTCTTACAGAATAAATCCTCTTTCACCTACCTTGATAACCTGAAACAAACACTAAAGTGGGCATCCGCATAATAGATCCTGTCTTCAGTTATACTACTGTAAAAGTTACATGATATCAGGCAAGAAATTATCTCCTCTAAGATCCAATTTGCTCATCTCTAAAATGGAAATGCCAACAGTATTAACATTTTATGTTTCAGATTAAATGAAAAGAAAAAAGACATAAGACATGCTTTCTATAGAAAATGAGAATAAAAATCTTTCATAGGAAAACTCTGGAAGGCTGACATTGATCAGAAAGCAGCTTGGAATGAAGGAAATACTCTATTTGTTAAGAATGCAAGGGGCCGGCACTGTGGCACAGTGGGTTAATGCCCTGGCTTGAAGCGCTGGCATCCCATATGGGCGCCGGTTCTAGTCCCAGCTGCACCTCTTCCAATCCAGCTCTCTGCTATGGCCTGGGAAAGCAGTAGAAGATGGCTCACGTCCTTAGCCCCTGTACCTGCATGGGAGACCGAGAAGAAGCTCCTGGCTCCTGGCTTCGGACTGGTGCAGCTCCAGCCATTGTGGCCATCTGGAAAGTGAACCAGAGGATGGAGGACCTCTCTCTTCTCTGTCTCTACCTCTCTCTGTAACTCTGTCTTTCAAATAAATAAAATAAATATTTTAAAAAAAAAGAATGCAAAAGACTTCTGTGAGTAAAAAGAGAATATTCAGTAAGCAAGGATAATGTGTACAGAGTATGCGTGTCTACTCAGCCACTACTTCATGAAATATTCAGTCAGGACTACATGTTGAAGTACCACATACACAAAGTACAAACCAGTCAATGTGATGAAGCCTGAATTGCCCCCAGCAAGCTGATAGTCTCATAGAGGAGAATGATCATGAAGCAAAGAAACTTATAAATAAAGACATTGTTATAATGATGAGAGGACTACATAAAACAGGGCTATATGCAATGGTTGGGGTAGAGTGCTATTTGGACAAGCAATTTTAAATTTAGCATTCCAATTTTAGTATATGTGCTGCCAAAAAAATAAATAAATAAATTTAGCATTTACAATAGAACATTTAAACAAGCACTAGAAAATGAGTATAATTTGGGCAAGTCAGCAGCAAACAGAATAGAGCTCTACCTGCGAGTTTTTTGTTTTGTTGTGTTTTTGACAGGCAGAATTAGACAGTAAGAGAGAGAGAGACAGAGAGAAAGGTCTTCCTTCCGTTAGTTCATCCCCCAAAGGCCACTACGGCCGGTGCGCTGCACAGATCCGAAGCCAAGAGCCAGGTGCTTCCTCCTGGTCTCCCATGCGGGTGCAGGGCCCAAGCACTTGGGCCATCCTCCACTGCCTTCCCAGGCCACAGCAGAGAGCTGGCCTGGAAGAGGAGCAACCGGGACAGAACCGGCGCCCCGACCGGGACTAGAACCTGGAGTACCTGCGCCACAGGCAGAGGATTAGCCTAGTGAACCGCAGCACCGGCCTACCTGCAAGTTTTTAAGAAGGTCCATGTGGGCTGGAGCTGTGGTGTAGCTGGTAAAGCCGCCGCCTGTACGGCCAGCATCCAATATGGACACCGGTTTGATTACTTGCTGCTCCACTTCCAATCAAACTCTCTACTAGGGCCTGGAAAAGCAATAGAAAATGGCCCAAGTCTCTGGGCCCCTGCACCTGCATGGGAGACCCAGAAGAAGCTCCTGGCTTCAGATTGGCATAGTTCTAGCTATGCAGCCATCTGGGGAATGAATCAGCAGATGGAAGACCTCTCTCTCTCTTTTTCTTTCTCTCTCTGCCTCTACTGTTCTCTCTGTGTAACTTTGACTTTCAGATAAATAAATCTTAAAAAGAGGAAGAGGAGGAAGAAGAAGAGGAGGAGGAGGAAGAAGGAGAAGGTTAAAAAGGAGGAGAGGAGGAGGAGGAGGAGGAAGAAGGAGAAGGTTAAAAAGGAGAAGGAGGAGGAGGGGCGGGGGGAGGTGGTGGTGGCCCAGGGGCATAAAGGAAGTAGTATTATTGAGGAATTGAAGAGAGGCAAGTCTGGCAGGGAAAACAAATGGCAAGAGTAACCAAAAAGAGTTTTGAGGAGGGAAATAAAGTGCATTCCATATTATCCAAGGTCTTTTCAGGCCATGTTTAGGAAGCTGAATTTTATTCTTAGCCCAAGGAAAAGCCTTTGAAGGGCTTTTTATTTATTTATTTATGTTCATTTTATTTCAAAGGCAGAAAAAGACAGACAGACAGAGAGAAAGGAAAACAGGGATAGAGATCTTTCATCTGCTGGTTCACTCCCCAAATGCCCTCAACATCCAGAGCTAGGCCAGGCTAAAGCATGGAGCTCTCAACTCTATTTGGATCTCCAGTGTGCATAGCAGGATCCAAGTACCTGAGCCATTATATGCTTCCTCCCAGGGTGTACGTTAGCAGGAAGATGGCATTGCAATTGGAGGAGCCAGGCAAGAACCAGGTACTTTAATACTGGATGCAAGTGTCCCATGCAGCATTTCAGCCTCTGTGCCAAATGCTTGCCCTGTGGTAGGTTTTAAAAGGCAAAATTTGTGAACTGATTTAAGATTTATAATCATTACCATAACTGCTATAAAGTGAGGGGTTCCTTAGCCTAAGAGTGAGAACAGGAAGGCTGGTTTATGGGTTATTACTATGACCCTGGCAAAAGGTGCTGATAATATGGGCTACCACATTGGTGATGGATGCAACAGAAAGAGCGTAGGAATGCTAGAAGTGGTTTGGAGAAAGAATGAACAGCTGCATTACTTAGAAAAGTAAGCACAGGGCAGGGGAAGAAGAGCATGTTGAGGATGATTCCAAACTTTCTAGATTGAGTATCTCAGTTTTATTTGTTTTCTTGTGTTTTTTAAAGGTTGCTATGCACTGAACTTGGAGAAGACACCAAAATCAGAGTCCATCTTACAGTATAAGTGTATTTATTCATAATTAATCTTGTTTGACTTTGTATTTATTTGTAATTAATTCTTCCTGGAACCATACTAAAATTCTTGTTATGGATCTTTAAATGGAAGTGGTTGTGTAATCATTTAGAGGGGGTTACACAGTACTAACACTATCTATAGAATTTAATCACCAGATTGCATAATTTTTGTAGAATGAAAACCAAGAAAATTCCACTGTTATGCCATTCTGGAGCTTCATGGGTAGTTGAACTGCTTTCAATAATATTAATTCAATAATTATAATTACTCTGCAAGAACAGTTTTAAGAGAATGTATGTTGAGGTGGATAATACAGAAACTATTTGAAGAGTCCTGAGAAACAGTTTCACTTTATATACATGGTCCAAGAAATGATGCATAGATGAGAAAAAAAAAAACTAGCTAGCGTTCAGTTATTATTAGTTCTTCATATGAAAGGGAAAATAGATGCTAAGGCCAGGAATAAACATTAAAAGGCAGAATTAATACAAAAATTCTAAATTGTTAACAAAATCTTTTCAAACTAGAAGATCTATCAGTTACTAAAAAAAAGCAACTAAGTGTTTTGATGCTAAGGCATAATTAAAATATCAATTTGTTTCTAACTAAAATCATTTAACCTAAGTCAAAAAGGTAAATGTAACACCTTCTATACACAAATTTTGGAAAATTATCCAAAGCAATGTTTTCAGATTATCCCTTATTCATGGAAAAACTTAAGGAGGCACAAAACCATAAAAGCATATGTTCCTTTGCTGCGTATGCCTACACATACCAAAGTCAGTATTAAATTTTAAATCATAAATACAGTAAAACTTCCTTTTAAAAGCTTCAGACTACTTTTCAATTCATAAGTATAGGAATAATTTAAACCATTTTTTGCACGTTATTTTATCTATCAATAGTAATTAACACAGTCTTAATCTGGCTAATGTTAATGACCACTGTTCTCCTGTAAATCCCAGTTAAACCAAGCTTATTAAGGGCTAATTAAAGGAAGTCTTATGTGCACTGAATAAAGTAGTGTCTGTTTTTAAGAGTTGGAGTAGGTATTTTGTGTGATAACATAAAATGGGACAAAACTTTTCAATTAAAAGTTAACAACCTGATTATTGATTTTTAAGTATGCCAGTGAAATAACTGACAACGTTCCTTTCCTGTGTGCATTTGATTTTTAAAAGTATAACAATGTGGGCCAAAACTGCTAATATTTCTTAAGTATAACAGTAGTGTTAGATTGCAGCAAAATACATAATATTCCATTAGGATCAACAAGTGAGGATCATGGATAAGTAAGGAATGTTGAAGACATGTAGAGGAGGCAATATTACATATGGGTTCATCTAAAATTGAAACAAAAGGAATAATGGAAAAACCTCAGCTTTTTAGAAGATATTTATGAATATGTGTATAAATATGTATGTATTTGCTTTATTATTTGACATTTATTTAGAGGTCCAAGAACCCAAATAATCCCTAAAAAGCACTATGAAATTAATTAAAGTCCTATACTTTTGTTATAGATAAGCAAACTCAGAGGTTTAGTAAGAAGACAAAATGTTCTGACAGCAGTGAAAAGGGATTCATGTTTTTATACCCAGTCACAAGTTTTCTCATTCCCTCCTTTCCCCTCTCAAAGATTTGGGCTGTGGGATAGCAGCAAATGTTTTTAGAGTACTAACAAAGTTTTCGGCAGTCAAGATTAACTGAAAAGGAAATTGGTAGATTGATGGAAAGTGGGAGACAGGAGAATTAGGTATGTGTACATCATGGAATTGGGTCAGATTTGACTGTACTTAGTCTATTTGTGCTTTAATAAAATAAAATGATAACTATACTGTATGCAAAATTATTGTGTTATATTTTTATTGAAATGAGGAAGGGATAAGGTATTTCAGCTGTGAATAGTATAAAAGTTGGCATGTATATATAGAGAGAGAGAAAAAGAGAGAGAGAGAGAGAGAGATGGCATTTAAATCTTTGTCCCTAATACAACTTTAGGGTCAAATTGAGAGAACATCAGGAATAAATTTAGTATTGAGGGATATTTTCATGCAAATCTGTTTCTCAAAAGGAACTTGCATTGGGTAATGGATTATTTTTTTTCTTTTTTCTTTGACAGGCAGAGTTAGACAGTGAGAGAGAGAGAGACAGAGAGAAAGGTCTTCCTTCTGTTGGTTCACTCCCCAAATGGCCGCTGCTGCCGGCGTGCTGTGCCGATCAGAAGCTAGGAGCCAGGTGCTTCCTCCTGGTCTCCCATGCGGGTACAGTGCCCAAGCACTTGGGCCATCCTCCACTACCCTCCCGGACCACAGCAGAGAGCTGGCCTGGAGGAAGAGCAACCAGGACAGAACCAGCGCCCCAATCGGGACTAGAACCCGGGGTGCCGGCGCTGTGAGGATTATCCTAGCGAGCCACGGCACCCACTAGGTAATGGATTATTTTGACAAATTAGATAATATTGTCTATGGGAAGACTTCCTTACCTGCTTTTATCCACTCATTTCTTTTTATTCCTTGTTTTTGTCACCTTTATTTCTCAACATTAGTAATTTATATACAACTAATCATAATTTCTGTTTATTGACTAAATGTAATATTGCCTGCACTGCATGAGTTTATGATACAGAAATTTCAAACCACAAATCACTCCAGATTCTTGAGGGAATAAGTAGATGTTATACAATTATACTACAGTCTTCTTTTTCAAAAGAAACAGTTACAAATAAATGATTCATTCTGGATGATCGTACTTTGAAATAACACATTATTCAATTGAATCACACTTGAGAAAAATTACACAGAATAGCAAAACACCCAGAAGAATAACATGGATGTAAAGTTTTCAACTACACTATGAATCCATTTCTAAGAACCACTACCACAAAATTAATATTATACAAAGGAGAGATCTAAATAAGCCTTGTATATTTATTTTCCATGTACACTGATCTCTTTTCACTCACAGCAAGCAGGTACCTCATTAATCACAGGACTATATATTCAAAAGTAATCAATAAAAATAGTACAGGGGCTGGCGCCGTGGCTCACTAGGCTAATCCTCCGCCTAGCGGCGCTGGCACAACGGGTTCTAGTCCCCGTCAGGGTGCCGATTCTGTCCCGGTTGCCCCTCTTCCAGGCCAGCTCTCTGCTGTGGCCAGGGAGTGCAGTGGAGGATGGCCCAAGTGCTTGGGCCCTGCACCCCACGGGAGACCAGGATAAGTACCTGGCTCCTGCCTTTGGATCAGCGCAATGAGTCGGCCGCGGCGGCCACTGGAGGGTGAACCAACGGCAAAAGGAGGACCTTTCTCTCTGTCTCTCTCTCTCACTGTCCACTCTGCCTGTCGAAAAAAAAAATAGTACAGGAACTGACAAACAACTAGTCAATGGTACAATTTTTCCTGAAATACTTAGCAATAGTATTTTAAAATAATTGCTGTGGTCAATGCTACTTGCATGTTGGTCAGCTTACTTGTTAAAAGAGAATAGGTGTCACATACATTACATTTTTAGCTGCTTGAGGAAGTTTATCACTACTACCTTCAACTCATTTTGTCAGGTTTACTAAACAAAGTTTTGAAGGCCAATAGAATGAAAATGAGAGAGGAGAAGAAAAACATAACATTTTTGTTAGCCCATAACTTCTATGTTAAGAATTTCTGTGTGATTGACGAAAGTGAAGTATCTACTTATTTTGAAGTAATCATTATGAGAATTTATATCTTTAGAGATATTGAGTCTATGTGGATGGTTCAATATCAACATGAATTAAGCCAGTTATGGGACACATCTTTCTTAGCTGATAGAACTCAGAAACTGCTGAGTTACACTTTGTGGTAAACATATTGGAATGTTGCCAAAACCATAATAAACATTTCTGAGCTCCTCTTTCCAGGGAACTCTTTTAAAAATCAATTAGAAGTGAAAGTCTTTCAATGCAAGTGTTTTAAAATGTCAAGCTTGTATTATTTTTCCTGGTTGTGTAACAATGGCAATATTTCACAACCTGGATATTAAATTGATTATATTCTATAATTAAGCTATTAAAGGAAATAGAATGTACAAGTGAACTAAAATTAACACTACAGCAGAATTGGTTTAGGTTTAAGAAAATAAACTCAATTAGGTAAAAAATGCGGAAGGCAAAGGGAGACAACATGACTAAGAAGGAGATATAAATGTGGGTTATATTTTATTTTAAAAGAACACTCAGGTTATATTTTGATTTTGAAAAAAATTTTCACTTTACATGTCAATATTAAAATAATGTCTGCTTTGTTTATAATTCCTGATTCAGGATTTTTGGAAGTTTTCTATATACAATAGCAGAGGATCAGGTATGAGTCTAAATGTACAAAACAGAATTCTATTTGAAATTTATTATAAACAGTAAATGTTTTTAATATTAATGTTTATTTTTTAAAATGCGTAATATAAATATAAGCAAATACCTTATATGCATATATATTTATATATGTGTGAATACATTCCTAACTGGTTTATATGAAAAGGGAAGATTGTCAAAACTTTTAAGGGGAGTGTAGTCAATTTTTTACACACTAGAAATAACTTGAATATAACACTTATCTATATACTGATGCCATATAAAATTAGGCATTTTAGGAAAAGTAAGAATGAAAACTGTAACTCTCAAAAAGTGTGCTGCCTTGCTCAACAAATGAACCACAAATTTACTATAGAGCGCAAAGGATTAAAATTCCTCATCTATGTGTAACAAACACATTGATATTAATTGGTTTGTCCTTTCAAGTTGTGTTTATCTCTTCATTTCCATCACAGTTTCAAAGGTCACTCTGTTCCATTTATAAATCCAATATGACAGAGATTAGTAAAAGCAAAAAGCAACAACTAAATGAGTACATCATCATGTAATCACACATCTCACAATTCATTTATCCAATTAATAAAAAATACCATCAAATGCTTCATGGTGAGTTTTTCCAAAGCATCAAAATGCTTCATGTCAAGATGACTTAATCATCAACGTTTAGGTTAGACATTATAGGAAGTGTGCAGAAACAGTGATATTAAACTTCAGTGGAAAGAAAGCCAAATAAATACGTCCATAGCTTTCCAAAATAAATATACAGGTAAATTCAATTTATACTTGTAACAAGCTAATGAGAAATTCTTAGAAACCTAAATGAGATTCAAGAGTGTGTCTGTATGTGCATGTCTAGATATTTATTTCTAAGGTCATATATAATAGAGAAAATAAATAAACCTAAAGGAGTGAAAAGGATACCATTGTATACTAATAGAAACAAGAAATGCTATAATTTCGATGTTCTTTTTTATATGTTTGTTTTAAAATAGCCTACAACACCATGAAATAGAAGCAAGTTCTCTTAATGTTAGCACAGGTTTGGACAGTGGCAGGCAGACATAGGAAAGAACAAGAAAAAATGAAATATGTGCCTGTGTGCATTAAAATGAGAAACTTGAGGAAGTCAAATTTAGAGTGCTAAAGAATTTTTTATATAAAAATTTGGTCATATTGATATGATTAGCATTTCTAACTTTGATATTTGTAAAGATAAAATTTGGACTGATATAACCATTATCTGATAGATTCTGTGTTAGTAAGCCCCTCTCTAAAAATGTATTTGGGATATGAAAATGTAAGCCAAGAAAACGGAGATATTGAAAACCAAAATCTAAAGCAAGATGATCCAGAAAACTTTGTAGCACAACAATTTCAAGCACTTAAATTACAGAAAGATGAAGAAAAAACAGTCTATTTCCAAAAAGCAGACTAAAATACCTAAGCCGGATTATATTTATTTAGAATTTTTCCCAAAAACAAATGTGAGTGAAATAAAAAGCATTAAATTCATTTTTAGAAATCAATCTGTCTCTCTCTCTCTCCTTCTCTAGTCTGTTAAATTTATCTGTGTGTCTCAAACATTATATGGGTATAGCATCCAAAGCCAGAAGCAAGAATGTTTTTAAGATTACCAAGTTTTCAAGTACACTCGAATATATAAAGCCTAGTACAAATTAAGAACCTCATAATATTAAATTATTTCATATGAGGAGTCTTTTAAAAGTGGCTAGAATTGGAATTCAAAGATAAATGTATTTTGGAGTAAACATTTTGAAATCTTTGCATAGTTTCTTTATAAAATGAATTTTTATGAACTTTAATACTGAATTTAAAAAATTTCTGCACCAAAATAAATTTTAATTCTACTGTCCTAGGGCTTTCTGAAGTATTCTAGTATACTTTTAAATTTACTTATTAATTTATGCATACTTATAATTTTGTGTGTTTAATTTAATTGTCAAGCCATAAGCTATTCTTTTAAGTAAAATATGCCTCCTGGAAAAGATTAAGTAAAAATATGGTTATTAAATGTTTTATAAGTTGCTGTGGTCCCTAGTATCCTAAATATAATACCTTCTATAAAATTGAAAATCTTCCCCAAATGTTCTAATCTGTGGCCAGTGGCCAGTTAAAATACTATATGAATTATTTGCTTTTAAAATTTTCACTTAGAAGAATGGAAAATATTTCTAAGAATTCTTCTAATGTTCCAGTTTTACATAAATCTAATCAATGGAAAGACTTAAATATATGCCATAAAGGCATGCACAGAATTGATTAAAAATGCAGAGGTCAAATTTTCTTATAGTGTTCTAACTTTGAAACACTTATATATGTTTATCTACCTATATGTATATATCTCCCTTCTCTGTTCTTTATCCCTGTAAAGATTCTTACTGTCAGCCTACACATGACCCCAAGGAAGTAAGTACACTTCTTGGCTGAACAATTTATCAACAGCTTGAAGTGACAGGAATGGTGATCCTATCCCTGCTTCCCCACATATCAGATGTAGGCCACATTCTTCAGTCTGCAGAACCAAAAAGAGAAAAAGTCCCTGTCGCATTTGCCCTTTCATAGAGATGGAAATATTATTAGAAAGGACATAAACAGACTAATTAAATCACAGCAGTATGGCTGGGATGACAGCTGGTACAGCGTGTGACTGAGAAGATCCATATCTGTGAACAGGAGGTACTTCACTTCCAATCCATTCGCTATTAGGTGCTTTCAAGCTTGCTGTGCAGACATTAAATAATAACATATCATTTCCAAGACTAAAACGATGTAAAGAAATAAAAAGGCTTTCTAACCAAGAAACCTTTTGTGCAACACAGAAAAAAAAATCATTTACCACTCAGTTCTGCTTTTGAGATAAAGATGTAATAATGCCATTACCTTTCATCAGCAGGATCCTTGAAAATCAACACTCTTTGCTTATCATGCTGTGAAATACAAATAGAGCTAAAGGCATGGTCTGCGAGGCACTGCTGCAGCGATATTAACTAACAGATCTGCCCTTTGTGAAGGAAACCGTATCCGTTTCATTAGTGCAGACTCTAATTCAAAACTGTTGAAAATGAACTGCACATACTGTTTTAATAACAACATTCCTAATCATTATCAAATTGGTAATTCTCTCAGCATTGAATGTAAGGGTCTGTGTTTCCATTACAACCTGCTGTTAAAGAAAACCATATTTAAACCCCCCATTCTTTCCTATCTTCCAAATTATATGGGTTCATTTTGGGGAGGTTGAGCATGAAAAGAATGCAGAACTATGTATGTCACCTTATTTCATCTTAAGTGAATTGACGTTTTCAGACATTTATGTCAACTACCATATTATTTACTTATTATCATTTAGTTATACTATTTTATATTCAATTTGACATGCCATGATTCATACAAATGGCTTTATGCAATTTTGAAATATTTGGACAATTTAGATAAAGATCACAGTCACACCAAGGTGAAACACTAGGTCTGGTGACAGGTGCATTGGCTCAGAGCTATAGACTTGGGTGGCACACCCACAATAATGTTGGGCCATGAATATCCTAATGAAGTCTCAGTCTCTTTTCTAATATTAGGACACAATGAGATATGTGAAAACATATCTCTTCAAACATTATATTGTATGTAAAATATAGATGAGATTTATTTAAATCATACATATTCAATCATATGAAGTTAAAATATAATGCAAATAAAACACAAGTGATCACAGTAACGAATCACATAAAAGTTGAAAAAATTGCATATGACCTGGGATTACTTTATACAGAAATATTGCTCTCATTATGTTTCTTAACCTCATAATACATTATAGCATGTTGGTGTAGCTTGATAATCATCATTTCCAGGGTTTTACTTGATAAAAAAAAAAGTAGTCTCCTGGAATATCATGGAATCTACTCTACATTTCCATATGTTTTATGATTACACAAAGATAGAGTTAAATAAAATAATTTAATTTATATTTCTTAATATGATATGCTTGAATTATCAAGGTTACTTCATTATCCAATAATTAGTTACAGTAAACAATGTGAAAACAAAAACATAGCATAATATTTACTAATTATGTTGTTCAACTGTCCATACAGATCAAGATGAAGAAAGTGAAATGGAAAAACTGCATAAAAAATGAAATTATTCTCAGCATTCTGCTTAACTGCATTATAAAATAAATTTAAGAGTTCATATAGGAAACTAACATGTAAATATTCACACTCCAATGATTTCATTAACATACTGGAATGCATTTAGGAATATATGTTCAAATATTTTAACGTGAAAAAATATTGCATTAATTCTGAAATGTGTGAAATTATTATGGATCTTTTAAAACTATAGTTTACAATTAGATTCTTTTTTAAAAGGCATATATATTAACCAACCATTTGATCAAGCTCTTTTTCATGATTTTCTGGAAAGTGAAAGGCATCCTTCTGCATTTTCTTGTAGCTTGATCTTTGATCATTTTTATTGGCTTTTTATATAAATAATTAAGATTGAAACATAGAAGTCACTGTAAAAATGCCTTTGTCTTTTTCTTTTACTGAAGTTTCAAAAACCAAAGAATTTCAGAGCAAGAGAGAAATCAAGTATCAAGCTATTTAGTTTCTAAATAAGAAAGTTCAACAGTTATGAAACTTCTGTAAGTAGTTGAGTTCTCTATTAGTGGCAATATTTCTAGAAGCTAAATCTTCTGATATATTTTTTGTCTACTTCCCCACCTGGGTTTGTGGACTGCTTTTGGCAGGTTAAAAGATGTTCAGATTTTGCACAATGATTTTTTGATAAGTTGATGTTAAATTCGCTCCTTATTCTTTAGATTTCTCCATTAGAATACCATACCCAAAGTATTCCATGAAGAAAAAGTACCAGAAATATTAAACATTTATAAATGCATTCTATCTGATGAAAGAATAGTAATTTTGTTTGCTTTTTAATGTTAGGGTAAGCAACTTTGTGTAAATGTCAGGATATGAAGACATCTTTTGCATAGAGAATGATGTAAACCATATGGCCTATTCACAATCAATTGAATTACAAACCATGGCAGTTGCTACACTTTTAAGAGATGCTTATGTGGTCTTCCATTAAAGTTCCACTAATGTGACATTTGTAAAAAGGTTTATATTTAGATATACTTCCCATATCATATGTGAAGCCGCAAAGAGCAAAAGCATCAATTCAAATTGTTTATATATAAATTGACAGGTATCAACTCAAAAATTTCTCACTTCATGTGCCAGAATCTTTTTGGACTTTCAGGTTAATGTATGTTTCCATGTTTACAAGACCCTGGCTGTTAATAATGTTAAATTTTACTCATTAGGCAGGAAGAAGGATGTTAAAAATCATTGTTAGGCAGTGGAACATTAAAGTTAAAAATACTTTCCATATTTCATCTGTTAAACAATAGCAAATTTCTTATGAATCAGTGATACTGTAATTGAACTGGAGACATTTTTAGAGCAAGCTTGCTTTGGCTTTTTCACCCTCCGATTTGGAATCTGCTCACAGTACTGCCAGCTTAACCAAAAAGGATTAACTCTCATATCCAACTGAGAACACAGATAATTCTCAGTAATTGGTAAAAAATGAAGATGAATGGGGCTGAGAGATAAGGAGCAATTAGCTCATCAGCAGTTACAGCTGTGCACTCAATCCGGATCCATCTCTTGAGTCTCGGCCCCTTTTAAAGAACCTAAGCAGAATAAGCATAGGACACCCCCTCCCCAAAAAATTGCTATACCTGCCCATCATTTCTCTAGTCTTCCATTTTATTTCTTTACTATACAAAGACACCTGTCATAGCATGCTATGTAAATTACTACCTCTCTCAGGACCTATGTCTAAAGCCAATCTTCTTTTTAAACTTTTTTTTTATAACAGAAACCAAATGACTACTGTAGACACTCTTAAATTCCCTGTCAATCGTTTCATTATAGCAGCATCATCTGTTTGAAAATATAAGCAATTCCCTCATCTAATTATAGGAAGGATTTGAGGTTCATTAACATTGCCAAGGCAGAGAATCCAGTGTGCAACTGCAGAGCTCTGCTTGGTGGCCTGCATTCTCAGTTTCCTTTTATTTGCTTTCTCAAGGTCTCCAAGACTTTTTCCTGAAATCATAAAATTAATTTTTTCCTTCCAAATGGACACGTGTGTTAGAAGAAAGGAAATGACTCCAATGTATTCTATTTCTGCAGAAATGCCTTTTAAAAAAAAAAAAAAAGGATAAGGAGATGGTCAGCAGGCAAAGACAGTTTTATCTCCCTATCTGCCTGTTGTTGTTTTCATATATATGTTTGTTTTGCTTTGTTGGTTAGGAGACAGGAAAAGTGAGGACTGAGGAATACAACCAAAGAATATGGCTATTAATCTCAAATCCAAACTTGAAACTTCTATATCTTTGTAACTATTCCAAGTTTGGCAAAATAAAAAAGAATCATATGTTTGGGGTATGTGAAACGTGCTTCTGTTTATAGATCACTCAATAGTATATATTTGCCTGTATTCCACAGTGTTCAAAAAGAGAAAATACTGAAGTCTTAAGATCACTTCCTTAAAGAAATAACAGCAGTTCGGGGGTTACAACTATAGTTTAAACAATGAGATTTTCTTGGGACATCTGTTTTGAGATCACATTTTGAATAGATATGAACTCATTTCCTACTAAGCAAGCAATCTACTATTGTTGATAACTGTTTACCAGCTCTGTGACTCAGATATTAGCTAGTGGCAAAGGTCCCTCTTAAATCCTCTGAGTATTTTTTAAACTGTGTACATAGTGTTTTCCTTAAATTAAATGTTAACAGAAGTAAAAATGCAGTCTTTTCCTGCCTCTTGGTAAATTGTAGTTCACAAAATTTTGCACTTGGGAATAATATTTAATGTATTTACCTTTAAAGACTTATTTCCTTTGTTGTCATTAGTGAGGGGAGTAAGATACTAGGTTTAGCACGTAGTTAAATAACATAGAAACTATTAAGAGATGTTCACTATGTCAATATTTATGTAATATTTAGAAACCAGAAGTAAAATTAAGTTTCCTTTATTTAGATTAAAATGATTGTGATTAATTTAGTATCCTCAAAAGTATGCATGATGACAAAAAAGGATAAACAGATAAAAACACAGCTATAGATATTATCAAATTGACCTTGGGTTCACCGGTTTTAAATTCTGTCTTTTCAATATCCCAGTTCCAATTTCCAAGCAGCATTTTTTTAAGCTGGTTATGCAGATCAGTCCTTACAGCAAAAAAATAGCAATTTATCTGGCCTGTATGTTGTGGATAGTGTTGCCACTAAAAAGAAACCAGGACATTTTTCCTTCTTATCTGCTATGTAGCTCATATCAGCCAACCTGTCACAAGATAGTACTTGATATAAACAAGAGATTGCAAAGACATCTCAGTAATCAATATCAGGATGGCTACAGTATGGAAACCCCAACCAGTGCATATCATTTGTCTCAGCATCTATTTCTATGGCCAAATGAAGCATTAATTCAAATCATAAATCTATGGTGATTTAAATCTGGGAATGAGCACCTGCCTGCTTTAATGATTTATTTTGTACATTTCAGTAAGCAGGAGATTTGTCCATATGAACTGACAGGTCACCTTCAGATGCCAGGAGCAGACTGTTTATCACCATGCAGACTAGCATCTCATCTTAGCAAGTAAATATTAAACTAAAAGAATCCAATTGATTGTGGATGAGGGAGAATGGCGACATGGCCATATATTTTACTCAGCAAACTGCTGCTTCTCTCAGACCTATCCTGAGGTCCTCACTTCTTCCTAAAGTGATCACTCTGTTGGGAAGATGTAAGCTCAAGGTTACCATGTAAAATGAAGTATAAAATAATTATTTCTCAACGGCAAAGGTTTCTTCCAACAAATTTAGTGGCAGGTTTTTAAGATTCATATTATGAACTGGAAAGGGTCATCTATAATAAAATTTTCCTATCAGCTCACCAATTCAAATTGAGGCAAACCACACGAAAACAAAATCTATTCTCATGGGCTATCAGGATTTACTTACAAAGTGAAAAACAAAAACAAAACAAAACAAAAAAAATAGTGTACCTGTAAAAAAAAAAAAAACCAAAATGTTTAACAGTACTAGTGAGCTAGAAAGAACAGAAGGAAAGAAAAGAATACAGATTTGACTTCAGAAATGTCACTGACATTTGGACAAGAGTGAGCAGCAACATTCTATCATTTAAGTATTGCCTCTCTTAAGGGTTTTACTACTTCAAAGAGCCAACTAACAGCTTGATGAGAGTGGTAAGTTTGTGTTCTAAAATACAGACCCTGGAGATTCCTGGGATTCCTTTAGGAAGCCATATGCTTCAATCCCACTTTCTAACTACTGAATGACACCTAATCCTCCTGGAGAACCCAGCAACCCTGTTATGACTGCCTGTTTACCAGATTGGATGCCTGTATTGTGATAACTTTTGTATTTTTAGACTGAACTAAAATGGAACCTACAACCAAATTAAAATGATGGAACAGCTGCCCCCCAAATTACACATAGAAGTGCATTTTAACAAGTAATACCTACCAGAAGGGGCAGGAAAACAGTGGAGGAAGCAGTTGATGCAGTAAAAAGAGGAAGAAGGCATGTTCAGGAGGGAAAGTTTATGTAAACAGTAAGAGCAAAAGCAATACCAAAACTATGATTAACTTGACCAATGAACAAACAATGTGGTAAACAGACACTGCAATCAATAATGTGATAAACACTTGACAAACATTTTAGTTCTTGTGACGTAGATACTGTGATTTGTGCCGTCTTCCACGTGTGCAACGTTAGGTTCAGAAAGTTTGAAATCACAGAACAAGGAATTATTGAATACTTACCAAGAGGCATGCTTTGTCCTCTGAACCAGGGAATACTGGGGCCACAGAAGCTGCTCAATTCAACAGCTGCTTTAACTGATACAAGCTCAGCCTTCCATCTTCTACATCACTCTGCAGCCTCCCCAACGTACCCCCAGACTCCCCAAACTCACGTTCCCTGCTTTCTAGATTCATGAGTGAGTGGAGGTCCCCATGCAAGACAGTGCTATAAATCGCCAACTTTCAGAGGATATCAGTGTGTGAGAATGGGGTGAAAATGACAATGACATCATTTTCTTTAATACTAATCCTTCTACGAACATTAAAGTAAATTTCTACTCCTGGTTCAAACTGATAAAAGGAATTCTAGTTGTTTCTTTTTTAAGCCATTATACAATAATTGAAATAATCTATGATTTGGTCACAAAGCAAAGACTTCTACATGATATTGAATATTACATGTACACCAATGCTTAGTTAAGAGACTTCTTTTTTCTGGGTGCTGATTTCCCCACAGCCTACTTCTGCTTAACTGCTCAGGAAAATTCAGAGGTACCATGTTTAAACGCATTTTGCTTTAACTTGGCTATTTTAGGAATACTCCACCACAACATTAACCACCAAGAACAGTCTGTAGTAGAGACCTACTCTGTTAAAATTTTGAAAAAATCCAGACTATGTTTTGAATGACAACTGTGATTTATAATAGCTAACTGCTTGGTTTTAACAAGTGTTCAATTTCATCCTTGAGCCAAAGTAAAAGATTTTCATTTAAAGTAGCATATACTTAATAGTTCTAAAAGCAGAACTGCAATTCTTTCATTTTATTTCAAAAGTGTATTAACTTTTAAAACTCTAAATTTACCCATGCAAACCATGATATAAACAACTCTCTGGCTTCACTGTTTCTCCAGAGAAACATTCACAGAGGCAAGTGCTGAGCCTCTCCTAGGTTCAGTTTTACAGTCATCTCTCTGGGCTCTCCCTCCTGTCACTGCGTCCTTCCAGGAACTGCCATCACCACGAACTCTTGGTTCAGGCCTTTGCTGCCAGGTCTTTTTAGTTTTGTTTATGTAGTTCTGCTGAAATCTTCTATGCGCCTCCCCCCACCACATCATTAAAAGCTGTCCTTTAGCATCATTGAAACAGTGACATTTTGTGCTTTACATATGTATTTAAAACTTACTTTCCACTCTACAATTCATGTCAACCATATGTTTTCAGGGAGTTATTGTGAAAATGATTATTACTACAATCCATAGTTTTCCTTTGTATACCCTTAACTATGTCTTAATGAACTGAAAGTAGAGAACTACTGATTAACGTAACAAATAATCTGCTAATTTGCCACATGGGAAAGAGAATTACTGTTTCCTTCATGAGCATATGTCGAATACAATCTCATCCACATATCTTACAGTGTCCAAATTTCTCTTACTGAATAGTTTCTGCATGTTAAGCGGGAACAATGCAGGGCAGAAGGGGAATAAAATGTTTTACCACAGCAGCATCTATAGATTTAATACAAAAATGAATCCACATTTGAAGTTCTGCTTGAAAAAATAAATTGCTGAAATGGATATATTTCATTGTAAAACTATCCCATTTGATTGGACTGTGACAATTAATTTCTCATCTCTCTCCATATAGTTATTTTTTTAATGAGAGACACATTGACAATAATTATGAATAAAAATAACTAATCATCAACATAATTCTTACATGTGACTGCCCAGGAAAGGATCAAGTTTACAGTACTCCTACTTTAGCCATGGGTTCACTTTCCACAGTTTGAGTGATCTGCAGTCAACCAAGATCCAAAAACATGGAGTGGCAAATTCCAGAAAAGGAATTCAAAGGTCTTAAATAACTTTTGCTTTAGTATTTTATTATAATTATTCCATTATTAGGTTTTTTTGTTAATCTCTTATCATGTATAACTTATAAATTAAACTTTATCACAGGTATATATATATATATATATATAGCATAAAATATAGATACAATTTTAGGGAACCACTGGAGGTCTTAGAAAGTGTCTCTCATAGATTTATGATATATACTATATACCACTATATATGTTTTGCTGCTAATGGTAGTTAATTTGTTACTTGATAACAAATGCATTAACAAAATACAAAAATAAAGTATAGGATTTCATTTGTACATATTTTCTCTTACATATACTCAATATGTTTTCCTATTTATTCAAACATTTATGTAATGAGATATTAATTCAAAACTTACAATAGAAGCTTCAGTCACAAAGTTGATCTTATAATAAAAATGTCACTAATAATTTATGTAGAGTGCATGTTGTTGGAGATACAAAAGATTATCTTAGAAATGTACACTTATTTCAAACTAAATGACCAAAGTTTTTGATTGAAAAGTAAACAATTCTGTAGCAGAGTGATTACAAGAAGTTTCGGTGAACATAAAACTTACCAACACTTGAATTCATGTCCCCATTTTCAGAATCTGCTCCATGTTGGTTATTACTGGCATGATAGTTGCTCATAGCTTCTAATTTGATTTTTTTCACCTTCATTGCTTCGGCAATAGCTGCATTGGTAGCGGCGGCAGCTGCTGCAGCTGCTGCTGTCAGACCTTAAAAGAATAAATTAAAAATGAGGTAATATGAATTTGATTTTTCATGAAATAGTCCATGTACTTTATATAATACACATAAAAACATATATTAGAAAATCTGATTCTTTTCCATAACACTCTGATAACATATATTCATTTCCAACTAATGAAACTACCTTGATACAAGGAGTAATGTGCTCTTCAAACTCTCAAATTAGATATTAGCAGAAACATAATTCATACTTAAAGGACAGTAGTGAAAGTACAACCAAAATTGTTTTTCAAGGAAAGTAACCTGACCATGTCATTCCCTGTTTAAAATCCCTAGAGCCTGGAAAGAAGGGGAAAATCTGACTTCTTGCTACATCTATAATAGTTTTCATTATAAAGTGTAAACCTGCTTCATTACTATGTCAGTTTCCTCACTATATCTTGTCACATGTTGGTTGATATCAAACATGTCACCATTACCCACACGAGTGCACGCCTTGCCTCAGCTTTCTTCCATGCCATTCCCTTTGTCTGAACTCTTCTTGCCCATGACGCACTTTCCTGACTTGTCATCCTCCAGAAAAACCCTACTATCTATAGGAGTCCCCGATATCCTCCAGTTGCACAGATGCTTTGTCTACTTCTCTCCCCGTGGAGCACGTGTATACTTCTATTAGGGCGCGTGCCATGCTGCAGTGTAATGTCTGTTTGCCTGTTTCCCTCATTACATTTTAAACTACTCAATTGCAAGGACTACATCTTACTGAATAGTTTAGTATTCCTAGTATTCGAGAAAAATAAAATACAGTAGCTAATACTTTGTTTCTACTTATTAAATTTAAGTGCCACTTTAAGTGGTGACACAATGATTTAATCATTTTAACAACTCTAAATGATTGATTAACATCACCCTTACTTTACAGTTTAAGAAGCACAGCATAGGATTGAAAACAGTATGATCTGGAGTTGACATTTCTCGCCATGGCACCAGGAAGTTTGTGGAGAACAGTTTGTCTCTGTTCATCCAGACACCAGGAGGCAGAAGTAGTCATGAGATAGAATTTGAGGCCAGAATGTAACAGCCATGCAATTTTGCCTTTATATAAGAATATTTATATAGATAAATAGCCAGCAGATGTTTTGAGCAGGGGAATGGTTTGTCTTCCATAAATACGAAAACTCTTACCCAGTCAATTCTCTGCAGCCTGCGATTCCTGCTCTGCATAATGACAGACACTGGAATGTATGAATCATCTCTCCTAATTCTAAAACTTAGACCATGTATAAGACACTATATATCTTCTCTGCACCCCCAGCCCCATATTCTTTGTGCCATGGCTGCTTTCGTATTTCTAACAACAGTGTTCCAGCCCTGTTTGAATTTATCTGTGTGATTTATTTCCACTCCCAGCTGGTGGATTAGGGACTGAGCACCCTTCTCCTCTTTTTTCCTCCCCACTAATCATCCCTGCTAGTTACTACAGCAAATAAGTTACAGCCCAAGGAATTCTAAGAAAGTCTTTGTCAGTGGAAGTCTCTACTATGTTGTTAGAGGTGAGGCAACCTCACCTTTTCCTTCAGATCAGACCAAAAAGGCCCCTTCAACTTTCACCCCAAAGCAACAAGAGCTTCAGATGGGATCTTTGCATGGAAAACTGTTAAACCACTCCTTAAAAGGCACTGCTCTAAATTCAAAGACTCCATCTGGGTTTGGTCTGAACATTCATTACCTTTTAAGTCACAATTTGAACTGATTCTCTCATCTTCCTATGATTGAATTCTCTCCCCCAATTACTCATTTCCTTCAAAGATGTCTCAGAACATTCTCTTTCCTGTTCTCTTAAAATTCTCTTTGTGTTTCCCAGCAAAATCTCTTTTCCTTGATTTTGCTTTGAGACCAATAGGAACATCCCAGTTATCCCCTCTCTCAGTCCCCTGATGTTGACCCATCTCCAATTTATGATATTCCTGAAATCTTTATCTCTGATTTATGCTGCAAGCAAGTCTTGTTCATTTTATTCAAATAATATAGGTAAACCTACAACTTGATATATGATTACTATTTTTGTATAGATCCATCAAGTTAAGTAGCATAAAACAAAATTATACATGATATGGCCTCGTAAAAGCCATTAAATCTTCCGGGTATTGTTTATCTGTAAAACCATTCTAAATCTCAAAGGGAAAATATAAGTCTTTAATACTTTAAACTATGTTAAGCATTCCACATAGTACTTAGCAAAAACTAGACTTGCTATATATTCTAGTTCCTCAACAAGAAAAGTCCAAGCCTAGCCATGATTCCTGAAGGATATCTGTAGACTGGCACAGATATGAAGATGTGGAAGAATTAGACTTATCTTTACATGACTGTCTTTGCTCTTGGCTATTTTCCCAAATATACATATATAATATATATTCCTAATATATATAATATGTGTGTGTGTGTATATATATATATATATATGTATGTATGTATAAAGAGGGTGAGCCCCAGGCTGTGACATACAGTGGCTACCTGATCCCCAGCGGAACAGTGGGAGAAGGTGGCCCTTACACTCATCATGATCAACACAGGTCTCCCTCTCTTCACTCTTCTACAGCACCCAAGGCACAAGGCCCCATATTCCCTGGAACTATGCATCAGTAACCCAGCCTGCTTCATCCCAACCCCTTGGTCCTGGAGGAGGGGATGCCAGCAGAACAGACAGAGGCGATGAGGTGCTGACAGCAGCAGTGATGACTGATGGCTAAGAAAAAAACATTGAAAAAAAAAAAAAACACCACAAATCTCCAGATGTAGCTTGTAAACAGAGGAAATATGGAACCAGAATCTTGGGGGTGGGAAGAAGCAGGAAAGGTGGGAGAGGGGCAGGACTGCTTCTTGTTACTAGTGCCCCACATGAGGGGGGAGAAGGCCTCCAGCAGAAGCCCAGGTCCCCCTGATGTGGTTTCCACAGGGAACCTGGGCCTCACCTTGACAACGGCTGACCCCCTGCATGTCTGCCACTGCAATAGATCCTCCTCAAATCCCAGGATGATGGCAGTGTGGGCTGCGGGCCTAAATGAAGAGGGGCTAGAGGACTCAAACAACTGCCTTCCTTCCTGTACTCCAAAGAAGGCCTAAACTTTTAAAAAATAATTTTTATAATGTTATTATTAATCAGATCTCATTTATAGTAATTCCTTTTCAAATCACAAATTCCAAAAGATACACATATGTCAAACCCACATGCACATATACATGCTATAACTTAACTGAAGTGCTTTTTAATATCCTATTTTTAATCCAGTGTCATGAAGGAAGAAACATATGCAACAGTTCCTCTATCTCATCTAGCTATTTGATAGGTGCTCGCTTTTAATTCTTCAGCATCTTCCATCTTCAATATTCTCCATTTCCATTGCTGTCTCTCATACCCCATGCAAGTGTTCATTGTTTATTCTCCTCCAGTTCCAGTGCCTCCCACCAGGTATGAGCTAATTTTCTTCCTAAGGGTCCTGGTATAAACTCTTAACCACTTCAACTTTCCCTACTTCCATTTTTTTATTATTCATGCAAAAGTCTGCATAACCACATGGAAATGAAGATCTGATCATAGCATTCAAGGCCTATGCTCAGGATCAAGTTGAATGCTTCCGATGGCTGTCTGGGTCCATTGTGCTCCGTTCTCTGACAGTTTGTATGGAATATCTCCTTCAGCTCTGTCTTGAATTTTTGTGCTCCAAAAATAACGCCTTCTTTCACTTCCTCTAGTAAGCTACATAATTATTTCAGTCTTTGCATGTGATGTTTCCATTTTTAAGAGAAAGTCTCCAGTCCCTACTCCAGATATGCCCAAGCCCTTCCATTTGATGGCTTATATACTGTTCTTTCAGAGGAGGCTGAGTTTCCTTATCAACATTCCATGAATGAGCTCAAGGCTCCTCCAATGTATGCCTCAGGTAGAGTCAGGGATCCAGCTGCCTGTGTTATCCCCCCTGCTGGCTGTGAGTGTACCATCCTCAGCTGTATAGCACAATCAGCCCTGGAGCTTTCAAACCATGCAAAGAGCTTAGCCATTCAACCTGAGATTCTGGCACTTACTTTACTACAGAAAGCACTTACTTTCTGTAGGTTTATTTTTGGTTGATTTTACTTTTACATTTGTCCTTTTACCATACCATGTGTGTAGAGATAAGTGGTCCTTTGAACTATTTCTTACTCCTCTTTTTCGGGGATGTTACTGAAGGAGGTGAGGTTAAGACTACCAGTCTACTTAGATGATAGCACCAAAAATGCAGAAATATCTTCTTAGTATATATTTCCAAAAAATCTACCACAATGCCTGGCAAAAACTGTCAGTGAAAGAAAACAGTTTCAAACTATCTTACTTGGAAAACCACAGGAGAAATGTGGTAATTATTTTGACATTGTCAATGAAAAGCCATTTAAAATATTGTTTTATACTATTAGAAATGTGAAAATATTAGGAGTAGCAAATCTCATTCATATACAGCATGACTCTCCAAAAGTGTACCTTGCCTAAAGCTGCAGAGAAACAGAAAAGATTCATCTCCTCTACATGTACTGTACTTCCTATTGGCCTTTCAAATCCCTGATGTAATTCGTGAATCCCCTCCAACTTGCTGTCGTTAGTATAAAATCAGGTTATTATCCATACACTAGCCTTTTTTACATAAAGGTTCCATTGTATATGTCATACCTTAATGAGATTGCCTAAAAAAAAAAAAAAAAAAAAAAAAAAAAAAGAAAACAAATATAATAAATTAAAAAAAAAAAACTCAAGTCTTTGGTCTATACTACATAAAGAGCTCAAAAAATCAGAATGACTACATTTTCCAAGTAACCACAGTTGTCCACATCTATAAATTTTGGTAACTCCTAACATTTAGCATACTTTTTAACATCCTTTATCACCCTTTTCCTGCTTAATATAGGTCTCCCCTTGCCTCAGATTCCTGGTCTTTTGGTATACACTACTCCTTAGCCCACTCTGAACTACTTTATACTGCAAATTATCACTGGTTCTACTTTCCCAAAGAAAATAAATCGATTTTTTTAGAGCCGCATTATGGAGCACTGTGATAAGCCACCACCTGTGATCCTGGCATTGTATATGGGATTCAGTTCCTGTCCCCAGGCTGCTTCACTTCCAGTGCAGCTCCCTGTTACTGCACCTGGGAAAGCAGAAAATGGTGCAAGTTCTTAGGCCCCTGCCACCCACCTGGGAGACAAGTTAGAAGTTCCTGGCTCCTGGCTTCATACTGGCTCATCTCACACCATCGTGGCCATTTGGTAGTGAGCCAACAGATAGAAAATCTCTCTGTCTCTCCCTCTCTCTGTAACTCTAGCTTTCAAATAAACAAATAACTTTTAAAAAATTAATTTTCCCTCTAAAATAGACAAAACAGTGTTTCTTAGAGTGACACCAGACAGCAAATTCAGCAACAGTGCATAGGAAAAATGGAAGGTGAACCTTCCTTGGAACCACAGAATCAAATCTATTCTGCTATAGCAGGGGAACCTCCATTTTGCATTTCAAGCAATTAGTTCTGCTGTTCATTGCTCTTAGATGTTGACAATAACCTGAATTTGTATTTTAGCAAGCTCTCTTTTTGATTCTTAAAGCATACTCACTTTTGAAAACCACTGCAATGGTTATCTGCTTGATTAATAAGCATTTATTGTATAATACACTTTTGTGTAAGTTTTCCATCCAGATTTCTTTTTCTCATTGAAGGAAAGTGATATCTATCAAGAGAGATGATAGATACATAGATAGATAACATATATAATGAACAAATGAATGATTAAATGATCTGTTACATTAAGGACTGACTTACCCATCTATTTTACCACACTAAACTTACTTTCACACACTCAAAGAATGTATGTGCTATCTCATACACCAGGACAAAAACATGTACTGAACTGAGAAACCAAATGTAGTAAAACCTAATTTTATTTTAAAAGATTCTGTTGCTTTTTGGCCTTTTGGCTCAGATCAAGTGCAAAAGATTCTAAACCCAATTTTATCACCAACAAGAGGGAAATTTAACATGCACTTAAAATTAATTTTCCATGGCTAAAAATAATAGATTGAAAAATGTTTTGTTTTAAAAAGGCACTTTCCCATGTATTACACACTCTTAGACTTTTCCTGAACACCAATGGAGCTGTGCATCAAACATAGGTTAGTATCTAGTATGCCTTCTATGATGCAAAAATTTTGGGACTTCTTTTTCTTTCCTATTTGAACTTGACATACAATCATCACTTGCAATTTAACACAATGAATATGTTTTCTACACAGAACTAAGAATCAGGCTTCTATATCATTGCCTGAATTATTATGTAAACTCACTGCCCTGGGTATTATTGTGCTTGGCTTTTTCAGAACAAATTCTCTATTATTTTCTAAATTGGCTACTATCAAAACTTTTACCTTGGGTACTCAATTTATTTTACTTTCACTGTTTTATGTTCCTTTCCTTTAAAGTTATTGTTGAGTAAGTGATTGGCATGGACATTACTAGGTACCTAAGTTCACTATCCTAAGTAAAATATGGAGGTTGGAAAAAAGCAGAGAGACTTTGGACAATATGCATCAAGCCTATTGGGGATAGTGTAGCAAGTTGTATAATGTCACTGGCTTAAAAATTCCCATCTCTAAAAACAGAGATAACAATTCTGACTCACAAGAGTGTTGTGAAGAATTAAAGTGAAATATATATATATATATATATATATAAACAGTATGAGCAAATTTTAAGTGCACTGCAAATGGCAGACAATAATACAGTACTAGTAACTAATAATATCCATTATCTCCTTTTGTTTAGTATTGCCTTTGTTCAGTTACAAACAAAAAATGCAAATATGACAAAAGGCATTTAGCCACATAGAATTAGAATGTAGCCATATAGAATTAGAATGTAGCCATTTGACAAATGGGTATCTAAACACCATGTTTCCAGCAAATCACTTCACTTAGTTGTCTCTGTTGATCAAATTTATTGTAAAATCACTAAATCTACTCTTGTGCTAGACTGATACAAAGTCTTTGTTATTTCACATAAAATATCCTAAGACTAATCCATGAATTTATCTTTTGGAAGGTAAGCAGGCATTGCTACTATTTAAGAATACCTTTTTTTTTCTTTGTAAGGGTTGCATTTTCTTCTTCTTTCAACTTTAATAAAACATCATTTAAATTCTTCAAATGCCATCATACAATTCTTATTATTTTCTTTAAGAACAAAAAAAAGTATTCCAATTCTATTTTTTAAATAAGTCAGTACCCTTAGTTATAAACAGGAGATTACAACTGTAGATTATAAATATCAATAAAACAGACATATTGCTGTCGAATTCTTTCTGTGATCTGTTTGTTTGCTCATTAACTTGAAAGGTTCAATCTTTGATCTTCGGTTTCAAAGACATCAAGATGACTTCCAAATGTTTGATATGTTGTCTACATTTACATTGCATTCCATATAAAATGTGTTTCCCAAAAGCTAATGGTTAAATAAAATTGGTTACATCCAAGAGATGTTGAAGTATTCAAACCTTCCATATGATAGATTCTTTATTAGTCTATGTATCTTTTCTCAGATTTAGAGGATACAATTTTAAAGATGCAGTAGAATCGCCAATGGTACTTATTATTAATATTCTGGAATTGATAAGTTATTTATGTCTGGCATTCTTCCTACTGATTATTCAGGGAGACAGGCGGCTTATAAATATCTCATCACTCTACCGTCACAGAAATTTCATCGACAGTGCTCATGCACAGCTATTAGCAATATGAATCTAACCATTACAAGAAGGAGGAAAATCGAACATGTGGCATTAATACGCAGTCCTGGTTCCTAACCATCTGATAGGCAGATGGTGTGAAGCGGATTCTCCAGCTGAAATGAAGGGGCACATCATTTAAAACCTTGTTTGCATTCTAACTGATATGAGTGCCATATTGATATACATGATACATCATGGCAGTATTTGAACAATCTAGTTTGTTTCAGTCATAAATGTTTACAGCCTTGTTTTTTTAATCTTATAAGCATGTTCAGAAGAGTGTATTTTTAATTTATGAAACCTATTGTTTACTTCTGTTGAACTAGAAGATTAGTGGAAAGCAGGAATATTAAATTACTTCAACCAGAGCAATATAAACAAGACAGATGAATAAAGTGGGTTTCTATTTTCAATAAGATGTTAGCAAAGGAATTTTAAAATTAGCCCAGGCATTTTGTACATTAAATGCATTTATTCATTTAAACCTTCCAGCTATTTTTTCCCCAAGTGACATACAGAGAAACTTAATGCTTTACATAGTCATTCATTTAAAACTCTCACTGTGTGCAATTAATCTTGTCCAACAATTCAATTCAGAAAGTAAAACATCAAAAAGCATAGTTCAATTCAACAGTCATTACTGTGAAGTAATCTTTTCTGCTCCTGACAGTTTCTATAGACTGCAAAACTCCATTGAAGGTGCACTGTACCTTCCATATGAGTTTGAAATACAACTCAATTGAAATCACTCCAAGTCTTAGAACTCTTGGCTCAATATAACAACTTGAAAACATCATTACATTTTTTTCACCCTATTTTCCTCCTATCTTCACTTAAGCACCATTTCTTCTCCAACAAACTAACACTAATTTTCAGTTATTTTGTTTCTCAATGCTTCCCAAATAAATTAAAATTATGATTGAAACATGCCTGTCCTCACTCTTCCGTGATTAAATAACCGAACGATAAGCTAGAATAAGTAACTTAATTGTGAATGTGGTTGCATTGAAGACTTTCAGTGTGAACTTATCTTTTAATGTTCATTAGACTAATTTTTCTTCCCTTTGAGACATATTGTATTTTGCAGAAAAAAAGAAAAATTGATCCTTGAATCCATTAATGGAAACATTCTGTATTCCAGTTTTGCTTTTCAACTGTTCACATTTTTCAAATGTTTAATTTAACAACAAGAAAACCACCAGTGTTAACAAATACACAATAAGAAAGATGTCATTATAATACCAATCATTATTAATAAATAGACATCAGATTTGACACTCTTTTTCTGTTTAATTTAAAATTTCAATTTCCCAGAGTGAAGAGGTTATAACGATGGTGAAGTCAAAGGTAGAAAACACCATTAGGGATGTCATTCAACTAAACTGAAGTATCAAGGAATTCTCTAGAAAGTTTTTTAAATATCTCACCTTCTGATCACTGACTCATAGGAACAACGTAAAACATAATCAATGGCATTTTTAAACTACTATACTTGGGATTAAATACAATGTCAACTTGTTTGTAAAAAGTTGAACTTTGCGGGAGAGAACTGGGTGTTTGGTCCAGTAGTTAAGATTCTGTGTCCCCCATCAGAGTGACTTGGTGTGCTACTTGGCTCCAGCTCCTGCACGAGCTTCCTGGTAATGCAGACCCTGGGAGGCAACAGTAAAGGGCTTAAGTGATTGATTTATTGCCACCTACATGGGAGACCTAGATTGCATTCCTGGTTTCCAGTTCCTAGATCCAGCCCCAGCTATTGCCAGCATTTGAGAGATGATCCAGCAAATGGATCTCTCTCCCTCTCCCTCTCCTGCTCTGTGTGTTTGTGTGTTTCTCAAATTAATTTGAAAGTATTAACATTGTTGAAATTGGCACCAATATATTTTTTAATATTGATTTATTTATTTTAAAGAGAGAGAGAGAGAGAGTTTCCATCTGCTGGTTTATTCCCCAAATGACAGCAAGAGCTGGCAGGAGCTACCCAGTCTGAAGCCAGGAGCCAGGAGCTTCTTTCTGGTCTCCTAAGTGGTTTCAAGGTCCCAAGTACTTGGACCATCTTCCATTGCTTTCCCAGGCACAATAACAGGGAGCCTGATCAGAAATGGAGCAACCAGGACTTGAACTACGTGCGTATGAGAAACCACCACTGTAGGCGGAGGCTTACCCTTCTATGCCACAGTGCTAGCCCTAGCACAAATATCTTGAATATGCAACTTTTATCTCACCTTTAACATTATTACTCAAAAAAAAATTCCATGCATCCACTTTTGCTCTAAACTTTCAACACACGGAGATCTGAAAGATGTTCTTTAATGTGACTCTCCTGTTGGTCTGATAATGCAACTTAGTGAAAATGAGGTTAATTGTAGTGATTAAGTCACAATATTAAGTAATAACAGAGTAATTCCCATTTCTCTAACTCCTAGTTCAGCAGTGACCACACTGACTCTCATCAATGTAAAACGATAATTATGGAATACAGTAAACTACGGAGTCTATGAATGAAAATGAGTCTCTTTTGGTCAAATAGCTTATGGATTGTCTAGGAGGTACAGGTTATAGACACTCATATAATATCACAGATATGTCTACTCCAGTTAAAAATCGGATCAAAATGTTCATATGTGTTTCAATGTTACACAGTTTAGAATCCACTTGTCACAGAAAACATGTCATTTAAATTATGTGTAGATTTAACCTGCACTAAGGTAAAGTATAAAATTGATATTTACGGCCCGCGCCACGGCTCACTAGGCTAATCCTCCGCCTTGCGGCGCCGGCACACCGGGTTCTAGTCCCGGTTGGGGCGCCTGATACTGTCCCGGTTGCCGCTCTTCCAGGCCAGCTCTCTGCTGTGGCCAGGGAGTACAGTGGAGGATGGCCCAAGTGCTTGGGCCCTGCACCCTATGGGAGACCAGGAAAAGCACCTGGCTCCTGGCTCCTGCCATCGGATCAGCGCGGTGCACCAGCCGCAGCGCGCCGGCCGCAGCGGCCATCGGAGGGTGAACCAACGGCAAAGGAAGACCTTTCTCTCTGTCTCTCTCTCTCACTGTCCACTCTGCCTGTCAAAAAAAAAATTGATATTTGCCTGAATGCTATATTACACATGCTCCAAGAGAGATAAATTAGAAAGTGAATAAGTCACTCTCTTCTGCATATATTGTACACAGAACAAATTCTAAAACCAAATTGAACCTTAACTCTAATTTTCTTTGAAGCACACCTCTCATAATGTCTTATTTACTATTTTGTAATAAGCTAAGCATTAAATGTTCTCATGTTTTTCTGAGGCCCATTACTACTCGCTCCCAACATCAGTCATCATCTCAAATTACTCTGTGAACTCATCCCTAGCAGATGGCTCTAATAGTATGAGAGACACTGACATTGTGTGACATTCTAAAACAATACTTTTTAAAGATAGTACATTAAATATATTGGTAATTGAATAAAATTAATCTTAATTTTCTGCAAAAGAGTGACCCCACTGACTTCTTGGCCTAAACATCATCTTCCAAAATGTTCCACTTCTCTCAATATCAAGAAAGTCCTCTTTGGGGCCAGCACTATGGCATAGCAGGTAAAGCTACCAAGTGCCAGCATCCCACGTGGGTGCTGGTTCAAGTTCAGGCTGCCCCACTTCTGATCCAGCTCTCTTCTATGGCCTGGGATAGCAGTGGAAGATGGCCCAAGTCCTTGGGCCCCTGTACCCACATGGGAGACCTGGAGGAAGCTCCTGGCTCCTGGTTTTGGATCTGCGCAGCTCCTGTCATTGCAGCCATTTTGGGAATGAGCCAGCAGATGGAGGACCCCTCTCTCTGCCTCTCCTTCTCTCTTTGTGTAACTCTGATTTTTAAATAAATAAATAAATCTTAAAAAAGGAAGTCCTCTTCTTAACATGTTAATAAGTCAATAGATACTTTTTTTCATTTTTTCCAGAATCCAACTAAAAATGTGAGTTTATATCAGTATATAGTGGTTTATGAGAAAATGAGAGATGATGACCAAAAGCAGTAATAGTGGCAATTTTTGCAAGTAATTCATATTTGGAGGGAGTTATCCAATGAAATAAAAATAAATGAAAAAGACATTACTACAGAATTTTTTTCTGTTTTTAAGAATTATTTATTTATTTTAAAAGCAGAGTTACAGCCGGTGCCGTGGCTCACTAGGCTAATCCTCCGCCTAGCGGCGCCGGCACACCGGGTTCTAGTCCCGGTCGGGGCGCCGGATTCTGTCCCGGTTGCCCCTCTTCCAGGCCAGCCCTCTGCTGTGGCCAGGGAGTGCAGTGGAGGATGGCCCAGGTGCTTGGGCCCTGCACCCCATGGGAGACCAGGAGAAGCACCTGGCTCCTGGCTCCTGCCATCGGATCAGCGCGGTGCGCCGGCCGCAGCGCGCCGGCCGCGGCGGCCATTGGAGGGTGAACCAACGGCAAAGGAAGACCTTTCTCTCTGTCTCTCTCACTGTCCACTCTGCCTGTCAAAAAAAAAAAAAAAAAAAAAAAAAGCAGAGTTACAGGCAGAGGGAAGGACAGAGAGGTTTTCCAACCAGTGGTTCACTACTCAAGTGGCAAAAACAGCTAGGGTTGGGACAGACCAAAGTCAGGAGCCTGGAACTCCATCTGGGTCTCCCACATGGGATGCAGGGATCCAAGGAGTTGGGCCATCTTGTGATGTTTTCCCAGGTGCATTAGCAGGGAGCTGGATCAGAAGTAGAGCAGTTAGGATTCAAACCAGTGCCCACATAGGATGCCAGCATTACAGGCTGCAATTTAACATGCTATACCACAAAGCTGGCCCCATAACAACAAAAGTTTTCTTATATAGTACCATAAACATTTTTCAAGGAAAATACACATGAAATAAATGTGTTTGTGTATTTGTGCATGCATCTGTGTGTGTGTGTGTGTATGTTCTTATCTCTCCCTCTCTTTTTCTTTCTGTCTGAGAGGTTCTGAGTGGGTTAGGAATAATGTATCCACATAATCATCTAGAAATGTAAACAGAGGGATCAGTGCTTGAGATATTCTTCACATGTTTGATATTAGGATTTTATTTTTATATCAACATCTTATTTTATCTCCATCATCAACAAGGTAGGTGTTTTTCCTCAACTGGTTACAAGGAAAATATGAATGGTGGTAGGTCCACTATAATGCTTAGAAAAGTAGATTTTTGGTTGCAGTTGCAAAGTTGGACTCTCAGAAAAGAATCATCCTGAATAATTTAGAAAAAAACAGAAACCACCTTGTGATATTGTGATGGGGAAGATTCAAAAGAAATATGGATCGTGGTCCATAATCTCAAGTGATGATCATGTACAAAATGAATCTTGATGTGAATGGAAGGGGAGAGGGAGTGGGAAAGGGGAGGGTTGCTGGTGGGAAGGAAGTTGGGGGGGAGAAGCCATTGTAATCCATAAGCTCTACTTTGGAAATTTATATTCATTAAATAAAAGTCAAAAAATAAATTAAGCCTTTATTTGGAAAATTTGTAATCTTAGATTAAGTTACTTAATTCTGAGTATAACTTAGGCATATTAAGATTGTCTGATTATGGCTGGCACCGCGGCTGACTTGGCTAATCCTCCACCTGCGGTGCCAGCACCCTGGGTTCTCATTCCGGTTGGAAGCCGGATTCTGTCCCGGTTGCTCCTCTTCCAGTCCAGCTCTCTGCTGTAGCCTGGGAAGGCAGTGGAGGATGGCCCAAGTGCTTGGGCCCTGTACCCACATGGGAGACCAGGAGGGAGCACCTGGCTCCTGGCTTTGGATCAACGCAGCACACCAGCCGTAGCGGCCATTTGGGGGGTGAACCAACAGAAAAAGGAAGACCTTTCTCTCTCTCTCTCTCTCACTAACTCTGCCTGTCAAAAAAAAAAAAAAAAAAAAAGACTGTCTGATTATGAGGTGATGTTATGCCTTATTGTTTAATAATGAAGTATGCCCAAGTTTGAGACTATTTCTCCTATAAGATTTGTTTAGTGTTCAACCCAATCACCTAGGAGCAGACCAAGTGGATGTCGAGGAAGAATTAGCAATGGTTATGATTATGTTATTCATTTCTCTTTTTTTTTTTTTTTTTGCTGCAAAAAAGTGATCATTTCAACAGTAAGAAATGTTTAATTCCTAACATGGATAGAAATGTTACACTCTTATGTGTTCTGATAAGACTTTTTATTTTCTTTCAAAACAACAGAAAGTCACAGCAAATCTTCAATTTTCCTCATATCTCTTCATGTTAGGAGCTACATCTCTAGTTATATTGACCCAGTATCTTCCCTTGAACCAATTTATGTTGTGCTATGAGATTCTATTAAAAGGAACTAAATCACTACAGCAGATTTATTCACCTTAAATAATTTAGACTAATTGAAAAAGAACTAAATGAAAACTAAAGCACTCCGCTCAAGCATTCAACTTCTGCATGTCAATTAGTAATTTAAACAACCGGCTAATCACAACAGCTTTGTGGGAAACACAGCCCTGTTGTATGTACACGTCTTTCTTTCTCCACTGAGCTGCAGATAGAAGTAAACAATAATTCAGATTATGCGAGCATATGTATATATCTTTTGTGAGTGTTTAGGTAATTCAAAAAAAAAGTTTTCAGGAATGAATTTGAATTTTTCTAATTTTTAAAGAAGACATAGAAAAATGAAAAAGTCATATTTAATCAATCTTTTGACAATGACTTATAAGATTTCAAATTTATAACATGACAAGCAAAGTTCAAATTATTACTGAAATCCAAAATGTTTATTATGCCATAGTAACTGGGGAATGAACCCACAAAGGTAGTCTGAAAAATAAAGAATCCAGTTAATCTATTACCGTATTTTACTATTCTTGATTTTCCTCTAATTTTGAAGTTATTCAATATCATTTTGATTTAAGCCATGTTAATATAGCACACGATGTTTCTACAAATTACAATATCCTAACTGTCACAACGTTTATAATTTCAAATTTGTAAAATCATTGGTCATTTTTCTCATGCATTTATTTAATTTTATTATTCAGATATCTGTAATACCTGGAATATGTGACATAATCACAAATATGACAATCCGACAAAGAGTTTCAAAGCTTTTTCAAATCTTTTCCCTTATCTTTCTTACAAGAATTAGAAAATTCAAACACAACTTTGTCTCGGAAGGAAAACCTTTTGAAATATTGCTAAAGTGCATACTGAATAAAGACAACACACTTAAGTGGACTTCCCCCACCTTTAAACAGCATTCATCTTTTCAAAAGCAATAGATTCTCAGTCCACACAGAGTCTGCTGCATTATTCATTTCATGTGCAACCTCATGCTGGACCATAAATTGTTACTTTATCTAATCAAAGGAGACTTAACTCTACAGAAGGTCAAAGGTTTAATTTTGTGAAGTATTATCTTACGCTATGAGTTTAACCGAAAAATAGAAGAAGAAAAACAGCCAAGAAACTGGTAATAAATGAACCTTTATTGCCTCAGGCATTGGCCTAGTTAATAAACTTTCATTGAAGGTTTCTTTCAACTGTTACGGACAATGAGAGGAAAAAAAAATCTTAAATTACAGCCATGTGTGACTTTTAAAGCAGTCATTCTTTTTTATCTCAACCTCCTTAGCTCAGGAAAAAAAGACAAAGAGAGATTGTCTTCGATCTCTTAACCAAAAATGTATGTTTCTAAACAGATGAAAAAGTGCAGATAAACTTTCCTAAAAGCAGAGGTCAGCTTTGAACAATATAAAAAAATGCATTCTTTAGGTGTTGAATCTTAGAGAACAATCTCTCCAGCTCAGTGTAAAACTACAAAGGGGAGGAAGAAGACATGCTTTCTTACTCACAAGTCTAACTCTTACATTGTAATCTCCTGTTCAGCAAAGCACAATGTTTTATAATGTCACTATTACTGCACAAAGTCAGTTGCAGCTTTAGTACTAATTAAGCGATTGTAACTAAAACATTATCTAGATACCACCTGATCTGTTTTAGTATAGAAATCCTCTTGTCAGGAAAAAAAACAGCAATAGTGAAATAACTCATTTTATTAATATGCACTTAAATTTGAGGAAGAATTATATCTTTTTAGCTGATACTCTCAATCAACAAGTCTGTGCACTTTTATTTTAGTATTTTACAAAGAAGAAAGTGAATTAAGTTACTCTGAACCATATCCATTTTTTCAGTAGGATCTATGTGAAGGATGAAAGTTACAGTGGTTTCAGTTACAACATCTGTAACTCCACTCCGCAGAATAAATAAGATAGATCATTGTGTTATAAACAGAGTGCACACAAGCTGTGAAGAGGGAAAGTAGTAAGGGTCCACATCTTCAGATAGTCTTGAACAGAAAGGGAAAGATAACCTAATCCCTCTGCCAGGTTCCACTCACAAATCACAATGCTCTCAGCAGGGCACCCAAACCTCTTCCCACATAGCCCTGTCTGGACAGAATTGAGGCTGCATTGCAGTCCGGGGACATGTCCCCAGGATGCTTATGTAGGCCACCTTTAAATGTAAACATGATGGCTGCGTACAGCCCTGGAGCACCAGGTGAAAGTAGGACCAGGCTCCCTACTAAGAAGTCGGGAGGCAATGTGCTCTACTGGGGTCAAGGAAGAAGCATGTTTTTACCAGCAGCTCTGCTTCTTTCTCTATTTGCCAAGAGTAGCTAGAGATACTTCTGAAAGAGAAAAAAATAGGGAGAGTACAGGCAACTAAACCCAAATCCTGAATAGGAAATAAATCTATTAATATTATATTATAACTATCAAGGACAAAAACAGAGGGTTTCTAAAAACATAGTTAATTCTGGATACCACAATCTGAAGCAAATTGAGACAACTAGTTTTCATTAACTTGTAGAGGATTTTATAAATCAATGAATAGCTTTTGATTTCATATAAGAAATCATAAAATACTACTCTAAGGTTACATGGGATGCATTGTCAGAAAAACAACTGATAAACATGATTTTTGTCCCTTTTTATTTTCTGCATTATTCAGATATAAGTATATAGGGAAAGAGCCAAAGAATGAAAGAGTAAAGAAAAATGGAGAAATGTCAACTATTTTCTAGAAAAGAAGCACTATATTTGAATGAACATAGTGAATGGCTATTTATAGTATATGTATATATGCAAATGAGTATATGGCTAGTTATATGTAATGTACTTATAGTATATGTATATATGTATGTATGTAAATGATTTAAGACCAATGTAGGGCAGGCGCCGTGGCTCACTAGGCTAATCCTCCACCTTGCAGCACCGGCACACCAGGTTCTAGTCCCAGTTGGGGTGCCGGATTCTGTCCCGGTTGCCCCTCTTCCAGGCCAGCTCTCTGCTGTGGCCAGGGAGTGCAGTGGAGGATGGCCCAAGTGCTTGGGCCCTGCACCCTATGGGAGACCAGGATAAGTACCTGGCTCCTGCCATCGGATCAGCGCGGTGCACCGGCCGCAGCGCGCCGGCCACACCCACCATTGGAGGGTGAACCAATGGCAAAGGAAGACCTTTCTCTCTGTCTCTCTCTCTCACTGTCCACTCTGCCTTTCAAAAAAAAAAATACCAATGTAGGCTCTGCTTTATAATTTCAGTTTTTTTATATTTTTTGTTCTTAGAAAGAAAAAGACTGAAGTACATTTAGAAAGTAACATCAAGGTCAGAGATGGTTGGGAGAGTAACAAAAGCAGGTATCTGAAGCCTAATGCTTTGTTCCATTAATCAAAGTTTTATGGGTTTGGGAAAGTTGTGCTACAGTACACAAGGAGGATAAGAAAAAAGAAAGATCAAGGGAATTCAAAGGATTTATTAAAAGTGCAGACAGTAACTCTGACTAGTGTTTTGGCTAGATAGACACAATTAATTAATTGTAACATTGTGAAACTCCAAAACGCTGAAAGAACGTGCTCATGCCTGCAATGCAGTAATGTAGCAAAATACTTAAAATCTTTCAACCACCAGGAGCTTTTGTTGGTTTTTTAACTTAATCCACAGCTTGACATGGATCCTAGGGTAATGGAACACAGTTCTTTGATTGAAATAATATCTAAACATTGCTGCACTAGCCTGGTGGCCTAATAGAAATCTGTGTCTCTGAAACTCGAGAAAGTCAAGTTTAGAAACAAACTCAGACACTGAGTTCTGGCTTGAAAGTCCTTCAAGAAAATCTTTGGAGACAGAAATATGCCCTTTTTTGGTTGAATAGGACCAAAAACAAATATAAAATGCCTCCAATATATTTTCTTTCAAGCAGTGTCACAGTCAAAGCAAACCATTTTCTTCACCCACTACCATGCTACTAATAAGATGACACTATATTGCTGACAACCAGAGACCGTTTTGTACATATCCTATAAAATCCAAGAATTTCAGAAGGGATCTATTGCTCTAATTTTCTACACTTGGGTGTGAAAATGTGAAGTTTTGTCATTGCTACAGATAAAATGTATCCATGTAGTTTATAATGTTTAGTCATATGGAGGTTTCAAATTGTTCAAACGCATACTAAAAATACCTAGGAAGAATTCATGCACAAAATTTAGTGAATCTAGTCCATTTGTGCATAATTTGTGTTATTCAACAGACCTTGACTTGAAATAAAAATAAAAACAACATAAGTGAGCATTTTATTGAGAAAGGAATTATTTATGTCTATATTTGCAACAGTACATTTTTATTAAATTCTTCATCTCATTGTGTATTTTGATGAATTTCAATAAGCAAGTAAAGTACCCTAGTACTATTTAGCAATAGTCAGGCATCTTGTAGAAACCATTAACAAAAAAGTAGATGATTAAAGAAAAAAACAGCATTGAGTAGCATTAAGTATACCTGAGTCTATGGGAAAGTTATGAGTATATGTTTGGACACCATACTTACAACATGTAAGTAATGAAAATGATTTTTACTTAGTGTTTGTCAGATCTCAAATCATTTCATAAACAAGTTAATAAAATTATATTTGGATGGCAACTGATACAGTCTGAACATTGTCACAAACATGAAGTCTCGGCATATTTTATCATTACATGTAAAGGAGGGAAGGAGGCAGCAAGTAAGAAAAATCCTGAAATAAAATAATAAGTATAATATTCTAAAAGTAGAGTAGCTTTTGTCCAAAAAAAAAAAAAAAGCTTTCAAAAACACTATAGTTGATTCAATCAGTAGATCAATGAAATCTAGGGTACAAATTTTCCTCAAATTATTGTTTTGCTCTCTGTGTGTTAGAAGATGCCCCATGTTAACAAGTTGCTACACCAATTCCAGATATCCACAACAACAAAAAATCTTTATTCTACATGTTTCTTTTTATATTTCAAAGAAGTCTTTCTCAGAGGATGTTAGAAAGACTACCCTGAGAACACCTTTGCCATAATGGTATAATCTGATAATTCTTAACCCATCACAGGAAGAGAGAGAGGTACCACTCTGACACATCTGGGATGGAATGAGAGGTTAGGACCTCTTAACTACATGAAGGGAAAACCTGAATACTCGATAAAATCAAGAATCTGTTAGAAAGGACAACAGTGATAAGTGGTTATTGGGTAACAACTAACAAGGCCTGTGAAAAAGCAGAATGGGGAATATCTATAAAAGAAGCTCAATGACTTTGCTATTGCAGCTCTTCCAATACTTTTAATCTTTCATGGGCTTCCTCAACATTTAACATGTACATCCTAGGTTGGAAGATATATCATTGTTTTTCTCAAGGCACTATTTTACTACTCATAATGAAAGTTTCGGTCCTTGTCCAGAAAATTTCCCTAAAATTAAGATTGTGACCTCGATTTTTATATTTACAGCTACCGGGTGAAAACACATGAAATAGTACTCAAAGCATTGGGTTTCCTTTGCCACATCAAACTGGATATATAAGTGGAATAATTAATACGAGGGTATGTCCACTGAACTTGTAATAGGACACTGTCCTTCATTTGATTACCAGATAATCAAATATGTACCAGACAACTGAATGTGCACACCAAAGAACTGGCCACTATTAAGCCATATCAAATAGATGTTTAAACACTTCTAGTGACAGCAGGATGGCTAAAACTGGTAATGACAGTCCTTAATACTATGATCCAATACCAGAATTATTTCTGTCATGGTTTTCCTTCTTAACGATGTAGACCAATATATAACAACTTTGAACAATAACTGCAGAGCTCAAGGGAGGGAAGAGAAAGAGGAGTGTAGGGGGAGGCAACTGAGCTGAGTGGGAGGGAACAACAGTGGGGAGCTTTAGGATATATAAATTTATTAAAATCATAGCAGCGCTATTTGCTATTCTTCACTTCAGCCCATCTTTGATATCACTGACAGAAAAAATAATTCTTTCAAAAAGTATTCAAAAATGATAGCAATATTGATAAATAGGGCTTGGGACAAAGAGCATAGTCTTTAAAATCTAACATCTGAGACCCATCCTCTCTCAGACTCTGTAAGATCTAATTTCTGTCTAGCTCGGTTAACTCTTCTCCAGGTATAAAAGTGAAGATCACATTTCCTGAGTATCATCGAATACATGAGAACATTAAATGACATAGGCTGAGTTAGACGCATACTGCACAGGTGTTTCCACAACAATTTCTACACTTGATCTTAGCTGAGAAGTGATCCACACAGTTTCTTTCCTTTGTGTTGCTATCATCTCATCATAGCAGGTTGTCCCCTCCTTTGCATTATTATACCCACTTCTGATGAAACTGCTGCTACTTTTTCAGAACAGATGGCAAAGCTAGAGCCATGACATCACTCCCATAAATATGCTTCTTCAACTATATATCTTAGAATCAATAATACAACTTAGTAGTTAAATACTCTATTTCTCATAAGGAACTTTGTTTCATAAAGAATCAAATGGATGAACTCTGTATCAAATTTTAAAATTATATAAAGTTTAATCCTACAACTTTCTGAGGAAACTTGGGCAAGGCATTGAACTGCCCTGGAGGTGAAGCTGATAATAGTAACCATGGTGGGTTTGAAAATAAATGATGAAATCCTGTTTAGGTAATACATAAACTGATCAGATGTGTAGGCTATTGATACTGTCCTCTGACATCAGAAGACACTGATATTTATAATTCCATATGGAAAATTATTTTAATGATGGAAACTGAACTGTGATTAATTATTTAATCAAAAGGCAATTAAACAAATATTATAAAAGACAAAATTATATACATTATCATTATATTATATAATTTCATTTCACAAATCTTGATTCAAAGCATATTTTACTGCAAGAAATAAATAAAGACATAGCATAAAAAGAGATCCAGTTAAATGGCTATAAATAACATTGCCCTAACAAAAATTCTAAAGGGTAAATTTCAATTTTAAATATACATTCATGAAACTATTGGATTCAGATATAAGAGTTGGTGCTGTCTTGGAAATTCATTTCTCTCTAACTCTTGATTTACATTATGAGAGGCTGGAACCAAGCTGGAGTCCTTGTCCCTCCAATCGCAGGTCAAGTACTTAGACTTTCATACAAAGTTAACCTACCACACATGCGCAGGTTCTTTAAACACACATTTGACCTCTTAAGTACATTTATCATTTTTATACTTAGTGTATAGTATTTCTAATCTCAGAAAAGTGTAATTTCCTCCTTCCTTACATTATTTACTTTCAATATCAAGCTTCCATCATAAATTTGTAGATATTATATACTGAATATAAATTAAAATATTTAAGTAATCAGTGTATTATTTAAGCATTAACAAGACACTTAAATTTCAACGTATTTGGTATACAGACCTCTTTAAATATATTTATATACAATGAATATCCCTACCTTTCTCTCTGTGTAATAATGGTAGGCCAAATCAAATTTAAAAACAGAAAATCAGGAACTTGTAGAATTCCAAGAAATTCTAGATTCTGTACTCCTGAATTCTAATTATTATTAAGTCATTTTTATAAAAGTTAACAACTACATATGCTCTTTTAACACATACATTTATTCACACAAAAACTAAAATTGAGAGTGTGTCTTCATCATAATAAATTTGAAAGAATTATTTAGTGTTAATTGTCATGACAAAGTTTCAATGTAAATCATTTTAAAACCCACTTGTAAAGCCGGTGCCGCGGCTCACTAGGCTAATCCACTACCTTGCAGCGCCAGCACACCAGGTTCTAGTCCCGGTAGGGGTGCCGGATTCTGTCCTGGCTGCCCCTCTTCCAGGCCAGCTGTCTGCTGTGGCCAGGGAGTGCAGTGGAGGATGGCCCAAGTGCTTGGGCCCTGCACCCCATGGGAGACCAGGATAAGTACCTGGCTCCTGCCATCGGATCAGCACGGTGCACCGGCCGCAGCGCGCCAGCCGTGGCGGCCATTGGAGGGTGAACCAACAGCAAAGGAAGACCTTTCTCTCTGTCTCTCTCTCTCACTGTCCACTCTGCCTGTAAAAAAAAAAAAAAAAAAAAAAAAAAAAACCACTTGTAGATACATACAAACAAAACTGGTTCTGACATCCACTTATGAAAAGTAATTCATTACACATGAGGTAAAATTCACTGGCAATTACTTCAGCATCTTGCTACTTTTTATTGCTAGTAAAAATTTTCAAAGGTCATTTGAACTATTATATATCTAATTAGTATGTTTTTCTAGACATAAAATACAGTTTGTGTAATCACTATAGGAAGGCATATGAAATTTAGGGTGTTTGGCCTGGTTTTAAGACACCACTTGGGATGCCCCTGCCCCTGTTCTGTATTGGAGTGCCAGGTACCATACTGACATCCTCATACCACTCCCAATCCCGCTTTCTGCTAACGTCACCCTGACAAGCAGTAGGTGATGGCTGAAGTACCTGGGTCACTGTTCCACATGGGAAACCTGGATTAGGTTGTTGTCTCCTGACTTCAGCCTGCATAACCCCAGACATTATAGGCATTAGAGGAGTTATCCGGCAGAAGAGAGAGCTCTGTCTCTTTCTGCCTCTCAAATAAGTAAAGTAAAGAAATAATTTAGAGAGAATATAAAATGTCTAATGGAGCAGAAAAAAGGCAAAGTCAAATAAAAAGATGAGCATTCAATCAAGTATTTACTTCATCATAATTATGGTCACAAGGTCTTTCAAAATTCTGTAAGCAGACTACAGCTATAGCAATTCACATTTAAATATCAATCCTCATAGATATTAAATTTAAATCATAATTTCTTAAGTTGGCTTTCTGTTTTGGAGATTAAAAAGAATAAAAAATATGTGTATAACATGACTCCTACCATGAAAAATGCACACAGTGATAGCAGAGAATTTGTCTTGCCTGTTCACAGACACATTTGCAACAACAGCAACCAAGCTGTATACAAGGCAGATGTTTAATACGTGTTGAAGAGAGTTATGATGAAGAAAATGAGGGAGTACAGGAAGGAAGTAAGGGAAGAAAAAAGAAAGAAGAAAACATATAGGGAAAAGGAAAAGGGGAAGGAAGATGGAATAAATTAGATTTTAGTTGGGGAGAAACAGACATATACAATTTTCTATAGTACAAGAAAGAGTTATAATAGAAGTGTGTAATGCTTCTCTTATAATTCTAGGTCAAGAAATTTCATTCTGAGTAAGGGATCTATGAAAGTTTTAGCTAAGTGGTGGTAAGTGGGATAATATTTCTTCCCCCAGCACCCTCCCCACACACAAAAGATATTCTAATTCCTAGAATCCGTCAATGTGTTATCTTACATATCTTGCAAAAGAGACTTTGCAGATGTGACTACCTGAGGTATCTTAAGATGGAAATATTATCCTGGATTATCCTGGTGGGCCCATAAAAATCACAGAAGACCTTTTAAGAGGTCAGATGGAGGGTAGAAGTAGAAAAAAAACACACAGAGATGTGATGACAGAAACAGAGTTTGGAGTGATGGTCTAGGGTGATGAACAGAGGGGCTGGTGAGCCAAGAAATGTGGGTGGCCTCCAGAAGTTGGAAAAGACAAGGAAATGGACTCTCCCTGGAGGATCCAGAAGGAACACAGCCCTGTCAACACTTTGATTTTACCACATAATATTTACTTCAGACTTTTGACCCGAAGAATGTAGGATAGCAAGTTCGTGTTGTCTTAAGCCACTAAGTTTGTGGTAATTTGTTATAGCCAACAATAGAAAACTAATACCTCTGTGTGTGTGTGCATGTGCACGAGTGTGTGTAAGGAACAGACTAGATGCTTAATAAACAGTATGCTTTCTTACTGAGTTAAATATTTCCTATCTGAACTTACTTTTTGCATCATCAGAATAAATTTAAAGAAAATTGAGGTACAATGAGGTCATTCTAATAGAAACACATTGTACTAAGCCAAATAGAACAGTGCCAGATCTAGGAAGGAAGGGGAAATAAGAATAGTAAGGAAGGGACAGATGTTAGAAAACAAAGGGTGATCCCTTGGTAGACTAAATGATAAAGAGGCCTTAATGATAACCGTGAAAGTCTGGAGTGCAGGACTACATGAAGTTACTTCCAATCTTGGAAATAACCAAGGATACAGAGAACTTTGAGAGATTACATTTTAGGTATGTCACATTTGAAGTGAGGAATAATTGCCAGAGAGTAGATTTTAGCTATTTTGGGGGATACTCTTAAGGCTCAGGAAGTTTCCCAAAGGAGAAAATGAAAGGCCATGGAAAAAACTCAAACACTGCCTGGGCCTAGAGTTAGGAGATGCACCTTAGGAATGAGCAAGTAGGATTTCAAGAGAACAGTGTCATAGAAATAACAACTCAAAATCTGATCATGAGGGTTCAGGGACAAATGTGAGACGAACAGAAAGCAACAGTCACACATTGTCCTTTCAGGAAGCCCACTGAAGAAAACCAGACCAGTTGGCTAAGGTAAACATCTTGTCGCACAGTAAAGGCTTGAATGTAGGAAACTCTTCAATGTGGGAAGACACTGACTGAGAAGGAGATTAAAAAGGAGAAAAAGAGAGGGGAGAATTAATGGAAGAAGGAAGACAGAGCATCAAAAGAAGTGACGAAAGAGTTTCTTCAAGAGAAGAAGCATCCTATGGGAGAATAATGCTTTATTAAGCTGTTGACATTATCATATTTAAACAAAAATGTATATTAACAGGATAATTTAATTTTTCTAATACCTCTTTTTAAAATGCAAATAAAACCTAATCTTACATAAAATGCATTCTTTTAGGCTTGAGATATGCATCATAAGATTCTGAAAACATTTAAAATATAATTTTAGAGAACTGCACACTGTATTTGTACTGGAATCTCACACATACATACAGATATTTGTATATTTAGAAAAATTTTATCTTATGTATATTCATAAGGAAAGCATGATGTCATGTTCAATACTTTATTCTAGCTCCTAGAGCTATACCTGGTATATATTAGACATTCAGTAAATAAATGAACCCATGATGAATTTTTCCTTGAATTTCTGAGAAGCTGCTTACTTGGCATTGGTCATGCTAGATTATTTTCCTACCTGTATTTTATATGGCATGGGAACCTAATAAAGTGCACATGAATATACAGATTACATGAGATATCACCGATTGGCTCCTTCAGAATCAGAAAGGCATGAGGCCACACAAGTGGAACAGTGAGGCTGTCTCTGCATCACCTAGATCAGCTTACAGCTCTGTCAGCACACTGATAAGTATTTCCTCTTTCTCTTCTGTCTTCCCAACTACAAACTCATTTCTCTTTCTATATCACAAAATTAAGTCATTCTACTCCCTTGCATTAATATTTTTAACATTGCCCAACACCTACAACAGATTAAAGTAATATATCTACAGCACTGCTGAAGTTTTCATAATCTGTCTCTCATCTATCCCTCCAGATACATCACTGACCAGTCACAACTCTGACGGCACTTCATATTCCACAAGAAACTACAAAGAACTGTCCTAAATGTAGTGTCCAATCCTTTGTATTCACTGTTCTCTTTGCCAGGAATGCTTTTCCCTGGCTTCTCCAAGTAGTTTCAACGTCAAGATAAATTATCACCTCTGAGTAACTGTTGATTGGATTATGTGGCATTCCATTCCACTCCTTTGTCCTCTAAGAAGTCTGAAGAAATCTCAACCTTAGATATTGTTTAATTATATTGTAATTACTTATCGAGGGATGGTGCTGTGGCATAGTAGGCTAAGTCTCTTATTATATTATACTAATCTTCAAATAGTTGTGTCACATTCCTAATAATGTAAAAACCCAATCTATTTTTTCATAAAAACTGTTACCAAATTTTTTATTTTATACTTGTGCCATTACAAATGAATTGTTTAATTATCTATAACCATTTTAAGTCCATGTAAAATGTCGCATTCCTCCATGACAATGACCATTCCTTTAACCTCCAGTTTTCCTCTTAAGAAACAGATAGTGCTTGGGGTTGGCGCTGTGGCATATGGATGCTAGTTCATGTCTAGGCTGCTCCTCTTCCAATCCAGTTCTCTGCTATGTCCAAAGCACCCATGTGGGTGGCCTGGAAGAAGCTCCTAGCTCCTGGCTTTGGATAAGCCCAGCTCCAGCCATCGAGGTCATTTGGGGAGTGAACCTTTCTCTCTGTCTCTCCATTTCTCAATAACTCTGCCTCTCAAATAAATAAATACAATTTTCAAGAGTAAAAAAATCAGTTTGACCAATTTTACCATTAATTCCATGAATGTAGAGGCCATGATTCATTAAACTTTTTTGCCTTTCTGTGTCCACCATAAAGTAAGAATTCAGCTTTTGAACAAATGAATGAATGGCATTACTATAGAAAAAAATATCAGGAAAATGGCCTGAGCTGGTTATGCAGCATATAATTGAAGACAATCACTAAAAGGGACAAAAGTTTAACCAAATCTTCTCAAAAATGAAAATTAATGAGACTTAGTCTTCCTACATATCACAAGTCCAAATGCCAAGCCTAACAAAATCACACATTTGGTCAAATGGTATCAAATTACTGATATTTCACCAACTTAGAAACCTATAAAATCATAATTTCATGTGGTTCAACTTAATTTGTATCAATTCATGACAAAATGTCCCTCTGCTAGCAAGTCCTTTGAAGAAACCAGTGTCATAAATCCAGCCCCTTATATCCATGCTCAAAAGAAACATAATCTTCCAAATTTACTCCCAAGAAAAAACACTGTTCCAGTACCTCCAAACACTAGCTTGTAATAAAGTCAACACATCACATTAACCAAAGAACTAAAAGTAAACTCTAACAAATGAACAACAAAAACAACCCAAGCCTGAGTGAAGTATGATTGTCAGGAAGTTCAATGCCAGTGCTGCTCCCTAATCTGTCATTTCCTCTTATCTCAGAAGGCTATTTCACTTTGCAGGCAAAGAGCAAAGGCAGACACTGCTCTGCCCAAGTCCCATAGGCTTTACCTTCAGTAATGGTTACACCTGACACCTGCAGTTATCACACCCGCTAGGATGCCATTTCCTTCTTAAAGCTTTTCTTTATAGTGCTTTCTCATCTTGATGTGCTTGAAATATTGGAACATTAAGGCTACAAAACAAAGCCTAAGGTTTTCTATTTCTCGGTATATAAACCTTCTGTCTATTTATCTACCTGCATATACCAAGAGATTACTGCCTTGAAAAGTAAACATATTTCTGAAATATTTACTATAATTTATTCTAAATGCTACTTTATCAGAGTTATAAAAATTCTCAGAACTGATAAACTACACTGAGTTTTTAGAACACAGGAAAGGAACCACTGTAACTCTAAGTAACAATGGCATGTTGTATATTTGAAATTTGCTAACATGGATTTTAAATATTCTCAGAAAAAAAAGAACCACCATTTATACATGCACTTTGTGCTCAAAACTATGTTAACAACATCTATACAATGTATGGATATGTGTATAAATACATACACATATACTCATATACACACTGACAATTCTAGAAGAGAATGATATGCAAAGGCATAAGCAGCAGTCTAAAATCATACAACTAATAAATGGGACAGTCAGAATTCAAACTGGATATGCCTAACTCCAAAGTTTACACTTTCCTGCCTGAATTGTACATAGGGTTCAATAGATTAAAAAATTGCCTCTTGAGTGAAACTGTAATTTGTAAGTACAAAAAAAAGTATATGGGAAATCAAGCTTTCCTAAAATTGAATTTCACAACTTTTAAATTAACCTAAATCTCTTAAGTCTCAAGTGCCGACACACTGGTTTTTACATCAACGATGGTATCAAATATATACAGAATGAAAATATTACAGATGGTTTAGGAAAACATCAGATATATAGATGAAGAATGGAGACAGGCTTAAATGAAAAGTGGAAGGCTTGTTTCCTGTTAAGGAAAACATCCTACTTTATCATGATATACAAATATCTGATTCTTTCTGGATCCTGTGTCAGCACTGGTAATTTTTGTGTGTGGAATATGACCTCTAACCATAGCTGAGTCAACACTAAAGAATAAAGAAGCAAATTTCAAGATTGCTCATTGAAACTACTGAAAGCAACTTGTTTGCTCAACTTTCAACAGAAAGCCTTCCCTGATGGCTATATCTGAGATGATTAGCACTTCTGCACTGCTCAGGTCATCAGACACACATGCACCCACCATGATGCTCTGCCACGTTATTGTGTTAGTTTTACTGTAAGTTACTCTTACGTATAGCATCTGTCCCCCCAGGGAAATCTTAATCCCTGGAATATACAAATCAAGACTTCACTTGGTCAACCATTTACTAAGGCAGAGCAGGTTGATGTTGATATCTCTTTCTTAACCTAAGCAGCACAAAAAAAAGCAATAAATATCTTAGAAGTGACGCTTAAATTGTTGAGTGTTGGGCAGGTGCTGTGGCATAGCAGATTAAGCCATTCTCTGCCGTGCCGGCATCCCATATGGGCTCTGGTTTGAGTCCTGGCTGCTCTGCTTCTGATCCAGCTCCCTGCTAATGCACCTGAGAAAGCAGTAGAAGATGGCCCAAGTGCTTGGACCCCTGCACCCACGTGGGAGACCTGGAGGAAGCTCCTGGCTTCAGCCGGGCCCGGTCGTGGCCACTGCGACCATGTGGGGAGTGAATCAGCACAGGGAAGCCACTTCTCTCTCTCATTCTCTCTCTCTCTCTCTCTCTCTGTAACTCTGCCTTTCAAAGAAATAAATCTTAAAAAAGATTTTTTGAATGCCCTGATTCATACCAGACCTGAATAAGAAGAATATTTAATTTTTCCTCTGTCATTTGATTTAATTTGGTGTTTGAATTTCATTCATAATCTCAAGAAAATTTTGCTTACTAAATGTTTCCCTGATCTAGATTAATAACCAAGTAAAAGAAAACGTTATTAAAGGAAAAACCTGGATGAGTCACAATTTTTATGAAGCACATAAAGAAGAAACTAAAATGTAATTTTTACTGGCCAATAAATTGAAGGGCTTGGCAATTTCGTGACATATTACCAAATTTGCCATTAACAAGTTTTTTTTTTTCATCAAGCTATTTGAGATTTAGAATACAGCTCTTTATTTAGAAGCACATATTCTTTCCACTTTCTTCCTATTCAATTTAGTGCAGATCCATGTCATCTTTGGTGACATTGTTAGACTACTTCAGATCAACCTTGAATGTGACTTCATAAGCCTATATCATTTCTAACACATTCCCTGCTCATTTTAAATTCATCCATGATTGGATGCTCTGATCACACTTCCTTTTAACCCAAACAACGTCAGATTGGGCAACTCTCTTGGCTTTTTATGCTTAATTTGATCATGGGTTTAAATTTGCTTTTGCCTACTGAATAGGGTGTGTGGTCAAAATTTCTACTTGGAAAAAAAAAACCTTCTATTTGTCAATAGGCAATTCCTTAATCCTGGAAAAATAGCTAAATGAACTGCTATTTAAAGCCAGAGGTCCAAGACTAGTCTAAATCTTTGTTTCATTTATCCTACCCAAAATTTGAACACATTTGGTTATTTTTTTTCTAACCAGCTTTGTCTTCTTCTTTCCAAAATCTTTTCTCCTCTGTTTCTCCTTTCCAAATATTGTTTAGCTTTTCAACTATAAATGTTAGTTCTTTTACATAAACTGTCATTCTGTCTCGTTAGCACTGACAAATTAGCTTTCCTAACAAAATCAAAACATCTTTTTATCTACAAACATTCCTGAGAAGCCCATCTGTACTTATGGGAAAGAACAGTTTTCAAGTCGGAATACATAGATAACAGGATGAGACAGACAGAGAGAGAGAGCAAAACAAAGAAAATCAAACATTATTCTTGTTATTCCTTAGCTGTGGATCCTTAAGAAAGTACCTAATCAAACTGCAACTCCTATTCTCATCTTAGGTACTAATTGCACATACTGTATAGAATTCTTATGCATAGTAAGTGACTGGTAATATATAAAACATCTTTTATACAATGTATGGATATGTGTATAAATATATGACTATTCATAATTTTCTCTGGTACTCATTTGAATTTCTAGCATACACATGTACAGATGTTTTACACAGGCATAAAATATCAAAATAATTAACATACATGTCCACCTCATAAGTTTAATTTTGTTTCAAAAGCACACTTATAATTTTAGATAATTCTGGACAGGTCAATAAAAATATATTTTGATATCCAATTCCAAAAGAGGAAAAAGACTGATTTCTATTAAATACTCTAAAATGGAAGTGTCCGATAGATTAAAATAAATAATTCTGAATTTATATTCTGAGTTCTTAAAAATAGTATATGTATGATATGTCACCTGAAGGTATGATGTTTTAAGATATTGTTGGATAATAACATATCGATTTACCCTAAAAATAAATTATATAAATTTGTTCACAGGTCATGAAAATCAAACACATGTATTTGTTCCTTCTGCATCTTAGTGTTATATGTTTCCAATGGCAGATCAAAACTGACTTAAAATTTGATTAAAGTTCAGTACACAATCATGTGGTATGTTGCAAATCATAGTTATTTATTTTAATCTTCTCTTTGCCTGAATATTCTCACCACGTCAGAGATATTAGCAGCAATGCAGGCTAACTTGATCATTTAAATGTCAAAAATGTACACTTTTACAACAAACTAGAAACTCTGCTATTTGAAGAAAAGGTCTTGCATTTTGTGAAGGACTAAAACCAAAAATGTGTACAGTTTCAATGATTGTGGTCTCTATAAACATGCACACACACACACACACACACACACACACATTTCCTTGAAAGTGTTCCCATTTTAATTTCTACAAGCATTGCTTTCTGCTTCCAAACATATTTTCCACCTTTTTCTTAGGATAAAAATATAAATATTAACACAATTGTTCAATTAAGGGTTCAAACATCTCAGAAAAGTTCATTCCTTCATAACTTTGCAGGTATAAGCAACATCTTCATCCAGATTCTTAGACCGTAATACAAATCACTGTCTTTTGGCATCATCAAACTTAGGGAAAAAAAGTACACACTTAAAATGAAACTTTGAAACAAAAATTAATGTACATTGAGGAATATATTAGGAGAGGAAGAAGCAGGAAGGAAGAGAGGGATGGAGAGAGGGAGGAAGAGAACGATGGAGAGAGGCAAGTGGGGGGAGAGGAAGGAAGCAAAGGAGAGAGGATGAGAGGATGAAAGTCTATGTTTATAACTTTCAAAAAAATGTAATACAAAGAGTGGAATCAACATCATGTTTTCACTCTACTGGAAGTAGGGCAGCCATTCACTTACAAGCAGCTATTGTTACATTAGAGCAATTTTAATGTTCTAATAGAAGGTTATGTATCTGCAATAGAAAGTTACTTGAATTTCACACTACAGAGCTGTTAGTGGTAAGTAATTATACAACTGTATTTCCAATGATGGAGTCCCATCGCTGTGCTTGTTCCCTTCCCAGTGGAAAATATGTTGAGAAGCAAAGAGTAGCTAAGGGATTCAAGAGGGGGAAAACACATACCATAAAATATAATTAAAAATTGTGGAGGCTGCATATGACAAGAATAACCATAAAAAACAGATACAAACCAGCTGGCTGTTAACAACTTCTGAGTTATAAAAATCTTAAACCTGCTGTAAAGCACTCAATTCGATTTACATAACCACAGAGCTGACATTCCTTTTAGGCTCCTCTGTCGGGGATTTTTTTTGACATGTTTTAAGGCAACATAAAAAGCAACTGTGAAAAGAAGACACGTATCATCTTACACAGGAATTCATTCCTGCCCAAAGACTGGATGTCCAAACTTTAATCTCAACCTCTCCCCTTGAACTGAGTAATATCTTTAATGGACACTGGCTATCTGATTTTAGAGCATTATTCTTCAGAGTTTCTTATTCTCAGTACACTGGTGCCTTTTCTGTTTGTGTTGTATGCAGCTGAGTCAATGGCATTACACAATTTCAGCTCAGTGGCACACATCCTAGAGCCAATATCCATGGTCCATAAGAAGAGAATAATTTTTTGGTCAACCATGACTGAAACAACTATAATTTCTTAGCAACCTAATGATGCAGACAGCAGTCTACAAAACTAACATAGCTTGCTGTAGGGAATTAAAAATAAACAAAATAAAATAAAATCAATCGTACATTGAGTGAAGTTTTGATGTATAAGTGCTGGCAGCCGAAATTGCCCAAAGCACACAATGAGCTTTGCTGTTTGATAATTTGCTTGATTCACTATGTTGCTACATGCAGGGCATTTTATGCCTGACTTATATTTAATCCAGTCACCTGCTTAATATTAGAAGGGTCATAATTATGTACAAGGATTTTGAACATATAACATGTCAATATTTCAGATCTGATATAAAAAATACATATGCACATGTTGAGGATTAACCACTTCAAATATTTTTGATAATAATTTAAACTAAGTTATAACAAAACCATTCTATTTTCTCTAGCAATAAGATAGGAGATTGTATAGGGGTTATGGAAATAACACTTCCTTAAATACATATACTAGGCAGAGCAGAGGCCTAGAGTTAGGGATTCAAATTCTCTGCTTTTTATTAAGCTGATTTTGAGCAGAAAACTTGAGTCTAAATTTTCTCATGTGGGAAATGAGGCTTTATCAGGTGCCATGAAAAGTTGTTGGCAGATACTATGATACAATTTATGAAACTTAAAATATAATTTATAACTTTGAATGAATCTCTAAAATATTTCTATTATATATTTAAGCTGTTTTTATTATGCTGGGTTGTCCTACCAATAATAGTAACTTTGGTCCTTTGTCTCTGTAATTATTTAAAACAGAAATTATCATGTTAAAAAAACAGGAAAATTATCCTCATTAACATGGAGAATTAACAGCAGGTTAATTTTTATTCAGTGAGAAGTTTTACATGACAACAGGAAATTCAAGTGAAAACGTCCACTAGCTAGTGATGGATGTAAAACTTTGAAGGGTATTGTGGATAAAGTGATGATAATAATGAAAAGGGATAAAAAATCATTATGGAACACTACCCGAACAGTCCAGACACATCTTCTGTGATAACGAAGAATTTATTTGTACATTCTGTTAAAGGTCCAAGGATGACCATCATGTTGAAGTGCAGAACACTGTTTCTGCTCTATATGCTCATTTCCTCTCACCAACATTAATAATTTCCAGTCCTGATTACCCAATCTGGACAAATGGTTTTCTATTACCTCTCAAGACATAATAGTCCTAAATGGATCCTGGACTGTTGAAGTAGTCTAAGCAGGCAAGGACATTGTCAAAACAATGCCATATGTAGAGTTCATTAGCCCCCACATAACCTACCAATTCGAATTGGTCTTAATTCAATCATCCTATTGGCAACAGTACACCGAGGTTTTGTAACCAGATGTAAAAATCTCACTTAAGTTGAACACATCAACTGCTATCATTTAAACTGTCCAGGAGGAAATGATTTGGTGAAAAATGTATTTTTCTTAAAATCATGATCAAAATATAATAAACATAAATAAACACAATACTGCTGATAAAACATGCAAGGCTGTTACATAGTGATTTATAGTCAGGGTTGGCTGGCAGGTTCACCTCTTGACCAAGAAAAATCAGTACCAAGATTTACTCACCTGCAAAATGGAAACATAATAACTACTCAAAGACAGCCTACCAGGATTAAATGAGCTAATATTCATAAAGGAACTTAGTAACAGAAATATAGTAAATTCTAAGAGATGAAATAAGTACTAATACTCTAATGACCTAAAAATTATACATATCAGTCAGTGATTATACTGCATCTTCAAATAGTTGTTTCACATTCCTAATAATGTAAAACCCAATCTATTAGTAAATTCTATAATAATAAATGTAGCAAACAATTTCAACATTAATATATAAATAATTACTGTTTTTATTTGGAACTCAAAGTATATGACTGGAATGTGTGTGTGTGTGTGTGTAACTCTTCCAACTGAGAAAAATATTTATAAAAAGTAATGAAGGAATTACAATCAGAAGCAACAGAGGTAATAATTTAATAATACCAACGAGTTATATTTAGTTACTTTGTGTCTCTAAACAGATATGAGCATCTGATAAACACAGGTCCCATTAACAAATATATTAAAAATATTCTAAATAAAACACAAGAAGAAGAGGAAGAGGAGAAAGAAAAAGTAGATTGGGAGAACCAATCAGGTTTGGGGGGTAGAGCTTGGGTTAAGACATGACACGTGAACAGATCTTTAATGTAAAGATATATGCCTTCTGGTCAAGGAGTTGTTGGAGAAAAAGCATAAGGGTTGACAACTAAACAACTACTGAAACATAGGGTAACTCATGTTCAGAAATTTAAGGCAATTGTCAGTGTCACACAAATATTTAGTTGATTGAGGTTAATCAAGGACTCACATCCTTTTAAATAAGAGCCCAGTTTTATGAATTTCCAACTTAAATTCTCTCACTCTGCTGGCTTTTCCAGAAACTCATTTTTTAACATATTTTAAATGTATTACTTTATAATATATTATAATTATATATTGATATAATTATATTTATATTACATATAATATATTATAATTATATATGAAGATATTCTATATATATTTTAAACTCATCATTCATTAATATATATTCACATGACATCTCAAATAATATGATCATACAGATCTCCAAAAGGTACAATATGTAAAGTTTATTAATAGCCATAAAATTTTTCAAATTTAAAAAGATTTAAGTGAATCACCTATTGACAGTGGTGTATTTAAGTTTTATTCCCAGATGTAAAACCTTAGTTAGGTTGCAAATACCACATACTATTGTAAAATAATTCTCTTGTGTGAAGTAGATTGGTGAATACATGTCAAAAAAAATCATGATCAAACCTGGCATTTTTGTTGACAGACTTTGTAGTGAGGCCAAAGGTGTAATTAGGCCAGAAAATTACTTTCTCACCACTAGAATTGTTCCCTTCAGGTCTTGAGTTATCAGTCCAGAAAATTTCATTAAACACTAAATTCACTTTAAGACAACTGTCAAAATTAAGCAGAGGTGAGTCAAGTCAAGGTCCTAATATTCAAATCTTTCATTTGGATTTTGAAATTCAATACAAAATTAAAAATGCTACAGATTCACTTTTGTATCAAGACTAAACTTTCTGTGAATATGAGAAACAACTTGTTCCTTTGAAAGTAGGATAAAGGAAAATAATAAAATAAATGTGGAATTTAAAATGCTTAATAGTTACGAATGTTTGAAACAATTTCATTCTCTGTTCATTGAGATCTTGATGTGAACATGGTAAAAACTAAAATACAACCATTAGACATATTGCAGAAAGGGAATGATACTAAAGATAGAATACATTTGTCATATTTTCTTTAAAATAAATAGGAGATAGCTATAGTATATTTTTGTATAAGTGGTTTGTTACATTTTTAAAAGAGAAAAGACATAGAATATTTTGGTGCTTATTTCATGGAGAGGTGACCAAGTACCAGCATTAATAAACAAAAGGGACAAAAGGGAAGAATATGTTACATGATATAGTGGGTTATGTGCAAGGCTTTTCTATTTTGCAAAATGTTTTAATAGTAACTTAAAATTAAAACCTTGAAAGATATTTTTGACTACTTTTCAAATTGTATCAGTTTTTTAGTATTTGAAATTGTATATTGAAAAATATCAGTATAATTCTCAGAGCCAAAGAACCTATCCTGAACTGCTCTTGGGTACCAACGGTTACACTGCTTCAATGAGGTAATATATAAAGCACACAAACAAACAATAAGGTGGAGATTTACAACTAATGAGCAATAGGGCAAGTGAAAACCATAAGAGTGAATGAGTCATGAAAGTTAAGATATTTAGGGTTAAATAATATGCTTGGGACTTACAGTTAACACTCTATTGTGTTTAACTATTCACAGTATATAGAAACAACTTATGTAACATAAAATATTTGCAGCCAGTACGACATCATTTTACAAGCAAATGCAATGCAAAAAAGATGGAAATATTTAATAAGCTTATCCAACTTAGAATAAAATTCAAGCATAATGGTTTATTAAGGTTGGTCAGAAAGTTTGAAATAAAATTTTTAACATCTCTCATTATATCCTTTCACTGCCACTATACCAAGTCGGAAAATCCATGGAACTGACCATTTTAACTCTCTAAAATATAATTATTTTTAAATAGTCTTTTAAGCTTCCCAGCAATGTTAGAAAAAATATTTTATCAAGGAAAATATGATACTGTAAATTAGTGACTAGAATGTCGATTACATAGGAATTTAAATTATTTTTCCAATTTAAGAAGTTTTATTGTTAGAAGTTTTTTAAATTAAGATTAAGTGTTTTATTAATAATTTCAAGTGTTCTTTTAAAACTTAACTCTATGTTTAAAAAGATTATAATTATTTCAATTACCCTGTTTCAATTCTTCTCAAAATATGGTTGTTACCTACAGAGGTTAAGGGATTCTTTGCAAATAGCATGTATGATACAGCAAAAACAGAATTTATAATTATTTATCTAAATCTCACTTTCAGTTGTATCCTTTGCATTAACTTGAGAAAGTTATTTAAAATTCGTATGTCATATACCTGTAAAATAGAATAAATAATATCTTCTTGTCACAGGAAATTGTTTGAATGCTGTATCAGCTAAAGAAAAGATCTTACCATATATTGGTTACTTAATACATTTTTTTACTTCCCTCTTTTAAATTTTTGTTTATTTATTTTCATTTTCATTGAAAGTCAGAGACACAGATGGAAAGCAATCTTCCATTTACTAGTTCACTTTCTAAATGCCCAGCACAGGCAGTGTTGGGCCAAGCTGAAGTCAGGAGCCTGGAACTCCATCTGGGTTCCCCACATGGGTGGCAAGGACTCAGGTGCTGGAGCCATCATCTGCTGCCTTCACAGGTGCAGGCAGGAAGCTGGGACAAGAATCCAGGCACCCAGATCCCAGGCACGGCATTCCAAACAGCAGCTTAACCACTGTACCACAAGCCAGCTTTGACCCTTATTTTAACCAATTTATGATTTATGATTTTAACCAATTTATGCTTGATGAAATTACATTTAATTAAAAATGTTTTGACTGAAGGCTGCTATCAATTGAAGATATCGTGATGAATAATATAGTCATATATTGACTCCATATAGATAGGTGAGATATGTGAGAGGGGACTGGCGCTGTGGCCTAGAAGGTTAAGCCTCCACCTGTTGGGCTGGATCCCATGTGGGTGCCAGATCAAGTTCCAGCTGTTCCACTTACAATCCAGCTCTCTGCTAGTGGCCTGGGAAAGCAGTGGAAGATGGATCAAGTGTTTAGGCCCCTGCACCCACATGAGAGACCTGGACAAAGCTCCTGGTTCCTGACTTCAGATCAGGCCATCTCTGGCTGTTGCACCCATTTTGAGAGTGAACCAGTGGATAAAAGATATCTTTCTCTCTCTATCCCTCCTACTCCCTCTTTCTATAATACTGCTTTTCAAATAAATAAATATTTTTAAAAAGAGAGAGAAAGACATGTGAGAATTACTGTGTAAATAAACTCAAGCAAGTATTTTGACACAAATTTTTTTGTGTATTTTGACATAAAAATCAAACACTTTTTGCTTGCAAAAATATTACTTCTTGTGCTTTGCAACAGAAATTTAGCCATAGACTTTTTTTTTTCATAATTTTTTTTGACAGGTGGAGTTACAGACAGTGAGAGAGAGAGACAGAGAGAAAGGTCTTCCCTCTGTTGGTTCACTCCCCAAATTAGCCATAGTCTTTCTAAATCACATGATTAGGCTTATAAATTTGAATAACCTTCCATTCACTTTGAATGTATTCATTGGTGTTCCAAATACTTTAGGAATGCCAAAAAGATACTGAAGAATAAAGTGAAAATAAATTAATTGAAAATATAATCATTAATGGAAAGTTGGCATAAAAATATTTCAAAAAATAAGGAACCTCGCATGCTAGTTGATGCTCCATTCTTGTAATAAAACTAAGAGTAAGTAAAAACTGAAGCAGCTACTGATGGCAAATTATATCAATAGATCTTTTTCATATATAATAGGAATAAATGTTTACTCATGAAAGATTATAACAATATACTTGAATAAAATTTTGTAAAGAGAAATTAGAGAAAAAATCAGTAGTACATTCAGTTCTTTATACAGTTAAGGGCTTATAGATAAAAGAAATTTGGACAGATGATGAAGCCATGTGTTTAATTTTAATCCTGAAATTGAAGACACTAATACAAAGGAACCCCAGAATTGCTTGAATTCAGGTCAAGAGCAAGAATGGTACAGGCAAGTCAACTGGATGAGCAATTGACACAAACAAACAAAAAGAAAATTATTGTTGAGATGACGAGATGATACAGTAATGGGAGTGATGATGCTGTCTTTTTTTTTTTTTTTTTTTTGGTAAATTAAATGAAATCCAAAGAAGCAACCTCTCCATTTCATTAAAATAACAGTATTGGAATTTGGGGAGAGTGCATATTCCTGAAGAATCTACATTCCAATAGTCTTCTCTCATTGATACATATGGTATTTTATTATAGATGATTGATGTGGACCCCACTATAATTTCAAAAATTCATAGAATATTATTATGTCATGAAATTCATGCAGGGAAAGCAATTGCTGTTATAAATCAAAAAGACAACTCATATGGACAGGTCATATGGTAACAGATTCTCCTTGGAATGGTATCCTTAAATTTAATTTATTCAACAAGTAACTTAAAGGTTAGGTATGATAAGATGAATCTCATGCTCAAATAACTTCAAAATATCATTGTATTGTATTTTAAAAGATTCATTTTCTTGGAATTTAGAGATACTTGCATTTATATTCATTTGAATCAACACAATTATGTAAATCTAGTTAAATATTTTCTCCCTAGCATAATTCCATAGAAGAATTTTATTAAGTAATATAAGATAATAGATAATATAAAGGTCATTTATTGCTTTAATAGATGAATGAAGCTATCTAAATAGTAGGAGTTCTGAAAACCTTCACAATGTTCCAAATTTAGAAAATAGATGTTTTAATAGGAAAAAGAATAGCTCCAAAAATTGGCTTCTAGGGAATAATGCTTTTCTAGAAGGATTAAATATTTTATTGAATTTAATATTAAATATTTTAAATTTAAAGAGAATAATGATTTACATGCTTAAAGAAAATCTTGTAACTCTAACCCAAAATAACGTATGTACCTAGCCTTTTTGAACAAACAAAAAGTTACATCCCTTCTAATCCTTAAAAACTCAACGCTGTGTTTTCTTTAAGTCATATGCATATATCCAACACATATGCAAATAATTAGAATATATATACATAAAATAAAAATAATCTAACCACAGTTATTACATTTCTTAAATGAAAACTAATGGAAATATTTTATCTGAATAGAATGATATTCTATCAAAAGGTTTTATTTAAGACATATTTCATTAAATTAAATGTGAATCACAAAATTCCAAATGTAAAGTTCAGAAAATCATTGACATGGAAAGAGGATGATACCAGGGAAAGAATAATTAAAACATACAAAAGTAATTTTTTAAAAAATGAGTAAATAATTACAACTGGTACTATAAATATAGAAAATGACTCATCATTCCAAGAACCAATGTGTTCAGAGAAGATAAGTCACTGCTATTCTATTTGAAATAAGGCAAAAGATCAGTTTTGAAAAATCATCAAAATAAAACTCATGGTACAATATCTTTCTACATAACACTTTGCAAAATGCATTGCAATGCATTAGTTCATTTTGTTCTATCAGGTAGGAGATAAGGCAAATCTTATAATGGATTATAAATGATGAAGGTATTTCAGAAAGTAATTTGATGTAGGAAAATAATCAATATATGGAATCAAAAAACTTGAATTGGCTAGCATATAACAGTAAAATCTGGACAAGAGTCTTAGCATTATTAAATCTTTGAAATTATGTTTTAGGTATCATTACCTATCTGTGGTAGGTGAATAAATGAAGCCATAGTGTTACTCAATGTCACATAGCTAGCAAGTTGCAGGGAAGAAAAGGAAAGAGATCACTCCATTCCAAATTGAGTCATGTCATATCATTCTTTTTAAGAGTCATAACCCCCAGTGTATTCTAAAATTAGGAAAAAAGGAAAGAAGGAAAGAGGGATGGAGGAGAGTGGAGGGGAAGGAAGGGAAAGAAATCCATGGTGATCTTCTTTATCATTCAGATTTATAGCAAACTTAATTAAAATGTGAAGTGACACAAAAGATCTTTAAATGGTTTGTTCTACTGTATACATATTTTTAGCCACATCTCAACAAAAGTATATGACAAAAAGCTCCCCATTAAGTATACTGACTACTTTCTTAGTGAAGTGCATAAGTGTATGCATAATCTGATTTGATTTATTGAATTAGGTTATAGTTTTATCATTTTGAAAATTAGCTTCATTGTTTAAAATATATCAACTCATTTCCAACAATTACATAGCTCTGTATATAGCTATAATGAATCTAAAGTAATCTGGATTTTAAGGTTTACTTTTGTTTGTAATATTCTGAAAGCAATATATGACAGTTTGAACATATATTACAACAGTAGCAGTGCCTACAAACACAATTTATAAAAAGAATTCAGTATTATTACATCCTGAAAAGTAAACATGTAATAATCAAATTTGTGTTAACTGCCTCTGGTAGGAATACCAGTAGAGTATATTTATGAATATGAATAACTTGCTAAAATGACATTCTATAGCTATCCTATAAAATAAAACAGAATCTTCAAATGCTATAAGTAGAAGAAAGCAAGATGGTCTTATTCAACCTACTTCCCTCTTACTACAAAATTACCTTCAAACTTCCCTAACAACAGTGATTATCAAAAGGAGAAATGGTCAGGGAAGGAGAAAAATTTTTTCACTATAACTGTTTTGCATCAGATATAATAAAGCCTACAAAATAAATTAAAGGGTGAGCATCAAGCACAATAGCTAAGACACCTTTGGGATGCCCACACCTCACTTCAGAGTGGCTGGTTTGTCCCTCAGCTCCACTTCTAACTCCAGCTTCCTGCTAACATGCACTCTAGGACACAGCAGCAATGGCTCATGCCACCCATATAGGTGAAACAGATTGAGTACTCAGCTGCTGACTTCAGCCCAGCCCAGCCCTGGCTATTGTGGGAATTTTTAAAGTGAACTAATAGATGGAACATCTGTTTGTCTGTCTTTCAAATAAAATGAAAATAAATAAATATTTTAAAAACTTTCAAAAGATAAACTAAATATAAAAATGATAGCCAAACAATCGAAATCTTTACTTAGTATAGAGTTGGTCTTCTGCATATAAAGTTAATTAAAAATGAATCTTAAAGGAGAATGGGGTGGGAGAAGGAGTAGGAGGTAGGACGGGAATGGGGAAGGGAGGGGAGGTTTAGGGGGGAAACACAATATTCTTAAAGCTGTACCTATGAAAATTGTGTTCATTAAATAAAAGCTTTAAAAATTTTATATTTGAAACACATTAAAAAAAGAAAGAAAAAAAAGGATAGCTAACAATTTTTCACTCTACTTTTGTCCTGTATATTTTTATCTGAAGGAAATATCAAGATTATATTAGTAACACATTTCAGTCTCAGTTCTCCTGCAGCAAGGTCCTTTGCTATGCAAATCAGTTCAGACCTGTCACTTTAACCTAAGAATGAAACTTCTGCCCTCAGTAAAGCACAGTATGACACTACTCCATCACCCACTTTAAGACTTAATCTGAGTCTTTTTAAGATTTAACATCACATTATTTCCAAACCATATTATCTAGACTGCTCTTTTTTTAATTTTTAAAAAAGATTTATTTATTTGAAAGGCAGAATTACGGAGACAAAGAGAGAGAGAGAGAGAGAGAGAGAGAGAGAGAGAGAGAAATCTTCCATCAACTTGTTTACTCCTTAAAGCCCTCAATGGCCAAGGCTGGGCCAGGCCAAAGTCAGGAGCCTGGAACTCCATCTACACTCCCACATGGTTGGCAGTGGCACTAGTACTTGGCTCATGTTCTGCTGCTTTCACAGGTTTATTAACAGGGGGCTGGATTGGAAGTAGAACAGCCAGGACTCAAACCAGCACACATATGGGAGGCTGGCATCGCAGGTGGAGCTTTAATGCACTATGCCCCCTTGCCAGTCCCTAGACTATTCTTTCAATACTCATCAGTGTGTCAATATCCTACTAAAACCACTCATGCCATGGCTGAACAAAATATTCCAGATGTCACCTGACATGTAGAGTAAAACAGCAGTACTTTTATTTCCCTTTTTCTAGAAACATATCCATTAATTATAGGTTTGTGGTAACAATCTCCAAAGTTCTACCACAGTGTTGACATGATTACAGAGCCAAATTAAATCTTTCTATGTATTTCATGCAAAATGTAGTCAAGTCAGGAATTATACCTGTTCATGAGAGGTCAATAAATGTTTTAGGACACAAAATGCAATGTTTTATTAGAACTGCCTTTAGTAAATTTCTCTAGAAATTTTGGTCCTCCCAACTAGCAATCCTTTTGCTTCACAAAGAAGAGATTAAATTTATTTTATTTATTTATTAAGTTTATTCTTAAAAAAGTATGGAGAAAACAAAAAGAAGTTCCAACATGGGTACAGCTAAATCAATGTTAACAAACCTAGAGTGCACTATAAAGAGAGGAGTTGAAGCTTTCAAGTTAGCTTCTAAGGGGAAAGCCTCTCAAAAAGACAAAAAGAGAGTAAACAAAGCATGATGTTAATGTTGTTTTGCATATCTTCTGTTTCACAACTCTTTTAAGAATATTCAATATATACATTTAATAGTTGGCCATTTTCCTCTGAATAAACCATACATACTCATATTTTTACATTTCTCTGTTAGGAAAAGAGCTTCGTATCTTACTATTGCACTTTCTCTGGTCAAAAAATTACAGCAAGTAAAAGTGGACAACATGTAATGTGGAACCAAATAATGAGAGCACTATGAATTTCATAAATGAATGAATAATATACAAAGTTCCAGCTAATCTATAAAACAACCACTCTCATAGTCAAAAAACTGACTCAAAAATATGTTTTTCTATTCTTACTGTAAATAAACTTCTCTTGTCAAAAGAGGCATATTACTAAGGAAGAAGCACATAATATCTTGCAATTAGCCAATTAAGGACATTAGCAACTTCATTACTGCAAATCTACTGAGAGAGAAGTGTAAGCAAATTATAATTCTTAGTACAGTTCAGTGTAGGCATAAGAGACTACAGAACTCAGTAGAAACTTGGAAAAGAGAAATAAATTAGGGAAGAAAGGACAGTAATTTTCTTCTAAATTAAGTAGATGAGAAGCCTGTCCAGAAGTCTAGTAATATGTGTTTATTCAATTAAGTCTAAAAATGATAAATCTTTGCTCTAAGAGCTCAGTAAAAAAATTTTATGAATTTCTATACTAGTAACAAACTCACAGTATATTGTGATTAGACTGTAGTGCAGTATTATAACGAATATTACATGTAAATGAAATAAATATATTTTTATGTAATTCCTTACTAAAACTCATATTTACATTCAGTTAAATTAAATCCTACATTTTATTCAGAAATGTATTAAACTAGCTCTATACCATGATACCAAGGGTTTAATAAGAATTCTACTCTTGAAGGATTAAAGGATTCAGTGCAAGAATGGTGTTATATATGTATATGTATATATAAATATGCAGGCACTGTAAAGACTAACATGTTCTCTATTTGTATATTGCCGTGCTACCTCTGTAAATATTGCTTCTCTAGAACATCAATCTGGAGATACAAATTTCATATGATATTGCTTAAATGTAGCCAACATCATGTATAAACAAACAAATAACCAATGGCTCCATATACATAGTATATATCTGTTAGGCTCCAGACTTTAAATATTTAATCTAGAGCCTATCTGTGTCTAGCAGGAATTCAGAAGCTGCGTTAACACAGTGTTTAAGTTTATAACTATGAGGCATAATAACTCCTCTCAGAAATCCTTTACTAAATATTTATTAGCCGTGTTCATTGAGCAAATATTTGTTTTGAATATCTGCTCTGTTCAAGGCAATATTCTACACATTGGGATACTCCAGCGAACAAAATTGACTGACGTCTCCCAGAGGCTCTGTTTGTGCACCTGTTTCCCACATCACATTTGGCCCTCTCGCAATACCCTGCAGTCACTTGTTGGGTGTGATAGGTAGATAACGGCCCTCAGAGTCATGCCTGCATCCTAACTTGGGAAATCTGTGTATGCTACGTTATATGGAGAAAGATTCTGGCAGATGTGTTTATGCTAAAAATCTTAAGAAGAGGAGATTATCCTGTATTAGCCAACCTGTCCTAAATACAATCACCAGTGCTCTCACAAGGAGAGGCAAAGGGAGAATACACACACACACACACACACATTCAGTGAGAGAGAGAAGCCAACATGGTCACCAATACCAGACATTGCAGTGAGGTGGCCATGAACTAGGTGATGGCAATAACCAAAAGCTCAAAGAAGCAAAGAATGGATTCACTCTTACAGTCTTCAAAGGAGCATGTGACCCAGCTAACATAGAGATTCAGCCCAGTGATGCTGATCTTGAACTTTTGGTATTTTCAAGTATGAGAATTTCAAGTATGAGATTGTTTTACAATCAAGGTGAAGACAGAAAATTCCTACTAACAACCACAGGAAACTAATAGAGGGCTCAACATAAGTTTTAAAACTACATAAAATTGCATGATGAAGTGTTCAGGTTGATCTTCCAAAAAGGAAAAAAGCTATTTATTTTCATGGAGGGAGTCATGTAGTAAATAGCTACACTGTACTTCCTTCAATGTGTTTGGTGATCACAAATATCCTCTCTAAATAAAAGTATGAAAACACATGCAGGGGCCGGCACCATGGCTCACTTGGCTAATCCTCTGCCTGTGGCGCTGGCATCCCATATTGGCGCCAGGTTCTAGTCTCCGCTGCTCCTCTTCCAGTCCAGCTCTCTGCTGTGGCCCGGGAAGGCAGTGGAGGATGGCCCAAGTGCTTGGGCACCTGCACCTGCATGGGAGACCATGAGGAATCACCTGGCTCCTGGCTTCGGATCAGCACAACGCCGGCCATAGCGGCCATTTGGTGGGGTGAACCAACGGAAGGAAGACCTTTCCCTCTCTCTCTCTCTCTCTCACTGTCTAACTCTATCTGTCAAATAAAAAAAATATAGCTTTAAAAAAACCCACATGCATACATATATTGTGTGAATGTAAGTGGTTTAAATAGTATTACCATATTTGCTTTTTGAATAAGGACTTCATCAGAATGTTACATTTATTAGTGAAGACAATCAATTCATTTGTGACTGTTTTACATTTTTCTGTTACCTTTGCTTGTGAGTCTCCCTATGGAACACAATACATTCAGTGGAATTAATTTCTCAATGTACAAGGTGCGGTTCTGAACTGAATTTTCTTCTAAGAAGCAGAAATGTTTCACACATTTAAAACATTACAAATGCTGATAGTACAGGAGAGGCAGTTTGGATATTATTGCTGGTTTCTGATATTTAGAAGGAAAAGTCAAGAACATAAACTTTGGAGATACTTTTTATTACATGAAATTACATGAAAACATTTTTCTTAAACCTGTTTTTATAGATAAGAATATTCAAACGAGATTTACTCTGGGTTAATATTATACTAGACCAGTTTTTTTTAAAGTCATAAATTTCCAATGTATACATTCATACCTTTTAAGCAGTGTATACATTCATACCTTTTAAGTGTGTGTGTGTGTGTGTGTACTTTTGTTTTCTTTACCATAAATGCATATTGATTGTGTTTCTCCAAGGTGACAATGAGAGCTAAGATAAGTCCTGGAAGCAAAAATATAAACCATTCATTCATTTGACTTGAATGTATTTGAAAAAAATAGCCATCGAATAACTTTGCCTTTAATGTTAAATGCAAATATTTGGGACTCAATAAGTTACCTCTTAATACTGATATGAAAATTATATTTCACAAGCTTGTATTCTTACCTGAAGCCAAATATTCTATACAAATTACACTCCTGGAACAAAAGGGAAATATTTTTAATTCCTAAACAACCCTTTCCTGGATTGTAAAATAGACATGGTTCTATATAAAAGTTCTATAAAAGTATGAATGGTTCTATATAAAAAGTATGAATGTTTTTGGAACTCTGTTGCTAGGATGAATGCATTCTAAACTTTATCTGCAAAAATGATTTATGACAGGTGCTCCGTCAAAATAAATGTAGTGACCACTGCAGGAGGCACTGCCTTGTGAGGCTCTACAAAGAGCCTTCTTTCTTTCATTAACTTCAACTTCTGGTTGCTATGGCATCCAGTGACAACCATAACTTTTGGAAATTATCACCATCTGCCCACACCCTCTTCTAGGATTATATATAAGCCCACTCAAGCGATAAAAATAACAAAATCTCCATAAGCAACCTATAATCGTTTTTGGATTGTAAATACATAATATAAGGACTGGGAGAAGACATTTTTTAAAAGAAAACACCAATAAATTAGAGAATGATTAGGAACAAATCAATGGGCAACTAATAAATTTGTCAAAGTTGATCAATTTTCTTTTCACAGGGTAAGGTGAGACAACTTTGAAGGTAAATTTGCATCTTTTTATCCTTTTTAAAATTTACTACTTTGGAATATGAAAGTACAGATCAATGTTCATAGGTAGAACACAATTTAAGTTCTAGACAATATCTGAGATTAGGGATATTTGACTGCTTTTTTATGTTTTGATTTATGTTTGTGTCTTTGTTTTGCTAGCTTTAGAAACATGAAATATAAGTCTCCAGGAATTTATGAATTTTTGCAAACAAATTTTGAAAATTCAAACTTACATGTTAAAAAGATAGTAGAAATTAGTTAGCTTTATATCAATAATACAGAGGTATGACTTTTTCTTTAATGTTTTAATACAACTTTACTTTCTCTATTTCAGAAAGAAAAAAAAATGATAGCTTGCACTTTTAAAAAAAGTACTAAATATAAATAAAGTCCTGGGATAAAAAAGTCTACATAATGACACTAAATTGCATACCCACAATCCACTAAGTACTTCCTAGGGAAAAGGCATTATACTCCTTGAGAACTATCACACTTGTTTACCATCATTAGATTTGTAGTTAATATTTTATATAATTAAAATTTCCCCAGTACATGGAGACATTATTCTGTATTCCCTAAAATCTAAACTTATTCATGTAGAAAAAAAAAAATCTATGTAGTTAAAGAAATCATGTTGAATATATTAACATAACACCATTCATGTGCAACTGTCAAATTTGTGATAAGCTCAAACCTTTGAACCCATGTCCAAAAGCTGAAAGTAAATAAAACAGACAGCAGTGAGCTCACATCACCTGTTCCAAAGCTATTCACTATGCTCCGTAAGCACTGAACTGTCCAAACCCCTTTTCTAATCCAGTCTACTAAAGGGCCTCCAAGGCCTCATTCTTCACTAGATGACTGTGAAAGGTCTTTTTTTAAATAAAATGCTTAGTAAGCTTGACAACAGTCCTGATTTCTGGATTCACACCACATTACCAAGAACAATAGTAAAATGTACATTTGAGAACAGCACAGTAATAAAAATACATAAAATAATCCTCCTTCAAAAGTGACTAACCACAATCACGAGTTAAGTTGAAGCCATCTTCAATGTTTCTGTTCACCTAGCCAAGGAGATGTGTAATATCTTACAAGAAGTATTACAAAAATAACAGGATTTTGATTTTCACTTTTGGCCTATGAACTTCCTTAGTTTAAAAACTCCACTTACCTCAGAGTTCTTTGGTGGTGTTAATCATATGAGGTGTGACTATATCTAAATCTTGATAGCATCATCTTATTTCATCACTGCTTTGGTTACAAGTATTTATTATCTTTACTTCAAAAGATTAAATATTGGCAAATAATTTGGAAATCTATATTTTAATAGGGATAAGATCTAGAATACATTTTCACTTAGGATTACTGATTATGCAATACTTAAGAGTCAATATAAGCTTACCAAATACAAAAATACAATCTTTTAAATGGTCACTTGAAAAAAAAATGTAAAGCATAGTTCATTGAGAAGTTAATTATGCCAAGGATTTTAGGTCTTTCTCCTTTTACATTTAGGTTTTTGTTGTTTTAAAAGAAAGTTCTAAAAAATTTTTAAATAAGTTTTTAAAAATTAAATTATTTTTAATTTTTCAGCTATTGATTTCACTTTTGTATATCTCAACTTTTCATCTGCAAAACTAACATAACATGTAAGTGTCCATGGGAATTTCAGTTACTTACTATTAAGAACTTTAGATGCTTTGCTGAAGAATTAAATGGATAAAATAAAGAAATATCTCAACATGGAACTCAACTGCTGCTTGGTAAATATTCACAACAGTGAACGAAATGTTTAGACATTGCTACATAAATAAAGATGAGTTAGAGATAGTCATTGACTTAGATGAACTTTCACCCAAATAAGGAATGTGAAATCAGATTATCTATGGCTAGATAAGAGCAAAGAAAAAGACAAATGTTACAAAGAAAACAGGAAATACAAAATGGAAATTCAGAGAAAAAAGAACACTCTCTTCCCATCTCACCAGGTTTATCCTGTTAGTTTTGTTATATAACATTTATATATACTTCCATGAGAGCAAGGATGGACACAAAGGTTATATATGTTAGACAATATCAGTATTAGTTTAATTTCTTCATGAATCTGGCTCACTTCCTGATAAACACTAAAAATGAGCAAACATATGTATGAGAAATACAAGATTTAATGACCACATACAGTTAGTATAAATAAAATGAGTTATTATTTTTGCTGCTATGCATTATTAAAGTAATTATACTATGCAGCTTAAGTGGTCAAGACTATCCTTTTGTTTATTTTCAAATTTCTAGGAATATACATCCTTCAAATGATTCTAACAGAAATGTACTAGCTTGAGAAAAATTGCAGATATTTCTAGTTGGCATATTATAGTCTTCTGTTTAGATGGATGTCTATTTGTTTCTGACTTCTTACAGAAACAAGAATAAGTTTAAAATCCAGAACCAGGGTTTGAATGATGACCACTAACACCTACCAGATGACTGACCTTGAGAAAGTGTGATTTTCTCTGAGTTTCCATTCTTAACAAGATAGGTGCAATAACTTACATTTTTTAGATTTGTGGGAGTATTAATTTAAATAACTCTAGTACTGTGTTCAGTTAAACTTCCTTTCATTTTATTTTGAACAAAATGATGTCAATCATAATGTAATATTTAAGTAAACTGTCATTGTTGGCATTATCATAGTGTACATAAAATGTAATTGGTGCATGTAAATATCAGTGTCAACAATGGGTTATATAAAAATGAAGATATTGGCTGATTGCTAATATTTTTGGCATAAATAAGTAGCACTTTTACCTGTTGGTGGAATTATTCCAGGAGACATGAGGCCGGGGACAGAATGTGGCATGATATGAGAGTTCTCTGGGGAGGTGACACTTTGAGTCCTCTTAGGAGGCCTTCCAGGTCTAGAACTGAAACAAACAAAAAATTTTTACAATTAAGCTGTTGTCTTACACATCATTTCAAAGTTGTTTCAAGTGGTAACATGGACTGTAAATAAATTTGTTTCAAGGACGGTTGCTTTTGCAGTTAGATGTAATAGACTTCCATCACTAATTAGATTACATGCTGAATTCATTTTCCTCATTGAAGATCAGCCACTCCTGATGCATAATTCATAGCCTGCACCTCGTTACCTGCTTCTTCATATTAATATCTATACACAGTTTGAATTGCCTCGTTTGCATATGCTAAAGTTCTGCATGCAGCCTTCAGCACGAAAATTATGCACTAACTTGTAATAATTATTACAGTCAGCCTGCTATTGATTTATGAGACTTTTAAAAACCAAATATGTGTAGTACTTGTAATGAATGATATTTTAAGGTTCTTCAGGAAATTAAAAGGCAATGGCTGCCTAAGGAAATGTTCTGCTTGTTTGATTTAATACTACAGTTAGCTGGGAGGTGGAATGAAAGAGTGATTCAGACCTATAGCACATTTTTCGATGATATGTTTTATTACTTCGCACTGCTAGCCTGATATCTCGATGATAAATGACAATACATATCTAATATGTGAAAAGGTCTTGCAATTTCTTTATTTTTGTCATTTAAAAGATAAGTCAAGTTATCATTTAACCCTTATTCTATTTAAATGAACAATCCCACTAGGTTGCCTTATTTTTAATATACTAAAATTAATTGGAAAGGCTTGGGATTATTTGTAGGACTGAGAAACTGCCAGTATAGCATCTTACATCTGCCTTTCAGATAAACAAAAGTACTTTGCATTTTAGCAGTATCTGCCTTTACATGTTCATTGCACAAGATTAACATCTTAAATTATGAAAGCAGGAGACAAAGAGGAAACAAGCATTCACTATCTTGGTATGAACATTTCATCAAGAATATAATAGTAGCAATTTTAGAAACACCCTATGTTAGCTTTAATTTTCCTACTTTTCGCCTCTGCATCATGAATGTGTTTTTATGAAATACTCTTCCATCATTCATCTGGCAAACAGGTGCCTGGAAATCTCAAAACTCTTTGATACAACTTTCAGAAGTAAGCATTGCCATGTTGCTGCAGCCTAGATCCCTCCCATTATCAGAATATTCAAGGATCCTATCTCTTTTATTCTATGTAAGTAACAGAGATGGGCATTGGACAAATAATTGCTAAGTACTTGCTTTTTTCAAGGCAGTGCATTATGGGGGCTAATTTGGAGGGATGGATTCTTAGTCTTCAGGAGCTTATGCTCTTGCCAAGGGAAAGAATCTACTGCATAAATAACTGGAACAAACCATAATGTGCTCTATCCCATAAAAAAGTTGCGATCCATGTATTAACAGTAACATAGGCTGCATTTACTTACACATTCGGGGAAGAGAAATGGTAGTAGAAGCACTAGAAGAGGAAGCTGAAGGAATAGGCACAAGCAAGGAAAGAATGAACAGAAAACCCACTCCACTGAGAATGTGAGAAAGGAATGAAAGGGGAAAGTATATGGATGTGCAGGATTATTTCAAATGAACCAAAACACATCAAATAGGAAGAAAAGGAGAGAACAAGTCTGCTGGGCTCACTGCCTGGGGCCAGTTCCAGAGGGCTTTGGAATAAGAGCAAGGAAATTGTTTGCATGCTTGTCTGTTGTATAAACCAATAGGGATACTCTCCTGCTCCTTGTGCTGAAGTATCTCTCTGGCTACTTCCCCTTATTCTCCATGATTGCTCTTCTTCTCCAGTTGGTTTTTTAACTCTTGCTATTTGCCTAGGATTAGTCATCAGTCCCCTGATACTCTCCAGTTTCCCTGAGTGATCTCTTCCATTGTCATCACTTACTTAGATGCTAAGGACTAAAGGCTAAATATACATCTGCTGTCTAGATCTTCCTCCTGGGATTCAGACAGGTTAATGCCTAACTACTGGACATCTCTGCTGGGTTGTTCCATAATAATCTAAGACTCAGCTTGTCCAAATCTGAACTCAGCATCTACTCCCATTAAAACCTAGTTCTCTTTCCCTGGTTCAGCAAAATTACAACTAATGGACTATGCCAAAAATCCAGGACTCAGCTGTGTCTTTGCCTTCTCTTAGACATACTCCATTATCACCCTTATAAAGATACTGCTCTAATCTCTTCCCTTCTGAGTCCCCATTCCTACTTACCAGGCCAATCCCTCAGTTCTTATTTGATCTGCTGTTACAGCTTTCCAAACTCTATCCAGATTGCCTCTAACCTTTCCTACCTTACCTTACAACCTAGACTCTACAGCTCAAATTTCCATACTTAGAAGGATTCTCTGAAATACAAAACTGACCATGTTTTCCATTTTGGTTAAAGATGCAAGGGGCAGACATTGTGTACAGCAGCCAAGATGCCGCTTGGGACATCTGTATCTCATATCAGAGTACCTGAGTTTGAGTCCCAGCTCTTCCAAACCAGCTTCTAGCCAATGCACACTCTGAAAGGCAGCAGGGAACCACTCAAGTACTTGGGTATCTAAGTCCCATGTGGCAGACTCTGATTGAGGTCCAGCTCCTGGCTTTAGGTTGGCCCAGCCTTTGTAGACATTTGGGAAGTAAACCATTGCATAGCCACACTCTCCCTCCATTTACAAATCAATAAAATATATAAAAAAAAGATTAAAACAGCAATGTTCCTTTATAGGATTCATACTCATTGTCATGGTACCAAGGCTCTCTAATACTTGGCCCTATCCCACTTTTCCAGTTTCATCTTTTTATTCCTATGTTCATACCTTACATTCAGCTCCTGCTACATTTCTCAAGAATTCCCTGCGTGGCTTTGGTCTCCTATGATATGATCATTGTAGATCCATTTGTCACCAAAGCTCTTTTCTAACAACAATCCATCCTTTTCTCCATTCTGCCTGACTGAACTTTAATCTTCCTTCTCACTTATAATTTCTAGCTAATAGTCTTTCTATGTACTGATAGTCCATAGCCTATGGTGAACAACTCTATTATAACTCTTTCTGTACTGATCACAATAATCTGTTTATTTGTTTCACTCCTAAGATTGCATGGCAGAAAGTGCATAAAATATGCTTCTGTTCCCAAAGACATTAGCTCAATTTCTGGCTTATTTTATGTATTTAACAGATTTTAACACTTTTTGTGAAGCTATTTCCCCCAAATTCCTCAAATATTCTACCTTGTCAATTCCAGTGGTCACAAAGCTTCCAGGAAATGAAAATAAGTCACAAAAATAACATTGGAATACTGAGTCTAAACGTATGCATCTCAAGTCCAGAGAAACAGAAAGGAGATTTAAGGAGATCACTGGGAAGATACTATGGAAAGAGCACGAAAGAAAAAGGAAGTTAAAATTTTGTAATTCTTATCCCTTTAAATTTGCTTGTAAAGAAAATAAAACCAGTTAGGAGTACTTTATTATTCAGGCCACAGGAGTTGTCCTCACAGCTTTCACTGGAAGTCGAAGAAGTCAGGCTACTAAGTAGGAACACTTTAATTCACGCTGTGATTAGAATAGACCCAGTGGGCTCCTTTCAGCACAGATATCTCCAGCCCAATCTATCACATTGCCTCAAACTCCACCAATAGAGATTTATTGCTTTCAGTCTTGAAGCTTTAAGTTCTTTTAAAACCTTCCATTAAAATGCAAATACCCTTGGTGGTGGTAACACCCTAAAGCCATCCACTAACACCCTACTGGGGCTTACTTTACAATTAGGTGAGAGCTTGGATACCTAGTAAAGAATGGAAGGAACTGAAAGAAAAGATTTAGAAGGAAAAGTCAACTCACTTACCTTTTGCCTAAGAACTAGACTAAAGGGAACTTCTCAAAGTTATTCACAACTTCTTGGCCAAAGGGAAGTTGTAATTAACAGGAATTTAGCCCTTTAGCCCATGGTGACCTGAAGTATGGTCCCATGATTGACATGCTTGTATTTTACCTTTACTGCAATCTTGATCACTAACTTCTAGAGGGTTTCAAGGAAAGATAACTTAACTGTAAAATATATAAATATTTAAATTCCATTCAAAAGCCTTTTAGGGAATTTCCAAGAGACATATGTAGTTCTGTGGCACAGATTATATGACCAGGACAGATCTGGCTATGGAAAGAGCCTCTATCAATTTACTACAATGTGGGGCCTTGATCAAGTTCCCTAACTTCACTGAATATCTAATTAAATCATGAATTTTTCAAGAAATGTTTCATTACAAATAAGCTACTTTTGGTCCAACAAAATAAGCAAGAAGCACCCACACAATAGAACTTGAAGTTAATTTTTTTAAAAAAGAAAGCAGTTATTCTTGGAAAGAGGAAAAAAAACTTAACCAAATGCAGCAAGTGAAACAATTAGCAAAAATATTTTCTTTTGAAAAAATCAATTGCCTCAATAGTTTTTCAACTCAACCTTATGCACAACGTTTGAGCTCTTCCCCAGAGGATAAGAGTAAGTTGAAATCTCCTACTTGGAATCAAACAGAAGACATCACTTAAATAAATTATCACACTTAATAGCTTGAATAAATCACAATTTATGACTATTAATTTGTTTTTGCCAGCTTCAAGCAATTGGCAGAATACAGCCTTTAGCAGTTTCAACCACCTGCATTAAAAGAGCAATGGCTAAGAGGTGTCCAAACCCATACTTTCTGTCCCAAACACTGAGAACTCTCCACAGCACAGCCTTGCCTTCTGTTCTGAGTAAAAAGGGTTTCTTTTCCTGACAGATCACCTGGCAGTTTGGTCTTTTGTCTTGTAGTTCACATCCCTAAGTCAATCTCAGGCTAATTTCTGTCTCTCTCCCACAAGGATAAACACTTCACCAACTCTCCCTAGCCTTAATCCAAGGTAACAACAATAAAAGAGTTGAATATAATATAACAAGAAGCTAAGTGCGTTAAAAGACAGAAACATTAGAAATTTTAGAAAGAAGATATTTTGCAGATTTTTCAATCACCAACTTTCTCCAAAATACCATCTTCACCTAAACTCTAGTAGTTTTTTGAGAAATTAAGTTCTATTCTCTCCTTGAGAGTTGAAGCAAAAAAAAAAAAAAACAAACAAACAAAACAAAACAAAAAAAACAAATAGAAGCCAGAGACTACAATGACCACAAATTAGGAAATATGAAAGTAGTTACCCAGCAGAAATTTGGGGTCCAAATGCTAACTGCTTGGAGAAAGGAAAGAAGAGTGCCACTCAACCATTCATTAATTCATTTATCCAAGAAAAAAGAGCTACTGTATCCAAGCAGTAGGCCAGACATGCAAGAACACAGACTGAGCCCTTCTTTCAAGAGGAAGATAAAATGAAATACCCTGTGGGGTAACAGTGCAATAGAAAAATACGTGGCAGTAAATGAGCATTGACATTAGTCATTAGTCACAAACAAGCATTTAGGAGTGAAATCAGCTTGCTCTGTTAATCTAAAAGAGTTCATTTGCCCTGCCTAACCTATTCACCTCAGGAAGCTCCAACTCTGCTCTACATACTGCATACACTTTTTCCCTAGTAAATTACTTCATAAAACCAAGATCAGTGAGCACTTTACATTATATTTAAATACCACTATGTTACATATTTATGTAATTTATTTCTTATTAAAAAGGTACAATTTATTTAAGGAGTTGCATATTCCTTTGAACATTATAGGATCATGAAGAGTGATGTTTCTAAGTTTATGATAACATGGGGAAATGCTGATATGATAAGCAATGTGAAAAAGCTAGATACAAATCTACAGATACAGATGTATTACAGATGAAGACGGGTAGAGAACTCAAGTAAAGCAAATAATAAATATATAAAGACAGAAGACTCAAAGTAAACATGATATTAAAAGTGGTTATCTCTAAATGGTTAATCATATAATTTTTCTACATCTGATGGTTTTAGTTTGTCTCTCCTAAGCAATTGAGTGGGGCTTCAACAAGTTCATGGAAAATGCCTATTATAAAAATACTAATCATGGATTTCAAAATTATTTGCACTAAAATAAATTTATTTTAATTCCATTTTCCACAAATGTTTTAAGTACCTTCATATATTTTGTTTAAAATATAAAAACAAACTTTCAAAATTAATTTAACACTTCATTGATTGATCATATTTTCCAGAGAATTCATTGTGAGCAACCGTGATATTTGCTAAACTTTATCAGTGCTTGGATTACCATTGCCTACATCGGCAAGCATATATAATTTGTGCTCTATTAGTTCTCCCCATTCCATTTGTGTTTCAAGATAGCTGCTAAAAAGCAGATGGCTCTATGTAAAATTGTTACTTTCCAAGAATTCTAACATGAATCTAAAATATGAAAACAACAAATAATCACTGACATCTTCCAGATTAAACTTCAGGCAATAGATCCATCGATTTTGTAAAGGATATCCTAAGATTAATGTTTGTATAACTATATTTCATCAAAATAACTGGCTGATTTATAACCCTCAGTTTAAAAATGCATAATTTCCCCCCTTAGATACTGTTAACTTGTTAATCAATTGGGTGTTTTTTTTTTTTTTTCAGTTTTCTGAAAGACAAGGATTAATCCAAACAACCAAGAAGCTTGCTGATTAGCAGTATTTTTCCCTGTACATGGGACACTCACCTGTAGCTGGTAAAACATGAAAGGAGATATTACTCTTTTTGGAAACAAGCAACGTGTATAATCATTTGGTCATTGTCCCACATTTGTGTGAACTTTCTGTCTTACTGCAGTTATGTGGCCCTGACAAGTATACAAATAGACTATCAACAAGTCCACCAAAGCAATCATTCTCTACATTGACCAAAACAGAGGGCAGACACTTCAAACTATCATCAGCAAACAACTGGAGGGTACATTCAGCAAACTGGCTCTGGAGCACAAAACACAGCATTCTCTCAACTATGTACATACATCTACAAGCAAACAAAATAAAAATTTTCAGTGGGAAAAAACTTTAATGTATTTTAATAAGTTTCCATGCTCAAATTAATGTAGGAAATGCCCAGTTAAACTTAAAGGGGAAGTTAAATCTGCATATGATTTATGGAAGAACTTGGCAAATTCCGAGGCTTTTAATATTTTTCTCTTGTGGGACAAGTTCTCATAACTTCCACTAGGCAAATGTTCTTTGTTTCTATGAGTGCAGTTAAATAAGCATTGCCCAAGGTTAGTTCATCATAAAACTTGCTATTTCAAAGGAGTTTGTTAGAGAAATGCTCTAAATGTGTGTGTTCTACCCAACCATATGGTTTATATTCAAATTATGAAAATCTCTTATCTCTCAACATAACCATGTTACATGTTACATGCCCTTATGTTATACCATACGTCACATGAGAATTATTCTTCAAGCACAAGAAAACAGTAATTCACATATTCTGTAGATGCCAAAATGTGGGGTTTCCATACTTACATCCCTATACTAATCAATATACTCTGAAGATTTACTGTTAATATTTTTGTAAATGTATTTCAACAAATTCATCAGTTGAGTTGAATATTGGCAAATGGAAGAAATAACTGGGTCCAAAGAAAAGGTCTGTAAAGCAAGTCATCACCTAACTTAACAGATTTTGACTCTTCAGTGGAAAAAAAGCAAGTATGGGTACCTACTGAAAGCACAGATTCTTTGATTTCAGCAAGCTGAAATCATCATTAACAAACACATAAATAGGAATTGGAGAGGAAGAATTATTGTTGTCCTAACCTCAAAATTCACACTCTTTAAACCTAGTGTTATCGTTTGAATAGAATTTAGCTCCCCCAAATCACACAGGTGTTTAAACCACAAAGTCTCACATTAATGGTTAATGGGTTAAATGTCAGTGGATTCAGGGTGAAGAGTTGATGTAATCATAGCATCTCTTGGAGGTGAGCCTACTGGGAAGATAGTTCTCCAGAGAGGTTGGTGAATTAAGCCAAATCCTGTCCACTTCCCTCTCTGCTTCCTAGCTCACTGTCTGATAGTTTCACTGCACATACTCTGCCACTGCTGCGACTAGGAGCTGCCCAGTCTTGGACTGTGAACCTTTTCTCCATAGGCCAAAATAAACCTTCTTCCCTCCTAATCTGCCCTCATGCTATTTTAGTTAAACAATGAAAATTGACTTGTACATACAAGAAATTTACATAACACAAAATCTGTTTTAAAGACCAAAGACAAAATACCTTAAATTTCAGCTCAGCTGGTGCTATTAACAGTGAATAAGGCATTACCTCAATACAGGAATGAAAACATACTGAGATGTAACTAAGCCACTCTTTAACAACTGTATGTTGACTGTTAATTATTTGTAGCCTAAAATACTGAAGAGAGTTCCTTTTTAGCAGATTATGTACTTGAGATAATCTAGTCCCTAAAGTTTCCCTGCTTTTTTAGGATCTAATCATGAAGGCCAAGCTAAGACTCTTTAAAAATTCATAAATATGAGTGCACTTCAAGAAGTTCAAGGGGAGTGGATTTAAAAGGTAAGTTATTTTGGTGAAAAAAAATTTGAAATCCAAGCATAATTCTTTCATACTATACATTTTTTATGAACTTTTTGAAGGCTCCTCATATACCAGAAAATCAAAAGCTCTTTGTGTCACAATAAACTAAGTTTTTAATTCCATTTTTCAGTGTTCTTTGACTTATTCTCGGTTTTTATTTTAATAATCTTAAAATTAATTTTAGTTTTAACTTAAAATACTTTAGTGAATTTTTTAACATAAACATTAGAAAATCAGGAGTCTTGATATATTCTTGCCTCAATCTGAAATTTTTACATTATGGTAAATGTCTCCTTACAAATTATATCAAGTGATTCATCAGTAAAAATATATTTAGAATTTATGAATATTTTGGGAAAGTAAAAGGGATCTAATGTAATTTAAAGTTTTAAAGAGATGAATATTTAACACTATCTATCAGTAGCATACATTATTATACGTTCACATACCAATATTGCTCACAGAGTACATAGTTCTCCCAAATTTCATTTAGTGACATATTTAATTTAGATAGCTATATGTTTTTAATCTCTTAATCACGCACAATTTTCTTTTAAGTATCTAGGCCACAAGTGATTCTATGTACAACACATTTCTCTGACACCTTCGGACAAAGACTTACTAGAGTCTACTAAATGACAACTACTGAAATATTTAGAAGCAATTATAGATGACTTCCTAAAAATTTTGCAAAAAGCTACTACTTTACTAGCCTTTTTCTAACAGTTCCTATCAAACCTCAAAACAATATTCTTTTTTTTTTTTTTTGACAGGCAGAGTGGACAGTGAGAGAGAGAGACAGAGAGAAAGGTCTTCCTTTTTCCATTGCTTCACCCCACAATTGGCCACTACGGCTGGCGCGTTGTGGCCGGCACACTGTGCCTATCTGAAGCCAGGAGCCAGGTGCTTCTCCTGGTCTCCCATGGGGTGCAGGGCCCAAGCACTTGGGCCATCCTCCACTGCACTCCTGGGCTACAACAGAGAGCTGGACTGGAAGAGGAGCAACTGGGACAGAATCTGGTGCCCCGACCAGGACTAGAACCCGGTGTGCCAGCGCCTCAGGCAGAGGATTAGCCTAGTGAGCCACGGCGCCAGCCCAAAATTTAAATTTAATATTAAAAGATATCCGACTAAAGCATGTGACATTGACGCTAATCTTTTATACATATAGGCTTATAATCTCAAAGAAAAAAAGTTGTATTTCTTGTAATTTTTCCATGTGAATTTCAAATGACTAGATCTTCTCAGCAAGAGCTAGTGTCTATACTTTGATCTGATCTGTTGGCTACACTTTGAACCAAAAGCAGGTATTCTGTCTCCTATTTCAATGGTGCATACCAAGACTCATCCATAAATGTGCAGTGGCTATGGCTGACCATCATTCTATTTTTGCAGATCACCTTTAATTTGTCCCCAAAATGCACCCACTGCTCCCATCTAGAATAATATCCATCTGTTATCTGTGGGATGGGCCATTTCCAACCCTCTTTCCAAACGTTTTTATTTTGTTTTGAAATCTTAAATAATAAAAATCATCACAGTTATATTACATTGTCTAACTGCCAGGCACTGTGCTAAGTTCACTATGTAACCTAACTCTTTTAATACTTATAATAAACCTTTCAGATAGGTAACATTAAACTTATTTACTGTTGGGAACATTGAGAAACTGGAAAGTGAAATAACTTACCCACCATCCCACAGATAAATAGTAGACCCGGTCTATGAAACAAGGCAGTCTGATCCCTGCAGTGACACCACTGTAGCATATCTGCTTATTGATTTTGTCAACAAGCTTTAAATGAACATGTCAATGTGCCTCACCTTACGAAATGTGTTGAAAATACCAATAAAATACTGTTCCCAACTTCAAGTAGCTCATAAGCTATTTGAGGAAATAGAAAGTTATATACAGAATCACAATAAATCCTGTCAAAGGTTATAGAAAATGTTCAAGAGAGTGTTGGGGAACACCATCATGGGATGGAAGTGGTTCAGGAAAGATGAGGTGTGAGCACGCAGGAGTTAGTCACCTGAATAAAAGGAGAGGGTACCAAGTAAGGAGACATCCATGAGGGCTCAGTCTCTCTCTCCATCTCTCTCTCTCTCTCTCCCTCTCTCCCTTTCTCTCTCTCTCTCTCTCTCTCTCTCACACACACACACAGACACACACACACACACAAACATTTCTGTAAAGAAGCATGAATTATTCAAACCCATGTCCATTTTTCATATGGTAGAATGATTATGTTACACAACCCAGCACATAAGCATTCTCTAATAGTTTTATAGGTCATATTTTATCTCTGCATATTTTCTCAATACTTCTGATCTTAAGGAATGTGATGGACATGAGGTAGGCATTGACTTTTTAGTCAAACTGGCTTAGGACATCTTAATTTGGCAACTTTAAATGCATCTATGTTATGATGTCTTATTTAATGGGAATTTAAAAATTACTTGGTGTTATATAATTAACTAATATAGATGGAATTTGAATCTAATAACTAACTCATCTCCCTTTAATATTTTACTGTACTTTCTGATACTCCTCCAGGATTCTAGACCTATGCATTAATGAAATGTTGATATTAACACAAAGATACGCTATGTGCAGTCTGCAGAGATTAAATAACTTATTTAATTTGTTACCTGACATAGATGTTACATAAGTACCAAACATTGCTATTAATATAATTTATATTCATTGAATGCTATTTAATACTTTATGAAACTGTTTGCTTTAATGAAGGGCCTCTTAATTCTAATTTTAGATATAAAAAATTGTGACACAAACTACCCAAACCACAGAGTAGGAGAAGACATTGGCAATTGTCTTTTCACGCTTACATATTATTTTATTATGAGTTTTTATTCCCCCTGGAACACTGAGCAGAAGCTGCTTTTTATTTCAAGTGCTATACTTTATTTTACTTTAATATTTTATGTATATAAAAGGAACAAATTTCATGCATTTTACATATAAAGCTTTAAGAAGATGCTTTTAAAATCCTAATCATTATAAGAATTCTGTGTCCCCTTATTTATTTGTAGCTGAATAGTAGTCTAAAATAATCAAATGCATTGCTTTAATAGCGTTGTTTAAATTGACTAATGCATAATAGCTTATATTTGGAGATGATACATTTCTATAAAGCAGGAATTATTTTGGGCACTTTATGTTATTTCATTTACTTCAAAGAAATTTGTGAAATGGAATTATTGTTTCCATTTTATAAATATGGAAACTAAGAAAAAATGTGTTAACTATAATATTACTCAAGACCTTCAGATTATGAGACTGACGCGCTGCCTGCTGCACTAAGGAGGCAACTAGAACTATAATATTACTAAGAGCAAAAAGCAAAGCTTTTCTCATTATTTAAAATGAAAAAGCCTTTTTTTGATTAAATCTGTGTCCTACATTACATTAAAAAGAAATAGAGGAAATTATAGCTATTGTATTTTGATTTCTTAAAACACAAGACAGACCTAAATACTTCAGCCAATTTATCTGAATGCTTCACAGGATTGTGTTAGTACTTAAAACTTTGCCTTAGTCTCTGACAAACTACCCTAAAAGTCCTGGACCACTTATTGTGGTTCAGGAGTGCTAACTTAGCTAGAAGAAGTAGACCCGAAAACTATAGATCATATTTTAAAAGGCATGGCAAATTACTGCAATGTTTACAATGAGGCTTTCAAAGAAGGGCAATGCATGATATGTTACAAAATTCAGACTTTGAGGACAGCATTGTGGCACAGCTCATTAAACAACCATCTGCAATGCCAGCATCCCATGTGGGTGTTGGTTCAAGTCCCAGATGCTCCATTTCTGATCCAACTCCCTGCTAATGTGTCTGGGAAAGCAGTCCAAACCACCCACAAGGGAAACCAGGATAAAGCTCCTGGCTCCAGGCTTCGGAATGACCAAGCCGTGGCCATTGCAGTCAACTAGGGAGTGAACCAGGAGTCATCTGGGGACTGAACCAGCGGGTAAAAGAGCTCTGTCTCTTTCCCTCTCTGTAACTCTGATTTTCAAATAAATAAATAAATCTTCCAAAGAATTTTCTAAGAAGAGAATTCATATTTAGCAAGTGATAGCTTGTGAAGTACATGTGCTCAGAAATTTTAAGTCAGAGATTAAAATCATGAGACTTAATAATAGCTGAATTTGCTATGCAATTCTAATCATAATACTTCGTTATGTATCATATGAATTATTTTTCACAGTAACTTTTTTTTAACTTATGGATTATACTCTTTCTAAGCATATCATTCTGAAGAGCCAAGACACAAAAAGCGTCTTCAGTTAGAAGTAGAATAATGCAGCCGGCGCCGTGGCTCACTAGGCTAATCCTCCACCTTGCGGCGCCGGCACACCGGGTTCTAGTCCCGGTCGGGGCGCCGGATTCTGTCCCGGTTGCCCCTCTTCCAGGCCAGCTCTCTGCTATGGCCAGGGAGTGCAGTGGAGGATGGCCCAGGTGCTTGGGCCCTGCACCCCATGGGAGACCAGGAAAAGCACCTGGCTCCTGGCTCCTGCCAGGATCAGCGCGGTGCGCCGGCTGCAGCAGCGGCCATTGGAGGGTGAACCAACGGCAAAGGAAGACCTTTCTCTCTCTGTCTCTCTCTCTCTCACTGTCCACTCTGCCTGTCAAAAAAAAAAAAAAAAAAAAAAAAAAAAAAAAAAGTAGAATAATGCAAAGAAGGCAGTAACTTAGAAACTTTCCACTTTATCATCATCATCAAGTTAGCACTGCACATAATTTTATTAATAGCTTCTGCCATTAATTTCATGCTTACAAAGACTCTCTGTGTCCCAAGGATAGTTTCTAAGATGTCTGCCCTTATTACACCCACTGTACAGATGAATGGAATGGTTCCTGGTAAGACAATAGGAAATACGGATAGGCCACACCATGCTAAGGTAGCAAAACTGATGGAACCAGGACTACCTGAGCAAAAGTTCATGCTGAATCGCCATGCTAATCATACAAATATTTCGGCTTTCAAGAAATTTACATCGGAATAGCCAATGCTATGTGATTTTTGAAATTTACCTGTAGAGCTGCATTTATATTCCACAATTCTGATGCATTTATTACTTTAAAAAATAAAATAGTTGTCTTCACAGCTTTGTACATGTTATTGCTACTCCTAGAATGTTCTGCAGTAAATCATTCCCATGTCTCACCTTTCCTAACCACCATACCAAGTGGCCCTGGTCCACCTGCTAACACCCCTCTTGCACCCTCATTGCTTTTAATCTTGAGCATTGCTCTGAAGTACTGTGAATTTATTTGCTTATTGATAATTATCTGTCCTTGCAGATTTCATTAGGCCAGGCATTTTAAAAGCTTTGTTCTCTTGTATAAACCCAGCATGTAAGGACAGCTCTGGCACACAGCAGGGACTCACTATTTATTGAGAAAAAAGATGAATGAATAGGTAAAAGGAGGAATGGGTGCTCATTGCTGATCTGTGGTCATCAGAATCTTCATTGTCTCTTTAGTTATTTAAGTATCTGAAAGAGTGGGACTACAGCTTGTCTGAGTGCTTTGTACAGGGCTAACGTGATCATGATGATAAAGTGGAAGGTTTCTGAGTTATTGCCTTTGCATTATTCTACTTACAATCAAAGACTCTGTGTCTTAGCTCTTCAAAATGATGTGATTGGAAAGAGAATAATCCATAAATTTTTAAAATGATGGTGGTCTGTAATGTTTGAAATCATCAACCAAGGTATTTCATGCACAAATATGTACACTTTTGAATTAGGTTTAAAAATCTAGACACATGTACTTGAAAATTTAACTCACACTTCCATGATATAGTTTGCATTTCTAATCATGTGATTTAATCTAGGCTTCTAGATCATCAAAAATAAACTCCATTTAGACTAAAACAGCACAACTTGGTCTAATCTTTCCTATACATGCATAATTATATATGAAATCCCTAAATACTGCATTTAATGTCATTGGGAGGCTGTATTGTTCAAAAAATGTCATTGGAACAATTTGGTAACTGTTTGAAAAGTCATGATATATTCCCATCTTATGCATTCGTAAAAGTACCTTAAATAAGTCCATGTTTGAAAATTATAAAAGATAAAGACTATCCTTAGAACAAGAAAAGTTTTTCAGCATGACATTAATGGCAGAAGCTACTAATAAAATTTCTGATGGAATTATATAAATATCAATTAAAAAATTTTAGGTACCTAATATTGAATAAATAGGAAAAATAAAATAGGAAAAGTTACATATCAAATACAGAGGATTAGGATCCTTAATTTAAAACACAAGGTATTTCAATATTCAGTGGAAATGAATAAAAATTAGAAAAGAACAAAAATATATGATTAATTAATATGCATATTAAAAATTTACCACCTCACTAGTAAATAAGGAATTAGGAAGTGGAGCAAGCATTGTAGGCTAAGCCACTCTTTGATATGCCTGCATCCCATATCAGACTGCCAGGTTGAGTCCCAGTACTCTGCTTCCCATCCAGCTTCTTAGTAAAACACTTGAGAAGGCAGCATATGATGGACCATGTACTGGGTCCCTGCCACCCACATGGGAGACCCAGATGGAATTCCAGTCTCTAAAGTTTGCCCAGCCCCTACTACTGTTGGCATTTGGGAAGTGAACCAGAAGATGGGTGATCTTACACACTGCCTTTCTCTCTTTGAATCTCCCTGTCACTCTACCTTTCAAATAAAAACAATGAGAATTGAGAGTTATTGCAATCAATCAAATCAAACACAAAATATCACATTATGTTCATCACACTGGCAAAGCTAAAATATGTTTATACTACACAGATAGAAATGCATATATATACTTATATATATTCACCTTATATATACAGTTATATATATATATATATATATAAAACCTCTCGCATTCACTAACATCTTGAAACAATTGGACAAATTTCGAATTGAATTTCATTACTTGGTTACCATTTATTAGTCTGACTAACTTTACATTTTTCCAAACACAGAGCTTTTTTTGGCCTCAACAATGCATTTTATTAAAATCTCCAGACCTCCTGGTGAATGACAAGGAGTAGTACAGTACATCTTTCTAAAGGACATTGACTTTTGGAGTACACTACCCATAGTCTTTTATTGGGTTCATGGATAGTATTTATGCTACCTGGATTGGGTGGTCTGTTGTGTCAAGTTTATGAGCAAAATCTCCCAGTATGTAAGCAGTCAATATAAATAATGAAAATAGACAATGATTGAGTTTTGTTATGGAAGATATTTAGAGCAAGACCAGAGGATTTCTTGTTTTCATCTTTGACACAAAGCTTCTTTCTCATAAGGCTGAAAGAAATATTTCAGGGAATGCCTGGAATGTACATATTTGTCACACTTAGAGGAATTCACATGTAAGGAATGAAGAAATATTAAAACTCCTGTTATCTCTTCCAACTAAATTTCACAGCCAAATATATAAAACTTTTTTTATTTGACAGGTAGAGTTACAGTCAGTAAGAGAGAGAGAGATAGAGAAAAAGGTCTTCCTTCAGTTGGTTCACTCCCCAAATAGCCACAATGGATGAAGCTGCACTGATCTGAAGCCAGGAGCCAGGTGCTTCTTCCTGGTCTCCCATGAAGGAGCAGGGGCCCAAGCACCTGGGCCATCCTCCACTGCTTTCCCAGACCACAGCAGAGAGCTGGACTGGAAGAGGAGTAACTGGGACTAGAACCGGCATCCACATGGGATGCCGGCGCCACAGGAGGAGGATTAACCTAGTGCGCCACTGTGCCAGCCCCCCAATATATAAAACTTTTATGGTCTCACTTTACATCAAAGTGTAGATTAATTTTCTTCAAATATTTTAAAAGCAAAGTTCCTTTTCTTATTCAGCTACATTTCTGAATTTAGAATGCCTAACACGATCAATTACATTATCTTAACTTTAATCGCCCTTTTCTGTTGTTTTCTAGTCACTTTTTGCTTGAGTTCTAAGTTCCTGTGAAAAGCACACAGGACACATAAAAGTTTGGACACATGTTGGCATTGTTTACATATGATTAAGTCAATGGGGTTGGAAAATTGAGTAAAAACAGGGAAAAAGAAAAGGCAAAGAAAAAAATTGATCTCTGCATAATCTGGAAGACATTTCAGCTGTTAAGAGTACAAGCTAAGAAACCTGTTGAGAAATAAGTGTAATTATTCCCGACATGTCAGGGAATAATTTAGGTCACTGGAACTACCTGAACTAGCCTTCCATGCACCAATATACTAATATTCTACTGTTTTGGAAAGAAAGGTATCCATATCTTTTCCTTTCTCTGTGTAAAGAAAGTATCTACACAAATCGTATATTTAAAAATAAAAATTAATGTAAGTTGATGTTTCCATGCTGTTCACCTCTCTCTATCTTAGCTTTCAATTATATAGTGAAATTCAAAGTACATTGATTTTTTAATAGCTGTATACATGAAATAAAAAAAAAGTTATTGTAAAAATTAAAGGAAAGACAAGAAAGGAGAGGGATTTGAGGGAGGAAGAAGGGAGGTAAGGATAGTTATCATCTTAGAGTTGTATCTGTGAATTATATAAAATCTATTCTCTTTATATTAATAAATGTTAAAAATAGAAAAAAAAGAAATTTACAAAAAAGTTAAAATCAAAATCCAGGAATTTTACATTTAAGCTAACTGTAATTAGTATAAAGACTTCTAAATTTTAACTTTAGTGAATACTTTTAGAAACTTATGGACCAATTATAGAGCAAAAAATACAAGATGGGAACTTTGCGTAAAATTGAAAATCAGATTGGATTTTAAACTATTAACTTTTCTTGATCTTACACATACAATAAATATTCACAATTTATTAACTGATCTGTGACAGCAGTTTTATAGAACAGAAACTCAAATTCAAAGTAAACAGTTTTTTTACTATGGTTATATGTGTATTTACTCATATAAAATCAGTAAATATGAATGATTATTAATTTACTACATGACGGGCAATTTCTTAGGCAAATATATGCTTAAATGTGTGATTTTTATAATTCAATATGATGCTTGGTAAGTATCATATTTATAATTAGTACATCTACATTTTTTTTTTTTTTTGACAGGCAGAGTGGACAGTGAGAGAGAGAGACAGAGAGAAAGGTCTTCCTTTGCCGTTGGTTCACCCTCCAATGGCCACCACGGCCGGCGCACTGCGGCCAGAGCACCGCACTGATCCAATGGCAGGAGCCAGGTACTTATCCTGGTCTCCCATGGGGTGCAGGACCCAAAGTCTTGGGCCATCCTCCACTGCACTCCCTGGCCACAGCAGAGAGCTGGCCTGGAAGAGGGGCAACCGGGACAGAATCCAGTGACCTGACCAGGACTAGAACCCGGTGTGCCGGTGCCGCAAGGCAGAGGATTAGCCTAGTGAGCCATGGCGCCGGCCAGTACATCTACATTTAGACGTAGTTGTTTTCCAAAAATAATCATTTTAGTCATTGATGATATAATTACTTGATATTCTGTTACAAAATATTTTCTGGTTGATGATACCTTGTGCAGATGCATGAAAAGCACCTAAATAGCAATGAGGGAATCCAGGAAAATCAAATAAAAAAGGAAATGAGAAATGGTGATAGCACAGAATGGAGATTTAAATGAGGAAGTCAAGGAAATAAGTAGAGTTAGAGAATGAAACTTAAGATACATACTACAACAATGGAATAAAGTAAAATAAGGATAAGTAATATTTCTGTAAGAAAGAAGAATGAAAATAAATACAAATCAGAAATGATCCTGTATGAAATAATAAAAAGTTGGTGGGTAACAGAAAAATAAATTAATCCAAGAAAAATGTTTAAAGAAAACATTAGGTTTCATAATGAGATGTGTTTGACTATACTTAGTTTTGAGACATAGGAATCTAAACTCCTTGACCACTCAAATAGTGTTTAATTCTCTATTTGTAGATCAAATGTTGTGACACCACTCTACAACCTACTTCCACTCCCTCCATAATTCCCTTAACAACACAGCAGACCCCAAATTATATAAATATGTGTATATCCTCTCTCTCTCTCTCTCTCTCACACACACACACACACACATACTTTTTCTGTCATATACACTTTGTCTTGTACAACACACACACACACATTTGTCTTGTACAACACACACACAGCATATGTGCACCATCAGCAGGCTTCAATTTCTGCAATTTGCTTTTTTCTTTTCCTCCTCTTCCTTTTTTTCAAAAGAATGTTTTTTTTTTTTTACATATGTATTCTTATTCTGTTCTATGCCAAAACATTTAAAACTCAAGCAAGGCAGGGTATACCTTGTGGTGTTCTGGATTAAGCCACCACCTAGGATTGGAGCACCCCTTATTGGAGCACTGACTGGATACTAGGTCTTGCTAATGTGGACCCTGGGAGGTAGTGGATGATGGGTCAAGTGCTTGGGCCCCGGCTACCCCCATGCAAGACCTGAATGCAGTTCTAGTCTCTTGACTTCAGCCTGGCCAAGCTGTGACTGTTAAAGGCATTTGATAAAATGGACCAGTAGATGAAAGATCTGTGTGTGTGTGTGTGTGTCTTCTGCCTTTCAAGTAGATGAAAATGCAAAAAAACCCTTTTTTTTAATTATGCAAGGTACAAAAACATGCAGAATGACTCAAATAATTCACATCCAAAGGCTTTCAAAAATGTAAAATAAGTTCTCAACTCCAAAAAGACTCTTAATTGCACATCATTTTCACATAGACTTCACCTTTTAGCAAATTAAACTGAAAATCATAGGTTATATTTAAGTCTATATTTTTATGAATCAATTCTCAAATGTTTACTACCACTGAATTATTTTCTTGATTTCTTTAACATACCATAAAATAGGGAAGAAAGGAAGTGATTCTAGGCTTACATAAACATCTTCTATCAGTAAGCTTAGGAAGCAAACCTTAGCAAATGCTTCACATGCTATTTATCTACAGTACTCCTATGAAACAATAAACTTCTGAAAGCAATTACTTTAAATTTATTTTTTCTCTACACTGAAGTAGAAAATATTGTCATGCAAAAGGTAGCATTGAACTTGTATAATAATAGAGATTTATTGAGACAAGGAACAATGCAGATTAAAAAAAATAAAAGCATTGAAATATACCCTAACATCTTTCCTGAAACACATGATAATAATTATCTTAGGAAAAGGTGGTGCTGACAACAGCATAAATGATGCTGCCAAATGGAGAGTTAATTTTATTTTAAAGGATTAAACCATAAATTACTTCTTTAAAATTAGTGAGGAAAAAAATAGATCCCTTCTAAAGTCAATTTAATCAATTCACAAGAATTTTGAACAAGAGAAAAAATTATTAGACCATAACATTTCAAGAGGTTATATGAGAATCATATTAAAGAGCCTTGCCACTCTTATTCAGAAACTAATTAGGAATATATATGACTGGATTTTCAAACATCTGCTTAACAACCTATATTATAACATATTTATTGCCATCTCAATCTAGATTTTTAAACAGTAGTTGGTTAGTGTGTCATCACATTTAAAATATCCTCTTTTCAACAATTAGTTTCTAAATATTGTAATTTTCTTAATTGTATGATATATAGTATCTCAGCAGATTCAAAGGTAATAGGTATTGAATAAACTCGTGGTGATGAGTAAATGCTCCTTATTATTCACAGTTAGCTGTTCCCAGCCTACTTTTCTATAGGTAGTATAAGAAAAATACATTTCTTCACCATAGAAAGTTTTCCACTCCTTTGACGTGACCATGGGACTTGCTGTGGCCAATGACATGTGCGTAAGTGGGACATGTGCCGTGACTGAGAAGGCTGACATACACCAGCACAGCTCTGCCCCCTTCCTGAGCTCCTGCTGTCCCACAGGACACATAGATCAGAAGATAGCAACAGAGTCAAGCAGGGTCACCCTTGACCACTAGTCCTCAAGTAAGGAGAGCTACAAATAAGTGTCTGTTTTCAAAAACCAGTGGGATTTCGGTGGTGTTTGTGGCTGCAGGTGAAGCTGACTATGCAAGATGCATCATAGATCTCACTGTGTTGTAAGTACTTAAAATGTAAGAGAATATTGACCAGGGCTCAGTTGCAGATAGAACACATTAGAAGTAAACAAACTTTTTCGTGAAAAGAAATCCAAAGGCTTCAACGACTATTGGCAGAGTAAGGAACCTGCACAGAAGAGTAGACCCATAATCAGGGTTAATCTGCTCCTCCCACCTAATTCTTGATTCATCCTTAGGAGAAGAAGAGGAAAGAATGTTGGATTCTAGATAACAGTACAAATTATGTAAAGCCTCTATGTTAAGAGTTGGATGGATTAATAAACAACAAATGATTAAAGATTGCATTTGATTATTCACAAGAGATCCAAATGTATACATAGAATAAGAAGAAGGGAGGAGTAAAAACAGCTCTCTAAAACAGTTATAATTTAAACATTTTTACAGAACTTAAAATACAGTGGTTAAAAACTAAACTTCAACTTATTTAAAGATGCTATTTAACCTCCTTTTAAATAATTTAGAGATTTTAATAAAATCAAATTATATATGAATTATTGATTTGTTTCTCAAATCAATGCAGTAATTTATTTGATAAATTTTGATTAAAGATTATTAATGCACATTTATTTTTAGGGTCACAGTGTTGAAACTACCACATAAGAAAAATGTATTGTGTTTGCAGATAATCTTGATTAAGTCATTAGTTCTACAACAGGAACAAAAATTATCTGCTAGCTAAGAATTACCCATGATTATTATCCAAATCAATTGTCATAAGTGCTGAATTTTGTTTTCCTCTAGATATAATATTTTGTGTGATACTTAGATTTTTATTTATCCAACAATGACAAGTTGGGAGGAAAAATAAATAATGTCCATGACCAGAAACAATAAAGTAATGGACTACAGCACTATTTAGTTACCAAAATGTAACTGGTTACAACATTGGTACACTGAGGTTCATTTGAAGAAACTAACCTATTTGCAAATGAGCATCCACTTATAGTGCGGAGATAAGGACTGCTGAAGTGTATGGAAGACAGTGGTTTAAACATCATTAAAAAATCATTAAACATCATTAAAAATGAATTTATTTAAAAATGTTTTTATGCATTTGAATTCTTCATTGAATTCACATAGCCTAAGCTGATAAATGGATGAATGGGCAGAAGTGTAATTTGTTAACTACCAAAGAAACTCTTCCAATCCTTTGATAGCAAAATCTTCTTGTACACTTGCTGTTAAGTAGCCAAAAGATCTATCGAACTATCACTTCCATCCATTTATCAGTCTTTTTTTTCAATCAAGTATACCAGATCTAATCTTTTTCAGTACACCATGAAGTCTTCTCCATTAAAACAATCATTAATGATCACAATGTCCACATAAATTTTGAACTCTGCTTCTCAATTCATATCTTCTCCACAGCCCACTCCCTCCCCAAAACAAATCTTAAATGTAGATTATTAATTATTCTGCATTCCCGTCATATACTATCATAGTTACTTTATATTTTACTTGTTAGAAATGGGACATTTTTCCATTAATCAAATTATCTAGTGAATGATCATAATATTTTTATCAGAAATATCCCAAGCCTTATCAACAATCCTTAAGTAATATAAAAAATGAAATATTTCCTAATATGAATGTCAAGATCTCACAATAGAACCCTGTCAAAATTTTAAGTGGCATTTATTATGTACATCTTCCTTGAGATTCTATAAAGACTTAAGAAACAGAAAGGACTAAAAAATTAACAGTCAACATTATTAATCATTCATAAATGTAAGAAGTTAATATTTATCAAAACTTATTGCATAAAACATTTATATTTTATAATTATTTTGATGCTTTTTAATAACATCCTCCTTAATTAAAATCCAGAAAAGACAGCATATTTGCAAGTATTCGGATTGGAAAGAATCAAAACAGTGAGATATAACTTTTCAATTTGCTCTTTCTTCTTTAGAGTCTGAAATTTAACAAAAATATATGATGTGATTATTTGGTCATCTTCTATCCTGTTTACATACTAGTTCAATAGAAAAATAAAATTGATTTTGTCACAAATAAGAAATCTGTTTTCTTTATAACATAACCCACTAAATTTTTTTCTTCAAAATTTTATTTGCCTATAATAATTTTCACCCACTAAAAAATGTTATCCTACTTTTCTGAATAAACCTTAAGTTTGTATTTTAAGTATTAACTAATGTTGAACAACATTAAAATGCATTCATTTTCATATCAGAGGCAACATAATACCATATGTTCTAGCATTGTTCTTTCAACTCTAATTCAAAATGAATTCCCACACATTTATAATGAATCTGCCTCCATAGTAAAGTTTACTTTAGCTATTGAAATTGTTTCAAATGGTTTATAGATAAACCATGATGTTCATCTTAATATCTATCAAAATCTATTTCCCACACTATTTGATATTAAAGCCTTGCAGAAATACATATTTTAATGCTTTTCTACCATCACAGATATTTTTATATTTAACTCAATAAACTTTAATAAGCTTTTCTCTCTGTGTGGAAATTTACTGGAGTAAAGGCCTTCAAAGATTAAGACATGGTCTTTCTCCTCCATGAACTCATACGCTTTGGGTTAACAAACACACATACAGAAGAACAAGCATTATGTGATAAATGCTACATAATAAAGTATGAACCACACACTATGGGAGCATTTCTTAAAGAGTTTGAGAGGCATGCAATCTGTGCAGTTGCACAAAACACATACTTGGACTGAATTTAGTGCTCCGCTGTCTCCATCTTCCATCTCAAATTCGTACCATTGTTTAATAAAGAACCACACATTTTCACGTTGAATTTGGTCAGTGCTGAATGTGAGCCTGTACATGTGGCAGCCAAAGTCAGATGGCAGACACTGAGGATATTGAGTACTTAGAAGCTTCCCAGAATATATGAGATGTGATTTGGATCTTGAAGATGAATCAGAATTTGGTTAGGAGAAGGAGGTAGGAGAGAGGAAAATACTTTCATAGGGAAAAAAAATAACAAAGGCATGAAATAAAATCTGCTTAGAATCTCGCATCTAGGGAAGATACAGTCAAAAGGTTAACTGTAATCTAGATTTCTGAGGCCCTTAAAAGGCCTAGCTAGAGGGTTACATTTTATTATAGGAAAAGTGATAACTTTAAGAAAGGAAATGAAATGAAATGGAAATTGGCATAAATTTGAAGTTGTAAAGAAAAATTACAAGGTAAGATTTTTGTTTGAATGTAATCACAGAAACTTCAACCAAAAACCATAAAACATCTGGAAAGAGGATGAAGAAGTGAGCAGGCAAGCCAACATTCAACAATGCACAGTGTTTGATGAATAAATCCTACAACTTGTCTTCATTCTTGAAAGACAGTACATTAAAAAGTTTTGTCAGGTCTACAAAAATGGGAAAAATGATAATATATTTAAAGGGTAATCCCAATACATTTTTCAAAAGCGATCACATATAAATTCATATCAAGCACTGAAGTGTTTACAATGGGCTAATAATTTTTACTAAATCCCCAAATGAAAAAAAGCTAAAAACAAAATCCTGATTAAGGATCCATTTAACATATAGCCCTACTTGTTAAAGACAAATATAAAAATGAGTTTTTCATGTCTGAATAAGTGTTTGATTTATTAATTTTTTCACTTCTCAACTTAATTCCTTTGAGATAGAATATGACCATAACTAAGGAAATGACTCCTTTTATGGCAAAATACTCAGAGAAGTCCAAAGCAAGCTCTTTTTTCAAAAAAAAAGATCTCAATCATCACTGTATAATTTTACCTTAGGTTAAAATGCTTAGCTTCAAACTATTTAATAAGGTATTTAATTAGAATTTTTCTTATGTCTTCCAAATCCAATCACCACCCTTCCTTTTGTTTAATATCATCAATATCCTATATGAAATTGAAGAATATATTATAAAATATGTTATAAAAAGTATGAAGATTAGAAAATAACATTTATTGAAGATTTAAATATAAAATAATGATTTTCACAATGTAATGGCATTGGCATTTGCAAAACATTCACATAAGCCAGCTAACATTTTTGAAGAATTGTTTTGTCATTTCAATCTATGTTCCATAAGATGCCGCTTATGATTGCTATTTCGTGAATCATTTTCTCAGATATCTTAAAAATGAGTTGAGTGTATTCAAATCAAGTTTTATGTACTATTTTAAGATACTGACTCATCATAAAAATATATAAAAGTTGTCTTTAAGGAATAAAACATGTATTTTTAAAACTTGCACATCTTTTAGATGTGATTATAAATACTCTGCTTATTGATAAAATAACACAGTTCTGAACAAAATTTGCCTGAAAAGAGAGAGAAAAAGAAAAAATCAATCCCTAACTTCAAAATGGTATAATGCTTGTCTTTGAAATACAGTCAGCTATCTATATCTTCAAGTTCAACATCCATGGATTCAATAAACTACTGACTGGAAATATTCAGGAAAAAAATGTGTGTACTAAGTCCAACTTTTTTCCATGTCATTATTTCCTAAACAACACTGTATGGCAGTGATTTACATAGCATTGTCATTGTGTTAACTACTATAAGAAATCTAAAGATCAAGGATATAGAAAGATTGTGATGGTTATACGGAAACATTATGCCATCTTTAAATAAATTAACTTATTTGAATGCTTATTTAATATTTTCATTTTATCTGAAAGGCAGAGAAACACAAGAGGCAGGCAGAGAGATCTTCCATCAGCTGGTTCAATCCCCAAATGCCACAACAGCCAGGGCTGGAACAGTCCAAAGCCAATAGCCCTAAACTTGACCCATGTTTCTCAAGTGGGTGGCTAGGACTCTACTACTCAGTGCCATCATTTGCTGCCTTCCAAGGCAGCTATTAGCAGGAACCTGGGCAGGAAACAAGTAAGCCAGGACTCAGATCAGGCAATCAGATATAGACAATACCATTTTGCATAGGAGACCTAAGCATTGCCAGATTTTGCTTAGAAGGTCCTAGAGAAAATCCTCCGTGAATCCCAAGGCTCAACTGTATTCCTGTGTAAACAGTTAACTTGTTTTTTCTTTTAAAAGGACACCTCTTCCATCTGAAAGACCTCCCACTTTTGCCTAATTACAAAGAAAATTGACAGAGAAATTGAAACATTGAAGGAGAACTGCAGAAAGCCTCAGATACAACTAGAGCTGGGATTTGGGGACCTGTATATGAGTTTCAGGTATGAAGCTATGTGTATACATAATGAACAATAGGAGATTGTTAAAAATAGTTAGAAACACAAGCAAGAGTTAATCATAACTGATCTTGTAAATCACATTAAGGAATTTAGATTTTTGAATTGCCCATGTTTGAAAGACATTGAATGGTTAAAAAACAAAATGGGGGTCAGAGCTGTGGCATAGTGGGTAAGTCAGCCATTGCCTGCAGTGCTGGCATCCCACATGGGTGCCAGATTGAGTCCCTGGCTGCTCCACTTCCGATCCAGCTCTCTGATATGACCTGAGAAGGCAATAGATGATGGTTCAAGTCCTTGGGTCCCTGCACCCACTTGGGAGACCCAGAAGAAGCTCCTGTCTCCTGACTTCAGATTGGATTAGCTCTCGCCCTTGAGGTCAGTTGGGGAGTGAACCAGTGGATGGAAGATCTCTCTCTCTCTCTCTCTCTCTCTCTCTCTCTCTCTTTGCTTCTCCTCTATCTGTGTAACCCTGACTTTCAAATAACTCAATAAATCTTTAAAAAAATAAAAAACAAAATGAAGTTTTGAACAAAATTTTTTGAGTTGGCCAGGTAAGAAAACTCATGACGAGTAGCTAAAAAGCATCCAACATTTCCTTTCCTCCCTCTTCATACAGAAAATTTTAATAGCAAAAAACACAATAAGTAAGTTCATTAGTATATCTGTAAAATAAGCAATTTATTAAAAAATTGGATTGGGGGCAAGCATTTGGCCTAGCTGTTAAGCTGCTGATAAGACATGGCATGCCATATGGGAGTACCTGGGTTGAAGTCCCACCTCTACTTCAGATCCAACTTCCTGTTAATGAGCACTCTGGGAGATAGCAGTGATGGCTTAAGTACTTCGTTCCCTGTCATCCATGTGGAGACCTGAATTAGTTCTTGGCTTTTGTGAGCATTTAGGAAGTGAACCAGTGGCTGAAAGCTCTCTCTCACTCTCTCTCTCTCTCTCTCTGCCTTTCAAATAAAATGAAAAAAAATATTTTAGAAAATTTAAGAAAATAATGTAAAAAAGAAAATAAAAGTAAAATTTATATTGTTTTTTGATAGTCTCTGAAAAATTGTCTTTGAATGAACTTTAAAGTTGACTTCTGGAGGAAATTTTGGAAAAATCGAATATCTCTAAATGAATTCTTATTAGAATTGTTTAGTGCACTGGGGGTATGAATGGATCAACAATACTCTAGTCAGCCATTTGATATAAAAGTAAACAATTATATCCCTTTATTGATGGGGAAAATGATTCTAAGGAGAGAGAAAACATGATTGTAAGGCCATTGAAGTTAAGCAATATACATTTAGGTCACATACCAGGCTGGATCCTTGAAAATGTGTGAGATTTATTTCTAACTCTTCATGCACTGGGAAAATCTGGCCAATAATAAATTCAGAACACACGGTAATAAAGAGAAGGAAAATAACATTAAAAATAAGTATCAACTCTTAAACTGCAACAGGAGGAATGTAGATGAGATATGAAAAAATAGTTCTTCCTCTCATTAGAGCAGTTAAACATTAGAATAGGTTATCAGGGAAGGTCTCTGCAGACTCTTCTCTTGAAGATTTTTAACATCTGAGAGGCAGCCATTTATCTTGAATGGTTGAGGGAAGTCCTGTCTGCAGGCAGGTGAAGGACTAGATGACCTCTGAATTCACAAGTCTTAAGTTACTTGTTATCAGCTGCCTGATTCAGTTATTCAGAAGTGATAATCAGCGATGTTCAGCCTTCCACAAATTAAATATTTCTCAATTTTAACGAATGAGGAAGCGTATGGGTCACAAATTCAGAGAATCATTTGTAAATATAATTACAATTAATTTTATAAAACCTGTCAGATAATAAAGTAATAAACTGTACAATTTAAAGTATGTCACACAGCATGATATTGGAAATAGCAAGCATTTATGAGAATAGTGGCACAAATATTGCTTATTGTTAATATAAATAATATATCATTTATATAATGAGTATTTGTATACTATCTGAATTATTTATGATCAATTTAAGGAAATACTTAAATCTTTCCCTTTTCTGTGATTTCAAGGAAAACAAGTTTATGTTAATCAAAATAGCACAGGATCAATAACTAATTGTGCATATAACATAGTGTCATTCCAAAGAATCACAAAGGTTCAGCTTACTCTCTTAACAAAGATTCATCTTACAACTTGAATCCATGTAACTCTTTCTCTTCACTTCCACTATGACAATCAAGCATTAGCAAGTGTGACAAATAGAAATTAACAGAATTTTTAGTATAATGATAGAAATTCCAGAATGAAGAAAGAGATAATGTAGATGCATTATTTCATTTGAATATACTATTCTTAAATAATGTTTTCTTGGAACTTCTACCTGGAAACCTTTTTTCCCTGAATATAAATTCATATTAAAAAATAAAATGTGGCTAAAAATCAGATTTAACATCATTAGGCAGTGATTATGTTATATTACACAGATGAAATTCCTCACTGCAGTATCATTAACATTTTTAAAATCTGTATAGCTACAGCTGTATTGCTTTAGTCATAGGATTTTTATAGTCCCAAGACAAAATGTGAAATGAACTAGATTGCATTGAACTTTCTCAGAACTAACAACTGACATTTTTCATAAGAAAAATTTCCAAATATTTAATGTACAGCCTAAACTTTAGATTTTGAATTGGTTTAGGTTTTCCTCTATGCTCAAAAGGCACTTAGGTTGCTCTGAAAAAGTTAATGTCGGTTCATTAAATATCAAAACTTCTGATCATTTAAAGTAAAAAAAAATCTTTAATGAAAAAGATGCTTTACCTTACATCTCCTCCTTTAAGTTAAAATAACACTTATTTCAACATATTTAAGGGAATTATCATTGCGTTCTTAGAATTCTATGGACTACATTGAATTTGTTCTCTTTGTATTAATATCACATTAACATGAGAAATGATGAGAATTTTGTTGTAATAATTATGCAATTGCTATGACCCTGAGAACCTAATGTATTAAAAAATTCCTTAAAAATTAAATAAAATAATAAATATTAGCTAAAACATTATTTTAATGAATTACTACCTTTACCTTCCCAAAGAAATAAACAATCTTTTCATAGCACAGTAATCTCACCAATTTTAATTTTTTTACTGAGGAAAAATTTCAGTAAAGTGTAAGTGAAATTAAACTAATCTAAACTCTCATTGCAATGACACAGTTAGTCAATATGTCTGAGGATTAACTACAAGTGTTAATAGAATACTCTGGTTTCTATTCATTTATAGGTTATTGTAAGTTTTAATTTTCTCCATTGCAAAGTTTAATTGACAAAAACAAAAAAAAAATCCAGTAAAGGGCTCATGGCAGCAAGGGGTCACAAACCCAAGATTCTTCTTTTCTTCTTCCTTTTTTTTTTTCCCCTTCTGTTTTGTAACCATGGTAAAACAATAGAAGTGAACTTTCCCTGAACTTTTCTCTTTAAAGGCCTGGGTCCACACTGACCCAGCAGGGCAAGCTGGAACCTGATACTATCAACCCCAGGGCTGCTAAAGCAATCAGGTTCAACAACAACCATATATGTTCCCTAATGTCACTGCTACAAAGCCAAGGCAAAAGGAGGCTATTTCTAGTAAAGAATTTCTTTCTATTGTTTCAGAGATTAATTCAATGGTCTAAACGTGCATAAAACATGGACTAAACAGTAGACTACAGAAATATATTATTGTTCTTTTATAATTGTATCAATACCAAGTTTATTTGTAGATAAGGTCTAATCCCATACACACAAAAATAAAAGCTCCCAGATGTATTATTCAAGAACAGATTATTTAAATCATTATATATTTAAATGATCTAACATTTAACTAAGTCATTTTATTAAATTCTCATGATAACTTGTCTTAAAAGGTAACACTCTGTAAGAAATTCTATTATTAAAGAACAGATTGTTTAAATCATTACAGATTTAGATGATCTTACATTTCGCTAAGCTGTTTTATTAAATTCTCATGCTAACTTGTCTTAAAAGGTAACACTGAGAATTTTTTCATGTTCTTCTACAAGCAACGAAGGCATTAAGATATAAATGATTAAAGCCACTAATTAAACTATTTGTTATTTCTCCAACTATACCATGATAGTGTATCAGACTGATTGTGGTAAACCATTTCAATTCTTTTATTCAAAGGGGTATTAGCATTTCTGTTTCAAATCCAGTTTTCAAAAATTTGTAATATTATAAATATATCATTTTTAAGATAGTGACAATATCCAATTAGAGATAAATATAATTGCTATTATTAAAAAATAATTATTAAGGAAACAATTTAGATTCAGTCTTTTTATACCTCTTAATTTAGAACTACAAAGTTTTTTATAAATTTAATAATGACAAAATATAACAGTTATTCTATAAATTGCTTAAGTTTATATACAATTTAAATATCACATATAAATTATCCTGATTACATCAAAATGTTTATTGCTATGCTAATGTAGATAGTCAATTATATTAAATAGTTCTGAATATTGTTCTATATGAGTTACTTATAGTACATTATCATGGAAACAGAGTCAATGGTTAAAGTAGTAGAGTTGTATCACGTGGATATGGAGTAAGGTCTCTGCTATGTAACAATCATCCTCTTTACACCATGGAGAAGGAATCAGAATTTTGCCCCACATATAAAAGGAGTTCAAAATAACTGAATGAAGAAATGAGGACAGTTCCAAAAAATCTAGGACATAATCCAGTTTATCAATAGCTGCTCTTAAAATCGTAATTTTCCAAAATTACATAACAAGAGAATCTGTAAACAGAAAGTAAAATGATGTTGGTCAAGAGAATTTTGGTTCATACTTTAACTTGTTAAAATAAGTCAATTACTATTTGAGATTCACCTTTGTAGGTAGAAGTAATGTAGGTATATGTAAATGTATGTTTGAAGATAGACGATAGACTGTTATATATTTTACAGATGGCAAGACTAAATATAAATATCTGTTCAAATTTACTAAGTATATTAAAGATCCTTATGAAAACAGAATTAATATTTTTTATTTAATTTTTTTATTTGACAGAGTTAGACAGCGAAAGAGAGACAGAGAGAAAGGTCTTCCTTTCGTTGGTTCACCCCCCAAATGGCCGCATGCCGATCCGAAGCCAGGAGCCAGGTGCTTCCTCTTGGTCGCCCATGCAGGTGCAGGCGCCCAAGCTCTTGGGCCATCCTCCACTGCCTTCCTGGGCCACAGCAAAGAGCTAGACTGGAAGAGGAGCAACTGGGACTCTAACCCGGCGCCCATAAGGGATGCTGGCGCTGCAGGTGGAGGATTATCCAAGTGAACAACAGCACCGGCCCCCAGAATTAATATTTTTAAACTGGCTTTCCAAGAAGTTATATGAATAGCATGATTGAAAGTGCAAGTTAAATGCTAACTGGATTTTTTCAAAGCAGAATGACAGCAAAGTAGAGAGGGGAGAGAGAAGAGAGGAGAGAGAGAAAAAGAGAGAAAGAGAAAAACAAGGGGATAGAAATCTCCCATTCACTTGTTCACTCCCTGAATGCCTCCAAAACCTGGGACGAGGTCAGTTTAAAGCCAGGAGACCAGACTCAACGCAGGTCTTCCATGTTTCACATTAGCAGGAAGCTGAATCAGAAGTTGAGTGGAGACTCAAACCCAGACCTTCTTACACAGGATGCAGGCTGTGTAAGAGACACCTTAACTGAGGCACCAAATGCACAACCACTACCTGGATTTTAAAGAGTGTTGTCAGTGATAAGAAGAAATATATGGAGGACAATATGAGAGTGTTCTTTTAATAAAAAATGGAAAGATAATAAAACCAAGAAATAAAATAAGCAGAGAGATTATAGGTCCAACCTGTGAGGTCTCGATAAATGAGTTCATTGATTCTCTTTCTCAGTTTAAGACAAGGAGTTAGGATTGTGACTTTACTGAAGAAAAAAGGGAAAGCTCACATATGCAGAAAACCTACTGCACACCAGGTAAGTAAAATGTCTATTTCATTGAACTTTCAACAACCCTTTTAAGACAGATATTATTATTTCCATTTCTCAGATGCGTAAATTAGACCTGACTGGCCCAACAGCATGACTCCTAAACTTCAGATCTCTGTCAAACCCATGCATCTCTGACTTCAAAGTCTATGCTTATTCTGTCATATAATGGTGCCTCTGAATAATGAATACAGAAAGTCATTTTGCCATGGATCAAGACAGAAACTGTCACTTAATAGGTGTGTAACCTTGGCAAGTCAACTTTTTGGAACCTACATCTTCCCTTCTCTGACACTCTCAAGGGGTTGCTATAGCAGATAAAATTTTGAAATCTGAAATAAATAATCAAAGATGCTAATATTATCATATGTAGCTAATAAGAATGTGAACAGAAAAAGGAAAAAAATGAATCCATGTAATCTGCAACATTCAAGGGTACATTTTTCCAACATAAGAAGATAGCTTCCTGTATTTGTGCCATTTATCTTCATCCCATTTGTACTTCGGTATCCATGTTTTTCCTGCTGCCCTGATTTCTATGAATAAGAACATTAAATGGGGATTTTAACTGCTATTCATACGTATTAAAATAGTGTTAGTAGATGTCTATTGATGAAGAAAGATTATATATGAAGAACATTTTCGGTGAAAAGAGAATATGAAATAGGCTGTATGTGTAAAAGTAAAAAGAAAATTTTCAGGTTAGTGGGAGAATTAATGAGTGCTAAAGAATAACTTTCTGTGGTAGTTTTCCTTAAAAAAGTAACAAAAACTGTAGTCGCAGATGAAAAGGTTTGGATCTCTCAAATAATTTTTGATCAGTTTAGAAACAACATTGATGTCTTATTCAACATGAATACAACAAACTTCAGGGAACACAGAACTGGTATTTCCCCTTTTCTCTTGAGTTCCAAATTCATCTTCCTATAGGTATAATGAAATCTGGACATTTCTCATTCTAATGTTGACTTCTTCAGCCTTAAACCTGCATCTCATTACCTACTGAATCCCACACATCTGATAAGATACCAGCATTCATCCAATGCTGAAGGCCAGTACCCAAAGAGTACTCCTAATTTCTCTCTCTCCTTAGTGTACCTTCCACATTCCAGTTCAATTATCAACAGCTTTTATTCATTCTGCTTATAATGTAAACTCAACTCATACTCTTTTTCATCCACATTGCTCCTGCCTTGTCTCAGGATCTTCCCCTCTCTTTCTACAGTACCATTTAATATTGACATTAGTGATCTACATAGAAAGCAGATTATAACACCTTCAGTGCCTTCTGCAAATCTTCGAGAAACTCAAATTTTTTCTTATAATATACAAGATTCTAAAAGTAATGCCTCAGCTCCTTTCTTATATGATAACTCCCATCTCCCTCTATAGTTGGTGCCTAATTATTTTCACAAATCCTTGCTTCACAGATACTAATCCTCTGCCTAGAATGCCCTTTCCTTTCCTTGTGCATGTGTAGAACACTACATCAATTCTTACCATCATCTTCATTAATATCTCCAGGTACACTTGCTAACCAATGTTCCTATAGCTCCACAGTATAATGGAACATATGATAATCGTTATGCAGTTAGCATAATGATCTATACATCATTTTTTCTCTAGATTTACAAGGCTTTTAAGTGCAATAATTTTTTCTATAATTTCTAATTTTTTCTATATATTTATTTTTCTGCAAAATTCAACAATGTGGCAAAAACTAGAAAATTAGTACTATGTTTATGGGTAAATCAACTGGAGAAAGAATCGATTTTTTATGCATATCCTTCCAGATAAATAGTATTTCTAATTAAACTAAAAGACATAAGATAAAATGCTAAGTAAAGGATTCCTCTAAAGAAGACTCTATTTATTTTCCATGAGTAATAAATTATATACATGCTTAGAAAATTTCACATAAGATAAACTAAAGCAAAATTATATAGAATTTGGTATGCTACAAAAAGCTTCAGTTTAAAAATGCCCTTAAGTGTCAATCAAATAATACAAAATATTAAGTCATCATTGCCCTTTAAAATCCTTTCAACAAGAATTCCCTAATTGTACTTTCACTTTATCTCACTGTACCAGTAAGTAAATAAATTAACAAAATAGCTTTTATCACACAGAATAACCTTTTAACTGAGGGATTATCTCTGGTTTATTTTTCATTTCTTTCACTGCAGATAGCAGTTCATGCCTCATTGATTAGTTTGCTAAGGTGGTGACCAGAAATGAAAACACAGTCTCTCAGATATTGCAAGGACCTGTGTGTATAATCACACACACACATACACACACACATTATACTACACACATACATACATTCTATAGCTAGAGCTAATTTAGTTTCCAAGAGACAGAGTAAAGTATTATAAATATTTCATTTATATTAGCCCATAACCAGATACAAACTCCATCTCTCAGATTTGTTTGTCATGTACACTTTTTAATGCTTTTTATTAAATTGTATTTGTTTTCTATCATAACTTAGATAGTCCATTTCATTACCTCCAAGGGAAGAGAAATAAAAGGCCAAAGGGAACAATTCTAGGTTTCTAGAAAGCACAGGCACCTAGTATGACAAAAAGTGTTCATTGAAGAAACCAGAACCTGGGAGAACATGCCACTTTCACCTGGCCTGTTGCTACCCAAGGCCTCTGTTAAGCTGTGCCCTGATGTTTGAAAATCATTGATCACCTAGGGCACTCCTCGAAAAGAACAATCACAGGTTTGAAGGGTTCATAGCCCAGAACAAAGGCAGAAGGAAAGGGACAATGTGGTGCCACTTGGGAAACAAAAGCTTTAGGAGATTAAAACAGAATAATAACTTTAAATTTTGAATAAAGAGTAAGCAAATAAAGATTGAATTTATTCCTTTTACTTCTGAGATCAAAGATAAAGGGAAACACATTTTGGCAGTTTGTCAACAGAAGTGCAAAAAAAAGTTATCTTTCCCCAAGTCCCTTTGTCCATTCAGTAGTCACACAAATGCTGAACACCCTAAGCCAATTTATCTGCTATACAACGAACATTAGGATTTGGTGCAGATTTTAGCCTGCTTATTGCTCAAGCTTCTTCATGATTTCATTATAATTTCCATTACCAAGTACACTTATTTCCTTTAGGATGGTCCACATCCTGAAACCATGATTCTATTAGCATTACCAAGTACTAGTCACCCCACCAATTGTCAACTCATCAGGCAAGAAGATTCTGAGTAGGAAAATCATAATTTGGCCATCCTCATGTCTTTTTTTTTGTGTGTGTGTGTGGAGCCTGCTTTCTTGTTGCTGTCCTTACTCCTCCTATTGACATTAAAACCTGTTACTCTAGTCATCTATACTTCTTAGTATTTTCCTTTTGATAATAAACTAAGCTCTGCAAGAATTTAGTTGATAATGAAGTCCAAAAGCTTAAATTATGAGAATTTACACTTAAAAGAGGCTTCTTCTTTGTGAATGCAACCTCTGCTGCTGTTTCTTAAGTACAAAAATAAGTGAAGCCCTTGCAGGTCACCTTTGAAAGGTTGCCTTTGACCCAATGTTCGAGAAGCTTCTTTCAACATAGGATTTGCTGCTCAAGGAATACCACAGATCCTTGTCTTACTGTAGAATCTCTTAGCCTCTTCTTTCTGCCCTTCATCCTCTTAAAAACTTAACACCTAAAATTCTCATTCATTTGACTATAATCAGATTCTATACTACTTCATGAATAGGACAAGCAAAAAATATTTATTGTGCTAAGTTAAATGCCTGATCAATGTTTCCGTACTTTGTGTAATGGCTCATAGATGCCAAAATTTCTATGTAAAAGATGATTACCTATATTTTCCTTTTGAGTAAGGGAGTAAGCTTCAAAATGTAGCCTCAAGACGTTTTATTGAATTATATTTAACGTTTCTACTTTTAGTCCCACATTTTCCTTTTTATTCATTTGCTTACCAAAATTTATTGAGAGTTTATTATGTACTAGGAGAAGATCTAGGTGGAGAAACATAAAAAACAAACACACACAGATGCTTTTAAATTAGTAGGAAAGAGAAGGCATGCAGGCTTCTTATTTCCTACTAATTTCAAGGCATCACAGCTATTTTTATCCTGGTGTAGGGGCATTCCGACAGGTGTGTGGGATTACTACTTCATATAAACTCAGTACCAGAAGAAAGTGAATGTGTTTTGATGAACACATCTCAGAACTGATAAGTTCAGAGAACATAACCGAATGCACTGTATGATTTTATATATCACCTTATTACCTTTATCTTGGTCTTGATCTTTTGTATGGATAGCAAAGCACTGCCAAAAAAAGACTAAAATGATTCCTTTAGATTAGTAGGAAAGAGAAGGCTTTTCTAAGAAGATGAGGCTTCAATATCAAGAAGTTGCCACTAGGAGAAAATCAGAGGAAATTTTTCTAGTAAATGGATGAGCAAGTACAAAACTCTAATGTGGAAAGGCTTTTGCCTGAGAAGGAAACCAAAAGAAAGCTAGCAAAGATGGATTTTTGTATCTTAGAAAGAAAAAAAAGCAATATACTATGCAGGAGGTTAGCAGTATGCAAAATTTGCATCTCTACTGACCTATCTAATATTTATTTTTGTGTTCTCCTACCAAGTCTTAACTTTTTTCTGTGCACATCACACTTTTGCACTCCCCAAATATGATATATTCTCTCTCTCAGGCAAGAGATACACCTTACTCCCCTATTTTCAGCCATAATATCAAGATCAAGGTTCAACCTATAATCATGTTTAACAAATGTGTTTGACTAACTAAATTAGAATGTTATATACATGGAAACCACTTATTTAAAATTCCAAAGCACCCCATGGTCTTTAAGTTTTCAGATTCTGTAAAGAATACCATCAGTATTTTTAATTAAGCATGAATCCTTTGCCTGCTAACTAGTTTTTTATATAAAGATGACATTATGCTAAAGGTGAATTATAAAAATGTCTATATTTAGTCTTTCTTTGTCAGTGCTCACTTTATATAAAAAATATTAAGACCAATATAAAGATAATAAAATGATACAGAAAATCATACAGTACATATGGTTATGTTCTCTGAACTTACCAGTTCTAAGATGTGTTCATCAAAACATATTCAATTTCTTCTGGTATTGAATTTATATGAAGTAGTAATCCCACACACCAGTCAAAATGCCCCTACACCGAAATAAATGTAACTGTGATTTCATATTGAAAGAAAAATGTAAATCTGACTTATAAAAAGCAATTCTCTCTTACTTGATTAACTGTAGCAATTTCCTGTTATGTATACTATAGAGCAAGTAATAATATGGGTTTGGGAAATTAGGGGAAAGTAACCTAAGTTTGCTTAAGAAATAAATCTAATACTGGTCTTCTGTATGAACAAAGTAAAAAACCATGTTTTTAAATATGATTTCACTGTAGTATACATATTAAAATATTAGGCCTGGTGCTCTTATGACACATTTGCCAAATACCACAGTAAGGTTTTTTTTTTTTATTGTTTTTCCCCAACTAGGATGACAACTACTACCTAACCTACATGATATTAAGCAGACATTTAGTTCCACTGATGTGAACAGCCAAGAGATTAATGCTGACAGAGCTAAATTACACAAGAGTCAAGAAATGTGATCCAACAATGCAATGATAATTATCACTGTGGTGGGGGCATTAAAAGAGGTGAACATATTCTCATCTACTAAGGACTCTGATTTAAAGGGCCAAACACTTCAATGCCACTTTTACTCATTAGGTAAGCAGGGCTACTTCAAATTCCATAATTATCTAACTTTGTGTACATTAAAAGCACCTTGGTTTTAGAGGCTTGGAATAGGAATGTTAGAATCTTTTTTTTTCATTTTTTAGTCATGATTTCAAAATAATGACCAATAATCATATGAAGAAAAAAAAAGAATTAGTGTTCCTTTTCCCAAAATTTTGTTTCACTGAATCTGTAGGACAAGAAGTCATTTTTTAAGTTAGGTTGTTTTTACTTTGTATGATATCAAATATTTCAGTAATTCTAATAGCATTTTTCCTCTCTAAAAATTTACCAGAAAAATAAAATATACATTTTTAAAATAAAATTTTGAATGAAAGTTTTTAACATTACGTTAAGGCATTTTGCTTCTTGAGTGGCATATTAGACATGTGAGTTGTAAACATATATCTGAACACTTCAATAATCCTTTTGGATAGTATCTCTATTATAATGATATTTATTATAAGGATAAAATAAGAAATATGTTCTTAGGTAATTATAGATCTATACCTTTACTTTTACTCCAATATATATTAATCATCTGAACAGTTTGTATATTAGAGAGACATAGTCCTTAGCATATACAGCCTACACATGCTAGTTGCTATAATTAGGCCCTACAGTCAGAATGAAACTGAGGAAACCACCTAAAGACATAGGGCAGGATTTTAAGTTCAGTAAGTTTTAATTTTTCTTCTGCAGTATACTAAGTCCCTCTAACTTGAAGTTTGTTAAGCCTGTCAGTGAGTACAGATTTTTTTATGAAACTGGATAGAAGTTACAGATTAGCTGTTTCTTTAAAAAGAAAAATCCAAAACCAATATTTACTTTTAATTACTATTAGATGGGGTAAAACAAGTTGCCTCAATTGGAACCACCTATGGTTTTCCCGTGCAGCCACTCATGAATGAATCTCACTAAAACCACAGAACTCCTTTACTTAAGAGCTTTCTCAACAGCACTTGAAATTTGGAAGAGGGGTACTCAAAGATAATAATAATTCAAAAATACAATAGTAGTCTGGTTTATAAATTTTTATGAATTGAAAATTATCCCAAAGAAGATATTCATCCTATTCTCATGTATAATTTTATCTCCCTGGAAGCAACAGTTCCATATATGTTGATAAAGAACTGAAGGGCCAGCCATATAGTACCAGTCAGGTTAACAGGATGAGGAAAACGATTTGGATTTTAAGTCAGGAGTTACAGGTTTCAGTTTTTTCCTTGTCTGTGTGATATCAGTGTTTCTGGAGCCTGTGCCTGCACTCATACCCAGGGGATTAAATACACGATTGTTGGCTTTTTCATAAAGCAATCAGAATGTGTGGCCCAGCAGCAAAAGGAAGGTCCTGATCATGTCTGCCCTCAATGCTTGGCTAGGGTGAGAGTATTTGATATTTGGAGATTTTGTAAAGGAATACCCAATACCATCTAAATACTTCCATAATTGAGAAGAGCAGAATACGGTAGGTGTTCCCAGGTGCCTTCTCAACTCTCTCCATAGACGGTGGTAAAAAAATCAGAGAGCAGCCATACATTTACCCATCCTAAATGAAACAAAAGCACTGAAAAGTGTCTTAGTTAACATGTCACTCCAAATATTTAATCTCATGTATTAAGATACTTTATAACTTCAGACAGCACAAATATATAGGTGTCAATAACACTGAAAATCTCTTCTGATCCTGGTTTGCACTTAATACAATGACAAGGAAGGAATTTAGTTTTAGTAAGATGTTTTCTTTAAAATTTGTTTTCTAATCCCACATCAGTTTTTCTCTTTTTTAAAAAGAAACAATTTTTGATTCAAAAATAAACTTTTAAAAAGGTTTATTTACTTGACAGAGACACACACACATATATCTTCCCTCTCCTGGTTCACTCCATAAATGCTTTCAACAGGTGAGGCTGGGCCAGGCGGAAGCTGGGAGCTGGAATTCAAGACTCCCAGGTGGATGGCTGGAACCCAATTACTTGAGCCAACACTGCTGCCTCCCAGGGACTACATTGGCAGGAGGCTGGAATCAGGAGGCAGAGGGAAGAATGGAACCCAGTCACATCAAGTTAAAATGCCAGCATTTTAACTGCTAGGCTAAACACCGGCCTCTGTTTGTTAACATTTAAACAACAGGTTATTGTTTTGCATTTTTGTTTTCACTTTCAGAATAATTTACTAGGCAGTTATAATTCTTAGATTACTCTGAAGAGGTTTTTCAGTATTGAAAACAACTTGCAGGCATTAGTAATACCTAAGATTCTTAAAAAAAAAAACTAATTTGGTTCTAACGGGAAATAGTTCAAACTCATTAATTTTCAAAGTAAAGCCATTAAAGTAAATGGAAAGATTTCTATCATCAAAAATTTCTAAGGGGTGTATGGTTGTATTTATCTTGTTGCACTCAAATGAAAAGTCATTTAACCTTTGAAAAATCTTTTGGAAAACAGCTTTCTAAGCTGACACAATTACATTTGGTGACTCCAAACTAGGCAAAATTTGCTACCCCTCAGCAAATATGATTTCTAAGTAACCAATATAATTACTTAAAATGATTAAAAATAATATATCCAATGTATGTCAATTTAAATCTTAATTTACTCAAACTGAACAACAGAAAAGCAGGAGATAAAATTTACAGAATTCTGCAACCTATCATTCTAAACAATTCAGAAACATCCCTGAAATGACACATATTTATCATATGCTTCTTTTTCTGAATTGTTCTTAGTTTCACACTCAGAGAGGTAAAGTATTTCAAAATGAACAATGTGTCTAAAAATGTATAGGAAATTTATCTTAGTTGTAAGAATACGCTAAATTACATCATGCCTAGAGTTTTAAAGAGAAACTAATTATAGAACCAGCATCATGGTGTAGCAGGTAAAGCGGCCACCTGTGATGCTGGCATCCCAGATGAGCACTGGTTTGAGTCCCAGCTGCTCCTCTTTTGATCCAGCTCCCTGCTAATGTGCCTGGGAAAGCAGCAGAAGATGGTCCAAGCATTTGGGCCCCTGCCACCCAGTTGGGAGACCTGGATGAAGCATCTGGCTCCTGGTTTTGGCTTGCCCCAGCGCTGGCTTTTGCAGCCATTTAGGGAGTGAACCAGCAGAAGGAAGACTTTTTTCTCTTTCTCTTTCCTTCTCCATCTCTTCCTCTTTCTGTAAATCTTTCAATATGCAAATAAATTTTTTAAAAAGAGAGAGAAAAATTATAAAGGAACTCAGCAGTTCCATATAGTTTATGATATATGGCCATATTTGAGGAATAAAAATATTCAAATATTTGGCAGTCTAAAACACTCACCCTAGAAATTTTCATTCATGGAAAAATCATTATGTTACAATGAATGTCAATACAACTAATTATAACTTTTTGATTTGCAAAGTAACAGCAATTTTAACAATTCCAACGGCAAGTGCAAAACCTTTAAACAAGTGATATCACAACTAGCAAAGAATGTGGTCTTCTCAGCTTCAAGTGCTCTGTCCAGTGCAGCCATTAAGTAGATGAAGGAAGAGATTCAGTTAAGTTTTTAAAAAGAAGGCAGAAGAGACGTAAATATGCCATAAATTAAGCAGAATATGAAATTCTTTTAAAACTCTTTTGGAAACTGTATTGGTTCTTCTCTTCTTTGAATCCATTGTGATGCCCTACTTTTAATATTAGAATAAAAATACTTTTGTTTCATAAGTCTCAAGGAAGTGATATTATATGTATCATATGGTCATATATATGATCAATATAACAGCATATTGATCAAACCATATATAGACTTTAAAGCCAGCTAAATCTTGATGCTTTCTCAAAATACTTTTAAATATTTGTTTTCTCTGAAACTTTATTGTCATTTTAAGTGACGTTTGTGCAACAGATGTTCTCTGTATGAAATTTTTGGGTATAGAATCGATAATATCTATTAGAAACATGAATTCCTTCATTTACCACAATGTTTGAGATAACAATCATCATTGAAAATAAGACAAAAATGCAAGATATTTTGATTGGATTCTGCTCTGAAAATAAATTACACAGTATTGAAAAATTAACTAATAGAATATTTAAGAAAAGTATGTTTACACAAGACTGATCTGTTTTAGAAAACTGCTTGGTTTATAAAAGCATTGGACTATATGTTTTGATTTTCCTTTCTGGTTTCACATACACACTTTGTTCCATGAAATTATGCACTTTGTATCATTTTTTGCATTATAGTAGTTTATCCTTTCAGATAATGAATCTCCTTGGAGAACCTGTTGAAATTATAGAGCCCTCTAATAATAAATGGACACAGTCATCTACTCAAAATTATGTACGTGACTTCAAGGTCTTCACAGTTAACCACACCCCAGAGCCTCACTTGTGGGCTAAGACACTGTTGGGAATGTTTAAAACTCCTATGCTTCCCAGTGCTTTATATACCTGCATACCTATTCTTGTGAATAAACTGCATTTTGAAGCGATATAAATTTGTGCCTCTTAAGAAGGGAAAAAGTGCATTTTTCTACTAATTGTCACATAGGCAACTGTGTGACAATACTGAGAGAAAAATTAAAAGAATACATTTATGTCTGGGTTTTTAAAACTGGGTTACTTGAGTCAACTAATGAGTACGAAACAGCAAGCTCCTTATAACTTAAGACATTATTTTCAATGAAAGAAATAAATAAGTATATTTCTAAACAAAGTCATATGTATATTTTATCCCTACAGAACAAATTCTAATTGAAAAAGGTAGATAGGTAACAAAAATAAAGTGGTATTTGTTATCTAATACACAATGAAAAAAGTCTATATCCAAGTTCAAATATTAAAGTGAATTAAGGAGGCAACAATTCCACAGGAGAATACATCATTTCAGTCTAATTTTAGTATGCAATTCTCCTTATTAAATATCATGTGTGAAATAGTCTTATTTATCATCTTATCTCATTAGGTATTGTCTAGAGAGGCAATTTTGAAAAAGAAAAGATGGTTAAGAAGACCTTATTTAACTCAAATTAGATTTGATACCTTAAATGTTTATCTAATATAATCTTTTATTAAACAATTTTTGAGCTCCAGTATATTTTTGTAAAGTTTTAATAACTTTCCTATAATTAAAAATAGCATATGATATCAGAGACCAGCAGTAATTAAAAGTAACAGTAATTAAAAGTAATCATATGTAGAGAAATGTGTAGAAAATAAAGAGATCTGTACATATTTTGTTAAGGATTTATCCCTTGATCTGCTGCTTTCTAAGTGAAATGAAACAATGCCCATTATTAAAATATAGGCTAAGTTCTTGGCCTGATTTTCTGCTTTTGTAAAATGCATTGCTTGAGAAACAAGTCTTCAAAAAACAAGGCCTAAAAAAATCTACTACTCAGGGTGCCTTTGAGGATATTTAATTAAAATCTAATCCTGCATTCATTAAGGCTCACATAAATTAAGCTGTCATTCATAAGATTTATGGATTCTCATTTGCATATTGCATACAATTCATCAATTACTCAAGTATGAAAGGAGCACATTTCCCTTGGAGCTGCCTGCTACCCTGCCAACATCTGAAATGAGGGAAGGAGCAAGACTGTCAGGCATTCACACAAACTTTCTTCCAAATGTCTGCTCCGTGATTAATCTAATTTTCTAGATATTCCCTACAAGATATACCAACAGCCCTGGTGCACATTTCTATTATTTCTCCTGTCTTCATCACCAGAATCTTCTAGTCATTGAATGCTTCTTCATGTCTGAGTGATTATTATTTATTTGCTAATGATATTGGGCATTAATGATTTCTCTATCTCAAAATGTGTCTGATACGTACAAAGAAGGAAGCTATACATGTGTTGATTTTTAGTATTTTTTGCTATCAATGATCAGACTGTTTTATGTAATAAATCTGAAGTGAGTAAATAGAATAAAACAAAATATTGCTCCAGGGTGTAACTCACATAGAACCTTAGCTTTCAGAGAATCTTAGCATTTCAGAAGAACCTAAAACAAAGCCACATAGTAAATTGCTGTTTCTATTTTTTAATATAAAGATAAATGTCACTCAATCCGCTGAAGGTATATATTACTGCACTTTTCACAGTTTTAAGCAAAGCAGCAATCCAGATTAGTTTGTTTTCACTGTACATAAAGCATACTGTGCTAATTCACTTGTCGTCTCTGGGGAATAAATCTTAATTTCAGTGGCACAAGTTGGAAGTAGCACTCCCTTCTCGACCATATTCTGGAAACTTTCCCAACAGGCATATGATTGGATGTGGAATTTGATGCAAAACACTCCCCACATCCAGGACTTCTACAACCAAAATACATGAATGTATCAGCACTCTCAAAAACCACTGCTCTGCAATGCCGCTTCATTGGTGTCTCTTACGTGAGAAAACAGGAAGAAGTGTCTTTCAAAAAGCAGTAACTTGCTATGGAGTGCATATATTTTACTACAAAGAAAAAACATTTAATTCTGATATTTAGAAAGCATATTTGGTAACAAGAGGAAATTTATTTCGTGATACAACATTTGACAAAACTATGACCTTTCCTATTTTGAAACATTTTTAGAATCCAAATTTGAATTTCTAAATTAAGACATAAACATCTTAGGTTAAGTGTTAAATTATAATAAGAAATACCAGCAGGTTGATATCGTTAGCAAAAAGTCTAAGGAAATGAGTATATGGCTCTAACCAATATATCAGTGTAATCATAAAAATTTACACTTTACAAAAACTGCTTCATAAGAGAAAAATGTACTCATCAATAATAATTGCCACTAACTCTTTACAAATACATTTAACATAACAGATAAATGACTTTATATATTTAAACAGAAAGATGAAATCATTAGCATGCTCAATTTATAAAATGTCTTTAAAACTGAAATCAAACAACAGATAAGCTCACGCTTTTCATCGATTCAAGCTGGATGGTTCATCACAACTTTCAGATATCCATGCCTGAGACACTTCTGTGTGTATTGTCTGTCTTTTTAACTCTTGCATTCTTCACATTTCAGTCTTCTCAGCATGAGCTGTCTACTTTATTCTACCTAAGTAATATGTAATAGAAAAGGAATTGTGCTGCCTGTAATAATAAAACTTATTTTTATTTCTTCAATGCAAACCACCTGTTTGGGTTTTGTTGTGTTGTTGAAATTCTTAACTATGTACATTAAACATGATAATCACTTACCTTATCCAATTTAATAGAAAGTGAATGAAAGCATATGGAAAGCTTTTTAAAATTTTTTAGATTTGGATTGTCCCATGAAAGAATTCAACTCAGACTGATAAAGGAAAACCAAGAAAATCTAGCAGTGGTGGACAAGACGGAAGAAAGATTGACCAGATCACCTTGGGCACTTCATCTAAATTGAAGATTTTGCATTAAGCATTTTGTATAGAGTAAGTGAAATTGATTCACATCCCAGAGTGCAAATTTGTTTAGAATAAATTATTCTCAAAATGGATGTGCATTTTTATCTTTCATAACCTTGTTTTGATTAATCATCAGTTCTGAACTGGCATTTCTGAGCCAAACCCCATATTCTCAGGCACACATATGCAAGAAAATTCTAATAGATTAAATGTCAAAAGGAGTGGGGAAAATCTAGATTGTGTAAAATTTCCTTTCAAGTATATGAGTTTAAGAGATAATTATTTCAAAACCATATACAGTAATGAATAACTAAGGATACTGCTCTGTTTTAGTAAAAAATAAATATATTAAAGAAATCATCAACACGGCAATAACCTTGATAAGAACCTTAGCTGATGATGATGCACTGCTGGTAATGAAGATTGATATCCATAAAATGAAGATATCACAAAATCATTCACATGCTGGCACGTTGCTATTTATGCTACATTACTTAATACTACTAAATATTAGTCAGGGCTTACGGAATTTATGAAAAATAATAACAGCACAATGGAAGACATGAAAACAACAGAATGAAACTTGCTTAGCACCAGCTGACAATAAAATAGGCATGTGTAAATTCAATTGTTATTGTATTATGTAAGGTGATGAGGTTTTCCATCTCTACAGAACATTAGGTAATTAGCATCATTCAACATACAGTAAAAACAATAAACGCCCTCAAATAGTTTAAGAAGCTGTAAAGCAGATTAAACCTGTTGTTTACCTGAGGAACAGAAATATATACTACTAATTCTACCTTTATTTGAAAACCCCCTGATTTAGCAGTGTATCCTAAATCCAATAATGGGAAGTGAACATTGTATTGTAGCTCCTCTCAAAAATCATTCTACCAAGTTATTTTGTATATGTGTATCACTTCTACAAAGAAGCATAAAAGAAAGAAGTCAATTCCTCATGGCACAGTGAAGGTTGATCAGCTTTACTTAAAACCAGAAAAATAAAGCAACCCAAAGGACAGAGAAGCTCCAAGGAAGGGCAATGTCATCACCTGGGGCTACAGCCTCATCTGATCTGCACAAACCTGTTCTCCAAGAAGAATCAAGTATTTAAAATATTTACTCATTTCTTTTTCCAAGGTTAACAATTAGTTGCACAAAAGCAATAAAAAATGTGTAAAACATATGGTTTTTGGTAGCATGAAGAACAAGTCCCTCAAATCCAAATATATTTGCAATGAGCATAGGAGTCATGCATGAAAGCCCCAAAAACCCATTCAATCAAGAAATATTTACTTCTTTTGAAAAATGCCATTTGATTTAAATTTGTTCTTCTATATATTGTATATGTATTTGAGAATGCTTATGTATATTCACATATCTGTATACATACCTATTACCTATGCAATGTATATGCTCACAAACTTCATTATTTTGCAATATGGACACAAAAATGCCTAAAATATTATGTACTCTCTCACTGATCCTGAGAGCTCACTTAGCAAAAGACAAATTTTATTTTATCCAGAAATTAATATTTCTGTTAGAAACCGTATAATTATTTTCATTAATTATAATTGCTATGAAAAATATCTAGGATTATACATGTCAGTATTATTCTAAAAAGTGAAAATTTTATTTAAGGAATATTACCTAATTTCAGAATGCTGAAAGCTTTCAAAAGACAGTAAAAGTCTAAAACGCTATATTTTAATTAGATTGTAAAAAACACGGTCTTGGCCGGTGCGGCGACTCACATGGCTAATCCTCCACCTGAGGCGCCGGCACCACGGGTTCTAGTCCCGGTCGGGGCACCGGTCCTGTCCGGTTGCTCCTCTTCCAGTCCAGCTCTTGCTGTGGCCTGGGAAGGCAGTGGAGGATGGCTCAGGTCCTCGGGCCCTGCACCCACATGGGAGACCAGGAGGAAGCACCTGGCTCCTGGCTTCAGATCAGCGCAGCGCGCTGGCCATAGTGGCTATTTGTGAGGTGAGCCAATGGAAGGAAGACCTTTCTCTCTGTCTCTCTCTCTCTCTCTCTCTCTCTCTCACTGTCTAACTCTGCCTGTAAAAAAAAAAAAAAAAAAAAAAAAGTCTTTCTTTTTTAAAAGGAATGTAATTACAATAATTAACCATTATCTTAATTGTAGTTTATCTACTTTACAGAAGGGTGTGGTAAGACTGAACACTTTTGCAGTAATCTGAAATGTGTGTGGAAGCTCTAACTTTGCAAAGGAAAGCTCTGTAGGTATGTAAGATTCTTCAGAGGACAGAAATGTCATTATGCAAGCAGGCCTGGTTAGAAACAAAACAAAACAAGACTCTAATTGTGAGTCTATCCCTAAGGTGCAAGCAGATATTGAGCAAGCCACTTAACTGTGATGCCTTGGTTTCTTGTTCATTTTAGAAAACATAATGCAAAATCAAAATTTTATCTAATTTCCATGGTTTGTAACATTAAATCTCAAATAATAGAATAAATTCTGATGTCAGAATTTCTTGAGGTTAAAATATTGGGAAGTTTTGAGAATGGATGGCTCAATCCTAATGGAGGCCCTTTTTTCAAAATAACATTTTCTGTTTTTTTTTTTCCCAAAATTTGTTTATGTATTTATATGAAAGGAAGAGGACAGAGAGAAAGAAGGGTCTTCTATCTTCTGTTTCACTCCCTGAATGCCTGACACAGCCAGTGCTGGCCCAGATCAAAGCCAGGAGCCAGTAACTCCTTCCAGGTCTCCTACATGGGTGGCAGGGATTCAAGTACTTGAACTATCATCTGATGCTTCTGAGATGCATAAGTAGGAAGCAAGATCTGGAGCAGAGTAGCTGAGACTTAAGCCAGGCAATGTGATATGGCATGCAGTACCCTAAGCAGCACATTAATCCACTGTGCCACAATGCCTGCCTCCTTTGTTTTTTGTTTTGTTGTTTTTTTCATATTGATTTGAAAAACAAAATGACAAAGAGAGAAATATCTTCCATGCCCTGGTTGACTCCCCAAATGCCCACAACAGCTAAGACTAGGCCAGGTCAAAGCCTGGAGCCAGGAACTCCATCTAGGTCTCCCAGATGAACAGTAAGAACACAAGTGTCTGGCCCATCATCTGTTACCTCCCAGACTCAATAGCAAGAAGCTGCATCCAAAGCAGAAACAGAACTCAATCCCTGACACTGATATGGGATGCCGGTGTCCCAGGTGGTGGTTTAACCCGCTGTGAAACAACACAAGAGCTGAATGCCCTTTTTAAAGAAACTTAGCCCTGAATTCTGAAAGATCCCTTCTCTATCAAAAGTCAAATTTTACATTCTTTAGAAGTTACTGTAAAGATCAAATAGAATAGTTCATTTTTGCCCCTGTAGTTCCAAAGGTTCTTCTGAAATTACTCTTTCTCTCTCCAAACTGATAACTCATAACTGAGTTTGCAATCAATTAAAATATATAAATAATGTGCACACATAATATTGTAAATGGCAACACTTTAAACTCTTTCAATGAGGGATCTTCCCTACACTTTTATGAAAATTGTGTTATCACTCTGATTTGTCATTTCAGTCTGCCACTTTTAAAAGATCTTGATTCCCTCATTATCTGCAGCTCCATCTACACTCAATAAGAAGAAAGAACACTTCCATTTTTCCACTTTGATTTTTTTCATGAAATTTATCAGCTCTATTTCAAAGGTTCTGTTCAACCTACCCACTCCTTCATTATCTTTTCTAGAGCCCTAGGTCAGCCTTTAGTTTAATTACCACTCCTCTTTGCTTAAAAACCATCAATTGGCTCTCTATTCCCCAGTGCAAAGGTCAGCAAATTGCAGTCTGCAGGCCAAATCTTGCCTACATGTGTTTATAAATATGGTATTATTGGAAAAAAGCCACCATCATTTGTTTGTGTATTACCTATGGTTGCTTTCACTCTACAATTGCAAAGTTGAATAGTTACAACAGAGAACATATGGCTTGCGAAGTCTACGATATATACTATCTGGCCCTTTCCAGAAAAGTTTGCCAACCATTCTCTTACAGGATAGTTGCAAATTTTTCTCACCTTTATATACTCTATCATATCTTTTCCTCCAGCTGGAATGCCTTTCCCCAATACGACTTCCAGACTATGTTATAATCATATAACAAGATCCTTTTAATAGAAAATACCATTCCTATATAGTAGGTTATAACAATATATCATTCATACCCATGTTTTATTTTAACTTCTATTGCTATTTGGTATTTTTATTCTTTGGACCCCCTTTGCTAACTTTCACACTGCACTCATACATATTAAGAGTTATAGAAAGCCTTTTTCCAACCAGCAGGAAGTGATTTGGACAGCACCAGGCAGCAAAGGCTCCTTACATAAAAAAGAATAACTCAACAATCAGATTATACCAACGCATTGATGACCTACTCAGAGTAAGCTAATCATTTTTGCAGTTTCACAGCATAGGAGAGCATTTCATGAATAAGTTGGAACTAGCACTGTGGCGTAGCGGGTAAAGCCCCCTCCTGCAGTGCTGGCATCCCATATGGGACCTGGTTCAAGTCCCGGCTGCTCCACTTCCGATCCAGCTCTCTGCTATGGCCTGGGAAGGCAGTGGAAGATGATCCAAGTCCTAGGGCCCCTGCACCCACATCGAAGACCTAGAAGAAGTTCCTGGCTCCTGGCTTTGGATCAGTGGAACTCCAGCCATTGCAGCCAATTAAGGAGTGAACCAGAGGATGGAAGACTCTCCCTGCCTCTCTTTCTCTCTCTGTGTAATTCTGACTTTCAAATAATTAAATAAATCTTTAAAAAATGGTTAAGTAGTCATCATATGGAATTCATACTATTCCCCTAAAATGAATACTTATATATAATCTTGATGCATAAAAATCCTTTCCTGGGTGCTGGCATTGTGAAACTGCTTGTGACACCAGCATTGGATACTGGAGTGCCAGTTTGAGTCCCAGCTGCTCTGCTTCTGTTCCAGCTCCCTGCTAAATGTGTCTAGGAGGGCAGCAGAAAATGCCCCAAGTAGATGGGCCCCTGCACCCACATGGAAGATCTGTATGAAATTCCTGTCATCTGGCGCAGCCTGACCAAGACCTGATGGCTGTGGACCTTTGGGGAGTATACCAGTGGATGGAAGGTCTCTGTTTCTCTTTTTCTCTCTCTGTGATGCTACCTTTCAAATAAACAGATCTTACAAAAATTATTTCCTACTAGTAAAACCAAAGCACATGCATTAAAACAGATTTTTAAAAAAGTAGAACACACTTAAATATGTACTCCTTCCTACCTGTGAATGGCATTGCTCAGATGAGTTAATGTTCTTTACCAAACATTTTGTGGGAATTAGGACTCAAAAAATAATTTAGATTATCAAGAAAAGAGTCTGATTATTTTTACTTCCCATGAAATAATCCATTTCAAAGTTTTACCTGTTTTTGTTATAATACAATCAATCTACTTTTTATAACACAACACAGAATAGAAATTTGTTTTAGATAATGACAAGGATTTGGGCCAGATTGTGGCTATCAGTGAAATTAAAGGCACGCTGCATGCCATGTTTGGCAGCTGTAAGCGATTGCTGGGTATTTCACATTTCTCTTTTTAATAAAAGGTCATATAAAATGCTTTAAAAATCTGTCTTTGTGAGAGTAACCACCAAAAGCACTGAGTTGAGTCAAGAGAGTATGGGAAATGTCAGTAAAAAGGTAAAGGTACGCATGTATTTTCTAGTCATAAACCCCAAACAACAGGAAAAAGTTTTGAAGAACCAGATCCTAGGAAAATAGCTGTGGCTGCTTCTAGAGACCAAAGGATAACAACTACTGAAGATAGAACTTACAGGAAGAGGACAAATCTTACCCATGCTCATTGTGACTTTCCTTAGAAGATCTGGTTAACACAAGACACATAAGATTTGCTCAAACATTTACTGAGTACTTATTATGTGTATGGTAACATATCTGTGCTGAAATACAAAAGTCTAGAAAAGATCTTGAACAGGGGACAATTTTGTCGATTAAACCAGACAGGCACATGGAAAAGCCTAGTAAATAGTTTTTTTTTTTTTTAAATCAACTATCACAATGAGGAATATGGGTTCAAAAATGCAGATGATAATAGAAGCAGTTTTTCTCAGAAAGACAAGAGAAACGTAGCCTGGCTTAATAAGCAGAGTAATATAACCAAAGTGGAAATGTAAGAGCATTCTAATATAATACAAGAGCCTTGTTACTTCTTGTAAGAGTCAAGTCAGTATGAACATTCACTTTTTTTTTTTTTTTTTTTTTTTTTTTTGTTTGGACAGGCAGAGTGGACAGTGAGAGAGAGAGACAGAGAAAGGTCTTCCTTTTTGCCATTGGTTCACCCTCTCCAATGTCCACCGCGGCCGGCGCGCTGTGGCCAGCGCACCGCGCTGATCTGAAGCCAGGAGTCAGGTGCTTCTCTGGTCTCCCATGTGGGTGCAGGGCCCAAGGACTTGGGCCATCCTCCACTGCACTCCCTGGCCACAGCAGAGAGCTGGCCTGGAAGAAGGGCAACTGGGACAGAATTCGGCGCCTCGACCGGGACTAGAAGCCGGTGTGCCGGCGCCACAAGGCGGAGGATTAGCCTAGTGAGCCACGGCACTGGCCAAACATTCACTCTTTTTAAAAACAGCTAAGATGTATACCTAAACTAGATGATCACAATAGGGCTGAGTGGTGACTATGTTTTCTTAGTAGAGCTGATGGACAGGAATACATTCATCCTTTTCAAAAACAGTTTGTGAACTTTAATAACATATAGTGTATTAAGTACCATAAGCTCAGCTCTTCAGTACAGAAAAGAGTATGACACGGGTCCTATTTTCTTAATAGAGTGAATAGAATATACATGTTTATTTGAAACTATGACACCATATACAATGTGATAAACATCATTTCAAGAGTTGAAATGAGGGGCCAGTGTGGTACTGTAACGAGTTAAGCCACTGCCCGCAATATTGGCATTCCATATGGGCACCGGTTCAGGTCCAGACTACTCCATTTCTGCTCCCCATGCCCTGGCCACTGTGAACATTTCAGGAGGGAACCATTGGATGAAGATCTCTCTATCTCTCCCTCTCTCTCTGTTGTAACTCTGCCTTTCAAATAAATAAAATAAATTTTTAAAAATAAATAAGTAGTTTAAGAGACAAAAACTACAGAGTTAAAAGAGAGAATAGTGATCGTGTGAAACTATCAAGGTATATTTGGAGGAGGTGGCCTTTGAGAGACTCTGGAACCTAGGTGGGACTTGGAATTCAAGACCTGGGCAAGGAAATATGGAATTAAGTTGGAGAATGTGCATTCCCAGCCAACTGACGAACAACAGCAAATGCATAAAATGTTTTTTTATGAAAGAGGACAAGTAGCTTAAGTTAGTGATGGCATCATTTAAACTGGAGAAGAAATAAATCTAGAAGATGTTTGTCATTGTTAGTTGGTTTCAAAGATAAATGAGGAGATTGAGCAAGGACATCACTTCCATGTATTTGTCCTAAAGCCTATGTTGCCCCAAACTACATTAGCAATACTTTAGGCAATAGGAATGGAGAAATTGGGAGAATACGAAGTTATAATCAACAACTCTTAGTGGTTTATAAAATGTAGCGGTCAAGTGAATAAAGCCTCTTTATTAATAATGACTGAAAGTATTAGAGCTGAAGTACTTGGCTGAAACTTATGGGATTCTGCAGGATGAGCAGCATACGGTGAAGTTCAGCTTTGAATGTATTTTGGTGGAGACAGAAGTTATATGTGATGTTAATCAAGCAATTGGACAAGAACTACTAGTGCTCAGGAAACAGAAAAAATATGTTTGGATGTCATCTGCAGAGAAACAATCACTCAAATCAGAAGTTCTTTGATATTTTAAGACAGCATGACTCTTAATGGCTCCAGCATGTTTTCCAGAATTGTTATGTTTGCGATAGTTAAGAAAACTTCACCACAGAAGTGATTCTCAAGTGAGTAGAAGCCACCATCAAGAAAGTGAAAAGACAGCCTCAATCATGAGGGGGTACAGGTGACCCAGGTGTGTTGGCAAGGGAAAATCAGGAAAGAAGGAAGTTTTGTCCCACTATTTCCAAATTTAACAGTTTGTAAAAGGACTACTAGCAATTCCAGAGTGAAAGAGCCATATTAACAGCATTAATCAAGAAATAAATGTTAGGGATAAAGAGTTCAGAATTATAGGATGTAAACAAGTGAGGCGAAATTTAAGGAGAAAAGTTTTAAAGGGCAATTGAAGCCGGCGCCACGGCTCAATAGCTAATCCTCCACCTTGCAGCGCCAGCAAACCGGGTTCTAGTCCCAGTCAGGGCGCCGGATTCTGTCCCGGTTGCCCCTCTTCCAGGCCAGCTCTCTGCTGTGGCCAGGGAGTGCAGTGGAGGATGGCCCAAGTACTTGGGCCCTGCATCCCATGGGAGACCAGGAGAAGCACCTGGCTCCTGCCTTCGGATCAGTGCGATGCGCCGGCCGCAGTGCACTGGCCGCAGCGGCCATTGGAGGGTGAACCAACGGCAAAAGGAAGACCTTTCTCTCTGTCTCTCTCTCTCACTGTCCACTCTGCCTGTCAAAAAAAAAAAAAAAAAAAAAAAAAAGGGCAATTGAGAAATTTAAGTACAAATGTTTGTGGAGGCCAGTATTCATAAAGTTGTGTATTTGAGACAGAAATGAATCAACTTTGTTAAGAAATTGGTCGGCCGGTACCCCGGCTCACTTGGTTAATCCTACGCCTGCGGTGCCGGCACCCCGGGTTCTAGTCCCGGTTGGGGCACCAGTTCTGTCCCGGTTACTCTTCCTCCAGTCCAGCTCTCTGCTGTGGCCGGGATTGCAGTGGAGGATGGCCCAAGTGCTTGAGCCCTGCACCCGCATGGGAGACCAGGAGGAAGCACCCGGCTCCTGGCTTGGGATTAGCGCAGCACGTCGGCCAGAGCAGCCATTTGGGGGGTGAACCAATGGAAGGAGGACCTTTCTCTCTGTCTCTCTCTCTCACTGTCTAACTCTGCCTGTCAAAAAAAAAAAAAAAAAAAGACAAAAAAGAAATTGGTCAATGAAAATAAAAGAGGAAATCATGATTTGAGGTGTTAACAGCATTTGAGGAAGATGAACATATATCTAGAATAGCAGTCTTCAACAGAAATATTCTAAATACCCTACATGAAATTTTAAATTAAAAATTTTAAATTAATTAAAAATTTAAAACAAGGAAGTAAAATTAGAAAGATTTTAATTAATACATTCAAGATATTCAACATGCAATTGATGTGAAATTACTGATACTATACATTTTTCCCCTATGTTTTCTAAAGATGGCATGTACTTCACACCTGTAACTACCTCAGTTTAGACTGTCTACACTTAAGTGCTTTTAAGAGCATATGATCTAGAAGCCACTCTACTGGACAGGACAATTTTAGAAATAGAGTTAAAAGCCTGGAATAATGGCTTCTGAAGTTGTCACTTGACTGTTAAATTTGGTTAGCTGGCTGATAAGAATTAATGCACATGTATTTATTTTCTCCAATTTTTATCTTTAAGTACAAATGGAACTAAGATGTTCAAATTGAGAATCCAGAGTATTGCTAGAATTTCTTTGTAACTAAAACAAAAATAATTATTTTGAAATAGGAACTTAAACACTGAAACTAACCACAAGAACTTTTAAAGATACAGTGCAAAAGTTAAAAATGGAAAACACTTCCAGGATTTCTGAAGTAAGACACAATATAAACACAGAATGAGAATTGGTTTAAGAATTTCAAAACCATTTCTCATGAAATCATAATTGTATCAACTTGTACAAATAAAAGGTCAAGAACTTTACAAATAATTGCATCCAGACATTGTCTCATTAACTAGAATCCCACATGCAAAAGTAATTCAACATCTACTGGATTTATCCTCTGCTCACTCTGTTTTCTCAAGACTCATGCAGACAGCCAGATTATACATCTGACATCTCTTCTTTGCATCATTTTTTACTACCTACAGCAAATAAAATTAATTCCAAATACTTCACTCTTTATCAATCAACCAAAGAAAAATTCACTGTAAAATACTACCAATAAAATATATTATTTCAAAAATGATTTTTAAACAAATATTTTTCTTCGCAAAATATGTCCACCATTTTATTGGCATTTCCAAAGTAATTAATAATGCAGAATATTTAATGAAAAGATAGACACATTAGAATGTAAATACTGTTTTAATTTAAGTCACAAAAGCAAAATTTGGCCTATTTGCTTTAAAATTCCTTAGTAATATTGTGATTTATTAATATTTCAAGTGATTTGTGCTTCTAAGAAAAATTTTACTTGTGCTAAGTCAACTCAAATTGTTGGAGCAACTAGCAAGGAGTTGGATGAGGAGATTCAAGCCTAGAGCTCAATAAAATATAACTGTATGTGCTACAGTCTTTTTTTTTATAAAGATTTATATATTTTTTGAAACACAGAGTTACAGGGAGAGGTAGAGACAGAGAGAGAGAGGTCTTCCATCTGCTGATTCACTCCCCAGATGGCTGCAACAGCCGGAGCTGCACCAATCTGAAGCCAGGAGCCAGAACCTTCTCGGGGTCTCCCACATGGGAGCAGAGGCCCAAGGACTTGGGCCATGTTCTACTGCTTTTCCAGGCATAGCAGAGAGCTGCATCAGAAGAGGAGCAGCCAGGATGAGAACCGGTGCCCGTATGGGATGCCTGCACTTCAGGCCAGGGCTTTAACCCACTGTGCTACAGTCTTATATGTGTGTGTATATGTAAAGTTAATATCTCATAGTGATGACATAATGAATCATTTTAAAGTGAAGTTATTAGACTTAATTTTGATGTATTGTCACATAACTATACCATTCTTAATGTCATAATTTTTTCAGACTAATAGGATAAATTTAAACAACATGGATTTGAATATTCTATTCAATGCTTTTAAATGTATTTTATAATAAAATTCAGCACCCTACAATTTGGCCTTAACACTTAAATGAAGTGTATGACTTCCTATTGGTTTTCTTAAGAAAAACTAGTATTAACTGTCACAACTCAGAGAAGAAATGGAATATATCCCTCCCTTCTTTATAATGAGTACCTCAAAAGGCTTGTGAAAAATGTAATTAAAAGTTGGTTATTTTGGTGACAAACACGAAATCCAGGTATAGTTTTTTCATAATATATACTTTCTTTGTACTTTTGGTTGTATGCTACTTTTACTATTCCACTTACACAGCTGACTTTTTACATTTATATTATCTTTCTTCCACTTATGTGCAAACAGGTTCCTTGAACCTATGCCTAGGGCATATTTGTCACCCCCTTCCATTGCAGCACACTGAGCACATGGAGGACACTGAATAACTGATTTTTCATTTTGATTATTGGAAGAAGAAAATAAAGTAAAAATGTAGACCAAAAAGTGTCTTGTTAGATAATGCTAAATAAAGACCAACTGGCATAAAAAACATCAATCAAACAAGAAATTTGTTCATTACATTCTTTTTTTCAAGAATAGTGTTCAACTCTAATTATTGCTAATATCATTGTGAAAGGGGGAGTATTAAAATGAAAAGGAAACCAGGATATTTTATCAGGGGAAATATTGCAATATAGTTGCTTATTTTATTTAATATTATATTTTCATTTTGCTGTTTCTGTTGAAGATAACAAGATTCTGGATAAAATTAATGATATTTCTGAAAATATGTCCAAAAGATATTATTTTTCATGCTAAATTTGAAATGTGAGTTAATTTATTACTATATTTAAATTTATAAGATATAATTATTAAACACATTTTATGGATAAAGATGTAAAATAGTTATCATTCCTAAATCCATTTATTTGAATCAGAGCAATTTTTCTTCCTTTACTTTCTTGGCTATTCTGGCAGAAAAGAAGTAACTCAGCCAAAGAATGAAATAGGAAATAATCTTATCACCCAGAACACTTAGGCATAATCACTGAAAACAGAAAAATGAAAATTATAAGGTAACCATCCAACTCACTGGGAACCAGATTTTTATACTATTCTATGAAAATTAACTAAGGAAACTAATATTTTTCGCAATTAAATTCCCAACTATTACTGGTCATTAGCATTTTACTCTTCCTTCTCAACCCTCCAAATGTCATTTTCTTAAAAAAAAAAAATTATTTATTTATTTGAGAGGTAGATTTACAGACAGTGAGAGGGAGAGACAGAGAGAAAGGCCTTCCATTTCCTGGTTCACTCCCCAGATGGCTGCAACTCCAGAATTGAGATGACCTGAAGCCAGAAGCCAGGAGCCAGGGGCCAGGAGCTTCTTCTGGGTCTCCCACATGGGTGCAGGGGCCCAAGGACTTAGGCCATCTTCTACTCTCTCTCAGGCCACAGCAGAGAGCTAGATCAGAAGAGGAACAGCCAGGATAAAACTGACGCCCATACGGGATGCCAGTGCCTCAGACAGAGGATTAACTACATCACCAGCTCCCCAAATGTCATTTTAGTGTTCAAATTTTAGCACATAATTTTTCTGATCACTAACAACAACAACAAAAAACTTGGTTTATTTAAATATGAGATATTCCCAAATTTTATACTTTTAAATTTCAAACTCTATTCTTACAATATTTGCATCCTTGGAAAAAAATTTTTTTAAAGAAAAAGGCAAACAATTGTTTTACCAGCCAATATTAGAGCTGATAATAAAAAACAGAAATATATTTTACTGTCAGTAAATGTGTCACTACTTTCATTCCAGGATTGCAGTCTCGTCCAAATCTTAACATCATCTGTACTTTAAACTTTTTTTTCCTATACAGCTGGCAAGATTTCAGTCATTCTTTTTACCTTTGAGGATTCCCCAAAGGGCAGTATACCAAAGGATTAGTATATAGAATTCTTCAATATGATGATTTATTTTTACTTTTTCTTTTGTTCTTCCTTAGCATTTCCTCAAAAAAATCTTACTATTTTTTGTTCCATATTCTATATCACCAAAGATATTTATGATGGTTGTAGCAAAGTTCCTCTCCTAAAGTCACATTAACAAACATGAGTGCTAAAACACAGACTACGTGATTGAACAACTCTTAGAATTAAACAACCATTATTGAAGTCCCGGGAGTCACATATTGGATAGGTAGACAAAGTATAAGAATGAGTTCAATTGCATGGATAATAAGACACACATACCCATAAGACAACTTACACAAGAGTATAGAGTACACTCAACTGAGTGCCAAAATCACTGGTAAGCATATTGTTATGCTAATGCAAAAGAGGGACAGAACACTAAGGAGAGGTGCAATCCAGGAATGCTATTTATGGACCACAAAACAGAACAGGCTCTAGATATGTGGAACATATTGGAGAAGAAAAAAAAAAAACATATCAAAAGATACCAAGAACATTAATATGAGCACAGAGAGTTGAAAATTGTAACAATGCAGTCTGTCTGAAGCCAAGGGTTGCTATTAGAATGATAGTAAAGACAAGGAACGGCACACTTTGCTAAAAGTTTCATTTTTTGATATAAAACCTTATAACAATTCTGTAAGATAGATATGTCCTTTCTAGCAAAAAAGGAAATGAGGAAAATTTAAAAATATCTTGTAGGGGTAGGGGTTGGGCTGGTGTTGTGGTGTTGTGGATTACCTCACTCTGACGCCAGCATATCACATGAGTGCTAGTTTGAGTCCCTGCTGTTCCATTTCTGATGTAGCACTTCTGATTCAGCACCTTACCAATGCATCGGGAAGGCAGCAAATGATGCCTCAAGGACTTGGGTCCCTGCCCTACGTAGCAGACCCAAATGGAGTTCCAACCTCCTGACATTGCCCTGGCCCAGCCCTGGCTGTTCCATTTGTGGAACGAACTATCCAATGGAAGATCCTGTCTCTCCTCTCCCTCTCCCTGCAACTCTGCCTACCAAGTAAATAAATAAATAAATCTTTTTTAAAAAGGCATCTAGCCCAAATCACTAGAGCTGGTAAGTGGCAAGGTCCAGGAATGTAGCTGATTTGGAGGATATTCTATACCCAGCGATGTGAAACTTAATCCCTTGGATAACTTGCATTTCCTAAGTACCTTTAAATAGTTATCATGACTTTAAACTATTAGCCTTTGGGGAAGGTTGATGCAGGTGTTTGGGGAAAAAATATTTTGTTTTCTAATTATTGAATTTAGCAAAAGAGAAATATATATTTAAAAGGAACTTTTCATGTCTCTTTCAAATGAAATGATTCAATCTTTTTACATGTAGATTATTTTCATGTGATCTCAATGTCTCCTAATTATATCAAGAATTAACCAGTTTACAGAGATTTGATGAGATTGATAGAAGCCACAAACCTTGGAAAGTGAAGAGAAAATATGACAAAGGAATCTCATGCAACCTTTTCTTTTCCTCATTCCTAAGTTTCAACATCACAGAGGACAGAGAGTGTGAATGAGAAAATGTCATTATCCTGAAATCTGTTGAAAGTTGCATTTTATGTAAAGCACTTATTTATTAAGTGCAGTCACTTAACAAATTTGTTGCAAAGACAGATTACCACCTATGTGACAGAAAAATGTTGGATTATTTGACGATTTGAAAGTGATAACCTTTGGATAGACTCTGCATTATATATTTTATCAATGAAACAGAAATACAATTCATGGATTTTAGAAGCTTACAAAAGAGGAAAGCACAGTATCCCAAAGAAGACATGGAATTCTCAACATCTTCTGCATCAGTTACCTCATCCCTGATACATATTAAGAAAGACATGGACGAACTAGAAAGCATCCTGGGGCAAAATCTGAACACTATGGCTGGGAGAATACTGAAGGAATGTGTGATTCTGCTTGGAGGACAATAGTCAGAAAAAACATCTTGTCCTTCTTCAAATTCCTGGAGTTTGGGGAAATAGTGTGGCCAAACAATTAAACCCTTATTGCTTCTTCAAAAGATCAAGAATTCTTGTGATCAATATGGCCAAATGATAAGAATATCTGATGATAATATTCCATCATAGATTTTTAACAACTACCGTGGGAGAACGTTGTTCATGGATGCCCACTTCAACTGAACCGTAAGTAATCTTATGAAAACTATAAATCAAACTTTATATGACTTTAGTGAACCTCAATGATTTTTGAATGAGTTAAATGTTGTAACTTAAATGTATATGTAAGCTTTAGTAAGCTCAAGAATTTTTCTTAGACATTCCACTAGTTTTTCTTGGATATAAGCATGAATTATTTGATAGCCTAACAAGGTTTGGTTGGAAAGGGCAATACATTTAGTATCTGAGTCCTTATTTATTAATTTACCATTAGCCAGTCCATATTTATGACTCTGCTTTCTCATTTATAAGCTAGTAATAATACTGTTTTCATTAAAGATTGCTGAAAAAACAGAGTGAATCACATTTATATAACTAGGTAGCAACTTTATAACACTGAATATTATTTTAATAATAAATATGAATAAATAATACATAAAATACAATAATATATAATGTATTACAAGATAATATATTATATAATAATTAATATAATAGGTATATAATAATTATAAATATTTTAATTGGATTTTTTCAAAATAAGTCTAATATTTCTCCCCATAAATTTTAAGTTATTAAAGACTTTATCTGTTCCCACTTTTGGCTAAAAGTTTCATTCTTTCCTTTTCAAGCTCTATCACAGGTTCTTCATCATAACATGTAATAGCCACATAAATGTCTATGAAAAATGAAAACTGTGCAGTAATGACATCTATGAAAGTTAATTATCCAACAAACTTTTTCATGTATGTCAGAAGATTTGACTTCACAGTATCAAAGGGAACAAAAACAATCATTTCTTGCTACTTGGTTAGTATGCAAATCACATTTGCTATTATAACATATGAATTCTAAAAGACATGTAAATTACAATGCCATGGCACAGAAGGTCGGATGAAACATATCTTCACAGATTTCAGCTTTCCTCCAACAAATCTACCTCATTCAAATATTTCATCCAGATTAAGACATAGTTCAGTATGAATCTTAATGGAGAACAAATCACCAAGCAAGACCAAGATTATATAATACAGCCTTGGGTAACTGTGCAACTCTGCGCCTAAACGAGAATGTTACAAAGAAAATGATGCTTTCAGACTAATCTCAGTGAAACTAAAGTGAAAACTGACAATATCCAAACAAAATAGTGTACTCACCCAAAGAAAACTAAAACACAATCTAGAATCTTACAAGATTAACAAGGTGGTGACCATAATACTCTATTGTATCTCAGAAGATCAGAGTGACCCATACTTACTAAAAACTAAGACAATGCTTTTAGTAGTAGTTGCTATATTATAAGCAACAACATGGACAAGGAAGAGTCATCCAAAATGTACATCTGCAAAGAAGAAACTCATAGATAGGAATGGAAGAGAATGTAGAGATTAAAGTCTTTCTCTTTCTAGAAGAGGAAGTGGAATCTTACAGCCTAAATATAAAACATCAGTCATGCTTGGAAGTGCAGATTTGGTCACTGATGAAGTAAGCTCACTTAACTGCAATTTTTTTTTTAAAACTCAACATTTAAAATGCATAATGATTTTAATAAGATGAAATGACTTTAATAAGATGAAATCAACTGCAACAATTCCCAAATCACTGGCACAACCTCACTGCTAAAGTGCTGCTTGAAATTCTCTTTCTCCTTCTTAGCACAAGCAACCTATTCCATGCTGTGCCTATCATTAGCACCTTGGATAAAAGAAGTGGCAAAAAAAAAAAAATGCAGAATGGATTAGCTTTGTTATCTAACCAAGTCTAGAATGCTTGGTCTATGAGGACTGGCATGAACCTTGACCCTTTGCTCTCATTAGTTTACAGAATTTTCTAGGATTCTTTACAAAAGTAGTAACTTGGACTTCTCTGAAGTTCTTACTAATTATAAATTAAAGCTATGTCAACTAAATCAATCTACTTATTTAAATATATTTCAAGACATACTATAAATACAGTGTAAAATCTTCCCTACAGAAAGATTCAACTTCATGGAGTACACAATTCTCTAGTAGCAACACATATGTATTGATACTTTATATTTGAACCTGTAAACAATTATTTTTGAATTTATGACATTATATAATGTATTTCTATATTCAAGGGTACTTCACAAAGTTCACAGAAAATGTGTATTATGAAAACAGCATGGATTTCAAAATTACTTGTAACAAAATACATTAAATTTTAATTCCATTTTTCTTGTTTTCAATAGATTTATTTGGTTTAATTGAAAGTCAAAGAGGAAAAGACACAGAGAAAGAGATTGTTTTTCATCTGTTGGTTCACTCCTCAAATAGCCCCCAATAGTTCAGTGAGTCCAAGTTGAAGCTGAGAGCCAGATGCTCTATCCAGATCTCCTACACAGGTGACAGGGTCCCAAGCACTTGGGCAATGATTTGCTGCTTTCCCAGGCACCTCAGCAGAGAGGTAGATGGGAAGTAGAGCAGATAGGACTCAACACTGACCCTAATTCCACGTTTCACAAACCTTCTGAAGTATCCTCCTCTGAATAACTTTATTATATATAATAGTTATAATATTATCTAAAAGGGACAATAATTTGTATGTTATATGTGTATATATGCATATATGCATATATATTTATGTATGTATAATATATATTATACATATAAGATATACAGTAATTTGTATAGGAATGTGTAAACCCATATTCAAAATACCATGATGAGCATCAAACTAAATTACATGATTTACTTAGTACACTGTGTAGAATTAATAGGAAAGAATTGTTCAAATCAAGTTTTCCAAATGAAAAGGTATTGACCTGCATACAGTACAGGGATGCTCTAGAGAATCCTGGGGCTTTCTTCTGAACATGCTTGATTCAGAGAAACTCAGGAGTTATATTTGTCTTGGGAGTATCTCTCCTGAGTCTGTGGGAGGAAGCAAGGAAACTTGAATTCTGTCTTCCAAGCCCTATTTCTCTAGGGATTCAGAAGGTTTCTTTTGAGGTCATCTTGGTCCACTCTAAAATTCCTGAGGTACAGAAAGGCTCTGTCCAAATACATGAGCCTGCCAGATAAACAACCAAATTATTCTGAGAAAGAATGAAAAGCAATAGGTAGATTGGTTAGTGGGCACAGTATGGTGACTTGTAACTATATAAAGAATAAGTGAAGTTAGATAATCTATGCCATCCAAATTAAACTTCAAATTTATTACCAAATGGCCAGCTTGATACATGCCTTCGTACAGATTAACCTGAGTGAACCATATTCTGTTAATACAACAATGAATCAATAATAAAAAAAAAGACACAAAACAAAAGCCACAAAAAGCCATAAAGCAATAGTGAGGAGGACCATAACAATGCCATGGCTCAGTAAAAAGGGGCAGGTGAAGAGGTCGGAGTTTTGGCACACTGGGTTAAGCCCCTGTTTGGGACGCCAGCATCCCATTTCAGAGTGCTGGTTCAAGTCTTAGCTATTCTAATTCCAATCTAGCTTCCTGCTAACTCACCAGCCATTCCCATACTTCAGTTCCCGCCACTGGTTCCTAGCTTCAGCCTAGCCTAGATCTGGCTGCTGCAGAGTGAATCCGTGGATGAAAGATCTCTCTCTTTCTGTCTCTCTCCCTCTTCTTTCTCTCTCTCATTCTGCCTTTCAAGTAAGTAAAAATAAATCAATGAAACTTAAAAAAGACAAAGTAACACGCATGAAGTATAACATTGAGACCATACACTGAAGTTCATTAGGGCAAAAGATCACAGTAATTGCTAAAGAGATTTTGAAGATGAAATGGCATTTGGGGGATCATTTTATAGGTGAAGGAGCAACTCAGTTCTTATTTTTAAAGAGATAAATTTATTTCAGGGAGAGGGACTGCTTGTCCTACTAGAATGATATTCCTAGAGGGGCTGATACTGTGGTGCAGCAGGTTAAGCCTCCACTTGCAACTCTGGCATCCCATATCAGAGCATGGGTTTGAGTATTGTGTAGTCTGCTTCCCATCCAGCTCACTGTAGATGCACTTTGGCAAGGCAGCGGACAATGACACAAATATTTGGGTTCCTGCCACTCACTTAGGAGATCCAGTTAGGGTTCTTAGTTCCTGGATTTGGCCTGAATGAACCAGTGAATAGGAAATCAATCAATCAATATCTCTCTCTCTCTCACTTTTTCACTCCCTCTCTCTCTCCTTTCAAATAAATAAATATTTTTAAAAAGAATGATAGTCTTAGAGTTCATTTTCCATATTATCCTCAGAACAACCTTTACCTCTGGGCTCACCAGTAGAGCTCCACTGAAAGAGGATCACCACGTCCATCTCCATCTACTACTGCTGCAACCCTTGCTCCCTGAGTCTCCGAGTCTACCTGGTGTGGACTCACTGGAAATATGTTTCCCAAGTTTTCAAAAAGCGGTGCCTTTTTTCTTAAAAAAAAAAAAAGAGATTGTTCTATTGTTATTGAAAGGCAGAGCAACAGAGAAGGAGGGAGGAAGGGAGGAAGGGAGGGAGAGAGAGAGAGAGAAATCTTTTATATACTGGCTCATTCCTCAAATCTGCACAACAGTCATGTCCAGACTTGGTTGAAGCCAGAAGCCTGGAGCTCCGTCCTGGTCTCCCCATGTGAGCAGAAGGTGCCCAAGTTCTTGGGCCTACTTCAGTTGTCTTCCCAGGCATATTAGCATGGAGCTGGACGGGAAATGGAGCAGCAAAAGACTCAAATGGATACTCAATAGGAGGTGCCAGCATGGCAAGTGGCAGCGTAACACACTGCACCATGATGCCAACCCTGAGCAGTGCCTTTCTATTCCCTCAGAAAATAATACAAGGATTTCAACCATACGTTAGGGCAGTCTCATGAATAATATAAAATTCTTTATAGCATCATTAAATTGTACTAATTATATCTTTTTACCTGAAATATAAAAATATACAGAAAAGTTAGAATAACAAAGCATTTTAAATATTTCTAATTTTTTTCTCTTCCATAAGCCAAAACACAAGCCCTTAAACAATGTGAAAAATATCAATAACAGTTTGCCTAAACATGTACAATGACTAATTTCCATTGAATGTATAATTTGAGGTCACACTTTAGATTTTCCTTGGACATTTGTCAAGATAAAGTTGAATATATCCGATAACAATCTGTGAAGTCATCTAATGAGTGATTGGTGATCTTGTAAATCTCAGCACAGTGCCAGGCACAGACTCAATAAATAGGAAACACTACTTATTATTGCTAATAGCTTGACAAATTTACCTCATGCATCATTCTTTAAGATGAGAGCATTCCAAGGATACCCCCCTGAAGTGCACAATTAAGGAAACATTCTTCAGATTTAAAACATGACACCTGCAGACATGTAAATGTTGTTCGGAGGAGCAATAAGCAGAAACAGATAGTGACTTATACCATTCTTTGAATCCAGTGAGGGACCAGGAGTTTCATGAACTTGTTCTCCCAGTTTCACAACTCAACGGAAGCACTTTGGAAAACAGGCACCAAGAGGGTAAGAGTAAGAGCAAAGTGGAGAGCTGATGCTTTGGAATAGGAATGAAGAAAAGAGAACGTCAATGCTGAAAATAGCCAGGTTGAAGACAAAAATCAACATGTTTCCTATCGCAAAGTTTTCTACTATGTGTTAGGCATTCTGTGGGGCATAAGTGAAAAACAGAATTCACAAATTTGGTCATATTTGCGCTTCTACCTTGTGTTCCCTAATGCTCACTGTCTGCATGGAACATCCTTCTTTATCTCATTCTACCCTCCACACTCCAATAAATCTACACTTAAGCATTATGTCCTTAAAGAAGCTTTCTGAGCTTCTTGGGACACTCTGTCATTGCCCACCACTAGCAACCACCTACTCTATCATGCAATAATTGTTTCTTTTTGTCTGCCTAATCTTCAGGCTAAGGAACCATCGTTTATATTGCTGCCATGACACACCCATGTTTCTTTAATTAGTAAGTACAAGCATAAATGAAAAACATAAGAAGAATTAATGCTCTGACTAAAAAAATGAGAAAAGTTAGCATTTCAAGTAAATGGACCCTTTAATAGCAATCTAAGGTACTATTTCATTTAACATGTGTCTTAACTGTACTGCATTATACTTTACTTGTTTAGGATTGCTTTAAAATGCAAATTGTTTATTTAGAATTCAATAATTAAATACTAAAGTGGGGAATGAAAGCACGGTTTCATTTAATTGTCCTCACTATTATTTGCACGGCTTTTTCATGCTTTGAGTAATGAGCAAAATATAAATTAACCTTAAAACCAAGGATAAAAGAAATATCATGAAAAAATGTTATCTAATATTTCTACACTATTTACTTTTAATAACTCAATAATTACAATAAGAAAACAGCAATATGTAGTTCACATAATTAGCTCTTGTAATAATTAGGGGAAGGGGTGGGAACCATAAATGAAACACACACATTGCTGTCCAAGTTAAACCAGAAATTCTTGATGACTAACATTAATTGAGAAAAGACAGCTAAAAAAAAAAACGCTATGTGAAATATTAAACAAAGTTATCTGATGTTTATGTTTTTCTCCTTTAATAATTAATGGAATGTAAATAGTCAGGGGGACTTTAATTTTGCATTGTATCTATCCACCATTATAAATGGCAGTCAGATGTTTACATAATACCCAGAACCCTTCTGTATAGCAGGAGGTTACAAATCTGCCCCCTTTCCCTGTTCAAAGTCAAAAATAATGGTGCCTGATCCCCCGAGCATTCACTGCAAGGACTGTTTGCATATTCAGTTATTGTTTCTGCTGCGTCAGTCATCTGTTGAAGTTCACTCTAATGTGGCCCTGATCAATTCTGCCAGCTGTGCTTAAGTGCTGTTTACTATAATAACATCACACTGCATTCTTATTTGGCAACAACAGCTATGACAGCACCTAAATGCATTGAGAAACCAAGATTTTTATCATGAACACAGATCAAATTGAAACAGTTTATAGAGGACAGTGATGTTCTATTTCTGTCCATTCTAGTGAATACCAATAGCATAAGAGCTTTATAAAAACACTACTATTCTGCCCTTTCTAATAAAGGAAGACATTGTTGATCTAAATTCTCAAAGTGAAAAAAAATAAATTAATTTATAAATATACCTTATATTCTTGACCAGATAGTAAGTATTTAAATATGTTGATTCACTGACATAAAGCTTCATCTGCACCATGTCCTAGTGTAAGGAAAAGGATGTATAAACCATCTTAAAAAAAAAAAAAAAAACTATGTTGTTCCCCCAAAAAGGTAGCAGCTATTAGAATAAATATGAAACTGAGAAAGCAAAAACTAACACAACCTTGTACAATAGATTATGTCAGCAAAATATTAAATCACATGGTTTTTCACCTATAATAAAATACACACCATCTCATATTAAGCAATAAGACAAACTAAGCTAAGTAAGTCTTTTTCTACACAAAAAACTTACACAGTCATTGTGATCAGCATAAATTACTATTTTAGCACTTATATAAAACCTTAATATGTGAATTCTACAATTACATAACATTAGAGTATTGCCTATTGTGATATTTTTAAATTCCCATTCTGTTTCTTTGATTCATTTACTATAATAAAATTGATATAAACAAATATACTGGTTGGGGAAAGAACAGAGAAGTCATTGAGATGCCATCTTCTCAGAGATTTTAATCCCCCTAAATCAGAACCCAATCAGTGGATATTTTTAAGAACTGCCTAGAAAACATATGGAATTTAACCTAAGTGCATGTCACAGCTCATAAATGGTTTGAAGGGCTCCTTCTGAGCTATTATAGTGCATGCTGTGAGTGTGTATTAACAATAGTTCACAAGCATATGTTAAACACATACAATATTTGCATGTGGAGCTCTATTCAACTGCCATTTTTTTTTTTTTCAAAAAAATGTACTTTCTCCAAAGTATTTATAGTCTTGGTTTGCGGTAGCCATAATTTTTACATTAGTGTCTATCAAAATAGTCATCTACTTTGACATCATTCAACTTTTAAAACTGCATTTAAACTCCATAAACTATGACATTCTTTCTTTTTTTTCACTCAGTTACTTAGCGACAGCTGAAATTATAGTTACTGAGAATTTCAGGAACTCTTCTTCCTTATGAAGCTCAACACTTCATACACTTTATATTAACACTCTTTCCTAGATAATAATTATTTCCCCAAATAAAATCTTTCATTCTTGCTCGTATTTAGAAAGCATGACATTCTATTAAAATCATTCTGCTGCTAAGCAAGAATTCTAAACAAAAATAATTCATTCAACTGTTTAATCTAGTCATTGAAGACTGACAGTATCTTTTCACATTTTTGAAAGCTCTTTTAACATTAACTGATATTTTAGTGTAGGAAGAAACCAGAAGGTTTCTACATATAAAAGTTCATCTTTTACCTCCTTACCACCATCAGATAAAAGCATAAGAGACTTGAAGCCATAGCTCAGATGTACTAGTCCCATAGGAATAAGCCTGATGCATCAGTGTCAGAACAGGCAGCAGGTGTGAGCAGTGACTAGAAAAAAGCAATGATACACGAGGAAAGCAAGCCAGAGAAGAGTTAAACCTAGCTTATTAATACCACTATGCATGGGATAATAGAAAGGCCCTCTGTTACTAAAGGTGAAGCTATCCCAGCTAGGAAAATAAGCGAACCACTGCAAATATTGTAGTGACTGTCCTGTGAATGGATTGCCACACCAAATGACAGAACTCTCTCAATTCCACTTTCCAATAACTCCAAGGCACTAGGGATGTGACAGTATGATGAATACCACAACAGACAGCTCCAATATGGTACCATTTTACCAGATCAATATCACACTGCAATATAAGAAAAAAGGAGCTGATATTAGTCTACACAGTGTATTACAGATGAGGTACATTTCTTCTTACTGCACTCATGCTGAACCAAAGCAATAATTCATAGATTCCTTAAAAGGTTCATGTACCACCACATGCAAAAAAAGACTAATCTTTATTTCAACATCTGCTTGCAGGTGTAATAGCTGAAGCAGCACATATGCAAGTGTTCAAAAATGTCTTTTTATCTATAATTTTATCTAGATATATAAATAACAAAGTAAGTGTATACAAAATCTGAAAAAAAAAACATTCATGGCTTGTTGACACTTTTCTAGTAACAGTGTGAAGAAAATTGTGCTCAATATTTCACTACTGGCCTACCTTACTCTTTTCACAAGTCGAAGAAGGCTTTAGAACTTCCCACATTTTGAGTGTTTGAAATATAATCAATTCTCAATTATCTGCAATGGTTTATTCTTTTTTGGATTATTCCATATTTCCTTTTTAAAATCAAAGTCACTGTGTGATCAGCTAGCTACCCATACAGCTGCCAAGAACTCTAACCTACTCTACAAGAAACATTAGTTGCTATGTGTACAAATCATACAAAAGTAGCATAAAGTAATTTTAATACCATAAAGAATAAGTAACTAAATGTTTTATTGTTTCAAAATACTCTAATTGGTTCAGGCCACAGGTGCCAGGAAAAAAACAAAGTAACATACTAAATCAGAAGTTGCCTAATTCTAACTTGATTTAACTCCTGATTATCTTCTTTAATGTTCTTCAGACGTCATCTATTAGAATACTTCTTGTATTTTTCTTCATTCGCTCTTTTATTTTTTCATATCCTGTTTCATCAAAATGAATATTCACTTCCTGAAGCGAAATTCTAAATTTTTCTATTGTTTTGAAATAGAGGAATTCACAGCCAGCTCACCTGATTAGTTCTTCCACTCTGACCATGCCCATTTCCCTTCTGGCACCACCCACAGGTCTTGATAAGGAGACCCTCAATTAATACCTCTGAAAACCTGAGATTGGCTTCCTGGCTTCTGTTCAACTGCAAATAACAATTTACCTCCACTTACCCCTTCCATGCTATGCAATGCAGTGTCTGCTCTGTGGCATTTGAGGTCCTTTTGAGATGTGGGAGTTTGTACTTTACAGGGGGATGCTCACTCCAAATATTTTTCTAGCTGCTGCCAACCTGAACTAAGAAGTAGGTCAGCATTGAGAGTTTTGTTTTACATATGAGGAAAGTGAGGTTTATTGAGGTTAAATGGCTTAGCCTGGTGACCCAACAGCTGTCAGAATTTAGTAACCATTCTCTGGGCCAGTGCTTTCCAGCCTAGATTTTGTAATACCCTAGGGGCAGTCTCACATTTCCTAAAGTATTTCATGAAATTCTCACACAATATTCAATTAGAGAAAAATATAGGCCAATTATATCTTTTTGTCACAACCAGAAAAAATTTCACAAATGCATAGCACATCACCACTCTGCAAAATGTGGGAAACACCGCAGTCTGGTAATGCACTAGACTGCAGCGAGTCTTATAAACAAGACAAAAACAAGAAGGGAATAAAAAGTCAAGTATGCTACCAATTAATACAGATTATTTTCCTTTGCTCAATCACTTTTAATATCATTCTATTTGTATTCGGTAGAAGGACAAAAAGACCAGCGGGAGAAAAGCATCACAAAATAGTTTATCTCTTAATCTCCTCTTTAAACATAAACAATAAAAATTAACTTTGTCTAATAAAAATGATTAATTTTGTTTCACCATCTTCAGAGTAACTATACATACCAAATTATTGCCTGGAAACACTACACTCCACTAATATTGAATAACAGTGTTATTAGGTATCTCCCTAGCTGTGGTAGCTTTAGTTTTTTATTTTTTATTTTTTATTTTTTTTTAACACAGACCTCTATTATGTATGACTTAGTAAGAAAAATCTGTTTATTTTATGGATATTAACATACTATGAACATTAAAACTACTATAAATGTAGTTAAGTACTTAAATATGGACCCTAATCAGAATGTCAATAGTAATGAATATCTACTTAAAGAAACTATTTTCACCAGGATGGAGCTGTGGCCTAGCGGGCTAAACCTCTACCAGCAGCTTTGGCATCTCAAATGGGTGCCTCTCTTCCAACCTAGCTCTCTGCTGTGGCCTGGGAAAGGACTAGAAGATGGACCCTTGCATTGGCATGGGAGACCTGGAAGAAGCTCCTGGCTCCTGACTTTGGATAAGCCCAGCTCTGGCCACTGCAGTCATTTGGGGAGTGAACGAACAGATGGAAGATTTTCCCTCTCTCTCTTTCTGTCTCTCTCTCTAACTCTACCTCTCAAATAAATAAATCTTAAAAAAAAAAGAAAAAGAAAAAGAAAAAGAAACTGTTTTCACAGGAACTGCCAATTTCAAGTTTAAATTGCTATGAAAGTAGGACACACCAAACTGGTATTAACTGTTATTCTGACTACAGTTAGCAATTAATCAAAACTCTCTCCCTTTGCAGTAGAGGGAATTGAGTTCCAAAGTGTGAATCACTTGCCCAGGATCCCAAAGTTAGTGGTAGAACTAGGAATGTTTAAAATAACCCCTGACACTCAAAGAGTTCTATGGCTGCTGAATAGCAGAACAAGGGCTATCATGCATGTATCCTAACTTTGAATTTCACAGATTGAGAGGATATAATGTAATCATTCATTTCCACATATGTGTCATTAAAAATATGAGATACCACTTTACACAGATTAATGTGGAAAAACAGAGATTGCATTTCAATTATTCAAATTAAACTAGATCCGTCTTTGCTCCTTTCACATGTATTTCACAAGTACTTATTTTAACTAAAGCACTGGAAATAAATATATGCAAACTCTTCCTATTAAAATTATTATATTATAGTGAAATAATGGAAAAGAATATTCACTGCATACCATTAATTTGTTAGTTGACATAGTATGGGACAAAAAGACGAAAATGTGAAATATTAAAGCAAAGTAAGAAAATTATTAAACTATTTAAATTGAAAAAACCTAAAATACCTAAACTTAAGATATTTAAGTGTTCTCAACCACACTTGCAAGAAATTCCATTTTATTCACTAATAATTCGTGTTCAGAGTGTTGAACATTCACCCTGACCATTTTTCCTAAAGATTTATTTATTCATTTATTTATTTGAAAGGCAGAGTTACAGAGAGGCAGAGGCAGAGAGAGCAAGGTCTTCCATCCACTGGTTCACTCCCCAAATGGCCACAATAGCTGGAGCTGCGCCAATCCGAAGCCAGGAGGCAGGAGCTTCCCCCAGATCTCCCATGTGGGCACAGGGGCCCAAGCACTTGAGCCATCCTCCTCTACTTTCCCAGGCCACAGAGAGAGCTGGAATGGAAGTGGAGCAGCTGGGACTCAAACCAGCACTCATATGGGATGCTGACACTGTGGAATAGGGCTTTAACCCACTGCACCACAATGCCGGCCCCACCTTACCATTTTAAGACTCCTATTTCTGAACAGAATTAGATTATGATTTTGGGTTTGTTTTCAAAATGATGGGAAAATATTTTAAAAGATATATTATGAATCAAAGAAATATAAATCAACATAGGGCAAGATTCCTCACACTGCAGGAACCTGCAGCCGAATAAGGAAGACTGACATTAAAAGGACCATTATAATAGAAAACAATAATCTTCAGGATACAAATACAAATTAAGAACTTTTGAAGCACAGTAGGGTTAATAGCAAGATCAAAATCCATGATTGATTTTCCAAAGGAAATAATCATAACTCAGCACATATTTAGAAAGTTTGCTTTATACCGAGAAACTCTGAATGTCTGACTGTCATAGAAATGTCAAATCTGGGATATATGATTGCCTGGCCACTTTTCACTTGTGAGAGTGGCGCAACGAATTTAAAGGATCAGGAGAAACAATGGCTCATATAACAAATTTGTAACAGAAAATTCATATACTGCCACTGTTTGAGTTCTTGTTAAGTAAAATTTAATGCATAATACATGAGAAATAGGTATTAAAAGTTCCAGTAAAAATGTAACACACGTTTGAAGATTTTTTGAAAGGGCTTGTTATTGACATAAAGCAAAAATAGTTTATTTAGCTTGAATAATTAATATTATGCCTCAGTAACTCATAATAAACATGCATTCAATTAAATGTTAAAATATCACTTAAATCAATACTTGGTAATTCAAGACCCAGGATCAAAAGAAAAATTAAGAAAAACTGTTTTAATGTTCTAAATGCCATAAGCAATAGAGTAAAAGCAATATAAGGAAATTATTTGATTTTTAAAGCATTTTGTTTGGGACTTTAGTAAAATAAATGGACCATTGGACAAGTCCTGGCTCTGTGGAATCCTTGCCTTTTAGCTTGGGCAAATCGCATAATCTCTCTAGGGATCATTTTTCTTAGCCACTGAAATGGGTGTAATAATACTGATTATACAGTCTCTTGTTGAAAAGCCAAAAAATTGTTAAAGGTGCTTTGAAAGCAGCAAGTCAGTTGTTGATAACTACAATAGGATTTCTATATCATCAAGCTTTTCAGGGTCCAATCAGTGAGGCAGATTTAGAAAGATGTGATCTCAAGTTCTCTAAACTAAGGATTTAACTCACAAATCCCCAGAAACATAAGTTGAAACTTTTCATTTTTGATTAAAAGAAAATCAACAACACTGTGGTGCTGCAGGTTAGGCTTCCATTTGGGATGCCAACATCCCATGTCAGAGTACTGCTTTAACCATGGCTACTCCACTTCTAACTCAGCTTCCTGCCTGCGAAGGCAGTGAATGATGGCCCACATGCTCTGGCTCCTGATACCCATGTAGGAGATGCGGATGGAGTTCCTGACTCCTGACTTTGGCCTGGCCCAAAATCTCTATTTCTCTCTCTCTCTCTCTCTCTCTCTCTCTCTCTCTCTCTCTCACACACACACACACACACACACACTCTGTCTCTTTCCAGTTCTTCCTCCTTGCCTTGCTTCTTGTATGGATCTATCTTCCAAGTAAACAAATAGTTCTTTTAAAAAATGAAAATCACAAAATAGAACCAATATGACAATTCCACATATTTTTACATCAATCACTAAAAGCACAATTACAGGACAATAATACAGAGATTAAGGACTGGAAACAATCATAGTATGGTATCTTCATGGTGAATGCTCTGAGTTAGAAAAAAAAAACAAAAACAAAAACAAAACTGTGTGACATTCATTCAGAGGAATTGCCAGTTTTTCTGTAGACTGATAAACAGTGTGTCAAGTGTGATATTTGCTGTTAAAATAGACATAAGCAGAAATATTTTCATATAAAGGACTGATAAAAATCAGTGTATTTAACTAATGAGACTATAAAAAGAAACCAATGAAACACATCTCTGTAGGTGCCTAAAGAAACAGAGAGCGAGAATTCAGAAACAAAATACAGCATGATTCCTTCTATGTAAATAGCAGGTTATAAACCTATAAAAGGTCTTCATTGACAAGAAGAAAATGTAAGTGCAAGTGAGGACAGACTGTTAAGAAGCTCAGTATAACAACTGGAAGTGCATTCAGATCCTCCAATCTTTTTATAGAGAAATAACCCCTAAAATGCGTCTATATATATTTTTTAAGAAATAGTCTGACATACCTTGATAGGAGCCATTTAATTAAAACACAGAATCTCCTCTGCCAGAGGATGATACATCTGTAAACCAATGTGTTTCTGAATTCTTAATGGGCCTGCTGAAGTTAACAACAAATAAAGAACATGTGAGCACAAATATTAGCAATATTCAAAGAAAACTGAGAGGCACGCAATTTCTGCAGGTGCCCCTGTTGAAGTTTAAATTAGTATACTGTTAATGGCTGCTTTGCAGAAAGTTATTATGTACCTTCTAAACTACAAACCAGTAAACTCCCTCTCCCTCCCATTATGTTGTTGCTAGTCTTTGTCTTTTTTTTTTTTTTTTTCTGTGGTCCTGTTTAAATTCTCACCTTGCTCTGCCCTTGTCATCAAGTCGTTCAAGCACAAAGCAGGGAGCATGGGGAGTGTTTACTCATTTCCCAAGTCCATTATCTTACACATTAATCACTGGTCTGGAACTTTTGGACAATGCTGAATCTGTTACCTTTTTTTTTTATTCCCCTTTCTGGCTGCTTTACTTGTGAGTCTGACAGTTCACCAGTTTCAAGCTGCACTTATACTTGATGACCTTTTCATCTGATTAACTATTTTTGTCCCTTAAAAAATGATAAGTATTTACAGTCCAGTGAAACCATAATGAACTTAAAGGTGGAAGGTAAAGCCCTTATTTTTCAACCAGTGCTTTGTATTTATGCAAAGACAGCCTAGGGGGCCTGAAAATTCTAAATATTGTCATTGTTGGGATTGAATTAGTTCTCTTTTCTTAACCTCATTATTACTGAGGTTGTTTTTCAAAACAAAATATTGGTGAGAAATTCTGTTTACCTTTTGAAAGCAAATATTCCAAAATTTAAAACAAACTTTTTACTCTCTAAAAATTTTCATGGTTCTTAGATAATATGAAGGACTTGTCTCCAGAATCCGAAGTTAAGCTTCAATAATGATTACTAAACCGAGAGAAATAGATGTAAAAAAGCAGGACAGCTGGAGGCTCTTGAACTATAGTTGTCAAAAGATTTGTTTGTGAAATACGCATTTTATTGCCTTGTATGCATGTTATAATGAGGCATGGACAACTGCAACATTACACTTAATGATTGCATTTCTTGTTTCAGCCAGTTTCCTTGTCCTCTTGCAATTAACGTTTTCCCAGATCACCCAAGGCTACTTTGTCAGAGGGGAAAAAAAATCTGAAATTCACATAAATGAGCAATGTCAATAGTTTAGAAAGAGTTTACTTAGAGAACAAAGGGCCCTTATGAGGCACTAGTGAGAAGAAATGGGGAAAAAATGAGTCCTCACAATGTAAGCCTTTTCTTAAAGCGACTTGTTATCAAGCAGTTCGGGATATTCCCTCAAATCTGCATTAAAATGCATTTCATTCCATTGACTCATTTGCATTAATTTCTCCCATTATATCTAAAAATGGCTGAATGTCTACCCAACACAATGCCACAGCCTATCACAGGCTACCACGGCGGCCCCAGGTGCCAATTTACTCCTCTTAGTTCTTTTCATTCTGTTTGCTGATTCTGACAACTGGAGTTCTCCTCTCAGTCCAAGGGACTTTTCAATTGGATTTGCTCGTGGTGACAAAATTGTTGCTTTGCTGAGAGGAGGGGGTTCTTTGATTGAGCGTCTATCATGCTGCCATGGGAAAGCGAGAAGCGAATGATTCTCAGTGGCTTCTGATTTCCAGTATTTGTTCAGCATTAGGCCCACTTATCTCCAGAAGAAAAAGCAACATGTAGAAAGAAAGTGACAGGCAGAAACACACTCACTTGCTCGTTCATTCTCACTGCGTTCTGTATTCAAACAAGGGGGACCTATTACACTGAAAGCTCCCGATCAGCCTCACTCAATTATCACAGTTAATCCTTATAGCTCTATAAAGTAAATATTTCATTACAATTTCAAATAAACAGTCACCCAATCTAATGAAGCAAGAACTCAAAGTGGCAATGTCATAGAACTCGTTAGCGTCATCAAAGGAAAGGACACAGGCTTGTCTACTAATAATGAAAAAATGGATACAGGCATATTTATGAACTCCAGGGTATTGTAGTTGTGAGGGTTTTTTTTCTTCCCCAGTGCCATTAACCAATTTATCTTTCCAAATACAATTCAATTATCAGAATTCTATTTGTCTTTATTTTCTCTCCCTTTATTTCTTAGTTCTATTTGACCCAAGTTTCTTCACTGGGATCACTATCTTCAGCAGACAGGCCATCAGTCACACAGTTTGCACTTGGCACATTCACTCTTTTTTTCCATAAACATCACAGAATTTAGATATGGTATTTCAAATTCAGGAAATTTACTGAACATAAAGTGATCATTTTCGTAATCCACTGTCTCTGCATCAATGTTATCTTAAATCCTTCATCTGGTATGTCCTTTTATCCTTTATCTTCTATTATACTCTGGAGCAAGAACATCTAAAAATAACTCTCATTTCACCAAATCTTAATAATTTGAGAAACGCTTGAATTGAATAAAGATAAGTAGATTAAGTCCTTAATCAAATGTTGAATTACCTCTATGCTATTCTAACTCTCATTTTAATCCTAATCTTTAGTCCCTTGGGGAATCGTTTTACTTAAATTATTATTTTATCCTTCTTATTAAATATTCTGGTAATAGTCATTGTGTTTTCACACTTATAATTCACTCTATAGGACAGAGGGTACAATGTGTATAATAGGACAATTTTGCATGCACTTGTAAGAGCTTATTCAAAAGGGACCCCACACCATACAATAAGGCACAAATCTCCTACAGTTGGATAGCTACTCTCAACTGTTCTCTTCTCATTTTAACAATTCTATACTGAACTCTATTTACTGAACTTTGGAAGTTAAATTAATTGTCTTCACTTAGTGGGGAATATTTTTCTTTTTTTCTTTCTTCTGGAATCATAAAGTATTTATCCCCTTTTTAAAATATCACCTAAAACTCAGAACTAGCCAACATTAGTCCCATGGGACCAGTGATACACAGCTTGCTAAAATGCAGGTCTGAGTCAGTAGGTCTGAAGTAGGGTCTGAAATACTGCATCTTTTGTAAAGTCATTGTTGATGCTGATGTTGCCTGTTCTGGGATCATGCTTGAGAAGAACCTCAACTACTCTTTCAAATTTATAGCATTTGTAATAAAAGCAGGAATAGGAGGTTCTCAGAAAATTACCAATAATTTTCAACAGTAGTTTACTAACTTCATTAATAAAAACACTGAAAATACAGATGATTTAATAGATGTTAAATATATTAACAAACTTTCTAAAATATTGATAGTTTCAAAGAGAACATTACTACCATTACTGAGAATTAAGTGTTTGCTACATATACTTCATTATTAACTCACTATCCTCTTCCTCATCACCTTAAAGACCCATATTATTATGTTAATTATAATCATTATGTGCAGACCAGAAAATTGTGATGGAGTGAAGGAACTTGTCCAAGGTAGGAGCTGGAACTTCACTCAAGTATTGTCTACAAATGCACTATCAATTCTATTGTTCAAAATCAACTTTATTTCCCCATGTCAAGCACACATCATGAGATCACAGTCTATGACAACACATGTATTCATCCAACACTTTTTATCAAGGGCCTACTGTCCCAGGCCCTCTTCTGGGCCCCATGCATTCAGATGTGAAAAGACAAGTAGAATTCCTGCCATTCTGAATTTCCTCTACCACTGAACAAATGAGTGAGCAGGAAAATGTCAAACATGGGAAAGCGCTATGAAGACAAGAATTAAAATGATGTAATGGAAAATGATCTAGAAGAGTGCATCTAAGGCATAGATATATCCTCAAAATCCACATTTAACATATAATATTATTATTGAATAAAATTAATAATGTAATGTTTCTCAATCATTGCAGGTCACCTAAAAGTGCAAAGAAAGATAAATGGCTTATCATTGACATGGAAAACTCTGCTTACAGCACTGATGTGTAAAGACAAGTGTAAATACTGCCATATATTGGGGTAATCCCCCACACTTGTTCCTTTGACTGATAACCCTGTCCTAGCTCAGTATCATATCACCAACCTTAACATATATATATTCTACTTTATTCAATGGCTAGTTTCTCTTGAAGCAGCTTACATTTATTAATTCATGTAATAATCATGGTTGTTTTATTAAGTAGGCATATTGTATTCATCTTATGAATTATAAAACTGACACATAGAGAAGGTAAGTAATAAATCTAGGTTTATATCAGTTGGTAAGTATCAAAATCAAGGTTAAAATCCAGGTAGTTGGATTCCAGAGTCAGTATTCTCTTTTTAAATTTTGTTTTAAATTTTACGTATCTCCTTTGAGAGAGAGAGAGAGATCTCCCATCTGCTGGTTCACTCTCCAAACGCCTGAAACAGTCATGGCTGGGCTAGATGGAAGCCAGGAGCCGGGAATTCTGAGTGGGGTGGCAGGGACCCAACTACTTGAGCCATCACCTGCTACCTCCCCGGGTATTCATGAGGTGCAAGTTGGCATCAGAAGTGGAGCCAGAACTCAGACCCAGGCATTTCAGGATGGGATGTGGGCATCCTGTTAGGTCTTAACCTCCATGCTAAATTCCTGACTTTGGAGTCTGTGCTATGTAACAATTTGCTACACTAATTGTCACTCTTGTTTATAAAATCTTTTGGCAATTACATTACCTCTTTCTGTTTTCAAATGCTAAAAATCTGTCATTGATTTTTATTTTTAAAAAACTTTTTACTTCAGAATAGTTTTAAATTTACAGAAAGAAATTGTGAAGATGTTCAAAGAGTTCCCATATACCCTGCATCCAGCTTTCTCTTTTGCTAACATTTTATATTACTGTATTTGTCACAATATGACATTGATTTAAAATATAAAATCTGAGTGATCAAATTATGTTTTAGTCTGTAGGTTGGAATATTTTAAGTGCTTAATTTTGTGAAGATCTCTGGATCAAGTTATCTTAATTTGAGACTCGGCATTCCTTTCTTTATATGCCTTTGCATGGAAGATTGTAATTACAGACAATAAAACCTTTAATTGATCATTTAAAAGTGACAGAAATATCATTTATAAAAGCACATAATCAGCATCAAACACTGGTCAAAATAGTTTACACATGTTTTCAGATTTAATGAAACTGTTGGACTTGAAATAACAATTAACCTTTTAATAACATTCAGGAGCAAAATGTCCCTCCTTTGTTGTAATGCAAAATATGTATTTATCCATCTATTCCTTTAATTAGCATTTGTTGAACACCTATTTTGTGCACGACAAATTTAGGCACCAGGTTACCAAGGTGAATCATTATAGAGCAAATACTATTGTTTAGGAGACTAAAATATGGGTAATTTAAGTATGCATATAATTACTGTAAATAGTAAAATTAATATTTAGTTACATTTATGTGCATTTTATTACCACCACAGTATTCAAGGTTGTTAGCACTATACTATACTGTATTATTTATACAATCAGAAAACTTTCACGCACAAATATACTCAAAGAATTACAACACACTGAATTGTGTGAAAACTATAAATTTTACAAATGAAATAAAAAAGCATTTAGTGAAAGCACAGAGCAGTCCACAGAATTTCCAAACTAAAAATAAAGAGTGGAGGCATTGATGAAGTCTACTAAGACTGTTTGCCTTGAGATGTAGTTCACAGAGGTATCAGATGGAACAGTTTTTACTGCACTCATGTAACAAGGGCTTGGTTTAGTGCTGTGCTCATGGTAGGTACTTCATAAGTATCTACACAACATTAGAAAGCTAGCATTGCACTTTTACTTAGTTTGAGAATATATCAATGTGGTGATAATGTGACTATTCCCTCTCCATTAAGAGAATTCTCTGCAGACTAATTTCTTAGGACGTCTGAACAACTGTTTACGTCTTGAAATATATTGCTAGTTCTTTGACTTTAGCGATGATGATATGATTGTTTTCTTTTTTAATTTTTATAAGTTTACTGATTTGGGGCCAGTGCTGTGGCACAGCAGGTAAAGCCTCCACCTGTTGTTCTGGCACCCCATATGGGTGCCAGTTTGAGTCCCAGTGGCTGCACTTCTGATCAAGCTCTTTGCTAATGTGCCTGAGAAAGCAGCAGAAAACAGATCAAGTCCTTGGGACCCTGCATCCCCATGGGAGACCAGGAAGAAGCTCCTGGCTCCTGGCTTCAGATCAGCCCAGCTCTGGCCATTACAGCCATTTGGGGAGTGAACCAGCAGAAGGAAGACCTCTCTCTCTCTCTGTCTACCTCTCTCTCTCTTTCTCCCCACCTCTGCATCTGTGTAAATCTGCCTTTCAACTAAATAAATAAATCTTGAAAAAGAAAGAAATTCAATTATTTGAGAGACAGGAAGCAAGAGCTTCCATCTACTGGTGCACTCTCCAAATGCCTGCACCAACCTTTATAGGGTCCAAATCAAAGACAGGAGGCCTGGAACTTGGTACATGTACAGGTCTCCCACATGGGTGGCAGAAATCCAATTACCTGAGTCATCTCCACTGTTTCCCATGGTCTGCATTAGCATGAAGTTGGACTAAGGATCCACAGCCAGGGGTCCAACACTTGATATCAGGCACGGATGTCTTAACTAGCATCTCATGATTGTTTTGTTATATGTTTAGCCTTGCCTCCCCCCACTATTTTTTTCACTAAATTCCATTTTTTTCCTAAAAGTAAACATTACTCAAAGTTTCGTTGTTAACTTTTCTTTCTCTTAAATTATCACACTTAGGAGGCCCTTTGGATTCCAATTTCCAATCATCAAGGGATGTTGTTAAGTGGCTATCCAATGATATCAACACAGGGAACTAACTAGATAGCACCACCTGGCTGTTCCACAGCTCTCAGGAAGACAACATTTCCATGAATTTATCATCCTTTTCTCAATTCTCCTCTTCTTTTGCATTCCCTGCATGATCCAACAAGACATACAAACCAGACATGTGGAGTCTATTAACATATGACCTCACCTGTTCTATTCTCTCCCAGCAACAAGCAGCTCATCTGGGACCAAATTCCCTTGCAGCACTGTCAGGTCTACTTCTTCTTGTCATTCCTGTGGTCACTCTCTTCCTACATGGACTTTTAACGATAGTCCGCTAACTAATCTTGGCTCTGTTTGTCCCACACCTTCCAGTTTGTCTCACACTGGCTACTATGCAAATTTGATTATGCAATATACTGTTTGAAAAATCTACAATATTTCCTCATTTATTTCAAGGTAAAATCCAAAGTCAAGAAGATATGAGAGTCATTATTATCTAGTCTCCACTCATGCCTCTTGTCATCTTTAAACAGCAGTAAAAGTGATTTCCATTGTATGAAGCTTATTGACTGTTTCAGGTGGGTTTAAGACCCAGCTTTATAAGCCATGCTTCCAGAGGTAACACATGTACAATCAAGAATTAGAGTAACAGAACCAGGTTCTGGCTACAGTTCAATACTCAAACTTGTACTCTACTTCTCCCCCAAACTTCTGTACCCACCTCTCTCCATCACCTTCTCCCCTCTCTCCTTCTTGTTTTCAGCTCTTACCGCTAGTCCAGCAGATATCAATCCTAGAATCAGATTGGAATCTACAGGGACTGTGCTCTCTGGTGCTGTGGGTTAAAGCCCTGGCCTGCAGTGCTGGCATCCCATGTGGATTCAGGTTCATGTCCTGATCCAGCTCTCTGCTATGGCCTGGGAATGCAGTAGAAGATGGCCCAAGTCCTTGGGCCCCTGCACCCGTGAGGGAGACCTGGAAGAAGCTCCTGGCTCCTGGCTTTGGATCAGCTCCCGCTCAGCTCTGACCCATGTGGCCAAATGGAGAGTGAAGCAGCGGATGGAAGACCTCTCTCTCTGTCTCTACCTCTCTCTGCAACTCTTTCTTTCAAATAAATAAAATAAATCTTTTTAAAAAAAAGATTAGAATCTATAATTCTCTAGGGAGACTTTACAAATTCTGATGGCCTGGCTTCACTCACCCTTTCAGATTCTTAGTTGGTTGTTCTAAGGTGCGTTCTTGGGCATTAGTATTTTTTAAAGTAGCCTAGGTTTTTCTGAGGTGCAGCGAAGTTTGAGATTTACTACATAGCAGAGGCAAACTACATAGAGTTGTATTCAACATCATGTAACGTCTATGGGCCCTGACCCCAGTGATTGCAATTATTTCTGCCGTTGTAATCCAGGATACTAGATGTCTGATGTTCCTTCAGGTAGAAGCCCATAGTTTCTATGTGATGGGTACATGCTACACCACCAACAATAACTTGTAAAATAGATACATGAGAAAGCTTTGTTCACTGCTTAAAGGACTTGCAAAATTATTCATGTAAGTACTAAAATTTAATATTTGAAGTTCTTCAAATTTCTAAGAACAAAAGAAGGAATACAAGCATTAAAAAAAAAAACAATTTGAATACATGAAATTACACACACATAAAAAGTTTCCATTTCCTCCTGGGAAAAGAATAGAAAAAGCTCTCAAAAACCAAAAAGATTTTTTTCCTCCAAGTTATGTAGCCATTAGCTAGCACCTTGCAGATATAAGTGAAAAATTATAGTCCAGACAAAAATAAAAATTGGAGATATCTTGTTTTTCTAGTTAACACCTTCCTCCTTTCACATAAAACAGACTTTAACAACTGTACCTATATGCAGTTGCCAGCATTCCCCACTGAGAAACTGTATTTTTAATGACTATTTAATCACTGAGAAAACTATATTACTTAGCAATTCATATATCATACTAGTTAACATTATCAGTAAACTAATGTAATATTCACTATTTCAACACAATGACTTAAGATTTTATTACTATTTATTCATATAATTTTTGAGAAAAAGGAAATTTCAGAGACTATGTTAACTAAGATTTTGTTAGAACTTTTATAAGGATCTCAAATCCTGTGTTTCTGCTATTATGTGAAAAAATATAAGTTTTAGTATTTCAAGGGGTGATTCAACAGGGGAATAAAAAAAATAAGAATATAAAGAGAATCTGAATGCCCACATAATAAAAATTAATCATGGTGAATTGCTTTGGGGAGAATCATACACTTGACCCACATTGAAGACTGAAATATTAATCCATTTCTAGGACAGAGATCAAGCTTCATAGTCGCTTTTTATCCTCCTCATAATAGAAGCAACAGTTGTAAACCATAATGTTATAGTTCAAACAATGCCCCCCCAAGACTTCAAATTTATTATAGCATTCATCTCCAAGACAAAAGACCTGGTGTAGGAAAAAAGCTCTTTTTAGCAAAAAGCATGGCTGTTATTTATGGCTCAGATGCAAAGAATGAGTTTGGGGAATTTACCAGAGACGAAGGCATGAAATGTTTTAGCTTGTTCTTCTCTCTATAATCCATAAACCATTTTCTCAGCCACCCAAGTGAATTCTAATGGAACAGGAACGATGAAATAATATTTTCCTAGCCCTTTAACACTTTTTCTTCTGTATAAGTTTCAGCGGGACGAGAATAATATGGGTTTTAAAAATTAAGAATATTTTAAGCAGCAGATAAGCAATATTTTGGAATAAAATATGATTTAGCCTTATAGGCAAAGTTTAGCATTTTTTAACCTTTCACTTCTATGTACTTAATTCTATTCCTGTTGTTATTCCTAAAAGTATTACTATCAGTCTCTACTATTATTACTATCAATATTATTAAGGGCTATATATAATTAGCATTTCAGAATGTTAAGTATATTCTTATTAAAATAATTTGAATAATATAAGCTCAGCTACTGCCTGCAAAACCCAAATGATACAGTTTTGATACATGGCCTATTTTATTTTAGTATTCTTAATTATTAATTATATCTTCATCACCCTCCTTGAAAAAAGATACAATTAAAAAAAAAAGATGACTTATGGATTATCTACTCCCTGTCCTCTATTTTTGGAATGAAAGTGAAGCAATGAAATGCATGCCTATTTCCCTAGTGATTAGTCCAGTGAGAAGCTCCAGGTGGGTAAGAGTGTTTGGGCTATGTCAATGATAACAAATATTCTTCATTCTTACATAGTGCTTTCTTGTGAGGAAAATATTCAAAAAGTGTATTGGGGAAAACATAAAATGTATAGTATTTGCCCCCAAATGCAAAATGTTGTAATTTACTTACTTTTGAAGGTTTTGTACTGTTCATGCCCTAAGCACAACCAGGTAGCTATAGAGATGTCACCTTTTTTTCTTTTTAATAATTAAGGTAATATTAAACAAAATAAGGCAGGTAGAATAAAATACAGAATAATCTTTAAGCCGAAACCTTTCCTGGCATTGTTTGATAGATGTTATAATACTACCACTATTGTTTGCCAAATGCCATTCAAATGGCACAAACAGCTCAAGGAAAATGTGGACGCTATCTGGACAATTTTTAACATCATAATTGAAGAACAATCCATCGAGTTATTTGATACTACACATTTTAATAATATTTTTCTCAGTCTTAGAGTTTTTTCCCTTAGTTTTGATACCATAATTCATTAGATACAGTTTTCATCTGTATTATGCTACTTTATCATGATATAAGAATAAAAGTTGATTGGTTTCTACAATGACCTGTTCATTAAGCATTACAGTTCTTTCAGCTTTGTAAATACATTCCAACTTAGTAATCAGAATGCAATATGTATAAGCATTCAGCATAAACAGTGCTTTTATTCCAGGTCTGATAGAATGAAATCTAGAGAAAGATGATATAATTCATTTGAGTATGGTGTCACTGAAGTGAATTTGTCATAAATTTCATATTTATATGCCACATACATATCTATCATATTCACAGTCTCACATGTCTTTCTAAGAATTTCTCTAACTACTTTAAAGATTTGGCAATATCATTCTTAAGTGATTAAATATCTTTAAATCTTAAAAATGTCTTAAACTCCTTTCTCTGAAGGGAGGAGAGAACTTCCACTTTGACCATGGCCTTGTCTAAATATGATCAGAGTCAGTGAACTCAGGGGGCTTCCATAACCTTGGCAGCTCATGACAAGAGCCTAGGGTGATTACTGATGCCATAAACAAGAGTGTCAATTTGTTAAGTCAACAACAGGAGTCACTGTGCACTTACTCCTCATGTAGGATCTTTGTCCTTAGTGTGCTGTGCATTGAGATTTAATGCTATAACTAGTACTCAAACAGTATTTTTCACTTTATGTTTCTGTGTGGCAGCAAACTGTTGAAATCTTTACTTAATGTATGCTAAACTGATCTTCTGTATATAAAGAGAATTGAAAATGAATCTTGATGTGAATGGAAGGGGAGAGGAAGTGGGAAAGGGGAGGGTTGCAGGTGGGAGGGACGTTATGGGGGGAAGCCATTGTAATCCATAAGCTGTACTTTGGAAATTTATATTCATTAAGTAAAAGTTTGAAAGCAAAAAAAAAATGTCTTAAACTCACAGGTTCATTTTCCTAGGTACAAATATGAAAAATGGACCCTTCCCATTTGTAGTGTTCTATCAGCTCTAAAAATAGTAGTTCTGAAATTTTTATGTGCAATGGAAACACCTGTGGAGCTTCTCTAATGAGATCAGTTTCCAGACTCCACTCTTAGTGTGTGAAATTCAGTACGGATGAGACCAATGACTCTAAATTGAAAACAATCACCTTGGTTGATTATGATGTACATTTTGTGAGAATGACTTTTCTGAAAAATAGTAGATTATGAATCAAGTATATTTTAAAAAATGCAATAAAAATACTTATTTTAAGTTATCAAGTTGTCAGCATACTGTGATTTTAGTACTATTATGAAAAATTATTCCTTATATTGAAAGTATAAAAATCACAGTTTTCATAGCATTACTCTGTTTTAAAATCTTGGAGCAATAATTGATAATATTTAGAAAGAAATCTTCAAGAAAACTAAATAAATCAGTTATTGTTTGAAATTAATAATATGTGACACATCGTATACATGAAGGCTTTTCACAAAATGCAAATGATTTACATGAAAATAAAAGGCAAATTTTACTATCCACTGCTTTATACATACAATATTCTTTCTTCTCATTGGAAAGGCAAGCTGCAATACATTATGCTTTGGGATTCTAATCAGAAACCTATAAACAATGTGTAACTTACAGATGCCCTTCAGTGCATTAGAATACTTTTAGCACAGCTTTAAAATTTTAAATCAATTCTGCCATTCACCCCATATTATTTATCTTCAATTTCTCCATATTTTAAATGTCACTGTGTCATATTAAGTAATAAAAAGTTTAAAAGATTATAACCTGAACTTAGCAGACACTCATTCACTTTCATTACTAGAACTGAAATCCTTGCCTTCTTACATTTTCATTACCAAAAACTTTTACTTCTGGCTTTTTTTGTCTGCATTCTTGAATACAGCAAAATCTTCACATTTGTTGAATGGCCTAAATTATCACAGTGTCATCTAAAGCCAAATTTAATGGTAAGTTAATAGTGTTTAAAATATTCGGTTCTAAATCAGACTATGTTATGATCTATTTTTATATTTATTCCGTTACATAATATAAACTGAAATTATTTATCTATTATTCTACTAGCCTTAAATTACCCTTTAATTCTATCAACTTTATCATCTGTATGTCTGATAATCCACCAAGGATTTTCTCCAATCTGAAGGTCAACAAGGAAATAAGGCATTCAAAGATTGACTAATTTTGAAAACACAAATTATAACCTACTTACATAATGAGCTTTCTTATAACAAAATCATCTATACAAAAAGGTACTTGAGTAATAAGTGATTTATTTTCTCAAAATGCCTTCCTTTCAATGAGTATTGTTTTCATTAACTTCTTACCTTTTAATGGAAATATGAATCTATATTAATTAACACCAGTAAGTATTGCTACTCGGGACTCAGAATGTTATGTAAACAAAACTATGGACAGAATAGCCATGTACCTCTGTCCTTCCAATACAATACAGATCTTTCCTTGACTACATGGTTTTTGTTGTAACACTACTCTCATTAGATTGGAATTTGTATTAACTTTCCTGTACTAGAACTTACTAATAGGATTGCTAGCAATTATTATACTGAAATGAAATCAGCACAAACTATTAGATCTGTTTAAACAAGTTAAAAATAAACCTTGATTAAATGTTCTTTTATAAGAAGCTGCTCATTAGGGCTACATGGCCTTCAGAAAAATTGCTGTTTCATTAACATCAAAGAATGTATTGAGCTTAAACTCCCTAGCTTAAAAAGTTACTTAAAAAATCAAGTTTGAAAATATTTTGATAATGAAATTTTGAAAAAATCTTCCTTAGATTTCTCGGTTTAGTCAGTAGAAAGAAATATAATCTTAAGAATGAGGCGTATTCATAATGAGATTACAACGAACACCATCAACAAAAAGCAAAACAGAACCAAAACAAAACAACCAAAAAAATCTTTCCCAGAAGAGCAAGTGACAAATTTCTTCTAAGCTGAGATATACCCTCTCACAAAATAGCTGAATTAAAAAGTCAGTTGGTGGTGCAACAAGTTAAACTGCAACACTGGCATTCCATATGGTTGTCAGGTCTTGTCCTGGCTGCTCCACTTCTGATTCAGCTCCCTGCTAATGTTCCTGGGAAAGCAGTGGAGGATGGCTCAAGTTCTTGGGCCCCTGCCACCCAAATGGGAGACCTGGCGGAGTACCAGCCTCCCAGCTTTGGCCTGGCCCAGTCCCAGTGGTTGTGGCTATTTTGGAAGTGAACTAGCAATAGAAGATCACTCTCCCTGGCTCGCTCTCTCTGTCTCTCTCTCTTTCTTTGTGTGTATGCGTATGTGTATCCTCTCTCTGTATCTCTGCCTTTTAAATAAATAAATAAATCTTTATAAAAAAATGACAGTTGGGTGTGCAAATGAGAATATGTACTTAAGTGTCCCTGAATCCACTTTGGTAACCAATCAGTAACTTCTGAATCGAAGGACTCTAGAAAGTACAAGTGTGCCATTCTAGAAAGTAGAAATAACTTTTCTCTTTTACACTGAATCAGTAAACTCTTATGACCTGACTAGGCAGAAATTATTCTGTTAAAATAGATTACTTCACACAATTAAATATAGTATTGGAAAAATTTACATATTTTGGATATGGTCTACAAACATATAGAAATCATTTGGGTAAAATTTTTGTATTTTTCCATCCTCCTATTTCCACACTATTACACACAATTTATCTCATTAGCAAAACACATATAGGATTCACATTAAGGTAAATGTTCATTGCATAAAGCTGATGATGTTCTTGGTTGAATATGGATAAATGACAACAAAAACCCACACTAGAATTAGAAGACCAAGTAAATAATACAACAGTGAAATCGACAGTAACATGTTATCTAACATTAACAGCAAATTGATCTCTTTACAGTTACAGTTTTTGAGGGTTTTCATAAAATAATTCACTTATCTGAACAGTACCTGTATTATCCTGAACAAGCCATGCAGTAATTACTACTGTAATTTAATATCTTCATATAGACTGACATCCTCCACAGTAATATGAATACATTCTGGTTTTTAAAAAGTTTAAGTAATTAGTATTCCTTAATTAAACATACAATAGCATAGACAATGGATTCTTTATAAATCTGTGAATATGCCTAAAAGCAACAATATCACACTTTTGTTAAAGCATTTGTGTGTATTTTGCACAATTTTTTAAAGTTTAACCTCTGTAGATCAATGTGCTTCCTTAAAAGACTTTAATAAATTAAAGTGCAGAGAGCTTTTTTTCACCAGGCAGAAAAAGCTGATGAGACAGGTTTAGTTTAATCTCAGGCAATAGAAGTCATTAACCATTCTCTCAGGGATTAAAATATAGCTTGCCCTTTTCTTCTCTCACTTATCATTAGCATCACTTTAATCTCCTAGCGTTTCACACTGCTATTTTAATCATTACTTACTGCCTTTTGACAAGTGCAGAACATGCTTTTTCTCATTGAGGCAATATCCTGGTTTTAGCTGACAAATGTAGGACATAATGTAAAAATATCAAAGTGACATCTCTTAAACACACCTTCATCATAAAAATCTCTAAAATTACAATATTCCTTTGTCTAGTATTTCCATGAAATTATCATTTGAAAGGATTATATCTTAAATAAAGAAAAAAGTTTTATTCTAGATACAACAAAAACGAGTTTGGAAAAATATTATGCTGAGTAAATGAGATTCAAAAATATACACATAAATGCTATTCTTTCTGAAATATATAGCTAGAAACTTCCAAATATTTGCAAAAGCATTCTGTTGTTTCAACATAACTTTAATAATACAATATGTTGTACTGAAATATCTACACTCTTACAATCTGATGCTTTATCATCACATACTTTAATACATTCTAGATTGAACCAAAACAAAATGCTACAACTCTATGCTACTATTATTTTGTAATACCTACCACAGGTTTGCTGATCAATAGATATTAAATTATTCTTAACCAACCAAAATTTAGGCAGAAATTAAAATAGTTAGAACTATATTAATATGTAACATCTGAAAACCTACTAAAATGTTACAATTAAGCTTTTTGCTACATTTTCTAAATCACTATCTTAGATAAAAGAGAAACCATATGATGTTTGTTAATGCTCTCTTATCTAATGACATTTAGTTTAATTTACAGAATCTCTTTAATCTAATCTGCCTAAACCTGATGTGGAAAACAAATTTGTAATAAGTCCCTTGGGGTTTAGGAATTCAGGTTTTCTATTATATTTAGATGTAAGTATTAAGAGAATATATTCCAGTACCTTTGTAATATTGTATTTTAACTCAAAACTAAACCAATGAAATATTTGGTAATTATGAAACCAGACTTTAAACTGAAGCACCAATTTTTGGTAACGATCACTCACACTTGGCCCCAAGCCCTTTAATCTAGTCCATCTGTAATGATCTCATAGTACTTTCAACCATTATTTAACTGTTAGAAGAAAAAATATGTCGCACTATATGTTTCGACAATAAAATCCCTTCTTAAGCTTCACAAAGCAGAACAATTCATTATTTGATCTCTTTCCAGGTTCAAAGTCTGTCTTATTACAGTACTTCAAAGAAATATGTAATCAAAGACAAACAGCTGTGAAAACAATCTTTTATTACTTTATTATCATTGAGAATATATCTTTGGAGTAAGCCAATGGAAATGACATACAAATAATCTTCATAAAGGTTGTTATTTTGCATTTGTTCACAAACTATGCACATTTATCTTTAAGGCTTTAATTTTACTTCCTATAAATAGAATAATGGCACAATCCAGTAACTATTGTTTTTCCAGAAAAAAGTCACCCAAAAGAACAACATCAAAAAGAGTGAGTTGCTCTAATGTCAAACAAATGTTTTCAATAAACAAATTTTCAAAATGATATTCAGTGACGTGACTGAGTTAACATTACCCTGAAGTGAAATCTTATTTTCTGATGTTCCTGCTAATCAGAGAGAATTGCAATTGTCCAACTACAGATTGGTATATACAATCTAACAAATCTATTCAAATCTAACACCGACATTGTATTTTGAGAATTCAAGCAATCACCTTCAAAAGTAGTAGCTACAATGCTAAAATTATTCCCATATTTTACACATCACAAAATAATCTGCCATGTCTCTACTTAGCATGTAGGGTTTCCATTACCAATGCACAAATAGACTAGACAAAATAATAAAAATTTTTTTGAAGCTAAACAGTTGCTTTCATACACAGGCATGCAAAACTCTGCAGGCTTCAGAGTAGAAGTCATGATGTTCTACCATCCCATGTTTAATAGAAAACATGTTATACAGTACAACATATACATTACTTCATTTTGTTCTGACAACAACTTCCCTGGAAGGCATTATTATCCAAATTTTACAGATATGGAAACTAAGTTAAAAAGCTGAGAAATTTTGACTCATTCCTGGATTAACCTAACTCAACGGTTGTGTGTTCTTTGCATTAATTCAGGATGTTGTCCATTCTAGAATAGACTTTCTAGGTGCACAATCTTAATTACTCTTGAAAAGCATTCTGTTCTCCAACTTTTCTTCAGAAGACCCTAATGCATGATTACACATTCAGGGACAAAATTGGCCATTTTAACTTTGTATGAAATTAAATAGATGATTCATCATCACAGGTCATAGACAGAAAGACCACTGTTTTAGGTCTTTACAAAAATATTGCTGAAACAAGAGTAATGAAGAATTTGTGCCATCATTTTCACCAAAAGATATGCCTAAAACAGGCATTAAAAATGCTACTCCAATTGCCAAGTGAAAAAAATCATACTATGGTCATACAAACTCGGTAATTAACGCTGTGACATGAATTTTGAGAAGAAAGTGATAGTCTACTTACTTTCTGCTGTCTCAGTATTATCATGAAAAGCCTTCATATATTTGCACTGGTTTAAAAGTTCTGTTTCTATTAAGTATAGATGCATAATAACCATATATATATATTCATATAATGACACACACATTGACTACCTTGTGTTCTTTTCCAGATATCTGCAGCATCATCTTGTAAAATGTGAAGCCTGCACTGAACATAGTTGTCACAGTCTTCCTTCTGTATTATTTAGGTGATCTGAAGCTCACCCAAAAAGGACTAAAAAACAAAGCAACAGCACACGGGATATAGAAAGAATTGAATTTATGTTTTTCATTCTTGCAGGTAAACTTAACTAAAACTCCAAGGACATACTAGCATGAATATGAGTATTCTTCATTTTAAATAACAATTTATAAATTTAAAAAGTCCTAGAGACTTTGTCAGCAGAATATAATAGTAATGAGGAAAATGGAATTGCTTATTTGAAGTCATGATCTTTCAAATCATAGCACAACTCATTTCAGTTTTACTGGTTACTAAATAAACAGTATCAGAATTAGAAATGCATTTAATGCATGACTCAATTTCCATAAAAGTTAATTTCCTGACTTTTCAGTTTGATTGCATCAAAAGTTATTCAGTAAAGGAGGCAAAACAAAGCCAGTCACTTCAGCTCTGGAATAATTAAGCAGTAATTTGACCAAACATTTCCTTCCTTCCTGTGTATTTCTCAAAAGTCACTATTACACTACAAATTTTAGTAGAAACATTTTAATGGGCACAATCTATAAGGGAAACAGTCCATAGTAAAATGTTTCACAATCAGTGTTGGCAGCACCGTCATGAGGTCACTTTTTATTGCTATTTTTAGGCTGGATTCAAGATAAACTTTTGATTTTCAGATTTTAGAAAGGTCAGGTAACAAAGATAGAATCACTACCACTAACTTTCACAAACAATCCTAATGTACAATTCAACTTATTAATATTGGCAAGACGCTGAGGAAAATGAAACAGTTTAATGATATAACTTCAGGTATTAATGCAATATTTTTTCACATGTTGATTGATAAAGCAACAAGAGGGAAGAATAATAGTCTCAAGTTCCTAGAGTCACAGATCACTTGTCTTCATTGAAAATATATCATTCATAAAATCATGTGAATCTATCTGGTGCAGCTGCCTTTAGCTTTTTGAGAGCATCTTCTTACATAACATTTCATTTCATTTCATTACTGAACAAAAAAGCATGAGTATTTGAATCTTCTTATCCAGGATTGGAAAATTGGCATCTCTTCTAGCCTCAAGTAAACTCTGTTACTGCTTTTACTGTCACTCATTGGCAACAGTTTTTAATCTTCATCTTTCCCTTCCAAGTAAGTGACTTCTCATCTGACTTGATCTGTATAACTTATTTTTTTCTCATCTCTCCCTCCTGGAACTCTGTCTCAGAATTCTCAAAAACCTCTTGGCCTGTGATAGAAACATCTGATAAACTTCCTCAATGCTCTCTGTGCCTACAGATAACTTTTCTGTTTTAACAATCAACCCAAACTTTGCTATTTATTCTCACAGCACCTCATAAAGCCTGTTATCAACTTTATCCCATGCTCTTGCCTCCTTGGTTTACAACAACTACCTTCTTGATAATCTCAGGGATGTTCCTTCAAATGGTAATGGGAGCTCAGGTAACAGACATGAACGTCACAGTCAGGCAACCAATGCACAGAGCTTTTCCCCACCAAGCTCTCTGGAACTTAAACAACAAGTCTCACTTTCCTTATTGGAGAAACTGGAATAGTGGTCACAACATCACAGAGTATTTAAAGATTAAATAGAAAAAAATTTCCTGGCATGTTGTAGATGTTTATCCACCAATATCATTTCCCCTTTTATAGAAAATTTTGTGAGACTAAAAATGGTAGTGTTCTCAACTATAATATCCTAGCTGACTTTTTTTAATCTATGTGAACTTTTTGCATAATTATAATATCAAATGGCTGCATATATTTATATAGATATAATTTTTCAAATAAATATGAATTCAAACTCCAAATTTGTAGATTGGAGCAATATTTTTTCTCTAAATCTTAATTTTATTTTGTTTTTATTAGACTTATAGAAGACTTACTGAACTCTGCCATGAATTTGAAATTTTAGGTATTTGTGTACAATAGTCCCACCAGTCTCTATGTCAGTTTATAGTATATATAAACTATGAAATTAGTAAATTGGGGCCAGCATTGTGGCACATCAGATTAAGATGCTGCTTGCAATGCCATCATTCCATGCAAGAGTGCTGGTTCAAAAAATCCCAGCACTTCACCTCCCATCCAGCTTCCTTCTATGTTCCTGGAAAAGCAGTGAAGGATGGCCCAAGTACTTGGGCTCCTGTATCACATGTGGGATACCAGGATGGAGTTCTTTGCTCCTGGCTTTATCCTGGCACAGACTTGGCTATTGTAGCCATTTGCAGTGCAAGACAGCAAATGGGAACGCTCTCTTTCTCCCTCCCTCTTTTTTCTGTCGCCCTGCATTTCAAATAAAGAAAGAAATCTTTTAAAAATAATGAATTTTAATATACAACTTTTAGAATTCAACTGGACCTTACAAATCAGCCAGTTAATCTTCTCAATTTGCAAATGAAGATCCTTTGGTACAATAGATTGCATAACTCAACCAGTAAGTCAGTATTAGAAGCCAGATTTCTGGCAATAGACTTTTGCTCAGTGCTTTGATACTTTGATATTTATATAACTCTAAAATAATTAACAGTTTATATATTTTACTGAAACCAACATTGGGGTTCAGTTTAAACCACCACCTGTGATGCTGGCTTCCCATATAGGTGCTGGTTCAAGCCCCAGTTACGCCTTTTCTGAACCACCTCCCTGCTAACATGCCTGGGAAAGCAGCAGAAGATGGCCCAAGTACTTGGGCCCCTACCACCCATGGGGTAACCCTGGAAAGAGTTCTGGACTCCTGGCTTCAGCCTGGTCCAGTCCTGGCCATTGCAGCCACTTGCAGGGGTGAACCAGCAGATGGGAGATCTTTCTCTTTCCCTTTATTGCTAAATATGCCTTTCAAATAAATAAAATAAATCTTGAAATACATATATATATATTTGATTTTACTAACTTATTAATCATTTCTTCTGACCACAGAGCAATTACTAAAAGAATGAACTCTGTGATTTACATTTTCAAATTTCTCCTCAGAGACCAATGAAAGTGCTCAATAGTTCTTTAATTCACTTTCTGTGGATGATTACTTTAAAATGCTGACCAAATACCTCCAATTTCATGAAAAATTTAACTTGCAAAATGTAATGAAAACCCTACCTTACAAAAGATATAACATCTTCTTTTTTATGGAGTTTATAAGTTTCTTCTTAGACTAAAACCAATAAAAATGCAATTTTTCCTTTACTAATATATATATAGATATCATACCTCTTAAGCTTATTTCTGAAGAAACATAGTGATATCTTCTCATAACTGAATGTATTTATTAAAGTTGCTTTAGGAACAAGATTTCCAAAAAACTAAAACTTTGAAGATACAAATTTGTTCTCCTATACTCCATAGGATTATTATCATAGTACAAACAGAGGACTAACATGTCATTTATCAGATAATTACTAAAGGAAGGCACTCATCAGAAATTTGGTATTTTATGTAATATTTTCATTTTGGCAGTTCAAACAGATAGATGTAGAAAAGGAAGCTGTACCTAACTCTCAGCCAGATTTGAATGCCATTCTATAAAATTTAGCTTTGATGGCGCCTCTTCTGTCACATCTAAGTCAAACTTGTTTTTTCACCCAGAAACCTTTTATTTAAGGTATACAAGATGTATGCATTTCATAAATACAACTTTATGAGCATAGTGATTCCACCCTACCCACCCTCCCACTTGCACTCCTACGCTTCCTCCTCTCCCTCTCCTATTCTTAGAGTATAGATATACTGAAAATAATGCAAGAACTTAACATAAACAAAGAACTAACTACTAACACATATGAAATAAGCAAAAATAAGAGGGAAACTTTCAAGGGATTGATTTTGGCTTTTAGAAGAAAATGACCTCACTCTATTTGCAAAAGAACAACGGTATATATTTTTTTCCATCACAATTAAGAAAATAGGATGCAGGAAATGACAAGGTGCAATATACTTTGAGGAAGGCACATTAACTTCTCTAGACCTCAAACTCTTCGCCTATAAAAGGTACCTACTTGATTGAGTCACTGCATCAAATAAATGAAGTAATTCTTCCAGAGTGCTGTACATATAACCTACATCATACATATTAGGAGCTCGACCAATGAAAATGCAAAACAAAACCGTTCTATTTCACAGAATCACGGAAGTCCTTGTTCTCCTCAAGCTTTTCTCCTTTCCTTTCTATGCACAAATAACTCCCCTGAGGTCCTTGAAACCCAGTGAAATTTTTTCCTATTCCTCTATTGCTCATCTCCAGCCACCTCTTCTCAATGGCCTCCACTTATTTTTGCATTTCCACTTGTGCAAACCTCAGGCTTTGATCTCACCACAGAGAATCACACAGACTAGTTTCTCTTCCCTCCTGAACTGTGAGCTACCTGAAAATAAGAACTCTTTATTACACCTTGGAAAACTGCTCCTTTATATCAGTGCTTGCATTAGAGTGGCTGCATCAAATATTTTCTATCAATAAGTGAATGAATGAATGAGAAGAATGAAAATCAATTGGGATGGTGTATGTCAAAAGGGTCTATAAGCCATAAAACATCACATATTCTAATTTTAACCCGGCCTAGGAGGAGTCACAGAAAGATGAATAGAGGTTATGAAAGCTAAACTGTGCCCTGAGTAAGAATTACAGTAGCATGGGGAACAAGTGGGGAGACTTCCAGATAACAAACATAAATAGCAAAACAGAGACCTAAAGTTTAGTAAGAGCTTGGCAAGTCAAATGGACTGAAAGAGATCTAGAAAAAATTACAGCTAGCCGGCGCCGTGGCTCAATAGGCTAATCCTCCACCTTGCGGCGCCGGCACACCGGGTTCTAGTCCCGGTTGGGGCGCCGGATTCTGTCCCGGTTGCCCCTCTTCCAGGCCAGCTCTCTGCTATGGCCAGGGAGTGCAGTGGAGGATGGCCCAGGTGCTTGGGCCCTGCACCCCATGGGAGACCAGGAAAAAGCACCTGGATCCTGGCTCCTGCCATCGGATCAGCGCGGTGCGCCGGCTGCAGCGGCGGCCATTGGAGGGTGAACCAACGGCAAAAGGAAGACCTTTCCCTCTCTGTCTCTCTCTCTCACTGTCCACTCTGCCTGTCAAAAAAAAAAATAAAAAAAAAAAAAAAAAAAAAAGAAAAAATTACAGCTTCTTCTTTGTACTATACTAGTTTATATCATATCAGTGTTGTTTAATATGTGATCAGTCAAAAATATAACTCTCAATGCTTTTTCACTGACACTACCATTTATATTTCAGAAAACTCTAAATCACTTAACATTTTAGATTACCCGTATTATTTTATTTATCACTGTTATAAAATATACTTAAATAAAATACAGAAGACATTACAAATAAATGAAAATATTTTGCTTCATTTTTTTCTTTTGCTTTCCTGTTTCATTCTTTGAATAGTAAAATACACTTTTAAAGTGCTGCTAATTAATCAAATTAGAATAATTTTCAATTTGACAGCATCCTTATTGTTAATAATGCAGAAATAAACACAAATTTAAAAAACTAACCACGAAGCCAGTGTTACTCACAGGTTTAAGCCACCACCTGTGACACTGGCATCCCCTATAGGAGTACAGTTCAAGTCCCCATGGCTCTCCTTCCTATTAGTGAGCCTGGTAAAGCAGCAGAAGAAGGTCCAACTTCTTGAGCCCCTGCCACTCGTATAGGAAACCTGGAAGGAGTTCTGTCAGATTTGAATGTTGTGGCCATTTGGGGAGTGAACCACAGTATGAAAGAGCTCTCTAGCCCTCTGTCTTCCAAATAATAAATAATTCTAAAAAAATAAACTAACCAGAAAATAATATTAACATAACCAATGAATATACATCCAGAATTCTATTATAACTACTATTTTCAAGGATTTGTGTATGGTAAGTTCAGAACTTTGACTATATCTTCCCTTTCACTAATTAGGTTACAACAGAGGCAACGAACTCAAATGCTCAAGAAACAAGCAGGTAACAAACAGATTTGTGGGAACTTCAGTAAACCTGCACACAGGTTCCATAGAAAGGAGATAACCTCTACTCACATTTAGCCAATGGTTGCCCTGCCAACATGGAAGCAGATCTTTAGGATCTTCAGAAGATGGGAAAAGCATGATTTTTCTTTGAAATTGCCAATTTAAATGTGATGCCTAATTCATGTTGAAAACTCTGTCTGGATTGAACAAAAATGTGTCTATGAGTTATAAGCCAGAAACTTCAGTTTACCATAATGTTTCCTTATTTACTCCTTTCTTGACATATTCTTTCCAAAAGGGTTATAACCCTTCACTTATATATCTAAATATTAAATTGGATTAGATCACACCATCTTCAGAAAACTTTAATGTTGTCATACTGCTTGCCAAGTACGAACCAGCCACTGGATGTTCACAAAATGTTTTCCCATTGATTTAATTATTACATCATCCTGCAGATTCTTAAATTTCAGGTGAAACATACACATTCTAATCATGCTTTATCATCCTATTTTTCAAAACCCATCTTAAGCATTATCTCACTAGAAAATAAATGTTTATTTTCTCATCTTTCTAAATTTTTCAGTGCCTAATTACTTGATATAGTGATGAAAGGTCTACTAAATATTGCTTTGTATTAAAGTTATTAGTATATTTACTAGTCTCTCACAAAAATCATTGTGTCAGCATTTTAGTCATCTGTCTACATCCTATTTCCACCATTCTGTATACTCTGATAAGCACCAAAATGATGTGTGTTAACTGAATTGAACTTTTTAGCTTTATTTTCACACCTAACAATCTGAGAAAGTCAAAGAATGAGATATTTCTCAGTGTCCATTTGCTTGAAATTATGTTTGAAGCCTAGATAGTATAAGTAATATGCATTATGGTAGTCTAATCATGGTGGTAGGAGATTTGATAACCAACATTGAAATTATTTTATCTAATTTCTTCCAGGTAAAAAGGATTTCTTCATCCCAAAACAAAAATGTTTTTCAAAATCTCTCAAGCCATTAATACAGGGAGAATCAATAAATTCTGGCATTGACAGTGAAACATAACAAAGGCATTGTTTCATATGATCAGGCAGTGACCACATACACACACACAAACACACACACACACATACACAATCACCCATAGAAATTAAGTGATAACATCACCAGATAGATTGGGACATATATTCTTAGATCTAACATCCCAACAAAAATCATATAAACTAGCTGGTCATTGTCAATTTCCATTTTCATTCTGAATTTATGGATACTTACAATTTAAGTCTTGGGAAAAAAGCATGTTAAATATTCCTATCGAAAATGAAATGAAGAAATTTAGTTGCTACATATATAAACAAGAACAGGATCTCTGCTCATATTTTCCTATCAAAGGATAAATTGAGTCCCAAAAATATAAGCTAACAGTAATTATAGGAGTATTTAATTCAAGCAATATCTCCTGAACTTTTAAGGCTCAGATACAAGTATACTATCAGATAATCAGAATATAGAACTGACATCAGATAGTACCTGCATCCAGGAGTACAGCCTCTAGTAGAACAGGCACAGGAGAATGAATGGTTACAACAGGTAATAAGGGAAACTTTAAGAGGGGTTATTGAAATTTAAATGCTTTTGTACGGTATGTTTAACTTTTTCTCAGACTGATGCAGCAGGGAGTATTTCAGAGATAGTATTGCTGGAGCTGGCAGTTGAAGAAGGAATGGAGGAAAATATGAAGGAAAGACATAAAATGAATGGAAGAAAATATAAAGGAAAGATAAAAAAATAAAACATTAAAATTAGAAAAAGACACACAATGTAATTTCAGTTATATTCAAAGGGTTTTTTTCTATTTTTAGAGTCAGAAAAATTAAAACAGGATAAAATTGTCTTCTGTATTTACTAACAGAAACTGGTCTTATCCTAGACAATGTAGTATATATTCCTCAAGGTAAAATAAGATAACCCAATGGTGATGGAAGTATTAGCATGATAGTAAAAACATATTATTATGGCCAGCGCCGTGGCTCAATAGGCTAATCCTCCGCCTTGCGGCGACGGCACACCAGGTTCTAGTCCCGGTCAGGGCACCGGATTCTGTCCAGGTTGCCCCTCTTCCAGGCCAGCTCTCTGCTGTGGCCAGGGAGTGCAGTGGAGGATGGCCCAAGTGCTTGGGCCCTGCACCCCATGGGAGACCAGGAGAAACACCTGGCTCCTGCCTTCGGATCAGCGCGGTGCGCCGGCCGCAGTGAGCCAGCTGCGACGGCCATTGGAGGGTGAACCAATGGCAAAGGAAGACCTTTCTCTCTGTCTCTCTCTCTCACTGTCCACTCTGCCTGTCAAAAAAAAAAAAAAAAAAAACACACAAAAAAAACAAAAACAAACAAAAAAAAACATATTATGGACAATTGAGAAACTATCACCTTGATGAGATGGATATATTATAGTGAATTTTAATTTTAATTTCCTTTTAAAATTTTTTTCTTCAAGAGGCATAAATACCTACATATCAATATCTATCTATCTTATCCTTTTATCTATCAGAGAGAGAGAAAAAGGGAGAGGGGGAGAGAGAGAGAAGATAGAGAGAGCTCCCATCCACTAGTTCACTTCCCAAATGCCTACAAGGGCTAGGACGGGGCCAAGTTGAAGCCAGGATCTGGGAACTCAATCCCTCAGGATGAGAGGGACACAATTACTTGAGACATGACTGCTCTCTCCCAGGGAACCCCTTAGCAAAAAGCTGGGATCATCATCCAGAGCCAGGTTCTTCAATACAGGATGTGGCATCCTAATGACAGGCTAAGGGCCAATCCCAGAATTTTTTATTTTGAAGGTGATGAATAGTTTAACACAATATTTGTTTGTTTAATGGTGATATCAAGTAATTGAATAAGGGATTTGTTATAGGTAGGCATGTATTTGTATTAATTTCAAGTCTTTTATGATTAAGACATGATATTAGAAATTCTATTTGTATGCACACAGCCTATTCCATGTAAGCATTCAGTACACTGTGTTTGAATAAGTAAATGCATAGAAAATGGATAATTGATTAAAAATGCTACTGCAATAAAACAAAGGTGGAACAATAGAGTAAGAAAAAAAGAAAAGTGGGACATTTTAACTCAAGAGTTCCTAGGAATTTTATAACTTTAGTTCTGAACTGGTACACAAAAATGGCTTTTTCCCTTTATGTTCATATGACTTACATCCACTCCCATAAGAAAACACAGTGTGTTTGGGTTAACAAACTGTGACCTCTCTATCACTTTTTACTCCTCTCAAACTAATTCCAATCATTTGAATTCAATCACTGCAACTATGCCAACTCTTTTAGAAGTTCACTGCCCTCTTCTACCCTTTTCTTTATATATTAGAATTCATGTAGACATGCTCATTAGCCAAGGAAAGTTTTGTCATTATGAAGTACTAGAAACAGAGATAAATCCCCTGCAGATTTTCTGATCCATTTCTTGACCTATTTTAAAAAAAAAGAATCAGGTTCCACAGCCTTCATGGAAAAGCATTTCCATTATAATAAGATGTGGTGATGTGGTGATAAACAGAATATCTACTTGTTGAATTATCTAGATCGGTTGTTCTTAGATTTCAGCTATGTATAGATCCTATTGACAATGTTTCATCCTTCTGGAATGCCTAAGTAGAATGACTGACTATCATTAGAAAAAGGGAGGAACTCTAGGAAGTATTTATAAAAACACATAATGGGATTCAGGAGAAATAGAATAAGCTGACAGAGTCAACTGAATTCTCTAAAAATGCGATTTGTTCCTTATTTTCAATTTTAACATTTCTAAGATATGAGTATTCTAAAGTACAAAATTGATAAGATCCAATTAGCTCTTCAATTATGAACCTTATGCACACACATTACTAAACTTTTAAGAAATTCTATTGTATCTCTGTCATTTGTTTCAATTTTACTTTATTTTGCCTTAAGAATAAAATTATGTAAGTATATCTCCCTGTATCATCTGCTTAATAATCATTCAATAAGAAACAATCAAATGCTGTTAGTAATCATTAAATGCAAACATTTAAAAATTCACTATCTTAAAGGTAACCAATAAATTTCTTAAAATTCAAATGTATGTTATACATTTAAATTAGCTTTGGGTGGTTCTCTTTGCATTGCTAACCAGTTTGAAAATAATAAAGCAATGCACAGGCTTCTTATGCTGTTGTTAATGGCAATCTTATCTATCTTATAATGTGAATGTGTTCTTAAAGCTATGTGTACCTTTGAATCATGGAGTTATGTTCACTTCATGTGTTGGATCACTGCTTTTCAATCACCGCTAAGACTGTTGACTGGGTTCAGCTCATTGCACAAAGCCTGAAAGGCCCAGTGATTCTAAAGAGAGGAATGGTCAGAGCTAAGATCCATAATCCCAATCCCTAGAAAAGTATCTTCACTTTCTGCCCAACATCTTTCTTCTCCTCAGCTATTCAGACTCCTAGATCTCCTTTTTCTCTTACTTCCTTCTCAACCGACTACTCCCATGGAATTTCCAAGCACCTATTTTTGCACTTTCTACCTAACTCCTTCTCCAAATCCTACTGCTATCACCAGAGAAGCACGGTTCTCTCAACATACAAGCAGACAAATACCAGAGATCAGACCATTCAGGAGTACAGTAAGAGTAGGTGTTGGAACAGGACAAAAGTGAACCTAAAGAGGATGCAAGAGAAGGAAACGAAAAAGAGTGGAAACATACCTTTAAAACGGAAAGCTGCGTAACATAAGATGTAGGAGGAAGCAGCAGGAACAAAATAAGGCCGTGTAAAATGAAATACATGCTAAAGGAATCTATTTCAGTTGGAATAACAAGACACAGATTTTAAAAAGACAATTAGCTCATGTATATGTGCATAAAACATGTAAGCTTCAAACAATAAACAAGCATGGTTGCAAATACAGATCAATATAGCTTCCATTTTTAAGACTTGGAATTGAAAATGTTAAGTAGATGCCATTACTGTCTTGCCTCCTCTCAGGATGCAAAATATAGAAAGTAGAAGTAAACATGGCATCTACAGCTTACAAGCCAGCAGGCAAAGCGTACATGTCAGGTGATAAGCAAATGAAAATATTCATTTCAGATACAGTGATTCAGCACATAGCTTATATGTTCATTCATTAAGTCATAATATAAAGTCAAAGAAGGTTAATTAAACTAAGTCTTTATAACTTAGCTGAAAATGGCATATATGTCAATGGTTAATATTATCTCCAGAAATAATCCTTTGACTATACGTAAGAATAGCTAAAAACAACACAAATTAAGCCATTTTTTTTTTTACTTAATGGTTATTAACAAATCTAACCTTTTTGCCCTGAGGACTGAATCGGATATTATACACTAGGTTATTTAAAACTTCCCCAAGAATTTCAGGGGAAAAAAAAAGGCATTTCTATTGTCTCTTCTTTGTGTTTATTGTGCATGGTAAACTGACAATACTTATTTAAACACTTTTTAAAAAAATCTGACCCTTTTCTTCCTGGACCAAGGCATTTTCTCCGTCACAGAGTAATAGAGCTTGAAAACTTCAGCATCAGCAGGGAAGGCAGGCACTCCTTAGCCAGCCACTGTGAGAGAGAGAAAATGCAATTAAGGCTCCCACCAGGGAGAGAGAACTGAACAAAACCTGCGGTCTTCACACAAGAGCCTTTCTCTTCAATGCGAACTACAAGGCCTCAAATCTTGTTGGTGAGATGCTAGCGTTTAGAACAACACACTTTCAGATTTTCTCACAGCAGATCAAAGTAAATAATGCAAGGGCAGCAAACAAAAGGGAAAACTCCAGTGTGCTTACATTAAAAAGAGATTACAGGGGACTTACAAGTGATTGAAGGAATAGATGACATTTTTAAAAACATAAAACCAAGATCCTTAAGTACAGCTGGCAAATAAAGTCTAGTTGTGTTACTTCAGCTGGAATGACAAACCACAAGCGACTTACGATCAGTGTGAAAACTTTAAAAAGCTATTCTTACTTTTCTATAGCATTTTCTACATCTGTAGTTATGTACATTCCTGTTCTTTCCTTCCTAGGTTTTAAGATCTCAAAGCCTAGAGTAACACTAACTGACAAAGTGGGACTTAAAAGTTATGAGCATCTCAAATCAGCACCATAGAATATCCACAGCACTCCATGGATTGGAGAGATGGAGCATCGCTCCACTTCCCTTTTTCTCCTGAGGACAGTAATCAGTCATAAAAGCGGCTTTCCTCCTCCATATCAAGCCAACAGCTGGAAACTCTTCTGCAATGTTAAATTTAGTACAAGCTCCTTACCAAGCACTGAACTTAGTCTGTGGGTCTGTTCTACAGTCTTAAAATGAGTACTCCAGAGTCACAGTTTATCCTTTATTTTTGCGTAAAATTCTCATTGACTTTGGTGCAACTCTATAAAGGAAGCAAGGATTGGATATCATCCTTTAATGCCAAATTTACTACCGCTAAACAAAAGGAGCGGAAATCTGGAAAACCCATGTTAATAAACAAAAGATAAATGTTTGGGAGACTTAATCATTGAAAGAAGATTCAAATAGGACTTTTTCTGGAACTGTTTTTTAAAATACAGTGACACAGTGATGTCTAAGAATTTAGTGAGAGTTAAATTAATAGTTATATAGCTTCTACATATATATTATATGTATATATAGTATAGACACATACACATGATATATGTACACACATAATCAAGGGTACGTCAACAATTCTTAGAAATGCAATTAAAAGGTAAGCATTTTTCACAAAAAATTATAAAATCCATGCATACTTTTTCAGTATTTGTTTATCATCAACTTTTTGAAGACTCCTCATATGTATGAATTTCAATAGTTTAGCACCAAAATAAACATCTTTTAAATCCATTTTCCATGAACTTTTTGAATCACCCACATGTGAGTGTGTATGTGTGTGAGTGTGTGTCTGTGTGTAATGTGTATATACAGATGTGTGTGGGTGGAAGTAACTACTCTTGTGCTTTGGCAGATGACTCCATCTTTGGCAACTGAAACTTTGCAAAACAACTCATTGATAAAATAAATGCTGAAATTGAAGAACCAGTATGAAGGAAAGATGTTAGGATTTAGACTAGCTGTGAAATCTTGTTCAGGTGTATCATTTTAATTTTTCTGTGAGTCAATTTGATCAATAATCTATAAAACAGAGGTTCAATTGGGACATTCTAGTATTCTTTTCAATTCATATATTCTCCTAGTCTACATACACTGTAAGTCTACCTGACTTCAAAAACCATTTTCTGGGCCACACTTGTGACTTTTATGTGTGTGTGTATCCACACACATATGTATGTACATATTTATATGTGTATATTGATATATATATAACACAAAGATTTGTAGGCATACATATAACTTGAATCAAAGAATTTAATAAGTGATAATTTCCAAATTTAAAAATCCAGTGTGTAAAGCAATATATTTATACTAGTTGCTATAGCATACTTTATTTTACACACAAACCTACCTTCTATCTCTACATCTGCTGATAAAATACAGAATACATTGCTACTTTTAATTTTATATGGTCACTCTTGAAGAATTCAAGGACATTTGGACAGACTTGGGTACCTAATATATCATAATAAAAATAATGTACCAAAGTTGAATTTTAACTGTTGTTAAGTTATAATTGGAGAAAATGAATAAAAATGCATTTTTAGTAACAAATAGAATGTATGTTTCTACACCCTTATAAACATCCCTTCTGAAGCGCTACTAAAGTTGATTTTAAATGTATGTATCTCACACTTACTTTCATTCATCTACAACTCATTTAGGGAAATTTATACTCCAGAAAACACATCAATGTTGACAAACATGATGCTAACTTCTGTTTTAATTGCACCAATGAAAGAAAATAAATATTATGTATTATTTATTAAAATTATTTCTTCAGAAAACCAGAGTGGAAAATAATCAGTCGGTATTCAATTCACAAGACTCCTTCTTCTTACATGAAGCAAGCAAAGTTAATTTTTCAGGTTTAATATACATATTTATCTCTAAAATTATTTAATAATGCTCACTTTGTAAAATATGTGATTTTATTCTGTTTGGAGCACAGTATATTTAAGTAGAAACCAGAAGGTATAATATGAAAACTGGCAAAAGCAAATGTGTATAAAACTGTCAATCACAACTTATATGGCAGAGGTTCATTATTTCACTGAATATGAAGATTATACACCCTACATTATGAATATTATTTGACATGTGAAAAAAAATGTAATCCTGTGTTAGAAAAGTGCATAAAGATTTGTTTGAACAGATGCAGTTCAGTTTATTCCACATACAGTAATGTTTCTGGGTCTACCACCCATATGTATTTATGTCTATATGTTTACACATACCCAAAGTTTTATATTTAAAAGCTTAGACATTTGAGTTGCCTTTTATTATCTCCTATTTGCACATCTCTAAAAGTATATTATTAAAATTAACATTATATCTATTGGGAAGAAGCTGTTGCAGATTAAATGCTAAAGGGCATTTTAACCCATTAGTGGAGTTCTCTCTGACACATAGCAGCATGCGTATGTGAGTGATTGTTGTGCAATAAGCCTGGGAAACATGTAAATTGCATTTCCTCATGGCATATTGCAACTGAATTAGAATATTGGGCAGACATAAACAATGCAATCAAATTCTGTGTTTTATTGAGCTTCTATTTGACTTAGTATTCATTTGAAACAAAAAATTGTGTTTCTCAGGGTCTGTGACATTGCAGGCCAAGAGAGATTCAATGTCAGTGCCGGCATACAAATTTATTAGTCTATAAAATTTGACATTCTCTTATTTATTCACAGAAAGGACAAATAAGATATTTTTTCATACTTACCAGAAATATCTGGGAGTGTTTATATGCCGCTCCATCTGGAGGATGCAAATAGTCAGAACTGCTTTACAATTCAGTAGGCAAGAGCCTGCTGAAGGATAACAAATGACTTCATGGTGAAACTGCTATTGAAATTCTTTCAGTATGTGATATTAACAACAACTGAACAAACAGAGATAAGGGACAAATAGGATTTAAAACAGACATTTTTTTTCTTGCAGTGCAAAAGAAAAACAAACGAATGCTCCAGTAGAACCTATATATGCCTTTTAGTGATTTCACTGCATGAATGTGCTTAATACACACGAGTTTCTATGTGAAGCATCACTAGAAGTCCCACTAAAGCCAATGGAATTAACTCTATAATGATTTTTTTGCACCAAGAATTATAATTCTGAAGCTTGAAGGAGAAAGATGAATCAAAGTAATTCTTTTAAAGATTTGATTTGCACTTTTAGTCATTGGCACTTGGTGTAACGCATGGATGTGGAAATTAAAAAAAAATCTGGTGATTACAACATTGTATTTCAGGAAGGTCTTTCTCATTATATAGCACGTAAAGTTAAAATCAAAAATTTAAAAGTTAAGTACTGTGAGAAGGAAAATATTAAAATACAAAATACAAAAAAGGTCATTGAAAAATGCTATGTCATTCAATTCAGTTTCTCATACATGGAATAAGTTCTGTATGTGTTTGGCATTGCAAGTCAAACTAATGTTAGGAACTTCCAAGCCATCAAGGAAGTCAAATATAAAAAACACAAAAAGCATTACTTTGCAATGATTATTTTTATTTCTTGCTTTGAAGGAAAGATGAAAGGCTATTTAGTTGCTATTTGGTTAGGTGTTCTTGTTTCATTCTATGGCTGGATCAAAGAAACTATCTCCAAATTTACAAAGCACTTCATAGAGCCCTGGTAATTGAAGTATAGGGTAAACGATCTTCATCAATAGCAGATGAACATAAAATCTACCAAACTCAGATCATTACCTCTTCAAATGACCTATTTTTTTTTCTGAGAAACAACCAATAACCAAATAGCAGACTGAAATCCTGAAGTGACAATGATTTCCAGATAGTTCCCAAGTTAGCATGTACATATGTTAACACACAGTGGAGCAAAATTATCTGTAGGACATTATAGTGATCATTCTTTAGTCCAGTCTAGATTCTTCAGAACTATTTCTCCATACTTACACATAAAAGCAAGTCATGTGCATTTGGCAGGCCTGATACAACCTATTTGGATATCTAATAATGGTTTACAGTAGATGAAGCTAATGCTGAATCATTATTGTCCTGATAATTTATTTTACAATAATAGTGTATAATTTTCTTCCCCCAATTAAATTCATATTTAACTGTGTTTATAATATTTTGATGAGGAATAAAATTTCATCAAAACATACTAGTTTTGATGATTGCTCAATTACAACTTGTTTAGGCATATAGAGAAATAGGTCCAATACAAGTTGCTCATTTCACATATTCAACATTAAATCATGTCTAGGTTGAGATTCCTAAAGTATAGCCCTACCTAGTACCACCTCTCCTCCTCTACTAATACCCACTCAGGCCATAGAATGTGTACCTCTCCTCCATCAAGGGATAACATAACTGTATTATTTCTTTGGCACATAACTAAGTATGTCTTTGCAAATCTTATGTTTTATCCTTTCAGTTATATACATTCTTAGCTTTATATCCTGTGGATGTTGCTTCTTTACCAGAATTCTATGCCTAGTATAGTTCCCTGAAAAACTAGAAGAGCCTACACACCTTTTGAGGCTTGAAAATTAAGATATCATATTATGATTTCAACCTGGTCAGATGTTTATATATTTCAACCCACAGACATTTTATGTTTGGTAATAACCTCTATTAAATATAAATATACAACCATGTCACTAGGAAGAGGTACACATTTTTAGTGGTGGCTGGCCATCATTTTACTTCATGTAGACCTCACATTACTTATAAGACACTAAGGGGCCGGCACAGTGGCTCAATAGGCTAATCCTCCGCTTAGCAGTGCCAGCACACCGGGTTCTAGTCCCGGTCAGGGTGCCGGATTCTGTCCCGGTTGCTCCTCTTCCAGGCCAGCTCTCTGCTGTGGCCAGGGAGTGCAGTGGAGGATGGCCCAAATGCTTGGGCCCTGCACCCCATGGGAGACCTGGCTCCTGCCTTTGGATCAGCGCAGTGCGGCGGGCACAGCGACCATTGGAGGGTGAACCAACAGCAAAAGGAAGACCTTTCTCTCTGTCTCTCTCTCTCACTGTCCACTCTGCCTGTCAAAAATAAAACAAAACAAAACAAAACAAAAACAATTAAAAAAAAAAGACACTGAGGTCTCTGTTCTTAGTGTTGACATACCGCATTCAGTGGAGAAGAAACAGTAATATTAGTTCACTAGAACTAGGAGAAATTGCATTAATTTTATCTTACTCTTCATGAAAGGAAAAAGACATAATGAAAGAGTTAAGTAGAACAAAACAAAAGAATCTCAAAACTGACAAATACTGGTTTTCTAAGATTATTATTATTCTAAAAGCCCTTGGAACAGTCTTGATATTTCTAACAGGCTACTTCATTCAATTATGTTCACTTCTGCAATTAAAGGAGTTTTAAACATATTGGGAAAAATGTTTGTTGTAATATTTAACTTAAATAATGACAATGATATATTTATTCCAAAAGTTGTGTTAGGGTTAAGCAAAAATTAGAATAATCTTACATAATTGTCTAGAATTTTCTGTAACCTTTATATTCAATTTTTTAGGAAGATAAGTTAAAACAGGTATTTTTTGAAGTCGGAACAGTTATCACTCATTCAAAAACTTCATAAAAACTAACTAAATCATTAAGACTCAAGAAAAACAAAGTGATATAAGATTGTTTATAGGCTTCAAAATAGGCAGAGAATCTGAATTAAATTTCTAGCCCAAGGTACCCTTTACAGGTTAGCTTCTTTCCATCTAAACTTCTTGATTCCTTGCTCTTGACTAAAAGGAGAAAGAAAAACATTGAATATCTATTTTTTTTTTTTACTTCTCAATCTCATCAGATCTCCTTCCAGTAAGAAAATGGAGGCTCTGCAAGCTAAAGCAACTTGATGAAAATCTCACAACTAGTAGGTAGAAGGACTTAATATGGAATCCAGATCATCATAATGGCATTAAAACCTCTTTGTGGGGCCGTTGCTGTGGCATAGCGGGTAAGGCAGCTGCCTGCACTGCTGGCATCTCATATGGGTGCCAGTTCAAGTCCTGGCTGCTCCACTTCCAATCCAGTTCTCTGATATAGCCTGGGAGGGCAGTAGAAGATGGTCCAAGTCCTTGGGCCCCTACACCCATGTGGGAGTCCCAGAAGATTTGCTCCTGGCTCCTGGCTTCTTGGCCCAGCTCCAGCCATTGTGGCCAATTGGGGAGTGAAACAGCAGATGGAATACCTCTATCTCTCTTTTTCTGCCTTTCCTTCTTTTTCTGTGTATCTCTGACTTTCATATAAACAAATTGAAAAAAAAAAAAAACTCTTTGTTTCCAATAACATACTTTTTTTTTTTACAAATACTTTTGAGGCCTTTTATGGGGCAGGCATTTTGCTAGGTTTTTCCATGCTACAAGTTAGTTGTTGCTATAATTTATGAGGTAGGTTCAATTATTATCTTTTCTCTGGGAAAAAAAAAGAATACAGAGATAAAGTGTTATAAAAGTTACATAATTTTCACAAGCCCCATGAGCCAATCATTGGCACAAAAAGGATACTAACCCAGCCACTCCAGCTCAACTATCTACCCATCTTAGAAGTTAGAAAACTGAGTCTGTGAGATGTCCTATACAAACACAGTTCCCATTACTCAGATTCCTCTTAACTTTCAGACTGACTCTTCCTGTATCAGTCTTTCAAGTGCATGGCTGTGTATGATTCGATACAAAATGTGGTCTTTTTATAGCCAGTATTGACCTCATATGGCAAAATGGCATAATATCCCCATGTCAAAATATGGTTACTTTTGCATGAATTTACTTACTAATCTCCCTTAAAAACAATGAGCAACCATTTTAAAAGACAAATAAAGGCAGAATTCCTGATGCTAATTTTTAAATCTTGAATTGTTGTTCAAGTACAAAAGCACTGTTTCCTATAATTTTAACTGAAAGGTCAAGAAGCAAAAAACTAACTCTTAAAGGGGTACTATATTTTATAGTGTACAAGATCTTTTCTAAGTAATACTAACCATATTTCAAATCTTTCTAGAAAATAATAAATTTAGAATGTAGTATGTTCAAACCATAGTCATTAAAAGGAAATTTTATTAAATCAAACCATACTTTGAACTTTTTTTTAATGTTACAAAGCATGAACTGAGATAGTATCACTATTTCCAGCAAAGTCTACTTCTTACTTAGAGACACATGTCTAGGTTGGCTTCTTCATGTACCAGGAAAAATGATCAGAACATAAAGGAATGAATTTTTTTCAGCTAACACAACACTAATAGGCATCAAATACTTAAAGAATGCTGTAAAGGTAGAAATAGATTCGTATTTCTAATGGAACAGCCTCATTTCTCAACGCCTCTCCCAAATCCCATACAATTCACTAACGCAGGTTCTTTATATTCCCACATTGTGCTATGTTTATTTTCCTATTTCTTTGCAATCCTTTGTTTTTTTACTTACACATCATAGTCCAGTTCAACTCCCAGCTCCTTTCTAAGGCCTTCAGTTCCTCCAAGGGAGAACTGGTAACTCTTTGTCCATAATCCCACAGCATTCTCATTTTACACTGAAATTGTTTATTTAGAGTCAAATTCCTCCAAATGAAGTAAAGAAAACATTTCACCTCTATGTGCACTAAGTATGGTGCCTGATATAGGGCAATAAATGGTCCAGGGGCAGTATGCATTACTGAGAAAAAAACAAAACCAAACAAATCAAATTTTGAAATCAGCCAAATAAGAGTATACCCTCCAAGTCCCAAGTATATAAGTTAAATAGCTGATGTAACCTAAATAACTTGCTCAAGACATGTAACTTATACAACCTATTTCACCTTCTATCTTGCAGCTCTGATACAAGTACTGAAGCATCCGTACTTTAAAATTGCTTATAAGCACCAAATGAAATGTACACAGCAAAGCATAGTAAATGCCATGCAGTAGATGCTCAGGTGATAATTACCCAGATGAATACCTTATGGCAAGAAGAAATCAGGCTATTAGGAAACTATTTCTTAGGAAGCGTATGTGAACATGAAAGTTCCAATAGGTTTATTACATTTTTGTTTTCTTAGGAGTAAAAGTAGGACAAGCAACTCCTGTTTTACAATGCCTTATTTTGAACAAGACAGCTTTAGATATCTCCTTTAGCTTTCAAATTATATAATCATCAACCTTCCTAATTCTACAAGTGACTTCAAAATTGACTCAATTTTGGATTTTGCCAATTTCCTCAAAAAGCAGTTAGAAGAAGAGTGCTTGTCCTTTTTGTGCCAGAATATAGTAAAAATTAAAGAATGCTACCTAGAGTTTCTCTGATTTTGTTAAAAATAATGGAATCATTCCTTATAGTTTGAAACTATAAGCAGGGGGCTGGCTTTGTGGCACAGCTGGGATCCCACATAAGCAGGGGTTCGAGTCTCTGCTACTCCAATTCTTATTCTGCTCCCTGTAATGTGCCCTCGAAAGCAGCAGAAAATGTCCCCTGACACATATGTGGGAGACCCAGATGAAGCTCCTGGATCCTGGCTTTGCCCTGGCTCAGCCCCAGCCACTTGCGGCCATTTAGAGAGTGAATCATCAAATGGATGACCTCTCTCTGTAATGCTGCCTTTCAAATGAATAATTTTTAAAAAAGAAAAAACTGTAAGCAGTTAAAATTTCAGCTATTATAACAATCTTACTTTTTTTCTCTTTTCAATGACATGCAGTATATGAGTTATACCACCACTTATACAAATTTGGCTAGTGACAAAGCTTTTGAACAACTACCAAACCTTCACTATTGATAATTCCCACTGGAAATGCCATTCTATATTTCACTTTAATGATTTAAGGTTGCAAATGTTCCTTCCAGAAAGATTTTCAACATCTCCCAAGGCATATTTATTACAAAAAGTGACTCATTTAGCAGGTAAACACACAGGAAATATTATATTTCAAACTAATTATAAGGACTATGATTAATTAGGAAATCATATAAAGAAAAACACATAAAGAAGAAAATTACATTGAGACATATCACATGCTTTACATAGGAGACAAGTAATATATTGTGCTAATTTGTAAGCTGGACAGTTCATGTAAACATGTTTAGTTAGAAAATTCACCATTAAACTTTGTCTTATAGAATAACATTTTATTTTCCAAGGATATCTAATGATATTGAAGGCGAAGAAATTGGTTTTTCATATTGATTCTCTTTGCTAACTGTTATCTTGAGTGAAAGTTATTTATAATAAAAATAGAAACCAGCTGTTATTTCCCCCAGTAGGAAAAATTAATATGCTATTTCTTGTTTTTTTCTCTAACATAGAAACTCCAAATAAACATAAACTGATATAACCTTCCCATATGTATCAACAGTTCTAATATTATATGTAATACTTTGTTACCTCAGAAATAATCATTCTACTAATTAAGGTAGCAATCCTTAGTTGTACAGTGTCATTTTAAGCTACTTTTTTACCTACCCTGTGTTCATTTAAATTTGCTTTAACACCCACACAAATATACATGTCCTTTACTTCTGCTTATTAGTTTAAATATTGTCAACAGATGTCCCAAATTAACACTGAAGGATTTAAAAATGAAAGTGTGCTATTTGCAGGTAATCAATTTCAGGTAAAGGAAAATTTAGGCTGAAAATGAGGAATGTAATCCTAATAAAACTTAACAAAGCTTACAGAAAGAGGAGACCCTCAAGATAATTCTAGATAATTCTAGATGCCTTCCACCAACCACATTGCCTAAACTGGCTTAGCCCTTAAAGGGTCAAAATTTATTATCATTTCAGTTCATCTAATAAGTAATGTTTTTGCCGAACAAAACCAATTCCCAATAAATTCTCGCTGTATTTGTGTGCTCTGATTTGATTTAGAGGCCTATGGGGAGACACCATTTGGTAGCACAGGAACACAGAGGGGTAGGTGGTGCTGAGGAGAAGTAGGGCTCATGTGCCAGAAGTGTTATTGTGTCAGGTTGATTTATTGAGTGAGCTTCACTTCACCGAATGTTCCGAGATATTTATTTCCCTAAAGGCTCTGCAAAGATATGAACAGACCCGCATCCACAGATGTCATCATTGCTCATTTTACCGAGTCATGAAATTTTCTCAACTGCAATTTGTCCATCTAAAATTGCTGTAACAGAACAATGTCAATAGTAGCATCCTACTCCAGCACCTCCTTCTACATAAAGCTCTGTTGCCAAATTCTGTACTTCTATGCAACTTCATGGTAATTAAAGTGACAGAACAGTTTCACTGTTATTTCAAAAGAGTTTTTCAGAGAAGTTGCTCCCATGTTTAAACTTCAGTTTGAGTACTGTGATAAAATGAAACCATTTAAGAGGAACTGAAGAGGAAAACATAAGCACAGAAGGACTTAACCTGGTCAAAATTAAAATAAAAATACTTATAGACAAGTCAATGAATAAAGATAGCACATGTGTGTCACTAAACCCAGAGTTCCAAAAATGCCCCTCTCTGAAAGCCTAAACACCCTAAATCAGGCATTTTACTCTTGGGATTCACTTTTAATTATTTTACCTTTCTCCTTCTCCAACATCAAGTAACTGAACTATAAAATGAACAATGATTTTAAAAGGAAGTTGTCAGATAGATACACACACACACACATACACATATATACATAGTGATAAAAATACATAGTTATGGATATATACTTAAATATACATACATACTTATATATACATATAGGAATATATAAGGGTACTTCAAAGAGCTCATGGAAAATTAGCATTATCTTTTTTATATTATATTTTAATTCCACTTGTCAACCAACTGTTTGAAGTACATCTATATATATATATATATACAGAAGTGTGTATGTGTGTGTGTATATATATATATATACATTGCCTATTTTTTTCAAAACACTTAGACAAAACAAAAAAGTTCTTAAGGTACATTTATAATATCAAGCATTATGATTTGAGTATTTTTCCATAATTTCATCTAAAACCATGGTCAGGACCTAATAGAATTACAATACCTGTGTTAAAGAAAAACTGCATGTCTGTGTTGTATATGTCAGAATTTCCAGGTTTATTTAAATATGTTAATATTTCTCATTATGCCATTAACAATAACCTTCATCCATTTGTGAAAAACATTTTGCCAAGCATGCACATAAAAAATTAGCAAGTGAAGCAAAATCACCTTAATTTGCTTTGGACCAGCAAATAACCAACTAATTTGCAGAAATCCCTGCCAAGCACTCATATTAAATGCTTCATGCTTATTTTATGACCTCTGCTGCTCTTCTCCTTCCTGGGCCCTGAATCATATGATCATTAACATATTGCAAGGTCTGAAACTTTATTTTTTACATTCTTTAATTAATGCCTGTTTATAGAAGGCCATAGGACTTCAGATCCAGTTAATGAAACTTCGCTCCCCCAGGCCTCTGGAGCCCAATAGAGAGCTCTCTCCTCTGTTGTTTTAGTAGCTTTTTTCCAACTGTTTGTTTATACACACTTAATTGATCTCTTTAGTCCCAGAAGCATTCCAGAGACACAACCTGTTTTGAGGCAAGCTAAAGTTTTCCCCCTTCCTTTATAAAAGCCTTGAATGCCCAAGGTTATCAGTTTTAATTTGAAAGTTGAAGATTCAGCTTTATTTACACTATCTAAAAGTAAAAACTGATACAGGCCCTGAAGTGTTTATTTTTACATTCATATATAGCAGAGGGGATCACAAGTGCATACTGTATATAATTATTTTGATGTAGAACTAAGTAATTACTAAATGTTGCTATGTCTTATTTTATGGCATTGAATAAATGCAGTCTTTATAACAAGTTGAAAATAAAAACAAATCAGGCTGCCAATGCATGAAATTTTCATGGCTCTTCAATTTACATTTTACATATTCCCTATGACAAGGATTTCTATTATGCTATTCTCTTTTTTCTGCTATAATTAAATTAAAAAAGTAATTGGCTGGTGCTGCACACTGCAGCAATGTCTTAATCACATAGACAAACAGTTTTACAATAGCTTACACCATTTGCCACATGGGGCAATGACATTATTGTACCAGACTATAAACCCAAGACAGATAGCACATACCAGCTCTCAACCACTGTTTTAGCAAGAACAGAACACAAGGCTCATTCAGCACCACTCTCATTGGCACCTCTATGATGGAATTACCAGTTAAGTAAAAGTGGCCCAAATCTGGCCAACTTTGAAAGCTGCCAAAATTTTAAGATTATGAATGTACAAATACATCTTTACACTTTAGCTATAGAACGTGTACTATAAAAGTCACAAAGAAAAACATGGTTGTGAGTTTTAAATGTTGTACGCATTATGAGTACTGACAATGAAAAATTATGTCTATTTTCTAATGGTAAAAAATTGTGCTTGTGTTTTATATGTATGTACATTCTATTTTTAATTATAGCTCCAATTATGAATATTTTTCCATTTATGGTTATGATGGTTACTGAGGGTGGGGGTTCAGAGGCAAGAATAATGTGGTATTTCCAGATCTGGGTCTTAATTCTGGCTTTTCCAATAGCTCACAGGATGGCCTTGAGTAAATTGTTTAAATTGTGTCTTAGTTTCCTCATCTATAAAGCGAGAAAGTGGGATTAGACAATCTCCAAGGTTCTATCTGCTCCCAAATGCTATAATTATTCACAGATCTAATCATTTTCAAAAATAATGTATGAGAAAGCAACTAAAATAAGCAGTTAGGCTTCCAATGGCAACATGGAAATAAGAAGGAATAGAAAACTGAGATATCTAATTCAACATGGCAGGAGTGCTAAAAAGAAAAATAAATAAATACATATAATTAAAAAATAAATACAAAATAAATGAATAAAATTTGGAAAATACAAAGTAGAAATGGAGGGAGAGAAGCAAGTGTATTTTATGGTCAACTTTGTTGTTCTCAGTGAAACCTAGTTTAAAAAAACTTAGTTAAAAGCTTTAGAATGGAGTCCTTTCTAGATGCTTAAGCTGTCTAGTGATAGCAGCATTTGTTCTTTACAATGGACACCTTTCTCTCCCACTTTATAAAGCAGTTATAACAAATGCCTAGAGTTCAGATAAGTAAGGTGTTCTCTGCCACACCTACACTCATTACTCAACCAAATCCTCTTTTGGTTGGGACCTCTGAAAAACATTAAAATGATTCATTATGATAAAAAGTAAGGCTATTCTCTGCAATAATTTGCTTTACCCAAAAATCTACATGGAATTTTAACAGAATTGAAAGCTAATTTGAAGTTCTCAGATATTGTTCTTTGATAGCTTTAGTTACTTTTAATAATTTAAGAGGTCTCTTTGAAGATATCGCTGCAACAATAAAACATATCTGAGGAATTATTACACAGAGTTAATATGCAGTTTACAAATTAGTGTTAAAGGAAAGAAAATGAAGGAATAAAAGTGAATATATACCATTAGCAATTATGGATCTTGAAGTAGACAAAACACTAGGAAAAGTTTCTTCAATACATATTAAACTAAGATACAAATGAATGTGTATCAAAAATTTTTTGCACGAAAACAATCTTTTAATTTCATGTTTCCATGAACTTTTTGACTACCCTAGGAGACACGTAACTTTTGGGCAAGCACACAGCTTCAGCTTCTAGACTTAGCAGCTTCCTCTCCTTCTGCATCCTGCTGCCCTCCATCCTTCCCAGCTTCCTCAGTCTGAACTAGCTGCCTATGTAAAGCAAATTCAGTCATTGCTGGCCAAGTGCTCAGTAATAGAAAGTCTTCAATCTCCACATAAATAAGGTGCAAATCAAATCTTATGATGGTATATTCAAGCTTTCAGGATCTCTTTTTGCCACCAGAAATGTCAGAGTTTAGTACCTAGTAAGTCATAGATTTATGAGGAAATGCTTGTGGATTGACAAGCAATTTTGCAACAAATGCATCTTCAGCGTTAGCTTCACAAGAATGTTTAGGACATGCCTAAATGATTTAGTATTTTATACCTCTGGTCAAAAGAACAGTTCATAAAGCCAGTTCTATCTGAAGACTGTCAATCAAGCTGAAACTAAAAGTAATTTTAGAATTATCATGATTCATATACAAAAAAAGTTTATCCTTAGAACTCAGGAGTTTGCAGTTCCAAGTCATATACCAATAGGCAAAGTTTGAAATGTTTAATTGAACCAAGGCTAGTGACTTTCTTATTTAGATATGAAATACAGATCATTTCTAGTTAGTGTCACTTATGAGCTGCCAATATTAGAACACATGCAAAGTTTGAATTGTTTCCCATTTGCCCTAGACTTTTAAACATAATTCTTTTTCTTTATGTGCCACCCTTCAGGGCCAGGAGTTGTAAGGAACACCTCCCAGTCACACAGAATTACAACGTTCTTTATCTCACTCAGTACTGAAAAAAAAAAAACTTCCAAAGGTTTGGAATCCTGAAACCTGTAAACAAAATCTGTGGAGCAGATAAAATTTTAAATGGCACAATGCAATTAAAGCTGAATTCAATTTGAGCGCACCCTGTCCATCTGTCAGAGAGAAACAAAAGCCGAGGAGCTCCATTATTGCTGAATCCCTGCTCTTGTTAATTTGCTTGCTGAGAGATTTCAATTTCTAGGAAGTGCACAAATTAGTGTTCAGTCAGGGCTAGATCCTCAGTAAGTATAAGCAGATGGTGGAAATCAGCCCTAATCAAGTGGCCAAAGCCTTTTTTTTCTGTCTGATTAAAGCATTTTAATCCTTTCAGATTGTCTGCTTTTTTAGCAAATATTCACCATCCTTTATTTTTCTTATATTCCAGGATGGATTTAAATTTAGCCTATGAACATGAGAGACGAAATAACTTTGAGAAATACAGCTATCAGCATCTGAGTCACAAGCAATAGCCAACTGGGTCTGTGAATTCTTTTAATGCCCTCTTTTTCTATGATATGTTAAATAATTGTTTGAATCATTATTACTTTATATGTTATTATAAATAGGCATACTTAATCTGTTGTGGTGAAATTAAATAACTCACGTAAAGACAAAGAATTAGAAAAACTTTTCGACTTTAAGATGAAAGTTGGCAAAAAACAAAACAAAACAAAACAGAAAGGGTAACATGTATGTGCAAAGTTCCCAGGCAGGGAAAAGAAAAACATGTTATTCTTTACATTAACACAAACTAACAAATGCATTTTAATGAGAGAACATGTTGAAATCAAAACAAAGAAGATCTAAGAACCAAGAGTTGTAGTCTTTTGTGAATAATGCGAACAAATATTGATTTTGAATTTTAAGAATGGTTTTCAGAATATGAGACAAATTCAAAATGTAAGACTGCTACAGACATTATAGATATGTTGAGAATCTGGTTATCATAAAGACTCACATACATAGTTACATGCCAAAGAATATATGATGTAAAAATTTAAAAATTAGGGAAGCAGTATTATGATTTAACTGTGCAGGTTTACACATGTAGCTGGCAAAAACTACCATCCTTCTGAGTCTGCCATTTATCCAGGCTACATGAAAAATAAACTTTTCTAATTATATGCAACATTTTTGTGATAATATCTTGTGGGTAACATTTCAAAGAGTATGAACATATTTTAGATTAAGTTCATATATATTCTATTTTGAAAACTTCCTTATGTGTAGCCACATCAATGAAAAGTGTTTATGGGAATAAAATGCCAGTATGATATCTGAAAGCATTTTTGAACAAGCTAAAACTTTGAGCCCAACATTTGTATGGCTTCTGATATGCTGAAGATGTGTAAGATTCTTGGTAGTCTTCAGCATCCTGTTTAGCAACTCATTACACAACCAGATTCTTAGCAAACACCCAGCAGTTTGATAAAATTTTAAGTGTGTTAATGTATATTTTTCAGTTACCAAGTAATTAGAAGTTTCACTTCTTTAATTGAACATTTGTGTTTACATGTCTATACTTTAAAAGTGAAGTACCTTTTATATGCCAATTCCATTTATATGGTTCTGACTTCTGACATTTCCTCATAGTTATAAATAGAAAAATCGCTCATATTTAATTATTTTAACTATTACATATAAGAATAAACATTCCTTACATATACAACTTGCATTTTGATGCTTCTATTTAAATGGCTCCTAAACTTCTCATTCAAAAGAAATCATTAAAAGGAAAACCATCAAGGCTCCTAGACATGCATTTCATTGAAAAAGCTTTAAATTTTCTTCCCATTTATAAAGAACAGCTCATGCTTAAATCAGCCTACAAAGAAACAGTAAATTTGTTTTTCCTTTTTATTTTTCCCATCCATTCGCTGTCAATATAATCTAGGAATAAAAATCATGGCTCATTTCTCAAGCTTCTCCCTTTAAAAATGAGCCTTAATGCTTTGGATTCTGCTAGACTCTTAGAAATTTTCTGACTTATACCTGTTTTTGCCTAAGCCTAGGACCTGAAAATAAATCACTATGAAATACAAGTAGGTACTAAGCAGTAAAGCCTACAGGTGTGCTGAAGGAGTAGCTGGGCTTTACATTCCCTTTTAAAACATTTGCTACTATGGAAGACAGCAGTTGTGAGGAATGTGCCCAAGACATTCCTGTCCACCACCTCCTTTCCTTAGCACTGCTACAACTAATTCTGACCTCATACCTCTCTCCTAGTCTATTTTATAATGGCCTATTTGACTTCTGTGTATCTTTAGAGATTCCCTTAGGCCTAGTCATGAAGACTTACATGCTGGAGGCAGGTGCTTTGGCTCAGCAAATTTGCCAAAGTTTGCCACACTATCGGAACGCCCTGTTTGAAAGCCCAAACTGCTTGGCTTCCCATCCAACTGCCTGTTAACGGGCCTGGGAAAGCAGTGGAAGATGGCCCAAGTACTGGGGTCCCTGCCACCAACATGGAAGACCAGGACAGAGTTCCAGGCTCCTGGCTTTGGCCTGGCTCAGCTGTGGTCTTGCAGCCATTTGGGGAGGCAAGCAGCTAGTGAAAGATCTTTCTCTCTGTCCCAGCCTTTGGCTCTTTTTCACTGTGCCTTTTTTTTTTTTTTTTTTTGACAGGCAGAGTGGACAGTGAGAGAGAGAGAGAGAAAGGTCTTCCTTTGCCGTTGTGGCTGATCTGGAGCCAGGAGCCAGGAGCCAGGAGCCAGGAGCCTGGTCTCCCATGCGGGTGCAGGGCCCAGGGACTTAGGCCATCCTCCACTGCCCTCCTGGGCCACAGCAGAGAGCTGGACTGGAAGAGGGGCAACCGGGACAGAATCCAGCGGCCGGAGCGGGACTAGAACCCTGTGTGCCAGTGCTGCAGGCAGAGGATTAGCCTATTGACCCGCGGCGCCGGCCCACTGTGCCTTTTAAACAAATAAATCTTCAAAAAAAAAAAAAAAAAAAAAAAAAGGAAAGAAAGATAGAATAGAAAAAACTTACCCTGTTTAAGTCCTGGCCAGTTTTCAAAGATCCTCTCTCTTGACCCTACCTGAAAGCTTACTCACTACATGATAGTGGCCGTCTCTCCAAAGCTGTCTTCACTCACAAAGTTTCCATCATCCAAAATACCATTATAAACTAGCTTCACCTGTCAAGGTACTAACCAAAAACAGCCTGAATTTCTACTTGCATACACCTTTCTTTTCCATTATAAACTAGAATTCATTTTTCCCCACTTTCGCAGCAATGTATTGTTCTAGGTGTTTTGGTATCATCAAAGCCCAGCATTCTGATTCTTTCTATAATCATTTGTGGACACAAATCTTTCCTACTACATGTGAAGTCTTTTTTGTTTGTTTGTTTATCGTCTCTGGAACATAGCAGTTCACTTTCCTTATAATGGAGCCGTTATGCAATACAGTGGCACTAGCTACACGCATATATTTTAACTAAATGGACTAAATTTTAAAATCCAGTTCCTCAGCTGTACTTGCCACATTTGGCGTGCTCGACAGCCACGTGCTCAACCAAGGCCACTGGTTCCTGACCCAACAGTGCAGACACAGAACAGTTCCACCTTCAGAGAATGTCCTGTCAGCTCCATTGTGGACAGTCAGCGAGGCTTCGGCTGGATTGCACACAATGATCATTAAGACTAGGAAAGAAGCAAGGAATCTTGAAGGCTACTTTCTTGATAGTTTGGAGAAGAGGCTGATGCAAACACCCAGACTGTTCTCTGGAAGCTTTCGGTGGTCTCAGAGCATTCAACATTTACTATCTCTATCGTATTAAAAACCACCCAACGAGGCCAGGACAATTTTCTGATACTTCATCTATAATTAATAGTGGTTAAGGACATTTATATAGCAACTGTTTTGCAGAAGCTTTAATTCACACTTTCAATATTTAAAAAGGCTGCTGTCATGGCTGATAGGAATAAAATTAAACCCACCAGCTGTGGTTTGTTTTTTGAGGGGAAACACATAACATTTTATTTCTGCTTTGTCTGTCATCCTTGTAAATGTCAGAAATACAGAATACAAATGTACCGAATATCCAGGTTTACTATTAGAGTAAGCTTTTGAAAATGCGTGGCTTAGTTAAAAGCATATTTTAGTAATATATTAGTGGGTGGTTCTTCTTTCTTTAATAGCAATACAAAGCATACAGTTCTTATGTTTGCTTGGCAAAAGAAATGTGCTGATAATAACCATTTGAAGTCTTTATAATCTTCACAATCTTTTCATTGTGGGATATCTTTCATCACAGGATAACCAAGGACAGTTTTTAAAGAGCAAAAATTTTCAAATATTTCATTTACTAGAATTTTGAGCCTATTCCAACAAATGTCATTCTAGATTATTTTAAATTGACCAGGTGTTTGGTCATAAAGGTCAAGAGTATTTCGCTGAGACTTAAGTAGTTTTCATGAAACATTCTCAATCACAGCACTGAATTATAAAGTTTCCTTTTAATCTGTTTCATTAACGTTACACACTGACCTAACAACATTCTGAAAAAACACAGATAATTTTATTTTTTCCGTTATTTTTAGCTAGGAAAATTTTTATTATATTTTTAATGTTGTTATCTTATGAGAAGTTAGTTACTAGTCATTATTCTTAGTACAAAGACTAATATGCCAAGACTTTGGCAATAGGTACTTATATATCAGCATGTGTTAGTATCATTCTAACAAAAATCAAATTATTTAAATCCAAGCAGTATTGCATTTTATGGAGAGCTTTCTGATCAGATTTCTCAAGGTGCTCATTACCTCAAAATACTATTAATCTACTCTTGCTTTACCTACTCCTACATATTCCTTTTACTAACTTGTATGGTGTCACCATTCTGTTCTACTTAGTCTAAAACCTTCATGGAGATTCTGACTTATTTGAATTAGATCCAAAATGATGACATTGTCATCAACATACCACTAACTGTTTTCTTTCATCAAGTGATGATGAATTTAAAATTATAAAGTAGAGATGGGTTTACATTGTGGTATGGGAAACAAGGTGGAAACAGCATCCCGGGTTTCTAGGATACAAGGAGACGGATGGGACAGTGTGGCAACTACCAGCTAAAGGTGGGTTCAAGAAAGAAACTTCTCATACTTTGCAGTTTTGCCCAAAGCAGTCCCTGCTTTTGCAGAACAAAATAACTTAAATCAGTATCCTTAGATCAGTACAAGTAAAATTCATCTAAAGCAATAGCTATATATGAAAATGGTAGGTTTATATCCAAAAAGAACTCCAAATTATGCCAACAAAGTTGTTTGCTAATATATTAACAGTTTGGAACTGCAGCTTTGTTGACATTAAAATAAATATTAGAACTTCATGTTTGCCAGTTCATTCTCACTTTCAGCACCCCTGTCATTTTATAATGCTCTGCCAGTGTTTATCACAGACTGCAAAAAAGAAAAAAAAATCCCTGAATATGTAAAAATATTAGCTGCAATTTGCCATTAACAGGCAACTTCATAAATCTGTACAAATTCATAGAAATATAGAAGTGCATAGTTTAAGACTGGCCAAAATAAATTTCATTCTACCTTAAAGCCAAAAAATATTTTTTTTATTTTAACTGGTTGTTTTTGGCTAATAAATATTTCTAGAAAGAAGAACCCAACAGTGTATCTTTGATTATTATATCATATCAATGTTAATATCAACATTTGATAAATTAATTTCCTAAAACTTGACAGATAAAAATATTTATAAAATCAACCCACACCCCAATTTTACTCTCATTCACATAACTTAGCAATAGTTCTCAGTTTAACATCCCAAATATTTCTGGACCTCTGTTTTCTATATCCAATCATTACTGGCCTTGCAAATTAATTTAAAAGTCCCCAGAATTTCTAACCTTGATTACAGTTGTCCCTGAATATTATTCCTGGTACTACCAGCAACCTCATCAAATAATGTTGTCAGAGTAGATTATTTAAAAACACAACTCAAATCTTTCCTGCTTAATGCTCAAGACTGTAGCTCTGATATCACCTCCCACCACGACCAACACATCCAACAAACCAAACTACACATGCAAAAGATGTCAAATAGATTTCCCTTACATTGCTACGTCTTTGAAATGCCTTTCACTCTCCTTTAGACAGATATCTCCAGATTTTCAGAAATTAATTTAAATTCTATTTCATATCTATAATCCCTCTTCAAAAGTCTCCTAGAGATTTTTGTTGTTGAAGTTATTCTACAAATGTGTTTCTGTGACCTCAACTTTCATTATTGACCAGAATTATCCATTTTATAGTCCCCCATGATCAAATTAAACATCTGTCTGCAGAATTTCTACTACATTTTTGCTGTGGTCAAAGCCCTAAACAAATTTTCTAGTAGTTTGTAAAGAATTTTCATTATTTTTATAAACACAAAAGTAATCAAAAGAGAAATATAAGCATCTTTGGAGGCACTAATGCAATTTATCTGTGCATCCTTCATAGAGGTGATTTTAATATAACATCATAAGATAGAAAATATCATGTTCCCTATTCTGCTCAAGGTCATTTGGTCACTGATTTCAAAAGAGTCAATGTTTTAAAGCAGTTTGACATCCTGCTTGTATGTCTTTAGTGAGGTTTAGTCAATACACTAGGAAGAATCATTAGTTGTTCAAGGTAAAACTTTCAAAAAATGCGACTAAGATACGTTGACCTTCTCTGAATCAGGATATGCTCTGTGCATCTTTATGCTCTTTTAAATATAATTTGTCTAAACTGTCTAAAGTAAATAAAGAACTATCACTCAACTCTCTTAGTAAAAAGGGTAAATTTTAATTGCAGAACTTAAAACCTCACAATTAAAAGCTGTGCTGTTAGTTAAAGCCAACACAAACATAGGAATAGAAGCTGATGCATACAAATTAGATTTCTTGACATATTTGTAATTCTGAAGGATACTCTAAAGCATAGACCATTTATATGCTTTAAGTGTTTACATTGGGGAGAAATAAAACGGATGATTGTCACACTTTATAAAGTTTTGTCATTCATATTCTTAGGAATATCTTTATAACTATCACATTTTACCTGATGAGGTATTCATAACATATTTCAAGCAGAAAACAAATACATGAGATGAAAATATATATTTCCTTCATCTCAAAAAAGATATTTATGTTATTTTAATATTGTTTAATATATGTGTTTTTGAGATTACATTGAAAATAGTGTCACTAATTAATAAATAAAACTAAAGAAAAAGCATACAGAGCATATAAAAATGGTATAACAAAAAGATGAATGTCATTACTGCTAAACATGTAGTAATGTCAATTTCTTATTCCTTCCAAATAAGGATGTATTGCCTTCTCTGTGGCATATAGTCTTATTTAACAATAATTTCATAGCAAAATATATGTACTCAAATGATATAACTCCTCATTAGCAAAACTAATGGGACATAAGAGTATAGAGACAGAACAGAAAGGACATAAACTACAGAATGAAATCATAATTAAAGATTAACTAATATGAGAAGGTCCCAGCTTTGGAAAAAACTAAAGCTACAGATTTAAGCACCCCACTTTTGAACGTTAAATTCTTAAATTCAGAATTTTCAGGTGAAATAGACTGAGGAAAGAATGGTGGAAATTAAGATAATTCTCTAGCATGCCATAGCAGAAAATACAGAACACACAGTGTATGTGTGTGTGTTCATGTGTGTTTGTGTGTCTGTGTGTGTAAAGATGTAGACAGAGAAATGAATCACTTTTACTGAAAGAAAAATATTACACAAAACTGTAGAAATAGCTGATCTGAAGACCAGCTTTGCAAATATCACCATTGTAAGTTAACAACTGTTAATATAATACAACCATCTTTTAATGAGGATATTAAGTGTCAAACACTATACCAGACACTTTGGTTACATTATTTAACATTCACAAAAACATTACCATTTACAAAGAAATAATTATAAGAACTAATTTATAGTTGAGAGAAGGAAAAATAGCATGGAAGATGACAAGACTGAAATTCAGGTTTATGTAATATTGAAAATAGTGTCTATTACACTACACATCACAATAATAGGAGAGTCTGTTCAAGGGGATTTTTTTGGGGGGGGGCAGGCAGAGTTAGACAGTGAGAGAGAGACAGAGAGAGAGTTATAGACAGTGAGAAAGAGACAGAGAGAAAGGTCTTCCTCCATTGGCTCACTGCCCTAATGGCCACTATGGCCGGCGCTGCGCTGATCCAAAGCCAGGAGCCAGGTGCTTCCTCCCAGTCTCCCATGCGGGTGCAGAGACCCAAGCACTTGGGCCATCCTCCACTGCACTCCTGGGCCACAGCAGAGAGCTGGACTGAAAGAGGAGCAACCAGGACTAGCACCCAGCACCTCAACCAGGACTAGAACCCGGGGTGCCGGCGCCACAGGCGGAGGATTAGCCAAGTGAGCCACGGCGCCAGCCCAACAAGGGGATATTTTTAACATCTGCAACTACCAAGGTCTAAACATTAACAGGAGTAATCTAATTTAGTGTAATACTAAGTACCTACAACAAATCACTGGATTTTTGAGGAATTTTATTTTAACATGGTTTGTTTTATGAAACAGTTGCATTCCCAATGAATTCATTAATTAAAAAATCAGCAATAAAAGCATTGTTAAGATATACAATAGGCTCATGTGACTTTTTTATCCTAAACAAGAAGAGAAAATACTATGAATTTGCCTGTAGAAATGGTAGACAGAAGATAAACTAATTGCTGTAATCATTTAGCACAATGATATTTAAAAGTTCATATAGCTTCAACTTCATTATTTGTTAACAAAATGCACTATGTTACAGTTACTTGTGGAGTACACAGTATCATAAATTATTTAAATTAAACTACACTTGTCAAAATAAATGAACAAGTAGGTTTTATGGTGCAGTACATTTTATGATGCTTTTGATTCTTTAATTTGTGTGTTTTGCTTAGTTGCTAATTCCCAAAATACTATAATCTGCAATGGCTCTTGTACTCATTAGTATAGATTACCAGTGTCCCAGCTCAACAGAAAAATCAGTTTGAAGAAATATTCGGTTAAACCAAAACACTTTGTTTCATTGATATTTTGAGAATATTCTATAAATATCAGTTTAAAAGAATTAGAAGAAATAATTCTCTTCCATACTAATTAATTCTATCCATACATAAGCTATCTAATATTTGGCAATCAAAAAAATTTCTTACTAGTGTATTAATTGTGTCCCATTATAATCAGTGCTTCAAAATTTAGATTATGAATTTCTTTGATATTCTTGAATTACAAACTTATACTTACAACACAAAGTAGTTTCTTCAAAACTGTTACTACAGTTCTCTAACAAAATCTTAATTACCTCACAGTAAAACAGTAAAATAATTTTAAAAGGTGATTTGAAACTATAAAATAAGTGGCTGAAACTGTACCAAAGAAACCTTTGATAGAAAAATCTTGTTAGTTCATTACATATGAGGGGTCTTCAGAAAGTTTGCAGAAGATGTGTATTATGAAAAAATGGATTTCAAATGGAAAATGTCAAAAATTTTTGCACAAAATAAATTCATTTTAAATTCCATTTCCCTGAACTTTATGAAATAGCCTTATGTCATAGACTGAATTGAAATAAACCAATTTTCTATGAAATAAAATGTTTCTAAAATTAGCACAACTTACAAATACCAAATATGGCCTATTTGACTTTTTCAATCACAATTTATGAACCAAGAAAAAATAAAGCTCTCTTGAGACTCTCATTCTTCTACAAAGCACTACCTTACTAGTTGTTTATCGTTTAATTATTGACCCTCTGACACTTTTGAGAGTATCTAACACCACGAAATCATATAGATTTACAATTGGAATTATGATTTATTTATAGATCTTCCAATGGATTATATTCAAGAAAGTATATTTAAATCAGCCATAAAAACCCTAGTTTTATGTGAATTTTATTCCAAAGGGTAAAAATTGGACTGCTTGTGATCCTTAATCTCCACTTTCTCTCTTGCAGAATACACCAGCACAGTACATTCTTCTGTCACATTTTCACGTCAGTTCTCTTCCTTAAAAATTCTAGAGCTATAGAATAATTTTGCACACTTTCTACTGTACTGTACTTAATAAACTTCTGTGCTTGTGTATTCTTTTTAATTTAATGAATTCAGATTAAAGACATTAACTTCATTCCAAAATTATATACGATAATCAGTTATGGAGGACAGGTCAGTGGTGGTTACATGGCATCCAAACAGCACCATCAAAAACATAAAATAAGTAGGGGCCAGCACTGTGGCACAGGAGGCTAAGCCTCTGCCTGCAGTGCCAGCATCCCATTTAGGTACTAGTTCATGTCTCTGCTTCACCTCTTCCAATACAGCTCTCTGCTAATGGCCTGGGAAAGCAGTAGAAAGACGGCCCAAGTGCTTGGACCTCTGTATCTATGTGGGAAACTCAGAAGTTCCTGGCTTCTGGCCTCAGATGAGCACAGCTCAAGACATTGCAGCCACTTGGTGAGTGAACCAGCAGATGAAAGACCTCTCTGTCTCTTCCTCTCTCTGTCTGTAACTCCACCTCTCAAATAAATAAATAAAGCCTTAAAAAATAGATTAGGTAACAATTCATTGAAGTCTTTTTCCAATGGACTCCAGCATTTAATATATGTGAGTCCCTCCTATGTGCATTTTACATATTGTTATATTTTAATCAAATCTATGCTATCATTTAACCTGTGATTTCTTTTCACAAAAAAAAACTCTCAAGTCATTTGTCAGAAGAAAATAGATACCTGGAAAATTTTGCTTATTCTCACCATCATTTCAGAACTTATAAATCAGAATTCTGTATCACCTGTATTGCCAATGCTGTTTAAATCATGGTTCCACATAAATTCAAATGTTAAAGAACAGTGCAGTCAGGTAATCTCAAATTGCTGGACCTGTTCCAGGCCAACTATTTTGCAAGATGGGAAAACGCAAAGCTACTCTTCACACCATCACTGCTTAAGCTAAACTTCTTCCTACAGGTTTCACATATGACTTCTACTAAAATGTAGTCTGATATGCCTAGTTTTGTAAACACATTCAGAATTTTCAAACAAATATACGGACTTCACACATTTTACTACCTTCTAGGCTATACACTCAGTCATCACATGCATTCCAGCTCCAAGTAATGGGTTTTACTACTTCTCTTTGAGATTGAATTGAACTTTAAAATACTCTAAGTTTAATAAATTATAGTCATAACAACTGTTTATAGAGCTCCTACCAAGGATCAGACCCTTTGCCCACAATTGTATCATTTCATATTACAAAATATTCCAAGGTAGATATTATTCTACATTTAGGATAAAGAAACAGAAGACTCTACATGTTCAGTCACTTGCCCCAAATTTTGTCATGTGATCAGGCCAGTGATTATTACAGTGTGTCAAAGCCAATGGGTCAACCTCAAGCTGCAGTTCCACAATTCCTCAGATATACAGACAGGTGTTCTCACCTCTACCCACAGAAACCTTCCCATAATTCCACAAATGACGTTCTTTTCTTCATTCTGTGAGAGAATTCACTTCTTCAACTCAAAGGCAATATGACTGGAAAGAAAAGCAATTATAACGTAGTACAGATTTAAGAAGAAACCTAAACTATGATCTCATTGAACTACTTCTCATTCAAATCATCCAGTGGACTACTGAAGGGCAAGAATATTCAACATTCAAAATCACAAGTTCCACGAGACATATCATATCAACATTGAAACAATAGATCTTTCCAATCATAATGTAAATCTATAATTTTGGAGTTAGAAGAAACATAAGAGACTATCTAGACCAATGACTTCATCTCATAGATCAAAACTCAAAGCCTAAGCAGTTGAATAAATATATTCATTCAGTGTGCAATGTCAATTTGAAAGTGAAATGGTGGCGTGATGCATACTTCAAGGCTTCAAGACGGGGCCCCCTCCAAAATGATGTATTCTTGTAATAATTATTTGAGGGCAAAGATAAAATTAATGCATGTGATTAATTGACAGGTTATGATGCTTTCAACAAATGAATTGACAGTGGCACTATTAGCAAAAAAATAAACTAGATAAATTGAATATAAATCAAAAAATGATCAGAAATTTCACTGTGCTTTTTTAGAAAATCTACTTTCTTGAATTGGGTAATTTTTTTAATTATTTGAGAGGCAGAGTTACAGACAGAGAGATGGAGAGACAGAGAAAAAGCTCTTCCATCCACTGGTTCACTCCCCAAATGGCCATAACAGCCTCAGCTGAGCTGATCCAAAGCCAGGGACCAGGAGCTTCTTCTGGGTTTCCCATGTGGGTGTAGGGGCCCAAGCACTTGAGCCATCTTCCACTGCTTTCCCAGGCCATAGCAGGCAAAGATTTAGCCTACTGTGCCACAGCACAGGACCCCAGCTGGGTAATTTTTACATGATAATCTTTAGTGAATGAAACATTCTGGTTGTTGTCACAACTTTGTACCAAGTTATAACTTATCCATTTTGCTTACCTTAGTTACTATACATCAGCTGAAATAACAGGATTAAATAAGAATACATTGTGTATATCAATTCACATTCTGTATTGTAAATGTGCATTTGATTCTTCCTTCATATATGTATTACACTAATACCTTCCATAATTTACAAATGTAGGATTGGTATAACTAAAGAACACATTACAATGAAGAAGAAAGTATCTTATAAAACATTTTAAATGGGATTCTATTAATAACAGTGGTAAAAACCTGGCATCAAACAAGTTGCATATAATTTAATACAACTAAAACTGCTAAAACATTAAAGGATTGAAATTAGATTGTAATGGACTCTTTGGATTAAATCAATGCAATTAAGAATATGATAAAGTATCCCATGATCTGTTTTCTGAGCCTTTGAAAAGTGAAAATATTAATGGAACTGCACTAGAAATTAATGCTGGCTAAATTAACTGCCATAGCAATTGTCATATTGTAAGTATGCTATTTCTGACAATTATACATCATAATCATGCACTTGTCCTGTTACTTGAACAATATTTAGATTCTGAAGAAAGATCACCAAGCATTTCTTCCTTTCCAGCATTACTGCAAATTTAGAACAGTTTAGAGGAGGAATTTGAAATGCTGCACTTATAGCATATGTTTTTAAAAGTTTACCAGCACTTCAACTAGTAAGTTGGCAGAAATTAAGCAATAAAAATGCAACCTGAGGAAACCTCAACAGGAATGTAAACTAAACGGGTGGGGAGGTCTGGAGGTGTCAATCAAGAACAAAATGCAACTGTCAAGCTTGCTTTGCTAACAAACTGTCACATCAACAATATGGAGTTAATGACTACAAATTAACTGTATACCAGATGCTTGACACTTTGTTATGACACTTAGCAAGCTAGTTGACATTTGGGGATCAAAGCTTCTTTAATTACACTTTGTATAACATGTGCAACCTTTATGCTAATGTCCAAATATTCCTTGGAGCAAGACTGTCCAAGTAAAAACGTCCACAGACTGTTTTCTAGGTGTGGATTTGAAAGTATTCATGTGCCTCCAAAAGACAAGGGAAGTAGCTGAGTGAGAGCCAGACTTCAATGCACAATGCTATTCGTCATTATCATTGCCTAAAATAACACTGTTTCTGTTTTTTCACTTGGTGAACTAGGCGAGCACTTTTCTAACAGACAGTTTGTGAAGTGACACGTTTTCAAACAAGGTGGTAATAGTCTTTATAGCCATTTATAAAAGGAAAGACAACTAGGGATATCAGAATTCAAAATAACTGAAAAAGACATCAGAGTGGTAAAAAATCATAACTGCCTTTTGGAACAGAGTTGAGTGATTTGTCAAGTACTTCTTTTTGAGAAAGAGTGTGAGGTTTTTCCCAAATGAATAAAACTCAATAAAAGATACAAGCGAAATTTCACATAGGAGGCATAATACTGAATACTAAGCATAAAACCTTGAGGTACAGATGATTATATCAACATAAAGGAGGGTTTATGTTTCTAGCAGGTCTTACCATGTTCTCAGATTGACAAAAATAAAGGTTATCTTTAGATTAAATTTAGAAAACAGCTAATAAATCAAAGAAAAAAATATTTCAATAACAATATCTCCAAGTCTGCACTAATAATAACATAATAACAACAAGAATGCAATCAGGGCTTCCTTTGGAAAAGATACCACTTTGGCAGAAGTAACAGAAATCGTAAGAAACTGTTCCAAGAGTCAGTGGCATCTAACCTTTATCTCATGTTTGCCATGATTGTACTTCTTGGGGAAAGTAAGATTGTATTATATGAAAAAAAAAAAAGGTGGAGAGAAAGGAAATATATATTGGAATTGGAACTGACATTGACACTCAGGTAGCCCAACCTTTTCACTATGCAGGTAGGGCAAGCCATGGCTCAGATAAGGAGAACTTTCTCAGTCACAGAGTTATTGAAGGACTGCATATTAGATCCCAGCACAGTAAAGGTGTAGAATGTTGTTTCTAGTACACTCTGGCTCTCTTTGCCACAATTACAGCTCCAACACACTGAGATTTTGTCTAAGAACAATGTAATTCTGCCACTTGGTAAATCAGTAGTGAGTATTTATTGTTCTCTTAGAAAATGGCAAGCATGGGGAAGGCACTGGGCTGCAGCCACTTCAGCTACAGCTTGAGACACCCACATAACATATCAGGGTGCCTGGGGTCAAGTCCCAACTCCGTTTCTGATACCACTTCCTGCTAATGCAAATCTTTGGAGACAGCATGTGAAGGCTTGAGTCCTTAGGTCCTACCACCCCATCTAAGACCTGGATGAGGTTTTGGGATTCTGGCACTAGCCTGGCCCAGTCCCAGCATTCTGTGGGTGGCTGGGTGAGGGGAGTAAACCAGCAGCTGGAAGAACTCTCTTTCTCTCTCTGTCTCTCTGTCTCTCTCTCTCTTCCTTTTTTCTTAAGATTGATTTTATTTATTCAAGAGACAGAGTTATAGAGAGAGACACAGAGAGAAAGGTCTTCCATCTGCTGGTTCACTCCCCAAATGGTCGCAATGGCTGGAGCTGGGCCTATCCAAAGCCAGGAGCCAGGAGCTTCTTCCAGGTCTCCCACATAGGTATGGGGCCCAACTCCTTTCCCAGGCACATTAGCAGGGAGGTGGATTACAAATGGAGCAGCCAGGACTTGAACTGGCACCCACTTTGGATGCCACTGGTGCTGCAGGCTGGGGCTTTAACCCACTGCTCCACAGTGTCAGCCCTTGTCTCTCTTTCTGTATCTCCTTCTCTCTCTGTTGCATTGCCTTTCAGGTAAATAAATAAATAAAACTTAAACCACAACAACAACACCAAAAAAATGGCAAGCACTCCTCTAGGTACCAGTGATTCTGGTGGAATGTCAGGGAAGTAAGCCTGCACTGAAAATTACAGCAACCAATTGCAAGTCATATGTAGCTACTGGGAACTGGAAATGTGCTTCCTTGAAATGCTTGCACAGTATAGACAATTTGTATAAACTACAAACTGGATTTCTAAGATGCACTATGGGAAAATAAAGAGTAAAACATTTCATTTAATATTTGTTAAAATTGACTACATGTTGAAAATGATACTATTTTGGCTGTATGGAGGAAATTAAGTATGCTGATGCAATACAAAATACATTGTTAAAATTACTCTCCCCTTTTTCTTTGAACTTTCTTAACGTGGCTTTTGAAATTTTAAATTAAACTGATGTCTCATTTTATATTTCTACAGGTCACCAGAATCCTGACTTTAAGAAACTAGAAGAGTTGGAGGTAAAAAATAATAAAATAAACATATGCTATCTTGAGGCTAAAACAGACTGGCTTTGCAGAGAATAGCTGGGCTATGGACATGTCTCTGCTAGGCTGTATGGGTAGGTCATTCTAGGAGGAAGTGGAGAAATGAGTAATGAAAAAAAGACACTGAGGAATGAACTTGAAGGCAAGATCAGAAAGTTATTGTGGATGCAGCTTGATTGTACAGGAAGTTGGAGAAGGCCTTGGTAAAGGGCAGGTCTTGCGATATCTGAAGTCCCAGTAATGCATTTGGATGCACTTTGCTTGTAGTGAGAAGTGGCTGAAGTTTGTTCATTTTCATAATCTCCAGATCTGTGACCTCATCAAAGCCACCACCATTTCCTGTTGCTTCTAAGCAACTGCTTCCTCTTCAGGTGTCCTATACAAACGCTCGCATACACAGTCCAGGTTAGGCACCAGTAGTAACCAATACTCACCAATAAATGTCCAAATGTTTATTTTTATCTTCCAGTTAGCAAAATAATAATGGTAATACTAAAGTCAAAATAAATAATTTGCATTGGCTCAAAGGGAATTCTTGGTGGTCTGGACAGTAAAGAAGCTTGGTTTTGACAAAGATGCAATCAAGTGACTTCTAACCCAGATAAAGCTGCAAAAGCATATTTTAATTTTAGGTTCTCATTCTAGTTTTCTAAATACATCTTCATGAATCATGAAACTCCCAGGAATGGACCGGTATCCATCACAGACTTGATAGAGAACATGGTCCCTTTGAGTGTAACTAAGGAGAGTTAGGCAATGTCAGGGCCACAGTCAAAAGGATCAGCAGAATTGAAATAAACAAGTCAGGCACAGTGTATGACACCTTGGGTTATCAGGTAGGAGGCCTAAAAGAGCCAAGGAGGCCGAGCAGCTGTGGCAACTGAAGAGTGTGGCTGAAGGTATGGAAAAGAGAATCCCTACAGGAGTTATGAATTTTGGAAGAAGGATGAAGCTACACTTCATTAAGCAGCAAAAAGGAACGAAAGAAATTAATACCCTGATATTACTCTCTCTGGCCTCTCTCCTCCAGCTAACACTTTTTACTGACTGACTACATCCAGAAGCCAGAGGGCAAGGGAGGCCAAAAAGATTGTCCATAAAAATCTGTTTCCCAGGGGACGGAGCCAAATGGCAAACGTGTCGGATGGGTCTGGAGCAGGAGTGGGGAATGTCTGGCCCGTGGGATACATGAGGCCCACAGAATCATTTGGTTTGACCCTGCCAAGGCAAGCACAGGCAAGGCTCAAAATTCAGCACGTCTACATCAAGCTAATTTTTAAGTTGTTAATTTTGTATGGCCGATGAATGATATTATAAATATTCAAATAGCCCTTGGCAGAACAAAGGATCCCCACCCCTGAACTCAGGAGGATCACATGGAAAATATCCAGCGCCTACCTTAACAAGGTTGTCATGGGATATTTTCTGTCTCTCAACTCTTTTTTTTTTTTTTTTTTTTTTTTTATGTGATCCTAACCGGCGACTGGCAGTCTCTAGATGAAAGTGTTTTTCATGGTCACAGGTATTACAAGGCACTTCTCTAGTGGACACTGCAAAGATGAGGAACCACTTTTTTCTATAGCCATGTCCCCTTTTACCATCAGAAATATAATAAGAATGTACAACCTCCATTTTCCACTACTAACAGAATGAAAGCAAATAGGAAACTGTAAAGGCTGTTTCATCATTCATTTAAGAAACATTAATTAATTCCTTACAAAGTGCCAGGTGCTGTTCTCAGCACTAGGTATGCAATAGTGAAAAAAACAAAGTCCCTGTTCAAAATAATTTACATACTAATGAGGAAGAGACAAAACTCAGATACCAAATAAGATCATTTCAGATATTGATAAGGGCAAAAGCAAAAACAAAACACAAGACAGTAAAGGGTACTAGGATAAGAAGATGTGAGTAACACTGGGCAGAACTGGCCCAGTTTCATTTAGCTGATCCCAAAGGATAACAAGTTAATCACAAGAAGATATGAGAAGGCAGAGTTTCTAAGGAAGAAAGAGAAATAACAAGAAGTCCAGTGCATCTACTGTATCACCATAGTGGTAGGAAGGGTCCCAGGGACTTGAGGGAAGCCCAGCCCCTGTTTCCATGCCCATACCTTGGCATCCAGCCCAGGGAAAACACACATTTCTACACTCAGGGTCAGCAGCAGCACCTTCCTGTAACCACGGGGTCACAACTGTTCATAAAATGAGGATTCTAACTCCCAAAGACACCACAAAGTCTAGCAAAAGCCTGGAGGAGGAATTTCTAGACTCTGGTAGGATAACTGGATTCTACTTCAACTGCTAAACTTCTGTAATATTCTGTTGATGGCTTCACTTTATACTAATACATTAAAATTCAGGTTTTAAAAGAACAAAAACAGTGTATGTCAATTTAAAATATATTTTTGACAATGTAAATCCAATAAAAGTGTAACCACAAACCACCAAAGAGCTATACATCCATAATCTAAGTTAGAAAGCGCATCAGAAAATGTTCTGTAATAGATCATTTTAGGAATAGTATAGGCTTTATGGAGAAAGGCTAGGATTGTCAATCATCCCCTAAAAAATTATTCCATAAATGTGTAAGGGCAGTTGTATCAGAAGGCAACAGTCTAAAGAGAGGACAAAATGAGAAGGAGAAACATCTTTCTTATTTCTCCTCTTATGACCTCATGACACCACTGAATCATGCCTCAAATATATGAACCTTACCCATCTAATTCCATAATTCTAGATCAAAAGAGTGGATCATAAAATGCATGTATGCCATGAAGACACTGCATGGAAAAGTCAAGACTGACTCTGGAAATTTCATAAGTAGACATAGTAGAAGGTGTGCCTTATATTAGTAATCAAACCAGCAGGAGTGATGAACCCATGCAAGAGAATCACCTGCTTTGCTAATTCATGAACATGGGCTTCAGTAGACTAATACTTACCTTTGATGATTGGTTTATTTGAATGGATTTAATTTTGATATTTTTTATACTGTATTAGAATTGAAAACTGACCTACTCTATCTTTTTCTACCCATGAGCTCACTTATAGTTTTCTACTATTTCTGTTTACGAAGTTCCTCTGTGTACCATCAACCCATTCACCTGTAAATTGGAAGAAGTTGATTAGATGATTCTGAAATCCATTTCACTTTGATATCCTGAAATTTCAAGTATCAGCCTATTAACTTTAATTTTTTCTTAAGTTTGTGTATGTCTCATTTTTCTGCCTAATATTCAGCTTTTATTTCTATTTGGAATGTTCCTGTAAGGTGTGAATAGCTATGTTATTTTTCTTTTTAGGTCTTTGACTTAGAGGATGATAATATAGCTTTATTTTTTTAAGTTAACACACAATTTTTATTTTTACTATTCCATCAAACAACCATGAAGCACTTAAGATATTCACAATGTTGTTTAATAATTCCCTTTTGGTGAGCAAACAAGTGAAATACTATCTACCTACTAATCTCCCTTAAACTTTAAATCAGCAGCTACCAGCTTTATGATGCACAGTTTAAGCCACTGCCTGCAATGCGGGCATCCCATATCAAAGTCCTGGCAACTTCACTTCCAATCCAGCTTCCTGCTGATAAGCCTGGGAAAGCAGCAGATGACAGCTCAAGTGCTTGGGCTCTGTCATCCATGGAAGAGGCCAGGATAGAGTTCCTGGCTCCAGGCTGCTGCCTGGCCTAAACTTGGTTGTTGTGGCTATTTGGGGAGTGAACTAAGGAAGGAAGATGTCTCTCTTTCTCTCCCTCTGTCTTTCCCTCTACCTCCAGCACTCTGCCTTTCCAGTAAATAAACACATATTCAAAAAAATCAAATCAATAAAATTATAGATACATACATACACATAAACCACATAAATATTCACATACACTCATTTCAGTGAAATCTAAGTGTGTTTATGAATTTTTCTATAATTTATTAATATCCTATAACAAATAAGCTAGTATTATAATTAGAAATGTGACTTTCACTACTTTTGAGGTGAAGAGAGGTACCTACAAAAGCTAGATTGAATCTTACAGAGTTTTACTTGGATTACTAGCTAAACTACCACCAAAGCAAGAAAAGTATGTCTTTATTTTGTTCACACCCTCCCTTCAGTTCATAATTGATCAAAATGATAGGACTAAGAGTCGAAGGGATCATATAAACAAGACTAGTGTCTGCTACTAGTAACTGATAGAATTAAAAAGAAGAGAACGATCCAACATGGGAAGTGGGATACACAGCAGACTCATAGAATGGCAGAAGTCCTAAACAGCACTCTGGCCTCAGAATCAGCCCTAAAGGCATTCAGAGCTGGCTAAAAAGCCCAGGAGAGTATTTCAGGCATGGAAAGCCAAGACACTGTGGCAAAAAAATAAAAAATAAAAAAGTGACCTAAATGAAAGATCTCTGTGAGTGAGATCCCAGTGGAAAGAATGGGCCATCAAAGAAGGAGGTACCTTTCTCTGAAGGGAGGAGAGAACTTACACTTTGACTATGACCTTGTCTAAATAAGATCAGAGTTGGCGAACTCAAGAGGCTTCCATAGCCTTGGCAGCTCATGACAAGAGCCTAGGGTGATTACTGACGTCATAAATAAAAGTGTCATTGTTAAATCAACAACAGGAGTCACTGTGCACTTATTCCCCATGTAGGATCTCTGTCCTTAATGTGTTGTACTATGTGAATTAATGCTATAACTAGTACTCAAACAGTACTTGATACTTTGTGTTTCTGTGTGGTGCAAACTGTTGAAATCTTTACTTAGTTTATATTAAATTGATCTTCTATATATAAAGATAATTGAAAATGAACCCTTGAACCAATGGCAAAAGGAAGACCTTTCTCTCTGTCTCTCTCACTATCCACTCTGCCTGTCAAAAAAAAAAAAAAAAAGAAAGAAAGAAAGAAAGAAAGAAAGAAAATGAATCTTGATATGAATGGGATGGTAGAGGGAGTGGGAGATGGGATGGTTGTGGGTGGGAGGGAGGTTATGAGAGGAAAAAGCCACTATAATCTGAAAGTTGTACTTTAGAAATTTATATTTATTAAATAAAAGTTAAAAAATCTTTTAGTTTTTTAAAGATTTGTTTTATTTATTTAAAAGCCAGAGTTACAAAGAGAGAAAGAGGTATGGAGAAATAGAGATCATCCATCCATTGGTTCATTCCCCAAAGGCCACAACAGCTGGGGCTGTGCCAGACTGAAGCCAGGAACTTCATCTGGATCTCCCACATGAGTGCCAGGGCCCAGGGACTTGGGACATATTCTGCTGTTTTCCAAGGTGCATTAGCAAGGAGCTGGATCAGAAGTTGAGCAGCCAGAACCTATATGGGATGCTGGCATTGCAAGTGGTGGCTTAACTATTAAGCCAAACACAAGCCTCTAACACATTACTTAAATTAAGGAAAAGTGGAAAGTGACTACTTCTTATTGGCTATTGCTATTTGGCTCTCATAATACTTGTGTATGTTATTAGATCTAGCACAATACATGTTTCCAAAATGGAATGGATGTGGAAAGATATTTATTGGAAAAAACAAAACAAAACAAAACAAAACAAAAATACTTTCATGGATTAGGGTTGATTTTCTTGATACAGAGTTTCTAAAGTCAGTTTGATTTTAGTTATGTAGAGTATGTAAAATATAGCATATGCTCAATCAAAACTGAGTTTGAAATTTACCTGTCATTTTAGACACCACAGATTAAGAGGAAAGTTAGAATGTAATATTTTTCAAAGTCTTCATGATGAGATAAGTAGCTAACAGTCCACCAGGGCCTCATGTTATAACCAGGAGAAAAGGGAGAGAATCAAGGAAATTAAGGCAAGAAACAAAACATCATTTAATCTTATTATTAAATGTAATAGTTCTCTAAGGTATAAAAGAAATCAAATAATAATTTCAAAATAATGTGGTATACATAAAGAATAAAGAGAAACTTACATGAGGATATTTTTAAAAGTCCATGGAAAACTGTATTAAAAGTTGCTGATTTTGTAAAAATTTTGAAATCTAGGTATGTGAGCAGATGTTCTAAGAGTTCATGGAAAATATATGTTAAGAAAAAATTGTGCCTGGATTTCAAAATGTTTTTGTGTAAAAATAAACCTTTTTCTACAAACATTTCGAAGAAACCCAGTATTTGAATGTGCAGTTTCACAGTTATTAAAAATCTATAGAAAATTTATCTTTGGGAATTATAACCCAAAAAATAACAAGCATCAGTACAACTTTCTGTAAAGCTGAGAATCATTAATGATATTCATAAACAAGAAAAGTAAAATATTCAAAAAACAATTATTTTTTCTATTTCATACATATATATAATAAACAAAAGCAATGCTTTCATTAAAACCTTTTATACAGGCTGTAAAGATAAGACAGCAAAATTATTCAATCTTTTATTTCCATTAAAAAATTCAGCAGAGTTACTCTATTTATTACAACAAAAAAAGGGTCAATGTGTTAAAACTGGAAATTAAAAGAATTTCATCTCTTAGCTAAACCTCCTGTTTCTAGATGCATGCACATAATGATACTAAAAAATGACAATGGAACTTTAGAGAGCCATCCAGCTATAAAATGAAAAGCCTCATAAAGACAAGTGATTAACTTATTTTAAGTTTTTCACTGATGCACTGAGAAATACATTTCTTTTTATTTCTGGTATTACAATCAAAATCATCATATAATGAAATAGTACTGGACATTAAGCCTGTATCTAAAATATATAACAGCTGAGGAAGTCATCTGACATATTATGTCATATATAGCCAAAGGTGGCATTAAACATCGGAATGGAATAAAGCAATTATAGATAAAATGTATGCATTTCTTGATTGCTCAAAAAGTCACTTCAAGACAGATTATCATAAACTTGAAAAGAAACACGTAATGCTAGCAATGGCAATATAACTAAAAGGTAACCACTACCAAATGATTATATGAAAATACTTCAAAACAGTAAATAAATGGCAGAGTTTAAAAGGTTACATGAAACGGCAAGAAAAATTATTGAAATACATTTCCCTCACTGAAAATGGAAGTCTATTTATCAGGAATTATATCCAATACCTCCCAAAATCTGCTGTGTATATTCCATTAATTCCTTGGTTATCCAGGAGAAACAGGTTACTAAAATTTCTCCATATGGAATGGCTCAAAAGTCTTTGAAAATGTTGCCAGGTACCATGTAATAAAAGAAGTAATGCTCATACAATTTTATTATTCCAAATTTTAAAATAAAGAAATGATTTGTGTCTAAGGGTCAGCCTAACATTTTAACATCTCTTAGCTATTGTTACTTGGTGTGATATTTGAGGACAGTTGTCACTTATAATCTACAGTAAGCTGAGATTTAAGCTCCACACATCAAATCACCATACTTGATTTGCATAATAACAATTGACATTTTATACTCTTATTATTAATAATATTATTAAGATGAATCAGGAGGGACTCAGAACAGTATGTTCAAGGTCAAATAATCACTCAGAAAGTGAATAAATAAAATAACACAACCTGCTTCCCAAAATAAATTGACAGACTGAAATTAGGGAAAGAGAAAGGAAACTTCCCTTAAATTCTATACAAAGGCTCAACTAGCAATTGAATGTTACATAAACAACATAAACATGCTAAGGAGTAAGAGGCCCTGTTGCCATAGTAAGAGTAGCATATATTCAGTCTATGTCCGGGATTCAGTGAGAGTTTTCAGAATGAATGAAAAGTAAATGACAGAGAGGGAAGGAATGATTGGCAAGGGAAAGAGAGGGAAGGAAGGAACTGGGCAGGCAACCATGGCAGACTTGATTTTATTTAGTTAGTTTTTTTCTACATCTGCAACTAGAGTTTCCCCTTTTGGCTAAAACGACAATTCTCCATTTCATTTCTGTAGCAGCTTTCAAAGATAAGCCTTTCTAGTCACTAGGGTATTATTTCAATTACTACTTCATCAAAAGAGTTAATATAACTCTTACTTACTCCCAGGGAGTAGTTTACACAATGGGGGAATGTGCCCTAAAATGCATTTGTGTTTCCTTTCATAAATTCAATAAAGTAGAAACTCTGTCCAAACACATCCATTGCCTTGAGCAATTTAAGACTGAAGATAGCACTATTTATACATTTGTAAACACTGGAATTTTAATACTGTTCCTTAAAATTTATTTTGATAATTGAATAAAAACATACTAGGAAATTCAAAGAATGTCCCAAATAATCAAACGTTAAATTAAGGAGATTCTCACAGGAGAAAGAGATGGGGAAATCATCATTGATTGGCCTGGGAGGTAAGAGAGCTATTAATTTATTAATTTTCATGCCCACAAAGACTGATGGATTAAAGGTTAAAAAATATTTAAAATGAAACAAAAGGTTCCCTTAAATGTGTAACAAATTATTTCTTTTATATTTAGATTTTACTTTTATTTGCTGAATGTAGTCCTCACATTTAATTTTATTCATTTATTTTTATTTTATTTGAAAAGCACACACACACACACACACACACACACAGTCTATTTACCAGCTCACTCCCAAAATGCCTGCAATAGCAAGGACTGGGCCAGGCTGAAACCTGCAGCCGGGAACTCCATCTGAGTCTCTCACAAAGGGTGGCACAGAAAGTACTTGAGCCATTTTCTGCTGTCTCCCAAAATGTACATCAGCAGGAAACTGAATTGAAAATGGAGAGGCCAGGTTTGAATCAAGCATTCTGATATACGAAGTAGACATCCCAAGTCGTGACTGAATCATGGCACCAACTATTTCCCCCCTCACATTTTATTTGATCATTATAAAGAATAAACAATCACACAGGTGATAATCTTACAATAGTTAATTCACCTCCTCATCCAAGCTATTCAGTATCTTCTTTTATTCACAGCTTTTACCGAGAAATTATTCATATATTTACATTCACCCATTTAAAGTGTACAGATCAATGTTAGGATATTTATAGAGCTGTGCAGCATCATTACAGTGTAATTTTAGAATGTGTTATTCCCCTTAAAGGAACCCTGTACCCACTGGCAATCACTTTCTACTTCCCTTCTTGCTCCCTCTCCCCAGGCTACCAGTTATCTACTTTAGATCTGTGTAATTTTCCCTATTAGATCAAGTTCTATAATGTGAATCATTTAACTGGTCCTTTGTGTCTGACTTCTTTCACTTTGCACAACATTTTCAAAGTTAGTCCATGTTATAGGAGGCATCCTTTCTTACCCACCCTGAGTAATATACCTCTGTATGGATATACCACCCTTAATTACCTGCTTGGCAGTTGATGTGCATTCAGGTTGTTTCCTGTTTGGGGGCTGTTATGAATAATGCTGATGTGAACAAGTTTTTGAATGGATATGTATTTGTTCAATATGTTTCTGATTGATACCTAAAATATCTGAAAATAAAGATAACTTGCATTTATATTTCAAGAATATTATTATGCACTATAACATTTTACCTTTGGGAAGCAGCCAATATATGGAAATATGGAAAAGCCTCCTCAAGTCCCAAATCTGACATCTGGCAACAGCACAAACATCTGTACCTCTGCACACATAAGATTGAAGTGATGGAGAGAATTAACACCCTGAGTCCACTGACACTGGCATATCAACCCAGATTCAAAATCCTTCCTCTTAAAAATGGGAAGTTAAAAGAATTTAATAAAATGCCAATCAGACTGCTTCATATTAAAAGAAATACTTTTACAAAAAGAAAAAATGCTGCATATAGTATGTACAAATCAACATAAAACATATTTGTTAAACTTATCATTTCCCTTCCTAAAATTGATTCTATATAACAGATTTTAGATAAACACTAGTTTTAGCTTTCTTTGAATGATTCCACATTAAATCAGTCTGAAAATAAATAAATGAGAGAAAACTTCTGTGATCTGGTCCTTCTCTACCTTTCAAGAATTTTTCCCACTACACTATTTTATCATCTTTGAAATTTTCTGGCCTATCCAGGAACAGTTCTTATCAACAGTTCTCTGTTCATTCTGCTCCATATGCCAGATTCTGATCCCTCCCTATAGTTCTCCTGGAAGACTAAGTTCAGGTATGATGACTTCACCCAGTAACATACATATCTTGTCTCTCTCCCACTTCCGCATTTGTTCAAGCCATCTCACTGAGATTTCTTTTATCTTTCCCAGTCTGCCATAACACCCTAGACTTGCGCATAAGTAAAATATGGTTTCTTATGCATATTTGCACCTATGTGTGTATATGTGTATTACACTCAACCATATAAAAGTACACTACAAACACTGTGTTTTCCTTGCATGTTTATAGGTGTATGTAGTCCAGAGGAGATCCTTGTGGACAGAAACTGCTGCTTTATTTACCATTTTCTCTTCCACACCTAGAGGAGTGCCTGGCTAAAATGCCACTCACAGAATGTTTGTTGACTGCTCAGCTGGGGCTAATTGCTTGAATTCTCATTAACTGTGAGTTGGAAGACAGAAGCATCAGTAACCCTGAACCAAAGTCTTCTGAATGCTTTACAATTAAATCTGAACAGGGTTCCCAAAAGACATTCAAATTCCATGAGGACAATGATTAAGAACATCCAGGAAAATAGGATTAGTATTATCATCTTGATAGTGGATTCAAATGCTAGCCTCACTTTAATCATCTAAATTTGAAATTATTTTTGGCTGAAAGAATAAAAAAATAGAGTTGAGAAAAAGTTGGTCTCTACAGCTTTAGATTCTGAACACTAGCACAAAAATCTACTTTTACACCTCTAAACACAGCTTACTATTTCCAACTTATCCAGGGTTATGTGATGAGCACTGCGTTCAGGGATATAGGCAAGACCACTGACTTACAAGTTCCTAAACTATATCAACCTCCTGTTATATAACATATTGGTGGCAGGAATTTAAAACTAATCATTACAACATGGGCTTCATTAATCTGGAGAATATAGCTTTCAATGCCAAGCTGGTTAAAAACAAAATCAACATGCAACTTAATTGGTGAGGCATCCTTGGATTGTGCACTAAGTTCCAAACTTGAGAAAACATTCACTGAACCAGGAAATGATGCCATAATAGCAGAAGCAACGGCAGACCCAAAGAATGAGGCTGAGAGCAAGAAAGTAAGGACTACATCAAAAGGCTGTCAGCACACTACAGAAGAACAAGGCCATTGATAAAATGCTCCTTATTAAGTTTATAAAAACATTGGATTCACCTTCAATGGGACAGTGCCCTTCCAACATTTGTAATTTAATTTACGTCACTGATAATAAAACTTCAGTCTGCGCATGCCAATTGAAGTAGTGAGAAAAGAGTGAGGGGAATAGTCATGAATTTATAGCTGATTAGGGCTTCCAATGTTCCTGATTTTAAGGCATGGATTAAATAGCAAATCCTTTATGCAGGTAAGTGCCTCTGGTCCTTTTTGTAAAAACTAGTTACTGAAATCTGCAGCAATTGCACTGTACAATGCACAGTAACAAAGAAGAGCATTATTAATGTTTTAAGACCATTTAATATTCACTTGAAGTTATCCATAAACTTATAATCCTTCTGCTAGCTTTTTTTTATTTTTTATTTTTTATTTTTTGACAGGCAGAGTGGATAGTGAGAGAGAGAGACAGAGAGAAAGGTCTTCCTTTTGCCATTGGTTCACCCTCCAATGGCCGCCATGACTGGCGCGCTGATCCGAAGGCAGGAGCCAGGTGCTTCTCCTGGTCTCCCATGGGGTACAGGGCCCAAGGACTTGGGCCATCCTCCACTGCACTCCCTGGCCACAGCAGAGAGCTGGCCTGGAAGAGGGGCAACGGGGACAGAATCCAGCGCTCCGACTGGGCCTAGAACCCGGTGTGCCGGCGCCGCAAGGCGGAGGATTAGCCGCGGCGCCGGCTCTGCTAGTTTTTGATGCATTGAGTAAAGAAGAGGTTCTGCAGCAGATAGGTAGATGTGTGTGCTTGGTCAGTCACTGCAGCACAAGTTGGTTAACCTAAATGCCACCAATCAGAAGCTGTCCTCTGTCTCCTCTGTGAACAAAATGTATACAATCGGTAAGACTAAGATACAGTGACAATAAAATCCCATGCTGACTTTTTTTTTTTTTTTTTTGGCATTGTATTCTCTGTTACAACTCTTCAGAAGAAGATTTGAACTCTGAGGATCAGGAAACCACAATCTTGCAAAAGTGGACAACTGCGTCACAGGGTAACGGAAAGATACTGGACACAGTAATAAGATCTGGGCCTGCTGCTTTCTCTGCAGCTTTCTGTCCTTGACTTTGAGCAAGCTCTTTAACCTCAAAACCAGTGTTTCCTTGCTGGTAAATCAAACTGATCCTACCTGGGCTATCTACCTTCAGATGTAATGTGAACTAACAAAGTTTTTTAACATCATATGAAGCATATATTCACCTGCAAAGCATTGGGATAAGCAAATGTGCTGGCCACAAAGCAAATCTTTTTAAATAGATACGCTGTTAAAAATGCTCTCCACTTTTCACATTGGTAGGCTATGAGGTTTGAGGGTGGGCTCAGGACAAAACTGGGAAAAACACGGGTGCCTCTCTGGTTTGACTTCCCTCTCAGTTTGGCGCCCGCTCTCTAGCAGTGGCTCATCCTGGACCTGGAGCAGCCCACTCTCCCTCACCTCCATCCTGGGCTCCAAAGTCCTTCACCTCTACTCAGCAATCCACCATCCACTCTTCCCACTCTCATTCTCCACGTATATGTATTCAAATCCTGTTCGTTGAAGACCAGGTATTTCGTTTCCAAACTAAACAAGGTCGTGTAATCTGATGTTCAGTCCACTCAAATGAAGGAAAGTTAAGAGTTACTCTCCTCAAGAACGGAAATACTTTAGTTAATTTGGTCCTTCTGAAAAAAATTACAGTTTGGAAATTTTAGCGGTTGGCTAGTTGATGGAATATTTTATATCTACGTGTTGATTAAATATAATTTCCATCTACAAATCACCTAAGATAAATAATTGTTTAATTCCTAATTAGGTTGGTTTTATGTATGTGTGTGTTTGAAAACATAGAAGAAAAAGAATACATCTTGCAGTCTGTAAAGGCCAATAAACAAAATCCCATTTAGGAAATTATTTTTGAAAAATATAACAGAATGACTTTATACTTCACCTTTGAACACAATTTGACCTTATAAAAAATTTATCTAATTGAATTAATTGGATATCAAAGATAAAAATGTTACTGCAACCAAGTATACAGTAGCAGCAAAAATTCAACTTGTAAATTCATACAAAATCCAATTCACTTTATGAATCTATCTCTTCCTAAAAACGAAGCTTTGGCTTCTTTAAATTCGAAACAAGTAATTGTTGACTGCTCATCCATTATCTCCAAGCACTCTCCCCCTGTACAGGATCCACCATGGTAATAGTTCTTTCATCAGAGCCTAATGGTTTGTTTCAAATAATCAAAGTAGTGTTTATATCACTGTCCTCAGGTGCAACCATTTTGTTTCCCCGAGAGCAGCATGGTACATGCTAATGTCAGAAGTGATAAATCAAAGTAAGTACATTTGTTTTTCTCCCTTAACCAGTCTATTCAGCATTACTAACAAAAATACATGTTGGCATTTGCACTTAAGCGCTTTCTATTTGAGCCCATCCAGTAATAAAGATTGCCAAGAAAAAATGCTTATGTAAAACAGATGACTATATGCTGCTCTTCCTTGGCTGTGTGAGAAATTTCAGTGTAAGATGACAGCTTCTCTGAATCAGTTTGTACACTTTTCCTAAGCAGAGTGTGGAAATAGAGGAGTATCTCTCCTATTAACGATAAGAATGCTTCTGCTCCTAAAGTCACCAACTATTTCAAGTGGATAAATTCACTTATTTGAGTGAAAACAATAAGAACAAGAAACACAGATTCAGGAAAGGCCTGAGAGGCTGAGAACAAATCAATCTTATTTCTATAGGCAAAATTCTTATGTCCTCCAATGAAAGACAAAGTGAAGTTAGCATAAATTCAAAGAAGAAATGTGGTACTATCTTCCTGGTTGTTTTCAGCTTGAATTTGCAATGACACTCAGAGCTTGTGTTCTTTTAGGCAGGATAGGCTGCGAAAGTCAGAAAAAGTAACATTTTGTACATTCAGAAAAGAATGGAGCTCGCCTGGAAATTGATCATTTCCAGTTTCCAGTTCATGTGGTAACGTTTTTAGCAGAACTGGAGGAAGTATAAGGCAAGAAGACACAGTGAAATCTGCCTACTCACCTACTTAGGCATATATAAATGAAGAAGAAACAAAGAGAAACTGACAAGTGGAAAATAAACTGGGATGAATTAAAGACCCACTATGTTTAACCGACCAGTCTAATATCCTTCGAGAGTCAGAATTCCCTTTCACATTCATCTTTGCTCAAAAAAGTAAATGAGAGCAAAACCAGGGGGCCCGTGACTCCTAGAGGGAAAAGAAGACAGACAATAAAAGCAGCCTGCAAAGTCCATCTTACGCCTAATAAAAAATGAAGATCTGCAAACTCCATCTTATTTACCTTTGGGTTTTGGAACCATAACATAAAACATATCCTTAGCAATAAGACCTCATTCTGTTTCTCTCCACTCTAAGTGATGGCTTCTTCACAATCAAAATTCACTCAATAGTCCAAGACTGATAGGACTTATCTCGAGATGTCAGCATGGTTCCAGAGGAACAAACTGACAAAGCAAAGGCGATAAGTTACGAAATAAAATCCATTTAAATGGTAGGATGCCTGATTATGGCCCAGAAATGTATATACATCAAATAGTGTTGAAGAAGCTTATGTACAAATGATAAAATGGCTGAAGAAAAGTTAAAAGCTTCTTTTCACCACCATATGAAGTGCTGCTACAACAAATGAAAAAGCAGGTAGCATTTTAAAATGTCATCAAATCTAGAGTTTTTCTTCAAAATTCTAGCTGTCATTTTCTCAGTAACCCTCAGTGCAATTTTCTCTTCCTAAGTATTTTAAAGATGGGATTGTTAACTTTTCTTGTGTCAAAATGAGTCATCTAAAATATATAATAACTACAAGATTTTGGTTAAACATAAACTAACAAATATAAATTAGTATTGTAAAAACACTTAAGGTTCAAGAAAGTGAAAAATCTCCTAGTAATTCAATCCAGACTTTATGTTTTTACCACTTACACACATTTCTATATAAATGCTTGCTTTTTTCACTAAATTATGCCCCCCCTAAAACCAATCCGAAAGTAACTTGTTATACATAGGATATTTTCCCCATATTAATATATACCCACAAGAGTTAATTTTCTGATTCTGTGAAAGACCCCTTCAAATGAACAGCTTAATAATCTATCAACAAATCATGATTAATTTTCTACCTCCATGCTACATACTGGGATGACTCCCAAATGTTCAGTTTAATTTAAGTATTTTCTGATTCATGAACCCAGGGATAACATACAGCTATAAAAGGTAATCCAATCCTAACATGGCCTTAACCCCTATAATCTGCACTTCAATAGCAGGGAAACTGTATAGTTTTGAAACTGTAATCAAGAATTTTTTTTGCAAACACACACTGGAGCTGTCCTTTGCTCCCATCTCTTATTAGATTACAATAAAACGACCATGCTCTCTTTATGGTGGGAACAGAGCGACCCTGGGGTGATTTATAATCTTGTGAAACCCTGTCCACACCGCTGACCAGACTTTTTTTGAGGTCACTATCTGTTTCTTCAACTGATGTCTTCCTGCTGTGACAACACTGTTGGAGAGCTGTCAGCACACAAGAATTTCTCAGGCTATGTATTGTCTTTGAACGCATTTCTTGTGTTATTTCTATTGAGAAGCATTTGCGTGCTTGGTGTTTAGACAGTAAAGGATCTTTCTAAGATTTTCTCATTAGTCTAAATCCTCACAAAGAGAAGACAACTAAATAGGAATAAATGAAGTGGATCTCTTATTGACAAAAGAAGTGAATATTTATTCTTTCTAAATGGTTAGCATTACTGCTGAATACAAACAATAAGGCAACAATTCATTTTTAAAAAGGGAGCATTGTTCTCCCCAACAGCAAAATAATTAGACTCCAACCTGTTAGATACTGTAATAAGTAACTATTAGGTGAAATGCCTGGAGTTTAAATAAACATAAAATTATTTTGCTATTTTTTAATGCTGAAAAATTGGGGAAAATTAAACTAAGAAAATATTTTGATGGTAATTTTTCATAAAGGAGGATGCTGTTTCCATTCTTGTAAAAAAGCTGCTGTACAAGAGTAGAACTTAATCCAGTTTTCTCAAACAGTAAATGATAATAATCTTTTCAATATATAAAAAACTTAAGTAGACTACAGATAGATTTTAAATCAGCTAAATATTTTTATGATAGAAGAAAAGCTTGTTCAAATAACAGATCTTGATCAATTTAGCCTCTCAGAATAAGACACCTTCCATTATAAAAAATGAAAAAGCTGTTAATGAAGGCAGGGTACCCAGGCTGTTGGGTTCAACTGAATCATTTTGTTCTCTTGTTTTGTTTATTCTCATTTTAACTGTACTTGATTAAGTTAAATGGGCACACTATTACAGGTTATTTTGTTTTAAGACTTAAATATCTCTTATTGATATTTGAAAGAAACAATAGTATCTGTAATTTTTCCCTTCTTTTTGAGAGAGAGATGGGAATTAAGAAAAGTAATCTGCAATCTGCAATCTCCATCTTTTTTAAAAGAAAATGAAGCCCACATGTCTTCAGAAAGACACTAACAGAGAGGTTATTCCCTCTTCAGAATCTTCTTAGACTTATCTGAGTAAAAAGCATTGAAAGCTACAAGAGAGTACTTTGCACTGAAGCGTCAACAATGACCTAAAAGAAATCCAAAACATGAATCCGTTTGTAACACCTGGATCAGGAAGATTGGTGAGGCTGAGCTGAGAAGTGCCTGTACCAAGACCACTGGACCCACCAAATTACAGATTCTGTAGTCTGATGGGTATGGGTCACTTTGTCTGATACACAGCTGAGTTATTTAGAGAGCCATACAAAGTTTTCACATTAGCATGTCTTTTACTTTATTGCCCTATGGTTAGGTAACAAAGACCCAAAGTGTACCTTCTACAAATGAGTAGAAAATAAATGTAAACTGCATATTATTTGAACATGTGTGTAGAACTAATTGGTACACAGCATCACTTCACATATAAGTGGAATAGTAGAAAACAACACCACTGATTCACTAAAACAAAGGTTTATGAACATATCCTATGATCTTTTTTTGGAACATTCAGATTTGAAGTTGCTATGATGCCTATTGAGTTTAATTCTGAAGACTAGCATATAGTATATATATATATATATATATATATATATATAGCATATAGCATATAGTATAGCTGTTAAGGCATTTCTTGGGACACTTACATCTGATTTAGGAGTTCCCAGGTTTGAGTTCCGGTTCTGCTGCTGATTCTGGCTTCAGGTGAAGTCTCAGATGGTTGAATCTCTGTCATCGAGACATGGACTGGGAGACATGGATTGAATTCTGTCTCCAGCTTTGGCCCAGCCCAGTCCCAGCTATTGTGGGCATTTGGGGAGTAAACTAGCAGACAGGGGATTTCTCTCTCTCTCCCTCTCTCTCTCCCTCCTTCTCTCCCTCCCTTTCCTGTCTCTCACTTTGTCTCTCTCTCCCTCTCTCTGCCCCTGAAATAAAATAAACAAATAAATAAAAGTTTAACTCCATCTGAACTTGTATGAACATCACAAGTCAGGCCTGGGATTTATAAAACTATAGTCATGTAATGTTTTATAATTTGGGGAAGTGGGAGAGTCCATCTAAAGTCCTTAGACAGTGTCACACGGTGTGGATTTGGTATAGCCTTGTGAACGTAGAAGAAAATGTTTTAATAGTAATAATATTTAATACAATAAATTGTAATCCCTCATTTTGTCAAAAAACTACCATAATATGTAAAATATGTTGATTTTCCCAAATAACTTATGCTACATAAAAATCAAGTAATGGGTAGTAATTAAGACTCTTGGGATTCCTTCATGCCATATTGAAGTGCCTAGGTTCAAGTTGTGGCTCCTTCACTTCCTATTCAGCTTCGTGTTAATGGGCACCCTGAAAGGCAGCAGATGATAGCTCAAGTACTTGTGTCCCTACCACCCAAATTGAGCTCCAGGCTCCTGACTTGTATCTGCCCCCCAACAACTACTGCAGGCATTAAAACGAATGGGATATTTCTCTCTCCCTCTTTGTCTCTCTGCCTTTCAAATAAAAAAAAATGAAAGTAAATAAATTCTTTAAAAATCAAGTAGAAACTAGCTAAAGTTTGAAGCAACTGTTCCTCATCTTTAAATTATCAAAGTAAGCCATTTCAAAATGATGCGAAAATGTTGAACCTTACAGAATTGGTAGTCATAACAAGTAAGTTAAGTGTTCTTTTGTTTCCAGGAGGTAACCTGCCATTTACCTTCTCCAAGGACTCTTAACAAAATATAAGGCAAAAAAAATCAATTAAAATAGTGAAACATCCCTTAGGATAAAGTTACTTCAACAGTCAGTGCATTTCTTAATAATCTCTCTATCTTGTGCTGAAGTAATACACATTTGTGCCATGTTTTTAAGTACTATATTTTTTATAATGAGGCTGTTTAAAACTGAGCACTGGAAAGAGAATGGGTGCTGATACAGCAAGTGTTATGATATAAAAACAGGGTTATGAGCAAAATACACACCAGAAATGAAAAACAAGATTAGAACCAAAATGGTTGATGTGAAAGTTCTCAAATAACAAACCCACAAAAGAAAGCAGCCTCAAAGACCCCTCAAACATCCACATATTTTTTAACCTAAGGATAAGTGTGCTGTATTAGCATGAAGACTAACGACAATGTACTATAGTCATAAGCAAGACACAGATATAGATACTCTCTATAGCTAGAAAATAGATACAAAAAAAATTATCCTTGCTTTGTTTTCCATCCCAAGAGGAGAATAACATACAAAGTAATTGGACAAGTGCATCCACCTACTTTCTACTATCTAGAGCTACTGTGATGGGAGCACCTCTTAAACGCTATTATGGAGCATTGTTGCTGGAATCACTGTCTATATAAAAGATAGTAGTCCCATGGATGAAGTCAGAATTTTAAGAATTCAGCATCTATTTCCACACATAAGTATGGCTGACTTACTGCACTAGAGTCCTCTCTAGCCTGTATCTAACCCATTCTCTCACTTTATGAAGGGGGAACCCACTTCAGCACTTGAATGACAGCATTTTTCACATTCACATTTAAAATGGGTTTTGTTTTTTCAAAAATTATGAATCTAATATGATAATGGAAGCAATAATCACTTGAGATCACAGAAATTCTGCACATGATTTGTGGTAAAGATCAGAGAAGCAGCATAATTTTGGGAAGCTAACTGGATACTTAAGATATCTGTCTGACAATCTCACGTACTGTGTTTTTCCTTCAGCTTTTTTTTCTGCTCTTCTCTTTCCCCAACTTACCTTTCCCTCGGTAGCTTCCCATGCACAATGAGAGATATTTTATGTTGAACCTCAGCCCACAGACTTGCAGGGCAGACTAAGAATAAGGAGACAGAAAAGCAAGCGTGCCAAATTTTTTTCCATTTCTTTCCAAATCCTCACCAAAATTCATTATTTTTCCAACATATGTACTATTGAAAACTGTGGCAAAAGCTGTGGAGGTGTCAGCTCCTATTGTCATAAAAGGAGTAGAACAGACCAACACAGCTACTTGAAAACAGCAACCAGCAGTCTACTAGAAAAGAAACCGGCCTGTACACTTCATGAATAAGATACAGAGGACTTGCCAAGGCAAATAGAGGCTTGTTTGCTGAGATGTGTAGAAGTACAAGAAACAGCAAAAGGACTTGAAGGCTAAAGAAAGGATGTTATATGGAGAAGTCTGAATTAAAATGAGTTTTTAATCAATTTTGTAATCACTCTCATTGACAAAAGCTCTATAATGCTTATTAAAATGAAAATAAAAAAGAAGGGCAATAACTCTGCTTTCCTGGCCTTACTCCAAGGAAGGTAATTTTGTTTTGTTTCCTCAAAGTATCCCTGTGGTAACAATTATCTCATACTTTTTAGAAACTGCTCATTCCTAAGCTACTGGCTAGATTCTCTATGTATTTACTAGTGAAAAAAAGCAGTCTTGTGGCACCACGGCTGTACATCCCAGTTTGTAACAGATCTGGTTTACACCTCTTGTCTCCACATGATTATCAGTACTGACTCAGTTCATTCTAAAGGGTGTTCCAGTTTGGCCAAAAATCTTTATTGTTACCCTACCTGTACCATCGTAAAGGGACAGGAAAAGTGTTCAAAGCCAATCTTTTTAGCAAATGAAATATCACAATAAAGAAGCTTACATTAGCATATATAAGACTAATTTTCTAACAATCTATTAGAAAAGTTCTATGTTTTAAAGTAACCTAGACCTAGAAGTCTCTATTTCAGATGCTTATACATCTTAACACAGACCTAAGTGAATGGTAATCACTGCAGTATATTTACCAACTTCCGAAAATAAAATACTTACATGAGACTCAGAACAAGGACAGAATCTCAAATACAAAACTTATCTTGGGTATCCAGATTAGAGCATTGGTAATAGTCTTACCTTGACTTGGTCAAGTATTGTCTAACAATAAATGTAGTCAAAGTGTTCCAAATCACAATTTGGATTCCTTTTATCACATGGAAAATAATGTATCATTATAGAATATTCTAGATACCAGGTTTCTCTTTAGAAAGAAAGCTAATCAGCAGGCTTTGAGAAATTCTGCAAGGTTAAAATTATTAAACAAAAAGTTAATAGTCAATGTGTATTACATATTATGTCAATCACTGTGGTATGTGTTTAACATGCACAATTTCATGTATATAACACAAGTATTATTTTTGCCCTTTTAAAGATGAGCAACCTGAAGCTTGTAGACTTGCCTAAGATCCTGAAGCCAGTGAGTGGTACAAACATTAAAACCTGGTTCTTATCTGCAGCACAGTGCCGTCTTCTCCCTTAGAATGACAGAACAAATTTTAATCTTTCTCTACTTGTACATGTGAAAACCTTTATGGTATTCTCTCTGATCCGTACTTCCTATGTCCCTCCTCTACTAAGCTGGAAATCAAAGCCAGAGAAAATGCAGAGAAATAAGCTTGGTTAAAAAGCTGTTGGGCTCTTAACATCTCCTTCAAATATTGACACAAATGCATTCTCTGACAACTATATTCAGATTTCAACTGTTCCACCTCCCACACCATAATCCCCATCACCCCGATGTGCTTTTCACAATGTTGATCACCTTAAAACTTCGTATTTTGACCAACTTATTAATCCTAAATACTCTTTTTTCTGGTTTTCCACCCTTATCCACTGCTAGAATGAATATAGGAATTTTTTTGCTGTAGCCAAAACATCTAAGAGAAATGCTTGATAGATGCATGGTAGGGGTATAAAAAGTATGCACTGCATAGACAATAGGTAGTTTTTCATCACTGCATACGTCGACACTCAGGCACACACACACAATTCCAAGGTCTGCTAATTATCGTACTAAAAGGAGAATAATAGCAATTTCAAGTAAGAAAAGACTTAAAGGACATATTATTTTCTAATGGGAAATTTAAGCCAATATTTACTAAATTTACTTCCTCATATGGAATGTATTTTAAATTAAAGCTATATGCAGTAAGTCATTTTATGTTACCCATATGATAATATCTAAACATCTGCTTTCTTGAAAGTTTTTCAGTGGAATTACTACCAAATAGCTGCTGGATTTCAACAACTTTAGTGGTCAAGAAACATATCTTACATTTATATACATTCAGTAAGTGCATTATTTATTAAGTTGTAAAGTAGCATATCTAACGTCACTGAAGTGGTAAGAGTATGATCTGGTAATTAAGACTCCCAATTATCATTACTTCTCCCATGAAGGTAGAAACTATAGCCTACATCTGTAAACCCTGAACATCAACACTATTTATATACTAGTCCAGTAAAATCAATAGTCACCTTATTAGGAGAAAGGAATGATGGCAGGCAGAAGAGATATTTCAGTATAAAAAAATTAAGAAGTGCCCACCTACAAAAGGCCAGAACAACTTATACCTCAAAATCATGTTGATATCACTTGTAATTATTAGTGAATAGATATAACAGAAATACAAATGCAAAAACACACACAAAACTGGTATAATTCTTATATGGAAAAATGTTGTTAATAGAGAATTGATAAGTGTATTCAAGTTTGCATATGGAATTTTGTTTTTGCAGTATTAAGGAATCACATTAATCCAGGAGTTTTAGTAAAAAGGTTTTCAGTGGGGAAAATGTGTTATTCTCCAACAGATACAAATGTGATAACTCTGTAGGTTGCTTTTAATTATAACTATGTTCTCTTATTTGACAGACTTTCTGTGCACACACAAATTAAGGAATTTAGTGAAAACAGTCTTTATTCTGCATAGCTGCTAAGAATTAAAAATGCTAAATATAATCAACAAGTAGATGAGGATACAGTGAAATCAAATTCCTATATCAATTCCGTGAAAGGATCGTGTCACCAAAAGTGATGTACATGATTGTTTACAAGCCATTTGGTGTGAGAATGCTGGCTTCTAAAGTAACTTTCAAGCAATTTTAGTTTTTTAATGCTGAGACTGATTTACACCAGATCCTGCTCTCTCACTTTTTCACTGTTACCATGATTTGCCTCTTCTGTTCCTGATTCTCTATGCTTATCTTGAAGGCACAACGTTTGACAATTCCTCTACTCACTAGCATTGAATTAAATCAACCAGGGTCAATACACAAGCACACTCTGCAGACTGAATCTGCTGCTTCCTTCGCAGGAGCCGACCTCTGCGGTCTGCAGTAGCTTTCCCACTAAAAGGTCAGCTTAGAGTTTAAGGTGAACTCTGTTAACAGAGCTTTCGTTTTTATTCAATGGTATTTTTTAAATTCTGGTACAGAATGTTCCCATCTTTTGACACTAGTTATTATCCCAAGTTTGGAATCAAACACAATAAAGGTATTTCTCAGAGTCACAATCGTGACTCAGCAGCAGGAAACACTTGCTCTCTTCTCTGCAGGTCTCTGTGTTTGACTTCCATTTAACTTTGAATAATTCATAATGGGAAAGTGATATTTGACCTCAGAATTATTAAGAACATTTTTCTTATAAAAGTTGATATGGGATTTTCAAAAAGCTATGTGAAACTAGAAGCCAGAGAGAACAGGTCAGAATTTTTAATTGCATAATGAAAATATTAAAATATTTTCAATTAATGGACTATTTCTGAAATCCGTCCAAAACCATACTCGTTATTTCGTGGCTACAACTCACAGCTCCCACTTCAAACATTTAAAGATCATGCCAAAAGCTAAGGATCCTGCCCTGACTTTTCCCTCGAATTCTAGTTAAATGTTTCCAATATTGCCAGGACAGTTCTCAAGCATCTCATCTCAGAGACTTCAAAATGGAGCTACTGATCACAGTGGGCATTTGTCCCATCAGTTAACACTCATGTCCCACATCTGAATATCCTGCTTCCAGCTTTCTGCTATTGGATACCTTAGGAGGCAGCAGGTGACAGCTCAAGTCATTAGGGTCCTGTCACCCACAGCAAAGACAGATTAAGTTCCTCATTCTCCACTAAGGCATTGCCCAGCCTCCATCACTGTGTATTTGAGGAATGAACCATGAAGTGGAAGCACTCTGTCTCATGCCCCTCAAATAGAAAAATAATTATATTTCATTTAAAAATGAAATTACTTGTCATCACCAAAACTTTCTTCTTATGGTCTTGGAACTGATAATTCTATTTGCCAAAAACCAAGGAGTTATAGATCTCAACATACTACTTGTTCCCCAAACATCTCATTCAGACATTCCATTTTAGCTTAATTTCTCTTTTGTTTCCTTCCTCAATTCTCTCTAGGGCTCTTCTGCACTAAAGCCCTTAGTTACTTCAAACTGGATTATTATAATAATCTTTAGTTTAAATGTCTCCAATTCAGCCTTCCAAGGGTAACAAAGATGTCTCTAAAATATCCTGGGCAAGTGCTGCGGTGCACGCAACAGATTATGCAGCAGTTTGGGGTGCCTGCATTCCATTTCAGAATGCCAGTTCAACTATAGGCTCCTCGCTTATGACCCAGCTTCTTGATAATGTGCCTGGGAAAGCAGCAGCTGATGCCAAAAGTATCTGGGTTCCTGTCACCTATGTGGGATGAACTAGTGGAAGAGTGAAAGGTTTCTCTCTCTCTCTCCCCTTCTCCCTCTCCCTCTCCCTCGCCCTCTGTAACTCCGCCTTTCAAATAAAAGTCATTTTTTAAAAGTATCCTTTGCTAATACTACAAATTTAGGACAAGGAATAATGAAAAATGCAAAATGAATAAAAGTGGTAAAATGAAAATGTAACAAGACAGTGAAGTATGTAACAGCAACAAAAACGAAAAGCTGTAACCGCTAACCACCGCATCAGTACACATCAGTATCTGAGCAGATAAATTTGATTTTAGTTTTCTTAGTATTCGTGTCCTAAAGTTTGAGTTTCTAAGAAAGATATGATTTATGCAGCTGGATAGAGAGTTCATCACTTCTCTTTCCTTTTTACAAAAAAGGCCATGGAGAAAGCTAAGAGAGAGCACAAGAAACTTCTTAGTCTATCTCTAAACTGTGGTGACACGGTTGTGTCACAAGCTCAAGGAAGTATCTTATTGTATGTTTTAGATGAAATCTAACTGGGGTAACCAAAATAAGGAAGGCCTTCATTTTCCTTGCAGTCATTTATTTTCTGAAACTCAAGATATATAAATTCCATGAAATCACAATATTTTAACTAGAAAAAGCTTGCAAATCTTGAACCAGTTTATTTATTATCTTCTAAACCTGCCTTTCATCTACTGCAATATTTTCTTCCCAGGACTGCTGATAGCATCAATACAATAACTTAATATTTGTATCTGCTATATACAGCAATTCAAAAACATAACTTAAAAAATACTTTCTAGTGAAGAATCAGTTCCTTACTTAATTGTCCCTCTGGCAAAACCTCCATGTGTGACCTCTTTGTCACAGACTGCACATGTCTACTGTTCTGAGTCCACTGGAAGGATGCTAGAAGTGCTTCTCACCAGAAATAAACTCTGAAATACAGGTGAAAATTAAATTTAGCTACAACTGCCAGCCTTGAATCTGCTCTTGATGGCGGCTGTCTCCTTAAACAAGCACAGCTGCTTGTGACACTGGAGATAAATACCGCTACTGAGTAGAACTGGACTGTCTAGGAATAGGAAAAACTAAACTACAGACTAAGATCACTGCAAAACTCCTGCTAGGAAGGTGGGCAGTGACTGACAGTGTAATTCTGGACTCCTCTTTCCCAAGTACACCCTGGAAAATAGGGGAAAGGATAGCTTATGTAGCTCACAAATACTGTCTCTTTTAATTTTAATAATTCATGCTCCTTTCCTCAAATCCCCATCTTATTGATTAGATATTAGGCTCCCTGAATGACCAATGAGAAAACTGAAGCTCAAATGTGTTATAAAACTCATTTTAGACTAGAAGTATGAGGATATTTCAAAAAGTTCATGAAAAATGGAATTACAATTTTTTATTCTGGGGACAGGCATTTGGCCTAGTGATTGGCACATGCACATCCCATACTGGAGTGCCTGGGTTCAATTCCCAGCTCTGCTCCCGTTCTAGCTCTCAGATTCTGCATATCCTGAGAGGCAGCAGGTGTTGGTTCATTCTGTTAGGTCCATGCTACCCATGTAAGAGACTTGGATTGAATTTCCAGCTTCTGGAAGGCATCAGCCTGTTGCAGGCATTTGGGGAATCAATGAATGAGAACCCTGTCATTCCATCTCTTTCTCTCTCTCTCTCTTTCTCTCTCCATCCCTCCCTCCCTCCCTCCCTCCCCCTCTCCATCTATCTCTCTATCTTAAATGATTTTGTTTATTTTATTTTGGCACAAAAAAATTGAAATCCATATATAATTTTTTCATAATACACATTTTTCATGAACTTTTGATGATTTCTCATGCAGTGTAGTAAACTGTGTAGCATTTGTAGGACTGGATTTGTAAGGCGGTGGGTTAAGCAGCCTCTTGTGATGTCGGCATCCCATGTTGGAGTGCTGGTTATTCCAATGCTGATTCAACTTCCTGCTAATGTGCCTGGGAAGGCAGCAGAAGATGGCCAACCAGTTGGGCCCCTGCCATCCATGTAGATGGAGTTCTTGGTTCCTGTCCTAGTCCTGGCCCAGACTTGACTGTTGCAGGCATTTGAGGAGTGAGCCAGCAGATGGAAGATGTCTCTCTCTCTCCTTCTCTCTCTCTCTCTCTCTCTCTGTCTCTCTCTCTATCTCTTCTTCTCTCTCTGTTGCTCTTCCTCATAAATAAATTAATTAATTAAAAAACAAACAGGAGTACGGAGAAGACAGTGCTGTGGCGCAACGGTTAAGCCCCCATCTGCAGTGCCAGTATCCTATATCGATGCCAGTTCAAGTCCCAGATGCTCCACTTCTGATCCAGTTCCCTGCTAATACATCTGGGAAAGCAACAGAAGATGGCCCAAATGCTTGGGCCCCTGCACCCAAGTGGGAGACCAGGAAGAAGCTCTTGCCTCCCGCTTCAGCTTGGCTCAGCCCTGGCAACTGTGGCCAATTGGATAGTGCTCCAGTGGATGGAAGACTTCTCTCCCTCTGCCTCTGTCTCTCCCTCTCTGTAACTTCACTTTTCAAATAAGTAAATAAATGTAAAAAGAAGAGAGAGAGAATACAGAATTTGGAATCAGAAAACCTAATGTCCACGTAGAGCCAATTATGTTGGGTAATTTAACTTCTCTGTAATTTAGTACCCTGTAAAATGAAGACAGAAATACCATGAGGATTAAGTGAGATAACAAATGCACCCAGATTAGTGCTTGGCATATAATAAGTACACAAAAAATTAATGTTGACATCGGAATAGAAAACAAAATCCAGGATGAGCATTTTGTGCAGCAATTAAGACACTACTCGAGAAGCCCACATCCTGTATCTGAATGCTTGTGTTCAAGCCCTGCTCTTCTGATTCTAGCTTCCTGCTAACGTGCACCCTGGGAGTCAGCGAGTGATGGCTCAAGAACTTGCATTCCTATCACCCATGTGGGAGACCTGGAAGGAGTTCCAAGTTCCTGGCTTCAGCCTGCCCCAACTCTGAATGTTGCATCATTGAGGAAGTGAATAAATGGGAGACTCCTCCCACCAGCCCCCCTCAGTCTGCTTCTTTTTCTCTGTTTCTTTGCCTTTTAATAATTTGAAAAAGAAACATCCCATGGTACAGATTGACAGCAGGGTCCAGTGAGGAGTAAAAGAAGAGTATGCATTACAAGGACAGCTGGAAATAAAACAGTAAAGAATTGAAGGATTATGAGGAATTGCTTGCTAGTGGACGTGAGAAGGGGAAAAAAAAAAGGAATACTTAAATACTTACCTATTACTCAAAGTTAAACCTTAAAATACTTCTTTTTTTTAAGATTTATTTGTTTATTTGAGAGGCAGAGTTACAGACAGAGAGAGGAAGAAATAGAAAGATATTCTATCTGCTGGTTCAGTCCCAAAATGGCCACAAAAACCAGAGATAGGCCGATCTGAAACCAGGACCAGGAGGTTCTTCTGTGTCTCCCATGTGGGTTCAGTGACCCAAGCACTTGGGCCATCTTCCATCGTTTTCCCATGCCATTAGCAGGGAGCTGGACTGGAACTTGAGCAGCTGGAAGAATTCCAACCTGTGCCCATATGGGATGCCAGCGCTGCAGGCAGAGGCTGAACCTACTACCCAACACTGGCCCCAAAATATTTCTCCTTATACTCCACTCAGAAAGACTGGAAACAAGCTGAAAATGATCAAAACTCTCCATTCTTAGAATTTTTGATGAATGCTTAGATAAGACATGGTTTATTTACAAGAAATATTACAGTTCTGTACTACTTCATATGATATATCAGAGAAGTGATTCTATCATTTAAATACTGAAACTACTACACTACAAAAAATGTGTATGGCTGCTTTTTCACAATTCTATATTACCTTATATATAAAGTATAGTATAATAATGATCCTTTGAGGATTGTCTTTGGTTTTGAAAAACAATAGTACTCCAAATTCCCAATCTGTCACACTGTAATGACACTTACAATTATTCAAGACCTTTTCTTATTTATCTGACACATACACATGAAGATAAAAGTTCACTTCAGATATATTATACACCAAGACCCAATTTTAAAGTTCTTTGTTGTAATACAAGTGCTATATTGAACCAAGGGAAAGCACACCAACCATACATTGTATTAAGGTCATTTAGGAAAATATATTTATGGTGAAGGTTACAGACAGCTTTACCCATTGTCTACACTGGGTATAGTTAATCCTTACAAACATTTACGTGGATATACTATTTGCAAAGCACGTTGAGATTACTGCCCTGGGGAGGTCATAAATGCAAAGAATTAAATTTTGTAGGAGAAAAAGGACAAAGCCAGTCCATTAATATAGAAGCTTGCAGAGAAAGTGAAACTGGTACTGCTTCCTTCAGCACCCCTGTCTTTCCACAGAAGGATCTCTTACCTATATTTTAGCTCTGAAAGTTATAAAAGTAGAAGCAAAAGTTTGAGATCCCCAAGAATATACATTAATAGAATTTAAAACCAAACTATTCTGGTATGCTTAAAATGATCATATCAAGGCACAACTACTGAGGTTTCCACTTATTTAATTAATTTTATATAATATTTTTAGTTTAAAAGAACATAAGACTATTAGTAAATAAGGAAAATAATTCTGGATAAGCCATCAAGGCAAGGATAAGAGAGTGGCAATGGAAAATCTTTGCAATCAATCCACCAATGGGTTCAATAAGAATAGACAAAAATTTTAGAAGCATTGAGGCATATCCACTTTTTCTACCTTCAGGTGTAATTCAACAAACCATAATAAAAATAGCAGTCAGGGTCAGGACTGTGGCTTAAGCCACCACCTATAGCATAGGCATCCCATATTCAAGTCTCAGCTGCTCCATTTTTGATCCAAGACCCTGCCAATGCACCTAGGAAAGCAGCAGAGGACAGCTCAAGTGCTTGGGCCCCTAAACCCACATAGGATACCTAGATGAAGCTTCTGGATCCTGCCATCAGTTTGGCCATTTAGGGAATGAACCAGCCAGTGGAAGATCTCTCTCTCTCTCTCTCTCTCTCTTTCTGCTTCTGCCTCTCCCTCTCTGTAACTCTGCCTTTCAAATAAATAAAAATAAATCTTAAAAAAAAAAGCAGTCATCACTAAATGTTGTATATATAAACACTATACCTCCTTACTAAATTTAGTGACAAATGATACTCTTTTGGTCTTCATTTATGCACTCATGCATTATCTATTTTTTCCTTAGATTTTCATGAGACTTAACAGAAAAACTAAAAAATTTAGCTATGCAAGCTAACTCCTTACCTTAACTCTAGATATCCTGGAATAGGAGTTCCATTACTTTTCCCACATAATAATCATCCTAGTGAAAAAGAATTAGTATTTCCCACATACGATTTAAGCATACAAACAAAGAAGCAAAGTAAAAACTTACACTACCTCACCAAGAACATGAACATCGCAGAAATATACTAACATAATAAGCATGTTCTTTATGTGGAATGTGGAAATGTCAAAATCCCAAAGTACTTTTACTGCTGTAAAAAATTAAAAAAAAATAGTGATCCAAAGACATACAAAGAATGGTAAACTGTTTGAACAGAAGAATGAATCCAGGTAGATTTCATTCATAACCTACATCAGGACCAACACTGGGGCATAGCAGGTAAAGCCACCACCTGCAATGCTGTTATCCCATATGAACAATGATTCACGTCCTGGCTGCTCAACTTACAATCCAGCTCCCTGCCAATGGTCTGGGAAAGCAGTGGAAGATGGTCCAAGCCCTTGGGCCCATACACACATGTGGGAAACCCTGATGAAGCTCATGACTCCTGGCTTCAGCCTGGCTTAGCCTTGGCCACTGGAGACATCTAGGAAGTAAACCACCAGATAGAAGATTTCTCTCTCTTTGTCTCTCCCTCTTTCTTTGTAACTCTTTCAAATAAATAAATAAATATAAAAAAAAAACCTATATAGGGGCTGATGCTATAGCATAGCAGGTAAAGCCACCACCTGCAGTGCAAGCATCCCATAACAGCACCAGTTCGAGTCCCGGCTGCTCCACTTCTGATTCTGCTCTCTGCTATGGCCTGGGAAAGCAGTGGAAGATGGCCCAAGTCCTTTGGCCCCTGTGGAAGAACCTGGAAGAAGCTCCTGGTACTTGGCTTTGGATCGGCACAGCTCCAGCTGTTGCAGCCATCTTGGGGAGTGAACTAGTGGGTGGAGGACACCTCTCTCTCTCTCTCTCTCTCTCTCTCTGCCTCTGCCTCTCTCTGTAACTCTGCCTTTCAAATAAAATAAATAAATCTTTAAAAAATAACATACATATATCTAATGGTAATTATAAACTCTCTGTGGTAAGACTGGCTTCCTCTGACACGGAATTGTGAAGCAGATATGGAGGGTGGATTACCATCTGTCAGGAAAGGACTAGAACTATAAAAGATAATAATCCAGTTATTACTGTATATTACTTTCTACTCACTGATAATTATTGATCAAAACAAATGGATTAAATTAATAAACTATTACTGCAATTTTACATTTTACCTAATGAACAAACTATGACCTTAATTGCTACTGTTTATTGTGTGGTAAGAGTCCCTCTGATGATGATGAACTTAAGAATTTTCAAAGTACATTGTAACAAGATTTAAGGAATAAAAATGGAAGGAGAGAACATACTTTTGTTATTTGAAATAGCATACAATAGGTTGTTAAAGATATGATGAAAGTTAATCTACATTGCTAATGGATATTAAATTTAATGTCACTTCTATATTTTGCATAAAGAAATAAATTACAACTAGCTTGCTCTACATTTTAATTGCAAAAGTGTTTCTAAAAACATTAGAACTATAAACAATGCTAAAGTTTTCTCATAGTACTAGCAAATTACTGCAATGCATAATAATTAACCTGGTTAGAAAACATTATTGCTCGCACTTGAATTCAAGACACATAGAACACACACACACACACACACACACACTGAATAATTATAATTATAATCTAGATTAGAGTCATTGGTTAAGGATTATTTGAATAGAACAATATAGAAGGAAATACAAGTTCTACAATGAACTTCCAGGTGCCTTTTCCTAGCTCTGTAACCTTGACAGATAAATTAACTGATTTGATCCTCAGTGACCTTATCTTTAAAAGCACTTAAAACCCACTTCTTATGGCTGTTACAGAGAGTGAAGCAACAATATTCCTAAACAATGATAATTCCTAGCAAATAATAAACATTAAAAATAGTAGCACATAGTTAGTGAATGAATACATACTCATACAATGAATACATACTCATTACAATGAATACATACTCAATACAAATGAATATATACTCATTTTAGGTTTGATCACTGAATTCAAGTGTGTAGGAATTTCAAAAATTTTTGCATTAAATGATTTCAAATGTGTAGGAATTTCAAAAAATTGTGCATCTGATGATTCTTAACATGACAAATAAACCTTAATTAATAATCATTGAATTGAAGACAAAGCTTAAACCTTATAAAATCATGTGTCTAGGAACATACATGAATTTTAAATATCTGTGCTATAACTACCATAAGAACAGGAGAAGCACTCAGGAATTAAGGACACCTTACAGTACACCTAAGAAGGAATTTTAAATATACTTTTGTTTGCTTTTTATTTTTACATAAAAACTTAAAACACATGTAATCCTATTGGTGCTTTAACTTCTTGGTCATAAAAAATGCTTCATAATATCTCAGAAGAACATTTTAATATAATTCAATAACATACAGACAAAATCTCCATAAGGAAGTCAAATATCCTTGAAATGAGTGCCTACCATGTGGAGGAAAGTACATGATGTTGGGCCTGCGTTGTGGCATAATGGGTGAAACAGCTGCCTACAAGGTCAGAATCCCATATGGGCACCTGGGAAAACGCTGGAAGATGGCCCAAGTGCTTGGGCCCCTGCCACCCACATGGGCAACCTGGTTAAAGCTCCTGGCTCCCAGACCCTGGCTCTGGCCCGGCCCACTCCCGGCAGTTGTAGCCACCTGGAGAGCAAACCAAGTGGATGGACAATATCTCTATCTCTTTCTTTCCCCCCCAACTCGTAACTCTGACTTTCAAATGGATAAGTAAATATTTTTAAAAAGTAAAATAAAGTATATGATGTAACAAAAAACAGATGAAAGATAATACTGTATAATAATCCAAGGGAAGTAATTATTAGTCATTAGAAATTAAATTCATTCAAGTAATAAGATATATTGGTGAGATCAAAATATAACCAGGCCATTTGCTGTTAGCAAGCACCCACATAGCTACATTCAAAACTGTTAATAGCTGATTACAAGTATTTCAAAGTTTTCAATACATAACAGAAAATAAAACAAAAGAAATCCACCTGGATTTCTCCTCTGGTGAATTTTAGACATAAGATGCTTTTGTAGACAAATGCCAAGGAGAAAATCAATCAGATCCAATTTCAACAACCTACTAAATTTCACAATATAACAAGGGAGAAACAATGTGCATTACATAATTTACAAAAAACGTCAAGACATTGTCATAAATCTACTGATAAAAGCAGAACAATAGTAGTCTGATATAGGGAACATTATATTATATTGATAAGTTCACAAAGTGTTTGGCAGACACCAAATCTTATCTCAAGAGGTTTGGATGACTAGTCCAAATTTATTTTCAAAACAAGAGTCTACTATAGAAAATAATCACCTTGGGGGATTTTGAGATGCTTGGTAGAGAATAATTGCAAATTATGCACTTCACTTAAGAAAATTTTGAAGACTTAGTTATCATGTATTGCTTTAGCCAACTTAAGAGGAAATCAAAGATTCAATAATGCCTAATTTCAATTTTATACAATCTCCTGCTTTCATATAAAATTGCATGACAATTTTACGGATATTGAAGCCTTCTTCTCCCCCAAAATAAGATACCACTTTCTTTACATATACTGTGACTGTATTTTATCTGATCTTGTTGCTTAAAGGTTTAACTATGTTAATCAGTTATTCAAAATATCTTTGAAAGTCAATGTTAATAAAATTTTAGTAAATATTATATGTATAAAGGACTTTATGGGACAAGCATTTCCCACAAGGCTTAAGTCACCACTTGGGATACTGGCATTCCATATCAGAGTGTGTGGTTCTAGTCCTGGCTACTCTGTTTCTGATTGAGCTTCCTGCTAATGTACACCCTGAGAGGCAACAGTTGAATGGTTAAGTACTTAAGTCCCTGCCACCCAAATGAGAGACCTAAATGAAGGTTCTAGCTCCTGGCTCTAGATTGGCCCAAACTCTGCTGTTGTGGGCATTTAAGTAGTGAATGAGCAGATGGAAGCTATATCTCCATCTGTCTGCCTCTCTGCCCTTCAGATAAAAATGAAACTAAATAATCTTTAAAGACTGTGATTTTTCAGAATTCACAACTCATCTTTAATTGTTAAGGTTTAATTGGGATTTCCTTAGAAAAAAGAGCAAAGTGTGATTCTAAGAATCCAAACGGATTTGTCTCTATGCCTTGTAAACTGTTCTGGTAAAAGGTTTTAAAAATTCAACTGGGAATTCTTAAACGGGTTAACAACTCTTGAAAAACAACTCACAATTTGCAGAGCACTTTGAAATAATTATTAGCACTTTCCTATCCTCATAACCATCTTTTGAAATAAATATAAAAATTATCTGCATTGTCCCCACTTTATATTTGAGAATTTGGAGCTTTGGGTTTACCATTCCAATATCTCTCAGCTGGTAATTGATGCACCTGGAACCCAAAGTCAAGTTTTCTAATTCTTCCCATGACTCCAACATATTAGCAAATCTCAGATCTACAACTATTGTAACAATGAAATGCTTCCCTTTGATATTAATGACAATTTTCCCTTTGAAATCACATAATGATATTTTTGTGCTGAACAACTGCTAAAGGTTACACTTGTTGCTAATGCTTTAAAAACTCATATGTAGTGAGATTTAAATTTTCTTGCTAACACAACAAAAGTGAACTAGAGTAGACAAAAATATTTCAGTTGACAGCCACAACTGCTTGAGATGTTAGAACTCTGCCTCTGCAACCTGAAAACATTCATTTCAACATTTGACAGCATCTAGCAGTCTTAATATTGTGGACTCCCACTCAGTGTGCTATGGGTAAGAGATCATGCCTTTACAGAAGCCACTGGATCGATTGGTCTTGGTAGAATCCTATTTTAAGACTCTTTGAGGAACTGATTTATGCACAATTGATCTGATCAGCCAGGCAGTCAATGTGATTTATTAGCTAAGATGGCCAAAACCCTTTTTTCTCCTTTTTCATGCAGTAGTAATTCACCTCATTAGAGGTGGAATCATTATAGGAAGCTACTGAGAAATAAAAAGTTGAACCTGCTGGCCTAACTCCCTATTTCCCCCAATCTATGGATCTATCAAACAGCAATAGCTAGATAGTAACGGGAGAGTTCCTATGCACGTATGCAGAAGCTTCAGTGTCCACACTGTGGTTAGAGGTAGATTAAAGGAGATTCTAATACCCCTCCACTCTCAGACATTTTCAGGTAGCAAACTTGTTCATTTAGCTTCATGAGAAATCTGTTTAGTTTCCAGAACATTTTTTTTCTTTGTTTAACTACAGCAAGGCAAATGACTGTATTACTTTGTAATTACAGAGTTTAACTAAATATAAGGGGTTAACTAAACATAAGAATAACAACAGGTGTAACAAAGGTTAGTAACCTACAATGTACATGCAGACTTGTGTGTACACACACATACACTCACACACAGTACCAGTGTTGCACAGGATCCAATTTTAAATAGCTCAAACAGGTTCATCTATGGGTAAAATACACATTTGAATTGGTCAGGCACACCTATTTTCCATAACCTGTTGTGGGACTGAAGAAAGTCTATAACCCTTTATGGTATAAATACTCCTTTTCTTTTGGTATGGACTAGCCTCCAGCCAATTCCTATAAACTATCTACGGACTTGCAGATGCCTCCTTAAATTTTATTAATAAGCAGTTAAGTAACGAAGGTAGTGTAGTAAGTTAAGACCGTTTCACGAGAAACTTCTACTTTAGAGTATTACTCAATATCCTATGCTCCTCCACTCAATCTGTGGCTAAGAGCTCAAAGGGAGGAACCTTAAGTCTAGTAGACTGAATTATGCATTTCCTTTAACTTGATAGAAATTCCTCACATCCCAGTGATTGCAGGAGAAAAGAACTGCTACAGTTCTTCTCTATATAGCTTATCTTTCTCTATAAGAATACTCTGCGACTTCTCTACTCCCACCCCTCACCGGGAAGGCAATAAGTGTCTACACAGAACCTACTACTAAAGGGTTGACAACCACACTTCAGAATGATTATTCAGAACAAAAATGTTGGGAGGGGGCCAGTGCTGTGGTGTAGTGGGTAAAGCCCCTGCCTGCTGTGCAGGCATCCCACATGGGTGCTGGTTTGAGTCCCGGATGCTCCACCTCCAATCCAGCTCTCTGCATGGCCTGAGAAAGCAGTAGAAGGCGGCTCAAAACCTGGGCCCCTGCACCCATGTGGGAGACTGGAGGAAGCTCCTGGATCCTGGATTCAGATCCGTGCAGCTCCAGCCATTGCAGTCAATTGGGGAGTGAACCAATGATGGAAGACCTCTCTCTCTCTGCCTCTCCTTCTCTCTGTGTGTAACTCTGACTTTCAAATAAATAAATAAATCTTAAAAAAAAAGTTTGGAGATAATATATTATTTCACCATATGTGCTATATAAATTGTGAACAACTTTGAATGAAAAATCCAAATTTACTTGCTGTTAAATAATTTCTTTATAAAACTACATATGAATGTTACATTTGATTTTTTCTGAAAATTTACTCCTTTAGAATATTGAATGAATGCACAATGTGTAAGCTGAATCTTCTTTCAATAACTTTAAAACAAATAGATAATTTGCAAAATATATGAATACTGTTTTAAATCTAGCAGGAAGTACGGTAATACTTGTCCTTATTACAAAATCAGCAATATCAAAATGACAATAAGTTTAGCTGTTGACTGGGTTCAAAAGAAATGTGTTGTAAATGTGTGTGTGTGCATTTCCACTGGAATGTGTGTGGCAGTATGTTTACAATTGCATATCAAAAACTGAAAACCTTACTGAAAGGATCTAAAGTGAGAAATTTGCATCAGAACCACATCAGTAAGGGGAAACACATTCTAGGATCTAGAGATCTTACTCAGATCAGACCTTTGCTGTTGACTACTGAAACTTTTTCTTTAATTTCCCTCTTCCTAGAGATTAATCAAAAGTAGCCTCACCTGATTTAGATTTTTGTTTCAAAACTTTGGCTGGATTGACACTTTGACAATTACCTATTTGCTAAGATGCTAGATGCTCAAAGTTTCAGGTTTCAGAGCATTTTCAATTTTGGATTATTTGATTAGGAATACTTGGTAAAATCTATGCAAATATTCCATAATCTGAAAAACTCAAAATCTAAGACACTTCTGATTCCAAGAATTTCAGAAAAGGAAACCTCAATCAGTAAATTTAAATTATAACTTACTCTGTATTTGGTCCATTAGATGATAATTGGCTAAAGAATGATGTATTATTTGGTATCATTTGTTTAGTTCCATTCTTTAAATTAAAAAAAAAAATTATGTGAAAAAGAAACAGACAGGCTGGCGCCGCGGCTCAATAGGCTAATCCTCCACTTAGCGGCGCCGGCACACCGGGTTCTAGTCCCAGTCGGGGCGCCGGATTCTGTCCCGGTTGCCCCTCTTCCAGGCCAGCTCTCTGCTGTGGCCAGGGAGTACAGTGGAGGATGGCCCAAGTGCTTGGGCCCTGCACCCCATGGGAGACCAGGAGAAGCACCTGGCTCCTGCCTTCGGATCAGTGCGGTGCATCGGCTGCAGCGCGCCAGCCATGGCGGCCATTAGAGGGTGAACCAACGGCAAAAGGAAGACCTTTCTCTCTGTCTCTCTCTCTCTCACTATCCACTCTGCCTGTCAAAAAAAAAAAAAAAAAAGGAAACAGACAAAGACAGATAGAGATCTCCCATCCACTGACTCACTCTCCAAATGCCCACAACAAGCTGGTGTTAGACTAGGCTAACAACAGTGGCCTAGAACTCAGTCTGGGTCTCCAAGGTGGGTTGCAGTGATGAAAGTACTTGAGCCTTCAACCTGCTGCTTCCCAAGGTGCACATTAGTAGAAAGCTGGAATCAGAAGTGAAGTTGGGACTTGAACCCAGGCACTATGACATACACAGGATGTGAGCACCCCAAGTGGCAGCCTAACCACCGCATCAAACATGCACCCCTATTTAGTCCACACTTTAAATGAAACTTTGCCTACATAATTAATGACTTACAGGAATAGTTTCTTTCCCTTTAGTTAACAGTGTTTTCTTATCACCAGTTTTATAAATGGAATAAAACACTCCAGGGAGAATACTGCGCTAATACATAGTGGCTTTTTGGTTGTTGAAATCATTCACCCTTTGGACTTGTGAACCACAAAGCACCCACAACTCAGTAAATCCCAGTACGGTACATGCTATGTCATGTCTTGGTCCTTCACCATAGCCTCACATTCTACCCTCCCACAGCTAAATAGCTCAATATTGATGAGCAAATCAACAGCTGATATCATAGCCTCTGAAATAGATTCCTGCCATCATCAAGCACGTGTTGATGCTGTATAAAGAATACAAATTCATCTTTACTTTGGGACTACTTTTGGGATGAATATTTTAGTTTGGAGGTCCAAATTGTTCGTTCTTCATGTTGCCTTGTGCAATTTAGTTCTAAAGTGGAGCTGCAGTCTGCTGATTCTCAGTTGGTGTCTGCCCATTGGCTTAAGCAGTGAGTGTACAATCTGCAGAGTTAAACTACACATTTACATGGCAAGAGTGCCAATGAGCAGGTTTCATCAGACATTCCTGGAAGCTGTCTGGCCAATAGGAGTGGTTTGAAACGGTTCCCTAATCACTGGTGAAATCACTGATAGTACTGTCTGTCCACACTATGACAGACAAAAGCTGAAATGTATTAAACATAGCAATCCATCATCCTGCAGATGGGAAGCAGGAGCCAGCCGAGTTCAGAGGCAGTGACTACCCGCTGCTTAACAAAGGCTGGAGTCCTGACAGTTCAGTCCCTTCCGAGCTCCACACTACCACCCCTCCATCTAAGATGAATGAGTGTAATCAATGAGGGAGAAAGCCTGCTGAGGACCTCAAATTCAAACATTGTTACACTTAAAGTGCCGCTACCCCCCCCATCTGAACTGTTGCTTTAACAGTTTTCTTCAAATAAGAAGTGATAGATATTTAACTTAGAAAATACTGTACTAGTATACCATAAAGTTTGGAGGAATAAGGCCATGCTATCAATTCAACGGAAGTTAAAAAAAAAATCACCCAGTTAAGGGTAAGTTTACATCATCTGAAGGAAGTTATTTAGTGATGTTCTTTTCTAATGATAAAAAAGATTATTATTTTTAAATAAGCACCAAATAGAAATGAAATGCCATTTGCTAAGGTTCAATTCATTTTAGATACTTATTTCTAATAAGGACATATGAGCCACAGAATAGCCAAAGGGAGGGAAAAAGTCCTCAACTGCTAACAGCACATTAACAAAGTATAGAAAGGAAAGACACTTTTCTTTGGATTTCAGCCTTGTCATTTCCAATTTTCTGCTCCTTGGACATGCTTGTATTCAAATTCTGGAACATCTATTCAGCATATCAATCCTAATTAGACAATCTGGGTCTGGAAAGGATGAGAGCTGGGTCATTTGCATAATTTAATCATAAATACTCAGTGATACATATTTCCAAATGCATTTGTACAATTATCTTTTCATCCTTGGGGCAATGGTATTAATATGATTAGGCAATATTTCTGGAAAAAACAGACAAGTATGCACTCTTTTTAACTGCAGCTTAGGGCGATATGAAAAATTAATTAATTTCTGAAGAAAATCAATTTCTCTACGTGACCACATTAGACATTGCTAAACCAAGACTCAGAAACCTCTCTCAATCACTACATTTTATCAGGCCCTTCTAAATTCTGATTAGTATGTGAACAGTTCAATAGGAAAACTGGTAATGTATCAAAGAGCATCTTAAATTTTGAAGAAATCTTTCTGCCTACTTCCCTTTCATAGGTATACCACTCTGCTTTACTTCAATGCATTGTTATTTCACCAGTCAATGTAAGACCTGTACTTTTGGTGTGATTCATTTTGAGTGATCTTTTATTAATGTACATTAACCAATTTCAAGGACAACAGGATAAGGTTACTTTTGAAATGCTTTCCCAAGAAATGGATTTATATTCATCTAAAATAATCTTAATTCATGCGAGACTATTTATTATGGAAGAGATAAGCCAAGTCACCTTAAAGATTGCCATTGTCATAAGAAAAACACTGGGACATACTCAGCAACGATACAAGAACCCAGGTGGCTAATCTGATTTTTTAAAAAGTGATTCTGCTTTGTATGTTAATTAGTACAAAGGAAAGAAGTCACATTTGTGGGTTTAAATGCACTATTCTTTTCTTTTCAATCAAATGAAAAGTAGAAATTACTGCATGCAAATATTCAATATTCATTTAATTTGCATAAAGGTGCTTGAACAAATTTTTGATTCTAACAAGCTCATTTTTCATGCGTTTTGTCTTTCATCCTAATCTAGCATCTGTCATTCCTTTTTGAAGTTATTATCGGTCCAATTCCCTCTTGGACATGGTTGCTGGGTGACCGGTATCTTAGCACCCACTTTGACAGGAACAGATGTGAATCTGATCAAGAGATTTCCCAAGGGTACCTAAAATCACAAACAACTTTTGTGAAAAACAAACAGCATTCCTGTCATGGCCCCTTATTTAATCCACTTCCCAAAAGAAAGAGCAAAAAAAAAAGTTTACTCCAGATCAAATATACAGTTTTAATTCTATTTCCTAAACCTGGAATAATATATCTTAAAAATTCATTGTATTTCACAATGTTGAATTGGGAGAATCCAATCTAAGCATTAACTGCTCCAGAACCCTGACTGTGTTCTGTTTAGTGGTTAGATGCTTATAGATAAATTTCATAAGCAAGTGTTTCTACTTCATATGCAATTTCACTGAAGTTTCCACAAAAAAAAAAAAAATAGGACTACTATGAGGTTACTTTAGATGATAAGGATGTTTAGGAAGATAAAATTTAGTTTGGTATCCAAAGGCTTCCTATATTGATTATGTAGAATTTTGTGCATTGTTAAAGATTATTCTACTTTTAGAGGATTACCTAAAAAATAAAAGTTTTATCTCTTCATTCGTGCATTTTATAGCAAGATTTTTTAGTATGATTTTTTCCCAGTTCATATGGTATGTGTTATCAATCATTATTGGAAATACAGCTACACAGTGTCACAGAAAGACAAAAGAGGTCATAGAAACTTCATATCATCACCACTACAAAAGTCAGAATGGGTTGCCTTTCCTGAAATAGATTCTTTCCAAGATCAGCATAATGACCTCATAATCTACCTACATTCCCTCCTTCCATCACAGTGAGACAAAGCAGGGAGCAATCACCCCCAGGCTGTATCATCATAAAACAAATTGGGGCAAACTGCAAAACTTAAATAAAAATATGACCAGGTGTTTGTGTTTTTAAATATAGCATCAAAATGATGTTAGAAAATATCCAAATAGCTGATTTAATTTCTCAGTTTCACTCAGATGTTAAGTGTCAAGGCAAGGTAGAAAAACAGCTTATACTGCAAGTACTTTGCCACCCAACAGCCAATGAAAAAAAATTATACAAAACTTTCTTAAAACTCCAAACATTTTTTTCTTTGATGATCATAACTTAGGACACTATAACCTCCACTGGAAATGTCATTTTTTTCTACTCAAAGTGTAGACTTATTTTAATTACTCTTACTGGGAATTTTTATGTTTGATTGGTTCTTATAAGAAAATAACCCTTAATGATCTATCCTAAAGGTTTTATGTATGTTAAGTGAAAACAAGTGAGAGGTCTTTAAAATTCTTTTTAAATTCTAAATTAAGAAAATAATTCCCTCACCTCAGTTCTAAAATCCAATGTTTGAATTATTTAACTAATTGCAGTGCCATGTGTATGTGTTGCTTTACCGTGTATAAAGTGCTTTTGTGTATAAAAGATTGAGCATTTGTCATACTATATAGAGAAGTAGGTCTTCATTTAATCTAATGGCAGTCACTTATTATTAATTATAAGCAAACAGATATTATGGCTCAATCCATTATACCAGTTATTATTTGTGTGTATATGTATATATGAAGGGTCTTCAAAAGTTCATGGAAATGTTTTTAAAGAGAAAACTGTGGATGGCTTTAATTCTTTAATTCCACTTGCTATAAACTTTCTGAAGTACCCTCATATATTGATATTCTAGAAAATAAGCAACATTTTATACATTTAAATTCCTCTTTATTTTGAACAAATGATTAACTTGTTTTTTAGCTTAAGGAACTAAAATGACTCAATGTTTATGCATCCAATTTATCAATGACCATCTTCATTTCATACTTCTAATGGTCCAAGTAAAAATAAGAAATATAACCATGTAAAATGTGACTATAAGAAAAATTAAATACAAAACTATTTATTCTGAAATGTTACCACAAGGAAAAACTCCTTACAAAAGTTTCTTCTACTTGGGCTAACTGATTAGCGGAGAGAAATTGATTTTAAAAAGCACAAAATAGGGATCAGCACTGTGGCTCAGCAGCCTAAAGCCCTGGCATGCAGCACCAGCATCCCATATGGAAGCCAGTTCAAGTCCTGGCTGTTCCAGTTCCAGTTCTGATCCAGCTCCCTATTAAGATGCCTGGAAAGGCAGCAGAGGATGGTCCAAGTGATTAGGCCCCTTTACCAACGTGGGAGACCTGAAAGAAGCTCCTGGCTCCTGACTTCGGCGTGGCTTAGTCCTGGCTGTTTGGGAGTGAACCAGCAGATGGAAGATCTGTCTCTCCTGCTCTCTCTCTGTAACTCTGCCTTTCAAATAAATAAATAAATTTTTTTTAAAAAAACGCACAAAACAAATGTTTTCAGATCCAGCTAAGTAAATTTTTCCTTATACTCCTTACATCAGTATATATATGTAAGGAAGTAGATATTTGATTTTAAAAATTAACATGTTAACACAACAGAGCTTAAATAGCTGCAAAATTTTGATGGCACTTTGGCTTAACTCTGAAATATCATTGATGAACAATATTTTAAAATTACTTAAGAATATCAGATTACTAAATATGGTAGCCAAACAGGTGTTAACAGAAAGAAAAATCAAATTTGACCCAGAAGGCTGCAATATTAAGCTTTGAATTGCGATCAGTTCATTCTTTTCCCGTGGGATAACTTGTATAAATGTAATTCTATGGTTTCATAAAAGCAGGTCAAGTTTCTATCCCTGGGGGTCTTTTGGCAATTTGAAGCATGGAAGCACTCTTCCTGGCTACAAGTTCAAATCTGCATGTACTGTCAATGGTGTGAAGAAAAAAAATCAGTGAACAGCAGACATATATTCATCTTTGATTATAATACACACTTGTCAGAGCATTCTTAGAGGGTAAGAATGAAGGTGTCAGAGCTCATAAGTCATAAAATATCACGAAATCATTTCTACTACTAATTTTTCCTCTTAAAATACGTGCATACAAGATCATTCAAAAAGTAATGTTAAATAGGTTTGTTTTTATTTATTAAATGCAAGGATGAACTTCTTACCAAACACTTTGTACAAGACGTATTTTTTATGTGCAGAGTTTTGGTGTTTTTTTTTAATTCCACAGCTTTACATGTGCCAGAAACTTTGAGTCACTATTTTATGAGCTTATTTCTACTCTACAAAAGAATGTATGTATGCATGCACTTTTACAGATGATGTAAGGACTTGACAAATGCCATGGAATGATTGAGAAAGTAATTGATTTCAATTTAACTGGACCTTTACCAGGTGTTTTCAAAGACAATTACAGTCCACTGCAAGAAGCAGTAATACACATCTCCTTATGTAGACCTGAAGATTAACCCATTGACCTCATTCCTAGCTCATCTCCTTGATGGCAAAGCTTTTAGATGAGTAGTCATTTTATATTTTAAGGTTATGAAATTGTTTTCTCTTCATTCATTCACTGATTCTAAAATGGGTATTCTTGCTCTAAAGTTCAAGAAGCAACAAAATAAAACCATGAAAAAATGAAGCAAGGGTAATTAAGCACATTAGTGTTATTCAATAATGTTCAGATTCTACTACCTAGTTGTTTATTATCTATTTCATACAAATAAAATATTTCCAGATAAAGGTTTTTAAACAGGGAATAAAAAGTAGACTTAGTTATTAAAACAGCTAGGAAAATTAATCTAAGTTTTTATTTGCTATTTAACCGCATACATTATATTATACTTTCAAACCTTTAAGTATAAATTACTTCTACTCTAAAGTTAATTTTGGTTTTCTTTCCTATTGTCATTCAGTAATGTGGCATGCGTTTCTTAATGTGCTATTTTTCTATGATTCAAAAAAGCAAACCTCCAAAATCCTATGTCCTACAGGGTTGCAAATACGTATCTGTGTATACACACACATACACACACACACACACATGACTTTCTATCAAATGTATTATAATTTGTAGAGCACATGGACTATAAATGGGTTAAGATTAATATAAATAAGAATTTCAAACACAGAGAACTCTAAAATACTGATATAACTTTTACACTTGTTGCACACATAATACCCACCCTATTATGAAATGTATGACTGCTGATTTGGAAAAGTGCCTCAAGATATTCCTATAAAATCCAAAGACACTATTAAACTAGACAGTACCTAGTTCAAGAAACAAGTATCACTTCCAACACTTATGTTAAAGAAAATTCAGAGACCTTGAAATATACAATAGGAATTAATACTATGAGGCGAATCACTATATGTTAGCAAAACTGTGATGAGTTCAGACTTACTATATCTTCAGTGGTTTCATGTGTTCACATGTAAACAAAATGTTTTAATACTTAGTTAATACAGCCATTTACAGTTGCTATTAATAAATAAGTAATCTAATAAGCTAACATAATTATACATTTCTTGACTAACATAGAGATTTATGTCCATTGCCTTTACTTAAGATGTGACCATCATGCCTTAAATTGAATTAACAATTGTTTGCTGCAAATGCTCCTGTATGCTTCCATAAAATAATTTCCTTTCAATGAGCACACTTTCCTTTTTATGATAAACTTTCCTTTGCCCTTGAAAAATAAGGGATTTTTCCCTGTGATGACTGCAAAGTTAATGTAATTATTTTAAAATATCTGAAACCATATAAATCCAAACATAATTTAACATTGTGACTTTGTGATACTTTCTTTACCTATTCATTTATTTATACTAAGGAAAGAAAAATATTGTTCAAATATGCAATGTGGCAAATCAAAACGATTATGTTGTCTATTTCAACATTTGCTTTGCAAAAATCATGCTTTAAAAGTGTATTTAATCATTGTCAAATGTATTCACTATCTTCAGAATATGCATGATTCTTAAAGGTCTACACAGAGTCAAATTAAGTTACATTTATATCTTCCAAATCATAGAAAGTGTAGTAATCCTGCTGTACAACAGAGCTCTTGAACTTATTCCTTTCATCTAACTGAATTTTTATATTCTTTGACCAATATCTCCTGAGCCTCCGATAACCACCATTCCATTCTTTGCTTTTATGAGTTCAACTATTTTAGATTCCACACATAATTAAAAAGATGCAATATGTGTCTTACTATACCGGTCTTAGTTCATTCTGACTTCCTGCTCAAAATGTGTAATATACTTTAAGTATTATATTATATTCATAGTATTGTAGCTGCTTAAGGTAAGCATTCTCTCTCCCTCTCCCTCTTTGTCTGTCTCTGTCTCTCTTTCCCTCTCTCTCCCTTCCAAAACTTTTTTAAGTAACTATTAATGTGTCGCTGTGCTGTGTAGCTACAACACTTCAATATACTTCTAACAAAAATAAATGAACAATGATAGAATGAGTGCTTCCATTTAATGTCATCTTTGGCAACTTCCAATCAAGTTACATACATTTAAATGTATATAAGAATCTCAGTTGGAAATCCTGAATCAACTCCAAAACAATTTGGATGAGAAAGCAACAGGGCATCACATCTGTACAAACTTTGGCCACTGGTAAATCCAGTATTTAATTTAGAAAACTCAAAGGATGAGTTTTTTCTAATGGGGGAATTCATATATTCTTATCTTACAAAGAAAATCCATGACAGAATACAGCAAGAAATTTTAAATGCTTCCAGTTCAAGATGCTTAACTTTGGATCAAGTAGTGATTTGGGTCACTTTTTCTATGTGATCTGACATACATTTTAAAAAATTGGACATTTATCTGCTATGTTATTGAACTAATTTTAATTCCATTATTAATTTGAATAACAATACACTTTCATTGACTAAGTATCTGACTGATTAATTTATTCTGGGTTGAAAATTTTGTTCGTTATCATTTGCACATTTATACATAAAGTTAATCATTAACTGCCTGCAACTAGCAGCAATGGTCACACTTAACAGATCCTCAGGAACCTTGAGACAACTAGGTGCATCAAAATAGACTGATCCGCAGTTACTCAAATAACAGCTCATTACAAGACCAAATATAAGCACCTTATGCTTGATGGTTTACTTTCCAAAGCAATAATTTGGTAAACTAGGTACACCATTCTAATGAAGTCATTTCCATATTTATCAAATGCCAAAAAAATCAGCAAATAGAAAGTATTTTGAAAAACAGCTACGATAGCATAAAATTACTTTGTACTAGAAATACTTTCACAACTGGAAAAAGTAGAAGAATTCAAGCGCAAAGCAGGTTTGTACGGAGCCTTTGGTATGCCTAAAATACATGTATCTGTGCAGTCCAGAGTCTTTCATATTATACTTATCTGAGCTCCTTTAGGTGTGCTTTTAACTCAAGGTTTTCTTCATTAAAAAATTAATTACTGGACATAACTAGTGTAATGAAGAAAGGGCTTCTTAATGCAGTTCCAAGGCCTAAAAATATAAATGTAGTCTTAGCTAGACTATTCAAGCTGCAGCATTTAGACTTTTAACATATATACTTGTATACACACACATACACACATAAGGGGACTTCAAATGATTTATGGAAAATGCTTTTTTAAGAAAGTTTATTTGGTGCAAAAAATATTTTGAGTACCTGAATAGATTTTTCATGAAATGCATTTTCCATGAAGTTTTTGAAGACCCCCTCCTATACATCTCATATTGACCAATCACAATCATTACCTCAGTCAAGAAAGTGGCACATGTTGGCACACACTGACAACTGCTAACATCACTCTATTTTTAATAACAATTCAAATGTAAAATTATAAAAATTTATCTTAGCTACATTAAAAATATCCTAATAGTCATATTAATTTTTATATTTCCTGTCATTTTAAAGGCATTTTATAACTTGATGTGACTTTTTGGTGAGCAATCTGAAAATGAAATCTTTGAAAGAAGAAATGCAAAGTTTAACGTTTTAAAAGAACTAAGTAATTAACAAAAACCTTAATATCAAAATGTTCAAAGAAATCTGACACTCACCTGTACCTATTTAGAAAGGATACTTCAAACTAATTTGTTCAGACAAGGATTCTAAGGGAGACCGTTTATAACCTGTGAGAGTTTCATTTCCCATCACATTCTGCAATGGTTGTGCTCTATGTTGCTAATACAATGAAATTTAAATGACTATTTTACCTGATTGACAAAGGCATTGCATGTATAGGTTAGTAAAATAACTTGGAAAAACGAAATAACGCTAATTGACAGTCATAGCACAAATTATTCTTAAAATAACAACTTGGTTGCACATTGAGCTAATTTGCAAATGCTGCTTACATTCCAAAAGAAAACATCAAATGAGAAACAATAAAGTGTATTATGCTTTCGTATGCTGGTGAATCACAGGTAGTAAATAGTCAAAGAGAAGATTGATTTATGCTCAAATCCTGCCAAGACTTTAATCAATATTGGATGTCACATCTCAGGGGCTAGAGAAACAGTGAGGGGGAAAGAAGGTGGCTAATATTAGTCTCAGTAATGTATACATAACTTTGGAAAAATGTAATAGAGTAAACAAGAATAACAGCAAGTTTGGTCTACTAAAATGAAGAGCTTAAAATTCTGTTGAAAATACCAAAACTAGTGTACAACAAACTCTGAGGGATGAAAACCTGTCTTGGAGCTTGTTTCATGTAATATTTGAAGCTTCCCAGAATAAAATGCCATTCACAAAAATCAAATTCCTTGCCTCAGAGCATTAACTAATAAACTGTAGAGTTCAGCAAGTACATAACAATGTGCACTTTTGACAACAAAAACTGTGATATTATTGAAGACTAACTCCAGTGAAAACAACAGTTTTGAAACTAAAGAATTTGTGTTCTGTAATGTAATTAAACTGGATAAAGTAAACCCTAGGTTAGAATGTTCCTATATTTTATTTATGTTTTAGTTGTTAAACTGTAATTTGCTAACATTTTAAAGCACACAGAATATGCTGTGGAATCAAACGAACTTTCGTATTTTATGTCTTAGTCTTCTAATTATGCCACATTCTTTTTGAAATGTTATAAAATGAGACATTAGGCTTTATAGGAACCATTAATCTACTGTAATACAAAAACTTCAAAAGCATAGTCTCTCTTCATTTGAAGTAATTCTTCAATTTCTCTGTGCCAAGTACGTAATTATCTGTTAGAAGTAAGTGAATCTGTATTTGTGTTGAAACTTTCTATATCAGCGCCTAAGACCATGCCTTTGAAAAGCGAGCTAAAAGGGAAATGTTAAATAAATATAGACTGTTTCAGCTTCCAATCTTTATTAAAAGTCCTGGCAAAAAGATTAAGTCAATGGATAATATTTTGCTCATCCTATTGAAATATAAAACACCATTTATATATTCCTACTAAAACATACAAGCCTTGGAGAGTCTTTCAGTTTTCTGTCTATGGATGATGATATTGACTTTCAAGACAAAAGCCTACTGTTTATGAATAAATGTGGGGGCATATAAAATGTCTGATAAAACTAACTGGGATCTGGTCAAATTAAATCTCCACAAATGTAGGGCTATATTGGACCTAAATGACTATCTGGTTTGAAAGATCCCGAGACAAAAATCATCCTCTGACAAAGAATACATATTATAGATAACACAGCAGAACAGGATCACTTTTTATTAACTGGATTCACAGAAAACTGAATCCTAACCCAAATCCACAAACAATCAACTGACTCATACAAACTGAGAATTGACCATGTACATAATTACTTTGTTTTCGTTGTTATTTAATGGTTAGCAGTTAATTAACTGACCTCTGTTGCAACAGCCAAGTTGATGCAACTAATGTTTAGTTTTTTTAAAAATAATACTTGAAGGAAGCTGATCAAGGTCAGACTTTGCCCTTTGACAACTTTTAAATATATTTCTTTACATTTTCTTTCATGTTTTGAGAACTTTATTTTTTAGCTTTCGTATCTAGCAGATAATCTCATTTTCATCTCCTTGTGGTCATGACAGATGGCGTCAACATTTATTCTAGTTTTCATAGATAGCATACTAATGCAATAGCCCCAAGCAAATTAAATTCACTCTAAGCTTTCTACTAACTTACTGAGCCACTTTGAGCAAGTTTTTGAATGCATCATTTTGGTTCCTCAGAGTTCCTGGTATCTAAATTCTATTAAGAGACATAATGATATACGTTCTATAACAAGCTGAGAGTGCTAAGATTTGATTTCTCAATCTCTCTCTCTCTCTTTCTCTCTCTCTCTCTCTCTCACACACACACACACACACACACTCACACGGCGTGCGCGCGCGCGCCAATACACTTGCTCTCCCCCACACATAAAATATATATATTTTACAGTTTGCCTTCTTGTGTAGTTCCTCTTATATTATGCACAAATTATCCCCCTATTGTATTAAGTAGCTAGAGAAGAAAGGCACCAAAGTGAAAGAAATCAATATATCTAGATGAGTTAAAGAGGATTTTAAAAGCGAAGTCTGGGATGTAGAAGGTAATTTTAGCTTTAGTAAAGTCAGGAAGGAAAACATTAATACCATTTTTAAAGTAAAGAAGTAAGACAATAACACTCGTAATTAGCATGAAAATAATAATGCATTACAATACAAACAGTATAATTTGGTGAAAGTTCAATTATAAATTCTCTATTTCCTTAGTCCGTGGCAGAGTTAGGATAACCTAGGTATGCATCTGCAACTGCACATCTCCTCATGTTAATGGCAACAACACTGGTGGGTATTTCAGGTTGAGCAAGCTTTTTAGTTGATAAACGATCAAAATTCACTAGAATATCAACAAACTGTCAACATTTAGCTTAAAAACAACCTGAAATAGGATTTTAGAACAACACATTTAATTGCAAAGTATCAAGGCCAGGTGGTTGAAACACAATTATAGTAGAGAGGAGATAGTTTTGAAAGGATAAAGAGTTCCACTGGATTTAACTTATCTTGGCCCTGCAAGACGCCAGTGCTATTGTTAAACTGGTGAGGTGGGAGGAAACTTTTAAAAAATTTTTGGTTACTAACTCTTAAAGTATATTCTTCAGCCATATGACAAGGACTTCAAAATCTGGGCGAAATTTCAGTAAATAAAGAGGATCAAGTTATGGATAGGTTAGAATACAATTACTGGAAAATGTTTTCTTGAGCAATTGTGTGTGTGTGTCTGTGTGTGTAAAATGGCCATTGATTACCTACAGCAGTGTGTGCTGTAGGAAGCACACAAAGAGGATTCGGAATGGAGTGGCTGTCTACTTAATGACAGTAGCATAGCACTTCACCAATCTGCGGAACAGGCAGACAGTTTTCGAACAATCGTTATCTGAGCGGACTTCAAATTTCACCTAGCATTTTTCCTAACAACTCCAGGATACTTTTCTTCCCTGATTCAAATGTTTCAACAGTAGATTGGAGGCCAATGGTGTATCATCTGGACGAGCAAGGACACCAATTATCCAGTAAATGATGGTGAGAGATCTTGATCCTGCCGCTCCATCTCTACTGCCACCTGTCCATTCCCTTGGACACGCTCGCACGCATGCACACCACACACACACACACACACACACACACACACAGCATCTATCCCAAAATAAAAGAATGTCCAAAAAAAAAAAACAGGCACACAATGATGTCCTATGGAGAGAATGGCAAATAAACGAGGAACAGAATTTCTGGATAGGACAGGAGAGGACATTTGCTGGGTTAGAACTCGAGTCCTTTTCGGTTTACACCCTTCTCCGCTGTTCAGCAGTCTCTCCAAGGCAGAGATAACCAGCGGCTCTCCCACCCACGAGGCGTCCCGGTCTCGCCCTACACCTCCTTCCTCCCCACCTGAGTTCCCCAGCTCTGCCAGGAATGCACACACCACCCCGCTCCCTCATTCACTCTGCAAACTTAGTGGGAGGGTACCGAAGTTTTCTGCGCAAATGTAGCGCCGAGCTCCCACGTGCCCGTTTCAGATCCCCAACTTTCCCTAGGTGCTTGCTCTCGGAATCAGAACTTTTCCCCCTGCTCTTCCCTGAGACGAATGATAGGGACGAAGCGCAACTGTGAGAGGGGGTGAAACGGTCGCCTCTACCCCGAAACGGACAAGCTGCCCCTCTCCCGCCCCCTCTCGGTGGATCCTCCCCCACCGCGCGTTCATTTGCATAAAACTGGCCCGGCCGGGGACCGGCCGCGCGGCCTCCACCCTGCGCGCTCCGCGCGGGGCTGAGGAAGCCACAGCCCAGACAAGTCAGGCCCGCAGAGCATCCTAGTGCAAAGCGTGCACCTGCTCGTTGCGTGAGCTACTAACCTTAAGAAAAAAAGAAAACAAAGAATTGAAAACACACAAGCGCGCGCGCACACACACTTTAGAGAAGGAGAGAAAAGGGAGAGTGTGCGCGAGCCCCGGGATCTTCCTCCGGTCTCCAGGTCAGCTTCCAGGTCTCCAGCACCCGGCTACCTCTCCTTACAGACGGAAATCTGCGGGTGCTCTCGCATCTGCCCCGGGGCAAACGCACTCCTTTCTTTCCTTTGCACACGCACCCTCACACGCGGACACACGCACACATGCGCACACACACACACACACAGACCCCTCCCCTCGGCGGGCTTCCACCTCTGGGCTTCGGGGCTCAACTCCCTGCGGGTCCCCCGGGACTGCGCCGGGCCTCTCTCCCTCGAGGTCGACCCCCCTTCTGACCTCCAAGTGCCCCTGCTGCACTGCTGGCCCACTCCCTCGGCTTCCCAACGGGCCCCTCACCCGGAGCGCGTCTCCCCGCTCTCCAAACCCTGCGGGTCAGGGTCACGAGCTCTTCCCGCTCCCGGGACGCCCCTGGGTGCGGTGGAGCAGCCCCGTGGGTGCAGGGAGCAGGGCCGTGCAACACCGGTCCCTAGGCTCGCACCCGCGGGCAGCAGCGTCCAGGGGGTCCCCCGACGCCGGAGCCCCAAGAAAGGGGCTGTGGCTCCTGGAAAGGCACTGTCCTGCTCCTTCCCGCCCCCTCCACCCTCAGGGTTGGGGTCCCCGCGGTCCCACAGCAGCTAAGCTCCGGTCCCCGGGCTAGCCAGGAACCTATCGGCCGGAAGAGCGAGGTCGAGGCAACTTCTCCGGGGGTCGGCCGCTGCCGGAGAGCCCTGAGGAAGGGGAGGAGAGGCCCGCGCTCGCTGAGGCGCGCGGCTCGCGGGCGCGCGGGGCGGCCAGCGCCCGGAAGGGAGCGAGGGAAGGGCGAGGAGGCCGGTGGGAAGGGGCCGCGGGCCTCAGGGGCCACCCCCGCTCCTTACCTGGCATTGGTGCAGTCATTGTAGAGGGTCTCGAAGTCCTTCCTGGAGATGAGTTTGCAGCGGTTCACTCCGGGCTGGATGGCGCCCAGTCCCCTCAGGATGCGAACCTGTTCCACATTGCACACCACCGGCGTGATCTCCAACCGCTTCAGCTTGGTGTAGACCGTGTGCAAGCCCCCCACCAAGTGCTTCAGGAACAGGTCGAAAGCCTGGGGCAGGCAGATCAGCTCGCAGCCCTCCACGGTGAAGGAAGCCACTTTGGCCCCCCTCAGATCCACCATTTTGCACTCATTATTCTGGGGGGTGTTTTCCACTGGGGACGGGGTTGAGTACACGGGTTTCCCGGGGAGGGGGCCGCAGCTGCTGCCGCTGCTGCTGCTGCTGCTGCTACTGCTGCTGCTGCTGCTGCTGCTGCTGCTACTGCTGCTGCTGCCGCTGCCGGTGCTCGCGTTGATGGGGGTGCTGGAGGCGCCGCCGCCGCCAGCGCCAATGCCGCCGCCGCCGCTGCCGCCGCCGCTCGCGGCTGCCAGGCTGGGGTTGCAGTTGCCGCCGCCGCCGCCGCCTCCGTTGCCGCCGCCGCTGCCACCGCCGCCTCCGCTGCCGCCGCCGCCGCCGCCGCCACCGCCGGTAGAGGTGACTGTGGCCGCCGCCGCCGCCGCCGCCGAAGCGATGGGCTCCGGCCGGAACAGAGTTGGCCCAGAGGGCGCCGGGGGTCCGATGGACGGAGCCGGAGACGAGGTCGCCGAGGAGGTGGAGGTTGTGGTGCCAGAGGAGGAAGCAGACGTGGAGATCGGGGGCTGAGGGGGGACCAGCTGGGTCGGAGGGATCAAAGCCGCCGGCACTGCCATGGTCACATATACGGGGGAAAAGGGAAGGAGGAGAAGCGAGGGGGGAAAAGTTGCCACACAGCCCCGGGAGGGGACGGGGAGACGAGCGGGAGCGGGAGCGGGGGTGGGGGCGGCGACCCTTGCAACTCCGGGCGAGCAGGCGAGGGAGCGAGGGAGCGAGACGCGGGAAGCAGCGAGCGCGAGCGGCGCTCCGCCGAGAGGCGCACCAAAGTGTCCCGCGAGTCGAACGGCGAGCGCTCTCCGGGGGCCGGCAGCGAGGCCGGCCGCGGGGGGACGGGCGGGGGCGGGGAGGGCCGGCCGCCGAGGTGTGGGTCCCGCTCTAGCACAGAGGGAAGGGTGAAGGTGAAGAGGAGGAGGACTGAGGGACTCGGGTTCTCCCCGGCAAGTACATTGATCAAAGATTGAGAGCGGAATGACAGAGAGAAAATGAGCTGAAAAGTGCAGGCTGCCGGCTGGACGAGTTGTTGTTGTCACACGGTGCAGAGGGGAGGAGCTCCGGAAACTTGAAATACCCTTTGAAGCCGCAAAAACCTCACTCACTAGTATTAACCCAAATTATCCAACCAGGAACTCGCAGCGGAGACTCGCGGAGCGCGCGAGACGGAGAGGGAGAGGGGAGCGTGCGAGGGAGAGGAGGAGGGGGCAGAGGGAAGCGACCGCGGGGGGACGGGCAGGGGCGGCCGGGGGCGCCGGACAGCGCTCTGCGGCCCCGGCCCGGCCAGCGCACAGCCCTTGCCCTCTCTGGTCCGCCCCAACTCGCCCTGCCCCCCTCACACACCCCCACACCTACACCCACACACACCACCCCTCCCCAAAGCTTCCAGGCAACTTAGCGAGGAGCCAGAGCGCTCAGAGTTCCCCTTCGAGGATTTAGGACGCGTCTCCGCGCGTCTGGGCGAGGAGACCGGAGCGACAAGCCAGCCCCGCTCCGTGATTAGTAAGGAATTACGCTGAGAAAAAGACTCGCACGGAAGCCAAGAGTCGTATTTTTTTGGGCATCCGACTGTTTTGATCTCCTTGTGGAAAGTATTTATTTCTCCGAAGACAGTGACCATTCCAGGAGAGTTTTTTCCAAGTTGTGGGAACAAAGTGGGTCCGAAATGGCTTCAGGATCGTGGGCTGCTCTGTATTGGATTCCGTATTGCCTAATAGGTTTGTGGAGAGAAATTTCTTGCCACGAGGTAGAAGATTTACAATAAGTTCACTTTTCGCCCCCAAAAGCGGGTCAGAAACGTCTGTTTTGCCCAGAGAACTCAGAAACGCAGCACTTTTGAAGACTGAGAAAGTGGTAAACAAGAACACTGATTTTTCTAACCCCAAACTCTGTAATTAATTCACCTGTCTCGCACAGTAACCGACTGCGCTGGTATCCTTTAAGAGACATTAAGGCTGGTTGCTCAGTGCGAATGTGTCGTTTCAATAACACAGTAGTTATATTTTTTTCATATTAGAAAAGCACCACTGTATTTTGGAAAAGTCCTTTTCTGTTTGTCAGTGCAAATGTGTTGTGTAAATAATGAGAACAAAAAGAAAGCACACCAGTTGACTTGCAAAAGTAGAGAGGGTGGCTATGTTTAAAAACAACATTAGGCTGTTTAGACTGCCTCTCTTCCTCCTTTCCTTCCTGTCCCCTCTTCTAACTTGTTGCATGGAAGTATTTATTCCAGAATTCTTGACCAAGATAGGATTTGAGCAGAGGTCAAGTCTGTTTGCTGCTTATATCTCTAGGAATCTTAAAATAGTTAGGCTTCGAACCTGTCTGTACACGTTCAGTGACTTCACGAGATGTGAAGCAATGCTGGAGCATCTGACAGATTTTTAAAAACAAACTGTTAGTGGCAGGTTCACAGTGTTGGGAAATTTCATAATGAAAATTTCTGCCATTTGGGTGTTGAAATGATGATTACGTTTCTCTTTATCATTTTAATCCTGTAAAGTCTTTGATGTTTAGTGTCAAAAGGTGCAGGAACTATCTACAGAGAAAAATGACACTATTGGCTAATTAGTCTAAGTTTACGCTATACTTTCTGGGGCACAGCAGTTCTATTAGGAGGCTTTCTTGAGTTGTACCGCTCAGAAAATTGCTGCTGAATAATAGACAAACTTAGGATAGCTCATGTTTGCACAATTGTTTGGCCTAGTTAGCCAATGTATTTTAATATCATCAGAAATAACTTCTAACTTTTCTTCAGCCTTCAAATCTGTCCACAACTAAAAGTGGGGATTCAATGTATATCACACACATGAAAACACTTCAAGTGTTTAAGCAAGTCTTAGAAAGTGATACCTTTTAAAACGAAGTGCCGAATCAGTATGGGAGAAGGTAAGAGGAAAGTATTAAGCCCAGAAAAAGCTAACTGTATTTTGGAAATGCATGCCTAGCTTCCATAAATCCTGACTTGATTTTAAAACACTAGACAAAATATCATCATTTTCAATTCTAGACCCACAAATGAAAAAAAAAAAAAGAAAATGGGAATTAAATGCCCCAAATCTGCCCTTACCATTCTCACTTCTCACATTTCCTTAACCTATCACTCACCCAATACCCATCACATTCAGAAGCCACAGACAGGAAGCAATGCTAACAGACTAAGCCATAATTCCACTCTGCTTCGACGCCAACTCTCAATTTTCTACTGCAGGGAAACCTGCATCTTGGAGCACGTGCTCCACTCAGAAGCAGGGCTTGGGGGCATTTGACCTTACTTGAATGGGAGCTTTCTGGGATTCAGGTCTCTAAACCATTTCAAGGAACCACCACTTACCCCTTTGATCAAACAATAGGATTAGAAAAAGCGTATAATGCAAATTAAAATATCTAGGAAAGAAAAGCCTTGAAAGATGTTAAGGTTCTCTTTCTCTCTCTCTCTCTCTCTCTCTCTCTCTCTCGCTCTCGCTCTCTCTCCCCCCCCTTCCCATCTCTCTTCTTCTCCCCCACCCCATTGAGAAATGTTGCTCATGATTAAGGCAAACAGTTTTTACCAATAACAGATAAATCAATTTCAGAGAAATTTCAAATGCTCACTCTGTTGCATCTTTAGCTTTCAGAGCTTTTGTCTTGTTTGTTTATTGTTTTCCATCTCTGGTTGTTTCAGGTCCTCTTTCTCCATCTAGTCTTCCCCAACCTTCACTCAATTTGCATAAGTAAAACTCAAAGTACTGTAACTGATATTAGAAAATTCTCCCTGTGTTTTGTGAAGACGTATTGTGCTGAAATCAATAAGACTGTTTAAAATTCAAAGACCTGCAAATCGTTCTGTTTGTCCTTTGATAGGGCCTGTGCTGATTAAAATGCTACCAAGAAAGCTTAATTGCTGCACTAATTAAGAAGTCTTTAATTTCTTTCCTAGGATATCGTTTGAAGCTTAGCTTGTACCAGTTCAGGGAAGGTATTTTCTTCCCTCCCTCTGCCCCCTTCTGGCCCCTCCTCTCTCTTTCCTCCTCTTCCCTCCCCCCCCCCCCCCCCGAAGAGATCTGAGATCCAAGATCCTTACGAATGGGAACTCAGAGAAGGAGAGGTCTCAGGTCTCAACATCTATTACTTAAAAATCGGCACAGGATACAGAGTTCAGTGCAGTACGAAATGCAGTTTTCAGAAGAGCTGTAAGGCTGCGGAAGACAGTGAGAAAATACAAAGTAGCTGTTGCATCTGAAGTCCTGGTGTATACCTGGGTGACAGCAGGCAGGCACTCTAGCCGAAGGATGAGGGCATCTTATTTGGTTCAAAGGGGCAGAGACAGGGAAGTAAAACATACTTTCTAAACCTGTGGTTTAAAAAAAAAAAAAAAAGACTAAATCTGTAGAATGATGAACTTACAGTGAGGATTTGGTGAGTATCGTTTAATTTTATGACTATAAAAACATGAATTCTATGGGGATTTATTCTTCACCCTTTTTAAAACCCAGGGAAGCAGGCACTGTATTGCGTCCATTCAATCCTTACCTATTGACCTATTTTATTCACTGATTTCTCAAGTGGGGAAACTGACTAAATGATTCCACAAAGCTTTCTCTGTAATCAATAGTCATTTTTAAGGTTTATTCATGCTGCATTATAATTCTGGTAAACGACTGCAAAGCAGAAGATTGTAAGAAAGACAAATATTGACAAAGCCAGGATTAAGTTATGTCTTTAAAGCTTCAGAGTTTGAGCATTGCGATTGAAATAGTTATTTTTAAAAAATGAAAATGTGTATTTCATAGCATATAAAAAGCTAAACTGATTGAGTAACTTAAAGGCAGCATACATCTGACTGTGTTCCTTGCAGATCTCAAAATTTCCTGACAGCTTTGGAGCATCCTCTTCTTATGGCGTCACTAAGTAAAACATAAACACTTAGGGTGTATGCAGAAAGGGCAACAAGGAGAGCTACCTTGCAATCTGACTCTTTTAATTTCTCTCAAATTCTATTAGAAGCATGCACAGAAAAATGCAGATATATCCTCCAGATATGTACTCAATTCCTTTAAGTGACAGGACAAGGAGATAACATGCTTAATAGATTCAAAGGGAGATTCACCATTCCAAGCACGACGTCACTCTAATTATGTTTACTCTAATTGAAAGCAAGGTTTTTTTTGGAATCTGAAATTACTTTCAGAATTTTTTTTTTTAAATAATGCAAGTGGATCAAATGTTGATCACAAGCTTTTCAATCTTTCAAAATGTATTGGAAAATTAAATGAAAAGTAGAGTTTGGTACAAACAATGCCCCAGGGCAAAAAACAACTAACACTAGATTTTCCAGTCCAGCCATAACACAAATCAATTTGAGCACACTTCTATGGCCAGACTGCCAGATTGTTATGACTGCTAATTCACTCAATCAAAGAGTGCATTAGCACACCCGGCACAAATAGCCTTAACAATAGATTGCATTTCTCAACGATTCCAAGATATATCACAATGGAGAAGTAAAGAGGAAGATGATTTTTACATCTGCATATTTATTAATGGACTTGTTTCCTTAATATTAATAACAATAATACTGAGATACACTTCAGGCCTAGGTTTATTAAAGAGCTATCAAAGTTTGACAAATCTAGAAAGATACCAGGGTACCAATAGTTCACTGACTTTGTTAAACGTTTCTCAGGAGAGAGTCCAAAATTGATGTTTGCACTCTAGTACTAAATCATTGAAGATGGAGAAATTATGCCAAGTAACTCTCCCAAGTCTTTTAACTCGGACGCACAGCCTCACCAATCAGTTCAGCAGATAAACCTCAACCACCTTAAGTGAACACATCCTTACTTTTATACCTTCAGTCTCTGTACTCCCCCACTTATTATAACAAATTCTGACTTTTGGTGGCTCCTCCTTCCCTTTCTTTTCCAATCCCCCTGGCTCTCATCAGGAAAGAATAAGGGACAAAACTTTTATCTCCTGGATGCATTCTCTAATCAAGTGCAGAGAGCTTGGTGATAAATTGCTCAAAGGACAGAGGTGAGGAACTGAAGGTGAACACACCATAACTTGTGGCACTCATATTTGATATTACAAACTTTGATTCTCAATAAGGAAGTGGTTAAAATGGTTCTAAATCATGGAGATTTGCTTTACAACATGGAAATGCATGGATTGTATATGTGCTTATCAGCATACATTCAGTATATATGGTAATTATTTATTTACATTCACATTTACATAGATCCCAGAGCCAAATGGTCCAACTTGGTCTTACTGTTGCTCCCTAACCTTCTGTCCTCACTGCCTGTGCTCCTTATTCAGAATAAAGGTGGTATGTGGTAGAAAATACATTGCTAGTCATGGAGCATATTATAAGAAATCTCAAAGCCCATTTTGGGAGAGAGTGTCATGGCAAGATGAAGAATATTTAGGGAGAAGAAGAGTCATCATGGAATTGCTTTTCTGACTTGTAACTACATCATTTTCATGACAGGTAGTCAACTCTACAAGATAATTTAGTTATACTTTCCTATCACTACTTCCTTCCAGTGTAAGGTCCTTAATTCCATCTGTGGGTTGGTATAAAGGGTTGCCCTGCCAAATATTTGATAAAAAAACAAACACAGTAAGATCACTGTGGAATTGGATTGTAAAAGGAAGCAGCAACAAGAATAATATAAATTGAGATCAAGTCCTTTCCTCTAAATCAAGCCATTGTGAGGGGAATGGAAGACTGGACTGAAGTAAGATCAGAAAATCAGATACGCAAACTCCTAGTTATCTAGCAAATATTGCATCTTTAATTGCATCTTTTCATAAGCAGAATTTTTATTGTCATATCGCTTTCTTTTTAAATAACCAAAAACTCATTTTTTTCTACAGAAGGTCAGTAGTAAGTGGAGTGGGAAGAAGAAATATAATGTGTTATAGTTAAAAATATGTTTAATATTAAAACATAAATTACTGTATAATTTTGTAATGTTAAGAGAAATGTGTTTTAACTTGATTATAAAAGTTTGTATTGATTCATTGTCCTCTTTGTCGTTGTTGCTTTAGTATCTTGGTCCTTTTTCTTTGCCTTATTAAATAAAGAAGAGGTCCTTGTCCAACAAATAGCCTATAAGATTGCTTTATTTGAAGTCAGAAATTTTGAGGATTGTTAGAAAAGAATAAAGTGTTTATTTATTTATTGCCCTTCAGAACAAAGAGTTTTTTTTAAAGTTGAAAGAACAACAATTGCCACCTTCTAGCCCAAGATCTTGTATGTCAAGTTTCAGCCCAGAGCAAATTTTTACAACAAGTTATAAACCCCTGTAACAGAGGGTTTATTATAATGGAAGTGCTGACACAACCTTAACTATAGCGTTGTAAACGGCTATGCTATAATATCCATTAAGCAGAAAGAAAAATAAGCTGGCTGATCAATAATTTATACAAAGAGTACCAACTGCAGACATAATAACTGTAATGTTTGCAAAGCAATCTCTCTGCTCTCCAGGCTTAACAGTAAACGCAAACTAGCAACGCTGTTAATTTCCAACTCCTACAGATAAGAATACAAACAAATTACTTAAAATTATATTTTGCTCAACATTTAGCATGCCTCGATGGGATAAAATAAAATTTAATTATGATGCAACTTGTGCCGGATGCAAAGCTGTTTTGTTTTCTAGCACATTTTATTATGAAAGGACGTTCATTTAGAACATCAATTATGGGGAAATAGTATGTTTCAATGAGTTGACTTGGATCAGGCAGGCTCTTCTAAGAGTTATTCAGACATGGAAACAGATTGACACTGTTTAACTTCAAAGAAAGTTACAAGGTTTTACAGAGCCACAACCTGAAATACAACACTGCATGCTCTGATCCGAGTCAACTCTCAGTAAAAACACACCTTGTTGTTAGAGTTCATGGGAAAAAAAAGACACTGGTTTGGGAAATGCGACCATCAATAGTATGATCTGGGATTGCTCATTTGTTTTTAAGCATTATTTGCATGGAAACACAGTATGTCGTTTCTATCTAATAGATGAAAGTTGTGAACTTTAAGCATTATTTTCTTTTCTGGACAATTTCAAGAAATATGTTTTAGTTGAGCCTCATTTCATTAGTGCCTGTTTTTCATGGTATCTACATATGTGGAATCTGTTGTTTTTGATATTTTCATTGATGATGGTTTTTAAAGCAAGAAAAGAAGATTTGAGAGAAATTGGAGTAGGAAGTAGAAGAACTGAAGGATCCCAAATATCCCACTATGTAAATAGCAAAGATTGAGCCAGAACCTTACTGCTTCTAAGGTTCACATCTTCATTAGTCTTTTTGTCTGTTCATTTCCTGGTGGTGGGGTTGAGAGGGAGGTGTGGAACCCAGTAGAATGAAGAGACTTTGCTATCAAGAGTTGTAAAATGGTGTATTACCCTGTGAGCAATTGCACTTGGAAGGGAACCAGTAATTTATATGAGAAGTGTTTAAGATTGCCTGCTCACCCAGTGATCCATGCCAGGTCAGTTCCAGTAATGCTAGAAAACAAAAGGAGGTGCACATCACTGGGAAAGAGACACCTTAGACGCCTTAAGATCTTGTGAAGGAAAGCACTAAAATGCCATTTTCTCAAATGAACTGATCATTACCATTTAAAATCCTGAGGGCTGTGGGACTGGGGAGGAGAGAAGGGATTTTTCTTTTGATTTAACAGGGCTGTGAAGTACTGGTTTTAAGGGGGAGGTGTTTTATTGTGATTGTGTCTCAGCCCCATGCCCCAGCAGAGGTTAGATCTTGAAACAAAGGTGTATTTCTAAACAATGAAATGGAAAAGATAGACACAGTGACTCTGAGAATACATTTGTCCCATTTTAAACTTAAAAATAAATTGTTTTGAAGATTACCAATGCAAACAGGAATGCAGGTCTCTACTAATGATGTCTATGTATGGCTTCAGAATGTTGTTAATTTTTTACTTGAATAGATTTTCCCATCTCATCCACCCACTCCTCTAGTTTTCAGAAGAATGTGGGGTGCTGGGAGGGCATTATAAGAGAAAGCACAGCATGAGAATTCGTCACAGATCTCTTCACTCTCGTTTGGCATAGTACAAGTATAGACTCTGAGTGTGCTCCACTGGGAGAGAGGTGGCAGCTTTATCATCCTCAGGCACATGATTTCCCCATATGCTTTAACGTTATTTTAGTTTTTGAACTAGAGTTCAGTTCACTCACATGCTCAGCATACCCTCATAATACACTCTGGTGTATTTGGAGAAATACACCAGAAAAAGTGACTATATTCTGTACAAAATGGAAATTATAACTTACTGGTTAGCTCCAGATTCAGAATATCAAAGGATTTTTCCCGATTTGCCCCTGTGATTTGTAATAATGTCTATCTCTCATGCTGATGAGAAAGACAACCACCTCTGTCTGCTTTCACACTTGTTGCTATGTTTCTCTTAGCTGCTTTCAAATCATTTTTATTCCTTTTTGATATGTAGTATAAAGTTTAGCATTTACGATGTGCTCAGTAAATTTCAGCTAGACAATTAAAACTGCTGCTATTTTATGCCTCCCATTTCCTTTACTGTAGTCTGTAAGCTGCTCACTGTTCAAAACTATGATTTTATACAGACCAAGATATTATTTTAAATATGCTGACTCCTTTCTGTTCTAATAGACAACTGATTTAGGAAAATCCTCAAGGCAAAACTTTAGAGATACAAATAAATTGGGTTGCATATAGCTGAAGAAGATTATTAGGACTGTAATTAAGGCTTGTATTTGGGATCTTCCAGAAAGTATCTTCTTTTCTTAGTCACCAGATTAGTCATTAGGGAGTCTGCACCAAGAGTGAAAATGTAAGTGATGATATATGTCTGTGCTGCTAATAGACACTGAAAAAAAGTTTTTTTAAAGATTTATTTATTTATTTGAAAGGCAAAGTTACACAGAGAGAGAGACAGACAGACAGACAGAGAGAAAGCTCACAGATCTGAAGCCAGGAGCCTGGAGATTCTTCATGGACTCCCACGTGGGTGCAGAGATGCAAAGACTAAGGCCATCTTCCACTGCTTTCCCAGACTGTAGCAGAAAGCTGGATTGGAAGTGAAACAACTGGGACTTGAACCAGCACCCATATGGGATGCCGGCACTGCAGGCAGTGGCTTTACCAGCTACACCACAGTGCCAGCCCAGGGAAAGTAGATTTGGGTGTGAAATTCTACTTCCTAAATATAAGTAGAGGGTATGTACAACAATTCCTGAATTTTTTTCTCTAATATCAACAACACCTTAATGTATAGAACAGCCTGTGTGTGTAGGGGGTGTCTTTGTTTTATTTTAATAAACTTTATTTGGTTTATTTAAATAAATTTTATTTATTTTTATTTTTTTGAAAGGCAGAATGAAGAGAGAAGGACGCAGAGATCTTCCATCTGTTAGTGTACTCCTCAAATGCCTGCAATAGCCAGGTCTGCACCAGGCAAAAGCCAGGAGCCTGGAACTCTACCCATGTCTGTGTGGGTGACAGGGACTCATGTACTAGGGCTATCACATACTTCCTCCCAGGGTGTGCCTAGGTAAGAAGCTAGTTAGGAGGCTCAGCCAGGAGTCAAACCAGGCACTCTCATATAGCATGTAGGCATCCCAACCAGTGCCTTAACTGCTGCACCAAACACATTCCCCTCCCCAACATTCTTTGCAATACAAAGCACACTTGATCTTTTGTATTGGATGAAGGCTTATTTCTGAGAAAGCAAAGGAAAAAAAGACATGTACCCTGATCAGACTTACTGTACACTCACTCTGCTAAGTCTCACTGCTGTAATATCATTGAAATTTTGTGTTACAGAAGTTTAGAAAATCATCTAATCCTAGGATTACAGATTTTATGCTACTCTTTCCTCAAGACCTTGCCAGATATCACAAGTGTTTGTCCAATCCTTCCCTTCAACCACTGGGGCAATCTCAGTAACATTCTCAAGGCAGAACTGCAGGTACCTTTTCATTGAGTCCATCAGATGTATCCTTGTAGATCATCCCTGATCTTATAAAAGAGAAAACACAATTAGCAATATGTGATAATTTCCCTTAATACTCATGTCTACTTGAGGCTTAAACCAAATATTGGTTTAAAAAATTTATTCCTGGAGGCAGGTATTTGGGCTAGCAGTTAGGATACATATCAGAATACTTAGGTTTGAGTTCCCATTATGCTTCCAATTTCAGCTCCCAGCTAATGCACTCCCTGGCTGGCATCAGGTGATGGCTCAATTGATTGGGTTCCTGCCACCTACATGGGAGACCCTGAATGAGTTTCTGGCTCTTGGATTTTGTCCAGCTTAGTCCTAGCTGTTGAGGTCATGTGGGTAGTGAACCATCATATGGGAAGTTCCTCTCTGTGCCTCTCTGCTTCAGAAATAAATAAATGTCAAGTCCTCACTGATTTTTCTCAAATTACCCTCAAAAGAAACTGTTTTGAAATAGAGGAAAATATTTTTATTTCATTCCATATGAAAAGTTACTAAGTGAGTAATAGACCATCACATGGCGGATCCAAATTCATGATTTTTTGCTTGCTTCTACTCTGGCAAATCTCTCCTTGCTGTATTGGAGCTGCCAATGTGTTCTCAGTGGCTGCTTAGATGTATGAACTGGTGTGCTACAATGAATCATGGAAGAACCAGGAAAAAAAAAAAAAAACAACTTGTGGAAATACTGTTAATTCAGGGACAAGGAACAAGTCTTTTGCGATTTTGAGAAATATTTCAATGGAAGGTGATGTTAGTACATAAAACTACAAAAAGCCCTGTAGTTTTGTGACTTTCCCTGCTTTTCTTTGGTTAGAAAATGGCAGCATCCATCAGCATAAGTCAACCGGTTGGAGTGCTCTACAAAGCAGGCACTAAACCACCACTTGAATGGGCAAGCACAGTACTTTTCTGTAGCCTGTGACCAGTCTTAATCTGCTTTTCTACAGAGCACTGTCCAGTCACTTTCTCGGATTTTTCAACCTGATTTCAAGAGAGGTCTCTTTCTACTTCTTTCCCAGGAGATAATTCAGGGATCACTCACAACTACTCCTAACAGCAATAGCTGCCCTCCTGCTGCCCTATTTAAATGGTCTGAACTGCATAGCTATTTCATTTACTCTCCCTTTAGAGAGAAGCTGCAAAGTAGGAAAGACTTGAATGGCCTTGTGTCTTCAAAGAAGCGCCTTTCGCTCTGGAATGCAACAACGTTGGAGAAACCACTGAACACCAGGAAGTGTCAACAATGAGGCGGGAAGCCTGGGCAGGTGTATGGTGCTTTTCTATGCATTTTCTTCACACAACTCAGCTAAACAAGAAAATGGATCTTTTTCCCACAGAAACTAATGTAACTGATTTTAGAGCACATTACCACCTGCATTGGCATAAACTTAAGGACATGCTTACCATGAAGTTCTTTGTAATGTTTTAATATAAACTGTTTGACTGAAGAAAGTTAATACTAGTCATTAATAGTCAAAGATTAAAATTTTCAGTAGTCTCAACCCTTTAGTCCTAATAGGAAGTTTTAGATCTTAACATAATAAAATGTTAAAAGAATTATTGAGCTAATTTTTATAGATAGCATGCATTTATACTTACATGTAGAGCATTTCAAGGTGAACCTAAAAGAAAGCAAAAGTACTCCCAAATGCTATACATCAATAGGAACAATGGTAATTTTAATTATTTTTAAGCACAGAATATTAGAGGGAAATAAGGAATTAATCTATAGTTGATGAGCTTCATTGTAAATATCACAGATATCAGTTGGATTGAACATCCAGCAACTAAGTAAATAGTATTTTAATGCAAATCTAAAGGGACAAACTTCTACCTTATTTGTTTCTTTTACCATTGACATTGAGGAATAATCATCATCATCAGTGTGTTGGTAGGTTTTCTTGGTCCAAATTTTCTCTAATAAACTTGACAACTATTTGTTGAATTTCCAAAAGAAGTCCCTGAATCAGGAATTGTCAAAGGTAAACATGCAAAGTTTTGTTTATACATGTTGGATTTATAGATATGAATATTATTAGTTATCATAAAACAAGGAACATTCCAAAATCAAATTAGTGCTATATTGAAAATCTGCTAAATGTGGAAATTATTTTATGCTGAAAAACTTTTTAAAGGATATTTTTATGCTTAGGTTTTCCAGTATGATAATTTTATTTTAATTCTGTAATCATTAAAGTATTATAATTTAGCTACACAGAAACAGTTTCAAGGAATTGCTTTATATACCACCACGCACACATACACATCTATTTTCAGATTTTCTAAATAATAATTTTCTTTAAATTTATAAACTATAACTCAAAGTATTTTTGAAATCCTGTATATATACATACATATATTTTCTATTTCTATTTAAATAATTTTAGTCTAAGAGCAGTTGCTAATCATAATAAGACAGCAAAGGTTTGTTTTCTAAACATTTTCTTTATTATCAGCCTTTGTTTTCCAATACAATGCTTTAAATATATCCTCTGTTGTATAAAGGACATTGTTGCAAAAAGGCAGCTCAAAACTTGTCCTTCGCTTCCTTTCATTGATCTGTTGCCTCTTAGGCAATATGAACAGCTGTCTCCAGCTCACCCACAAGCAAGCTGAACATAATAATAAGGTAGTGTTTCTGGCCTATGTCTATGAATGATTATACAGAGGGTGCCAGCTCTTTTCCATTAAAGATAAGGTAACAAAGATACCACAAAGGAGAAAACTGCTTAGTAAAAACAAACGGGTGCTGTGCCTTTAAGGTTTAGTCAATTCTCTGGTACCCACTGAGTTTCTCTTTCAGTTGGGTTTGCAATAAGGTGAAGGTGCCCTCTGTAGGAGACTCCCAGTAAATGCTGCTTCTTTGTATTTGGGTGAAAAGAGATAAGTCTCTTCTCCACCCCGCACCCCCCACTCTGCCTCCAATTTATAAATAATCACAAAACTCTGCATGAACACAAATTTGAATTCTCTATAAATCTTAGGAGGAAATGAATGTAAAGCCCAAATAAGCTCCGTAAATCTAGTGCCTTTTCAAAGTGAGGGACATTGAACACTGAGAAAGCCGTACAGCACTCTGGTGCTTATATTTACTGATATTGCAGGGTATAATAGATTGAATATTATCAATTTGGAGTGCTTAATACAGAAAAACAAAAGGTCTTGGCTAGTTGAGTGAAAACTAGATCTAAACAGAAAAATCCACATTCAGAGAGACACATTCATCACCTAATAAATACACCTCCCCAAAAGGTCTTCTTATCTTCCCTTCTTGCAAAGGTTACCATAATGCAGATTCATTATCAGTCCCACTGAGCACCATATAGCTCTGTAAGAAATTGCTTTTGTTAGCATGCTCATAGAAAGAGATTAGCTATTTCACTAGATCTCTTGGGGCTATTTGAAATTTTGGGAATTCTCTCTGCAATTTAAAATGGAAGTTAAAGCCAATGTGAATAGACAAGGGAAAATCTCACAAATTAAACCTCTCCATCTGGAAGTTTCTTCATCACTCATTGTAAAAATACAGGTTGAAATCACATTTTTTACAGGCAGGAGAGATTTCATCAGTGATGATGTAATTACTTGTTTACTAATGTTTTAATAATTAAACATTTGATTACAATGAAAAATTAAAATACAAATTCTTAAGTGTTTTGAATTTAATTTTCTGTTTTCATTGACTGCATAGTACTTAGATGTTATCACTGAAGTTATATATTTACATATTTTAGACTATGACTTTAGGCTCTAGGGAATGTGTGTAGGAGAATATAGTATCACCTGTACTACAAATTAGAGGATGAATGGAGAGAGCATAGAGGGATTAGAGAGAGAATATTTTCCTCCTTTTACCCATATGATCGTATTTGCCATACAATATCAGCTTAAATATCCCCTTTTCTATGAATCTATGTTTCCATACCACTGGATACACATCTTGGCTACAATAACACTCACAGAGAAATTACTAATACACCAGGCACTGTACTAAATTTTTTATATGCTATCTTATTTAATTCTCCTAACACATGAAAAAGGCTCATGTGTTGGAATAATTAGTCTTATTCCAATATAAAACTGAGAAAACTGAAGTTTGGAGAGGTTAAGTCACTTGCTGAGGCCAACCCAAGATCTTCTTTCTTTTCCATTATAATATGCTTTCTTCTTATCTCACTTATTTTCCCAGCTGATAGTCTCAAATGCTCAACTTATGTGTGCCCCTTTGGTCATAACACAACTGCCCTGTGAATCCCCAGCCAGCACTAACACAGCAATCTGCTAACCCTGTGGATGACTGAGCATTGCTAAAGACTCTCCCACAGCTATGCAGATTGGTACCCTTAATTACTCACGACTCTTAGTTGTAAGCTTTAAGCCAGAAAGGAGATGAATCAGCTTACATCATTATGTTAATAGAAGGTCAGGGCTCCGGGGAGTCTCTAGGATGACTGCAAGCGTAGACTCAAGCATTTCACCATATCATCACTCATCTCTGAAGACACTTTTGTCAGGATGTCTTCTCCAGATCTTTATTCTGGGTTCTACACAGCTGGCTTCATTCTTTCTAGTAGCAATCAAGCTCAGTGCTTCTAACTCCAGCACCAGACTTGGTTTGAGATTTGCTTCCTTGGTACCCAAGGTCAGAAATCCAAGGAAAGACTCTGATTAGGTCACCTTGGCATAGATATACATTTCTGGATGAACAAACTGGTAGCAGTTAAGAGTGTGGGATGTGAAGCCAGATGCCTGGAGTTTAAAACCCATGGGTCTGACGTTGTCACACCGTGGGTTCAGTTGTGGTTTGCAATGGCAGCACACTATATTGAAGATCCTAATCCAGTCCCTGTGGCTCTGCTTCTGATCCATTTTCCTTCTAATTGACTGAGAGAAGACAGCAGAAGATGGCTCCAGTATTTCTTCCCTGCTACCAACGTGGGCGACCAGGATGGAGTTCTGGGCTCCTGGCTTCAGACTGGCCCAGACCTGGCTGTTGTAGCCTTTTGGGGAGTGAGCCAGCAGATAGAAGATCTCTCTTTCTCTGTTTCTTCCTCTCTCTCTGTTGCTCTTCCTTTCATATAAATAAATCTTAAAAATCAAAACACCTGGTCTCTGATTAGCGTGTGACCTAGGATAAGCTTGCATCTCTGTTCTTTAATTTCCTTATCTGCAAAAAAAAAAAAAAAAAGGATAATAATTGTACTGACTTCACAGCACTCTCATGCCAATTATGTGAGTTAAGTGAGTTAGTATACAGCACTTAGAATAGTGACTAGTTCTGAATATGTTAGTTAATTCTTTTCATTCAGCTTTTAGAATTGATTTAGCTTTAGCCAGATTCTTATTCATGGCCAAATGTGACCAATGAGGCAAACTAACTCAAGATTCCTGAAGCTTGAATTTGAGGGATATTCTTAGTATGGGGAGCCGAGAAACCTTCCAGAGAGAAACATTTTTCCAGATGAAAGGATGAGGAGTGGTAGACAAATGATTAGATATCTAGCATAAACAATGACAAATATGTCCTCTCCTATACTAGTGGAAGACTTCTGATGAGCTCCATCTCTTTTTTCCTCTAAGTGAAAAATTTTTTTTAACTTTTATTTAATGAATATAAATTTCCAAAGTACAGCTTATGGATTACAATGGCTTCCCCCCCATAACGTCCCTCCCACCAGCATCGCTCCCCTTTCCCACTCCCTCTCCCCTTCCATTCACATGAGGATTCATTTTCGATTCTCTTTATATACAGAAGATCAGTTTAGCATACATTAAGTAAAGATTTCAACAGTTTGCTCCCACACAAACATAAAGTGAAAAATAATAGATGATTTTTTAAATGATGATGAAATCAGATCAGACCTACTGTCATGTTTAATCCCAGTGAGAGTCAAGTTGGGAATTGATAATTTCTTCTTCTTCTTTTTTTTTTTTTTTTACAGAAGATCAGTTTAGTATACATTAAGTAAAGATTTCAACAGTTTGCACCCCCATAGAAACACAAAGTGGAATATACTGTTTGAGTACTCGTTATAGCATTAAGTCTCAATGTACAGCACATTAAGGACAGAGATCCTACATGAGGAATAAGTGCACAGTGACTCCTGTTGTTGACTTTACAAATTGACACTCCTGTTTATGGCATCAGTAATCTCCCTATGCACCAGTCATGAGTTTCCAAGGCTATGGAAGCCTTTTGAGTTCACCGACTCTTATCTTGTTTAGACAAGGTTATAGTCAAAGTGGAGGTTCTCTCCTCCCTTCAGAGAAAGGTACCTCCTTCTTTGAAGACCTGTTCTTTCCACTGGGATCTCACTCACAGAGATCTTTCATTTAGGTGTTTTTGTTTTTTTTGTTTTTGTTTTTTTTTTTTTGCCAGAGTGCCTTGGCTTTCCATGCCTGAAATACTCTCATGGGCTTTTCAGCCAGATCGGAATGCCTTTAGGGCTGATTCTGAGGCCAGAGTGCTGTTTAGGACATCTGCCATTCTATGAGTCTGCTGAGTATCTCGCTTCCCATGTTGGATCACTCTCCCCTTTATTTATTCTATCAGTTAGTATTAGCAGGTACTAGACTTGTTTATGTGCTTCCTTTGACTCTTAGTCCTTTCATTATGATCAATTGTGAACTGAAATTGATCACTTGGACTAGTGAGATGGCATTGGTACATGCCACCTTGATGGGATTGAATTGGAGTCCCCTGGTATGTTTCTAACTCTACCATTTGGGGCAAGTCAGCTTGAGCATGTCCCAAATTGTACATCTCTTCCCTCTCTTATTCCTACTCTTATGTTTAACAGGGATCACATTTCAGTTAAATTTCAACACTTAAGAATAACTGTGTATTAATTACAGAATTAAACCAGTCATATTCTAAGTGAAAATTTGAAAAGAACTTCAAATGCTAGCCCCAACTCCTCAAATCCCAGAATTATATTCTCTAATGACACTCCTTATATTTCAAGAATAAATTTAAGCTTAACAGAACTGTACCATGTATTTATTTGAAAGAGGAGAGGAAAGGAAGGGAGGGGAGGGGAAGGGAGAAGAGAGGAAGAGAGGGAGATCTTCCATCTGCTGGCTCATTCCCCAAATGACCACAACAATTGGAGCTAGGCCAGGCAGAAGTCAGGGGCCAGTAACTCCACCCAGGTCTCCCACATGAGTGGCAGGGACTCATGTTCTTGGGGTGCACATTAGCAGGTAGATGGGATTCAAACCAGGCAGTCTGATATGGAATGTGATTGTATGAAGAGAGGTCTTAAACCCTGTGCCGTACAGTTTTTATTGTAGAAGGTCTAAACTGTTGGATTTGTAAGTTAAATCATACTACCAAGGGCAGACATTTGGCACAGCAGCACTGCTAGGAACACACATATCTTATATCTAGTACCTGGGTTCAAGCCCCACCTTTGCTCCAGATTTCACCTTCATGGCAATGTGTATCCTGGGAGGCAGCAAATGATGTCTGGGTCCCTGCTTCCCAAGTGGGAGAGCTGTATTGAGTTCTGGGCTCCTGACTTCAGTCTGGCTCAGCCTTAGGAAAGAACCAGTGGGTAAAAAATTTCTTTCTGTCTTTCTCTGCCTTTCAAAAAAAAGGGAAAATAAATAAATAAATAAATAAATAAAGTAAAATTATTTATTTAAAAAAATCATGCTGCTGCTTTCATGAAAATATTTTTTCTCACTGGATTTTAAGCACTAATCTTTTTTTTTTCTTCATAGCATTATTCCTAATTTGTAATTTCACCCTGGGATGTTGACTTTTTACTGTGCAATTATTCCCACTGGTAAAAAAAAAAAATTCCTCTACACAATTGTAATTTTAGTCTTTACTGTATTCTACTTAATACAGTAGTTGGAATACAGAAGTTATTCAATACTCATCAACTACTACTACCAATATGAATTTATCTTGCTATTTCATGTGTTTTGGTTTTTGGTTGTGACAATTTATTTGCTTAACTAGATCATACTCATTTTCCAGAATAACACTCCAAGAAAGATTCTCCTGACAAAAAGTTAACTATTCCACTTCTATTTGTTATGACATATTGATGGTGTCTGTCTTTTTTAATGGTGGGGAACAGGTCATAATCATCTTTTAATTTATAAGGTTTAGTATGTGGACAAATGTGTACCAAATCATGAAGCTGAACTTTGATTTCTTTGGAACACAGTTCAACACCACCTGAATGACCAAACTGAAGAATGTGATAATAAGCTTTCCATTACTACAGTGAAATAAGTAAGGCAAGCTACTTATGAAGGAAAGAAGTTTATTTACTTTGGTTCATGATTTTGGAGGTTCACAGTTCAAGAGCAAGTTGGCCCCATAGGTTCAAGCCTCTGATGAGCCTTGAGGATCAGTGGAGGAGTATGTGCAGAGGAAAATCATATGGAAATCCAAGAAGCAGAAAGAGAAGCAAGGATCCACTGAACTTTTGTAACAACCCTCTCTTGTGAACTATTTTCCAAGAGCAAGCCCCCAGTGACTTAGAGACTTCCCACATCCTAGACACCATAATATAAATCAAGTCTCCACCCTCTTAGTAATATTAATTTCTGACATTGGGGATTAAATATTTGTGTGGATATAGGAAGTATATCTTACTCAAACCAAAGCAAATAATAAATGATTTAAATAATATATTCTACATCTTCTTTTTAGCATTCCAGATAATCTAGTCTAAACATTTTTTACTCTTCTTACCATTTATTTTATCTACTACTTAGCTATAATAATTTATTATCTTATAAAATGCATTAAAATTGTGGATGTGGATGCTGGCATTGTGGCACAGGGATTAAACGCTGTCATCCAATATTAGAGTGCTGGTTCTTGTTCTGGTTACTCCACTTCCAATGTAGCTTCCTGCTTATGAATCCTGGGAGGCAGCAAATGCTTGGGAGACTCAGTTGGCGTTCTAGGCTTCTGACTTTGGCCTGGCCCGGCCCTGGCAATTGTGGGAGTAAATCAGAGGATGGAAGATTCTGTCTCTCTGTCTCTCTTTCTCTCTGTCTATCTCTCTCTCTATCTCTCTTTTATTCTGCCCTTCAAGGAGATTCAGATAAATATTTAAAAAATTATTGCCAGGACCAGTGTTATGGTATAGTGGGTAAAACGACTGCCTGTGTCTCCAGCATTCCATATCAGCACCAATTCATGTCCCAGCTGCTCTACTTCCAATCCAGCTCCCTGCTAATGACCTGGGAAAAGCAGCATTGGATGGCCCAAGTATTTGAATCACTACCACCCATGTGGGAGACCAGAAGAAATTCCTGGCTCTTGATTTTTACCTGGCCCAGCACTGGCCATTGTGGCCATCTCTGGGAGGGGGGCAGCAAATGGAAGATCTCTCTGTCTCTCCCTCTGCCTCTGTAACTCTGACTTTCAAATAAATAAATATTTTTTTAATTTCATTTTTTTTAGAAAATGAACTCCTATTGTCACCTTTAGCCATTTAAATTTAGAATGAGGTGGGTAAGGAATTTGGCACAACAATTAAGAAACTGCTTGGACACCTGAGTCCCATATCAAAGTGCCTGGGTTTGAGTCCTGGCTCGGCTTCTGCGTCCAGTTTCCTGCTAATGTGCACCCTAGGAAGCAACAGGGATGACTCAAGCAGTTGGGTCCCTGCCACCAGCATGGGAGATCTGGATTGAGTTTTGGACTCCTGGTTTCAGCATGGCCCAGTCCTTGCTTTTGTGGGCATTTGAGGCATGAATCAGCAGGTGAAAGATCTTTGTCTCTGTTTCTCCCTCAAATAAAATTAAAATAAATTAATTTTAGGATTTTTTGAATGAGTCTACATCTTATTTTTTCATCTTACCAGCTAGAGATTGGGGATTTTGTTTTATATAAAGACAGAGAAAGGCACATATGCATATACAAGTGTTTGTCCATTTTAATTAATTCAAATAAACATAAAGCAAGTTTAAATTCAAGAACATTTAGAATGTCTAACTTACTTTAACAGTAGTCTCTGCATAAAAATACAACTCAGAACTTAGTGATGAAAAAAATCACTCATTTAGCTCATGTTTTTGTGGAAAGGATAAGACAGCTTTTCTGGTCTGGGTCAGTTCAGCTAGGTTGTATGTTCTGTTGTGGCTTCATCATTTATCTGGTGATTAACAGACTGGCGTGATAATTGGGCTGGGGTTTCACCAGCTAAATATGTTAGCTGTAAATGTTCTTATACATCTTAAGTGGTGGACATGTGTAAAATGTTCTGTATGTGCTGTAGACTGATTTGGTTCCCCTCAAATTAATTCATTGATGCCCTCCCTATCTCCCAGTGTGACTATATTTGGATGCCAGATTTTTGGGAGATAATTATGGTTAAATGAGGTTTTAAGGGTGGTACGCTAATTTGATAGGATTAGTGGACTGATAAAAGGAATAGGAAGGGCTCTCTCTTTCTCTCTCTCTCCTTCTCCCTCTCCCTCTCCCCCTCCCTCTTTTTCTCTCCATGCACATGCAATGAGAAAAGTCCATCTGAGAATACAATGAGAAAGATGCCATTGGCAAATCAGGAGAGCTTTCATATGAAACCTAATGACAAACATCTTGATCTTGGAATTCAGAACCATGAGAAATAAATTCTGTTGTTTAAGCCACCAGGTTTACTAGTAGTCTGAGTTGTCTAATACATTAGAGTATATACATATGGCTGCTCTTAATTGGTGATAGGTTATTATGGTTTCAATTATAGTTTGTAAATCTCCCAAAGGCCCATGTACTGGGGGCATGGTATCTGCAGTCTATGTTATTGATTAATGGCTTAAAGGCAGAGACTTGATCTATATGTGGCATCTAAGAGGTGGGCCCTGTGAGAGGTCTGTAGGTCATTGGGACATGCCCTTGGAAGGTGGTTCTTATGCAAGAATTGACTATTTAATCTAAGTTTGACCTAACTTCTCTCTCTGCTTTCTGGATCAGCATGTGACCATTCCTCTGCCATCTTTGCTCTTGCCTAAATCAATGTATCTGTTTGATCTTGGACTGTGACCCTCCGAAATGGTAAGCTAAAATAAACCTTCCTTCCTAAGAAGCTCCTCTCAGGTGTTTAATTAAGGTATTGAAGAGTTCACTAGTACAGAGGTTGTCTACCTGTTCAAATTTATTATATAGGGTCAAATTGTTTTCTAAATTATTATATGCATTTACATTTCAAAAGTTATTCTACATCCTTCCAAATATCTGGTATTTTAAAGCATTTGAAATTTTGCCAGCCAGATGCGTATGAAGTAGAAACCTATTGCAGTTTTTTAAAAGATTTATTTATTTATTTGAAATGCAGAGTTAAGGAGAGGCAGAGAGAGAGAGAGACAGACAGAAAGAGAGAAAGTTGCCGGCGCCGCGGCTCACTAGGCTAATCCTCAGGCTTGCGGTGCCAGCACACCGGGTTCTAGTCCCAGTCGGTTGGGGCGCCGGATTCTGTCCCGGTTGCCCCTCTTCCAGGCCAGCTCTCTGCTGTGGCCAGGGAGTGCAGTGGAGGATGGCCCAAGTACTTGGGCCCTGCACCCCATGGGAGACCAGGATAAATACCTGGCTCCTGCCATTGGATCAGCGTGCTGCGCCGGCTGCAGTGCGCTGGCCGTGGCGGCCATTGGAGGGTGAACCAACGGCAAAGGAAGACCTTTCTCTCTGTCTCTCTCTCTCACTGTCCACTCTGTCTGTAAAAAAAAAAAAAAAAAAAAGAGAGAAAGATCCACTGGTTCACTCACCAGATGACCGCAACAGCCAGAACTGCACCAATCCAAAGCCAGGAGCCAGGAGCTTCTTCCAGGTCTCCCACATGGGTGAGGGGCCCAAAGACTTGGGCCATCTTCTACTGCTTTCCCAGGCCATAGCAGAGAGCTGGACAGAAGTGGAGCAGCTGGGACTCAAACTGGCACCCATAAGGGATGCTGGCACTGCAGGCGGTGGCTATACCACAGCGCTAACCCTATTGTAGTTTTAATTCATATTTCCTTATTATTAAGATTAAGTTGTTTCACATGCTTTTTAGTCATTTGAATTTATCTGTTGTGTCAAGTGTCTGTTTTTGTACATTGTAAATTTTGCCATTTATTTTTTATCTGTGTGTTCTGAATACTAATCACTTACCAGTTATGTGTTGTAGAAATATATTCTCCCAAGCCACAACAATACAAGAGTTGCACTTTGTAAATTCACATTTATTAAATAATAAAAAAGAAATATATCCTTCCAGTCTGTGTTTTTAAAATCTTTTCAATAGCTTTGATGAGCAGAATTTTTTAATTTCAATTAATAAAATTCTTCTTATTTTTTTTTTTACTTTATAGATTTCTCTTTTTGTGTCTTACCTAAGGAGTTTCCCTAACCTAAGAACATAACATATTATCTTTTGATTTATACATTTAATCTTTAATATGCTGGGAATTGGAAGGCTTAAAGTCAGAGATGGAGAGATGGAGGAGAGTGGGGAAAGGGTATTGTTACTGGTATGTAGAGGGCAGAGGCCAGGGATGCTACAAAAGATGCTGCAATGCACCAGGCAATCCCCCACAACACAGAATTATTTGGATAAAATGTCAATGGTGCTGAGGTCGAGGAATACTTGGAGTAGTGGTTTGTGTAATACAGCCATAAACAGTATTCTTCAGTACTTTATGTGTGTGTGCTTAAAAAGAAAATATTCTCTATAACTGTGGGTGTAAATTGATTTCTGTGTTCTGAGTGTTTCTTTTAGCTAATCTTGTTAATCTTGTGGTTCAAAGCTTTCAAAATCTTTCTTATTTTTTGACCACCTCATTTCTTGCAATTGAGAGAGTTTTGCTAAAATCTCCTATTATGTGAATTAGTCTAGTTGTCCTCATAGTTCTGTTAACTTTCACTTTTAGGTGAATCAAGGTTAGAATTCTGGTGTATTTTTGGTGAAATGAAATGCTTTTCAATCTAAATGCCTGTCATTTTCTTTAATACATTTCCTTAAATTTCTTTTATCTAGTATATATATATATATATTTCTTTTTGCAGATTTATTTATTTATTTGAAAAGCAGAGCTACAGAGAGGCAGAGGCAGAGGAAAAGAAAGAGGTCTTCCATCCATTGGCTCACTCCCCCGATGGCCACAACAGGCATAATTGCGCCAATCTGAAGCCAGAAGCCAGGAGCTTCTTCCAGGTCTCCTACACAGGTGCAGGGGCCCACATCTAAGGCTACCTTCTACTGCTTCTCAGGTCATAGCCAAGAGCTGGATCAGAAGTGGAGCAGGCGGGACTCGAACTGGCACTTATGGGATGCCAGCACTGCAAGCGGAGACTTTACCTACTATGCCACAGCACCAGCCCATGTCTAATATATTCTTGCAATTATCTTTGAATTTTTAATTTTTAACATTCATCTTTGAAAGTTCTTACTATCTATTTATTTAGTCTTTAAACACCAATCAGTACATTTGCATGTATTGAAATAACTACTATTTTTGTATTTATAACCTCTTATTTGTTTTTATAAACACATTTTTATATTTTGTGTTTCTTCCTTTGCCTTTTAATATCCTTCATGATTTATCTGAATCAGTCACCAGTGATGACTGCCAAATGGTGCTCATCTATTTCCATTATTTCTTCTATATTTGTAAGTTGTTACATGCATTTACATTTTAAAATGTATTGTAAGAAGGAGTTTTTTTCCCTCAAATTATTTATTACTTCACTTAAATCTTTGTAACCCATTTACTATTCTTTTTTCAAAAAAACATTTATTTGAGAGAGAGAGAGAGAAAGAGAGACAGCTCTCCTATGCTGGGTCACAGGAAGCCAGTTGCTTAAACCATCAGAACTCTTTCCCAGGGTCTGCATGAGCAGAAAGCTAGGGGCAGGAGCCAGTGCCAGGAATCAAACATTAGTACTCCTGTGTAAAACATGAGCATCTTAACTGGAAGGATGTAAAAGTTCTGGAGATAGATGGTGGAAATGATTCTACAACACTGTGAAGGTACCTAGTGCTACTGAATTGTACAGTGAAAATTGCTAGCATGGAAAATTGTGTGGTGTGTATATTTTACTATGAAAACTCTATACTTTAACTAGCACAACATTTGATGCAGGCATTCAATTTTAAATACTTCAATTTTTATATTAAATTGGCAGTAATTATTTATAAAAGGAAAAAAAAAACACAAAAGCAGTTGAGTATATCTCTTCAGAGTTTCTGTGACCTAACCATCTGTTTGCATTAAAGCAACTAGATCTCCATTTTCTCCTTCAACTTCTTCAGAATACCCTGTTTATTGGCAATATTTAAGAGCACAAGCGTGAAGAAAATTCATAATCTTGACCACTTTCTCTAGACGTAACGCAATGAACCTCACTTACAGAGTTCATTCACTGCACAAGTTCTGATGCAGTAGAAATTGAGCTCTTTTTCTTTTTGATTTAAGTAAACTATTGAGATGTCCTATTTTATTTATTTTATTATGGGCATCTTATCTCTGATAAATAGCTTCAGTTTTTCACATTTAGACTAAGCGTCTCCATTTTCCTACTGGCAAAGGATTATTTCCCATTAGTTCAATATGCAGATAATAGAGCCTCAATGTTATTCTTGTTCTTTTTAAAAAGTATTGGCTTATTGCATTTGATTTGTAGAACACAAATGAGACTTATTAGATTAAATGAGTTAGCTGTCTATTTCCAATTGCTCAGACTCACAAAAACCAAAAATGAAATCAGATACTGATTTATAAATATTTTATATAAAATCTATACTAATTTAGTTTTAAAAGATTCATTCATTCATTCATTCATTCAAAAGGCAGGGGGGGAGAGAGAGAGAGAGATCTTGCATCTACTGATTCACTCTCCAAATGATTGTGACAACCAGGGCTGGGCCAGGCTGAAGCCAGGAGGCAGGAACTCCATCTGGATCTCCCTCATGGGTGGCAGGAACCCAGGTACTTGGGTAATCATTATCTTCTGCTTTCTCAGACGCATTAGCAGGAAGCTGGCTCAGAAGTGGAGCAAAAGTGACTTGGACTGGCATTCCAATGTGAAATGCCAGCGTCACAAGTAGTGGCTTAACCCTCTGTGCTACAATGCCGGTCCATTTATACTAATTTTTCATCTCCGTGAATATATTATTATGTAATATGGATTTATGAGAAGAGAGTGCATATGATAAATGAAGAGTTCACAAAACTCAAAAGATTTAAAAATGTAAATGTCCTACCAAAAGTTTGTGGAACAATGGAATTAAAAGATCATTTTGTTTCAGTGCAAAAATATTTTAAACTGTGTATATACAAGACGTCTAAAAACAGTTTATGGGAAATTTATATTATCAAAAAAAAAAAAAACTGCCCAGACTTCAAATTTTTTTCACCAAGTAAACTTATCTGTTAATTCTCATCTTCCTTAACCTTTTGGAATTCCCTCATACTTCACTCAACTATTGTGAAAACTCTTAATTTGAAATGTTTTATGTTGATACCAGTTCGTTGATGTTCTTTCCATTCTTCATTTCTGGATTTTTAAAAACCTAAACAAAGGTTAAACTAGTCTACATCACTGTATTTCTACTGTCATTAAAGATCTTAAATTCTCACTTGAATTCCCAAACTTCCAATAGACTATTCCTTTACATCTGCCTTATTTTCTCTTCATCATGCTAAGGAGAGTCTCTGTTAAAAGCAGGATACAATGAGCAAGGCTTACAGGAAAAGATGGGATGCAAAGCCCTTCAAATCAGTTTTCTGAAGGCTGTTTACCCAAGCACCAGTGTTTACTACTTCCAAGAGCAGCTGTCTCAGAGCTCACACACTATTCTAGCCGTAGGTAAGCCTTAGCACGAATTGTCTTCATGAACTTTGAACGTGAAATGCTCTGTTTAGCGCCATTTTTCTACTCAGTAGAATTTCACCTTAGAAGTTTTTACAAAGCTAAATTTAAATGTCAAGGAATAAAAATACAAAAACAGATACGTGTCCTGCCCACTCATGCATTACTGCAAGCTAAATTAAAAAGCATTAAAGTTATTTTATTTTTAACTCATTTGACATGTAACCTGTAGTGCTTACAAAACTAGAATTTGCAGGTTAATAGAATATCAAACATTTAATATCTCAGTAATCATAACTATTAAAATCATCATAATAACACTTTGCACTTACTGAGTACCTTTCATCCTGGGATCTCAAAGCCCTTTCTAAACATTAATTAATTCTCCTAACACTTCCACCAGATAGATAAGTATCATTTTCCCCACTCCCCTGGTGAGGAAACTGAAACAGTGAGGTTGTGAGTACCCCGGGGCCATTCCGTAAGGGCTGTGGCGGCTTGAGAGTGAGATCTTAGTGAACCAAATTCCCACCCTGTGCGTTACTCTCTCATTACTTCACATTCACACTAAGCATGCTGAGTTCCCAGACAACTGTCTTAAAATTGTCAATGAGCTGTAAAATAAGTATAAGCATATATGAAAAATTCCCAATGAAACTAATAAAAAATAGGACCATAGGAATAGGATACCATGTGAACACTTCCCTGCCATTCACTTCTACAGCTTTGTTCCCTAAATGTCACAACAAATAAGACGAAAGCCTATAATCAATTTGTACTTGCCACATTTCTTCTCCAAGTTTTTGTAATTATGCCACATCATCATTTTTACTTTTTACACTTGCTCATTTTTTTTTGGTGTTTCACATAGAATTGTTTAAACTCTCTGGATGATCTGATTTTCGTTAAGATGGCATTTTGTACATACAAAGGGGGAATGTCTGCATCCATTCCTCATGATGAGGAAACCTTTAAATACAGGTATGTTTGCACAGAAGAAAAAGACAGTCCTTCTGAGATAAAGCCTTTGCTTTATTCTCTGTCTCTGCACATCTTGACATGCTGGTTAACACGTAACTTTCTGTCTTTTCTGGGTGCTTTCTCTATCTCCAGTTGTGGAGTAAACTTTCACTTTCATAGTGGATATTCAGCATGAATGAGTGTCCATTACAAATATGACATCGCTCACTACAATGACACAACACAAAAATCCACACATACGTGTAATTAAGTATGAGATAGAATTTTGGCGAGTCAGATAATTATGTCCCAGACAAAAATTTATAGTACCAGCAGGGTATAGACAGTGTCATGGATATTCAAATCCTATAAACCAATTCAGAACTAGTTATGCTAATGGTTTATGAACTTTAATTATAGAGTCTGGGACCTGCTAATGTTTAGTTCAAGTCTTATAAACAGATAATATGAAGTTTAGTTCCAGAGCATCTGCTTACCCATGTCTAGAAACAGCAAGGCTGGCAGATAAAAGTGAGCTGCATTTGTTCTGTTAGTTGTTTATGGATAAAGCTAATCAAGCAAATTTGGTTTTACTTAAAACCTACACATCTTGCATTATAAAATTTTATCACATTATCCCTCATCTTAATTTTCTGATTTTATTAGAATATGTCTCATCTTTTGTCTGCTTTTCTGTAGTTTCCTTCCTTTCATTCTATATCTTCTATCCACACTCTTAGTATTCTATTTCCTAAAGCCTCAAAACCAAATAGTTCATTTGAGAATACCCTCCACCAAGTAATTTAGATTCAAAATATTTTTAACCTGTAGTGAGATTCATGTAGGTTTCTAAATGCCGATGATGTTATTTATTTAGATAGCTTGTCATCATCATGAACGTAACTCTTATATTTAAGAGGTAACCTAGTTTTAGAAGCCACAACTGCTATTTTGTCCTAATGGAGCACATTTTCAATTTCTGTGTAGGCAACTGTCACTATCCTGATGTCTTCAGTTTCTAGAAATCCTATTTTTGAACACTATGTAATTTCCCATATCATTCTAGATGCATATGGAATGATTTGGGAACAGTTTGTATGACACAGAAATGGAAAACTATGTGAACTTAAATTTCTGAGAGATGACAATGTTGGAAGGTTAGAGGAATGGTGATAACGATTACAGTAATGTTGGCCCACTCAAGGCACAAAGTGAAGCTTGGAAACATGTTTGTGAACTATCCTTCTAAAAACTAAATCATTCCTTAATGCTGCTGGGACATCTTTTATCATTTGCGATCTGCTACAAAAGATGGCATATATTTCACATGCTAATTGATTCAGGAAAGCCTCTTTCCAACCATCCCTTTAAATACTGTTTCACACATCTGACATCTTCAGCTAGCTAACCCCTTGAGTCACCAGGAGCAGATTCAGCTCGCTCCCTTCCTCACCTCGCACCCCAGGTTAGCAACGCGGCCAGACTTGCAGGCGGAGGCCCCAGGCAATCTTTTCAGCCTCCCACAAAATAATTATTGAGTAATCACTCAGGGCAAGGATTAAGTTGTTGCAGGTTAAGAGGAACAAGAAAGGGTGGGCAGAGAATAATTGGGTTCTGCTGAAAGCTTTCCTGAGATGATAGTTAAAGACATTTCCTTTGGTGGAATATGGTATACTCCAGGAAGAAAAATTTCAAGAGTTAAGATATTCATATTTAAAAAGAAAATTATGACATAGTTGACTTAATATCATATAATTTAAGAATGGTGAATGGCAGAAGTAAAAAAAAACTTTCTTAAAAAATTCATCATGGAAAATATATTTAATATATTTAAGAGTTCTACAGAAGTAAAATGAAAATGACTTCTAAAAGAAAAAGTAATATATAATGAATTGCACTCACTTAAGTAGCAGAAATAAAAGAGGGCTTTAACTGTTTTTTTTTTTTTTTTCCAAATGGATGTAGAGATTCTTAAGTTCAGGTATTGTGAATATTTGAGAGGAGACTAGAAATTGCAAGAGAGAGACAACTTTAGCTTCAGAAAACAAGAGAACAGATATGTGGAAATGGAGACTAGAAGAAATTAGAAACAATTTAAGGAGAAAGGTCATCTTCCTCATTTCTCAAATCCTGACTACCTGGGTCCCAGCAACTCCCCTGATCCAGTTTCCTGCATTGTAAGCTACCTCTGCCAAGAGCAAAGAGCCACAGCCTCGGTGAGCCCTAACAGCTTGGGCAATCATCCATCGCTACTAGTTTCAACATAGGTCAGTGTACTTACTCCTCTCCACCTACGAATGGGCCTCTGATAACTGAATTTGCCCTAGTCTTTCAAATCTATGTATGTGACTCACATGAGACAAGAAATAAGTAAGGAAACTAAATCTTGCCATAAAATTTAAAGAAACTTCTTTAAAAAAAGATTTATTTATTTACTTAAAAGGCAGAGTTACAGAGAGAAAAGGAGAGACACAGAGAAAGAGAAAGAGAAAGAGAGAGATCTTCCTTCTGTATGCCGAGTCGCTCCCAAAATGGCCACAACAGCTAGGGTTGGGCCAGGCCGAAGCAAGGAGCCAGGAGCTTCATCCGGGTCTCCCAAGAGGGTGCAGAGGCCCAAGCACTTGGATCACCTGCTGCAGCTTTCCCAGGCACTTTAACAGGGAGGTGGATCAGAAGAGGAGCAGCCTGGACATGAACTTTCACATATGTGGGTTGCTGTCACTGCAGGCTGCAGCTTAACCTGCTACGCCACAGCACCAGTCCCTAAAGAAAACTCTTGGCACAAATTTTTCACTCATTGGTTACTTCCGACGATTGTTAAGATTCCATTCCGCCAGAACCATCCTCCTAGCATGTAAAGTAGTATGTTCTATTTACTCATTTATGTATTTAGGACCTCCAATTCCTCTACAAAAAAAGCTATGCATTACTGAGGCATCCTTTTATTTTTTTAAGTCTAGCCTGGAGCCTGGGGGTGGGGGGTGCGGAGTGGGAGAAGAAGACATTTGGTGCAGCAGTCAAGATGCCATTTGGAACTCCTGCATCCACAGCAGAGTGCCTGGTTTGAGTCCTGACTCCATTTCTGACCTAGCTTTCTAAAACGTGTACCCAGGGAACCAGCTGGCGATGGCTCAAGCAGTCAAGTTCTGGCTTTGGCCTGGTACAGACTAAGCTATTGCAGGTATTTAGGTGGTAAACCCAATGGATGGAAGATGTCTCTCCCCTGACCCCCAGTACCTTTCAAATAACATGAAAATCAGTCTTCAAAATGTAAAGCCTGGGCCGGCGCTGCGGCTCACTAGGCTAATCCTCCGCCTTGTGGCGCCGGCACACCAGGTTCTAGTCCCAGTCGGTTGGGGCGCTGGATTCTGTCCCGGTTGCCCCTCTTCCAGGCCAGCTTTCTGCTGTGGCCAGGGAGTGCAGTGGAGGATGGCCCAGGTGCTTGGGCCCTGCACCCCATGGGAGACCAGGAGAAGTACCTGGCTCCTGCCATTGGATCAGCGCGGTGCGCCGGCCGCAGCGCGCCTGCTGTGGCGGCCATTGGAGGGTGAACCAACGGCAAAGGAAGACCTTTCTCTCTGTCTCTCTCTCTCACTGTCCACTCTGCCTGTCAAAAAAAAAAAAAAAAAAAAAAAAAGTAAAGCCTGAACGAAGTACATGCTGAATATAATGCTTAATGAGGTCACAGAATGACAAATATCACATGATTTCACATATGTGGAATCTAAAATTTGAACTCATGGAAGCAGAGAGTAGCATGGGTGGTCACTGTAGGCTGATGGGTGGGAAAGTAGGGAGATGTTGATTAAAAGATACAAAATTTCAGTCAGGAGGAGTAAATTCAAGATTCCTATATTATACAACATAGTGACTGCTGTTAATAATAAAAATGTACCATACACTTGAAAATTGCTAAGGGAGTAGTAAATTTTAGGTGTTCAGACACACAAAAAAGTGACCATACATATTTCAAAACATCATATAATATACTATAAATATATATAATTTACATTTGTTAATGAAAATATTTATGTCATTGATTTAATGAGGTGACAAAACTTATTCAGAAGCTACATTCTTCATTTATTCACACAACTATTAAGTGGCTTCTTACCGTATGTCAGAAACCAAGGACAATGGTGGCACATCAAAAGCCATCAGAAGGGCCGTAGCGGCCATTTGGGGGTGAACCAACAGAAGGAAGACCTTTCTCTCTGTCTCTCTCTCTTACTGTCTAACTCTGCCTGTCAAATAAATTAAAAAAAAAAAAAGCCATCAGAAGAAAGTCTCAGTTCTCTGGATCTTACATAAGTGCCACAGATACGGCAATGCAGGTTTTGTGGCAAACAATTTAGAAATGCATGCAGATTTGGGAGAAATCGCAGTATGATCTTGTTGTTATCCTAAGAGTAGATTAGATTCTGGAAAGAGGGAATGAATAAGCCCAACAAGAATATCAAAGACACAATGGCTGTTCACCATCTAGGATATATATGCGATTTCTTCTAACTTTTTTACAGGCATCTAAATAAAAATAGTTACTCTAATAATAATTGTTAATGATTAATAAATATGCCCAAAGAGCATAAACAATTATATTTGAAAACAATAAACAACAACATTTGATTCCAGGGTTAACTACCACAATGATTACCTGTTTTAAAAAGCAATCAATTGAAACTGATTTGAAAGAAAATTTGTTTCTTTTTTTTCAAGCACTAGTTAAAATAAAAAATAAAGGCCGGCGCCACGGCTCAATAGGCTAATCTTCCGCCTTGCGGCGCCAGCATACCGGGTTCTAGTCCTGGTTGGGGCGCCGGATTCTGTCCCGGTTGCCCCTCTTCCAGGCCAGCTCTCCGCTATGGCCCGGGAAGGCAGTGGAGGATGGCCCAAGTGCTTGGGCTCTGCACCTGCATGGGAGACCAGGAGAAGCACCTAGCTCCTGGCTTCGGATCAGCGCGGTGCACTGGCTGCAGTGCGCCTGCCGCAGTGGCCATTGGAGGGTGAACCAACGGAAAAGGAAGACCTTTCTCTCTCACTCTCTCCCTCACTGTCCACTCTGCCTGTCAAAAAAAAAAAAAAATAAATAAATAAAAGTAAAAAAAATAAAATATATGGTAACTTCATAAGAGTTATTTTATTATTTGAAGGTTTTTTAACTCTTTGCAACGTAAATGGAATATTTATTTATAGATCATATTAGGTGTGAATTAATTATGAAGAGAAAAGTAAGCATCATTTTTTGAACAAATGATTTTAGAGGGCTTATGTGAGCAAAATTATCAACAAATTAATAATTCATTCCTTAAATCCAGATTTTTAACACTTGCCTTGAAAACACTAATTATAAAAGAAAATACTAAAATGTATATATCTTCATTAATAAAGAGAAAAAAACAAAGCTTTAAAATGGTCTTCTGCAGATTAGACAATGAAAATCCAAATTTAATATCTGTGAGATACCTTGGAATAACTCAAGAAAATACAGGTTTTAGATGACTTTTGACTAAATTATAATTTCCTATTCTGTAGTCATAATATCCAGGTTTAAGTTCTGCTTTTGTCCCCTGCTGAACAAGTTAATTGACACTAGACTAATTATTTTTATTATCTCTAGGCCTCAACTCTCTCATCTGTAAAGTGGAAATAATGATAGATTTGTCTGGATAATTGAGGGAGATAATCCATGAAAGGCACAGCCTAACATTTACATACCTGCATCCTGATTATTAAATTACATATGAGGTTATATACTATTCCCCATTCTAAGTAGTTTCCCTTTAATAATGCATCTTATAAATGTATTAATGCAAATGTAGAGTTCAGTGTTGTAAGTGTAAAGCCTCATTTGTGGAATGAATGAATTCTTCGACACATCAACATTATTTTTCAATAAGTTTCATGACTTTTATTATATTATTATAATTTAATATAATATATAAAATATAAATATAATAATTGATTCACTGACATTTTTTGTAGAATATTTAATCTCTTACATTTCTATATTTTTTAATCATTATGTATCCTGTTAGTGCAACTGACATCCTGACTGCTTTGCAGAGGCCTAGGACTTCCATTCCTTTTTAAAAATGTTTTTAGTTGGGGCCGGTGCTGTGGAGCAGCAGGTTAAAGCTCTGATCTGCAGTGCCAGCATCCCATATGGATGCTGGTTCAAGTCCTGGATGCTCCATTTCCAATCCTGCTCTCTGCTGTGGCTTGAGAAAGCAGTTGAAGGTGGCCCAAATGCTTTGGCCCCTACACCTGCTTGGGAGACCTGGAAGAAGCTCCTGGCTCCTGGCTCCTGGCATTGGGTCAGTACAGCTCTAGTCCTGGCAGCCATCGGGGGAGTGAACCAGCAGATGGAAGACCTTTCTCTCTCTCTGCCTCTGCCTCTCTGTAACTCTGCCTTTCAAATAAATAAATAAATAAACAAACATTTTTAGTTTAATTTTGATTAGTTTTTAACTGATTCAATGTGATTTGTAGACATAATTCTAAGAACATAATGATATTCCCTTCCTCTCTCCCCAACTCTCCCTCTTGCTCTTTTTCCTTCTTCCTTTCTTTCTTTTTCAGTTTTTGAAATAGCATATTTTAAATTTACATTACAGTAAAAAGGCTTAGTACTTTGCCAAATAAGAAATTTAGCAAGTAAAAAGAAAAACACTGTAGTTTACTGGGAATGTAGACAATGGCTATAAACAATAATTGAAGGAAAAATGACCATCACACCCATATACAGTGAATTTTAAAACTATAGTAAAACTATAGTAGCATAACATTCTTAACCATTAGCTTGACAAAGGTATAAAACAAAGTATACAAAACTATATTACAGCAATACTGATACACACAGACTTTTCATTCTTTGTTTTGTTTTTGTTTGTTTTTTAAATTTTAGCTCCCACATATAAGGGAGAAGCTGTGGTATTTGGTTTTTTGGGGTCTGCCTTATTTCACTCAATACAATATATTCCAGTTGCATCCGTTTTGCTGCAAATAGTAGAATTTTGTTGTTTTTTCAGAGCTCTATAACACTCTAGTGTGTATATATCACATTTTCTTTATCCATTCGGACACCTTGGTTGATTCCAAATTTTGGCAACTGTGAACAGTGCTGCTATAAACATTGTGGTGCAACTATCTCTGATAAATTGTGTTCAAGTTTTGGGTATGAACCCAATAGTGGGATTGCTGGATCACATGGCAAGTCTATTTCTAGTTTTTTAAGAAGTCACTACATTGTTTTCCACAGCGACTGCACTAACTTATATTCCCACCAACAGTGCAGAAGTGTTCCCCCTTTGTCCACTTCCTTGCCAGCTTTGTTACTCTCTGTTTTAGATTTTAGTCATTCTGACAGGGGTGAGGTGATACCTCATTGGGTTTTGATTTGCATTTCCCTGATGGCTGGGTGATGTTCACATTTTTTTCATATATTTGTTGGCCATTTCCATTTCTTCTTTTGGGAACTGTTTATTGAAGTCCTTTGCCCATTTCTCAACTGGATTGGATGTTTTTTGTTGTTGAGTTTTCTAAATAGCTGTTATTTGGGATATTAATCCTTTGTCGAGTGGTCTGGAAATATTTTTCCCATTCTGTTGGATATCTCTTCACTCTATTGATGGTTTCCTTTGCTGTGCAAAAGCTTCTGAGTTTTACATAGTCCCAATTGTTTAGTTTTGCTTTTGTTTCCTGTGCTACGAGGTTCTTGTCCTAGAAGTTATTCCAATGTCTTGGAATGTTTCCCCTGTGTTTTTTTTCCAGCATCTTCATAGTCTGAAGTTTTAAATTTAGGTCCTTGATCCATCTTGAGTTGATTTTTGTATATGGTGAGAGATATGGATCTAATTTTATTTTTTTTACATATACTAGCACCGTTTGTTAAAGAGATTATTCTTACTCCACTTTTGTCAAAAACATTTCAGGCAGGGAAGGCCAAGACACTGGCAAATAATGATCTACATGAAGGATCTCTGTGAGTGAGATCCCAGCGGAAAGAAGGGGTCATCAAAGAAGGAGGTACTTTTCTCTGAAGGGAGGAGAGAACTTCCATATTGCTTATGGCCCTGTCTAAATACTGAAGGAGTTTGTGGACTCAAAAGGCTTCCATAGCCTAGGCAGCCCATGACAAGAGCCTCAGGTGATCACTGACATCATAAATAAGAGTGTCAATTGTTAAATCAACAAGAGGAGTCACTGTGCACTTACTCCCCATGTAGGACCTCTGTCCTTAATGAATTGTATTATGAGAATTAACAGTAAAACTTGTCTTCAAACAGTATTTTATACTTTGTGTGTCTGTGTGGGTGCAAATTGTTGAAATCTTTACTTAGTATAGAGTTGGTATTTTATATAGAGATAATTAAAAATGAATCTTAATGAAGGATGGGAGAGGGAGTAGGAAGTGGGACAGGAGTGGGGGTGGGAGGGCAGGTGTGGGGGGAAGAACCTCTGTAATCCTAAAGCTGTACCTATGATATTGGTAATTATTAAATAAAAGCTAAAAAACAAAAAAAAAACCAACCAGTTGATGGGGTCATCTTTGTGGCATAACGGGTTAAGCTGATGCCTGCAATGCTAGCATCCCCTTTGGGCACTGGTTCAAGTGCTGGCTGCTCCACTTTCAATCCAACTCCCTACTAATGTGCTTGGGAAAGCAGAGAATATCCTAAGTCCTTGGACCATGTACTCATGTGGGAGACTCAGATGAAGCTCCTGTCTCCTGACTCCTGGCTTCGGCCTGATCCAGCCCCAGCTTTGGTGGCCATTTTGGAAGTGAACCAGTGGGTGGAAGATCTCTCATTCTCTCCCTCTTTCTCTGTAACTCTGCCTTTCAAATAAATCAAATAAATCTTTTAAAAAAAATCAGTTAGCTGTATGTATACAGATTAATTTCAGGGTCTTTGTGATTCTATATAAATTTTAGGATTGTGTTTTCTAATTCTGTGAAGACTGTCATTGGTATTTTGATAGGTATTGCATTGAATCTGTAGATTACTTTAGGTAGTATAGACATTTGAATGATGCTGAGTCTCCCAATTCATGAACAAGGAATATCTTTCCACTTTTTTGTGTGTCCGTGGTGATTTCTTTCATCAATGTTTGATAATTTTCATTGTAGAGATTTTTGGTTGTGTTTAAATATTTGATTTATTTTTTGTGGCTATTGTGAATGGGATTTCCTCCTTGATTTCTCCTTCTATGAGTTCATTCATACACAAAAAGCTACTTTTTTTTTTTGCATGTTTCCATTTCACTCACCTTCTGTAGTAGAAAGCTAAAAACTAAATTATCCAGATTCTTTTGAAGTGAATGTTCTTGCTGACAATTATGTTCCCCTAAAAGAAAATACCTGTAGGGGCCGGCACGGTGGCCTGCGGTGCTGGGATCCCATATGGGCACCGGTTCGTCCCGGCTACCCAATCCAGCTCTCTGCTATGGCCTGGGAAAGCAGTAGAAGATGGCCCAAGTCCTTGGGCCCCTGCACCCATGTGGGGGACTGGAAGAAGCTCCTGGCTCTTGGGTTCAGATCAGTGCAGCTCTGGCCATTGTGGCCATTTGGGGAGTGAACCAATGGAAGAAAGACCGGTCTCTCCCTCTCACTGTAAATCTACCTCTCAAATAAATAAAATCTTAAAAAAAAAAAAAAAAGAAAATACCCATGAGAGATTTGGAAGAGATATATGAAGTAGAGGTTGTTTTCCTGCCTACCGTGGTCATTTCTTTTAGAAAAACTAAGTTGGTGGGATCCCTGAGGTATGATGAGCTCTATCCCTTGCTGTTATATTAATGTTTGCTGCTGGTACAATTTGTGGTCAGGACTCTCCCTTGACTTGATGAGGGTCTGATAGTTTGCTTTGGCTGCCTGAGCCCACTTTGCTTGCTGCTAGTGGTGGTGGCTAAACCAATCATATGATAAGCTCCAGCAGTCCTCTGCGCATTCCCACATTAGAGGCTCGTCTCAGCCTCTGAGTGTGGATAGCTCTGCCTGAAAGATGTGTCTTTACAGTGACTAGGTGTTTCACTGACACATCCCCAGCTTCATGGTTGGGTGGTAGCAGTGGCTTCCTGTTTCTGAGTCACTTCAATGCTGGCATGACTTTAAGCCAATAGTCTTCCAGTCTCTTAACTTTTGTTCCTCCAGCCTATCTCCTTTCAACAGATTTTATAAGCAACTAATTCCCTATACTAAATCCATTTCTACTTGATATGCTTGAAATAATTTCCTTTTCAAGTGCTGAAGTCAGGTTAATAAGTCCATGTTTTCCATGTGACTCATGTTCTCAGATAAATATCATTCTAAGCTGTAGGAAATGCAGCAATATAGAGACCTCCACATATCTTCTATGAGATGCCATGTTCCCAAGCTGTCTGCCACATCAAGGAGGAACACATGGCAAAACCTCAATACTCAGGATTATACCTAGAGCTTCTGTCTGTCCTCATCTAAGGTATTATCTCTATAAAGCCATTTCTTTTGTTATAGACATTTGCTCTAGTTCTCCAATGTTACACACCACACACACAAAAACACTCACATACTCCATCTTTGCTTCAATATCTCTGCCATCTGCCTCTTACTCTCTATCATAGCATGCTGATCATTTTAAAATGTTTGTCTATCCTCATTATTTCTCATCTCCCTTGAATTCCTCAGTCTTTTTCATTCCAAGTTTATCCTCACCACCACAAAACTAGTCTTGACAAGATCATCAACCATCTCCATCTGCCATCAGACAATGTTTCTCTGCTCTTTCTAATTTGACCTCTTAGAAACATTGGGTATAGCTGACTATTTCCTCTTCTGGCCACATTTGATTTCCAAAATACCACATCCTCTTGGCTTTTCTCCCATCTGTTTGCTTACTCATTTTCAGTCCCAATAGCTGCTTTGCCCATTTTATGCTGTTTTTCTACATGTTGTTGAACCTCAATGTTCAGTTCCTAAACCTCTTCTTCATCTTTCAAGGTTTCTTTACCTTTTGTTCTTTATCTTCTAGATAAATACTTACATGGTACTTGCTAATGTACCATGTAAGTAAAACTCTCAAGTTTTGTATATAATACTATTTCCACTGAATTTCTCCAGACTTCTATATCCAACTGCTTGTTGAATGTCTCCACATGGATGCCAAGTAAATATTTCTTTTTTTTAACTTTTATTTAATAAATATAAATTCCCAAAGTACAGCTTCTAGACTACAGTGGCTTTTTCCTCTCATAACCTCCCTCCCACCCACAACCATCCCATCTTCCACTCCCTCTCCCATCCCATTCACATCAAGATTCATTTTCAATTATCTTTATATACAGAAGATCAATTTAGTATATACTAAGTAAAGATTTCAACAGTTTGCACCCACACAGACACACAGAGTATAAAGTACTGTTTGAGTACTAGTTATACCGTTAATTCACATAGTACAACACATTAAGGACAGAGATCCTACATGGGGAGTAAGTGCACAGTGAGTCCCCTTGTTGATTTAACAACTGAAACTCTTGTTTATGGCATCAGTAATCACCCTAGGCTCTTGTTATGAGTTGCCAAGGCTATGGGAGTCTTTTGAGTTCGCCAACTCCGATCTTATTTAGACAAGGTCATAGTCAAAGTGGAAGTTCTCTCCTCCCTTCAGAGAAAAGTACCTTCTTTGATGGCCTGTTCTTTCTGCTGGGATCTCACTCACAGAGATCTTTCATTTAGGTCATTTTTTTTTGTTTTTTTTTTTTGCCACAGTGTGCCAATAAATATTTCAAACTTAAAATTTCCCAAAATAAATCATTCACTTTCTCCATTAAAATCTGCCTCTCTTCTGTCTTGCCTATCCTCATAAATATCATGCATCTAATTCTTCTACTCACAACCCCCAAAGTCATCTTTACTTCTCCTTTCCCTTTACGGGTCACACCTACTTTGCCAGCCATATGCCGCAGACTATTCATTTATCTCCATCTCATGTCACTCTAAGCTACCATTAACTGTCAATGGGACTACCACAATGCTTTGGAGAAACTCTCCTTCATTTTGTTCATTGCTTGTTCTACAACCCAGCCTAAATACAGAAAATAGAATCAGAAAACTTTTTTGAAACATATTTAACCAGTTACTGCCCAGTTAAAAGCCGTCTATGGTTCTTCTAATACTGAGGCCCAAATTCTCTTTTACTTTTCCACAGAATAACACAATGTGGTCCTTGCTAAACTTACAATCACATAACTCATTGACTGCACACCACACACAATGGCTTTCTGTTTTGTTCTTTGGAATCAAGATTGTTCTTAGCATGTCATTATATTTCAGCTTGAAATACTCTTCTTCACATTCTTCACTTATTTCTTTCCTTTTAATCATTTTGGTCTAATGCCACTTTCTTCATGGACCATTGTATTTACACTAACAACAGCTGAAATGACCAACACTGTTTATTTCCTTTGGAGTACTGACTAAAATATGAAATCACTTTTATTAATTTAACTTTTTATTAAATGTAAGCTAAGAAAAACAATGAACCTAATTGTCTCTTTTCTCTCCTCTATCCACAAAACCTAGTATAGTGCCTGGGACAAAGATTGTATTCAAAATACATTTGTTATAAGAAAATTCATGTCTTCTCATTTCCAGAGTAAACATTTTTTTCACCAAGACCAACAAAAGATGATTGTGAATAATTCATTTGTAATTTGTGAATGTTAGTTACTTTCACCCTTCTCTTGTGTCTCCATTGTGTATTAGTTATCTTCACTAATGGGTATTTTGTTATCAACATTACATTTAAAATATCTCTTGTATCAATTTTTGAAAAAACGTCATTTCATCTTTCTCATAGCTAATGTTAATCTGTTCATCTTTTTATTACTGGCAATGTTTTCTTAAATCCCTTATCTGTAGTGGTATCCTAATTTCAGAATTTTTTTCTTGTTTGTGAAATATTCTTTAGTGGATGAAGTTGGAAGTCAAAAAACACAATTTTAAATTCTAACTGGGTGATTTTCAGATAAATAATGTAAGCTTGGGATTCAGTTTCTTCATCTGCTGAATTCAAGTTTGAATTAGAAGGTTCCCAAGGTTTTCAGGCAAATTGTTCTAGGATGTTAAAGTAAAGCAGGAGATGAGACACCTGCATGAAAATAAGGGTTAAAACTGAGAAGTCATGAAAAAGATAATGAGATATAAATATCAAGAAGGAAACTTTAGTCATACCCTTACTACTTCTCAGTCATCTAATAATATCTTGTATTTTATCATCCTGGATTACATTGTGGTTTAGAATATCGCAATACTCAAATGCTAAGGTAGGTCACCACCATGACAATAGCATTACATAACACCTTTCATCTTAGGCTCCCAAATCACTCTGTAAACATCAATTAAATCTCAAAACTTCCCTATGCTAGTATTATTGCACCCATTTAACAGATGGAAAACTGAGCCATATTCTTATTCAAACCATAAACCCAAGCTTTCTCATTTTAAACCAGTCGACTTCTTTAAGTTAATAATTAATATGTTAGCAGAGACCTGGGATTGAATTTAATAAATGAGAGTTTCTGTATGTGCTATTGTCATGCCTGTGGGTTTATAAAGTTATGTGTGGTGTCTGTGAATTTGTGTGGGTGTATATATGGAGTATGGGTGGGTATGATTATAAATGTATATAGTCTGTGGGAAAACTGAGTATGCATGAGTATGTGTCTGCATAAATACAAAGTTACACGCTTTGTAGATGTCTAAGTTTTCTTTTTTTCTTATTTACTACTTTTTAAATTCCTTAGCTGCATTTAACACTTCTGGCATTTCCTTGAATACTTTTTAATGCTATTTTTGGATTCTGACATTCTCCACAATTTCTACTTTCTCTACCAATCTCAGAGTTTTGCCCTCCAACATTTTTGCTCGCCCCACATAATCACTTTGGTGCTTTGTGTTCCTTCCCATTGTTACCTTGATTTTCCCTATACTGATATTGCCCAAATCTGTTCCTGCAGCTTGACATTCATCCCTAAGTGTCTCCACTGATTTGTAAACACCTCTCTGTTTAGAAGTCCCACCACTAGCCTAATCTCAGCATATCTGGGAGTACGCTCATCACTGAACCCTCCCTCCACTGCAGACTAACCCTCTTTTTCTTACTGTACTCAGGAGAGTTTGCCAACTACTTAGACAGAAAATACAAGAATTCAGGATTGACTCCTGTTCTCCTTTTCCCCACTTTCTACAAACAAATATTTAGTAAATCACGCTTTCAAACTAAAATTCTAGTTTTAATGTCTCCCAGCTCCTGATTGTTCTTAAAAGTCTTGCCATCTCCTTACAATAGGTCACCATTATCTACTGCCTATATCACAACATAAGCCTTCTAAGAAATTCTCTAGTCTGAAGTTAATGTGGGTTTCATAAAAAAAAAAAATTGATCTCATTTCTCCCCATAAAGCCCTTTAGTGCTCCACACTACTGTCCTACTACAATTGAACCCAGTCTTTACATGATTTCCAAGATTCTGTTTTCTGCTCACCATAATTATCACTTGTTATTTTTCTTTTCAAATTCTACCAACAATAATTTTATAAAGAAATCTTAAATATACAAATAGCATGCACATACATTTTTTCTTGAAATTGAATGTTTGTTTTTTCTTTTTAAAAAAGACTTATTTATTTGAAAGACAGTTACACACACACACACACACACAGAGAGAGAGAGAGAGAGATCATCCATTCACTGGTTCACTCCTCAAATAGCTCCAACAACTAGGGCTGGACCAGACCGAAGCCAGAAGTGAGGAGATTCCTCCAAGACTTGCATATGGCTGCAGGGGGCCATGCACTTGGGCCATCTTCCACTGCTTTCCAGGCACATTAATAGGGAGCTGGATCAGAAGTGGAGCATCCGGGACTTGACCTAGCACTCATAAGGGATTATGGCATCGCAGGCAGTGGCTTTACTTGCTACACCACAGGACTGGCCCCTCCATAATTTTCCCACCTTTTTCTTGGCTAATTCCTATTTTTCCTTCAGGACTCACCTCAAGTCTTCCTCTGTGAACCTTCACATGTTTTTCAAGGCATCCATCTATGTGCTCTCAGAACTTGCTGTGTATAGGCTATTATGTGGTATTGGTATTACGTTCTTCTGATTTCTTTGCTGGATTTTTAAGGTTGGAGGACTAAGAAATGGAGTCTATTTTTGGAACACTGTATCCCAGCTTTGGTCTATTCCTGACATATAATAGATGCTTTGTGAATAAAAAAAAAAAGATGCTTTGTAAATATTTATTGAACAGTTGACTAACAGAATGAGTGACCACACTGAGCTTGTATAAGTCAGTCTGTGAAGTCACTGTTGTAGGCAGCTTGTGGGAATCAGAAAGATCTAAGGAAAATGGGCCAAAGGTATATTCCTCTAAGACTGTGTAATCCAGGAGCAGCAGATCACTCAGTTTAAATCGTGTGTTCTAATAGAGGAATATTCATTATGGTCTTACATCACCCTCCTATTGCATAGCTATTGTGACACTAAAGTGATGAGTCTGCCCTCATGTGTGGTTTGTGAAAAACATTTTTTTTTTTTTGACAGGCAGAGTGGACAGTGAGAGAAAGAGAGAGACAGAGAGAAAGGTCTTCCTTTTGTCATTGGTTCACCCTCCAATGGCCACCGCGGCTGGCGCACTGTGGCTGGCGCACCGCGCTGATCCGAAGCCAGGAGCCAGGTGCTTCTCCTGGTCTCCCATGCGGGTACAGGGCCCAAGCACTTGGGCCATCCTCCACTGCACTCCCGGGCCACAGCAGAGAGCTGGCCTGGAAGAGGGGCAACCAGGACAGAATCCGGCGCCCCGACCGGGACTAGAACCCGGTGTGCTAGGCTGAGGATTAGCCTATTGAGCCGCGGCGCCGGGAAAACCATCTTCTTGTATTCGCAGTCCTGTTTATCAGTAAACTCAGGTGGGAGAGGGCCCTTCCCTGCTCCACAAGATGAAAAATCCATGACACTATGAGGAATAGCTACATGTGTAGGCTTAGAAATCCTTCTCCAAACAATCCAAGTCATTTTTCCTGAAGCAAGGAATTGCCAACGCCTGGGATCCACCTCCTTAAGTACTGAGGCCAGGCCATTTTTAGGTCTGATAGGTTCATGGGCGGGTAGTCAGTAGGGATTTTTTGAGAGAGGTATAGATTGAGTGTAGATGTGAAGGGTGAGACTTCTTTTTATTTTTTTAAAGTATTTATTTATTTTATTTGAAAGAGTTACAGAGAGAGAAGGAGAGGCAGAGAGAGCGAGAGGTCTTCCATCTGCTGGTTCACTCCCCAGTTGACTGCAATGCCCAGAGCTGCACTGATCCAAAGTCAGGAGCCAGGAGCTTCTTCCAGGTCCCCCACACAGGTGTAGGGGCCCAAGGACTTGGGCCATCTTCTACTGCTATCTCAGGCCACAGCAGAGAGCTGGATCAGGAGTGAGACTTCTTGTTCATTTCAAGGCAACTCATGGCATTGGCCCTGGTGGGAAAGGAAGGGCAGGCAGTGGAGGACAGATGCCTAGAAACAGAAGTCAGCTGTGGATATCTAAGGTCCTCTGACGATGCTATTACATTTGTGTCTGGACGATGTAGGTTGTTATGAAGTCTATTTGTCAAGAAGGAACATACATTTTGTTTAATAGCTTAACAATCCACTTCACAGCCCTTAACTTTATACATATGGATCTTCAGTTATGTACTTTCACAGTCTCCATATTTTTTTTCTAAGCACTAGAAACTTTAAAATTTATTTTATTTTTTAACTGTGTATATTTATGGAGTACTATGACATGTTTCATTACATGTATACATTGGGTAATATCCAACCAGAGTGATTCTAGTTATTTTTCAAGTATTTAATATTTCCTTATAGTGAATTCACCCAAAATTCCACTTTAAGGTGTTTTTTTTTTTTATCTATATAGAGTGAACAAATTTCATGTATTTCCTATATACAGATTTAGGAGCATAGTGATACTTCACACTCCAACCCACCCTCCCACCCATGCTCCTACCCTCCTTCCTCCTTTTCTTATAATTTTTACAATAACATATTTTAAGTTTATTTTATAATCATAACCTTAAGGTTTTTTATTTAAAAAGATGTGTTTATTTATTTGAAGTGCAGAGTTACAAAGAGAGAAAGAGATACATACATACACACATACAGAGAGAGAGAGAGAGAGAGAGAGAGAGAGAAATCTTCCATCCACTGGTTTTCTCCCCAAATGGCCACAGCAGCTGAGCCAAGCTGAAGCTAGGAGCCTGGAAATCCATCAGGGTCTCTCACGTGGATGACAGGGGCCCAAGCATTTGGACGATTTTCTGTTGCTTTCCTAGGAGCAGGGAGCTGGGTCAGAAGTGGAGCAGCTGGGACTTGAAACTGCACCCAAATGTCATAGGTGGTGGCTTACGCCACTGTGCCACAATACCAGCCCCTCTTCTAAATTTTTACTTAAGTAGAGAAATATACAGTAAATTGGTATTATTGATAGTTACCCTACTGTGCAATAGAATTCCAGGACTTCTTACTCCTATGTAGCTGTAACTAGTATGTGCCAACCTTTCCCCACCCCTGTCCTTTCTCCCCAGTCTCTGGTATCTACCCTTGTGTCGGTAACTTCTATGAGATCATCGACTTTTTAGATTCCACATATGAATGTGATCACGTGATACTCAACGTTCTGTGTTTGGCTTTTTTCAGTTAACATAATGACCTCCAGATCCATCTATTTTGTTGCAAATGGTAAGATTTTATTCTTGCTATGGCTGTGTAATATCTCCTTGTGTTTATGTACAACCTTTTCTTTATTAATTCACCAGTGAGTAGTCACAGTTCCATTTCTTGTCTGTTGTGAATTTTGCTGCAATAAACATGGCAGTGCTGATGTCTCTTCAACAGCTGAATTTCATTTCCCTTGGATAAATATGTATGTATAAATAACGTATGTGTACTGGATCATGTGGTAGTTCTATTTTTAACAGAACTATTTTTCTCAATGGCTGTACTAATTTAAATTCCCACCAACTGTGTGCAAGGGTTCCCTTCTCTCCACATTCTCACCAACACTTGTTATATTTTGCCTTTTTGAAAGTGACCAGTTGAACTGGGAGTTGAACTCTCATTATGATTTTGGTTTGCATTTCCCTGTTGCACAATGATGTTGGGCATTTTTTTATTTTTTAAACTTTAATAAATATAAATTTTGAAAGTACAACTTTTGGATTATAGTGCTTTTTCCTCCCTTAACCTCCCTCCCACGTGCAACCATCCCATCTTCCACTCCCTCTCCCATCCCATTCACATCAAGATTCATTTTCAATTCTCTTTATATGCAGAAGATCAACTTAGTATATACTAAGTAAAGATTTCAACAGTTTGCTCCCACACAGACACACAGAGTATAAAGTACTGTTTGAGTACTAGTTATACCATTAATTCACGTAGTACAACACATTAAGGACAGAGATCCTACATGGGGAGTAAGTGCACAGTGAGTCCCCTTGTTGATTTAACAACTGACACTTATTTATGATATCAGTAATCACCCTGGGCTCTTGTCATGAGTTGCCGAGGCTATGGAAGCCTCTTGAGTTCACAAACTCTGATCTTACTTAGACAAGGCCATAGTCAAAGTGTAAGTTCTCTCCTCCCTTCAGAGAAAGGTACCTCCTTCATTGATGGCCCGTTCTTTCTGCTGGGATCTTGCTCACAGAGATCTTTCATTTAGGTCATTTTTTTTTTTTTGCCACAGTGTCTTGGCTTTCCATGTCTGAAAAATTGTCATGGGCTTTTTAGCCAGATCCAAATGCCCTAAGGGCTGACTCTGAGGCCATTGTGTGCTGTTTAGGGCATCTGCCATTCTATGAGTCTGCTGTGTATCCCGCTTCCCATGTCCAACGGTCTCTCCTTTTTAATTCTTTTTTTTTTTTTTTTTTTTTTTTTTTAAGATTTATTTGTTTATTTGAAAGTCAGAACTACACAGAGAGAGGAGAGGCAGAGAGAAAGAGAGGTCTTTCGTCCCCTGGTTCACTCCCTAGATGGCTGCAACGGTTGGGTCAGAGCTGTGCCGATCCGAAGCCAGGAGCCAGGAGCTTCTTCTAGGTCTCCCACACAGGTGCAGGGATTGAGGACTTACGCCATCTTCTACTGCTTTCCCAAGCCATAGAAGAGAGGTGGATCGGAAGAGGAGCAGCTGGGACTCAAACCGACACTTAAGGCCAGGGCGTTAACCCACTGGGCCACAGTGCAGGCCCTTCTCTTTTTTATTTCTATCAGTTATTATTAACAGACACTGGTCTTGTTTATGTGATCCCTTTGACACTTAATCCTATCTTTTTAAATTAACCTGTTGGCTATTTGTATGTCTTCCTTTGAGAAATGTCTCTTTAGAGCCATTGCAGTTTTAACTGGATTATTATTTTTTTTTCTACTATCAAGTTGTTCAAGTTTCTTACATATTCTGGACATTAACCTCTCATCAGATGTACAGTTTGTAAATATTACCCCCCATTCTGTAGGTTGTTTATTCACTTTATTGTTTGCTGAGCAAAAGCCCTTTAGGTTGATGAAATCCCATTGATCTACTTTTGTTTTTATTTCCTGTACTTTTGGTGCATGATCTAGAAAATCCTTGCCCATTCCAGTGTCCTGAAGTGTTTTCATTACGTTTTCTTCTAATGATCTTGAAGCTTCACGTCTCACATTAAGGTATTTCGCACATTTCGAGTTGATTTTTTTTCCATGTATTATATGGATCTTCAATTACACTCTATTACAGTGTCTAGTTTTTAGGGGTTTTCTTGCTATTCACAGGTTTTTTTTTTTTTTTCAACGCATGGAAACAGTGGTAGTTTTTTGAGAATGCCTGTGTGAACGGTGAGGAGGCTATCTTTGTCACCAGCAGGATGTTCCAAATGGACTAAAGACATTGTCCTTAACAATTAGTAAGTGGCTGAAGTATTCGGAAAGATTCAGATTATCTATCCTCAAAGGAACCATTAGAATTTAAATTTAAACTTGTAAAGTTCAATTATGAATTTTATAATTTTGACTTCAATGCTATGAAATTTTAAAAGCCATTTATAGCAATCTGCTTTGTAGTGGCTGAAATATGGAATGTTTTGCTGCATTATTTACCCCTGTGGAGCATGTTTCATTGACCTCAATAAAACTCCCAAGTATAAAGCGCATACTTACGGTGAGATAAAAACAATTTATATATTTTTAAGGAAGTTATTTTCAAGAAGACTTGACATTTTGTAGGACCCTTTTTGTTTTTTGCACAGCATATTGTGGAACTAATTATTAAAATGAGTTGATTTTTGATAACTATAATATTTTATATCAACAGAAAAATGTATTTCCATTATACCGTAAGGCAAAGCATAGTTTTCATCATAACACAGATGACCAACAGCCCATAGGCTGTATCCATCTTTTGACTAATGACAATGAAAATATGTCAATAAAGTCCTTGCTGTTGATTTTAATGGTAAGGCAAAGACTGAAGATACTTCAAATCACATCCTGTTTTCTTTAACTCCTTTTTTTCTAGGAGTATTATGTTTCAGAGCATCTCATCATTCCAAAATTCTCTGCTTGTAAAAAGGAAGTCAGAGTTATTTTATTGTTTTGTGTGAATCAGTTTTATTTTGGTACAAGGATGTTATTTATTTATTGAACAATAATTTATTTTTTGAACTCATTAAGAATTTTATAAATACTAACTCATTTAGGTCTGACAACACTTTGAAATAGGTATTAATATCCTCATTCTACAGATGAGAAAACATGAGCAAAAAGAGGTTAAGAAACTTGCCCAAAGTCACTACCATATTTTTAATTACAAAGCAGAGCAAGGGCTTAAACATTAGCAGCCCATTTCTAATGAGATGGCCTTAAGAACCACTCAATGGCCTAAAAGACCATTTAGTTCTTCAGGACATGAATCATGCGGCTTATTTAGAAACCAAGAATGTAAAAGTATAATTTTTAGCAACTAAAAGTCACTAAATGAGCAATTGCTGACTTGACAGCTTAGAAGAGATTTATTTTTGCATTGTATAAATTACGTTTTTGAAAATTTCTAATATAATATCTTCAAACTTCTATGAATGCTATACATTATAACTTGAAGGCAATATAACCAGAGAAAGAAAAGAGTACATGAAGCTGTATTGCTTTATTTTTTAAATTTTTTTAAAGATTATTTATTTATTTGAGAGGTAGAGTTACAGACAGTGAGAGAGAGAGGCAGAAAGGTCTTCCTTCCATTGGTTCATTCCCAGATGGCTGCAATGGCCAGAGCTGCGCCGATCCGAAGCCAGGATCCAGGTGCTTCTTCCCGGTCTCCCACGCGGGTGCAGGGGCCCAAGAACTTGGGCCATCCTCCAGGGCTTTCGGAAGTCATAGCAGAGAACTGAATTGAAAGAGGGGCAGCCAGGACTAAAACTGGCGCCCATATGGGATGCTGGCGCCGCAGGTGGAGGATTAATCTACTGTGCCACAGCGCCGGCCCTTGTATTACTTTAATTAAAAAAAATAAAAAAGATGAGTTATACTTTAAGAAATTTATGATAATACAGTGATCTGTAAAGATTTCCTTTCTTAACTTGCTATTGTTAGAGAGATGTCATGTTTTAAAATATATATAAACAGCAGCAGCCACCACTATAGGCACCTGTATTTCATATCTAAAATGCAAATGAATGAGTGAGTTTCAGTGACCTTGTTAAAATGAATCTATTTAGCCGAAAGAAACAAATCTTAACGGAGAAAGTAATACTGAAATGTTTTATTCTGCAATAGGTGTGCACATTTCCCTTAGCTACTGAGGTAGCTCAGGTTTATCTTTAAGACAACTACGTGTGCTGTGAAGTGAGTTACCTGCTTTCCATTTTAGCTGTCTACATAACAATTACTTCACGTTCTTAGAAAGATTTAAAATGCATGTTACACAAGTTTTGCCTATAATTGATTCTAAAAGAATATAATCTGTAAGTATACATAACGGGCATTCACCTACTTGATTATACAAAAAAATCCATTTCACATTATATGACTTCATTTTGCAACCCAATAGCTAAAGGAAATGTTATGAATTTCCAATACAATACAAATGGCATTTCATAATCTATACAGTAAGAACTGTTCTTGAATGTTAAGATGGCTTCTATATTCTCCTCCAGTATAAACACAGAAGAATATTATTTGGCCTAGATCAGTTCCTCTTATATAAATTAGACTGGAAAATTGCATCAGCTTTATTTAGAAATATCCACAAGAGAGATACTCTGATTATTGAGGTCATTGCTGTGACTACAGTAGTGACTTAAAAGCCATTCTCAGAGTTAGAAACTTTGTTATGGAAAGTAATTAAACTTAGCCAAAATTAGGAGAAATTCTAGATAAAAACTAAAAAAACTTTTGTGTTTCTAAAATCAATACATAAAAGAAAATAAACAAAATGTATTTTAATTGCAAATTACATTTTGTCCATAAGAATATTGCAGTTATATTACTTTCTTCCAAATAAAAAATACTGCTTTTTGCAGTGTTAAAGGTGACATATGTTTACCTCTGCTTGAGAGGGAAGCAACACAGATAATTTAAATACAGATGGTGACTTGTCTCACTCACTCACACACACACCCCTTCATATATATGTGTGTGTATGTGTATATATGTATACATATATGTGTATATATACAGAAATATTCTGAACCATCTACTATTTTCTGCTTTTATTAGAATGTTGAGGCCGGCGCCGCGGCTCACTAGGTTAATCCCCTGCCTGTGGCGCCGGCACACCAGGTTCTAGTCCTGGTCGGGACGCTGGATTCTGTCCCGGTTGCCCTTCTTCCAGGCCAGCTCTCTGCTGTGGCCCGGGAGTGCAGTGGAGGATGGCCCAAGTCCTTGGGCCCTGCACCTCATGGGAGACCAGGAGGAAGAACCTGGCTCCTGGCTTCGGATCAGCGCGATGCGCCGGCCACAGCATGCCAGCCGCGGTGGCCATTGGAAGGTGAACCAACAGCAAAGGAAGACCTTTCTCTCTGTCTCTCTCTCTCTCACTGTCCACTCTGCCTGTTAAAAAAAAATGTTGAGAGATGAGTTTTAAAAGAGGTATTTTAGAACAACAGATCTCAGGCATTTGGACTTCACTAAATTAAGATCTTGCTTCAACATCTAAGTATGTATGTGATATGCATAATCTGGATACCAACATTTGATTACCATATTTTAATTTTACTAATGAAAGCCATGAAAAAAATGCAAAGCTTAAATGTTCTATTGCAGTATCATTGCCATTTCATTGGTGGTCAAAGAATGGTCGACGTCACTAAGAAGGACATAATCTAAGAAATGGGATAGTTCGGGGCCAGCACTGTGTCGCAGTGGGTTAATGCCCTAGCCTGAAGTGCCGGGATCCATATGGGCACCGGTTCAAGACGCGGCTGCTCCACTTCCCATCCAGTTCTCTGCTGTGGCCTGGGAGGGCAGTGGAGGATGGCCCAAGTCCTTGGGCCCCTGCATTCACTGGGAGACCCAGAAGAAGCTCCTGGCTCTTGGCTTCGGATCTGTGGCCACCTGGGGAGTGAACCAGCAGATGGAAGACCTCTCTCTCTCTCTGCCTCTCCTCTCTCTGTATAGCTCTGACTTTCAAATAAATAATAGCTCTTTGTAAAAACACAACAGACATCTTTATACCATTTCCTATAAAAAAAAATGCTTTGTGCCCTTCTTTGGTTTCACGAATTAGAAAATAGGATTTAATTCCCTATCTTAAATTAAATGTCTTTAGTTTCCTCTCTGTCCCTCTTTTATTCACTCACTCCATTTACACAGCATTATAGAACATGTATGATGTTCCAGGACTTATTTTAGGTATCAGGAATCCACAATGGAAAAGAGAGAAAATTCTTGCTTTCGTGGAGCTCACTTTTAGTAGGCTTTAGCCTTTGTGGCGCTTGCTTTTAGTAGGCTGTATTACACAGTCAGATTGGTTGTGCCATCATATACCATTAAATATCATCCCAATGTATGTACTTTTCCATTCTTCTGCAGTCACCATCATCTCTCGTCTATTTTATTGCAAAGGTCTCCTAAATCTTGCTGCCATGTTCTGGCCTAAATTTATTATTCTCAAATTAGCCAAAAAGATCAGTTTAACGTGTCTCCCATGCTTCAAATCCCTCAGAGCTTCTCATTTTTGGTAACTTTTGAATCTGCTGTTGCACTGAAGGTAGTGGGGTCTGGTCCCCTCCTATCTCATCTGACAACTCAGCTCTAAAATTGAGTCACTTTGTCTTTCTGTCATTCTTACCTCCAACACTCATTCTTATTTCAGTGTCTTTACATTATGTGCCTCTCTGCTATTTTCCAAGACCTGTAGGAAGTTTACAACTGCTTACTAAAATGTTACAGGACAGTATTACCACACATAAAAAGAAAAAAATCGAAGAGTTAGTTTCTGAGATGGTTACTTCAGTATCTCCTTATTCTTGGAGCTTATACTTCAGTGAAGAGAGAGAGAAGAGCAAGAAAGATGATAAATGAACACAACAGACTGTGTACAAAGGGCAATCATGTTATTTATTCATTTATTTTTGATTGAGAGACAGAGAGGGAATGAGCTCCTAGTCACTGGGTCACACTGGAAATGCCTGTGAAGACTGAGGTTGGGCCAGAACAAAGCTGTGAGTCAAGACCTCAAGTGGGTGTCCAGCGTGGGCGGCAGGGATCTAAGTACTTGAGCTGCCACCAGTGCCTCCAAGGGTGTACCTCAGCAGGAAACTGGAGGCAGAGCGAGGTATTCAACCCAGATACTCCAATAACGACGGTAGAATTCTCATCCGCATCTTAACCTCTAGGGCAAACACCGGCCTCTGAAAAGTGGTAATAACCCCATGGAGAAAAGTGAACTAAAACAGGTGATAGAATGGAAGAAGAGGTTACATTTTAAATAGTGACTGTAATTTCTCAAATTTGTCAGTGTTATTATTATTATTTTTATGTTTCCATTATTTTTATTGAATAGAACAAACTAGAAAGATTCATATGTCTCAACTCTTAAGTAGTAATCTCAGTTTTTAAGTATTATAATTGATAGTTGGGATGAAGTTGGTAATGAAAACGATACAAACTATAATCAGTCTTCCACACATACTCCTTTACCACTTTATAAACCAAGAAATTATCTGAAATAATGAACAGCTCATTTCATTTTTGTTCATTCTAACAAAACTTCTTATTCTTCTATTTTATTTCCTGTGTCCTAATAGTTGCCATCATTTAATAAAGTTCAAAAATCAAGAGAATGTTTGAAATATGCAGCAAAAATAAACAATAACAATTGTGTTTAGCCATAAGTGAATTTGCTTTTCTATAAAAGATTTATTTACTTATTTGAAAGGCAGACTTATAGAGAGGGAAAGCAGAGGCAGAGAGATTTTTCATCCACTGGTTCACTCCCCAGTAATCGCAAAGGCCAGGGCTTGGCCAGGTCAAAGCCAAGAGCCAAGAGCCAAGAGCTTCATCTGGGTCTCCCACATTCTTGCAGGGGTCCAAGCACTTGGGCTATCTTCTGCTCTTTCCCAGATGCCTTAGTAGGGAGCCGGATCAGAAGTGAAGCAGCTGGAATTTGAACCAGTGCCAATATGGGATACTAGCAGGGCAGAACAGCTTAACCCACTGTACCACTATGTCACAGTGCTGGCCCCCTAATTCACTTTTAAACAAGTAAAAATCCTTTAACAAAAAGTGTATCCCAATGTGAATCAGCCTACAACATGTTGAAAAAATATTAAAATGAGAAAACTTACAATTTATAAAAAATTATATTTCCCATAAAAATTATATTTCCCATTTTCAAGAGTAGACCAGCTGCAGAAACAAGAATCCTATGTAAACTTTTAAAGAATATTTATTTTATCAGAATGCTAATGACTATTGAATCCCTTTGTGCCAACAGACATGAAATCAGTACACATGCAATTGTTATTATAGCTGATATTAAAAAACATATATCAATTGTCACTTTCTTTTCTTATTTCTAAAGCAAACTTGCCAGATTTTGGAGTTATTAGAAAATAGATTTCAATTTTCCAAAGCAATCTTTCTTTTTCTCCTTGACCTCCCCATATCTTTATACAAACACACAAACATTTTCAATAATTTCTTTCATGTTCATTTGATGTATGTGATGTGTTCTGATAGCTTCCTAAATCACTTAATAAATATTAAGATTGTTTTACTATGCATTTACAGGTTTTTTATTTGCCATGTTTTTTACCTTATAAGACTTTCTAAGCCTTTTATTCAATGGCAGTGGAATTCTCTGTCTTTGTAAATAGCTTGTATAGAAATAGCTCTAAAAATTGAATATGATTTGACAATGTAAATGTATGAACAAAACTGAGATTTCTTGTGTTCTTATATTTCTACCATCCTTTTGAATCATAAAATTTCCCTTTAATGGTCCTATTACTTTAAATTCACTAAGGTAAAAATGTGACTCTCTAAAAAATATTGCTGCAAAAAGGTTTTTTTTTAAAGATTTATTTATTTATTTGAAAGTCAGAGTTACACAGAGAGAGGAGAGGCAGAGAGAGAGGTCTTCCAACTGATTGTTCCGATGGTTTACTCCCCTAATGGCCGCAATAGCCATAGTGCAGTAGGCATGCATACAGGTTAAAATCGATTAGGTTTGTGAGCTGGAAGACCACGCCTTCACCACGCCCCTGTGTGGCCTCAAGCCCTACCTGATGCCCCTGTGTGACCTCATGCCCCTACCTGGCCACACTTGGGTGCCCACCAGCCAATTAGGTTTATTAACCACTACCCTTTGGAAGTGAGTTAAAAGCCTGGGACACGATGTGTCTCAGGTCTTCTCTTCTTCCCTGGCCTCTAGCCAGAAGGGGGCTTACTGTAGCCCTGCGCCTCCAGGGCACGTGCCTTAGGGCCACCCGCCCTAGGCTTCCTGGCCTAGATGCTCCTCCACCGGCTGGTTCCTGGTGCTCAGCATGAACCCAGATTTACCTCTCTATCTTAAATAAAGCTCTCACTCTCCTATGCAGCTTTCACACTAAATAAAAGCCTAAAAGGTACCATGCTCCCTCATTTATGGATGCTGGTATTTGGAATCCTTCTCTAAATATTAGGCAAGAACCCTCTCAGGCTTATTAATATTGGGGATTTACTAATAAGCATATGGTGATATCGTATGGCACCCCAAATTCCGATAGCATATGTGGTACCCCAGATGGTGCTACTGGGGAACTTTAACGGACCACATTTTTGTACAGATTTTAGGGGGTCATTCCCAATATTGTTGATCTGAAGCCAGGAGCCAGGAGCTTCTTCTGGGTCTCCCATGTGGGTGCAGAGGCCCAAGGACCTGGGCCATCTTCTACTACTTTCCCAGGCCACAGCAGAGAGCTGGATCAGAAGAGGAACAGCTGAGTCTCAAACTGGTGCCCATATGGGATGCTGGCGCTTCAGGCCAGGGTGTTAACCCACTATGCCACAGCGCCAGCCCCTGCAAAAAGATTTAAACCAAGCAGTATAAATTAAAATTAAAAATATTCATTTGGTCTTGGATATACATTCTAGACTATCTGCTATTGTGAAGTTTCCTTCAATCAAATATTCTCTTTTTTTAAAATTTTATTTATTTATTTATTTGAAAGTCAGAGTTACACAGAGAGAGGAGAGGAAGAGAGAGAGGTCTTCCATCTGCTGGTTCACTCCCCAGTTGGCCACAACGGCTGGAGCTGCGTGGATTCAAAGCCAGGAGCAAGGAGCTTCCTCTGGGTTTCCCACAGGGGTGCAGGGGCCCAAGGACTTGGGCCATCTTCTACTGCTTTCCCAGGCTATAGCAGAGAGCTGGATCAGAAGAGGAGCATCCAGGACTAGAACCAGTGTCCATATGGGATGCTGGTGCTTCAGGCCAGGGCGTTAACCCGCTGCACCACAGCCAACAATCAAGTATTTTCTTTGTCTTCCTCTTCTAATATTTTTCATTTAGAGAAATACTTAATATGGTCCTACTTGTTTATTTTGGCTTTTGTTGCCTGGGTTTTGGGGCTCTTGTCCAAGAAAACAGCCCCTATACCTATGTCTTAGAGTGTTTCCCCTACATTAGAAAGTGAGAAGGAAGGAGAGTGAAAGGAGAGAGGGGGAGGGAGGGAGGAAAAGAGGGAGGAAAGGAATATTATTATGTTCTTAGAACTGTATCTGCAATTGTATCTACAAATTGTTAGCAAGATGGTGCCGTCTTATCTGGGGGCCATCTCAAGCTCCCAACGCCATCTGGGACTCTGGCCCAGCCGCCACCTTGTGCAATAGGTTCGGCCTCTCCAGGACCCGACCTGGCTTTCTAGGAGTCAAGTGACTAAATGGTCCAACCCTAAGTGACAACTCCACCCCCACTCTAACGGGACTCGCTGCTTCCATTTCCTTACCTCTGCAAAGCCGTAAGAAGGCCTGTTTTTCCACATAAGCCCCCTCTCTCGCCCTCTCCCTCCAGCCTATTGGGTTTCCCCTCACCAGACAATAAACTTTAACTCCTTTAACTCTGGTGTTTCATGTGTTTTTTGGTGACCTTTCACAAATCACATTGAATCTGTCAAAAGCAAATTAAACAATAAAATTTTTTTAAAAAGTTTTTAAAAAAGGAATGTTTAATTACTTGAATAGGTCCACTTTAAATTTCTTTTGTCCTCTCAGATTGCTGTTTTCACTACCTGCCTTCTCAACTTCCCTTTTTTGATGCCACATTTTAAAATTCTGCATTTGCTTGCTTACAAACAAGAATGAAGAATGAGTGTATTTAGAATATCGCTTTCATTGTGAGGATATCCCTGGATTATTGTACACTGGATTTCAAATGAAAATTATATTTGGGTTTGTTTGATTTCCAGAAATAAGAAGGCTAAATGCTTCAGTTTCTAATGGTAATTAGTTTTCAACCCAGACAGTCTGGATAGCTACATATTTACTACCTTGTAAAGAACTATCATAACAAGCCCTTAAGCATTATTTGAAAATTAATAAACTAAAGTAGGAGGAAACCCTTTACTTTCCCATAGCAACATGAACTGAGTTATATGATTTTATTGCGAAATTTCACTTTTCAATTATAGGTTTCCTAAATTAAGAGGCTTGAAAAGCATAAAAAACAATTATTAGTTTCTTAATACTGCAGATGACTAATGCAATGAGTACACTTTACTATAAAAAAGAGCTTTCTTTTTTGTTAAAGAAAATTCCTTCCTTGAATTGCCTGAGAATAAATCCTGATTCAAAATAAATCTTGTTTCTATTATGTTAATAGAATGCATTACATATTTAAGAGGGTTTTCTGAATTAAGTAAAAATAAATCTTACACAAGAATCTTACTCCTAAGCTATTTGTAGGTTTATATTTTTATTCTCTAAAAATGAAACTTGCAAGTAGAGCAATGTAACTGCTAAAACTTGCAAATGTAGAAAAAAATCAGTAATTTGGTTTTGCTAGATAGCAATTGCTATTGATGATTATACTAGATTTAAAAGCTAAAATTTTGTATAAATTGGGTTAATTGCATAGAAGAGAGTTTGGAAGGAAAAAACTACTTAACCTACTTCTTCCCATCACAGACTGAGGGTAGAGAGTCCGTGTTAATGCTCCCGGGCAGAAGGAGAGCTGCAATGCCCACATTACCTGATCCAGGACTGTGGCTTTGGGTCATCCAGAATGCTGACATTTTTGGAGGTTTGATACCTGACTCCACGTGTATGGTGTGAGTGTATTTTTGTGCACGAGGGTGTGTATTAGGTCAACATGGGGTGTTTACTCTGTAGTACTTTATGGCATAGTGCTGAAGAGCAAGAACTTTACCAAAAACCAAGCATGTTCAAATTCTGGCTTCAATGCTTTCCAGCTGTGTGATTGGCCAAATCTACTAACCCATCTGTGACTCCACATACTCAGGAACAAAATAAATATCCCAGGATTGTTGCAAGAATTAAATGAGTTACTAGGCATGAGTTTCCAAACAGGACCTAATACACACAAGGAAGGATACCCCAGTCAAGGCACAATGAAATGATTTCAAAGGCAGCATTCACATTCTAGCAAATTCTGTTTGTACTCTTTCAAGTACTTTTTAAATATTTTGTTTCCTAAGTCTTTACATCATTAATTAGTGTTGATAAAATGGAAATAAAGAATAAGTTTAAAATAAAGAGGGAAAGTCAGCAAAGGGGATTGAGGGTATGAAGTACTGACTAGAATTGCTAAGCTGTAAAATTTAGTACTTTTAATTTTCATACCACTATCCCTGAGTTGCTATGGGTTGCTAAATGTCAATTAGGGAACGAGATACCCAAGTAAATGTTCCCGTTTTAATAGGAAAAGCTGCTAAGGGAATGGAAAGATATCAATCAATCAATCAGTTCAAAACACATTACTAAGAATCTTAAAACAGTCTGCTAGGTCCTCAATGAAGGATATACTATGAAGGATCAACAAAATTTCAGGGAAATAAAAAACTATGTAAGTTCCTATACCCCTATAAACTAGTTATCTTCCGGCCGGCTAATTCTCCACCTGCGGCGCCAGCACACCGGGTTCTAGTCCCGGTCAGGGTGCTGGATTCTGTCCCGGTTGCCCCTCTTCCAGGCCAGCTCTCTGCTGTGGCCAGGGAGTGCAGTGGAGGATGGCCCAGGTGCTTGGGCCCTGCACCTGCATGGGAAACCAGGAGAAGCACCTGGCTCCTGCCTTCGGATCAGCGCGATGCACCGGTGCAGCGCGCCTGCCGCGGCGGCCATTGGAGGGTGAACCAACGGCAAAGGAAGACCTTTCTCTCTGTCTCTCTCTCTCACTGTCCACTCTGCCTGTCAAAAAAACAAAAACAAAAACAAAAACAAAAAAAAAAAACAAACTAGTTATCTTCCACACTAACAACACAATATGTTCTCACTGTTTAGTAAGTGAATGGGATGAATGAATATTTGAATATTGCCATAACAGTCTGAACTGGGAACCAGGATGGACAAACTGGGAGCCAGAAAGACTAATATTGCTTCATGGGTGTATTTCGTTTGCCTTTCTTACTCTGTTAAAATAGAATTATTTAGTTAGAAACATTTGAAATTCTTGGGATTTCACATTTTAAAAACATGGATTTCTGGATGATCTTGAAAAACTAAAAACTCTGAAAAGAATAGGTCTCTGTTTCTGCTTGGCATCAGTTCCTAGAGGTGGACAGAGGCTGCTTCCTCAGAACAGGCAGATGATCCCATCACTCTAACTGCTTGACTCAATTCTATCACCTGCCAAGTCCCTCGTGGACTGTTTGTGTATCTCTTTCTAGAACTGCCACACGTCACTTCCTTTACAAGATTTCCTTGTAACTTACAACAAGTGAATGAACTCCTAAAACCACACAGAGGTGTTCTCTCTGATGAAAGCATGGGGACCCTTGAGTTGGGAATTAGGGTTTCTCATCCTAGACACTACTGACATAGGAGACCAGAAAATATTTGTTGTTGGAGGCTTTCTGGACGTTGTCAGATGTATAGCAACATCCTTGGCCTCTAGCCACTGGATACCTGATCATCCAATGTGACAGCTGGAAACGTTACCAGGCTTTGATAAATACAACCTATAGGGTAAAATATCCCTAATTGAGGACCACTGAGTTAGACACCATGCATCAGAAGTTATGCCAGATTTACCTTAGAAAGTTATTGGCTAACTCGCTGATTAGGAATTGGCTACAACCTTGGCACAGTGGCCAGGTTCTAGATGTAGTAGTTAGGCCACTGATTTGATAAACATAATTAAACTTAAGCTATTTAAACTTGAGGGTGATGATAATACCATGGCTTTCTACAACTACTTATTTTTGATGGAGTCCATAAGGGAAAAGAAGCATAATTAATGAAGTGATGTTGTACAATGCAACATTCTGCACATGGTAACAGCTGGACAGCATTCATATGCTAACAATTCATCCTGGTTCCTACTCACATGTTGTTCCTGACAAATTATTTTTAAAGTATGACTAAATTATGCATTACACAGGATCACCATTATTTATGCAACTGAGGTTTACCACTAACATTCCAATATGGATTTTTTTTTTACTAGGGGATTTCAATAAAGCTTCTAAGAATAGAAATATACACCTAGAATTCAGTAATTCATGTGGGGAATACTTTAATGGTACAGAAGTGGCGCAGTAATTGAGTCTTTAAATCTTAGGGGAATCTTTAATAATAGAAAATTTGAGAAAACATTATTTACAATAGCTAAACATACAGCTAAATTTCATGTTCATTTCTCACACTATCTCAAAATAATCAAACAGATGAAGATGTCAGACTGCAGCTGATTTCTCCCACAGGTTATCATCTGCCTCATATATTTCATTTAAATAAAAATTAGGTAATACTATGAAATAGTAAAAGTACAAAAGCATAAAATTATAGTATTTAAATTTCATTTTCACAGAATCAACAAAACAAATATATCAAAAGCCTCTCAGTAATTTTAACCTATCTTTTTTTTTTCATCTTCTTTGTATACAACTTTGTGTTGAGGAAGACATATTCCCCACAGCCTGTCCTCTGATGCCTTGTCCAACATCAATTTAAATGACTCAGGTAATGACTTCAAGTACAGTACAATTCTTTCTTTGGGAAGCTACTCCATTGACTAATATTAAGTAGGTTACTTTTGGTACGTTAATTTGCAGCTTCACTCAGCATGGACTATTTATGTACAATGTACCCTTCATCCAAGAATTGACATGTGAGAAAAAGCCAATGATAAAATTTAGGGATTTTTCATATTCTACATTTTTCATTATTCACATATTCATGTGAGGTTCTCATGAGTGTCTTGAAATCTATGCCCCTTCCCCCACTAAATTTATTTTTGCACTGAAAGTTAAATATAATTTTCATCATTTTGATATACAGTTTTTCAAGTTAAAAAACAAGGAAACAAAAATATATGGCAGGTGTTATGGCACAGTGAATTAATTCTCCACCTTGGATGCCCTCATCCTATATCAAAATATAAATTCTAGTCCCAGCTACTTTGTGCTTCCAATCCACCTTCCTGCTAATGTGTCTGGGAGGTGTGTATATATATATAAAAGAAAGAAACAGTTCGGGGTCAGCACCAAAAAAATAAATAATTAAAAAGCAACCAACCAAAAAAAAAAAAAACAAAAACCAACAAAACCACTAATCAACAACCTCAACACAGCCTCAAAATTTCACATAATTAAAGTCAACTCTTCCAGGTAGTTAACATACAAACAAGAGTGGATAAGCCAGAGTATTCATCACACAGGTCTTTCCTACCCCACTAGAGGAAAAACATTTTTTTTTTTTACTTTGCTTTAGAAAGTGTTGTCTTGCTGGAAAGTAGTTTCAAATCAAGGTAAGTACTGCTATGAAAATGAATTGTGGAGCCCCTCAGGTGGCCTCAACATTTTTTGTCTACAAATATGAAATGACTTGTCATATACAATGCAAGCTCATACTTTTGTATTTAATTAGAAGCATTGGATTTATAGATACAAGGTAAATTTGGTGTATTGTGATAAGGTTTTTTACTTTTTGTTTTAAGCTAAGCACTGAAGAGGGAGTTAACTGTCTTTGATCATAAAAATTAACACAGAAGAATCAACTAGGCTATACCTTTAAAGTATCATGTTTTCAAATATCCCCCTTCAAATGCCCCTTCCATTGCACTAGACTATAGAAGGTTGAAACATGGGGAAAAAAAAAAGAGCATCTACTTACTTCAGCCTTCAGTATTAAGGGAAACATATAAAAGATGTTAGATCTGAGAACAGAGACCTACCCAAGACCCAGACTCCTGCAGATGTCCAGATGAGCCAGCATACTGATCACACCCTGAGCTGCAGGGATCTAAATTTAGAAGTGGAGAGCAGGCTACAAAGGAGAACAAGTTACAGTGGGCCCTCATGCCCAATGGTATCAGCACCAGATGGCTATTTTTAAAGCTACCTCAGTAAATAATTCATACTAAATCACTGAAGACAAACCTTGACCAGTCTCCCATCTTTGTTCCTACAAGTTTTATTTTGATCAAGTTTTATTTTTAAATTTTATTTTGATCAAGACAAATTTAAGTAGCCTTTATGCTTTAAAGAAACAGCACAGAGCAAATACAATTTCTGAAAGAGAGACCAGAGACATGTCTGACTACCTTATTACAAACCAAGCCTGGAAAGGAACATGATGTGTGAGCTAACGAACTCACAAATAACTACACTGGATATTTTTATGCTGCCACCAGACCTTTTGTAAGGCCATATAAACTGATCTTAATTTTGTTACACTGACCCCAAAGGCACTTCCTATTGTAAAATAGTCTATTAAGAATTGGTCTATATTTTGGAAAGCAATAATATTAAGTTCATTATGGCCTTTTGCCATCCAAGCACAAATTTAGCTTGTGTAATCCTCTTAAGATTTTAGTGGGTAAAAGCTATTTTAAGAATTTTTGCAAGCCAACTATATAGGTATGCTTAGAAAGGTACTTCTCTTTCAGGCTCTTTAAAATATATAGAAGATATTTATGTGAAATTGATTCATGTTAAAAATGTAAACACACCTAGTCAGAAAGCCCTAATAAGACAGACTTAAGTATAAGGTTGTATTATTACTCAACCTTGGCTCCAGAATCTTGATTTTAAAAGCCAAGTATGGCCTATTGCAAGCATATAACAATATATTATTATTATTATTATTATTAGAACAACTTACTTTTATTGTGGAAAAAATAAGTAAAAATAGATAAACAAAACAAAAGGTTAAAAACCTCATTATTCTCATAATGACCTCTCACTGAATGCATATTTTTCACATATGTTTAAATATATTACATCCTGTCAATAAATAAAATAGAAAGATGTTTTAAAGCGTCTGCTCTGTTGTATGAATGTCACAACTTACTTATCTAGTATTGTTGAGCATTTTCATAATTTCCTTGTTTTCAAATAATGAAATTCTTTATAGACGATTACTGTGGGGAGCAACCCGGACTGGACTGAGTTACTGGAATTAAGACTTATTCTATGCATCTGCTCTCCCACAATATGGCGCTGGGAGAGGAGAAAACAGCTTCTACGCAGCTGCCTCTTGCCAACTTGAGTGCTGACCTCCAGGAGCTGATCCTGCTCCTGATTGGAGGAGAGCAGCGTACTCGGCGTGTGGGCAGCAGAGTTGGGATTGGCGGAAGAGGACTATAAAGGAGGAGAGAGGCACCATGCACGAGGAACATCTAAAGGGAACATCTGAAGGAACACCTGTGCAGCCCCCGAGAGAGCCGGCCGGCGGTGTGCCGCTCCCCCGCGGAAGTGGGGAAAGTGGCCAGGGGGAACCGCCCTTCCACGGAGGTGGAAGGGATAGTAGCCAACCCGGGAAGAACAAGCAGCAAACCCGGGGAGGGCAGAGCAGACAAAAGAACAGCGCAGGGTCCTGTGTCGTTCCTCCACGAAGAGGGGGAGCGACATAATGGTGCCGTGACTCGGATATGAAGCCTAGGCAGGGCTTAGTGTCGTTCCTCCATGAAGAGGGGGAGCGACAGATTACTATACTTGAATATTGAAATTTTATAATATTCACAGTTGCATTTCCATACCCTTATCCCTATTTAATTCATAAATAAAGCTCCTGGCTTCAGACCAGCCCAGCTCCTGCAGTTGTGGCTATTTGGGGAGTGAACCAACGGATGGAAGATTTCTCATGTCCCTGACTGCTACTCTTCCAATCCAGCTGTCTGCTAATGGACTGGGAAAGCAACGGAAAAATGGCCCAAGTGCTTGGGACCCTATGTACCCCACGTGGATCACTCAGAAGAAGCTCCTGGTTCCTGGCTTCGAATCAGCTCAGCTTCTACTCAGCTCAGCTCTGGCCGTTGCAGCCATTTAGGGAGTGAATCAGTGGATGGAAGACCTTCCTCTTTGTCTCTCCCTCTCTCTGTCTGTAACTTTACCTCTCAAATAAATAAATAAATAAAGTCCTTTTAAAAATATTTATTCATATGCTTAATGCTCTAACCCTAAGGAACCTAAAGTTGACATTCTTCAGAGTTACAAATTCATTGCTGAGTATCGTAGACTATATTATCTTAACCAAATAAATGGGTCTCCAAATGCAGAATATTTTATTCTTCAAATCAGAAGTCTAGATTCCTCATTACAGAAAACTTTCGCATTAACTGCGACACAATAAGCAAGCCATATTGACAATTAATTTGATTCACTTCAGAAGTTTCAGCAAAGCAAGATTTTGGTAACACCAAGTGGAGCTATTCTGCCCAGGTACGTCAGCTAAATAGTAGCTACTTTCAGCCTCATCTTTGCTGGGTCTTAAAGCTGGTGAAAATATGGTCTGATTGTTACAAATCTTTCTGAGGTCATTTGTAGGACTGCAAACAGTCTGAGGGTTTGGCCTGATACATGCAAGCTTGAAACTAATCCTGTGACCTGTGAATGGTGGTCCTATCTTTCTGACCACGACCAAGAATATCTATATGCTAAGCTTCCCATGATTCCTTTCATTCCAATTTATCAGTGGAGTGCTGGCTGGAATGCATTCATTTGAAATATAAGACTCTCTCTTCCTGGCCTTATATCAAATTTTCTCACCTCTGCCTCTCAAAAGTGATTCCCTGGTAATGCTGCACTGCTCAGAGCTCTTCACACACAGTAGCTCTGTGCCTTGTCTTATTTACTCCACTTGCTCCAACTCTGCCTTCTTGCTTACCAAGCATCTACGAATCACCCTTGGTTGAAATCACATGCTATTTTGTTCCCTGAATGCATGATTCAAATTCAGTCCTATGTGTTACAACAGTCACCTCTGTTACTCTTTACTACCTTGGGAAAACTACCCTCTTACGGTATAATAATGGTTTCATTGGAAATTCCTACTTGTCTTTTTTTAATTTTAAAGGAATTTCTTAATACATTAGATTTTCAGGGTCACAGCAAATGCATAATTATTACAACACAGTTCTCATCAATTCTCATGTTAATGTGATATTAATACAGAGACACTTTCTATGTAATTCATATACAGTTCTAAGAATATAATGACACTTCTTCCTCCCTCACTCTCTTTCTCCCTTCCTTTCTTTTTATAAAATTTTTGGGATAGCATTTTAATATACATTACAGTTAAAAGCTTAATGCTCCACTAAATGAAGAGTTCAACCCTACCTGTCTTTAGAGTTCCTCAAGGAACGCACATTGCTTTAGCATCTTAGAGTTGAGGGAGGGCTGTGTGTTAAATTTTCAATAAATATAAGTTAATAAATTTTCAATAAAAATAAGTTAAACTGAATCTGGCCTTGAATTCTAACTTTACCAGTAAAAATGTAGGGATGCTGATCTGAATACACAAGGAGTATCAGGTTAAAACACTTTCTCAAGACTTCCTACTTTCAGATTCAGGCCTAGGTTATGGAGATCTGCCTAATCATACTTGAATTCTCTACATGCCTTAGGTTTGAAAAAATTATTCCCAATTTTTCTGCAGAAAGAGGAAGTAAGGAAGGAATAGGGATCCACAAAAACATTATACTAATTCCTTTATCATTGGCACATATCAAGTCAAGGTTTTTCTCAATATTGACCTTATTTCATGCAGAAAAAATTAATATAACTTGCAATGACAGCAATGTTCTTTTTAAAAATTTTTAATTTTTATTGTAAAATTACATTATTTTGTAAAAAATTGTGGTAAATGTTTATGAAAAATTACAATTATGTGTACTTATGGGTAAAATTGACATTATGATTTTGTTATGACTTATGATTGTGGCAAATCAAGCTAATTCACATTTACTTCCTCAAATACTTATTTTTTTTGTGATGAGAACTTTGAAATTGATTCTCTTGGCAATTTTAAAATGTATAATAAACTACTATAACTGTATTTACCATGCCACACAATAGATCTGAAACAAATCTGAACCTCCTGTCTAACTGAGGCTTTGTACCCTGTGACAATCATCTGCCCATTTTTCCCAGCCCCCAGCTTCTGGTAGCTGCTCTTCTCTGCTTCTGTCTGATTGTCCCAGCTTTCACAGATGAGAACATGTGCTGTTTGTCCTCCTGTGCTTGCTTTGTTTCACTTAGCATAATGTCTTTCAAGTTCATCCTGTTGTCACAAATGACAGAACTTACTTCTTTTTGATGGCTGAATAATATTCCAATGTGTATGTACACGTTTGTGTGGGTGGAATAAAAATATATATAATGTGGAATGAAATTAAATGTGTAAATATAAGTTTGTAAACATGTATTTGTGGAATTTAAAGATGTTTATTTTGGTGTAATTTTTTTTAAATCCACCCATGGGTTTTACATAATATATATTTTCATAAATTTTGGAAGACCCGTCATATGTATGATTTTGTTTTTTTTTTTTGCATCAATAGTAGCTTATCTTTAAAGTCTGTTTTCCATGAACATTTTGAATATCCTTACATATCACATTTTCTTTATGACACTTAGATTGATTTCATAATGTGGCATATGAAAATTACTGCAATGAATATGCTAGTACCTATAAGAACCAAAACACTGAAACCCTAATAAAATGTATATCTTTATATTCATAAATATACAGAGTCTGAAGAAATATTGCAAGCCATCTAGATCCAAAAATTGTCTGAAATTTAATGTGCAATAAAAAGTGACCATTTTGTGGATGTTGGCCCTCAGGTTGTTATTTATAGCTGATTGTAATTAAATTCTTCCAATGGCCAGAACCTGTTCTAAGTGATAAATATGTATATATATATTATATATATACATTTATCTATCTACCAACTTATCTATCTAGAGTAATGCAACCTACTATTGTCTTAAAAGATAAAGACTAAAAGACTAGTGTCATCTCCATTTTATAGGAATGGAGTGCTAAAGATTTTAGAGAAACTCTCCAAGAACACAGACTTTTTCATAATTTCTAACTCTATGATCCAGATGAATAAACTGACTCAAAAATAAGATATCCCTAGTGAGTAGGCTATAGGACCACTCAGTAAATTCCAGCAATATGGTACACTTTTTTTTCCATCACTTTGTGACGTGAACTCGTCCATTCAGCATGAATTTATTGCAGGACTTCCGTTTAACAGACCCTATACTAGGGATATTTTCTCAGGGATATTTTCTCTCTTTTCTTTTTCTTCCTTCCTTCCTTCCTTCCTTCCTTCCTTCCTTCCTTCCTTCCTTCCTTCCTTCCTTCCTTCCTTCCTCTTTCTTTCTTTCTTTCTTTCTTTCTTTCTTTCTTTCTTTCTTTCTTTCTTTCTTTCTTTCTCTTTATTCCTTTCCCTTTCTCTCTTAAGATTTATTTATTTTCTTGAAAGGCAGACTTACAGAGACAGAGAAAGATCTTCCATCTGCTGGCTTATGCCCAAATGGCCTCAAAGGTCAGGGCCGGGCAGGATGGAAGCCAGGAGCTTCATCCAAGTATCTCTCATGGGTGTTGGGACCCAAACACGTCAGCTATCCTCTGCCACTTTTCCCAGGTGCATTAGCAAGGAGCTGAATCAGAAGTGGAGCAGCTGAATCAGAAGTGGAGAACTAGTGGGATGCTGGCATTGCAGGCAGCATCTTAACACACTGTGCTACAATACCACTCCCCCTTCACCTTTTTTAAAAGATATATTTATTTATTTCAAAGGCAAAGTTTCAGAGAGAGACAGAGAGAGATACAGAGATCTTCCATTAGTGGCTCACTTCCCAAATGGCCTGAACAGCTGGGACAGAAGTCTGGAACTCCATCCAGGTCTCCCAGATGGGTGCAGGGGACCAATCATTTGTTCTAGCTGCTGCTTTCCCAGGTGCATTAGGAGGGATCAGGTTTGAGATGAGGCTGCCTGGATATAAACTGGCACCCATATATGATGCTGTCATCTCAGGTGGGGCTTAACCCACTGGCCTGCTGCTTCACAGCACAGGGATTTTTTTTTTTAATTTAACAGATTCAATGAAATGGTGTAAAAATGCAATTCTAAGAATGTAATGATATTCCCTTCCTCCCTCCCTCTCTCTCCCTTTCTTTTTTTAATTTTTGAGATAACATTTTTAATTTATATTATGGTAGGAAACAGAAAAAGCAGATGAAAGTATGATACATAGTGCTTAGTAAGGACTTGGTGAGTGAATTAATAACTTAATAATATATTAATAATAAATTAATAATACATTACAGTGGTAATGTAGATAAAGAAATGAGAGCAAAGGAAATTTATCTCAATAAGACTTGAGGCAGTGGGTCAACAGGAAAAGATTTCCTGGAGATTAACAAGATAAACATAATGCAGGAAGGTATAGTCCAGAAAGAGTTAATAATACGTGAGGAAGTCTAAAAGCATGAGACAACCTCACACACTCCAGGGAAAGACATCCTATGAGAAAGTGGTAAAAATCAGTAGAACAGGGATCTGAGATGCGGCTAGAAACAAGTCTGGGGTCTCGGAGTGAAGGACTTTGGATGTTAAGCTGTGAACTGTGAACTATAGCATGACAGTCTTGAGAACCATTTAAGCTAGTGACATGATCAAAATGGCATTTTAGAAAGGTCAGTCTGACAACAGTAAGGAAGGTATATTAAAGGGTCCAGACTGCACAGAACCAGAGGCTGTGTAGCAAGTGAGAAGAAAAACAGTAGAGAGTGTGGAAAGAAAATGAGAGGAAAGGACGCACATGGAGGCATTAGTCAGATCTACTCAGAATCTCTGCTCACATAACACATTATGCATTTTCCTAACACTGAATCTACACCATTGTGTAATTTCCTATCTATGAATCTTACTTCTGTGGTAGTAGTATGTCATTAATAAGTGGTTTTTGCAAAAATGAAATAATACATTGGTGATTGAGCAAATATAGGGAAAAGAAAGAGAAGGAAATACAAAATATTCTCCACTCTCCAGACCAGGACAGTATGATGCCATCCTGGGACGGGCAACATAGGAAGAGGAGGAGGTTCTGGGGTAGGATGAAGAGTTGACTTTCGGCAGTGACAAGAGGAGATTCAGAAGCTTAGAGACATCTCTAGATCAGTATGATACAGAAGAATGCTATTCACATTATTTCAGCCTGGAAATCGATAGTCATTAATGCAGGTGTCAAAATTGCAGCTTTGAGTTTGTATAAAGTCCTTTAGGGAGAAGATATATAGACCATGTGCAATAGAGTATATATGGAGAATATATAGAGAGAATGTGTACAGAGAGAATATATGATATGAAGTGATATATAGATTGTAATTTGGTGGAGAAACTTGAGCACACAAAAAAGAATAGAAAAAAAAGCAGAAAGGAGGAACTCCAGAAAAGAAAGTTCATAGAAACCAATGGAAAGAGGATTTCAAAGAGGAATGAACATTCAACATAGCAGTGATAATTGTTATAGAAAGATGAGGCAAGATGAGATCATAAACACCTTGTTGAATCTAATGATACGTAGAGCCATAAAGGTATTAAGTGAAAATAGATGCGGTGAAATATTGGTATCAGAAGAAGCCAGAATACAGAGGTAGGAAGAATAAAAGGGATGTAAAGATGTCAAAACTGCTACTTTTTTCAAGAAATGTTAGGACTTATGCCTAAAAAGGAAACAATAAATAGTAACTCGAGGAGGATATGTGTTCAAAAGTGACTATTTTATGATAGAAAGGGCTGAAGCTTCTGTAGGTGCTGTTATTTATATATAAAAAAAAAACACAGGAGACTAAAATCACAAAAAAGGATAATTGCAACCAGGTCTCGGAAAAGATGGTCCATGGAGTCTCTAAATTACATGGACAAGGAAGAAAAGAGCAAATGGGAGACAGAGGTGTCTAGAGGCGGTTTAAGAGCAAGAGAGTGTAAAGAATAAGGGAAAATCACTGGAAATCTGGATCAGACAATGAGAAGCTTAAATTCTGACAGTGAGTCTGATGAAAGTACTGAAAATGGGTGATATGTCATCCAAATTTTTTTTCATGTTTTAGCTCAATGATAAGTGTGAAAAAATACATTTGTAAACTTGAAAATATGAGGGATTTTCAAAAAGTTTGTGGCGAATGTGTCATATGAAAAACTACACATGGATTTCAAAATGTTTTTGTATCAAATATACTTACCTTTTAATTCTATTTCTTTCTATGTAATTTTGAATTCCCTCAAACATTTTTGAAAGGCAGCAGAAGATAAAGAACAAGTAATTGAAGGACTACTAGTTGAACGCTTTAGCAATGTCTGCTAGTGACATAGATTAAAACTGAGGGTGGACATTTGGCACACAGTTACAACACAGGTTGAAATTCTTATAGTCCATATTCTGAGTGTCTGAGTTTGAGTCCCAGTTTGATCCCAAATTCAACTTCCTGCTAAGGTGAACCCTAGAAGACAGCAAGTGATGGATCAAATAGTTGGGTTCCTGCCATTCCTTTGGGAAACCCAGATTGATTTGTAGCTCCTGGTTTCAGCCTAGTCGACCCTGAGCTTTTTGCAGGCATTTAAAGGGTGAATCATCAAATAGGAGCTCTGTCTATTTCTGTCTCATTCTCTGTCTGCTTTCAAATAGATAAATGCAAATTAAAAAATAAGAGTTGCAAGAGAAGGACAATTAAAAAATGCTAGAATTACCAAAATTGTGGCTATGTTAATAGAGCACACCTAAAACATGATGGAGAGAGTTCACACTCAGGACTAAGGTAGAACTTGACAACGAATTGGAGGAATAGTGATTTTATTAAACTCAAACATTGACATAGGAGTCTCACAAAGAGATACTTTAAGCCAGACTCAGAATCTGAAAATATTTCCATACAACTCAGCAATCCCAGTCCTGGGAATTTACCCAAAGAAAATGAAATCAGCATTTAAAAGAGTTTTCAGTATCCCAATGTTTATAGCAGTTCAATTCATCATAGCTAACATATGGAATCAACCTAGCTGTCCATCACCTGATGACTGGATAAAGAAAATATGGTACATATACATGATGGAATACTTCTCATCCATAAATCCTGTCTTTTGCAACAAAATGGATGAAATTGGAGACCATTATGCCTACTGAAATAAGCAAGTCGAAAAAAGACAAGCAGCATATGTTTTCTTTGATTTGTGGTAACTAATATATACAGTACAAAAAAGGAATGTATATGAGTGAAATTGATATCATGAGATTTGATTACTGTTTATAGCCCTTGTCTATATTCATGAGGGACAGTGGTCTTTCTACTTACTATGTGTTGAATTATTTATTTAGTGGAGGATTCAGCTTGTGATTATAAAGTACAGTGAAAGTATATCATCACAAAAATTAAAAGAAAAATAAGAAAAGAAGGAGGAGGGAGGGTGGGAACAAGGGAGAGAGGGCAGGTGGCTGGGAAGTATCAATATGTTCTTGAAACTGTGTATATGAAATACATGAAATCTGTTCCCTTAATATAAATTTCAAAAAGAAAGGAAACAATGAAAGTAAAGCCAGGTATAATATGCTTTTGTGTTCTATTAAACTATCTACTATTTATTCTTGAGGTAGTCCTTCCACCCTTTAGCAACTCTGGTTGCTAGAATGAACTTTCTCATTGATATATCATACCCCTTCCTATACATTTCATTCATCTATCAAGTTTCATGTGTCAGGCTCACATACAACACACACACACACACACACACATTCTTCCACGTTGAAGACAGGTATCATGTGCTCCCAGACTCCTTTTTCTCTGAACACACATGACACTTCACTATTGCTACTTACCAAGCATTTGTTCATCCTACTCATTCTTTGAAGGGTCCAACTCACTTTAGTTTATAGTAGATTCTTAATATAGTAGCTTGAAACGAACCCAGTACCTAGAGGGTGTTCTAGCAATCAGAATATAGAATTAAGTGATAAAAAAAGCAAAGCCAGCATTTATTGAACACTTACTGTGTGCCTGGTCCAATCTCAGTCATAACCATTCATAATCTCACTCAAGTTTCAGTAGTTAAAGCACAGGATCTCTTGTCTGTGACCATGGGTTGGAACTTATGTTCTGTTGTGTATTCCCAGGTTGACCTCAGAAAAAACTAATTTGCCATATTAAGATTCATTGTTTTCCTCTTTAAAATTATGATAAAATGTTATTCATTTAGCAGCGTAATTATTGAGGTTAAATGAAATATGACATATTACTTGTCATGCATTTTCTGGTACACAGTAAACACATAAAATGATAATTATCATTATTTCTATTTTTACAAGTGAAAACTTGGCTGTGAGTTAAAGTCAGATGATCAAGATTCAAATCTAGACTAATAAATTCTTAGCCCATAATGTTGTATTGTTCCACATTTTACCTTTTAATGTTTGTCTTTTTTTTTAAATTTATTTAATGAATATAAGTTTCCAAAGTACGAATAATGGATTACAATGGCTTCCCCCCCATACCGTCCCTCCCACCCACTACCCTCCCCTTTCCCACTCCCTCTCCCCTTCCATTCACATCAAGATTCATTTTCGATTATCTTAATATACAGAAGATCAGCTTAGTATACATTAAGTAAGGATTTCAACAGTTTGCTCCCACACAGAAACATAAAGTGAAAAATAATAGATGATTTTTTTTTAATGATGATGAAATCAGATCAGACCTATTGTCATGTTTAATCCCAGTGAGAGTCAAGTTGGGAGTTGATAGTTTTTTTTCTTTTTTCTTTTTTTTTTTTTTTTTTTACAGAGGATCAGTTTAGTATGCATTAAGTAAAGATTTCAACAGTTTGCACCCCCATAGAAACACAAAGTGAAATATACTGTTTGAGTACTCGTTATAGCATTAAATCTCAATACACAGCACATTAAGGACAGAGATCCTACATGAGGAGTAAGTGCACAGTGACTCCTGTTGTTGACTTTACCAATTGACACTCCTGTCTATGGCATCAGTAATCTCCCTATGCTCCAGTCATGAGTTTCCAAGGCTATGGAAGCCCTCTGAGTTCTCCGATTCTTATCTTGTTTAGACAAGGTCATAGTCAAAGTGGAGGTTCTCTCCTCCCTTCAGAGAAAGGTACCTCCTTCTTTGAAGACCTGTTCTTTCCACTGAGATCTCACTCACAGAGATCTTTTGCCAGAGTGTCTTGGCTTTCCATGCCTGAAATACTCTCATGGGCTTTTCAGCCAGATCCGAATGCCTTTAGGGCTGATTCTGAGGCCAGAGTGCTATTTAGGACATCTGCCAATCTATGTTTGTCTCTTTTTTTAAGATTTAATTATTTGAAAGTCAGAGTTACACAGGGAGAGGAGAGGCAGAGAGAGAGAGAAAGAGGTTTTCCATCTGATGGTTCACTCCCCAGCTGGCCACAACGGTCAGAGCTACGCTGATCCGAAGCCAGGAGCCAGGATCTTCCTCCGGGTCTCCCACATGGATGCAGGGGCCCAAGGACTTGGGCTATCTTGTACTGCTTTCCCAGGCTATAGCAGAGAGCTGGATTGGAAGTGGAGCAGCCGGGTCTTGAACCAGCGCCTATATGGGATGCTGGCGCTTCAGGCCAGGGCGTTAACCCGCTGCGCCACAGCGCCGGCCCAATGCTTATCTTTCTTATACTGCAATTCAAGATGATTGTTGATTAATGCTGAGTATATTGTATTGTCAGCCATGACTCCTGTGATTTTTGAATACATGTTTCAATGTTAAGCATGTTTTCTTCAATTTATACTTGTATTTGTTTTTTTTTAGTTTAGTGGAGGTTATTATCTTACCTAGGATTAATGTTATCAATAGCACAAAAGATGATAATAGCAGAAATCAAAAGAAAGTGAATAATACAAAGAGGTAATAAAAAGAAAATAAGCATATATAGAAAAAGTTCAGAGCTATTTAGAGAGTCTGAAAAAAACACTATGAATACAGAATCATAATTATGTATTTAAAATATAGCTATGCTATTAACGGAAATGGAGAAATTTAGGGAAAAACTGGGAGACAAAATTAACTTTTACTAGGAGATTGGTTGAAATGATAGTTGGAGTGATTCATATATACATTGGCTACTACAAAAATAATCCTTTATTCCTGGATAAGATTGTGATAAAGAAAGCTCACAACTAAAGCCATAATTTTCTTTAAGAACTAAAATATGCATATTCAACTTTATACAAAAAAGATAAATAACTTGCTAATTTATCAGAAAAGCATAATTATAATAGCAGTATGGATCTCAGATCAAAAGGAAATAATCTGAAAATGATTTTGGTCTAACTGCCCAGTTATTTTGTGAGAAATTGAGAAAAAATACTCTATATGTATCTCTATATCCAAAGTGCTAATATTAGTTAATTAAAAAGTACCTTAATGTTGTGCAGTGAGCTATAAACATCCTAGGTCTTAGTCACTGATCTAATTAACATGGAATTCATAATGAATTCTTATCTGAAAGAGAATTTTATTTCATTGGAACCTCATGACGAACTTATGAGAATGATCATCAGTCTCCTAGGAGAAACGATAAACCAGTAACAAAACAAAGTGATGAAAGTACTGAAAAGAAGTTCTAACATCCTATCACACATAAAGAGTGATTATAGGTAACAATAATATACCATATACATATACAGGTAAAGTGGCATATATAATGTACCACAAATACATACATATAGTTGAGTTTATAAGAAGGAATTTTGAAATTTTTCACCATGAAGAGATGATGATTATTTTAGGAGATAGATACGCTCACCCTGATTTGAACATTACACAATGCATACATGTATTAAAACACCATATGGTACCCTATAAATCTATTAACATTTTATCTATTGAAAAAGTTAAATGACAAAAAATAATGGTGAAACTTTTCCTTCATTGACCACTGTTAGTCCATTAGCAACTTAATTCCTTTGAAATGTAACTTGTTCAAAACACTTAAGGTTGTCATTTTTTATCACTGTTCATCAGAACCTGTCAATCATTGTCAAAAATCATCAATCACAGTCAAAGGAGACCGTTTTCAGAACTAATGGATAAGAACTTTTTGACCTCATGTTTTTCATAACCTTAAAATCATATGCAAAAGAATAGAACTTAGACTCCAGTCTCTATTGTTAACTTCAAGTAACTTTAGAGGTATTCAAAGTGAATTTTGGATATTTACTGCTAGATTGGTATATGCTTTATATTTTAAGAAATCAGGTGAAAAATACTACAAATGAGAAGCATGAGGTCTAGTGTAGACTGTCCATTCCACTGTGACAGGTGGCCAAGGGTAATTTCTCTACCCTCTGGGAGCTTTATTGTCTGTCATCGAAAAGAGGTAACTAATATCTTTCACACGTATCTCCTCCCATTCTGAGATTTATTACTGTAAATCTTTTATGCAGCTGAAATACATAAAAATAAACTGAAACCAAAACAAAATGACAAGAGAATCAAGCTCTTTCTTTAGGTGTATTTCTTCTAAAGAGTAAACCTCTATCTTCTGCGTTTTGCCTTAGTTTATTTTTAATGTCCTACTCCAACTCTTTTTATTTTGTGTGTGTGGGGGGGAACTAAATGATAAATGCCACAGTTAGTCCACAGAATTTCTGGTGGAGGTAACTGGTAATGGTGTTTTTAGTAGCATTTGGTAGTTTTCCAAAGTTTACTTGCATACCGCATGGAGGATCAGTATTGCCAAATTATGGGGAAAATACCATAAAACCAGTTTTTACTTCTTCCATGTCTGCAACCACAAAATTCTGTTGTAGCCATGTGCTTGTTTCACAAATACTGTGTATGCTTTATTCAATGTTTACACCTCAAAATTGAGATTCATCTGTTAATTGTTTTTTAAAATAATTACTTATTTATTTGAAAATCAGAGTTACAGAGAAAGAGGGAGAGACAGAGAGAGATCTTCTACCTGTTGGTTCACTCCCCAGATGGCCACAATGGCCAGTGTTGGGCCAGGCTGAAGCCAGGAGCAAGGAGCTTCTCCTGGTTCTCCAGTGAAAGTGGCTGGGGCCCCACCACTGGGGCCATCTCCTGCTGCTTTTCCCAGGCCAGAGCAGGAAGCTGGGTTGGAAGTGGGGCAGCTGAGACACAATCCGGCACCTATATGGAATACTGGCATCATGGACGGTGGCTTTATCTGCTACTCCAAAATGCCAGACTCCATCTGGTAAGTTTTATAGTAAGTTAAAACATACTGTGACGTGGTGGGTAAAGCCGCTGCCTGAAGTGCCAGCATCCCATATGGGTGCTGGTTTGAGTCCCGGCTGCTCCACTTCCAATCCAGCTCTCTGCTATGGCCTGAGAAAGAACTAGAAGATGGTGCAGTCCTTGGGCCATGGCACCCACGTAGGAGACCTGGATAAAATAAAATATTAAAAAAAAAAACTAGTGCTTTTGCTCCTCCAATTTTTAAAAGCATTTTCAACAAAATTACACCTCCTTCTCTTATAAATATATTCCTTTTCTATATTTTCATTGTTTTTGTCTACTGAATTAAGTTTATTAGGTTGAAATATCTCCAATAGTTTTCAAATTCTGAATTAAGAAAACAGCCATCCTTCTGCATCCAGGCAAGTGCATGGGTAATCTAACAAATTTCCTTGGGAAATTTTCATAAGTAATTCAGTATCCCACTACATTGGAAGTTCATGTCATAAAGAAAACTTAAAATATTTATGTGCGTGGCTGCTGTGAACCAGATACTTAAGCAGTTACAGCTCCCAGGGCTCCTACTATCAATAGGCTCATCTTTCTCTTCAGAGTTCGGGTGTGTTTTCCACTATTTGTTACCTTTTTACCCCCCCCTTTTTTTTAAGATTTGGGAAAACAAGGGGAGGTAGCATGGAGTGTTTTTAAGGTTGACCTAGCTTTGACAAAGCAAATGGAAATAAATGGCTAAGTTTCTATAAACTATACAAACCAAAGATTACCATTCTCTATTCTCCTCGAGTCCTCTCAGATATTCAAAATACAAATTACTCCACACATCACTGGACAAGTGCCCCATCACCCAGGGAGAGTTTGATTCTCCTTAGACAAAAGCCAAGGAAGCAAGAATTAGGGTATCAAAAGACATTATTTAAGGACAATAAATTAGTTTTATGAACTAGTATCTAAATTTTTAAAAAAATAATTTGCAAGGTTAAATGTATAAATATATGTGTGCTAAATAAAACCATTACTGACAAAAATTTGGAGATAAAATATGAAACAAACAGCATTGTATTTTATTTATCTTCACTCCTGCTGATCAGACAAAGGTAAAATAAAGTAAAATTACTTCCTTGACTTTTTGAAAATTGTTATAATAAGCATGTAACACATAAATCTTATTTGAGGCCATAATTTTATTAGTATAAATAGTACTACTACAGATGAAATTTTATTATATCATCTTGAAAAGAATACAGGCTAGCCAACATTAAATAAAATTTAAGTGTTTTTTTATGTAGGTTATTTCTAACAAAAGAGGCAGTAGAGCTGTATGCTGGTAAGTATCTTTAAAAACAATGCAATCAGATACTGATCTCTGGTGATTTCAGTCATCATTCTCACCACTTTGACTCATAAATGCAAAAATAATGAAAGCAAGAAAAAATATATGTACTATGTAGCATTTTTACATGTTTTACTCTTTGTGTTAACATATTATCACCTTTTTATTTTAGATATAATACAATCAATTACATGTTACTGTAGTCCAAGTACTTCACAGTTTAAAATCATTTGAGTCTTTCATATTCCCTACGAAATGGTGACTGAGACAAACTGAAGTGATTACGCAATAAAGGAGGATTGATTTCTTCCAGGTATTTTTGTAAGCGGAAAAGAGTACATCAACTATTTCAGTTAGTGTTCATTTTAGAGTCCAGGTACAACCCCAATTATTTTATGAGAAAAAATTAAACATTGTTAATCATGTAATGAAAAACGAAGACAGCAAAAAAAAAGGCACAGAAGCTACCTTTTAAAGGTATTATTACAGAGTTATACAGTAAGTCAGTTATTACAGGAGTAGCAACCCCAACAAACCATTCCTACTGCCAGGAAAGGAAAGAATTGGTATTACTGAAACACGAGTCTAACTAAAGTGCCCCACAAAGCTGTAAGTCCTTTGAAACTATGTGCTAGTTAGGTGATGGAGGGCATTTCTGAAAAGGAGGACTGACCAACTGTGGGGGAGAGTGACTCCATGTTTTCAGGGGGCTTGGGTATCAGCCAGCTGAGACTGCTGCTTCTGGGTGACTGAATGAAGTTATTTCTAGGAGTGTTGGAACAACTACAAGTTGGAATTACTCACTGTTACGAGAACAAACTGTTTTTGGCAGGATGAAGAAATGTTGCTAGGTATCACCGAAAGGAACTAAAAGGAAGCAAGAAGCAGAAAGAATGCAAACAGGAGAGAATTCTCCCCTTCTCCATCAGGTTCTCTCTAGACCCTGTGATTAGCAGTCTAACTGAGATATAGTTGGTAAAAGGCAAACATGGTTTGCAGGGTCCCAGCCTCAGCAGCAGAGTGGAGAAGGTGGATAGATGAGAAACTTAAAACCAGCACTAAGGCCTCACCTAGCTCCTGGGATGCTTTATGAGAATGTCTAAGAAAAATTGACCAAGCAGAGCGTGTGGTTTACTGCAAACTCTTTGTCTTCCATTTAAATATAAACCACATTTGGAACCTGAGGTAGATGAAGATGTCCTGGGTCATGAGCATGAGTAGTCACAGGTGGTCATAAAAGTGATTTTGTTCCTATCTGGATCTCTTTCAGGATGCTTTTGCTTAGAACCTAGCCATCCGGTTGTGAAGAGACACAGGCCACAAAGAGCTTCAGCTTAATTCCTCAATGCCAGCCAACATTCACCTCCAGGCTTATGACAGAGCATGCTTTCAAGGATTCCAGCCCCCAAACTTGGAAATGCTGAATCTGATACTGAAATAGTAACAGATGAGCTCATTTCTGCACCAAATTCAAACTGATGAACAGCATATCAGCCAGCATAGATTTGACCCATAATGTTTTGGGGTGACTTATTTCACAGCCTTATTGGGCTAGTCCATTTCACAGAAGTGTGTATTCACATGTATTTAGCATTTGCTGAAGTAGCTAAAGTAGAGAATTAGTAAAGATAAAAGTGAAAAGGTGATAATCCAAAGGACAATGTGAAATCAAAAGCTCAAATAGGATGATTAATGGCAAAAGATCTGGGGCATTACTTTCACCAAAAAAGGGGGATAAACGAATTGACAATTTAAAGATAATTGCAAAACAGGAAAATATTTAAAATATCCACAGGAACTTCTTAAATATAAGGCACATGGAAAAGCCTTTAACTTTTTAGCAATCAAGTTTAAAACTACTTCATAGACTTTATTCATAGTGATAAATATTACTTACCTTTTCAATTTTACTCTGTTCCTGGTCTACTGCATATTTTAATTCAAATTTTTAATGTTTTTCTAAATGGCTAAGTAAGGTAAGCATAGTTTGCTTTAAAAGGCAAAAACTTCTAAGCAGTCCACCCCAAATTAATCATCATGCCCCCTTTCCTCATATTTCTTTCCTTAATGGTTTAGAGATGAGCAGTCACATTACCATTATGTATGAATACTACTAAGCATAAATAAGTGGGACAGGTTGCCCTGCAAACAAATTTCATTAAAGTACCTAGATTAACACATTTTAAAGGTCTCTTTAATGAATCTTTGTCCTTGTGATACAACACAAGCAAGAACAGGGCAAACTAAGTTGTAGAATTTTATATCTCCATCTCTAGCTTCAAACAATTAAGGGAGTTATAAATAAGCTCTAGTATCTTTATCCCACTCAAAAATAATGAATGAGCCATCCTCATGAATCACAAGACTATCGCATCAACCCATCACAATCCCAGGATCATGAAAGCAAGACTTTAAACCAGCATTACATTTTAGAATAAATCATGGACTTGGTAACTATTTCAGAATTGTAAATGTTATGATTTTTAGAGTTATAGCATAATTCATATATCAAGCCATGGCATCTATGAACCCTATCATAGAATCCCTAGAGCTTTTCCAATTTTTAGAATGAATCTTTGCGAGTTCAGATTTTTAAAATTTGCTACAATGAGAAAAGTGATTGAATAGGATTCTTTGGAAATATTGAGATGGAATTGAGGTAAAAATTACACCAAACCAGCAATAATTAGGGGATTATTGCTGAAACAAAGTATCATTTTCAGCTATTATTGGCAAAAGATATAAAAGGTTAAAAAAGATAACTCAAAACACTGATTTTTCTACCCTGACAGAAATTCCTGTTTGAAGAGGGCAGATGCAGATACAGGCATGCAATTGAATTATTAAATACCAAAGCTATGTATGCACTAATAATTTAATCCTCATTATATGTTAATAGGGGATTCCTTTTTGTAAACTGTATAATATTAATATGATTTTTCTAACATCGGTATTAGTGATAGGTATGGCATTGTTGCAGGGTACTGTAAGTAAATTTCAAAATGTTGAATGATTGAAGGGGAAATAATCTCTGGTTTAAACTTGCTGCCACAAGGCTTCTGAAAACTGTATTTCTTCATTCCTGAAACATCAGAAAAGATGCAGATTATGATGTTTTTCAGAACAATTGTTTTGATTTTTTTTTGAAATTCACACATATTTTCAGTCAGCATCCTAGATGGCTACTTTTCATCCCCTTAAATAGAATTTTTAAATATGCTAAGCAGGGGCCAGCGCTGTGGTGCAACAGGTTAAAGCTGCCGCCTGCAGTGCCAACATCCCCTATGGACGCCAGTTCAAGTCCTGGCTGTTCCACTTCCGATCCAGCTCTCTGCTGTGCCCTAGGAAAGCAGTAGAAGATGGCCAGTCCTTTGGCCCCTAAACCCATGTAGAAGATCTGGAAGAGGCTCCTAGCTCTTGGCTTCAGATTGGCTTAGCTCTGGCCATTGTGCCATCTAGGGCCGTGAACCAGTGGATGGAAGACTTCTTTCCCTTTTTCTCTCTCTCTCACTCTGCCTCTGCCTCTCTGTAACTCTTTCAAATAAATAACAAAAAAATCTTAAATAAATAAATATGCTAAGCATTTGGCACACACATAGTAGGTGTTGTTTTCATTTGACTTGAAGTCTCGAGTAAATTGATACAGCAATATTTCAAGTGTTATATCAGAGTTTTTGGCTCATATTACTCTTTGTTATATAATCCATTTTTATTAGTAGTTTAATGTTGGTTTCTTATTGGTTTCACACTTGGTTCCTCATATACAGAACTTAGGGGTACAAATCTTTTTAGAAATAAAAAAAGACCACTTACACCTCACAATATTACTGAATTCCTACAGTACAACGTTTTATGATGTTGATTTCTTTCCCGAAAGAGAAATTCCCTGTGGAACAAAAGGCTTTCAGAATCCAAAGAAATTAATAGGAAATTTCAGTAGTCTCAGAATAGCCACAGATACTGAATTTTCCACACACAAAGTATAGTGAAACTAGACAATTTATTGATGTGTTCATAAAAATGAGAATTCAAACACAAAATAGAAAGCCAGACATAAATTTAGCATTTAATATAATTTATAAGGAACTCTATTTAAAGGAGCATCCTATAACTTTACCTGTTTCAACATTTCAGCATACCTAGTCTATAACTTCGCCTATTTCAACATTTCCTTTCAATTTCTAGCAGTTCTGTATTACTCCTGCTCAAAGTTCAATTTGTTATTACTTACTGACTTTCTTTATGTTACCAATTCTTGTCTCTGAAAAAATAAGAACATCACCACTCCTACCACAAAACAATGTGTGCAAGTGCATAGACACACCAATTCAACCAGAAAGTCCTCAGAATTCTCAGGTTACTTATAATCTATCTTATTATTATTAACTGGTAATTTTAATATCATAAAATACAAATAGTCTATACATATTCTCAATTTCAAAGGAGCAGGCAGTGTATTTTCTGTAGGATCAACAGATTCTAATTTAATGTGAAGAATTGTTAATGTGGAGAATTAATTTTTAATGTGAAGAATTTAAGACACAAGAAAAACATTAAACATGTTTTTTTTTTCCAAAAATCTAGGCTTGCTGCATTTTTCTCTTATTTGCTTAAAACTTTGATTACTAGTATTTTGCTCAGAGAATATAGAAACAAAGAAAACCAACTAAGATTAAATAGTGTTCAAATGAATATAGACCACAGACCTCCCCATGTTAATTGTTGGACATCCCTGAAATACTTTTTGTTTTTTTTCTCTTCACCCATTGTCACTTAGAAATTGAGAAAAAAAAGTCCTTAAAGATTTATTTTAGTTCACTAAACTTGAATAAGTATCATGTGAAGCTGAACTATGTGAAGGGTTACAAAAATTGCTAGAATACAATTATCACCATGTGTCTTGCATCTCTTGCTTCTCTTATCTGCCTTACTAAATAAAGGTCTGGAATTGTCTGAGATATTTGAAATGCATCCAAGTTCATAACCAACACCTTGTACTATAAGAGAAAAAAGAAAAAAAAATCTGCCTTTATGGGACTTAACATTCTACTGTGGCAGGGACATAAAACAAACTAAGTAAATTATGAAATATGTCAGAATTCCAGGAAGAGAAAAATGAAAAGGAAATAAGAAGTATGATTGGAGAAATCAAGAATATAGAGGCAGAGGTGGGTGAGGAAGTGGATTGTAAATTTGAAGCGCTGGAGACGGTGAGTAGGATTCATGTAGAAGTTGGCATACCAGCAAACACTTGCAAACGGTGAGAGAGCTATGGGTCTCAGTTCCTGGGGAAGATAGTTGCTGACTGAGGAAGCAGCCGGGGTAAGGACCCTAGGGCCTTCAGTGACAGTAATTTTCACCCATAGTAGGTCTCAGAAACTTATGTTAGGTGGGCAGAGAACAAAAACAGTCTAAGCCGGGAGCTTAAGAAGAAGGATAAGCACACTTACTTGTTTTTCATACATTGAAAGACAGAGTGAGAGACTGAAAAAGACGAAGTTTCATAGTAGTAAAGGTTTCAAAGATTATCCTTCTATCTAGCATTTTTCCCTCTCATCAGACACAAGTAACACAAAGACAGTTTAGTTTCTGTTTGCTTTATTGTTTTAAAATTCTAAAAAGAAGTTACAAGAGTAACTTATTAAAGTGCTGAGTCCTTTGAAGAAAAGATATTTTTATTAGATATATTTTCAAGGCATTCTTTCCATCTTTGCAGTTTTGCCTCATAAAAGATATTCTCTTTCAAATGGATTTAAACTATGAAATGTGTTTTCACTTATGTTTACTTCCATCTTCTTGAACGTGCTAGGGCCCAACTGCAGTAATAAGCTCTTTGTTAAAATTTTATCTCCTCAAAACTTAATAAAACCAAGAAACTCTAACAAGTCAAATATACAATGTGTTTTAATATATGTATTGATCACCTTATTGATTAATAATGCTGACTTGAACCATTTCTTCTCTTCCTTTCACCCTCTCAATAGACACTGGACAGATCATCTTCAAAAAGATGTCTACGTGTGTTGTAGTCAAAGACTAAACTGCAGACACCTAGCTGCCCCCTCCTCTGCCAAGGCTTAAAATAAATTTCAATTCCAGACATTGGAAACACAGAAACACCCTTTGTCCTCAACATGTGATTCTTTCAATAGTACCCCAGTGGCCTCAAAGAGTCAATGCACTTCTTGAAGCCTAATTTATTCCCCGAATATGACCTGGGTACCGGGGAGGATAGAACATATTATCTGATGTTCAGATTGCTCAATGGCACCCTTGAGACTCAAAACATTAAGAAGCATATGGTATGAATATTGTCCTGGTGAAGGCACATTGTTCCACTCTGGAATTTGAAACAAGCAATGCAGTGATCTTTATTAACTAACTCAGATCTGTTTTTCTAAATCAAAAGACTTCATAAAATTTCAAGGAGCAGGATGATAAATTCCATATTCTAAAGGTTTTCTGTCCTCCGCACCACAGTCAATAATTCTACAAAGAAAAAAAAAACTTGTTAGCTGTTTCTAGAGACTACTGAAAAACAAACTAGAAAACCAATAACATTTGGTTTTGCCTTCCACGCATTTTGACGGTGGCAATGACAACATACAGGAACGAAGGCTTTGGCTGGTGGTTGATGCTGAAGTTAAATGTGTATGACAGAACTACCAGCACTGATGGATGACTCTGGACCCGCTGTGCTGACAAAGGCCTGGGATGTTCGCAATGGTTGGTTATCAGTGAAAATGGGCATTACCTGACTAGGCATTTGAACGCTTTGCAGAACCTGAAGTGGTGGTCAGCGCTGAACCCTGAAGACATGATGCTAGCAGGGTTAATAGATGGGAGAATCCATCTGTCCACTGTGCTGACATATTATTTACTGCGTCCCAGAAACAGACTTTTTGATAAGTAAAATTTCCAAGGTCTTTTTTTTTTTTTTTCACTTGAGAATACTGGAAAAGACACATAGTTTCTTACTGGCTTCTAGTATTTTCTTGTGAGATCTGATAGTATGATAAAAGCTTTCAACATGTCCTCATTTTTACCACTCATTTTCTGCCAGAACCACTGTTCATTTTGAACTTGCCTCTCAGGCAAGGCATTATTATTTTTACGACTCTGTACAAATAGAAGGATGATTCTGCATGCTAACTTCATAAGGTATATTTTTTGTATTTAATATGCTTAGAAAATATAAATGGAACTAAAGACTTTTTGTAAAAAACAAAACAAACAAACCAAGGAATCTGAGAGTGGATAAAATGAAGCAATAAAACAAGAAGACAAAAAATCTCACTGAAAGCATTTCAATTAAATGAATTTAACTTGGGATTCCAAGTAGTTCAAACAAAAAGGAAAACATGGAATGTAGACCATTTTTTACTTTAAAGCAAATGTGTCCATTTTCCAGAAGAAACAAGCTTTTTCTTGATCTGCAAAGAAACAAATTTTCTGAAAATAAAATTTCCTGAAAATAAATTTGCCAAGTGTCTTAGCTTTTAAAATAAGGGCCATTCACTAAAATATTGTTGAGTATTCAGTGTAAGTTTTTATACAAACTACCATGGTATTCATTGCATGGCTATTTCTTTTATTGGCCTTAGTAGGAGACAAGACATAATGATAAATCATAGTTCTGTGAATGAATAGAGAAAAATGATTTAGTTTTGTGACATTTTGGCAACCTACTTACAGAGAGATTCAAATCTTGCTGCCATTCTAGGAAGCAAAATAAAACAAAAGTTCACTGAAATAATCATTCAAAATTATAAATACAAACAATTTTTATTTATGAATAATTTTAGTAGCTTTAATGTTTTTCAGGATAATTATTAGATGAATAATAATAAACTAAAATAATAATATAAATATAGTAATATTTCCTTCAGACATATTAGATTTCTTTCCTATTGATATGCAGAAGGAAATTTTATATGCTTTCAAAACTCTGCTAAATGTTGTCCATTGTAGACCAACCATAGAACAGTGTAGGCTAGAAATCTTACAGTTGTTACTAGGTTGTGCCAGTGAGTTACAGGAAATCAGAATGACATCCTTTTGGAATATCACTTCTGAAGTATATGCAGAGATAACTTTTTAGTCAAAATTAATATGGGTATTCTAGTGTCATCTTCCTTTTTACAATATATACTCAGTATAGCAAAATAGACAAGAAGATGCTGGGTAAAACACTTGAAATGTCTTTGAATAATTGTGAATTCTAGTGTTCATATTGAATAATATTAAATTGCCACTTTTTAAATCAAAAGAAATTGATTATTAGCAATTTCACAAGCTTCTATCTATGATAGGTCTTATGGCCCCTACCATTTGTGTTGTGAAAACCCACATGAGTTGCGAAAAATAAAGATAGAATCACTCTCTCATGGTATAATACTCAAAATGTTGTGAACACGTATAGGAAAAGGAAAATACAGTTTTACTGAGAGATTGTGATGTCTAGAAGAAATGTTACAACAAAGCATTTTTCTTTTGTCCACATAATTTAATAATATACTTCACCCTGCAAGGCTGATACTCTTGCTGTAAGAGAAAAAGTAGACAGAAAAATAGATTGCAAAAAACAAACTGATTGATTACACTTTCAAAAACCTTAGGGGTAGATATAAAAAAGTAAACCAAATAAATTTGTCTGAAAAAAATTTTATCACAGATCTAACCTTTATTTTTTAAACTGTATTTTAAAAAGTAAGCTAATGTATAAATTGCATGCTATTAAGTAGTACTTTCCAAATTGTTAATCTGAATTACAAGAAGTATATTCAAAGAAGTTGTTCTATGCTCAATTGTGAGAAAGCACAGGTTAAATCTAATATGATTGCACTACAGAGTTATTTCTTTATGTCCTTTCTGTGATAAGGCACTATTCTGGGGAGGGTAATACCATCCAGAATTTTCCATACAACTTTGACTAAGGAGGACTTTATTAATTGAATATGTATATTTCTTGGGTTACAGTTTGGTAACTGTTTTCTTAGGAAGCCAACCAAAGAAATCCAAATTCTCAATGAAAAATAATATCATTGAGATAATGCTTATAATATTTACTCTAAACCAAGGACATTATAAACCTATTTCCACACTTTCCATCTGAATAATTCTCTATATTCAATATAAAGATATATATTAAAACAAATTAAACTCAAAGATATCTACAAATATATCTTATACTTTTGTTGTCTGAAACAAACATAATTTTATACTGTACCAATAATCTAACTTTCTGATAAGTATACACATGGAGAAGAGTAAACCCCTAAATTCTTTTATATTTCTCCATAAAATACTAACAAAATACTCAAATATACTGAACTTCCTTTGATATATTGCTAACATGGTTCCATAATCTGACTTTATACTTTGAATTTAGAGCAAGTCTCATTGAAGATCAGTATCTAAGTCTCTATGATAGATGTCTAAATGATCTCTCACACAATAGTTCTACTTTATAATGAAGATATTCATTTAACTTGTGCAAATTGTTACTGTTAATTGACAAAAACAAACAAGTAACTTCTTTTACTTTTTAAAAAATTTACTCTTCCTTTCGGCCGGAGCCGCCATCTTCCAGTAATTCGCCAAGATGACAAACACAAAGGGAAAGAGGCGAGGTACCCGGTACATGTTCTCCAGGCCTTTCAGAAAACATGGAGTTGTTCCTTTGGCCACATACATGCGCATTTACAAGAAAGGTGACATTGTGGACATCAAGGGAATGGGTACTGTTCAAAAAGGAATGCCCCATAAATGTTACCATGGAAAAACTGGAAGAGTCTACAATGTTACCCAGCATGCTGTTGGCATTGTTGTAAACAAACAAGTGAAAGGCAAGATTCTTGCCAAGAGAATAAATGTGCGTATTGAACACATTAAGCACTCTAAGAGCCGAGATAGCTTCTTGAAACGTGTGAAGGAAAATGATCAGAAGAAGGAAGCCAAAGAGAAGGGTACCTGGGTTCAACTAAAGCGTCAGCCTGCTCCACCCAGAGAAGCCCACTTTGTCAGAACCAATGGAAAGGAGCCTGAGTTGCTGGAACTCATTCCTTATGAATTCATGGCATGATAAATGTAAGATAAATAAATAAGACCTAATTGAAAAAAAAAAATTTACTTGAAAGGCAGAGAGAGGGAGAGATCCATGTCCCATCAGCTGGTTCATTGCGCAAAGTCTCACAATGGTTAGGGCTAGGCCACACTGAAGCCAGAAGATGGAAACTCAGTCCAGGTGTCCTAGAGAGGTGGCGGGGACTCAAGTTGAGCCATTACCGACCAATTCCTCAGGCATACATTAGCAGGAAGCTAGAATCTCGAGCAGAGCTGAGACTAGAACCAAGGCTCTCCAACGTGAAATCTGGTTGTACCTACTGACATCTTAACCACTGTGCCAAATGCTCACCCTCAAGCAAGTAACTTTTTTTTTTTTTTAGGATTTATGTATTTATAAGTCAGAATTACAGAGATTGAGAGAGAGAGAGAAAGAGAGGATTTCTATCTGTTGGCCCACTTCCTAAATGGTCACAATGGATGGGGCTTGGGCCAGGCCGAAGCCAGAAACTAGAGCCTCCTCCAGGTCTCCCACATGGATTCAGGGGCCTAAGCACCCAGGCCAGCCTCTGCTGCGTTCCCAGGCACATTTGCAGGGAGCTGAATCAGCAGTTCAGCCAGGACCCGAATTGTTGCCCACATGAAATGTCGGTGCTACAGACGGCAGCTTAACCACTGCATCATAGCTCTGGCCCCCACAAGTATCTTTTCTGTACCAGACGGGCTGATCCCTAAATCCAAGTCAAATACTTTATCTGGGATCAGTATTAACGGGAGTGTTTGTGTTTGACTTATTGAAGGGTGATAAAATAGCAAAATTATAAAGCTTGATGAGATAGAGAGACGACATGTGAACATGGAACAAAATTAATCAGAATCTAAAAATTCATACAACATTACATTCTGAAATCTAAATCGCCTCACAGTTTCTATAATAAGAGTAATTTTCCTTTTTAAAGCTCTTTTCTTTTCTTGCCTAGGACAAACCTAGGGTTGCACCAAAATCCTGTCTATTCTTTGTCCTCCACTCTTAGAGCAGTGAAAAATCATCAACCTCATAAAAAATGAGATAACTCTTAATTTTATTTATGTGTTTTTGTTGGTTCATGGCGATCAGTGTCAAAAATCTAGAGAAACGGTGTGCCTATACATACGTCCTTTATACATCCCTTCTCAATCTTGGCTGATTCCTAGACCACCAGCCAAAGTGCTCAGGTCGGGCCCAGGGGCTCTGTTTTCCTGTGGCTGTCACCATTTTGCTCGTGTCTGAGGACTCCAGTTTCCGTCCTGGGATGCTAGCTCTCACGCTGTGTCACAGTGGAGACCCGGGCAGCTTGTCTGCTTGTCTTTCAATTCCAACGGGCCCAGGAATCTGCTTCCGTAGGTTGACCTCAGGGTGTTAGCCGCAGGATCCTGTCACACGGCCAGGCATTCAAGATGCCAGCCTGGGCCTGGAGATAGACTGTGTTGTACAGACATAAAAGATAATAGGTATGTTTTCATGGTTCTTGGTAATTAAGTTGAACTTGCTTATTGTATTATTAGGAATATACACTGAAAATTTGTAGGTAAAACAAGGAAAATAAAAACAAATGAATTTACTTTATGATTCCTCTTTAAAAATAATGACCAATAAAATGTAGGTAGAAGTAGGTTTAGTAGTAGCTATAAGAATAAACACTTGAAAATAATGAGGTCCTTTATTCCCTTGGACAAATATATTATTCAGATACCAACTATACCTTAATGCAATGTTTTCCACTTAAAATAACTATTAATAAAGTAAACAAATGAAGCATTCGATCCTTGTTTCCCAAATGTAATTGTGATATTTAAAATAATGATCCAAATACATATTTGGTGTAACCTGTCTTTTAAATGATTCTAAAGATTAAATGAAATCATTTTGTAAATGATTTCAGGGTAAAAGTTTTGGACTTTTTTGTTCAAAATATTATAAGATGCTGCAAGTTGGACTTCAAGTTTAATTTTATATTTTGTTTAAATAGGCAGCCTGCAGATTATTTGCATCTATTTCATTTTTTCCTTAGCAAAATGCTTCAGTTGTGGCAATTAGTTGACAGTTATCTAAGATTTCATAGGAAAACAAGGCTTATTTCAGCTACATATGTTTAACATACTCAAGTAAACTGGAAAATATTTATATAAGAAGTAAAGTTATTTGCATTCTTTAGGTACATACAACAATTTGTTAAAAATTGCTAGCAAATATTATATAAGCCTAAGACATATATGCTGTTAAGTAGTCCAAAAAAATTTTAGAGCACCAAAAATCCTAGATAAATTATTGGATTAGAACATACATACATACATATTTAAGATTTATTTATTTATTTAAAAGTCAGAGTTACAGAGAGAGGGAGAGATACACACACAGAGAGAGACCTTCTATCCACTGGTTCACTCCCTAGATGGTTGCAACTTCCTGGACTGGGCCAGGCCAAAACCAGGGGCCAGGAGCTTCTTCAGAGTCTCCAAAATGGGTGGCAGGAGCCCAAGCACTTGGGGCATCCTCCACTGCTTTCCCAGGCACATTAGCAGGGAATTGGATGAGAAGTAGAGCAGTTGGGACACAATCGGCATTCATATTGGTTGCTGGCATTTCAGTTGGTGCTTTTATCCACTATGCCACAATGCCAGCCTTGGGGATCTGAATAATTTTTAAAAACCCAAAATTCATTCTTCACACTACCACTCTACCATTGTAGAGATTTTCAATTGAATTATACAATTTCTGGGGTCCAGCACTGTGGTGTAGTGGGTAAAGCAGCTGCCTTCAAAGCAGCATTTCATATGGGCACAGGGTTGTGGTGCAGCAGGTTGAGCCATCTGCACCTCTGCCATCCCTATCAGCCCCAGTTTGTGCCCAGGCTGCTCCACTTCCAATTCAGCTCCCTACTAATGTGCCTGGGAAAGCAGCAGCAGATGATCCAAGTCCATGGGCCCCTGTACCCATGCAGGATACCGGAAAGAAGCTTCTGGCTCCTGGCTTCTGATTGGCTCAGCTCTGGCCTTTGCGGCCATTTGGGGAGTGAATCAGCAAATGAAAGCTCTCTCACTCCCTCACTCTCTCTCTGCCTCTCTGTAACTCTGTTTTTCAAATAAATATATAATATATTTTAGGAAAAGGCTTATATATTTTCTTAGGATGTCAGCCCAATTCTTGGAGGTCAGAAATTGACCCAGTGCCTCTGCTGATGGTTGTCCCTCAACATGGAACCTACTGATTTTCTCTACCCACCAAATTACTACATGTCTTTCAAGGCCTCTTTAAAAAGCTCTTTTCCACAGAGCTTTCTCCACCATACAAGTTAAAAGTAATTATTTCTTCCTATGGGCTCTCAAAACACTTTTTTTTAAACTTTAATTTAATAAATATAAATTTCCAAAGTACAGCTTTTGGATTACAGTGGCTTCCCCCCACCCCGTAACTTCCCTCCCTCCAGCAACCCTCCCTTCTCCCGCTCCCTCTCCCATGCCATTCACATCAAGATTCATTTTCAATTCTCTTTATATACAGAAGATCAATTTAGTATATATTAAGTAAAGATTTCAACACCCACACAGACACACAGAGTATAAAGTACTGTTTGAGTACTAGTTATACCATTAATTCACATAGTACAACACATTAAGGACAGAGATCCTACATGGGGAGTAAGAGCACAGTGACTCCTGTTGTTGACTTAACAATTGACACTCTTGTTTATGGTGTCAGTAATAATCCTAGGTTCTTGTCATGGGTTTCCAAGGCTACGGAAGTCTTTTGAGTTCACCAACTCCAATCTTATTTAGACAAGGTCATAGTCAAAGTGGAAGTTCTCTCCTCCCTTCAGAGAAAGGTAGCTCCTTCTTTGATGGCCGTTCTTTCCACTGGGATCTCACTAGCAGAGATCTTTCATTTAGTTTTTTTTTGTTTGTTTTTTTGGCAGAGTGTCTTGGCTTTCCATGCCTAAAATACTCTCATGGGCTCTTCGGCCAGATCTGAATGCCTTAAGGGCTGATTCTGAGGCCTAGCGCTGTTTAGGACATCTGCCATTCTATGAATCTGCTGTGTATCCCGCTCCCCATGTTGGATCGTTCTCTCTTTTTTAATTCAGTTAGTATTAGCAGACACTAGTCTTCTTTATGTGATCCCTTTGACTTTTAATCCTTTCATTATGATCAATTGTGAACTGAAACTGATCACTTCCAAAGCACTTTGAACCTCTAAATGGCAATTGCTTTATTCTACCTCCCACTATTACATATTTAGACATGTATGTCTCACAAGATTCTGGTTCCTCAAAGACAACATCTTATTTTTTTAAATGTTATTTGTATTATTTGAAAGAGTTACAGAGAGAGAAGGAGAGAGAGAGAGAGAGAGATAGAAAGAGATCTTCTATCTGTTTCCTCACTCCCCAAATGACCACAATGACCGGGGCTGAGCCAGGTGGAATCCAGGAGCCAGGAACCTGGAGTTTCATCAGGGTCTCCCATGTGGGTGGTAAGGGACCAAGCACTTGCGCCATTTTCCACTGCTTTTCCCAGGAACATTAGCAAGAAGCTGGATAGGAAGTAGAGCAACCGGAACACTAACAAACACCCATATGGGACTCCAGCAAATACCAGCCCCAAAGACAACATTTTGACTATTTTTCTGTTTCCACCTCAATGACTTTCTTCTATCCACATGTTCTTATAGTTTGGAAAATGGTTCACAGTCACACAATTACTGCTCACTAACTTTGTTAAAAAGAACTGAATTGAAATGATTACATTTTGGAGTCCCTTAACAGTTAATTTCTAACTGTGTGATGCCTTTCCAAGTTGATCCTTTTGCACCTTTGACAAGAAGTCAGTAATGTTAAAACCGTGCGAGGTATTTTCCAGCATTCCGTGGACTCCTAAATGCACCCTTTAATATATCATACCTGAAGAATGTCTAGAAATGTCACTTAGATAACTATCTTTTCCCTGTGCTTTACTAAGATTAACCTTTTCAGTCATATAAATCAAAACTGAAGGAAGGAGAGAAAGCTGAAATGGATGTCACCTTTGTCCCTTTACTTCGTGAAACTTTCAACGTGAATGCTCTATCACTGGTGATATTTTAAGATCTTAGTTCTATGTCTAGGTGTTTTCCTCCCTGGAGTAAATAGAAAATATTATTCTCTCTTAGACATCTTTAATTTGGTGACGGGCAGGCTGCAGTTAGAAAATATATATATATATGGAGCTTTAATATATATATTAAATATATTACTATAATATATATGGAGTTTGAATAGTGGATATCAGTACTAAAAATAGATCCCAAATTTTCATTTCTAGCAAGTGTCTATCCTAGTCTCTAGACCATGTTACAATACATGGATGACATAAGATTTATGTATCAAGGCCAGCATTATCGTGTACAGAGTTAAGCCACCATCTGCAATACTGCCATTCCATATGGGTGCCCATTAGAGTCCTGGCTGCTCCATTTCGATCCAGCTCCCTGCTAATGCACCTGGGAAAGCAGTCAAGGACAGCCCAAATGCTTCAGCCTCTACAAACATGTGGGAGACCCAAAAAAACTCTTGGCTCCTGGCTTCAGCATGGCCCAGCCCTGAAAGCTGCAGCCATCTGGGACATAGACCAGCAGATGGAAGACCTCTTTCTCTCTGTCTCTCTTTCTTTTTCTGTAAGTCTACTTTTCAAATAAAATGATCTTTAAAAAAATGATTTATGTAGAGCAGAACAATTAAATCTCACAGGGCAAGGTAAATTCACAGAACATGATCTCCTAGCCTAACTATATTGCCTACCCAAAAAACACTGGTCAGCTCCCTGGACATTTCTAAGAAATGCATCATAAGGAATTGTTATGCAAAATAATTTATTTGCAGCAAACAAGGAGAGGTCACCGGGAATAGTTTCCAAAATTGTGCCTCTCCAAGCAGCAGAAATGGGTACTCTTTGAGAGAGAATAAGAGGGGAAGTTATCATCACATGTATGGCTGGATACACGTCCACGCAGGCACAGTTCAGAAACAAGAGTCAAAAAAGGTTGCATGTTAGGTGATACGGCTTAAGCCACTACTGGTGTGGAGACCTTAGTACTACTAAAAGCAAAGGCTTTAGACCCATCTTCATAGGCACTGATTTGGACCAGGGTCTGGACCAGGGCAGGGTGGCTGATGATTACATCTCTCCCTGGATTGCTGGAATGTGACTGAAAATGTGGAAGGCTTTGGAGAACATCAGGAGCTGAAAACATCTTGAAATAGAAATAGGTCACAAAACAAGACTCTTTTTCAATCTTCCCCAAAGCACTTTTGAGCAGCTTAGGGCATTAACCTGTGACAAAATCTGTCATGCTTTCACTGATACCAGTTTTATGCAAGAGAAAATAAATTTCTTCTCTTAATTTAACATATTTACCTTTTCATGGCTTTCACTTAGTTTTTTGCCACCTGATTTTCTGATAAAGAGAGTCAGATGGATATCTGCTATTACATTATAAACCAAAGAACTCACATTCAGATGTTTAATTTAAAAAAAAAAAAGAAAACTTTCTTTCCTATTCCAGGATCTTTCCTTCTTGTTAAACTTAGTAACAGGAAAAGAAAGGTTAGAGACATGAGTGGGTGAAACCTAAAAGCACTTTAGGAGAGATTGCTTTCAAATTTATTGCAATTTGATGATTATATAGAGATTAATTTGGCATGTGCTGATATTAATTTTTAAGTATCTTTGGGGGTCTGGTGCTGCAGCATAGAAAGATACTGTGCTGACATTCCATGTGGGCACTGGTTAGAGTCCTGGCTGCTCTACTTTGGAGCCAGCTCCTGCTAAAGTGCCTGAGAAGGCAGCAGAAGATGGGCCCCTGCACCCATGAGGGAGACCCAGAAGAAGCTCCAGGCTCTAGGCTTCAGATAGGCCCAACTCCAGCCAGTATGACACTTTGGGTAGTAAACCAGAGGATGGAAGATCGCTCTCTCTCTCTTTCTCTCTATGTATCTCTGCCTTTCAAATAAATACATAAATCTTTTTTTAAAAAAGCCATTTTTTTATTTAAGAAAAACTACATGAAGCACATGCAATCCATTGCAATTCTTAGGTTCTTTATATCTTTATCTCTTATTTTAAATATTTACATAGACCTTTTGCATTTGTATCTTTACAACCATGTATTACGCTGGGTTCAAATAAAAGAACACCAAATTTTAAACATCACTACTATTCTTATGTAACTTTAATTTATTGTGAATACCATTAAAATTTGTGTTTATGTTTTAATACCTAATATAAATATTATTATGAATTGCACCAGAAGCTACTGGAGGAAGCATATAAAATATGTGTATATATATATCTGGACTGAAAATTGTGTTAAGTCAAGGGGCACAAAGTAATATTGTACCTGTAGAAGTTCAGATCTAAACTTAAATTTCAAAATATCAGTGGTCGGAATCAGTGGCAACTGAGAAATAACACAACTAAGCAAGAGAAAATATCTGGAAGAAACATAAGCTACTATTTACTTTATATGTTGTTCCATCATTCATATTTAGGAAGACATAGAAATTTAGAAAAATAGAAAGGTTCAGTATGAATTTTTAAGTTATAGAAAGATATGCTTAAAGGCTACACATGGCATCTTCATAGCCAAAATTATATTGGAATCTAAATAATTAAAATTGTCTAACCATGGAAACAATTAGGACTTTGGTTTACAGTAGGAACATCATTCAACTTTGTAGTTTGCAAAGCAATATTGCATACATTATATTATCTTCTGGAATGCTAGGATAGGCACACCAATGATATCAAACTTCAGAACTGTTTAACAAACTGATATGGGCAGATGCTCTGAGCGCGTGTGTATATGATTAAAGTAAAATCCCTCTGCACACACGGGAAGCATATGCTTTCATAGAGTTTCACTTACATCAAAAGGATAGAGAAAAATCTAACGAAACTTCCTTTCTAATTGTTGAAGTCATCTGATCTCTAGTTTCAGTTACTCTTAAATCTCCCTTTCCCATGTCACTTGTCACTGGGATATAAATATAAAAGAAAAGAAAATTAAAAAAAAGGAAAAAAAAAACAAAGAATAAGAAGGAATGAGAATGGAAAAAATTTCACCACATTTTAAAAGAGGCGAATAAGTGTGTTATATATGAGGTTAGATCAAATTTTAATTTTTATAAAAAGATGAAGTCTTATTGAACCCTGTCTATTTTAATTGTAACAAAAAAATGAAAGTTCAAAATGGGGGCATTAGATTCTTAGTACCATGCAAATTTTACTAAAGTATAAACACTATGTAACTTCAATTCATAGTACTTATAGACTATGTATCAACATTGCTCCTTATGAAAAAATGCAATATTATTATTATTCCTATTATTACTAACCAATAATAAAATTTACTTAAGCACCTACAATATGTAAAGTTTGATGACAGGTACCAGATAAGATAAAAGGAGGTTTCAGATAGGAAACTTCTTACAAGAGCTTACAATGAGCAGAATTATACCTTATTTGTAACAAATCCTCAGCCAAACTAAATCCAAATAGACCAAAGACACACACTGTATTTACAACAGTCTTATTATTAGTGATCAATATAAAGATACAAAAATGTATGAAATGAAATAAAAGAGCACTTATAAGTATATATAGGTAATCCTGAGGTATTTGAAAAAATCTTATTATATTTCAAAATCAGTATGCTGCATACTCATTAAGACATTTAGGAAAAAATATAGAATTTTCCACGGTACACAAGTACAAAGATTGGGGCTTCCTGTTTGAATTCCTTTCCACACTGAGGATTTCAATGATATTTGTGTAGTAAGAAATATGTAACAGTACTATTGATAAAAATATTCTAATCCTGACCAATTTTTTTATCTTGGAAAACTTGATATTGTATTATGAAATTCAGTGATGGTCATGTTGGCAAATTATTCAGGCAACCACTGAAGGAAAGTTGTTTATCTCTTAATTTCTAAATTGATACTCAAAGAATCTTTAGTCTTCTGCAAATTTTAACTAAAATTTTAATTTTGATGTAGGCAGCCAGTAAAATGAATAATTACATTTGAAAGATGTAATTTTTCTAAAAACAGACATTTTAAATATATAGGTATGTATAAATATATAAGTAAATAGTGTTGAACATATATTATATAGTTAATATATATATTTTTGGTGAATTGAAGAACTCTAGGAAGTCTATGTCATTTACATCATTCTGGATTTTCTTATTATATATAATACCCACTTAAAAAAGATTTTTAAAATCTTATTTCCCTGGACATTGGGAAACTTAATTCAACTTTGTGGCAGTCCCTTTGTGGGAAGTTCTTTGCTTTCCAAAGACACAAAAACATCACATTTAACAGAATTACAGAATCTATAAAAAATGTTGCTCATAAACCATTATATTTTATCCTGAAGTCCCAGTGACCATCTCTTGTTTTCTCTTACGTCTTTGAGAAATAACTAGTGTTTAGGCATTGAGTTTATTTTTATTACTGAACCTAACTCTCAATCTCAACCTGGGGTTCAAGTTCTCAAAGATGGGCAGATTTAATATATTTGTCACCACCTTGATATTGCTTAACTCCAGATGAAAGTGATGGCTGATGAGTCCGTGAATTGAGGGCAAACCCCGAGTTGTTAGCATTGATATGCTACTCAAGAACCCCAAGTATTTACTTTAAAGTTACAATACATCTTGTGAGATTCATATTAAATGATTTTAAAATAAGTGTCTTTTTTTTTTTTTTCAGTTCACCCAGTTTTATTTTGGTCATTAACCTGGAACCAGAATTAATTTAGGTAAAAGGGTCTATTCCCTTTAAGTAAAAGAAAAATTGTAAAGTTCTGTGCCCCCATTAAAGGATAGATTTTGAAGATCAAATTAGGAAGGATCAATTTAGTACATATCAGGTGATGTACCTAAAGTTTGCCTTTAAAAATAAATTTGCAATTTTCTTTTGTCTCTATTTCCGAATTCATTTTTAGGGCTTTAAAGATCTGTTGTAACAGGACTCTTGTTACATTTAATAAGTGCCATGTTGATTGGCGTTCTCTAAGTAGGCTTTTCAGTTTGCCTGTGGGGAAATTTAATATAAAAAACATTCAACATTCTTTTATTAGTGTTTTTTACTATTCCCAGTCCCATCAGACCTTTGGTGCAAGCAGTGTATTATTGAAAAGCTTATCTGTAAGAAGTGAGCCAAGGGGAAATTCAGTCTTTATTAATATTGACATCATGTTCCTACACAATGGCTGTCTAAAGAAACTTTTCAATTGGATTTCAACTGCTTTGATGCAATATAAATGGAAACAACTGAATGCATGGGTTAGCACAGAATAGTGAATGAGGCTGAATCCTGCACATCCAAACATAAAGTTGGACTTGAGTGGAATTTCACGTCCATGTTCAGTACTCTGTCTATATAATGGTTAATAGAAGGTTAAGTTGTATTAATTTGGTAGATTCTTGAATGCATGGATTTTGTTTGGGTTCTCTTCCTCCTCTCCCCATGCCAGTTAAAGGACAACTAATATATTTTCAAAATGGAAGTCAGATATAAGGAAAAGGATAAGACTTAAGTAAGGTTGTAAGATGTGTGAGAGGATATATTAAGCCAGAACTATTATCTATATTTATTACTATACAACATCAATATCCAGAAAACATGAGTTTAGGGGCATCACATCAATTTGTTAGAAATACTAAATTCTAGATATTCCATTTTTTTCTACCTTGACAAGTAAAAGGCCACTGATGTGAATTTTTTTCTAGAAATATAAAATGCAGATCTAAATTACTGAAGTGAGGAGATATTTTAAGAGAAAGATATATTTGTTGCATCACCACCAAATTAGACTACATTATGTAACTTTTAGAACACCAGAAAACCTGCACTCAACGAAAAAGCAATGAGGTCTTCAAAAGTAGGAAATGTTAGTGGAGAGTTTGCTCAGAATCATAAATGTAATTTATTGTAGAGTAAATTCCTGACTCAATGAATTCTATCATTTCTCTGGTTAAACAGTCCAAATGTGACATCTAGAACATTTCTTTAAAGTCACCATTTTCCTGGAAACACTCTAATATTGAAGCGTCTGGGGCTATATTTAGTTTTTGAAGAGTAGTCTTTTAAAAAATATGGTTATGAAACAGATTGATTTAGAGGAGCATTATAATTAGCTGCTGAATATGTTAGAAGGATAGATTATTCTACATGAATCACAGAGCTCACTTTAAGTGTCATACCCCATTCTAAACTGCCAGCTTAATTTCTTCTCATTTTTCACCATGAGAACATTTTTTCTATTATGCCAATAATAAAGGTGTAGTTGTCACAAAATAGGCATACCTTTATGAAATAATAAATTATAAACTTTTTTGTTTCAATTTTTGAAATAACTGACTCATGATTAGTTGATTTAACAGCAACCAGGAAAATCCACCTAGAAAATAGCCCCATTTTAAAAATACATCTCCAGATTTAATAATTTTGTGAGCCACTGGCAAACATTTTTAAACTAATGGAGAAAAAATCTATAACGTAGACCAGCATAAAGTGATAATAAATCTATGTGGTTAAATGAAATCTTTTGGAAATAAGGAAAAATAATATGTAAGGAGCTACTGTGACAATACTAGTGATCAATATTTAAGAAAAGTTTAAGGTGATATACAAATTAAGGTAGACTTTTAAAAATAATTCTAAAATCTAATGTTTTGACAAAAATGAAAATGTTATTACTCTTTGAAACTCCTTAAAAATTGTGTCAGTTATAAGTAATAGTATGGTAACATAATCAGTAGGGCTGTTGCCTGTGATGCCAGCATCCCATCTGGGTGCCATTTCGTGTCCTGGGTGCTCCACATCTTATCCAAATCCCTGCTAATGGCCTGGGAAAGCAGAGGATGATGGCCCAAATATCTGGGCCCCTGCCAGCCATTTAGAAGACCTGGAAGAAGTTCCTGACTCCAGACTTTGGTCCTAACCCGCCTTGGATATTGCAGCCATTTGGGGAGTGAACTAATGGATGAAAGATTCTCTCTCTCCTTCGCTGTCTCTCTCTGTCTCTCTGTCTGTCTCTCTCCTCCCCCCCCCCAGAACTAATAAATCTTTATAAAAAAGAGAAAAAAAAAAAACTAAAGCAATAGCATCATACTAGGTGATTTTTATAGAAGAATCTACATTATACAATTTTGAAACTATGCTAAGAAAAATGATGTAAGATATTTAACTTTGGTGTTCATCTCGAGTGTAGGATTAAAAAAAAATAAGATAGGCATTTGGTCTAAGACTCCTGCCTCTTACATCAGAGTGCCTGGATTTGAGTCCCAGGTCTGCTCCTCACTGCAGTTTCCCACTAATGATTAGGTTGGGAAGTACAAACAATAACTGAACTAATTGGTTCCTGCCACTCATGGGAGACTTGGATTGAGTGCTGGGCTCCTGGATTCAGTTCCTGACCCACCTCTGTCCACTGAGGACAGTTGTGGGGTGAACCAGAGAATGAGAACTCTTCCTAATAGTCTCTGTCTCTCTTTTTCACTGTTATTCTTTAAAATGAATAAGATAAAATAAAATCTGTAAAAAATCTCACTAGCATGTAACACAAAAAGAATACTGTAAAACATTACTCCTAACAATATCACATGGGCTAGATGCATAGTGGATAATTAGTAAACAATAAGTTGATATTAAAATATAAATAACAGATTAGCCATTTATTATTGATTAGGAATGCTTATTTTCTATTTTTTCTTTCTTTTTTTTGTTTGTTTCCTAGTTCAAACAAAAATGTCTTAAAGTCAATTACACTGGAATAAATAATAGAAAAGAATTTGTTGCTAGAACCCAGACTGATAATCAATATAGAAGCAGTGTTGCTGTAAACAGATCATATTGGACTGGGCTTTTGTTTCATTGTCAACGAACTGGTAAGTTTGTGAAGGAAAAGGTAAAGGAGGAAGCGTGCACACACACACACACACACATACACACGAACACACACCCACACACAAAACAAAAGAATCTTCTGCATAGATATTCACCAAACCACAAAATTCTGTTGTGTTACCAAAATGTAGGTACTTAGTGTTGGGCAGAACTGCCTTATATCTCCACTAAGAACTCTTTGAAAATTTGTTACAATAGATTGCTACAGCACAACCCAGAACTTCTTTCTTTTTTACATTTTAATTTATTAATATAGAGAACAGATTTCATAGATATGATTCCAAGAATACAACAATACTTTTCTCCCTCCTTTCCTCCCTCCCTACCTTCTTCCTTTCTTTCCTTTTTTATCATTTTTTTTTGCAGAATTTCAATAGGTCTAGGGATATCTAAGAATTTTTGTTTCTACCAAACTCTCTGGCATTGTTAAAAATGCTATTCCAAAAAACACATGTTGAGAAATCCTGAAAGAAAGGCCTTGGTATAGACTGATAATATTTACACTCTTGTGAGATACTAAGCCTATACCACAGATAACTGAGACATATAGAGTAACATAGATCTTCCATACAAGTTATATAGGCCATAGTGGTGTTGGAATATAAGTATATTCTTACTTCTACCCTGGAACTGTATAAACTATCTAACTAACAATCAATAGAAAAATGCTCTATTCAATTATTTGTAGAGCCCTATGCCACCATGCAAAAACTCCAAGTATAGTAAAGGCTTTCTTAATTAATCTCCATTTAAATAAACTCCTTAAATTAATTGACATTCAGTATTCCCTTAATAAAACACAAGGATATTCACAATTCTAGGTGGATTTCTAGAATTTACAAATCCTTCTCCTTTGCCAGGAAGGCTATGTGTACATGCAAGCTCAGTTGTTCATTCCTGAGACTACTTTGCAAGTTGCATTTGTTGTAATATAATAAGATACTACCTGAAGTTATTTTTCATATAAATAGAGTGACAAAATTTCAAATGGTCATTATTAAAATGGTATCAAATCAAACAGGGACAAGACAGATGTTTTACATCTTGTGGGGAGCAATCCGGACTAGACTAAGTTACTGGAATTAGGACTTATTCTATGCATCTGCTCTCCCACAATATGGCGCTGGGAGAGAAGTAAACAGCTTCCGCACAGCTGCCTCCAGTTCAACCAATAAACTGTAGGACTTGCTCCTGATTGGAGAGCAGCGTACTCGGCGTGTGGGCAGCCGAGTTGGGATTGGCGGAGGAGGACTATAAAGGAGGAGAGAGACGGCATGCACCGGGAACATCTATGGGGAACATCTAAGGGAACCCGTGCAGCCCCCGAGAAAAGCCGGCCGGCGGTGTGCCGCTCCCCTGCGGAAGTGGGGAATGCGGCCAGGGGGAACTGCCCTTCCACGGAGGTGGAAGGGATAGTAGCCAACCCGGGAAGAACCAGCAGCAAACCCGGGGAGGGCCGAGCAGATGAAAGAACAGCGCAGGGTCCTGTGTTGCTCCTCCACGAAGAGGGGGAGCGACACATCTGTATTTTTAATGCAGGTGACAATAATCATCATCATAATTATTTTATAAATATATTGCTTTGTAATGATTTTAAATTGTGTCTTCACTATAAGTAGATCACTATAACTACAGTTTATGAAAAAAGATAATGTTGGATTCCATTGGTATGATCCATTTTTAAAAAATGCTATTATAAAAATGTATATATATACACATGATTTAAGTTCACATGGTCTAGATACATCTACTTTATCATCATCATCATCACTGAGGTCATCATTCTCTGCTTCCTATACTTACTATAGGATGGCTATAGTAAGGCTATAGTAAGGACTAAGGATGGCTGACAGTCTAACCAAATAAATTCTCACCTTCTATAGTGACGCAGTTGTAGCTGGCATCTGTCTCACTAAGAACCGTATTTCCTAGTTCCCCTCACCCTCTTACAGTTACGTGCAGCCATGTGATTATGTTCTTGCCAATCCAATGTGAGTGTAAATGATAGATGCCAATTCCAGATGCCATAATTAAAACACTTCTGTCTGGGAGGTGAGGATAGGTGAGAACATTGACCTAGCGGCTAAGAGGCTACTTGAGATGTTCACACCTGTTATTGGACTGCAGAGGTTTGAGGCCCCACTATGTTCCCTGTTCTAGCTTCTTATTACTGCATACCATGAGAGGCAGCAGGTGATGGCTCAAGTACTTGAGTCCTTGCCACCCACATAGGTGATCTGAATTGATTTCCAGGCTCTTGGCTTTAGCCTGGCTCAGACCAGTTGTTGCCAACATCTGAGGAATATACAGCCACATAGGAGATCCTTTCTTTCTCTCTCTCTCTCTCTCTCTCTTTCTCTCTCTCTCTCTTTCTCTCTCTCTCTTTCCATTTCTCTCTTTCTGCCCTTCAAATAAACGTAATAAATAAACACTTTTAAAAATGCTTCTGGACAAAGCCATGTCACAGCTGTGTGTGGTCTTGTTGTTTCCTCTCTTCCTAAGAGCAACCTGAATGCCGATGTGCTTTGACTCAGCTTTCATGGAAATTAGAAATACACCCTAGGAGATGAGAGAGTGGAGGGAACATGGGTTTGTGAATGACGGCATATACAGGAAGGAAGCCTTGCTATATGAAGAAATACACTTGGCTCTTAAGCAATGAATATTGGATTTTCTTATGTTATCGCCACTACCTAACTCTACCTTAATCAGTGCCCTTGCTTTCTTCTTTTTTACCATTATTATTAAATTACTAAATACCTATTCATTATGAAAGAGAATTTCTCTTGTATATCAGGAACTTTATAATCAGGAACTCCAGATTTAACTACATGAGAATTCCATTAAAATTTTCATTTTTCATTACATTTTAGCATACAAAAACCTTTTATCTTAAAAAATTATTAAATTTAGTAAAAATAGATATATTGATGTAATAGGTCATAAAAACAGTATCAAAAATCCTAGTAGAATATGGAGAATGTAGCTTATATCTTAGAGTGTTTATTCAGGAATAGTTCTCATTTGTCCATAGAATTGATGTAAAGTAATTCAATTAAAGTTAGCTATTTTTAAAGTTGCTAAAAATTTTAAACCTTGAAATTAAAATTGGTTGCTTTGACTGTTGGATAATTCTTAGACAAATATATTTTATGGAAAATTACATGATAAATAAGTGATAATTCAATAAATTTTGGTGTGGTTAATACCTAAATAGAATTTCAGCAGAAGGAAATTCTAACTGCTAAACAATCAAGTGGCCAATAAATGTGGCCGGTGACTGTGATATGTAGAATACTACATTTTGAACCTCATGATCCTTGCTCCTTGGCTTTAACGCTTCCATTCGAGATATAAAACCAGTTCTTGTCCTAGATCATCCCCTCCTTCATTCTTCCTGGTTCTCATTTTGACTTAGGAAATGAATCAGGGAAATTTTCTTTTGGTGACTAACATATTTTTTGTTTTATGTAACTATGTTTCAGTAACTAACATTTTTTAATATGTTATGTTATGAAACTGAATGATATGTATTATCTAGGGGAAGAAAAAATATTTAAATTCAGATTCTTTTGCCTAAAATTCAGTTCTTTGAATATAGTGAAAGATTTATATGTACCAATTATTGTTCCGAGTTACTTGTTACAAATTGCTTTACAAACACATGGCATCACTGTGTTAATATAGTATCTTTTCAAATTTCATTTGTGGTAATGAAACTCTATCTGAATATTTAGATTACAGCGGCCTATACAAAGGAAAAGAGGAATCCATCTAAGGAAGTGAGAGGCAAGAAACAAAAAGTGGTGTCCTTTTGTTTAAACTTAGACTTGTTTAAATTTTGTGTTAATACCGCAGGTGGTTCACTTATTTTTTATCAAATCAAACCTTGGAGCAGGTGTTGCGGCACAGTAGGTTAAGCCACCACTTGGGACACCTACATCCTACATTGGAGAGTCTTCAAGTCCTGACTACTGCACTTCTGAAGCAGCTTTCGATAATGCTTCCTTGGAGGCAGCAGATAAAGGCTCAGATTGCTGAGTCCCTGCCACCTATGTGAGAGACCCAGACGGAATTCCTGGCTTCTGACCTCAACGTGGCCCAAACCAGGCTGAGTTGGAATTTGGGGAATGAAATGCAGTTGAAAGATATCTCTGTCTGTCTTTCAAATAAAAGCAAACAAATAAAACATATCTATAAAAAAGACGTTAAATCAAACCTTAACTACCTTTACCTAGAATAAAAATTCCAATTCCTTTGACTCAAATTATATTCTAATGCTTCAATCATTTATAATTATTTTTAAATTTGGAGATTGCTAAAATCTAAAAATGAACTTAATTATCATTATTTTTAACACATCCTCTACATTCTGTTATAAAGGATAAGAATGTCAAATTTGGAAAACAATAGGCAGGTTAAATTTTAATATTTTTATAACTGTCAACTCTTTGTTAAACAAATACACTAGATAAAATACTAATGGCTGTTTCAAAGGTTTGAATTTATATTAGAATAATGGCAAGAATAGAGTTTTGCAAAAAGAAAGTTGATCTGAAAAATTTTAGTAATATTTAAAATAGATAAAATGGTGAGTTTAAAAGTCAAATTAGATATCCAAAACAAGGGGCATGGTACTGACTGCAAAGGAAATCTCATTGTAAGCAATGCAGCCAAGCTAGAGAAAACACGCATGAAAAGAAAGGGAATTACTGAAGTTAATACTCGCACAACACACCCAGCTGGGAGTCCAGCTGCTCAAGGAAGCTGGTGGCTCTTGATCTTTGGGAGTTTCTAATTAGAATACGAGTTAGAAATATAACAGGAAACATAAAAGAGAAAGAAATTTAATATTAGACTTAGCTCTTGTTTTCCTCTTTACATGTAAGCAAAGAGAGACTTAAAGCAGCCTGGCAGAGTAAGCAGTCAATAATTTTTCTAACTGCTGACTTTTGATATCAATTATACTTTATCAAAGTTTCCATATTCCATCACGTATTTATCCCTGCTTTCTGCTAGGTGTGGCTAACAACAGCTTGGGGACTGTATGCTGTATTTTAAAGCTGTCGTATATGAATCAAATGGTATGCACTTAGGATGCATTTATATATTACTTAAAAAGCAGAGTTTTCTTCCATTTAGCTCTCACTACATATTTTCCCAAAGTTTTTGCAATAAATGATTATTTATAGGATTATAATTCATGGCATGTTAGCATAAAGGCTATAGAAATCAATTTCTATACATGGTCTAAGATTTTTGCACATTGATGATCAACTATTAGCCTTGAAAGCATATATGACTAATTTATATTTTTATTCTAAAAATCCAAATAAATATGTGCTTATATACACTGTGATCTATGGCATTTCAAATTACTGCTTTATAAGTTGATAGAGCTAATACAACCTTCCGAAGGTCTATGCCAACAAAAAAGAGATCCAAAGCAGTTATCCAGAAAACCAAAATTAAAACAACAACAAAAAAGTAACAATTCTTACTTTTATGAAATTACTTGGATATTTCAATTGGATCGTGTTTAGGTCTAAATTTAAGTAGACTATTGTTTCATTCTGCTTTTCACTGTTAGTGAAGCTTATTTTTCAGGATTGATCAGTATGTAAGACAATGTATTTTCTGATTGATCAGTATGCAGGATTGGATTACCCCAGAGAACATTTGGGTATTTTCACTATGTTCTGTGGATTAACCTGCCAAGTATGCATTTTGGAGGGCAGGTATTGAGGGAAGAAACAAAAATGAGTTAATGCTCTGGCACTGTGGAAGTTTGACCAGTTCTTGAATGGAAGTTTTACCGTCTCATGAAATCTCTTTCCATATGACAATGATTCAATGGCTCTTTAGAAAATAAATGTACCTTTTCTGTCAGGGTAGAGCAATAAAACTGATTAAATAAAGAGTAACATCGCTAATTTTTAACTGTAAAATTCTCAAGTCATACTGATCTTTATCCAGATAGGTTTAATTTCTTTTTTTAAAGATTTATTCATTTATCTATTTGAAAGACAAATTATCAGAGAGAAATGGAGAGACAAAGAGAGATCTTCCACTTGCTGGTTCACTACCTTACAGGTCTCAACAGCCAGGGCTGGGCCGGGGTGAAGCCAAATGGCAGGAATTCCATCCAGGTCTCCTGCCCATGTGGCATGGGGGCCAATCACATGGGTCATCCTCCACTGCCTTCATAGATACTCTGGAATTGGAGCAGCCAGGATTCACCTATAGGATGCTGGAATTGCAAGCAGGGTTTTAACTCTGTACCACAACACAGTGCCACACAGCTACCCTTCCCAGCCAGACACATTGTGCAATGTTTCTGTGATATTTTTAGGATTAAAAGTATCTGGACATCTGGCCGGCGCCACGGCTCAATAGGCTAATCCTCCGCCTTGCGGCGCTGGCACACCGGGTTCTAGTCCTGGTCGGGGCGCTGGATTCTGTCCTGGTTGCCCCTCTTCCAGGCCAGCTCTCTGCCGTGGCCCGGGAGTGCAGTGGAGGATGGCCCAAGTGCTTGGGCCCTGCACCCCATGGGAGACGAGAAGCACCTGGCTCCTGCCTTTGGATAGGTCGCAGTGCGCCGGCTGCGGCAGCCATTGGAGGGTGAACAACGGCAAAGGAAGACCTTTCTCTCTCTCTCTCCCTCACTGTCCACTCTGCCTGCAAAAAAAAAACAGTATCTGGACATCTATTACATTATATTCTAGGACAATGATTGTAGACTTTTTGTTGGAGCTGGTATAACAGTTTCTTCAAAAGATTTTGGCAGTGCACTCTCTGCTGATCTTCCCCTTACTACATGAGAATGCAATTGATAATCTCTGCAGAATATTTAACGTTTTCCAAGCATAGTTTTTTTTTTTTAAAGCATCTGCTACAAAAGGAAAGAAAGAAGGAAGGTGGGTGGAAAGGAAGGAAATCCTTTATCAGTAGTGCAGTGTAGCTTCCAAATATTAAATTAAAGCTGAGTATTCTAAATTCTAGATTGAATCTTATTTACAAGTCTTCAAAAAAATCTTGAACTTTTACTTATTTTTGGATTATCTTAAATCTTTAAACTTGAATAACTTCAAGAAAATATGCAAGCTAGGGGAATAAAGATGTTCAAAGGTAGGGAAATTTTTCTGAAATATGTTTTATTGTCTTATATAAAAATAAATTGAGATATGCTGATATAGAAAGTGCAACTATAGACTCTTAGAAAAAATACATGGATATAAGAATGCTATTTGTTGGGGCTGGCATTGTGGCATCACTGGTTGAGCCACAGCTTAGGATGCCAGCCTCCAATATCAGAGCAAAGGCTCAAATTCTAGCTGCCCTACTTCTGATCCAGATCCCCAGTTATTCACCTGGGAAGGCAGCAAATGATGGCCCAAGTCCTTGGGTGGGAAGACTAGATGGAGTTCCTGGCTCCTGGCTGTGGCCTGGCCCTGTCCTGGCTATGAAGCCATTTGGGGAGAAAACTAGTAAATGGAAGATATCTCTCTCTGTCTCTCTCTGTCTCTGTCTCTGTCTCTCTCTCTCCTTTCTCTCCAATGCTCTGCTTTTCAAATACATAAACTAATAAATAAGTAATAAATCTTTGAAAACAAAGAGTGCTGGGGAAAAATGTAGAAGTTACTGTTAAGGGTCTTATAAACTTGCACTGTGAAACAAATGCACAATATAGAAAGACTTTTGAATATCAAAATGTTATTGATTAAAGTATATTTAATTAACAATTACTGATTCACCCCTACAGCTGAAGCACCCACTTGCAGAAGAGTGTCAGATAAACAACTTCTTTTTCTAGGCTATCCAGTGTGTTCTCAAAAGCAATATCTATGTAACAGGATTGCATTATTTTTTAAAAGATATATTTATTTATTTGAAAGGCAGAGTTACAGAAAGACAGCGGCAGAAAGAAGGGGAGAGAGAAAGATCTTCCATCTGCTGTTCATTCTCCAGATGGCCGTAACTGCCAGGGCTGATCCACGCTGAAGCCAGGAGCCAGGAGCTTCTTTCAGCTTTCTCACATGGGAGCAGAGGCCCAAGGACTTGGGCCATCTTAAGCTGGTTTCCCAGGTGCATTAGCAGAGAGTTGGATTAGAAGTGGAGTAGCTAAAATGCAAATAAATGCCCAAATGGGATGTCAGTGGCTTTACCCACTATGCCATAGCACCAGCCCCAATTACATTAATTTTAACCATACCATAATTATCTGAGTCCAGCCTCTATTTCTATGTTGGAAAAATCCCTTTCAAATAAACTGTTATCCAAAAACAGACTGACACATTAACCTACCACTAACACCCACTAACGTATTAAAATTTCTTTTATCATATGGATTTAATATCACAGAACCTGGAATGTGGTGAGAGTCTCCGAAGACAGGAAATATGTAGAAAAGTCCCAGAAAAACACAAAAGAAAATTTTGTTACCTAACATGGGACAGTTTGGCTGACCATCTCCGCTGGATCAACTCAAATTCATTGGGTTTTTTTGGACAAATAAATAAATCAGGGGCTGGCATTGTGGCATAATGAGTTAAGCTGCTGCCTGAAATTCCAGTATCTCATGGGCACCAGTTCAAGTCCTGGCTGCTTCTCTTCTGATCCAGCTCCCTGCTAATGCACCTGGAAAAGCAGCAGAAGACGGCCCAAATACTTGGGTCCCTGTACCCATCCAAGGGACCTGGAAGGAGCTCCTGGCTTTGGACTGGCCCAGCTTCAATCACTGTGGCCATTTGGAAAGTGAAGCAGTGATGCACAACCCATCTCTTTCTCTTTCCCTCTCTCCCTCTCTGTAATTGCCTTTCAAACAAAATAATAATAATAAATCAAAATTTTAAAAAAAATATGTGGAGCAAGGTGGCACCTGAATAAGATACTCCAATGACTATCTCCCCACATAGATACCAATTAGAACAGGTATGCATGGGGCCAGCATTGTGGCACAATGAGTTAAGCCACCATCTGAGATATCAACATACCACAAGGGTACCAGCTGAGTCCTGGCTGCTCCACTTCTAATTCATTTCCCTGCTAATGCACTTGGGAAAGCAATGGAAGATGCCCCAAGTGCTTGGGACCCTGCGTACATGTGGAAGACCTAGATGGCATTACAGGTTCCAGGCTTGGTCCAGACCCAACTGTTGTGGCTATCTGGGGAGTGAACCAGCAGATGGAACATCTCTTATCTCTCTGATTTTTTCTCTCTCTCTCTAACACTGTTTTTCATATAAATAAGTAATAAATAAAAAATAATTTTTGAAAAAAAAAAAGAGAACAGGTGTCACAACTTTGTGAGAGCTATGAAGCCAGTTAAGAGACCACAGGATCTGGTTTTCAGATAATAATAAGAAAAGTCACATTAAAGAAGACAGGAAGAAGAGTAGCCCATGACACTCTTTCCTCAGCTGCAAGTAGTTAGCATGGGCAGATATATATCTTGCATGGGGAAGAGAGAAGGAATTAAGTTCAATTATCAGATTTAATTCCCTGTGGCAGTCCTGCCACAACAAAAGGCCCCATATCCTGCCCATGGGCCCATACCTTCAGCTCATATGGGATGCTGATATTTGGATTCTCCATGGCTGGGTGGTTACCACCATTCCTCCAACCTCTGGCAGAAGGCAGAGCAAGACTCCAGTCACTATAGAAGTAGTAGGGCAGCTTGCCCAGTTGCTCATCCTGAAGCAGAGCACCTGATAAAGCCTAAAGACCTTTCTTTAAATCTTTTTTAAGGATTTATTTATTTATTTAAAGGCAGAGTTACAGAGAGGAAGAGGCAGAGAAAGGGAGGTCTTCCATCCGCTGGTTCATTCCCTAGATGACTGAAACAGCCTGAACTGTGCCAATCCGAAACTAGGAGCTAGGAGTTTCATCTGGTTCTCCCATGCAGATGCAGGGGCACAAGGATATGGGCCATCCTCCATTGCTTTCCTAGGCCATGGCAGAGAGCTGGATGGGAAGTGGAGCTGCTGGGACTCGAACCGGTGACCATATAGGATGCTGGCACTGCAAGCTGTGGCTTTACCTGCTATGCCACAGTGTTCCCTCTGCCCCAAAGTCCTTTAACTCTAGACCAAAGCTTGCAGACAGAACTTTGAGATTTGCACCAGCAACAGGTGGATACCAATGCTCTGGCGAGACAGACTCATTCTGTTACCTGTTATATCGCTGCCCTCAATGGTGACACATACTCCACCTGCGGCCTGCTACCACTGCCCTCAAGTGGGCCTGGGGTACATTGTGAAGAATTCACAAGGTCTAACGACTGTGAGACCCAGGTGTGACCTAGACCAATACCAGCCTGGATTTCTAAGGAGCTGCCTTGATTCCCTTTCTTCATCCTGGGACGAACAACAAGACTGACATGGAGAAGATCCTAATCATCCTTGTCTCTAGGCCCGGGTTTGTGGTCACAGTACCTGGACTTGCCCCAGTATCACATGGAGATCTATACCCTGGGGTGGTGGATTTATTCCAGTATGTATCACTTCTAGCCCCATATAAGCCTGGTGAGCATGCCCAACAATGCACAGGTCCTGTAACTGTGAGACCCAGGTGTAACCCATCTAGTACTCGCTTGGGCAGCTGAAGGGCTGCCTCCATTATCGCTCCTCCAACATTGGGCGGACAGCAAATAACCCAAGGGCTGTATTGAGGCCCAGTGCCAAGCTGGTAAAACTCAACATAAAGCAGATCTTAATGATTTCTGTCCCCAGGGCAGTGCTGACAGATGGACATGCTTTGGTACCAGGTGGATTTGCATGGCCCGAGCTGATCAGTCTTCTATTCGAACCTGCTTGACTGATGGCCAGTGGGAACAAGTAGTAAATTTACTTCAGCAACAGGCAGAACATAGCAGGGTGGTCTTTGGTCTTACTCCTAGGCTGCACTGGTCTTGGACTATGAGTATAATCTTGTATTATGGCACTAGTGTCCACAGGACTAGGTACCTGGGTTTAATCTAGTCCCAAAAAGAGGCTTACAGAGCTGACAACAGCTTCATTCTGAAAAACGAACCAATTGTGGTTGGGACAGATCTATAACCAGAGTGTAAGTTAGGACTGAAACAGTGAAAATACTCCAACAGTGGACCTGTGGCAAATGTGGACTTAGGACATCATCTAGCACTGAAATAACAGAAAACTCAGAGAAAATAAATAAGTAGGATTTCTGAATGGCAGCCACAAATGAAGTCAGATAATTATAAGTAATTCTTCAATGTTCAGGTGTCGAAATACACCAAGTATCAAGTCATGACTTAATGAACAGAATAAGGTGCCAGTAACAAACTATTTGGGAAATGACATTTTCAAATGAGGAGACAAATATTTGAGAATATCTCTTTTAAGGAAACTCTGTAAAATTGGGGTAAATATATAGACATTATTTAATACTCTAACAGACTTGATAGATAGAAGGAATTAAAATAAATCAAATTATTCAACTGAAAACTAATTAATGAAATTAAAAATGCAATAGAAAGTATCAATAGCAGAAGAGGACAGAAGAAAAAATTGAGTTATAAGGCAGGATATTTGAATGTAAACATTGGAAGGGAAGAAAGAAAAAAGAATTAGAGGAATGGAAAGTATGCATGGGAAATTTGGGAAAGCATTAAAAGAGTAAACATATGAGTTATTAGGGTATGAGATGGACTTTAGAATGTAAAAAGGGATAGAACAAATATTCAAAGTGACAATAACTACTACTACACTACATCGGTCTTAAGCAAATTGAAAAAGGAAGTTCTTTAAACTGAAAGAAAGCGATGTGAATAAATAAGAAGAAAATACTAGAAGATAAAAAATTCACTGGTAAGAGAAACTACACAGACAAAATTAGTACTAATGTTGTAAACATGGCGCACAAACTGATCATCTCTTTAGAATGAAGACGAGAGACAAAACAACTAAAAATAATTATAACTACATTAAAATATTAACAGAGGCAATATAGAAAGAAATAATATGAAACAATCAGAATTCAATAGGTGGGGAAGTATATAGTTCTTTGTTAGTATTTCTTATCACTTTCTTCTCTTATTGTTTCTTTTCCTATCTTTGTAATCAATGGTTACTTGCTCCCATTTCAGAATAGCATGTTACAACCAAAAGGAGATTTTTTTTAAGCTTCATGGTAAGCTCAAAGCAAAAATATACAACATAGTTACCAAAACTAATAAGCGAGGAATCAAAACACACTAGAAGAAAATCACTTACCACAAAGGAAGGTTGTAAGAGAGGGAGAAAGAAAAGAAAGGAATTACAATAGAACTAGGGAAAAAGTGGAAACATGGTAGTAGAAGCTCTCTATTGATAATCACACCAAAATGTAAGTGGATTAAATTCTTCAATTGAAAGATATAAATTGACTAAATGGATCTTTTAAATGACCCAATTATATGCTGCTTATAAAAAACTCATTTTACTGCACAAGGACATGCATAGACAGAAAGTGAAAGGGTAGAATAAGGTATTCCATTCCCATAGAACCTAAAAGAAAGCAAGAGCAGCCATACTTATGTCAGTTAAAATAGCTTTTAAATCAAAAACAGTAAAAACAAACAAGGAAGGTTTTTATACAATGATAAAATGTTCACTCAAGCAGGAGAAAACAACAATTATAAATATATGTAAGTGCCTAATATCAAAGCACTCAAATACATAATGCAAACAGAACTTTTGAATAATTGCAGAGAGAATAAAATATTTTTCAATAGATATAAACAGTAAAACATATGGAACCAGTATTGTCTAGAATTCTAAATGGAACATGAAGTATTATAAGAAGCAAGACAGGCCCAGACTTATCAAAGAATTAAACAGATGTATAAAAATAAGGGAGGGACATTTTCCATAAATATAACATCATTATAATTTTCTAGTGAGATTAGCTTAGCAGTGAGTGTCAAAATTCTATGATCCATTATTGGTTATTGGTTATATAAATGAGTTGTTGATGGATTTCTATGATTTTCAATACATAGTGGAAGTTCAGTCATTTTCAGTTTTAGTACATGTATTGATTTAGGTAGCCTTTATGTTGTAGAATAATTTTAGGCATATATATATACATATATATGTATATTTAATTGCCAAGGAGATATTTCTTCAGATCCTCCTCTGTTTGTGAATCCATGAGACACTGAGGAAACAAAAACAAAAATGTGTAAACCTCGGTGTTTCTCTTTAAAATTCTCCAAAGATTATTGAGAATATTTAGTATTATAGTCTTTTTGATTGTGAGTTAAACAAAAAAATTCAGACCCAAACTGTCCTAAGGGAAAGGAGAACTGGAGTGTTGGATCATGAAACCAGAGATATTTAAATAAACCAGATTATTGTGGGCAATGTGATGACAATGACAATCCTGAGGCTGTCGGAAAGCTTACAGGAAATTTTCAAAATGGAGGATAACATCATTTTTTTTCTCTCTTTCAAATAAAAAATATCTAATAAAATGTCTGAATAAATATCTACAAAGATTCTTCTACCTGAAATGTACAGTTAAAATTGTGGTGCTCTTGCTCATCAAACCAAGTAAGCAGGATCCTTTTAAAAATACCATAATTCCATTATAGAATTTCTTTTTCCACACTAGTCAGTGACTTATTCTAAATTGTAAATGTTTGTAAAGGGTTAATTGTCCTACATCAAACTTGTATTCTGTCCACTTATAGAGGAAGAGGAAGTGGAACAAGTAGAAGCTAGGTCTAGTTCATATGCCTATGAATCAGTAAAGACTAATGTAATGTCCCATGTTGATTTGATTATTTGATATATGGTGAAAACTATCTTTAAAGTCAAACAATACTTGTGTTAACTGGAAGATCACAATGTATATTCATCATATTTTTCAGGTCAGATAGTTCTTACTGTGAGCAAAACAGTTAAAATTTTACTGTAGAGTATTTCCATTTGGGTTCTAAAGAAAAGCATCTGTAGAGAAATCTATGCAATATATAATTTGTCCAGATTAGTTTTTATTTGAGGAAAGAAGTTCTGAAACGTATCTCAAAGGCAGTTACTCATCAATTGAAAGTCCTCCAAAAAGAGAACTATTGGAAAACTTTGATATGTGGTGGTGGAAAAAGAAAAGCTCCTTCAGTTTTTTGGAGGGGATAACTTTAAAAAAAATACTTAATGGTTAAGTTTACTTGGTGCAGTAAAGATTAAACTTGTCAATTTTAACATTGCTGTTACATCTGAAATAAACTTACGTGATGTTCTGGTAAAAAAAAAAAATAAAAATGCCATAATTCCAGATGTCCTAAATAGCACTCTGGCATTCGGATATGGCTGAAGAGCCCATGAGAGTATTTTAGGCATGGAAAGCCAAGACACCCTGGGGAAAAAAAAAAAAAAAAAAAAAAAAAAGGAAGACCTAAATGGAAGATCTCTGCGAGTGAGATCCCAGTGGAAAGAATGGGGCCATCAAAGAAGGAGGTACCTTTCTCTGAAGGGAGGAGAGAACTTCCACTTTGACTATGACCTTGTCTAAATATGATTGAAGTCGGCGAACTCAAAAGGCTTCCATAGCCTTGGCAACTCATGACTAGAGCTAGGGAGATTACTGTTGCCATAAACAAGAGTGTCAAATTGTTAAGTCAACAACAGGAGTCACTGTGTACTTACTTCTCATGTGGGATCTGTCCTTAGTGTGTTGTCCAATGTGAAGTAATGCTATAACTAGTACTGAAAAAGTATTTTACACTTCGTGTTTCTGTATGGGTGCAAACTGATGAAATCTTTACTTAATATATACTGAATCGATCTTCTGTATATAAAGATAATTGAAAATGAATCTTGATGTGAATGGAATGGGAGAGGGAGCGGGAGATGGGAGGGGTGTGAGTGGGAGGGAAATTATGGGGAGGGAAGCCATTGTAATCTATTAACTGTACTTTGAAAATTTATATTCACTAAATAAAAAATAAATAAAAAAATGCCATAATTCATTTCAGTTCTAGGCAAGTATACACTTCCATTTACAGTGACATCACAAAATGTGGAAAACAGAGAAACACAAGAAAACAAAAACACAAGAATTATCTGTACTAAACACCATCACATACATGATCAAATTTTAAAAGTTGTGATCAATTTTATCATATGGATATCTATAACATTTTATTCTATGATTTAGATTTCACTAATATGTTCACCTTACTAGTGGGATATCAAAGCCTATACATGATCAGTGATGTTCCTAATATTACTTTTGTAGTATTTGACTGAACCAGAAAAGTAACTTTGCTCTTTTAAAACAAATTCTGCCATCTTTCCATTAGGCTACGTCACATCACTATGTAAATTAAGAAAGCTGACATTGAAGGATTTATGTTGATTCTTTACTTATCAAATTGTTTACAGCCCTTGTCTCTACTGTTGAGGAACAATGTTTTTATCTTATTATTTGCTGGATTCTTTAGTTAGTATAGGGTTAATCTTATGAGTATAAAATAAACTGAAATTAGATCACTGTGAAAATTAAAGGAAAGAACAAGATAGGAAGGAAGAGGGACAGTAGGACTGTGGGCGGGCAGGAAGGTTGGGTGGGAAATATCATTATGCTCCTAAATCTGTATATATAAAATACATTAAATTTGTTCACCTTAAAAAAGAAATAAAAAGAACCCAATCACCAGATCAAGAATAAAAAGCCACACACCTGCATCTGTACAATTAATAAACATAGAACCAATGCTTAGCTATACATATTTAGGTACTTTTGCTTTCATAACCTGATTTTTTTCAAATGTAGTTTTTCTAAAAAAATAAGTGTTTATTTCAAGTACAAAAAGAAACATAGAAATGTATATAACAGTTTATTTGTCATAAATAAGAAATGAGTATGTTTTCATCTACAGGAAACATTATGAGAGAACGTATCATAGAAAAGCATGGAGAATTTTAAATATCTATTTGTTTACTTTTCCAGTCCACATCTTATATTCCTGACTTGCTTTGATGAGAATAAAATCAGTGAACTCATTGCTTAGAGTGTTAATACAGTATTTAGGGGGCCAGCGCTGTGGCGTAGTGGGTTAAAACCCTGGCCTGAAGCACCGACATCCCATATGGGTGCCAGTTCTGGTCTTGACTGCTCCTCTTCCGATCCAGCTGTCTGCTGTGGCCTGGGATAGCAATGGAAGATGGCTCAAGTCCTTGGGCCGCTGCACCCATGTGGGAGACACGGAGGAAGCTCCTGGCTCCTGGTTTCAGATAGGCTCAGCTCCAGACGTTGCGGCCATCTGGGGGAGTGCACCAGCGGATGGAAGACCTCTCTCTCTGTCTCCACCTCTCTCTGTAACTCTGTATTTCAAATAAATAAAATAAATCTTTAAAAAATATGCTATATAGATTGTCAGGAGGGCAGATTTCTATAATCTGTAGGTAATGATGGCTTCACTGTTTAAATTTGAGTTTTTCCCAATCAAATTTGAGAATCAATAGAGAATAAGAAGAAAGAAGGATTCTTCTTTAAGACATCTTAGTGGGACTGTTGCTGTGGTGTAGCCGGTAAAGGCACAGCCTGTAGCGTTGGCATTCCACATGGGCGCCAGTCCAGACTGCTCCACTCTAGTCCAACTTCCTGCTAATGTGACTTGGGAAAGCAGCAGAAGATGGCCCAAGTGCTTGGCCCCCTGTACCCACATGGGAGACCCATACAAAGCTCCTAGTTCCTGGCTTCGGCCTGGCTCAGCTCTGGCCATTGCAGCCATTTGGGGAGTGAACCAGTGGATGTCAGATCTCTCTCTCTCTCTCTCTCTCTCTCTGCCTCTGCCCCACCCCTCTCTGTAACTGTGCCTTTCAAATAAATAAATACTTTAAAAAAAAAAAAAACCTTAGTATTACACCAACTTTTGTTTGTCACAGTTTGTGGATGAAAGATAATGGAAACTAGATCCAGAGGCCTCTGGGGGTTGGCAGGATCTGGTGGGCTCATGTGTGTGTGCTGACTGGGGGATGTGGAGAACTACTGGAAGTGCTCAGATCCAAAGAGTGATGCACTTTTTTAGTACATTTACCAACTAAAAACCTAAAGGACAAGGCCTCTTTAGTTCCTAACTTAAAGCCACTAAAGAATGATATATTTGAGAAGCTAATACAAACTGTACTGGGTATATATTCAGAAAGATTGGTTGATTTCATTAGCAGTCACCTCCCATGATTTCTAGAACACAGTGTGAGCAGATTGAATATCAAAAACTGTTGAATTAGATAGAGCAGAGTTCAAATCCTACACCTACCATCATAAGGTATGTGATTTGGGACAGCTGTCTTAGGTTCTCGGAGCCCTAATTTTCTCCCCAAAAGTGGACATTATACCTTTTAAAAAGTTGAGTTAGCTAATTTCTTGGCAAACAACACTCAAGTTTTAGTTTCTTAAGATAGTGAAAGTTTATTTTTTCATTTACTGAAGTATTTATCACGGATAGCTCTGGACGTGCAGATCTCCTCCATTTCTTGTTGAAATGACAGCTCAGTGACTCAGTTTCCAAACTTGTAGCTCTGCTCATTCTATAACATTAAACCTCTTTCTGTTCTCCTAGAATATAGAGAAAAGTATGGAGGATGGTACTGATGCCAATTAGATACTCTATACCTACAAATGTACATGTGAGATTTACTATGAGAATAGGTTCATATGATTATGGAGGGCCAATAGTCCCACAATGTGCTGTTGGCAAGCTGGAGAACTGGAAAAAGCCAGTGATACAATTCGGCTTAAGTCTGAAGGCCAGAAAATGGGGAGGCCCACTGGTGTAACTCTGAGTCCAAGACTGAAGGCCTGTGAGCTGGGAGATAGCTGGTACGTGTACCAGGGTCTAAAGACCCAAGAACTGGGAGTTCTAATGTCTGGAGGCAGAAGATTGATGTCCCAACTTGAGAGAGAATTGACTTTTCCTTCACTTTTTGTTCCAGTTGGATCCTTAGATGTGATTATGTCTTCTCAATTCATCCATCCTCAAAGTCTTACCCAGAAATGATGTCTAACTGGTTTTATGGCCATCCTTTGGCCCGATCAAGTTGACAAATAAAATTAACCAACACAGGGCTTGACTTTTGTAGCTCATGACTGGAAGGGGCAAGTACTACAACATAGCTGTATTGTATTGGGTAGAACTCTGTCACAGGAGAACTCATTGAGGAAGCTTAGAAAGAAACATCATCTAACTGCCCAGCAAGATCAATTGTCAAGACCAGAGTGAGGCAAACCAGGAGCCCCTCACTCTCGGTGTCACGGCTGTGCTGTCATGCAAGTGCGGGAGTGGTCTTTATAGGAACCTAAGAGCAACCTTGCATTTTGCAGCCCGGAGCGCCTTGCTTCCCTTATCCTAGTGCCAGATCAAAGCAACCCATTTGAAGAAGAAATAGTCTACAGCAAATCCATCCACCTAACAGGACAGCCATGCAAATAAATAGAATATTCAGTATCTGATACTTAACTATTTCCTTGTCACTATAGGAACAAAAATATTTCCTTTTCTTTTTCTTTCTGATAAGGTTTCAATAATATTTCCATGTTCAAAAAATATCTCTTGGGGCCAGCGCTGTGGCATATTAAGTTAAGCATCCACCAGCAGAGCTAGCATCTCACTGGGGTGCGGGTTCGAGTTCTGGGTGCTCCACTTCCAATCTAGCTCCCTGCTAATGGCCAGGGGAAGCAGTGGATGATGGCCCAAGTGCTTAGTCCCCTGCACCTGTGTGGGAGACCCAGGAGAAGCTCCTGGCTCCTGGCTTCGAATCCACCCAGATCCAGCTGTTATGGCCATTTGGGGAGTGAACCAGAGGATGGAAGATCTCTCTCTGGCTCTCTCCCTCTCTCTCTCTCTCTAACTCTTCCTCTCAAATAAGTAAATAAATCTCAAAAAAAAATCCCTTAACTTGGAGTGTGCTAATTTTTTATTGTATATTATTTTTAAATAAGTATTTTTCCAATTAAATAATCTTAAAATGCTTGGCTACAGGACGCTGTGGTGTAGCGGGTAAGGGTGCCACCTGCAGTGCTGGCTCCCCATATGGATGCCGGTTCAAGTCCTGGCTGCTCCACTTCTGATCCAGCTCTCTGCTATAGCCTGGAAAAGCAGCAGAAGATGGCCCAAGTCCTTGGGCCCCAGCACCCATGTGGGAGACCCAGAAGAAGCTCCTGGCTCCTGGCTTTGGATCAGTGCAGCTCCAGCCATTGAGGCCAACTGGGGAGTGAACCAGCGGGGGGGAAACCTCTCTCTCTCTCTCTCTCTCTCTCTTCTTTTCTCTCTGTGTAACTCTGACTTTCAAATAAATAAATAAATCTTTAAAAAATAAAATAAAATGCTTGGCAACTTTTATTACAGCAACTAAAGTATTTACAGGTTGGATACTGACAATGAGGAAGATATGCCAGAGATTTTTTGCAAGTTAACTTCTTTAGAAATAATTATGGTCTGTACATCCTGATTTCTCATAGGATGTTGGATGCAGCGTTCTTTTCAACCACTGCTCCCTTAAAATTCAGTGAGGCATTGTTAGGGCATTCTTTCCCATAATGAACACATTACAGCAATCATTACAGAAGAGAAAAGACAAGAATGGCTGTGGTGTAATCTTCAAAATATTTACATGGCTCTAATGTTGGTCATTTTAGGGAAACTGCCAACAAGCTCATGAGGCAGTAAACATGCATTCTGTATTTAGAGAAGTAGTTTAACTTTCAGGATAGCCAATTCCAACTTCAGTTTATCTTGCTTTATGTACAAAAGAGCTGTTGGGATTTTGACAGCTTATGAGCAAACCATTCTGCAAAATGTGGCCATTGATCTGCTATTGAAAGAAAAGAGGATGTTCTGTAGAAAGGCTGCAGCTAAAACTCGTGGCTGTTATGAGTTGATGAAGTTTTTATTGTTAATTAAGTCTGGAGAAATCTTTTCAACTACAAAGACTACAGAAATCCAAAGTGATACTATGGTTTTGTTTTTGCCTTGCTTTGTCTGAGAATTTTTTACTCGCAGTTTTACTGATGTATTTGTTCATTCACAGTCATTTATTTATTAAGAGTTTCATGAAGCCCAGCAATGCACTGGGTGGCGCTGCTTTGAAAACAGATTAGGTTAGAATGAGCCCTGTCCTCAAGAAGCATTTGGTTAAGTATAGGATATGAGCACAAACATTTATGCAGAGCTACAATATGTTTTTTAAAGATAGTTTTATTTATTTGAAAGTTGAGTTACACAAGAGGAGAGGCAGAGAGAGTCTCCCATCCTCTGATTCACTCCCCAACTGGCTGCAATGGCCAGAGTTGCGCCTAACCAAAGCCAGAAGCCAGGAGCTTTCTCCGGGTCTCCCTCCAGGTCTCCAATGAGGGTGCAGGAGCCCAAGGACATGGGCCATCTTCTTCTGCTTTCCCAGGCCATAGCAGAGAGCTGAATGGGAAGTGGAGCTGCCAGGACTCGAACTGGCGCCCATATGGGATGCTGGCACTGCAAGCAGTGGCTTTACCCGCTATGCCACAGCACTGGCCCCAGAGCTACATATGTCACACAGTATGGCAATGCTGTAAAAGAGGGCAAGATAAAGTGTGACTGAGGTAAGAAAGCACAGTCCTATGTGAGGTTTCCTGAAATGGTGGCATTGGAATTGAAGTTAAATCAGCATTTGAACATACAGAAATGACAGTGAAGTATTTCGGGTGGTGAAATGGAGGGTGCAGAAAATGATCAAGAATACAGAAATATTAGTCAAATCCTCAGAGTTCCTAAAGTACATGGTACTAAATATAAATGAACAAACTAAAAATGAATATTAATAGAGACCTCTGACATGTTGCCTTAATGTCACACAGGAAGCACTATTGATTGTCTTCATAAAAAAGAATCGAATCTTCTGAAACACTTGCTTTGAGATCAAGTGTTTTCCTGGGCCCTGGAATATTTATCATATACCTGAATTTGCCTATAACTGTTCTACTTTGAAGAAAATCTCAAACATCACATAATTTCAAACTGAAATAATTTGATATATGGGTATGCATGGTTTTCAAATTTTTTTGCACCTTTTAATTTCATTTTCATAAACTTTTTGAGGTACTCTCATGAATCATTGAAAGTTAAGGCTCTAAGAAAACATAGCTGCAATGCCATTGTCCCACCTTACACATGAACAATAATTCCTTAATATCCTCAAAAAGTGGAGAAATTATTTCCTAATGCTTTCATTTTTCATTGGGTTAATTTGTTCAAATAAGGATACAAATATTGTCCAAACATTGCCTTTGGCTGATACATTTCTTATGTCTCTTTCACTGTATATGTTCCTTAGGAAAATTGTTGAATTCCAACATGGAATAGCCAAATTTCTCCATATACTCCCACATTATGCTATAAAATATACTCTTCTAATTTGGTACTGTTTCTCTCTCTCTCTCTCTCTCTCTCTCTCTCTCTCTCTCCATTTGAGGTACACAACACATATGATGCCATGATTATCACAAGTATCTTAGAATAATAACCATCTCTTCTTGTGTTTCTCTTCGTAATAACAATGTCTCAACTGCTCCCAACCTCAGTCTTCAAGACTGCCTGTGCTTTTCTAAACGTCTCAGTGACTTCTTCAATCAAACTACCCTCATTTTCCAAATGTAGTGATGTTAGTTTGTCCAATCTCATGCTGGGTTTTGGCTTCTGCTCAGCCTAAAGTATCTTGTACATTATTACAACTTCTTTACTTGGCAGAATTTGCTTTCTACTTGATTGACTTCCAGGTTCTTATCTGTCTTTTTGTCCACTGTCTCTTCCATTCTCTCACACTCCTCTAAAACTAACTTGCTAATCTCTTGTTCAATTCTGACTCCTTCTTTCCACATTGATTATAGAAATTCACAGCTTTGTTGCTTTATGTTCTTCATACTGAGAATGTAACAAAGTGAAAAAGACCTTCACAAGGACATATACCTTTAAATGTACACAAGTACACCATTTACAAGTGATAGAAATGTACATACCTCTTACCTAAGTCAAGTTTACCTTATTTTTAGGAGAGGAATAATTAGTAGAGCATTAAAGGTTAAAAAAAAAACCTGTTTTCATTATCCAGGCAATACCAAAATTCGATTCAAATTCTCCACTTTGAAAGCAAACTTTGCAAAAGGCAACCCCTCAGGCTGACTATTCCTCCGATGTCTTCAACACCTTCAACAAAAAATTAATGTAAAAGGTGGACTTTTTTCTGTGCTCCCTAAACAGGAAGTCAATATTAGCAATAGCTGAGGCTATGTGAAAATAGCTTCCCTGTGGTGGTTGAATTTATTAGTCAGATATGCTGATGTGTTGACTAGTGCACTTTTGAAAAAAATACACTTTGCTCTTTAAAATTAACAAACAGCATTCTACCATGTGGTATGTGTGTGTAAATTTATATGTGAACAATGTGTATGGATATATACATATGTTTATATGTACACACATACACACACACACACACACATACACCCACAACTCTGTTTTACTAGAAAGATACCTCTTTTTCACTGTCTTGCATCCTTTTGAATTATTCTAGACCAGCTGCTCATTCTAAGTCCCTCTGTTTGGACAACTCTAGAGCACAATTCCTCTAACTGCAAATTGCAGTTCATTCATTAAATAAATTTGGTAGACCATGATCATATTTCATATACTGAAATGAGTAGAATAGAATTTAAAATATCATATATCACCTGCAATGTAGTTATACTTTGTAAATTTTCTGTTTCAGTGTGCTATGAAAGTGTATGTTTTATGGTTTATATCATAAATATTATTTGTTTGTTTGTTACAGGTCTGGGTTAAAGACAGCCTCAATGCCAGTTTATACCTGTATCTTTCCAGGAGCTTCAATTTAGTCTTTAAGTGGTACTGAGAGCCATCAGTAGTACTGCATTAGTGAATGAGGAATTTGGAATGAGAGAGGCTTAGCAGCAGTCCATCATGGTTATGGGTAGAAAATTAGAAAAAACTTATAGCAAGTACTTTTTCACATGGCCTTTGCTTTTACTTGTAACAGCAAAAGAAACACAATGAGAGGTGTACATGTAGGGAAAGAAAAAATAAAAGAGTGAGAGATAAAAAGGAAGGCTAACAAGACACAGCACAAGCAGTAAGGTCGAATCACCTAAAATGCCTGAATGTGCTTTTCTCTTGCAGGGCTGAAGACAGTCATTGTGCAGAGTGATTGTGAATTGGCTGAGACCTTGCAGATGTTTAAAAGATGTGAAAGTGGTTCTATTAAATTTGTTTAAAAACTTTTTTAAATGATAGAAATTATAGATCAATCCATGTTGACTTCAGGATATGAAAAAATACTGGAGCATATCATCAGAAAATCGATTTATAAACATTAAGATCACAGGCTAATAACTAACATGAGTTAGAAGAGCAAATTATCAAAGACCAATCTAATAGTCTTTGCTGACAGAGCAGGGGATGCTGCAGATAGCAGAAAACCAATAAATGTAATACACCTCAACCTCAGAATGGCCTTTGATTTTGTCCCATATGACACACTCATCAACAAGCAGAGAAAATATAGCTTAAGCCACTATTTCTCAAACGAGGCATTGTGACCCCCAAGGTTATCATGAAAACGTACCAAAGAGGTCGCAGAATTTGCAACAGCATTTCTTCTCCACAGTGCCTGAGCCAGAGTAAGTCCCAAGATGGAGAGAATATACCACCAAGTGAGAGCACAGGAAGATGTGGGAAAGGAGAACAGACAGTTTCTGACAAGACACTGCTCATTTTCAGAGTCTCAGAGAGCCAAGCACCCACTCAGCCTTCCTCCAGTTGTTACAAAAACATGCTAGCCTGCAACTGGCCAAAAGAGAAGGGGGGTCTGGTTAAGCCAGAGCTCTACCTATGAGCATCACGCTTGCTTTCATCAGTCCACGTCTCAGTTATTAAGCACATCGAAAGTATAAGAAATCTGTACCTAAATTCAGATCACTAATAACTAAAGCTCACCAAGTATTTATGATATTCTTGCCCTTCTTAAGTATGGAAGGAATGAAAGAAGTGTTTAATCCTCAGGAGGATTAAACGTACTCATTTTATCCTCATAACAGCCCAGCAAGGTAGGAAACCATTGTTTACAGATGTGGAAATTGAGAAAGAGTGATGAAGTCACTTGTCCACATTTAAATGCTAATCATCGGTGAACTGATCAAGATTTGAGACCATGTAAGTTTGAACTGAAACCCTGGGCTGTTTGCCACTGTTATGGTGCATCAGATGTGAGATAGCAAGCCCAGTGCTCTACTTATAATACACTCAATAAATGTAAGCCACAAGGTATACGATTATTAATAATAAAAAGAATGATTGTCTCATGCTTAGGCAGCAGTGTCAGGGTCTAATCCACAAGAAAATCTAATAAAAAATTAAAAAAATAATAATCAATTCACATATAGCTCTATATTAACACATATGAGTTTAAGTATTTATCTAAAGAAGCTTAGAATGTTTTCAGATGCATGTAATTAGGATGAAAAGCAGATGCCTGATAAATCCAGCTATGGTAATAACCTATGAGTTCATTTGTAGGAGAATGAGGAGAGCTGTAAGTTATTAGACAGTGGTCTTGAGAGGGTTGATAGAGTCATAAAAGCAATGAGAAAGAGACGGCCTGTCCACAAAGAAGTAAGAGTTTTGCTGAGGGCAACAAAGTGGATAAACGAAAAGAGATTGTGCAGTTTTTGATAGCATCAGTCTAAACATTTGTGGGACTTTCATCAGAAGAGGTTTGCTTCCTCTTGAAAAAAAACAATCATTAAAGAAGAACAGACAACTTTGGGTATTTCCCTGAGAAGAAAGCTAATTTTGTGTTTCAATTGAATATTTAAATTTAAAATGCTTTGGAAAAAAAAAGAAAACATCTCCTTTTGAACTTATTTCAATAGAAGGCTGAAACTCTTGCTATCTTAAAGGGACCAAAGCATAATTTTAATCTATGTATACAAATTTCTCATATTCGTCAGTAGTAAATTAAATTTACACAATCGCTCTTAACTTTGTCATGTCTTCATCGTACTTTCTATTCATTCTAGTAAACTTTGTGTTTGGAGGTTCACAAAGCATTGTAGAATAAGAATAAAAGTGACAGCGTTTGGGATAAGTGATTGTTTCTTCCCTAGGTAGCGGGTTTGTCTGCAGCAGTAGTGTGCTCTCGCCACAGCACTGCTGCTCTATTCTGTGTGTGACAGACTGTCAAATGAAATGTTGATTCTGCCCTTTTCCATTTTCTCTCTTCATTTGTTATCCTAAAAATAGAACATGTAGCTTTTCTTTGCTACAAGAGGCCATCCTTTGTTTTTTAAATGTACCAATTATTTTCCTAAGTAAGTAAACAAAATATGGAAAAAGATTTTTTTTTTAAATCTACAAATATTTTGGGGGATAGCTAAAAGAAGACAAACTAATGAGGATTTGTACAAGTCTGCTTAATATTATTTTAGAAAACAAAATAAACTATTTAATACAATGCTCAAATTCTGATCTCCAGTATTTGAATTTGTTTGAAAAGGAGAGAATAATAGATGCCTAATACGTTTTTGAATAAACAAATGTATAACACTTGTATATCTGGGGGTTTGAGTGAAGCTTTGTGTAGATTCTGATAAAAAAAGAGTGCATCAACTGAAATAAATGACAAGCAATGTAGTTTGTTCCCAGTATATTTCAAAGACAGGTAGCAGAAGAAAATGAATTTTAAATATAAAGTGAAAGATTATCTAAAACTATGGCTGCTCAGTGTTTTCCCATAGTCTCAGCATTTGCTACTTAAATAGTGATTGCTCCTCTAAAAATAAGGCCTTGCTCTATTTTCAACTCCATCTGTAATTCACTCCCATGTCCAGAGAGCCTATCTCAAGCCCATTGCCTTCCTTCATTTCCTCTTTTATTCTCTTCTCCATTGCACACAGTTCTTCATTTACGCATACCAAGAAATTTACCACTTTAAATCCTTTCAGTGTAGAGTTCTGTTGCATTAAGTGCATCCACACTGTTGCGCAGGCATCACCACTTTCTTTACCAGGAATTTTTCACCTTCCTGAAAAGAAACTCCATACTTAGGTGATAATAACTCCCCATTCCTCCTCAGCACAGCCCCTTTCAACTACAGTGCTACTTTCTGTCTCTGTGAATTTGACTACTCTAGGTATTGCGTGTAAGTGAGATCAGGTAATACTGGTCCTTTCATGACTGTCTTATTTCACTTCCCATAGTGCCTTCAAGTTCCATCATGTACTTGGCATGAGTTAGAATTTTCTTCTTTTTATGACTGAGCAGAGCAGTATTCTCTGATACTACATAGCATACTGCCTTTATCAAGCCATCATTCAATGGATTCCTGGGGTACTTTCTCTTTTTGACTACTGTGAGTAATGTTCCAGGAACATGGGCGTGGAAATATTTGTTTGAGTTTCTATTGTCAATTCTTTCAGGTATAGACCCAGAATGAGAATGACTGAATATATTGGTAGTTTTATGTTAATTTTTTTGAGGATACACCACACTCTTTTTTTGAAGATTTATTTTTTATTCGAAAGAGATACAGAAATAGAGGAAGAGACAGACACACACACACACACACACACACACACAGATCTTTCACACACTGGTTCACTCCCCACACGGCTGCAACAGTCAGGAGTGGGCCAAGCAGAATCCAGGAGCCAGGAGCTTCATACAGGTCTCCCACGTGTGTGACAGTGGCCCAAGCACTTGGGTCATTTTTCCCTACTTTTCCAGGCTATTAGCTGGGAGCTGAACTAGAAGTGGAGCAGCCAAGACCAGCACTGTGACACAGAAGATTAAGCCAATGTCTGCAATGCCGCCATCCCATATGGGCGCCTCTTCTAGTCCCGGCTGCTCCTCTTCTGATCCAGCTCTCTGCTATGGCCTGGGATAGCAGTGGAAGATGGCCCACGTGCTTGGACCCCTGCACCATTGTGGGAGACCCAGATGTTCTGCTTCATGGATTCAGTTTTGCCCACTCCTGGCCCTTTTGGCTATTTGGGGAATCAACCAGTGGAAGGAAGACTTCTCTGTCTGTTCTGCTGCCACTCTTCCTCTGTAACTCCACCTTTAAAATAAATAAATAAATCTTAAAAAAGAGAGAAATGGAGCAGCTTGGACTCTAGTTGGTGCCCATGTGGGAAGCCAGCATTGAAGGCTGTGGCTTTACCCACTACACCACAATGCAAGCTCCAACAACCTTTTTTTTAAATGATAAAAAAGTGATTAAATTTATCTGAAAATTCAAAATATTCACTTAAGCGATAAATATGTCAATAAAACTATAAAAAGATAAAGTTTAATGTAGTTCATAGATAAAATTGTAACAATATAATATTTCCCTTCCTAATTCCGCCTCCACCTCTTTCCCTCTGCTTTTTTATCTTTCTCTTTCTTTTTAATTTTTGAGATAATGTTTTTTGATACACATTGTAGTCAAAGGCTTAGTGGTCCACTAAATAAAGAGTTCGACAAATAAAATGCAAATAGACCATTTTCAGCAGGAATATAAAATATGGCTATAAAAAATAATCACATGGAAAGATGTTGATTTTAAATTTTAGAAATAAGCACAGATCATTAAAACCATAATAGTATATCATTCTAAACAATTTCTTGACAAAGAAATAAAGCAAAGTTTGACAAAACTATATTTGCAGCAACGTTGATACACACAGGCATTTTTCTTTTTTTTTAAATATTCATTTATTTGATAGAATTACTCTGCTACACCAGAGTATTGACCCCTTTTTTTTCTTTTTTAATTTTAGCTCCCACATAAAAGGGAGAACATGCAGGATTTGTATTTCTGTGTCCATTTTATTTCACTCAACATGATGTCATGCAGTTTTATCCATTTTGATGCAATGGCAGAACATCATTCCTTTTTATTGCTGAATAACCTGCAACTATACTAAATTAGCTTAACAGTTTGAACAATTTTTTTGGTGGAATGTTTAGAATTTTTCCATGTACAACATCTGTAAACAGATATTTTGACTTCCTCCTTTCCAATTCTGATTCTCTTTATTTCTTTCTCCTCTAAATTTGCTCTTGCTAATGCTTCCAATACTACGTAGAATAAGAGTGGTGAAAGTGGGCATCCTTGTCTTGTTTCAGCTCTGAAGGGAAGTACTTTCAGCTTTTCACCATTCAATATGATATTAGCTGTTGGTATGTCGGATATAGCCTTCATAATTTTGAAGTATATTCCTTCTAAACCTAATTTTGGACGTTATTTTTTAATCATGAAAGGATGTTGAAAATTATCAAATACTTTCTCTGTACCTGTTGAGATGACTATATGACTTTTGTTTTCATCTTGCTGATGTAATGTATGGCATTTATTAATTTATTAATGTTGAACAAAACTTACATCTCTGGGATAAATGCAGTTGATTGTGATGTATGATATTTTTTATGTTGTTTTGGGTTTGGTTTGCTAATATCTTGTTGAGGACTTTTGCATCTGTGTTTATCAAGGAGATAGTTCTGTAGATTTCTTTTAATATTGTGTCTTTGTTCAGTTTTGGTATCAGAGTGATGCTGGTTTCATAAAAGAATCTGGCAGAGTTCCATCCTGTGCGATACTTTTCAATAGTTTAGAAATTATTGGAATTAATTCCTCTTTAAATGTTTTATAGAATTCTGTGGCAAAGCCATCAAGTCTTGGATGAACTTTTCCTTAATTGGAGATCTAATTGCTGCTTCAATCTCATTGCTTGTGATGGGTCTATTTTGATTTTCTATATCTTCTTGATTTAATCATAGCAGGTTATATGTATCATGGAATTTATCCAATTTTTTCGAGGTTTTCCAATTTGTTACCATATAGTTGTTCATAGTAGTTTCTTATGGTCCTTTGTATTTTAGTGGTATTGGTTGTGATGTCACCTTTTTCATCTCTAATTTTATTTATTTGACTTTTTTTCTTTGTTGTTATTAGTCTTGATAAAAGATCTTCTATTTTGTTTATCTTCTCAAAAACCAACTTTCTGTTTTGTTGATCTTTTATATCTTTTTTTTTTAGTTTCAATCTAATTTATTTCTGATCTGATCATTGTTTTTTCTTGCCTCCTGCTAAGTTGGGTTTGGTTTGTTCTCATTTTCCTGAATACTCAAGATGCATTATTAGATCATTTATTTGAGAACACTTTCTCTTTTTTTAATGTGAGCACTTAATGTTATAAACTTCCCTCTTAATATTGCTTTTACTGTGTCCTGTGGGTTTTGATATGTTATATTTTCATTTTCATTCATTTTAAGAAGGCTTTTTATTTGCTTTTTAATTTCTTCAATGACCCATTGGTCATTCAGTAGTGTGTTGTGTAATTTCTATGTATTAGTAAATGTACTATTGTTCTTTTCCTTGTTGATTTCTAGTTTTATTCCTTCATGATCTGAGATGATCTGAGAACTATTGTGCTCTCTTGGAGATGTCTTGCTTCCTTTCTTCATCATGTTTCTTGTGTCCCTACATTGGCATCTATGTCTCTGGTCTAAAAGTCCTTTCATCTTTATGAACTAGGTTTATTGGCCTAGAGTTTATGATCCGTATGGAATGAGATGATTCTGGAGAACTATTGTGCTCTCTTGGAGATGTCTTGCTTCCTTTCTTCATCATGTTTCTTGTGTCCCTACATTGGCATCTATGTCTCTGGTCTAAAAGTCCTTTCATCTTTATGAACTAGGTTTATTGGCCTAGAGTTTATGATCCGTATGGAATGTAGAGTATCACTTGGCTTGTTGCTTTGGTTTTGGTTCTAGGTGTCCCCAGAAGTGCAACCTCTGATGAATTTCTTTTGCTTTAGTCAATGTCAGCTGTGTGTATAAGTGATACAGTGGTCTAGCCTATAGCAGTTCCCAGAGGTAGAATTGTGACTGTGAGGTGAATGTGGGCTTCCTAGTTGTATAACTTCAGTCCCCAGGGAGTTTGGAATCAGTTACACTAGAGACTGTGATAGCCAAGATCTCATTCTTGGTGTTGAGGTATTCCAGGCAGAGGTTTGATCTGTTGTGTCACAACACCAGCCTCAGCAATTTATTTCACAACTGAGTCACCTGTTTGTTTTCCTTGAGTTGTAGAAACTCATTTTCTCCCATTTTTTTTTACTATGTTGGTAGTGCCAAGTTTTTAACTTAGATGAAAATTGACATATCTTTTCTTTCTTTCTTTCTTTCTTTCTTTCTTTCTTTCTTTCTTTCTTTCTTTCTTCCTTCCTTCCTTTCCTTTCCTTTCCTTTCCTTTCCTTTCCTTTCCTTTCCTTTCCTTTCCTTTCCTTTCTTTCTTTCTTTCTTTCTTTCTTTCTTTCTTTCTTTCTTTCTTTCTTTCTTTCTTTCTCTCTCTCTCTCTCTCTCTCTCTTTCTCTCTTTCTTTCTTTCGATTTTATTTATTTGTTTGAGAGGCAGAGTTACAGAGAGGCAGAGGCAGAAAGAGTGAAAGATGTCTTCCATCCTCTGGTTCACTCCCCAGATGACTGCAACGGCCAGAGCTGTGCAGATCTGAAGCCAGGAGCCAGAAGCTTCTTCTGGGCCTCCCGCATGGGTGCAGGGACCCAAGGACTTGGACCATCTTGTACAGCTTTCCAAGGCCATAGCAGAGAGCTAGATTGGGATTGGAGCAGCCAAGACTTAAACTGGCGCCCATATGGGATGCCAGCATTGCAGGTGGCAGCTTTACCCACTACACCACAGCGCTGGCCCTCTATTTTTTCTTTTAACGTTTATGCTTTTATTGGCATATGCAAGAAATCATTGCCAAATCCAATCTCATAAAGCATTTCTATTTTTTTTTTTAGTTTTATAGTTTCCACTCTTATATTTGGTTACCTCTTTGAATTAATTGAGTTAGTTTTTGTGGCTAGTTTAAGAGTCTAATTTTATTCCTTTGCATATGCTCATCCAGCATTCCCAGGACTATTTGTTGAAAAGACTGTCCTTTCCCCCGTTGAATGAATGGCTTTGTTGTTGAATCACATTGTTTTGATTACTGTTGTTATAAATTTTGAAATCAGGAATTGTGATATCTCCCACTTTGTTCTTCATTTTTCAGAATTATTGCAGTTATTGAGGGTTCCTTTAGAGTCCATATAAATTTTAAGATGGAACCTTCTATTTCTTTAAAATGGCATTAAGATTTCCATGCAATTGCATTGAATTTTTAGATAACTTTGGATAGTTTTGACATCTTAAAAATATTAAGTCTTGAGCCTGACGCTGTGGCATAGCAGGTAGAGCTGCTGTCTGAGGTGCCAACATCCCATATGGGTGCTGGTTCAGGTCCCAGCTGCTCCACTTCTGATGCAGCTCTCTGTTTTGGCCTGGGAAAGCAGTGCAAGATTGCTTGAGTCCTTGGGCCCCTACACCTGTGTGGGGGACCTGGAGGAGGCTCCTGGTTCCTGGTTTTTCGATAAGCACAGCTCTGGCTGTTGCAGTCATCTGGGGAATGAACCAGCGGATGGAAGACTTTCTCTCTCTCTCTTTCTCTCTCCCCCCTCAGACCTCCTTTCTCTGTGTCTCCCTCTGTCTCTCTGTAGCTCTGCCTTTCAGGTGAATAAATAAATCTTTAATAAAAATTGTGAGCCTTCCAGGGTTGGCATTGTGGTGCAGCAGGTGAAGCCACAGCTTGTGACATCGGCATCCCATATGAGCTTCAGTCTAAGTCCCAGCTGCTCTACTTCTGATCCAGCTCCCTGCTAATGTGCCTGAGAAAGCAGCAGAAAATGGCTCAAATACCTGGGCCCTTGGCACTCGTGTGGGAGACCCAGATGAAGTTCATGGCTCCTGGCTTCAACATGGCTCAATCCTGGCCATTGTGGCCACATGGGAAGTAAATCAGTGGATGGATAATTTTCCACTGTCTCTCCTCTCACTTAACTCTATCTTTCAAATAAATAAATAAATCTTTAAAATAGTCTTTCAATCCATGAAGAAAATTGTCTTTCCGTTTACTTGCAATTTCTTTATTTTTTCAGAAAAGTTTTATAATTTTCAGTATAAATATCTTTCAGCCTTTGGTGAAGCTAAAATATAAGTTATTTATTTTTGATGGTATTCTAAATAGACTTGGTTTCTTGATTTCCTCTTTAGATTGGCATTTGTTAACGTATAGACATGTAACTGATTTTTGTGTTGATTTTACACTTTTTACTCTTCTAACTTTATTAGTTTTCATGAAATCTTCAGGGTCTCCTTGCATATCTTATATTTAACAAAAATATTTAAATAGTTAACATAAATTAGTTTTTCCTTTCTAAATATTGTTATTTTTTTTCTAATTTTGATGTCTTTTATTTATTCTCTTGCCTAATTGCTGTAGCTAAAACTTCAAGAACTATCATAATAGAAGTGGTGAAAAATCTTACTACTTGTCTTGTTCCTCATCTTAGCAGAACTTTCAGTATTTCATCATTGAGTATAACATTAGCTGTGGATTTTTCACTTATGGCTTTTATTATATGAAAGTAGCTCCCTTATATTCTTAGTTTGTTGAATGTTTTTTATCTTGAAAAGATGTTAAGTTTTCTGAACTAACTAAGATAATCATGCCACCCCTGCTTCATTCTGTTAATGCAGAGCATTACATTGGTTAATTTTTACATATTGAGCCATCCTTGCATTTCAGGAATAAATCCTACTTGATCATGATGAATACTTCTTTAAAAATGTTGCAGAATGTTTTTATAATATTTTGTGGAGAATTTTTCATCAATATAAATAACATTTGTGTTTTTTTTTTTTTTTGTAGTTTCTATTTCTGGCTCTGGTATCAGAATTGTGCTTCTCCCCTTTGAATTAAACAAAAAACTTAGTGATGCTTATACCTTTTCGCTTTTCAGTTTTCATGTTACATGATAGATTTACTTCCTCCTTGGAGGTACTTTTGAGGAAACTTGAGTTGATGGGGAAGTGGCAGATTGCACTCATGGTTTATTATCTTTCTTCTATTCTTGTCACAAACAAATTCACAAATCAAACTGCATTCTACAATGAGAAAATTCCTCCAAGAAAAGATTTAAGGAAGAGGCAACACTGGCCAAAATATATTTGAGGATACAGGCCAATTTTACTCAATAAAATTTTTTATTGTAGACTTCCAATGCTTTTTTTGTTTGCTATTATTTTATTTAAATGTCTCCAGCCATAAAACCATTCCTAAATCTACATATCAACTACTCTTACACAAAAGCAAAATAAATTTAGAAATGAAATACAAATTTTACCAGGCAACACAATTGAAATTAACAATTTTGTGTAACAAATGACATTGTTTTCCAAAAGCAAAATGTTTGTTCACACACATGATATTAATTCCTACCCTGAAAAGTAGTTTGAATTCATCATTAAAAAATTTTTTTAAAATTTTTATTTGACAGAGTTATAGACAGTGAGAGAGAGAGAAAGGTCCTCCTTCTGTTGGTTCACTTCCCAAATGTCCGCTACGGCCGGCACTGCACTGATCCGAAGCCAGAAGCCAGGTGCTTCTTCCTGGTCTCCCATGAGGGTGCAGGGGCCCAAGCACTTGGGCCATCCTCCACTGCCCTCCCAGGCCACAGCAGAGAGCTGGACTGGAAGAGGAGCAACGGGGACTAGAACCCGGTGCCCATATGGGATGCCTGCGCCGCAGGCAGAGGATTAGCCACGTGAGCCACAGTGCCGGCCCCAGAATTCATCATTCTTTGTTGATTTTGTGGTGGTTCTGTTTTCACAGCATTTATCTTTATATGAATTATTGCAAAAATAATTATCTGCATAATATTCCATCCATGATGTTATTTGGACTTCACTTCACTTGAGAGAATAATTTGCATATTTATTCTGCCTTTGTTATTTTTTTCATTAGCTTGAGACCATTAAATCATTCTGTTTGGCATTGATACCATGATAAACAGAAACTGAAATACAGACACCAAATCAGTTTGGCAGGACTATAGGTATGAGGTAGTGATCCAAAGCATACTTATGCTAATTCTTAAATTAGCAACAAAATGAAAACCTCAAATTTAAACTCCATATTGGTGATCTCAAAGACCTACACTCAAACCATTGGAAAACAGTCATGAAATACAAACAAACAAAAAGAATGATATTGATTTGGAACAAGGTAAGAAAGAAAGCTGCAGAGAGCAAAAGAACTTAAGGCAAAATGAGGGCCAACGCTGCTGATTTAAAGGTTCATGAGTTGCATCACTCCAAGGCAGCTAGGGGGCACAGTAGAGCACTGAGGCAGTGGCACTCTGGTGTCAGAGATGTGGAGAAGCAAGTTAAGGAAAATGTTGAAAGGTTTGTGTTCAGGGACAAAAAAAGGCTGAAGAACCAAACTGATATTTACTGGGAAGCAAGCTAGGGCTGGCAAGGAAGAAAGAACCAAGGTGGCTCTTTTCTGCTTACCCCAGTGAGAGGCACCAGCAGCAGCAGTCTCTCATGATATCCTCGAGGAGGCTGGGTGGGAAGTCCTGCCCCCAGATCGTGCAAGCCCCAGATGTGCTTGGAAACAGTGCAGCACCACATCATCTTGAAGAACTGCAACCCCTATGAGGACAGATGCTTCTCTGTCACCATCAGATTGAAGTCCACACCCAACCTCTAATTCTCCATGCCTGTCCTGGAGGACTACCAGCGCCAAAAAGAGACTAAGTGTGTTGATATTCCCCTAAAGGGCATCCAGGAGCTGAAGAAACTCAACAAGAATAAGAAGCTGGCCATAGGACCTCAAGGTTTGTAAGCAGATCCCACAGATCCTGAACCCAAGCCTGAATAAGGCCGGCAAGTTCACTTCCCTGCTGACACACGATGAAACTATAGAGGCCAAGTCCATGAGATGAAGTCCACAACCAGAAGAAGAGGATGCCATGTCTGGTGATGGCCAATGGTCATGTGAAAATGACAGATGATGAGCATGTGTGCCACATCCATGTGTCATGGATGACATCTGTCAGCTTCCTGGTGCTATTGTTCAAGATGAGTTAGCAGAATGGCTGAGCTTTATACACCAGGAGCACCATAACCAAGGCCCAGCACATGTATTCTGGTATTTACAGTAACCCGAGTACCACCACCAGGCAAAAGAGGACCAGGAAGGGGGCAGAAGAACTGGAATACTAGAGGTCCAGACCAGGGAGCAGATTTGGGAAAACTGATGGGAGTAGAAGTTTAAGACTGAAGCCTGAGTTGACACGGTGTCACTGCAGCTGGTCACATTCCTGCAGGTAGGCTTCCAAGGGGTAGAAAGGATGAAAAACAAATGGGAACCATGGGTTCTAGAAACAAATAGGTAGCTTCAAGCATTTATTAAGGCCTAACTTTTACTGAAACTGACATACAAATGGAAAGTACAGAAGACAATCAAGTCAATGCAGGACAGGAGTCAAAGTGACCACAGAATAATAACAAGGCATATTTTCTGGCTCATTGCCCTTCTCTGCAGAGTGGTGGGAATTTAATTATCCACCTACTCAAAGCCCAATTAGTTCATCCATTCCTTCACTTACTAAATTATCAAATGCAAATCCTTGGCACTTGGAATGTAGTGATGAAAAATACATGGACAATGATTTCTTGCCTCCTTCAGAAAAAAAGAGGGCTATAGATGAGAAAACAGGCAATTGTCATATATGATGGAGTACAACCACATGGGAGGCTCTCCTGCATCAGCTTTGATAGAGTGCAGAAAACTGCATGGAAAAGTAATGGTTTGGTAGGCCCTGGGGAGCGAGGCAGTATTGCGGGAAGGGCATTGCATCATGTAGAGGGAGCACAATGAGCAGATACCTCGAAGGGACAAGGAAGATATTTATGCCTCTGAATCTTGGAAGTTGTTCAATCTAGCGTTTATACAAGAGCTGTAGAAGGCTGATGGGTGTCAGTGGCAGGAAATTATACTGGAGAGTTAAAGAAAATCCAAAGGAGCTACTTCAGAGCCAGTGAAGTACTTGAAACAGGGGAAGCAACTATCTATTGGAAAAATCTTTAAAAAACACATATGGATGCACTCAATTGACACCTTCTCAACAGCAGCATGAAATCTTCATTTTATGTTCCTGCTCTGGCTCTGGGAGTAGTATTTTTAGACGTTCTCAGTATTTACCATGGATTTCATACAAGTCTTACAGGTAGATAAATGCATGAAGTAGGCTGATATGAGACTTTAAGGAATGACAGTGACTTGGGTAAAGGAGAGAATTTGTGCTTATTTCCATAGCAACCATTACTAAGTTCCAATTGAATATTGATATACAGTAATACTGGCCATACATTTTGGTTATTCTGTATAGATTCCTTGTTTTTGAGTGCAAAAAATATCTATAAGCAAGAATTTGTTCTCAAGCCACTAATTTGTGGTGTCTGTTACAGGTAGGAAGAAGCATTTATTTGTTGCCAAAGAAGATAATATTATCATTTATTCCAAGGAGATAGCAATTAGTCAAATTTTCCTTGTGTGTTATTTTAAAAAAATCTCAACCTATTCAAAGTTGTTTAATTCATTGTTGAGGTAAACACTGAAATAAATGGAGAAACACAGAAGGAATGATGATTTCAGTATGTTTCAAAGAAAGTTAAGTATTATACAGACAATGAAGAATATGAGAAAGAGCATATAAACTTACTTTTATACAGCTAAGCAAATATTTTTGTACTTCCCATGGAATATAAAGTATATACTTTCATGGCAAAACTAAAGTGTTAGAAGAGGATGATAAAAATGATACAAGAAAGCTGGTGGTATAAGGAGAAAATTGGTTTTATTGATCATTAATATATTATATAATATATATAATATATGGTATATATTATATACATATACATGTAATATATACATATAATATATAAGTGATCAATACAATATATCTATATATATAGCTATATACTTATGATGAATATCGGCTGCCTGAAATTTAAATGCTTTCTGTAATGACAATAAAATCAATAGTGAAATTTTATTTTTTATAATTATAATATTAATAGTTTGGATTTCCCTTGTGTTTTATGGTTTAAAGAAGATGAGTTATTCAGAAGGATATGGCCAAAGTGAACTGGAATTGAAGGCAAATGATCTAGTCTGCAATGCAGTTCCAGGGACAAAATTTCATTTGCAAAATATAAATGGTATCCTTGGATTTTACTGTATTGAAAGTCTTGTCTCAAAAAATTTATATAATCTATGTCAAGACTCTTAAGCATCAGGGACTCTCAGCTTCCTATCTAGAAAAAAAAAAGCTAGGCTTAGGTTATGAACAGTTACGTAAAACTTAAAAAATAAGACAAAAAGTTGGGCAGTATATTCTTTCAATGTCATTTGGGGGAATTGTATAAGAAGTTCTGACTATAAACTATATGTATAAATCACTGTTTAAACTACCATGAATGTAAAGTATTTATCAAAAGTTATATATAAAAATATGTCTCGGCTGCTGCACTTCCGATCCAGCTCTCTGCTATGGCCTGGGAAAGCAGCAGAAGATGGCCCTAGTCCTTGGGCCCTGCACCCACATGGGAGACCCAGAGGAAGCGTCTGGCTCTTGGCTTCTGATCGGCACAGCCTCAACAGTTGCGACCATCTGGGGAGTGCACCAGTGGCCTCTGGCTCTCTGGAACTCTACCTTTCAAATAAATAAATAAATCTTTAAAACAAAAATCTCCTGAGGGAAATTGGGAAATCTATTTCACTCTATTTTGATGCATCTGTTAGTGACCTACTTCTTATATTATATTCTAAATAAAAGCCTAAAATTTTAATTATGTATTGAATCTGACTTTTTCACAGGCTTCAACAATGTTTTCTTTCCCTAAGAAACATATGAAATTATTCTGGAAAAAAAAATACTTCAATAAAGTTTAAGAAAAATCACCAAGGGCATTTGTTTTTCATAAACAATATACACAGCTGTAGCAATGTTGGCAAGGACACATGCCAGAGAGCTACATATTTGCTACTACAAACTGCTCTGTTTACCCTTTACCCAGTAACAGCTGGTAAAATGGTGTTTAAGAACAGTTTGATTTAATCTAATGAGAAACTATGCTGCAATGCATGATGTTGCCTGCAGAAAATAATTGGACAAACATTGATTTTTTTATGTTGCTATAATAGTTACATTTTCAATAAATAGGAATTTACATGCATACTTATTTGGCAACATTCCTTACTACATGAAAGCTGGTGATTGGTTCTATACACACACACATACACATAAATTAACATCCAGTGTACACAAATATACTGCAAAACTTTAGTGTTATTGCTGATGAAAATAAAAACGGGTTGGAATAGAGTTTTAAATTACATGATTATTTTTTTGAAATCATAATTATTTGCAGCGAAGGTACTAGTTTTGAAAAGAGTTTTGCTAACAAACAATCCTAAAACCCAAAAGAGCATCAGATACTGAGCAGAGGGTTCATAGGACCAAACAACAAAGGAGCACCACACACTTTAGTCTATTTGGAATGACCAAAAAAAAAAAAAAAAAAAAAGGAGGGAGTCTCCTGAATCTTTTCATATTATACTCAGAAAATGTCTTGTATGATAGAACCTCCCGAAAGAATAAACACAGTGTGTGGTTGTTCATATATGTATGCATTCTCTCCCCTTCCTTTTCTTATATGTTCTTTTACTTATTGTGTATACTTACTATAAACTTTCATATATATATGTATGTATGTATACTTGCTATACACTTTGGCATACTTGCTATACAATCATTAAGTAAACTGAAAATAGATCTTTGTAAAAATTGAGTGGGTATGTGCTAGGGAGGAGGAAGAAGGGTTGGAGCTTGGGTTGGAGGGGGGAGTATCACTATTTTCCTAAGTCTGTATATATGAAACACATGAAACTTGTGTAACAAAATTTAATAAAAGAAAAACAGCATGTCGCATACTATGCATTTATATAGTTTGCCAATAGAAAAATAAATAAAGGGCGAAATCTCAAAAAGAAAAGAGCTAGGAAAATTAGAGCATGATCAGAGAAAAATTACTCAACAAAGACAACTGTAAATAACAGTCCTGAAATACTCAGAAAAAGATTTTAAAATAGCCATCACAAATACTTTTGAAAGTAGAATGGGAGTAATTAGTAAAGAAATGAAAAATGTAAAAAAGAACTAAATGGAATTTCTAGAAATGAAAATACAATACCAAAATGAAACATAATAAATGAAGGGGGTTAAAAACTAATTAGATATGTCAAGAGGAAAACCAATGAATTAAAAAAATTTAATATAAATTATTCAAACTGAAACTCGCAGATAAAAAAAGGAAAGATTGAAAGGAATGAGGAGCTCATAGGTTCCAGTGTCTTGTGGGACAATATCAATAGTGCTAGCATACATGTAACTGGAGCCAGGAGGGGGCCAAGAGATATAGCTAAAACTTTAATGTCTGAATTTATTTCTGAATTCTTGTTTCTGGCAAGATAGATACAAAGAACGACATACCTGCAGGATCATTTCATAATCAAAATTTGAAGTAAATAGTAAAAAAAAAAAAAAAAAAAAAAAAAAAAAAAAAAAAAAAAAAAAAAAAAAACCAACTCTTTAAAAAGCCAGAGGAGAAAAAAAAAGACACATCATATAAAGAACATACATAAAAATTATCTCAGAATCCTCCAGAAAACAATGCCTTAAAAGTGCTTAAATTCTGGGAGTGGAAATGTCTGGGAAAATGGAATACACAATCCAGAATAAATTCCTTAAAAATGAATGGTGGAGGGGCCGGTGCTGTAGCTTAGCAGGTAAAGCTGCTGCCTGTAGTGCTGGCATCCCATGTGGGCACTGGTTCAACTTCCTATCCGGCTCTCTGCTATGGTCTGGGAAAGCAGTAAAGGGTGGTCCAAGTTCTTTGGCCCCTGCACCCACATGGGAGAACCGGAAGAAGCTCCTGGCTCCTGGCTCCTGGTTTCGGATTAGGACAGTTTTGGCCATTGCAGTCATCTGAGGAGTGAACCAGCAGATGGAAGAACTCTTTGTCTCTGCCTCTGCCTCTGACTTCAAGTAAAATAAATAAAATCTTTAAAAAATTAATGGTGGGTGTGGAGAGACACCAAGATGGTAGAATAGGGAAGAAGCTTACTGCTCTAGTCTATGGGAAGGTAGTTTAAAAAATATAGTTTAAAAAAAGAGTAGAGAGAATGCAATATCAGGGAGGAGTTAGGGAGAAAACGGCAAAGGAAACTCCACGCATATTAGAGGGACACTGTAGATCTACATGCAGGGTGTGGACACTTACAGCTCAGGACTGCTGCAACAGAGAGCCTCAGCACCAGTTTTGGAGTGAGATGAGACCAAATTGCAGCAGCCCAAGCCACTGGAGATAAGGCTGCAGGAAGAGCCTTGCATGAGTTCAGCTTGGAACCCTGTGGGAGATTGTGGTGGAATGAGAAGGCCATGCCAAGATGGCTGCTGGCAACAGAAACTGCCTGGCAACACGCTGTGATTGGATGGTTTTGGAAACCACATGACAGCGGAGCCTGACTGACAACAGGCTGTGATTGGATGGCTTTGGAAACTGCCTGGCAATCGGCTGTGATTGGTTAGGGCATAGACAGCCCCTTGACTGGATTGGCTGCCTTGGCTATATAAGCTGCTGTAACAACTGAAATAAATGAGTCTGTAGGCTGCTTGCCTCAGGCCTGCTTTCACCTGACTCCTGGGGTCTGTGTGGTGACTCCACGCCTCTTGTCCCCACCATGCTCTCCTCCTCTCAGAAGAAATCAACCTCAACATCTGGCGCCAATGTGACTGAGATAGACAGTGTGTCGGACTTGGTGAGGTCCCCCCTTGATTTCGTCAAGTAGGCCCCTCGGTATTTTGTGTGCTGTTTGGTTCTGTGAAGGTGAGCACAGAACCCCCTCCTCTCCGTTGTCATGTGGTTTCCAAAACCATCCAATCACAGCCTGTTTCCAGGCAGTTTCTGTTGCCAGTGGCCATCTTGGCATGGCCTTCTCATTCCACCACAGGAGACAGCATACCTGCAAACACAGAGGGAAAAAAAAGAGGAGGGGGGCACATTTCTCTCTCCCTGACCATCTAGTTCCAGCATCCTATAACTAGCCAACAGGGGCAGTTGCCGTTTTGGACATACTTGTCCTAGTGCCCAGCAACCAGAGGAGATGAGATGCCTCATTCTGGCTGGGAGAATTGATGCGGCTGGGTGCTCGTGATTGTGGGAACCATGTGTGCCAAGATTGTGAAAACACTGTGGTGGTATGTGAGGGTGCAGGATGTAGCTGGGTCTTTGGGCAGTCACTGTGGGTGGTTCCACATGCTTGGGGCTCCCTAATTCCCTGCTGAGGGATTTGTGCTCACACTGAGAACTGCATGGATCTTTTGTGTGTTTCTTGTGGCAGCATGAACAAATATTATACCCATTGGGGCTAGCAACGAGAAATTAGTCTCCTTGAAGGAAGTAGCGTGAGACTATGCAAATAGAGCAAATTGAACCTACCCTCTGATTAAAAAAAAAAAAAAAAAAAAAAAAGAGGGAGATTTACTATTCCCAATTTGGTTGTCACCTTGGATACTCCCCTCACCCTGGAGCACTTAACAGTGCTTCCTGGCCACACCCAGCATACATCTCAGGGTATTCATTGAAAGAGCAGACGTTCCATTAATCCATAGTGGCACAGTCCAAAGATAAAAGTCACCACAGGGGAAAAACAGCAAGTATCTCCACAAATGCCTAAAAATAAATGCAGGAATTCAAGAAACAAGAATAAAGAAGACAATATTATGCTCCCAAAGGAACACAACACTTCAATACTAGAATGTGAAAATGAAGAGATTGAAGAATTCAAAAAATTTATCATAGATTACTTAGAAGTAATCAGAAACAAATCAATGAACTAAAGAAATTCATACATTACATAAATGAACATTTTTCTCATGAAACTGAGATTTTAAAGAGAAATCAAAGTGAAATACTACATATGAATAATTCAATAGATCAAATAAAAAATGCAATGGAAAGCCCTAACAACAGACTTGGTGATGCAGAAGAAAGAATATCCAAGTTAGAAGACAAATATCCAGAAATTTTACAGTCAGACCAAAGAGAGTGGGAGCTAGAGAGAGAGGGAGAGAGAGAGAGAGAGAGAGAGAGAGAGAGAAAGAAATTAGAAAACTAAAAACCTAAAAAAAAAAAAGGTTGGAGATTTATGGGATACTGTCAAATGACCCAACAAACAGGTCTTAGGAATTCTTGAAGGCGTAGAAAGAGAGAATGGATTAGAAGGCCTTTTTAGTGAAATAATTACAGAACACTTCCCTGATTTGGAGAAAGATGGGGACATCCAAATTCAGGAAGCATGCAGAACTCCTAATAGGCATGACCAGGAAAGATCTTCACCACAACACATTGTAGTCAAACTCTCTGGAGTAAAACATAAGGAAAGGATTCTAAAATGTCCATGAGATAAACAACAGATTACTTTCAGGGGATCTCCAATTAGACTCACAGCTAACTTCTCCTCAGAAACCCTAAAGCCTAAAGGCAAGGAGACAGTGGTGAGATATATTTTAAGTCTTAAAAGAAAAAAACTGTCAACCCAGAATATTGTACCCTTCAAAGCTCTCGTTTATAAATGAAGGTGAAATAAAGACCTTCCATAACAAACAGCAATTGAAAGCATTTGTCACCACTTGTCTAGCCTTACAAAAGATGCTTAAGGATGTGCTACACAGAGAAACACAGAAACATGGTCATCACTATGAAAGAAGGTGAAGGCAGACAATATTCCAGTAAAAGTTCAAAGGAAATCCAAATTAAACAAAAGGAATATTTATAGAAAAATGGCGGGCCAAGTGTTTACTTATCAATAATCACCTTAAATGTAAATGGCCTCAACTCTCCAGTTAAAAGATGCATACTGGATTAATGGATTAAAAAACAAAACAAACATCTATCTTCTGCCTACAAGAAAAACATTTCACTGACAAAGATACAAGTAAACTGAAAGTGAAAGAATGGAAAAATATATTCCATGCTAACAGTAACCAAAAAAGAGCTAGTGTAGCCATCTTAACATCAGACAAAATAGACTTCAACACAAAAACTGTTAAAAGAGACAAAGAAGGGCCAGCGCCACAGCTCAGTAGGCTAATCCTCCACCTGCGGCGCTGGCACACCAGGTTCTAGTCCCGGTCGGGGCACTAGATTCTGTCCTGGTTGCTCCTCTTCTAGTCCAGCTCTCTGCTGTGGCCAGGGAGTGCAGTGGAGGATGGCCCAAGTCCTCGGGCCCTGCACCCACATGGGAGACCAGGAGAAGTGCCTGGCTCCTGGCTTTGGATCAGCGTGGTGCGCCGGCCACAGCATGCCGGCCACAGCGGCCATTGAGGGGTAAACCAAAGGAAAAGGAAGACCTTTCTCTCTGTCTATCTCTCTCACTGTCCACTCTGCCTGTCAAAAAAAAAAAAAAAGAGACAAAGAAGGGCACTATGCAATGATTAATGGATCAATTCAACAGGAAGATGTGACTATAATAAATGTATATGCACCTAATCACAGGGCACATGGCTATTTAAAAGAAAGTTTAATGGATCTAAAGGGAGACATAGATTCCCATGCAATAGTATTGGGGGACATCAATACCTGACTTTCAGCAATGGACAGACCAACCAGACAGAAATTCAGCAAGGAAACAACAGTTAATCACCTATAGACCAAATGGACCTAATGGATATCTACAGAAATTTTCATCCTACGGTTACAGAATACACATTCTTCTAACCAGTGCAAGGAACTTTCTCTAGGATAGACCACAGCCAAGGCCATAAAGTAAGTCTCAGCAAATCAAAAAAGATCAAAATCATACAATGCAGCTTCTCTGACCACAATGAAATGAAGCTGGAAATCAACAACTCAGGAATCTCTAGAGCATATGCAAACACATGGAGACTTAACAACATACTCCTGAATAAACAATGGGTCATAAAGGAATTCAAACAAGAAATCAAAAAAACTGTTGAGGAACTTCATTTAATGCTGTTTGTTGAACTCTTTACTTAGTATAGAGTTAATTTTCTATGTATAAAGTTAACTGAAAATAAATTTTAGTAAAAAATAAAAAAGAATATTTGATGGAGCAGGAAGTGTGGGAGGCTGGGTCTGTTGGGAAGAATCACTATGTTCCTGAATTTGTATTTATGAAATGCATGGATTTTCTATACATTAAATAAAAAGTTTCTGGAGAAAAAAACTGAAAGAAAAAATGGTGACCAACTCTTTTAATCATCATAAAACACTGTACAAACGCAGCCTGAGGTGTGTTACACAGAAAACCTGGTCCATACTCTAACTCAAGAACTGGTTGAGAATGCTTGCAGATCAGAGACTGGGGACATGAGAACAAAACACAGCATTGTAGCCTAGATTGGATCCTGATAAAGAAATGGGAAAAGAAAAACCAGTGAATCCCAAATAAAAGACAATCAGGGTGCTATTAATATGCCTTTCAGTGTCTTTTTTTTTTTTTTTTTTTGGACAGGCAGAGTGGACAGTGAGAGAGAGAGACAGAGAGAAAGGTCTTCCTTTGCCGTTGGTTCACCCTCCAATGGCTGCTGTGGCCGGCGTGCTGCGGCTGGTGCACCGCGCTGATCCGAAGGCAGGAGCCAGGTGCTTCTCCTGGTCTCCCATGTGGGTGCAGGGCCCAAGGACTTGGGCCATCCTCCACTGCACTCCTGGGCCACAGCAGAGAGCTGGACTGGAAGAGGAGCAACCAGGACAGAATCTGGCACCCTGACCAGACTAGAACCCGGTGTGCTGGTGCCACAGGCGGAGGATTAGCCTATTGAGCCACGGCGCCGGCCACCTTTCAGTGTCTTTTTTTTTTTTTTTTTTAACTTTTATTTAATGAATATACGTTTCCAAAGTACGAATAATGGATTACTATGGCTTCCCCCCCATACCGTCCCTCCCACCCACAACCCTCCCCTTTCCCACTCCCTCTCCCCTTCCATTCACATCAGTGTCTTAATTGTGACAAATGCACTACACAAATGCAAGATATTAACAGTATAGGAAACCAGATGAGACGAACCATGGGAACTTCTGCTATATTATGTGTCTTCTCAACTTTTGTATGAATCTAAAATTGCCCCAATTCAAAATGTAATTTAAATAAATTATGGTAGAGAAAAATGTTCAGTCTAGTAGTTAAGACATCACATCCCACATTAGAGTGCCTGGGTTCAATTCCTGGCCCCAGCTCCTGACTCCAGTTTCTTTCCATTCAGAACCTAGGAGGCAGCAGTGATGGCTCAAGTAATTGGATTTCTGCCATCCACTTGGGAAAGCTGGATTAATTTCCTAGTTTCTGGTTTTAGCAGTCTGGTCTGTTGTTGGCTGTTGTGTGCATTTGTGGAGTGAACCAGTAGACAAGGTATGAGCTTGCATTCTGTGTGTGTGTGTCTCCTCCCATCTCTTTTCCATTTAAATATGTTTTCAATGTAAAAATAAATATATGGTGATGAAATATAGGCTTTCCTTGTTTCAGGCAGACAGAAGCTGAAAAAATTCATTGTCAGTTAATCACACACTGCCTCCTAACAAAATGTTACAATGCCTTCAAGCAGAAGATGATACTAGATGGGAAAATTTAGGCAAAGAATGAAGAGCACCTGATGATAGATATGTTGATAAACAAATTATTTACATTATAAAATTTCTTTAAAAGAATATTGACTATAGTGAAAAGTAAAAATGTTTAATTTTGATATTATGTATATATGATTTCTGTATATGTATAAAAGGTATAGAAACAATAACACAGCAAATGAGAAGTGGAATTACAGTCAACACTGAATATTCTCATGTCCCACATCCACAGATTCAATCATCCACAGTAATACCATAGATCTATATAAAGATATCCAGTAGTTATGTAAATAGCACAGGAATACATAAAAGTATCCTGGTATTATGCAAACTTTTGAATTAACAAGTATAATTGTAATTTAATATTAAAATACTAATTTTTTTCAATTTCTAGGAATTGAAGAATTGATAAATTATACATGTTTATATTGAAACATTTTACAAAGGAGCATTCACAGGAGAAAGCTTACATACTATTATGAAATAAATGAAAATTTCATGTGACAATGACAATATAGTGATGATGATATCAGAATAATGATGAATACCATTTTAAAGCACACAATCTTAAATTCTTTTTTTTTTAATTTTTTTTTTGACAGAGTGGCCAGTGAGAGAGATACAGAGAAAAAGGTCTTCCTTTTCCATTGGTTCACCCCCCAATGGCCACTGCGGCCAGCTCATAGCGCTGATCAGAAGCCGGGAGCCAGGTGCTTCTCCTGGTCTCCCATGCGGGTGCAAGGCCCAAGGACTTGGACCATCCTCCACTGTACTCCCAGGCCACAGCAGGAAGAGGAGCGACTGGGACAGAATCCGGCGCCCCAACCAGGACTAGAACCTGGTGTGCCAGTGCCGCAGGCGGAGGATTAGCCTATTGAGCCACGGCGCCGGCCCTTAAATTCTAATCCTCAGCAAAATATCAAGGTCAGCATTATTATTCTCATGTTACGAAGAAAAAAGTTGGGGGTGAGAGCAGTCTATCAAGTGAAACTGAGAAAAGTGTGTCAAATAATCTCTTAAAAGACTCCAGAGGCACAGGCAATCAAACTAAAATTAACAAATGGAATTACATCAAGCTGAGAAGCTTCTGAACTGCAAAAGAAAGGTTCAACAAAGTGAGGAGGCAGAATGGGAGAAAATATTTCCAAACTATGCAACTGATAAAGGATTAATTTCCAGAGTTTATAAAGAACTCAAGAAACTCAACAACTACAAAACAAACAATGTAGTTAAATAGGCAAAGGACCTGAAAACGTATTTTTCAAGAGAGGAAATTCAAATGGCCAACAGACACTTGAAAAAGTGCTCAGGATCACTAGTTATGAGAGAAATGCAAATCAAAACCACAATGAGGGTTCACCTCACTCACCTTTGAATGGCTCTCATATGGAAATCAAACAACAAATACTGGCATGGATGTGGGGAGAAGGGTACCCTAATCTGTTGTTGGGAATGTAAATGGGTACAGCCACCATATTATTGGCTGTATGTACAGACAATCTGTAACAGGATTGGGATTAAAACCCTTAACCTTGATTGTCTTTTCTTTCTGAATCTGAGAGATTAAAAGTGGCCTTTTCCAGAAGCTTTTATCAGAAACCCCTGGCAGAGTTAATCACTCTCATCTGGATTCCCAATATATTTTGGGCACAGTTTTATTAGTTAACTTTTACTATTCATTTGCCTGAGTCTTTTTTAATAGATGCAGCTCCTTAAAAGGAAGGTAATAGTTCTCAGTCATTCCTTATATTCTCAGCAGGCAACAGTACCTGGTACATATTTAATGGACACTAAATGGTGTTTTAGGTAACAAATTACCGAAAGATATATAAAAGTGAGAATTGAGAAATATGATACAGGTTTATTATAGCATATAAAATGATATTAAAAAAGAGAATCATAAAAGCTATTAGTAAAAACCACACAATATGCCAACCATCAAAGTTACTAAAATATAATTTTATCGATAAATATTTGCTCAATTAAAATAGAACAGCATAAGTTTCTTTCTTATTGAAGGTTATCTGGTTCCATAACTGAGTAGCTACAGACTGAGGAGTTAAAAAATCCCCCAATAGTATGGTAATGAAAATCACAGCATTGAGGAAGTTGACTTCCGTATAACTCAACAGTTCCTGAAGTTTTCACTGGAATTCAATACAGCATTTAAAACAATAAAGTCACTTAGAGATAAGCCACTTCATTGTATACTCAATAATGATGCAATTCCAAGGGATTAAATTGTTTGTATAAGAATGCATCAGTTTGAGTTCTGATTCCAACTATGATTGAGTAATTGCTATTGGACTAGACTTCTATCAGTAAACAAATAGAGAAATGGAAAAATATATGAGTATTCAACTTTGGATAACAAGTATTACAGAACTGTGTTCCCTGGCCTAAGAAAAACAAACAAGATAGATCATCCAGTTCTCTGCCTGGAAACAGTTTTCCAACTACAAGAAGAAAATTGCAGTCAGCACATAGACAACAGTGCCACTGAACTCAAAAGGCAGAGATCAGAGCAGGGCACAGAGGAAATGATACAATCTATAGGGATTTAAGAGGAGGGAGCTATGCAGAGAGGTGCAGAAGTCCATATAGAAACCTCCTGTGAGTCTGCGTCTGAAGAGGGGGTTACACTTGATCAGTAAGAACTCCCAGAGGATTACTGAATGGCAACTTCCTTGAAGTTGAGCATAGAAGGGAGATAGCAAACGCTGAGCAGTGCTAAGATATTGGCTCTCTGGGGTTCTCACCCTAATGAGTAGAGATGTCAGCACCCTTGTAAACAGCTCTATCATCCAGCTGAGAGACCAGAAAATCTCTGCCTTAGAAGCAAAGACCATCTAGGGTAGATATACCCTAAAACTACATTAACATGGCTAAAAACTGCACCCCCAACGCATTCCGTAGCCTTAGGGGTTGAATCCTGTCAAGTTAGAAAAACTTGGGAAAAAATTTTTGAACCTTCCAGATACTGACACTAATAAAAATAAAGCATGCAGACACTAATAAAAAACATAAAATCAAGATGCTCAGGTATAATTGAAATGTATATGCTTCAATGTATTATTAGAGTACAAAATCTTGATAGGATATCACCTGTGTATCAAGTATTAAATTAAAAAATCATTAGATATGAAGACAGAGGGAAATAAAACCCACTGATATAAACATCAATTAGTAAAAGCCAAATCCAGGGTGCTCCAGCAGCTGGACTTGGCAAGTAATGACTTTCAAATGGCTATTATAAATAGGTTTGAAGGGCTGGTGCCATGGTGTAGTGGATAAAGCTGCCATCTGCAATGCCAGCATCCCATATAGGTGCTGATTCGAGTCATGGCTGCCCCACTTCCTATATGGCTCTCTGCTATGGCCTGGGAAAGTAGAAGATGGTCCAAGTGCTTGGGGCCTTGCACCTGTGTGGGAGACCTGGAAGAAGCTCCTGGCTCCTGTCTTTGGATCAGTGCAGTACTGGCCATTGCAACAATCTGGGGAGTGAACCAGTGGATGGAAGACCTCTGTCTCTTTTTCTGTCTGTCTGTCTCTCTCTCTCCATCTCTTCCTCTCTCTAACTCTGACTTTAAAGAAATAAATAGATAAATCTTTTTTTAAAAAAAAAAGCATAAATAGGTTTGAGATATTAAAGGAAAACTAGCCTTAATGAGCTGGTAATGAATATCAGAAGGAATGGAAATTATTCTTTAAAAATGGAAATTTTGTAATCCAAAAGTTGTACTTTGGAAATTTATATTTGTTAAATAAAAGTTAAAAAAAAGAAAATGAATCTTTATGTGAACGGGATAGGAGAGGGAGCGGGAGATGGGATGGCTGCGGGTGGGAGGGAGGTTATGGGAGGAAAAAGCTGCTATAATGCAAAAGCTGTACTTTGGAAATTTATATTTAATAAATAAAAGTTTAAAAAAAGCAGAGAAACTTGTACCAATAACCTAAAATTCAGTTCCCATCTTAAAAATGTGAAAGAACCTCACTTACAGAGCAGAGGTCTATGAACTACACCCTATGAGCTAGTTCTGACCCTCTGATTGTTTTTGTAAATAAAGTTTTACTAGAACGCAAAAAAAGAGTGGAAATTCTAGATTGAAAATGCAGTAGCTGAAATAAAAAATATATTGCAGATAGAAAAATAAGAATCAGTAACTTTAAGGCAGGTCATTAAGAATTGTCTAATCTGAAGGGAAAATATGAAAAAAACTGAAGAAAAAGAAACCAGAGTCTTAGTACATTACTAACATTTGGATAATTAAATTTTGAGGAGCGTAAGATTGGACCAGAGAACTAGTTAAGAAATAATGGCTGGTAACCTTACAATTATGATGAAAACCCTGACTTACAGACCCAAGAAGTTCTGTAAACTTTCAAATAATTATAAAAAGAATCATAAGTAGGAATATCATAGTCAAACTGCTGAAACCTAAAGCAAAGAGAAAATATTTAAAGTATTCAAAGAATACATAAAAATCCATTAAGAGTATCCACTTCTTTCTCATAACGAACATTGGAATATAAAAACACAAATGCTACATATTTATAGGCTGAAAAAAGACTAGCATGACTCATCAATCAAAAATTCTGTACAAGTAAATATATTCTTCAAAAACTCTGGCAAAATAAAAACATTTTCAGAAAAATAGAAGCTAAAATAAATTGTTGATAACAGCCCTTTGCTATAAGAAATTCTCCATTAGACTGAAGGAAAATGATACTAGACTAACATTCAGACCCAGAGGTAGAACTGAAGAGCCCCAGAAATAGAATACAGATATCTATTTTGGAAATCAAGCCATTTCCAGTACATTGAAGTAACGATAGTGCACATTATTTTCAACACGAAGCCCCTGAGAATAATTAATTGATAAGACATTAGATTGTTTTCTGACTTGCTTAAGCACAAGTTCCTTATGGTTGTCATACTAGCCACCTTCCCTTTGGATTTTGTCTTTTCACTCTTTTTGTAATCTTTATTTTTTTTTCTTTTTAATCTTTGCTCCCTTGTTTTGCTATTATATATATTTAAGGTAATATAAACTGATTTTACAATGTTCAGATCACCATATAGGACATATACTACATTTTTTTCTCTAGTTTCAACTGCCATACATTTTAAAAATTCTACCTATTATGAAAAAATTTTCTAGATATCATGAGCTTTTGTTGTAGGGGTAAAGGGTCTAGACTCCTGACTCTATCAAGCCAGTTTTTTTGAACTTTATTTGAGTGGGAGAGACAGAGAGACCGTGAGAACTGCCATCACTTGTTTCCTCCTCAAATGTCCACAGTAGCCTGGGTTTGGGTCCCTAATGAAGCTGGGAACCAGAAATGTAATCTAGGTCTCCCACAAGGGGGATAGGAAAACATTTACTTGAACCATCCCAGCTGCCTTCCAAGGCCTGCATTGGCAGGAAGCTGGAGTCAGGAGCAAGAGCCAGGAATCAAAACAATGCACTCAAGTAAAATGCAAACATCTTAACTGCTAAACTAAACACCTACTCCCAAACAAACAATTTTAAAATTGCAATGGAATTGCACTTACTATCACTAGAATGAATAAAGTTATAGGTTAATGATAAAAAGTATCGATAAAGATGTGAAATAATAGGAATTCACATACACTGCTTGTAAGGGTGTCAAATGCCACAATTTAGAAAAGAGTTTTGGATCTTTTTTATACAGAATGAAACATACACTTATTTTATGATCCAGTAATGTCAGCCTAAGGCCCTTCCTCAAAAGAAATGGAAACATGTCTCCAGAATGTTGTGGATATGACTGTTTATAGAAGCTTTATTAATTGTAGGCAAACATGGAAACAGCTCAAATGTCCCTAAATATAAATGAATGAATCAATTATGGTGTATTAATATCACTGAATACTATTGAGTGTAAGAAAAATGCAAACTGTTGATATATGCAACCACACAGATACAACTTAACAACATTAGGTTGAGCAAAAGAAGCCAAACACAAAAGACAGAATATTGTATGATTCTATTTATGTAAAGTTCAAAAATAGACTCAACCGATGATGACAGAAATACTTTCAGAAGTCACTTATGTAAGTGGGGAATAATTAGCAGGAAGTCATTTCTTGAAGTCATTTGAACTATTTTGACTGGAGTGTTGATCACAGGGTCATAAATGTTTGTCAAAATTCCTGACTGGCACCGCGGCTCACTAGGCTAATCCTCTGCCTGCGGCGCCGGCACACTGGGTTCTAGTCCCGGTCGGGGTGCCGGATTCTGTCCCGGTTGCCCCTCTTCCAGTCCAGCTCTCTGCTGTGACCTGGGAGGGCAGTGGAGGATGGCCCATGTCCTTGGGCCCTGTACCCTCATGGGAGACCAGAAGGAAGCACCTAGCTCCTGGCTTCAGATTGGTGCAGCATGCTGGCCAGAACACGCCGGCCATGGCGGCCACTTGGGGGGTGAACCAATGGAAAGGGAAGACCTTTCTCTCTGTCTCTCTCTCACTGTCCACTCTGCCTGTCAAAAAAAAAAAAAAAAAAAGTAAGAAAAAAGAAAAAAAACTCCTTATATTTTACTGCTAATATCTAAGCATTTCAATGTATATATGTCTTACTCCAAAAAAAGTTCATTGAAGATTATCTAAACATAAATTAGGCTGGTAATCAAGCCACAGATCTTTCAGGAAGATAGTTTGGTTTACTGTATTAGTCAATAGTGTTAACTGAAAAATCGCTGATATTTTGAAAGAATACTCCACTAAAAAAAATTGCTACTTCTTGAAATGGACACTATGAGAAACAGTGATTTGATCAGCCCTTGTCTTGACTGTCAATGAACAACTTAATACTTTATCCCTTTTAGTGTTTTTTTGTTCCACTTAATATTATTGGTTGAACTCTTTAATTAACACACAATTATTCTTAGGTGTTGAAATTTAACTGAAACGTGATCCCTGTTAAATATAAGAGTGGGAATAAGAGAGGGAAGAGATGTACAATTTGGGACATGCTCAAGCTGACTTGCCCCAAATGGTAGAGTTAGAAACATACCAGGGGATTCCAATTCAATCCCATCAAGGTGGCATGTATCAATGCCATCTCACTAGTCCATGTGATCAGTTTCAGTTCATAACTGATCATAATGAAAGGGTTAAGAGTCAAAGGGATCACATAAACAAGACTAGTGTCTGCTAATACTAACTGAAAGAATTAAAAGGGAGAGAATGATCCAACAATGGAAGCAGGATACACGGCACTCATAGAATGGCAGATGTCCTAAACAACACTCTGGCCTCAGAATCGGCCCTTAAGGCATTCGGACCTGGCTGAAGAGCAATGAGAGCATTTTAGGCATGGAAAGCCAAGACATTCTGGCAACAACAACAACAAAAAAACACCTAAATCAAAGACCTCTGCGAGTGAGGAGTGAGATCCCAGTGGAAAGATGTACCTTTCTCTGAAGGGAGGAGAGAACTTCCACTTTGACTATGACCTTGTCTAAATAAGATCAGAGTTGGCGAACTCAAAAGGCTTCCATAGCCTTGGCAACCCATGACAAGAGCCTAGGGTGATTACTGATGCCATAAACAAGAGTGTCAATTGTTAAGTCAACAACAGGAGTCACAGTGCTCTTACTCCCCATGTAGGATCTCTGTCCTTAATGTGGTGTTTTTTTTTTTTTTTTTTTTTTTTTTTTTTTTTTTGACAGGCAGAGTGGACAGTGAGAGAGAGAGACAGAGAGAAAGGTCTTCCTTTGCCGTTGGTTCACCCTCCAATGGCCGCCATGGCTGGCGCACCATGCCTATCCGGAGGCAGGAGCCAGGTACTTATCCTGGTCTCCCATGGGGTGCAGGGCCCAAGCACTTGGGCCATCCTCCACTGCACTCCCTGGCCACAGCAGAGAGCTGGCCTGGAAGGAGGGCAACCGGGACAGAATCCGGCGCCCTGACTGGGACTAGAACCCGGTGTGCCGGCGCCGCAAGGCAGAGGATTAGCTTAGTGAGCCGCGGCGCCGGCCTTAATGTGTTTTACAATGTGAATTAATGCTATAACTAGTACTCAAATAATACTTTATACTTTGTATTTCTGTGTGGGTGCAAATTGTTGAAATCTTTACTTAATATATACTAAATTGATCTTCTGTATATAAAAATAATTGAAAATGAATCTTGATGTGAATGGCATGAGAGAGGGAGCGGGTGATGGGAGGGTTACTGGTGGGGGGAAGTTATGGGGGGAGGGGCAAAGCCACTAATAATCCAAAAGCTGTACTTTGGAAATTTATATTTATTAAATGAAAGTTAAAAAAATTTAAAAAACGGTTAAAAAAAGAAAATTGCTATTTCTTTAAGATTAATTACAGAAATGAGAGATGGAGCCTCTACCTGCTTTTATCCCCTAGTTATTTATATATATATATATATATATATATATATATATATATATATATATGTTCATGCTACAAACATGGTTGTTTCTACAAACCACTTGCTCATTTATTTCCTCTTCATTGTCTCTTCTATTCAATACAGCGGTCTTGTTACTGGTTATTTTTATTGTATGGCTCCTAACTTGTCAGTTACTCAGGTGTGTTTGCAATGGGTACAGGTAGAAATGAACATCACCCAAATTTCTCTGCCTGAGAGTGAACACTTGGAAAATCTTTCCTTAAAAATAATTATTTTATTTTAGGTGAGAGCTTTTTAATTAAATCTTAGCATAAACTATGGTACAATTTCAACCACTCATCTTATAAAATAGTATCATACAGATTAGATTACAGATAGGAATAAAATGAGTGATTGGAGATAGTCTTCTTACTCTAGAATTGTTCATGAAGGCAAAGTTGAAATTTGTTAAAAATGTCCTTGTGCAGGGAAGTCCCAGAACCTGTTGATTTACGGACGTTCAGGATTTCTGAGCTCTGAGTTTTTCACCATTAATGAATTGAGCTATTGTGTGAAGGATGTCCATCTATGGGGGTAGTCGGTACTAAGCAAAAGTCCCTGAGTAGGGTGATGAAGACATCTGCCCAGTAGGACTGCCTGGCACAGCAGAATCTTTGGTCAGGAGGACATCTGTGTTCAGGGGTGATAGCCCTCTTGTGGCATCCCTGCAATTGGTTGCTTCAAATGATCATTGTTCTCAAAAGACTTCCCCTTTAATAAGCAGACGTGAGCCTTTGAAGTTGTTTAATTTTATGACATTACAATTTTTGTATTCTTTTCTTTGCGTGGCTATAGTATAAATTAGAAAATCATTTTGGGGCTCACTTGGTTAATCCTTTGCCTGCGGCACTGGCATCCCATGTGGGCGCCTGGTTCTAGTCCCGGTTGCTCCTCTTCCAGTCCAGCTCTCTGCTGTGGCCTGGGAAGGCAGTGGAGGATGGCCCACATCCTTGGGTGCCTGCACCCACATGGGAGACCAGGAAGAAGCACCTGGCACCTGGCTCCTGGCTTCGATCAGTGCAGCGTTGGCCGTAGCGGCCATTTTGGGGGGTGAACCAACAGAAGGAAGACCTTTCTCTCTGCTCTCTCTCTCTCTCACTGTCTATAACTCTACCTGTCAAATAAAAAAAAAAGAAAATCATTTTGGATGCCATTCCTAATGCAAGTTGTTATCTGTTCCTCCTTTAGGGATAAGTTGCTCAGAATTTATATCCCACTTCTAGGGACTCCACCTCATCTGTCAAGCCTATCCCTAGTACTTATAAATAAAACTCTATCAGAAATTTTAAGAAAACAAAAATTTGTCAAAAAAAAAATAACCACACCAACATTTACTTCAGTATTACAGACTGTTTAAAATCACTTCAAAATCAACCAGGGGTTGATATTTGGAAGTCTTAACATCTGTCCTTGTCTCTAGTATATTCTTATGTTTCCTTGAAACCCTGACTTCTCAACAGTAAATACGACATCCTTCATTAGACAGAACACAGGGGAAAAATATCAGATTTAATATTCTGTTTAACATTTTAAAAACACCATCAGTTTGAGAGGCAGAAAGACAGAGAGAGACAAAGAGATCTCTCACACTGCGATTCACTGTCAAAATGTGGGCCACAAGCAGGGCTGAGCCAACCAAAACCAGAAGCAGGAACTCAGTCTGGGTCTCCCACATGGGTGGCAGCACCCAAGTACTTGGATTATCACCTGCTGCCTCCCAGAGTGAGCACTAACAGGAAGCTAGAGTTAGAGGGCAATTGGGACACCAACTCAAGCACTCTCTTACGGGATCAGAAATGGTGTCCTAATTTCTAGGTTCAACATTGCCCCTGTGCTGACTTTTTAAGTACAAACGGAGCATTACAGCTTCTGAGAGAGACAAAAAACTTAAAAGTGAACTTTTCAATTTGAAAGAGCCAAATTTTGGGCATTTCAACATTCTGAAAGTTTTCAGGATATAAATATTATGTATCAGACATCAGGTTTGAAAGAATGGAAGATGATGTAAAATTAGTTTATTTTAGCATAAAGTCATTTTGGAAAGGATGAGGAGGGAGTGAAGAAAGAGGCAGAAAGATGGTCCATTGTGAAGTTTCAGAATCCTTATGAAGCTCTACACCCATTTCCCTATGGATACTCGAGGTGTAGGTAAGTCCCCCAGTCTCACACGTCACTGAGTCAAAGTCAAGAGCGTATGGTTGCCTTGAGTTATCATAAAGAGACTTCTGGCAGTAATGAAGTCAGGGTCAACCTGTGCAAGAGCAGGCTGGAGGCACTGAACATTGATTCACCCAGTTTAATGGGGTGCACTCAGAAAAGTCCCTATTTTGTTACTGTTACTTCTGGAAGACAGGTAGGCTCATAACGGACACCTCCAAAAACAGTGTGAAGAAGGAGGGGGGTTTAATTCGCTAAAAATGGCAAAAGAATCAAGGCTAGGATGATTTGCCTGTTGGCAAGGATTGCTTGTTCTGGGCAATCACCTTTAGTTAAGGTTTTGTATCTTTTGCCAATAATGAATGAACTGACATTAAAGTAAATTGTTTGCTGAGGACACATCTCAACTACTCCAATTATAAATATACAAGATTACCAGGCCTGAGGGAAGGAATTTCTCATGGATTAGCAACAACCCACCAAAGGCATGGAAATTGGGCATATTTTTCCATGGCACGTTGAGATGTACCTCTTGGCTGTGGATAAGAAAGTCAAGACATATGGGCCATGGGCCCATGGAAACCATGGGAACCAGTGGAACAGACAGTGTACTTAAAAATTGAAAATGGCCCTTGCAGATTTACAACCATAATTCTTAGGACTCTGAGCATGATGAGTATGATGTCACAGTATGTGGGAAAAGGAATTTTACAGATGTAAATAAAGTTACTAATTAATTTACTTTGCATTAATCAAAAGGGACATTAAGTAGGCCTAATGTAATCACAAACCTTTTAAAAGCATGGAATTTTCTTTATCTTGTACCAAGTACAGCAGAGGTGTTAGAAACCCAAACCATGCACCTTTGCTGGCTCAAAGATGGATGAGTCCAATGCAGACTCTGAGAACGATTCTAGGAGCTGAGAGTGATCCGGGCCTGTATCCATCAAGAGATCTTACTCTTCCGTCTGAAAAGAACTACATTGCACCACTATCTGAATAGCTCAAAAGTGCATTTGTTTCTAGAAGCTACAGATAATCAGTCTGACTGATATCTTGAGTTTGGCTTCATTAGACTGTAGAAAGAGAATACAGTAGAAACACTTCTGAAATAATAATGAGTGGTCTTCAAAGCAGCCAGGTTTGTGATAATTTGCTGCACATTGATGGAAAACTAATACAGAGAGTTTATCAGAAGCAAGTGTACAGGGGTGATGAACATATTAAGCTTTGATCCATTTAAACCCTTGGAACTTCAATGCAAATGTGACACGAAGGAAGGATGGGGAAAATCCCAAAGTTACCGGTGAAACAAAACAATAAACAAAGATGTCCTAGGTTCATATGAGTTTACTTTGAGTAGATTGGACTAATATTTTTACTACAAAGCAGGATGAAGCTTTAAATACACATTGAATTAAGTTCAGGAAAATAAAGCAAAATATTCCTCACCCAGGGTCTCTCATCACATTAAACTGACTTTTAGACGTTGTCGCTCCCCCTCTTCGTGGAGGAACGACACAGGACCCTGCACTGTTCTTTCGTCTGCTCGGCCCTTCCCGGGTTTGCTGCTGGTTCTTCCCGGGTTGGCTACCGACCCTTCCACCTCCGTGGAAGGGCGGTTCCCCCTGCCACATTCCCCACTTCCGCGGGGGAGCGGCACACCGCCGGCCGGCTCTCTCGGGGGCTGCTCAGGTGTTCCCCTTAAATGTTCCTCGTGCATGCCGTCTCTCTCCTCCTTTATAGTCCTCTTCCGCCAATCCCAACTCTGCTACCCACACGCCAAGTACGCTGCTCTCCTCCAATCAGGAGCAGGTCCTACAGTTTATTGGTTGAACTGGAGGCAGCTGTGTAGAAGCTATTTCCTCCTCTCCCAGCGCCATATTGTGGGAGAGCAGATGCATAGAACAAGTCTTAATTCCAGTAACTTAGTCTAGTCCGGGTTGCTCCCCACAAGACGTCACTTAAGATTTAAAGGTCAAGATTATCCATGTTTATTTGGCAAAAAGTTACATTCTGGTCCATAGACAGCATGGTTTTCTGCTATGTGATTTATTGTCATAAGTATTTTAGGAATTCTTTTGTCTTAGAAAGGCTGTAAACATAATGGAGAGAGGTTATTTGCTTGTTTGCATTATTAGGTCCATTTCTGTACCATTGTGAATCAGTAAACAAGTGTGCCAATGATGTACAAAGAGTTGGTTATCCATTCTCAACCATCAGGTGCTGTAATGCAAAGTCTATTAGTGTTTTTTGTTGTCACTTAGTATCATCGAGCTTAATTTTGCAATTATTTCATATGAGAGAGTCACACTGAAAATCATTGGGTATCCCAGAATAAATGCGATTACAAGATTTGGTTCATTTGAGCAGATGAAATATTCGGCTTTTTCTTAGTTAGGATCTCATCTTCCCAATAAATTTATGGATATAATTCTATTGTCACCTATTTTTGCATAGAATGACAAGAAGAGATTTTTTTTCCTCCTCCTAAGTAATGTATCTTGTTTCTTGTAATCTCAAAAAACAGTTTTCTGAAAGGTTAATTGGAACTAAATTCTTAGACAAGAAAAAGGAATAAAATGACATTATTTTCTTCCACTTCACATTAGTAAAATATAAAACATTATACACCTGCAAAAATTGTTCTCTGTTTCTGATGAAGCTTGTGATTATATTTTTCAGGTTTGGTTTGAAAAGCTCAGACATCTGTTTATCCGGTGCATACAGAATAACTCTCATGTCTCCTCATCTCTGAAGATTTCAAAGGCTTTCCTTCTGGTTTAAATCCTTTGAAGAAGCAGTAATCAAAGACAAAAATTATCAGAGGTACATTTTTGTTTCCCCAACAATGAAAATAACAACACTCACCCTGCTTGAATTTCAGGCACTAGCGCAAAACTTCAAAATTGGAGATTTGCCATTTAAATAAAAAAGTGATATGGATAAACAGCAGCAAAAAAAAAAAGCAAACTAAGAGAGCATATTCTCTTCTTCATTTTATTGCATAAATTTAAATTCAATATGTGAATAATTTAAAAAATACTATGATGCACAACATCAAACAGCATATACTAGCATGGTGTGACAGAATACATCTGGCTAGTGTATGGGCTCAAATAAAAAATTAGCTTGAGCACTAAGTTTCTTATTTTAATGTGTTTTGCAAGTTGAAAGGATTAAAATCATAGCAGTAAGAACCCAAGGATGATAATATATCAGACGGTTCCACACAAATAAAGCAAAAACACTAGAACAAAGCCGTGCTTAGGGGGATGAGACAGTGATCTATACTTGCCTTCAATCGCTTAAGAACATACACTTTGACCCTCAGCACATGTAAATCCATATTTTAAAGGACTGCATTATCATTCATTCTATTATCAATTTTTCAAAGACAATGATATAAAAATCATATCTATTGCCTTTTTGACCCTGTTTAGTTAAGAGTAAAGATTTTGATCTCTGACCCTCTGCATTAGGAAAATTGAAAGTGGGCCTTCGGAATATAGCACTGGTGTTAGCTTCACCTGGGGTACAAGGGGGTGGCTAGTCTGTATGGAGGAGAAGACAAAGGAACTCACTTTCTTTGCCCAAAGCTCACTAAGAACAATCGGAAGACAGTAAGGGCCCTTCCCGGTATTGTGCTCATCTCCAATGGGGAGGGGCAGAGTTTCCCTTTACTCAGGAGAGGTAAAATGATCTTTGGATTGGGGATTTTAGTACTGAACGCTACAAGTAGAGATTTTCCTGGATTTCAGAGAAATATACAGCATCCAAAGACAAGGGAGTAGAGGGAACTCCTAGCATGTCAATAAGGGGAGGTAGATGAATCCGGGACAGAGGGAAGCCTTGTAACATTGTGGATGAGTGATTTTGAACCTTGGCCCTGAACATTCAATCACCCAAGGAGCTTTTATACATTGCAGCTCCTAGGCTGCACCTGAGACCAATTAAATCAAAATGCTAGAGGTAGGGCCCTCGCATCAATATTTTTTAAATCTGGTAAGTAAGCTACTAGAGAACAAGGGAGGAAATCAGGAGTCAAAGAAAAGGAGTAATTGAAAAACGGGAGCCATCAATGGGGTGAAATGTTGTGGAAAGGTCAAGAAAGGTGAGGACTGAGAATGACCTCTGGGTTTAGCAATGTAGATTTCACTGGTGACTATATGTAGGTTCTGTAGAGAAACAGATCCCAAAGGAGAAGTTAGACATGGATGGTATAGAGATGAAGATATATACAAAAAGATTTTCTTTAAAGAAATGGTTCACACAATTGTGGAAGCTGACATGTTGAAAATCTTCAAGGCAGACATTCAGATTAAAGACCCAAAGAAGAGTTGATGCAAGTCTAAATGTTCTTTGGAGGCAGAATTCATTCTTCCTTGGGGAAGGTCAAGCATTTTTCTTTTATGGCTTTCAACTAATTTGATCAGGCCCACCAATATTATCAAAGGTGATATATTGTATGCAAAGTCTACTCATTAAAATGCTAATCTCATCTCTAAAAATATCTTCAACAAAATATCCAGAGTAATATTTGATACCATTTCCTGTCCAGCTGACCCATAAAATTAATAATCACTGTGAGCTTAGCAAAAACTGCTGCTGTTTATTGGGAAGAATGTAAGTTAATAAATATAGACCTTAAATGCAGTAGTCCAAAAACATCTGCATTAAATAATGTTAGGCAGTTGTTGCCAAACTGGCTTTGACATTAGACTGGTGATTTAAAGAAAATTCCAAAGCCCGGGCTATACTCTAGATCAGTTAAATCTCTGGGGCTTGGGGATTTTGTGAAAGTCCCCAAATTCCAATGAGCAAATTAGTTTGGAAACTATTGACTTATACCCTTCCCATTAAAGCACTCAACAAAGAGTTTCAAAAAACTATAATAAAATCACCTTGAAAAAAATTTCAACATAGTTTTTATTATTATTATTATTATTATTTGAAAGGCAGAGTTACTCTGAGAGAGATTTCTTCCATTTGCTGGCCATGTCCCAAATGGCTGCAACAGCCAGGGCTGGGTCGGGAAGAAGCTAGAAGCCTGGAACTCCATCTAAGTGCCAACGAGGGTAGCAGAAGGCCAAGTACTTTGGCCAAGTTCCTCTGCCTTCCCAGACACGTTAGCAAGGAGCTGGTTCAGAAGTGGAGCAGACAGGATTTGAATAGGCATTCATATGAGATTCTGGCATCAACAAGCAACAGCTTTACCTGCTGTGTCACAACAGCCCCACGTTGAAATATATTTTGGATAGGATGGTTATATTCATTAATATTCTGAAGATGGTTGACATTCAACCAAATTTACATATGGGTCAAAGAGTATAATATTTAATTAAATGTATAGTAAATTTAATTGTTGACTTAAAAAATGACAAAGAAACACATTAAATGTCAGTTATATTTTGTACAAAGATTATTTTGGCATTCTTTTTTGGGCTCAAAATGTATATTTTTGAATATATCTTTGAACTAAATTTTGATTTTAAGTATTTTATTTGAGGTTTTAAACAGTTGTCTATGATGTTCATGATGCTCCCTTGCCTTTCCCACCCAAAAAAATTAATGTTCACAAAGTACTCATATACTCCCTAAATTGTAGATTATATATTAGTTTTTTTAAAACTTCTAATTTTATAGACAAAAGGTGGCACTCATCCCTTAGAATAAAGTCTTTGAAACTAAAGAATTTAAGTATGATCCATTGTATGTGAGCTCTGTTTCTTTATTTTCTGTAAATAAGCTGCTCTGAGTTTATTTTCCTTTAGCTAATCTCCTTCAGTTCTATTCAAGTAGGAAAAATGATGGGTTTCATTCATTTTTTTTGTGGCTGATACTATTCCACTAGGCATATATATATATATATATATATATATATATATATAAAATCACTAATGGGCACAGTAGTCAACCTCATAGAAGTAGAGTGTAGACTAGTGGTCATCAGCAGCCATGAAGTGTTGAAGGCTTGGGAAAACAGGTTAGATAACAGGTACTAAAGTACATTGATATGAAGTATTATCTCTAGTGTTCCAGCATACACTGATGTTACTGCAGTAACAATTTGTGATATATTTCAGAATAACTAGTAAACATGGATCTGAAGATTCCCCAGACAAAAATGATAGATGTCTGAAGAGATAGAAATGCTAATTACCGTCGTTTGACTATTACACATTGTATACATTTATCAAATTATCATACTGTACCCTGTAGATATGTATAAATATTATGTCAACAAAAAACAAAAATATATAATGAATCAATAGAAACTACTCACCAAATGCATGATTTTTAAAAATATTCTGTACCTTCTTCCTCCTTAAGCTGCATCCAACAATTTTTAAGTGTTAAGTATCACTTATCCCACTGCTGCTATGAGCCTTGATTGACAGTCAAGTTTACATGTTTTTAGACATTTGTGTTTCAGCATCAACTTAAAATGAATAAGCTTCTCCTTTGAAAATGAAAAGCAATAGACAGAAAATATAAAGAGAAATAGAATCTAGGAAACTCAGAAATAGTTACTTTTTGATTTGGGCTCTTTAATGTAACCGAAACATCCATGCCTATTGTGATTGTGTTTCTAGTCTTCCAGTTCTATTTTGTGTGGTTTATTATCTTGTCTTTGGAACAATACCATGCCTAATGATGGCTTTGTAGTGTGTCAACTTGGCTAGGTTAACCTGTTTATCAGAATCCCCTGTCCTGTGTATTTCAGGTTAAGGTGGGCCACTAAAGACATTTTGGGTGAGACATGAATGATGATATTTACACAGCAGCCAGATTATTTCCTGTGCTTATAAGGTCATGGTAGAATCACCTGGCACTTTATAGTTCTGGCTCACCTCGGAGTGGTGTAGCAACCCGGAATGCAATTGTTCCAACTTGCCCTGGATCCTCGTCAGCGTTTCCAGGTTCAGTGCAAGTTTAAGTCCATGATAAAAGATGCCAGCTTCTCCTGCAGAACTCCTACTGTATCAAAATCAGAAGCAATGTGAATGGCAGGAAGGAGGGTAGGGTGGGAAGTATCACTATGTTCCTAAATCTGTGCATATGAAATACATGAAACTTGCATAACTTAAATAAAAATTATTTTAAAAAAGAAGCAATGTGGACTAACTCAAAGTGCAGTCTGTCCTTCTGTGTTCAGCTTATGCTCTTAAGTTCACCTTTGCCTTGTTCTACCTCACTTTATATCCCTCTTCTTTTTCAACTGTCTGCTCCAAAGACTTCAAGCTACAGAATCAGATACAAAAACAATGGCCTTTCATAGATTTCTGTTTAACCAAGTCTGACAAGCCTGTAAGTTGAAGTCTCTGTACCAAATGTACACATCCTCTCCTGTATCTACATTCAGTATTTCCTCAGTATCATTGGGGACTGGATCCAGGACTGCAGTGGATACCAAATCATTGGATGATCCAATCCCTTATATAAATTGATGTCAGGCATGTTCATACGTAACCCATGCAAGTCTTCACATATGCTTTAAATCATCTCTAATTATTTATAATACCTAATATGATATACATATCAAGTTTATGTTATATTGTTATTCAGTACTGTTTAGGGGAAAATCTTTACAAGTTCAGCCCAGAGGTATTTTCCTTTTAATATTTTTATTCTGCACTTGGTTGAATCCATGAGTGCAGAACCTACACATAGAGAAGATCTACTCTATATCTATTTCTTAATACTCTACTTCTCTGATGGAACTCTACTCAGTTAATGGAGTACAGCACATTCTCATTCTTCTGATGGAACTCTACACAGTCAATAGAGTACAGCACATTCTCAGTCTTACGCTGCTCCAGGACTGTTGCAGCTCTTCTTGGCCTTCAGCATCTTAATTACATTTTAGAATCAGGATATTAATGTTTTCAGGTGTATACTCATTTACATTTACACATATGCAAATGTTGGAATTTTGATAAATATTACATAAATCTATGCAGTAGTATAGAGAGAACAGAGGTTTTTTTTTTCCATTTTGGGCTTTCTAGAACACAAAATTCACAAAGGGATATTGCTAAAGCATAGCTTCTCATTCAGTAAGTCTGGGATGGAGCCCAAGATACTGAATTTCTTATAGCTCTCAGATATGCTGATGCTGCTGGTCAGTGGAACACATTGCGTAGCAAAGGTCTAGACAGGGAATAATATCTCTCTATTCAATTTTTCAAGTAATGTTTATGGTTTCCTGTACAAAGGTCTTGCACATTTTTTGTTCTTAGGTGTTTGAAAGTTTATAAATTATATCTATATTTAAAATTTTTATATTCCATTGGCTGTTGATTTATAGCCATTCAATTGATTTTTATGTGACTTTGTCTTGTTAAACTCACTTATTAATTCTAATAAATTATGTCTATGTTCTTTTGGTTTCTCTATAAATACAATCATAGTATAAAAATAATGTCAATTTTATGTCTTTCTCTCCAAATAATTTGCATTTTATTTCTTTTCAACCAGACTTCAATGATGAAAATCTACAATCCAATGTTGAATAGAGATAGTGAAAATGGGCATTTTTATTTTGCCCCAATATACCAGTCTCAAAGGGAAATCTTACCATACTTAACTGTGGTTTTACTACAGTTTTTGTAGGTAACTTTTTTTAATTTTATTTAAGAAATACATTTTATATATACAAATTTAGGAACACAGTGATTCTTCCCTCCCTACCTTTCCTACCTACCCTTCATTTTCCTCCATCTCCTATTCCCATTCTTAGTTTTTACAAAGATCTATTTTCAGCTAACTTTATACTCATAATACTGACTCTACACTAAGTAAAGTGTCAACAAATAGTACAAAGATGAAAAAAAAAACTGTTTTTTAACAGTGAAGACAAGGGCTGTAAATAATCATCGAAATCTCAAAATGTCCATTTCACTCTTACATTTTACATTTATTTTAGGCACTCTATTAGTTATCACAGACCAGTGATAGTGCATACCAAAATTTCTTTATCCAGTCTTCAGTTATGGGCATCTGGGTTAATTCCATATCTTAGCTAATGTGAACTGAACTGTGATAAACATGGATATACAAATCACTCTTTCATATGCTGATTTCTTATGTATGGATAAATTCCTAGGAGTGGCTTGGTTGGGTCATATGGTAGATCTATACTGCGATTTCTGAGATATCTCCATACTATTTTCCAGTGGCTGCACCAGTTTACATTCCAACTAACAGTGGATTGGGGTATTGTTTTCCCTACATCATCACCACCATTTGTTCTTTGTTGATTTTTGTATGTGAACCATTCTTACAGGGGTGAGGTAAAACCTCATTGTGGTTTTGATTTACATGTTCCTGATGGCTATTGATTCAGATAATTTTTCATGTGTCTGATAGCCATTTGAATTTCCTCTCTTAAAAAATGCCTGTTCAAGTCCTTTGCCCATTTCTCAATTAGATTGTTTGTTTTGTTGTTGAATTTCTTGAGCTTTTTATAGATTCTGGATATTAACCCTTCATCAGTTGCTTAGGTTGCAAATATTTTCTCCCATTCTTTCAGTTGCCTCTTAACTTTGCTGGGTGTTTATTTTGCAGTGCAGAAACTTCTCAGTCAAATGTAATCCCATTTGTCAATTTTGGCTTTGATTGCCTGTGCCTCTGGGATCTTTTCTAAGAAGTCGTTGCCTACACCAATGTCTCATAGGGTTTCCTCAACGTTTTCTAGTAATTTGATGGCATGGGATTTTAGATTTAGGTTTTTTTAGGTGTTTAATCCATTTTGAGTGGATTTTGGTGTAAGGTAGGGATGTTGTTTCATATTCTGCACATGGAAATCCAGTTTTCCCAGAACCATTTGTTAAAGAGCCTGTCCTTGCTCCAGGTACTGAGTTTAGCTCCTTTGTCAAAGTTAAGCTGGCTGTAGATGCATGGGTTGATTTCTGGGCTTTCTATTCTGTTCCACTGATCTACACATCTGTTTTTGTGCCAATACTAGGCCATTTTGATGATAACTTCCCTGTAGTATGTCTTGAAATCTGATATTGTGATGCCTCAGGTTTTGTTTTTGCTTTTTAAGATTGCTTTAGCTATTTGGGGTTTCTTGCATTCCCATATGAATTTTAGCATCTTTTTGAGATCTGAGAAGGATGTCCTTGGTATTTTGATTGGGATATCATTGAATCCATAAATTGCTTTTGACAATATGGACATTTTGATGATATTGATTCTTCCAGTCCATGAACATGGAAGATTTTTTAATTTTTTGTTTCTTTTTTTACCTCTTTCTTTAATGATTTGTAATTTTCATTGTAGTGATCTTTGACATCCTTGGTTAAATTTATCCCAAGGTATTTAATGTTTTTTGTAACTTTTGTGAATGGGGTTGGTTTTAGAAGTTCTTTCTTAGAACTTAGAAGTCTTAGAAGTTCATTCTCTGCCTTGGCATTGTAGGTGCATGCAAAGGCTGGACTGGAAGAGGAACAACCAGGATAGAATCTGGCACTCCATCCGGGACTAGAACCCGGGATGCTGGCACCACAGGTGAAGGATTAGCCTAGTGATCCAAGGCGGTGGCCCCTCCTTCCCAATTTGTACATCTTTGATTCCTTTTTTTCGCTTAATGACTTTGGATAAAAGTCCAGGACAATATTGAATAGCAATGGTGAGAGTGGGCATCCTTGTCTGGTTGTGAATCTTAGTGGAAATGCTTTCAATTTTCCAAATTCAGTAAGATGCTGGCTGTGGGTTTGTCATAGATTGTGTTGAGGAATATTACTTCTATACTCAATTTTTTAAGGTTTTCATCATGAAAGAATGTTGTGTTCTATCAATACATGCTTTCTCTGCATCTATCGAGATTATCATATGGTTTATGTTCTTTACTTTGTTGATGTGATGTATTACATGTATTGATTTGTGAATGTTGAACTATCCCTGCATACCAGGGATAAATCTCACTTGGTCCAGATTAGTGATCTTTCTTATGTGTTGTTGGATTTGATTAGCTAATATTTGTTGAGGTTTTTGTAATCTATTGCATCAAGGACATTGGTCTATACTTGTAGCTAACTTTTATCACTAAGGAATTTCTTTTGATTCTTACACTTCTACCAGTTTTTAAGATAAATGCTTGTTTAATTTTATTAAATATATTTCTGAATTCACTGAGATGATTTAATGATTTACTTATTTATTCTATTAATGTAATAAAAATGGTTGATTTTCAAATATTGAATCAATATTACAGTCCAGGGTTGAGCAAAATTTGGTCATAATACAGCATGTTTTCTATATATTTCTGGATTAAGTTTGTTTGCATATGGTTTAGCAATTTTGTTTGTATGTTACTCATATTTTCCTGTAATTCTTCCAACTTTTATTTTCCTTGGGTTTGTGTGACAGCTTATACTAGCCTTGTATAAAGTTGGGGACTACCTGCCCTGTGTACTTCTTTTCAGTTCTATGAAAAATACTTTATATGATTGAAGTCATTTCTTCCTCAGATGCTTTATAGTATCCAACACTAAACCATTTCTAGAATCTTCTTAGGGACGATGTCAAAGCTCAAATTTAATATTTTATATCTTTAATAAACTTTACTACTCTTGATAGCTTACATTTTTCTAAGAATTTATGCATTTTCAACAAAATTTTCAATTTCACTGACATAGATCTGGAACTTGCGGTTTTCAGTTCCTCATTACCTTTTGAATATTTCATCCATTAGCTCATCTATTCCCTTTTGGTTTGTTCTTGCTCCCCTTTTGTCTTTCTGCTTTATTATCATGCAGATTAAACCTTCTCATTTTATTTTGGTCTTTGACTTTGTCTTTTGTATTTTCCATCCTTCTGTCTCTCTGGCCTATCTCTTGGATATTTTCTTTTGACCTATTTTCCATTCCATTATTTTTTTCTTAGTTTTTGTTTAAGATGCTTTTAAATATCACCCATAAAGCCCATATTTCAGTACTAGACCTTCCTTATTGTTTTGTTTCCAGATACCTGACAAAATTCTCAATCATATCTTTATTTCGTTGTAAATGGAAAAGATGGTGATTTGTCTTTGATTACTTCAATCCTTAAAGAACATATAAAATAATTTTTAAAATTTCTTATTTCTGGCATACAACTCCTTGTAGTAATTTCTGATGATTCTTTTTATTTCTGTGGTGTCTGTTGTTACATTTCCTTTTTCATCTCTGATTTTATTGATTTGGGTCTTTTCTCCTCTTTTTTTAGTTAGTTGGGCCAATGGGGTGTCAATTTTGTTTATTTTTTCAAAAAACCAGCTCCTCGTTTGGCTGATTTTTTGTAATTTTTTTGGATTCAATCCTGTTGATTTCTTCTCTGATTTTAATGATTTCTCTTCTCCTACTAGATTTCAGTCTGGTTTGCTGCAGGTTTTCTAGATCCTTGAGATGAATTGAAAGCTCATTTATTTGGTGCCTTTCCAATTTCTTGATGTAGGCACCTATTGATATAAACTTTCCCCTTAACACTGCTTTTGCTGTATCCCATAAATTTTGGTATGTTGCGCTGTTATCCTCATCTACTTCCAGAAAGTTTTTGATTTCTCTTTTGATTTCTTCTATGACCCATTTTCATTCAGGAGCATGTTGTTCAATCTCCATGTGTTTACATATGCTCTAGGGATTCCTGAGTTGCGAATTTCCAACTTCATTCTTTTATGGTCTGAGAAGCTGCATGGTATGATTCTAATTCTTTTGAATTTGCTGAGACTTGCTTTATGGCCTAGTATGTGGTCAATCCTAGAGAAGGTTCCATGTACCGCTGAGAAGAATGTAAATTCTTTATGTGTAGGATGAAAAGTTCTGTAGATATCTGTTAGATACATTTGGGCTATAGTGTCATTTAAATCTACTGTCTCCTTGTTGATCTTCTGTCCTGTTAATCTATCTATTTCTAAGAGTGGAGTAATGAAGTCCCACAGTACTATTGTATTGGAGTCTAAGTCTCCCTTTAAATCCCTTAACAAATCTTTTAAATAAACCGGTGCCCTGTAATTAGGTGCATATACATTGATAATCATTATATCTTCCTGTTGAATTGATCCCTTTGTCATTATATAGTGTCCCTCTTTGTCTCTCTTAACAGTTCTTGTGTTAAAGTTTATGTTGTCCAATATTAAGATGGCTACGCCCACTCTTTTTTCATTTCTGTTGGCATGGTATATCTTTTTCCAGCCTTTCACTTTCAGTCTGTATGCATCTTTGTTGGAAAAATGTGTTTCTTGTAGGCAGCAAAATAGATGGGTTTTGTTCCTTAACCCAATCAGCCAATCGGTGTCTTTTAACTGGACAGTTCAGGCCATTAACGTTCAATGTGACTATCGATAGGCAGTAACTTTGCCCTGCCATTTGCCAAAGATATTTTCTAATATATGCTTTGAACTTCCTGTGATCTTTTGCTGTGAGGTTTCCTTCCTTTACCTTCTTTCACATTGATGAGCGTGTTTCTGTGTTTCTGTGTGTAACACATCTTTAAGCATCTTTTGCAGGGCTGGACGAGTGGCGACAAATTCTTTCAATTTCTGTTTGCTGTGAAAGGTCTTTATTTCACCTTCATTCACAAATGAGAGCTTTGCAGGATATAATATTCTGGGCTGGCAGTTTTTCTCTCTTAGTACCTGGGCTATATCTCACCATTCCCTTCTAGCTTGTAGGGTTTCTGATGAGAAGTCTGCTGAGTCTAATTGGAGATCCTCTGATCCACTTAGGCTCTTGCATTCATGTGGAAGACCCAAAAGATGCTCCTGGTTCTTGGCTTTGGATTGGTCCAGCTCCGGTGTTGTGGCCATTTGGAGAGTGAACCAGTGGATGGAAAAACTTTCTTTCTGTCGCTCCCTCTCTCTGTAACTCTGCCTCTCAAATAAATAAATAAAATTAAACAAAATAAAAATTACACATAAAAATATTCTGGGTACTAGTGTTGTGGAGTAGTGAGTTAAACCACTTCCTGCAGTGCCAGCATCTCATATGATTCAAGTTCCTGCTGCTCCACTCCCAATCCAGCTCCCTGATAATGGCCTGGGAAAGAAGAGGTTGGTGGTCCAAGTACTTGGGCCCCTGCACCCACATGTGAGATCTGGACAAAGTTCCTAGCTCCTGTCTTTGGCCTGGTTCAGCAATGGTCGTTGCAGCTGTTTGGGGGAATGAACCAGCATATGGAAGACCTTCCTCTCTCTCTCTGAACTCTGCCTTTTAAATAAAATAAAATAAATCTTTAAAAAAAGCAATATTCTGGAGTCTTGGAGAATTCTCCAGAGAGCATTTGTGTTTAATTCAGTTACAGAAATTGACAACTAACTCTCTAAATCATTTTAGACCACTTTCTTGGATTGAAATAATCTGAGGTTGGACCATACCCTCTTTTTGGATAATTGTTTCTACTAGGAAGTAGACTTTTAGAATTCATAATGCAATATGGAGGAGGTTTATCTGGGCTGTTTTCTGTTTTTAAGATTTGTTTATTTATTTATTTAAAAGGCAGAGGATCAGAGAGAGAGACAAAGAGCATGTGTGTGTGTGAGAGAGAGAAAGAGAGTATCTTCCATCCTTTGGTTTACTCCCCAAATAACCACATGACTAGGTCTGGAGAAGGACAAAGCCAGGAACCAGGCTCCAGACTGCCATCCTTGTTCCTTATCCCCCAAACTTTCAAAATGACTGCTCGCCTTCTTAGCCTCAAGTGAGCCCCTTCTGATTAACCGAATAATCACAGAATAAATGTGACCCTAAATGCCAGTGTCATTCCTTCCCTCAGGTTGCTGTCCTTCCATTGCCTCTCATTTTTTTCCTTGCTGTCTTAAATTTTCTTTGATGCTATCAATAAATTTTTAAAATGATTTTTTTCTGGATGAATCTAAGGAAGTGTGGTCTGAATGACTCATAACCATTCACAGAAGAATTCTTCTCTTATTTTCTTCTTTAGATTACCCTTGAAATAAATTAGCAAACTCATTTATACCCTAAATTTCCTTTTTAATATGTACACATATGTATGTAAACTTGCTTCTTCTCTATCTAGAGGTTCAGTAAGGAGATATATGAATTTTTATAATTATTAAAAAATAAAAACCCATGAATATAAAGTGAGAAAATTTAGTTCGAAGGAAAAAGAATGGCATGACTAAGTAGAATTAGTTGGGTAGACATCCATGTTGCTTGTGGCCCAACATCCAACTGTGTTTCCTAGTTGGGGGAAACTCCTGTGTGTCTAAGTAAAAGTCAAGATCCTTCCTTTTACTTCTCCCTATGAAAGCCGAAAGGGATGCTCCAGTCTCTATCTACCTGGAGCCGGCAGCAAAAGTGACCCAGAGTCAAATAATAAATCTCTATTTCTCAGGACTTGACTTTCAAGGGAATGACAGTAATTCTGAAGGTAGCTGAAAAATTACTTACAATGAAGACTATGGTACTGAGAGCGTGGGAACAGAACAGACATGTGGCGTAAGCATCAGTGTCTCTATGGATGGTCAGAAGCAAAATGCTCAGAGATCCAAATGACTAAAGTTTCCTGGTTTGGTTGACTGCTTGTCAAGCTTCCTTTTTCTCTGCATATTTGCAGAGCCTGACTCCTCAGGTTTTTATTTGATATCCTTTCAATAAATTGCTTTTCTTTTTAAATTAGGCAGCATTAATTCTGTTGCTTGAAAATGACTTAAGTAGAGATCAATTAACAAAATTCCTACTGAAGGATATAAAATAACTCAGTATTTCCTATAATGAATATAGTTAATTTGCTAAGATGTATGTGATCTAAATTACATGCACATATTTCAATAATAATCCTTTTCTTTTGATTTGAAAGAAATACATGACTACTTTAGAAGCTGTTATGCATTTTAAGAAGATTCTTATTTATGGATCTTCACAAATTAAAATTGAGTTAGAAGATACATAATTAATCATTGAGATAATTCCCTTAATGATGTGGCTTATTAACAATTGAAGGTATAGATTCAAGAGAAGCTATTAAGATACATTAAGTTCCATTTCCTTAAATTTATTGCAAAATTCTGTTTTACATGTGTCATTGTAGGAAATTCAAGCTTCATGGTTTGAAGTTTAGTTGGTTGCAAGTGGCCAAGGAAGAGCTATGATGTTATTGTGATCAGCTTGATAGGAGAGAAAGGCAAAGGCAGTGAATGACCCAAATTAGGAGGCTGAAAAATGAGGTCTGGTTTGGTAGAAAAGAAGATATTCAATGGGGCTAGCATTACAGGCTTTGGTCATGTAAACAATGCAAATGATGAAACATGGTCCAGGAAAGGTGCTTGGTAAGCCAATGCTAATTTTGGGCATCAAGAGCAGCAGCTGATATTTAGGAGCTGGGTCTGTGTTTAGAAAATGTCTATCAGCGTGATGGGAATAGGATTCTGTGGTGAAGAGAAAGATTCCTTTAGGAATACTGGTGAGGTAAAACCAGAAAGAAAGGAGCTGTAATGCAAACTTAACTCTCCAGTCATCACCCTCCGGAAGGGACTGCCCAGTAGGGCACACTCACACACAATGTGGGGGCACTTGGAGAAAAGGAAGGCCATGTCAGCTAAGGAGTCTGGGTTTCAGTGCACATTGTGAGGATGGAGAGTTGTATTGTCCCGTCCCTGGGACGATATCACAGCAGCCTGTTGGTTAGCACCGTCTGCCTCCCAGACAGGCCTCCAATAGCCCCTTTGATCTGTGGAAAACTCTGCCCTTGAGCCAAGAATTGCAGTAGAAGGTCCTCTGCTCCCTGATTGTTATCTCTGTTTATTGATGTTGCTTTGTGAAAAGAGATAGCAGGGAAGGAACCAACACACTTTGATAAAAACACCTTCTGTGCCTTTCTTCTTGGTATTCTTGGGAGGAAACAGATAAAAACAAAGAAAATTAGTGCAGCTCCAATAGGGCCTTTAACTTCAAACCAGTCATGTAAGGTAAGATACCAGATCCTTTCTAAGCATTTAGGAAGTGACGGCTATGTTTTACTGGTTAAGTTGGGCAGGACTTTCTTCTTCCACAGCCTGTCTTAAGGCATCTCAATTAGTCTGTCTCTAACCCTCTAACCATCTTAGGGTGATAAGACTGACAAGCTTAGAGGTTTATCTACATAAATTCCTGAAACAACAGAAATTAATGCAAAACCCATTATCAGAAATCATGGGATAGCTGGTACACAGATCTGATCATTGCAAATGAGGTTTCCAATAGACCTGGGAGCACTTTAAGCTCTTTTGAAGTGTTTCACAAATCAGAAAATCTTTCCCCTAAAAGCTTCTCTAAAAATTAACATGGATCTTGACCAAAGATGATTGGTCTCTTCCCAAGAAAGTGTTATCCTCATTAGGTTATTCTGAGTCGCCTGGCATGCACTGTACTCATTTAGCATGTTCTCTATGCTAAAATTAATAGGAAGTTAGTAAACTTTGATTTTAACCAATACCTATGTACAAGAGTATGATCTGAGTATAATGTAGAGAAAAGGACATAATTACTTTTGGGATAAAAATATTGTGATTTTCCCATAAAAATTTTATTTGGGAAGAAAAGTTTTGGGATAGCTTCAATTATGTTTTTTTCCTAATTGAAGTCACATGTGAAGTTAATCATACGACATGATATGAATACTAACTGAAAGAAATCTTTGAAAGATTTTTCATATAAAATGCATTTTTTAAAATAAACAAAATGAAAACAAATGGCAGCATTGAACAATTGGTAAACCTTGATGAGTATCTCTCAGGTATCAACTGTACTCTATTTCTTTTCAAAATAGTTATGATAACATAACTTATATGACCTGTACTTTCCTTAACACTTTTTTTGGGCACTATAGTAAAAATTTTGCATATAGCAACACATCTAAATCCCATAATAGTGTATACGTTATTGTTATCTACCCTTTTTCAAATGAAGGCAACAAGGCACTGATTGGTCATGTCACCTGCTTAAGGACTTTCAAGAAAGTAATGAGATTACGATGTGAATTACAGGTGCTCCTTAACTTTCTATGCCAGAATATGAGCGTTTTGAGTGACCGTAAATTATTCTGTTGGATGACTACACCACCCTCCTTATTACTGAATATTTAGGTTGTTTGTAAACTCTGCCTGATAATTCAATGAATTTTCATATTTGCAAGTATGACCAAGATTAGATAGCTAAGACAAGAATTGCTAAATCAAAGATTTGAGCTTTGTAGGATGTTCGGAGTTCTAACATTTTAACGTAGTTACACATGTTGATCTTTTCCGTTGTGATTAGTTCTATTGTTTCTATGCTTATAATAATTAAATAATATCAGGGCCGGCACTGTGGTGCAGCAGGTAAAGCCGCCACCTGCCATGCCGGCATCCCATATGGGCGCCAGTTTGAGACCCGGCTGCTCCACTTCCAATCCAGCTCTCTGCTTTGGCAGTAGAAGATGGTCCAAGTGCTTGGGCCTGTGCACCCGCGTGGGAGACCAGGAAGAAGCTCCTGGCTCCTGGCTTCAGATCAGTGCAGCTCTGGCCATTGAGGCCATCTGGGAAGTGAACCAGAGATGGAAGACCTCTCTCTTTTTCTCTCTCTCTCTGCCTCTCTCTGTGTGTAACTCTGACTTTCAATCAAAATAAATAAAATCTTTAAAAAAAAGAAAAGAAAATAAATAATATAATTTGGTATAGTGTGGTTAGTATAGGAATTTCCAAAGCATTAAAAACAAAAGTTACAGTACACCATATCTTGGTAAATCCATCATTGCATAGGAGATTATGTAATTGGGAATATAACATTATCTATAGAAGATTGACAAAGAGACTGCTGATTATTGTCCATGTTAAATTACACAGACAATGAGTAAAAGTGATCTCGAAACTTCTTGACTCCTGAGATAGCTACAGTCTTCCTTGTCAATATACATATTGACTTGTCCTGAATGTGACATTTTTCTCGATTCCTATTGGCATTTCGAGATTAAGTGCAGCTCTGAAACTTGAAGGCGATCTGTCAATGGTAAATATTAATGAAAAAAGTTTTGTTTCAGTTAGAATTTTTTGATTTCATGCAACAGGAAGGACTTCATTGAAAGGATACTAGGTTCTTGTGTATTCAAAGGAAAAGTCAACTGAAACTGCTATTGAAAGGAATTAGAGAAGCAGCTATAGGGATCCCAATAAGGACTCTGGATAGTTTCTTTTACAAACTGGTAAAGGAAGGCATTTCGTCATTTTTTACTTCATTAGATATTCTAATCCTTCGGAAGGAGAGTTTGATTGGCTTATCCCTTAACAGAGACAGAGAAGGAAAGACTGAATTTGACAGTCCCACTGCTACCACAAGGATTTGAGGAAGGCTGAGCAAGCAAAAGCAACAGATGCCAAATTCAATTTTCATCTTAATGTGGTAACAGAAGCTCAGAAGTCAATAACTCCTTAAATATCCAGCTAGCATCGTCATGTTGGCAACTTCATTCTATGAAATGTCTTAATCAGTAGGCAATAGCAATGTATTAACTTCACAAAGACATTGCTCTGATTTGTTGTAGATTACCAAATTTAGCCTCTTCATTCTAAAAAGGAAAAACATGAAGTCAAGGTAATGTGAGAAGCAAAACATTGTGCTTAAATGACCGGGATCAAACATCGGGAAGCAGTTAGAAACATCAGATATAGATAGGATCTATTGAACAGACCGCCTACAATGGTGGTGAAGCCAAGGTCAAATGGTAAAGGCTGAAGACACCAGGGGGATAACTCTTCATGTGGACAAATAATTTTAGGAATGATTAACTGTAGAAGCCTCAGACTGAGCACACAACATGAACACATGATTATATAGCATCGCTCACCAGAAAAAAATCTAAGGAAAAAACATCAGAAAAAAGTTCAACTTTTTTTCTTTCACTTCTCTTTTTACATGCATTAGAGAAGTTTTCTGAGTCATTTTAATGGTTTGTATGTGTCTTTATTTTAAATCTACTGGTAGGAGGCACCTACATTTTTCAGTGTTTAGTTAGTTAAATGTCTTACTTTGCTTCTATTCAGTCACTTCTCCAAGACCATGCTTCTAAAATTATGGGCCCCCTAAGATAGCAATATAATTTAACTTCCACTGAGTATATATATAAATCAGTAAACAATTTTGGCCAACAAATATTTGTTAAAGCTCACAGTGAGCTAGACCCTGCAGAAATTAAAGTGAAAAATTCAAAAATACAATAAATTCTTGGGGATATCTGATTTTTGCCAGTAGTCCTTGGTATGACTAATGTGTCCTATAATTTGATATTCTGAGATTCTCCCTCCTGAGTGATACCAACTCTGTTTTGTGGTGAAAGATAAAAATGCCTGGACAATATATATTTTAAAGTTTCTTCTAGGCATTGAAAAGTTGGACAAAATTGTAAGGCATTATTGAAACCCAAATAAGTGAAAACAGGAGATCCAGAGAGTTAAACCTGAAGCCCTTCCTCCACACATCATCATCACCACTGCGACCATCACCCCCACCACCACCATCATCTTCATTGTCCTCATCATTCACTTTCCTTTTTCTGTAGGGTCATTCATCTAAAAAGAATCATAAACTGATTTTCACAGTCTTGTGTGTAGGTGAAAAATTAGAATCCTAGGCTTTCCTAACACAGTGCTCTAATAGGAGACCATGACCATATTGGAATCTTAACTTACTATGCCTTCAGGAGACAGCTTAAACTGAAAATAACCCCCCTCTTCCCAACAGATATCAAGGAAAATTACTTTGTAGCTAAGCAGAGTAAGACTACAGAAAAGAATCAAGAATCCATTCCTCGGAATTTATAATCACAAACCAGCTCTCAAAGGCTTTTGAAGTTTAAAGCCACCACATATTTACGAGGTCTCAGAAATTCAAAAGTGAATTTTATATATTTTATTCCTGGTTGGTGATATTTGTGGGTGCCTGAGAAAAAAAAGCAATCTATTATCCATAGAGAAATAAATCTTTATTTAAGTTGCCATGGGATTTCCTCAACAACTTTTCAATAAAAATAGCTCCCTATAAAAGAGAAGCTAAGTCAGGAAGTATGATACTGAAATTAAGAATATCACAAGTAAATAAACATAACAGTGTGGATCCCAGGAAGATTCTATATTATACATGGTAATAATTATGCTTATTATATTTGAAAAATAAAATACCCAAATATCTACTGAGAGCCATAAACAACAACCTTGAACTAGCAAATTTCAAAAAGAAGCATATAGAACTCATAGAAGTAAAATATACATAATTTATTTTTATTTATTTATTTTTTTTTGACAGGCAGAGTGGACAGTGAGAGAGAGAGACAGAGAGAAAGGTCTTCCTTTGCCGTTGGTTCACCCTCCAATGGCTGCCACGGCCGGTGCATCGCGCTGATCCGAAGCCAGGAGCCAGGTGCTTCTCCTGGTCTCCCATGGGGTGCAGGGCCCAAGCACTTGGGCCATCCTCCACTGCACTCCCTGGCCACAGCAGAGAGCTGGCCTGGAAGAGGGGCAACCGGGACAGAATCCGGTGCCCCGACGAGGACTAGAACCCGGGGTGCCGGCACCGCAGGCGGAGGATTAGCCTACTGAACCACGGCCCAGGCCAAAATATACATAATTTAAACTAAAAACTCAATGGTTAAGATTAATAGAAGTTTAGACACAAAAAAAGAGGAAATGTGGTGCAATGGAAGGCAGTTGAAGGAAATTATCCAGAATGTAGCAGACCCAGAAACAAAGAGAGATTGAATGGTAAGAATGATCAAGCGAAAGGTTTACCATGTATTTCCTATGATTTGAAAGTTTGTCCTTTCCCAAATTCCTGTTGAAATTTAACTGCTATTGAGAGATAGGACATTTAAGATGTGATTAAGAACTATGAGACTGTCTTCATGAGTAGATGAGCACCAGTATCACAAAATTAGTTTCCTTATAAAGAGATAGTTTGGTCTTTTTTTTTGTTCTTACCCTCTCTTTGACTTTCCATTGGGTGGAAATTCCCAATATGCTATGATACATCAAGAAGGCCCTGGCCAGAGTTTGCGCCATCCTATCAGACTTCTCAGCCTCCAGAACTTTGAGGCAATGAATTTTTGTTCTTTATAAATTATTCAGTTTCAGGTAAGACAGAATCTAATTAGATTTCCAACAGGATGACAGAGAGAGAGAGAGAGAGATAGACAGTTAAAGTGAAAGAGAGGGGGGGGGAAGAGAGAGAAAGAGAGAGAGAGAGAACGAATAGCAGAAAAGTAATGAAGAAATAATGGATGAGAACTTTCTACAAGTGATAAAGATTCAAGAAGTTCAACAAGTCTTTAGGTAAATAAAAAACACATCTGGATACAGCACACACAAAAAATGGCTCTTTAAAGGAAAAAATATGGGCTTTCAAAGCAAGAAGCTCTTCATAATATCTTGAGAAGACTGAAATAGCATTTCCAAATGATAAAGTATATGTCAATATAGTAACCTATTTAAAGTGAAATTATATTTTAAATGAGCGGACAAAATGAAAATGTTTTCAAGAAAAACAAAAAATGAGAATGCATACCACAATTAGCCTTCAACAAGGAAAATTCTAAAAAGTTCTTTTTAGGAAACAAATTATATATGAAATTTCTGAGATATAAGAGGCACAAACTCCAGAAGGTTGGTAAAGATAAAGAAGGAGGTACAAACACAATGAGTTTATAAATTATATTTCTTTGATATTCAAAATATTCAAATATGTTTCAAGAATATTCAATATATTCAAGCATATCAGGCAATGTTTTAAATAATTTTCCTGTGAACCCTCCAAACCCTATGATTTAGATACTATTTTTATCATCCCTATTTAATGAAAGAGGCACATTTGAGGTAAAGTAACCAATCTAAGACCACATAGCTGATAATTAATGAAATCTAGATCTGTAGCCTGGTTATCCAAATGTGAATTCTTAATTGTTCTGCAATATCATGTCTGTTTAAGGATAACTGTGTATTCAAACATAGATATAAAGTTTCATTCAATGTATCCGAATGTCTTCATTTTCACTCACAGACAAAAATTGGTTTAAACAATTTGATGAATACCTTCTTAAATTCTCTAGTCAGCACTGGATTCGACTAAGGGGTGTGCCAGGAACACTTGACTAGTATGTCAGTGAAGGTAGCCCAAAGAATTGGATTTACTCCCGGTGCAGTGTCAGGACGGTGGCCAGGGCTAAGCTATAAGCCACACCTAAGTGAAATTAAAAAGGTCATGTTAGAGTTAGAAGTCCAAGAAGTAAATTACAATGGAATAATGCTACACAAAGTTTTTAGATATAAGAATCTGTTTAGAGATAGCTTTATAAAACTGGAGCAGATTAAAGGAAATTAGTTGCAAGACCCTGAGATGTAGATTTCAACAAATTCAGGCTGTGCACAGCTCTTTGCTGGTTGCAAGAACAGGTTGGTAAGGATACAAAGGCTAGGGGCGAGGTGAACTAGCCTAGCTTCTCAGATTCAAGAACTCTCATTTCAGGATAAATGTATTGAACCAACTAGTTTTTAAAGTTGCATTTAGCCGGCGCCGCGGCTCACTAGGCTAATCCTCCGCCTTGCGGCGCCAGCACACCGGGTTCTAGTCCTGATCGGGTCACTGGTTCTGTCCTGGTTGCCCCTCTTCCAGTCCAGCTCTCTGCTGTGGCCAGGGAGTGCAGTGGAGGATGGCCCAAGTGCTTGGGCCCTGCACCCCATGGGAGACCAGGAGAAGCACCTGGCTCCTGGCTTCGGATCAGCGCAGTGCGCCAGCCGTGGCGGCCATTGGAGGGTGAACCAATGGAAAAGGAAGACCTTTCTCTCTGTCTCTCTCTCTCACTGTCCACTCTGCCTGTCAAAAAATAAAAAATAAATAAATAAAGTTGCATTCAACAGTAACATACACTTTGTTGCAGAATGATTTCATGGAAGTGATCCAACAGCATGTTCTTGGGGTGTTTGTGAAGACAGATTATCAGTGTGTGTGTGTTTTTTTTTTTTTTTGCTTAATTAAGTTCTATGAATATTACCACATTATGTCAGTGAAATATTCAAATTTCAAAATAGGCAGATACCGAAGTATCTGTACACAGAATGAGAGAACTCAAAAATCCTTGTAGGTTAGAAAGTATAAGACCATTTTGGCATCTGTCCTAGGAATCTTCTTGCTAATTATCTTGGGAAGAGTGGGGCACTATGAATCAGAAATTGAAAAGGAATAGAGAGACTGAAAGTAGTGTTCCCCAAATTTGGATTTCTGCCTGACATCAGGGGGAAAAACGTACTCAATGTATCTGGGAAACTGATCCTAGGCAGGTGAATGATAAGCTTGCATTTCCCAAGAGGAGACAGGCTGATGTTGGGAAAGAAAGCAAGCTATACCGGTATTTTGGGTCCTAAATTTAATAATTGGGCCATCAAAACCCTGTAATTTGGAAAAGTAATTGTGATGATGATGTTTGCGTTTTCTCTAATCATTTTCCTTTTGTTCCTATTTAGTATATGGTTAAGTTCCTCATGAAATGCCAGAGTATCACACCTGCTCTGGCAATTAAAGGGAGTCAGCGTAATTCTAGGGATGAAGTAGGATGGTGTTGATGATACTAAAGTAAAAATTATAATAAGGAAATGAAACTCAGAGTTCCTAAGTAATGACCTCCTTTTAAAAATGTTACAGTATTTGTTAACACTCCCATTGCCTTCACTCCGCCATCACACGTAGGTTGATGTTCAGCTACCTAATAGCTGTCAATGGCATTGTTATTTGCAGTCATTGATGTTTCCTTCTCAGAAATGCTTATTCTCTCTTTGTATTTTTGGAATGGCAGACCTGGCAAAATTGTTAGGAACATAAACATCCAAGAAATATTTGGTAAACAAACTTGATATGATGTATGGGAGAACAGAGAGAAAAGAACTTGGCATGACTTTTCAGTTCTGGTTGGGCAATAGTGAATAGCAATAAGTTACCTGATGAAATCATTACAAGAAAATTATATTTGGTAGATGGTGTGATGGAAGCAGTAAAAACAAGTATTCCCATTTAAGCAACATCCACTTCATTCCAAACAATGTTCTCAATGCTTTAAATGCATTACTTCTAATCCTTAGAGTAATTCATTAAGGTAAATGTGTGTTTAATTCAATGTATTTCTGGGATATTCTTTTTTTTTCTTTTTTTTCTTTTTTTTTTTTTTATTTTTTTTTATTTTTTTTAAACTTTTATTTAATGAATATAAATTTCCAAAGTACGACTTATGGATTACAATGGCTTCCCCCCATACCGTCCTTCCCACCCACAACCCTCCCCTTTCCCACTCCCTCTCCCTTCCATTCACATCAAGATTCATTTTCGATTATCTTAATATACAGAAGATTAGCTTAGTATACATTAAGTATGAATTTCAACAGTTTGCTCCCACACAGAAACATAAAGTGAAAAATAATAGATGATTTTTTTTAAATGATGATGAAATCAGAGCAGACCTATTGTCATGTTTAATCCCAGTGAGAGTCAAGTTGGAAATTGATAATTTCTTTTTTTTTTTTTTTTTACAGAGGATCAGTTTAGTATGCATTAAGTAAGGATTTCAACAGTTTGCACCCCCATAGAAACACAAAGTGAAATATATTGTTTGAGTACTCGTTATAGCATTAAATCTCAATGTACAGCACATTAAGGATAGAGATCCTACATGAGGAGTAAGTGCACAGTGACTCCTGTTGTTGACTTTACCAATTGACACTCCTGTCTATGGCATCAGTAATCTCCCTATGCTCCAGTCATGAGTTTCCAAGGCTATGGAAGCCCTCTGAGTTCTCCGACTCTTATCTTGTTTAGACAAGATCATAGTCAAAGTGGAGGTTCTCTCCTCCCTTCAGAGAAAGGTACCTCCTTCTTTGAAGACCTGTTCTTTCCACTGGGATCTCACTCACAGAGATCTTTTGCCAGAGTGTCTTGGCTTTCCATGCCTGAAATACTCTCATGAGCTTTTCAGCCAGCTCCGAATGCCTTTAGGGCTGATTCTGAGGCCAGAGTGCTATTTAGGACATCTGCCATTCTATGAGTCTGCTGAGTATCTCACTTCCCATGTTGGATCACTTTCCCCTTTATTTACTCCATCGGTTAGCGTTAGCAGGTACTAGACTTGTCTATGTGCTCCCTTTGACTCCCAGTCCCTCCACCATGACCAACTGTGAACTGAAATTGATCACCTGGAACAGTGAGATGGCATTGGTACATGCCACCTCGATGGGATTGAATTGGAATCCCCTGGTATGCTTCCAACTCGACCACTTGGGGCAAGTCAGCCTGAGCATGTCCCAAATTATACCTCTCTTCCCTCTCCCATTCCCACTCCCATGTTCAACAGGGATCACATTTCAGTTAATTTTCAACACTTAAGAATAACTGTGCATCAATTACAGAACTAAACCAGTCATATTAAGTAGAACAGATAAAAAAAACTACTAAGAGGGATAATGTATTAAGTTGTTCATTAACAGTCAGGGCTATGCTGATCAAGCCACCGTTTCCCATAGTGTCCACCTCACTCCAACAGGTTTCCCTCTTGGTGTTCAGTCAGTCGTCACCGATCAGGGAGAACATATTCTGGGATATTCTAATGACTATATTCATTAGATACTTGGATTTTCAAGTTTGTGCTTTAGGAAAGGGGTATGAGATGGAGATACAGAACTAGGTGTAGGTGTTAGTGAAAACCATAAAAGGCAATGCAATCACCATACATGTTAGACAAAGAATAGTCAGCCAAGAAAAACCAACATGATACAATGGGGTGAGCACGAAATATGGGGTCAGACAGATGGTTTAATCCTAGTGGAAGTCACTGTTTCTCTACCCATTTAATCAAATAAAAGATTTTGTCTCAAAATTGGTTTCTACAAGCTTTCTATTTCTGATCAAATGATCTTGCCTGATCATTCGCCTACCATGGCTCACTGGACTACGGATAGAAACCTGGCTCAGATAACACAATCTGAAGGCTTAGTTGAACTAATCAGATCTCCTTTGAAACATTTCTACTAGTGACCGTGGAAAAATTGTGTCCCTCAACAAAATGCCAACCTTCAATTAGAACCAGAACACCTTATATTGACTTTAAACCAAAATTTTCATCAAAATTATATTCTCACATGTGGATTGTTGTGCATGACAATAATAAAAACTCACCTGCATTATCTGGAAATTTCCCTCTGGTAAAACTACTGAAGACACTGACTATAGGGATTGTATATAAAATAGTAAACATAATGGGGACTGGGGTCATATGCTAAGAAAAATGGTATGTTGTTCAAAGTAAAAGAACAGAGGAGCAGTGGAGCATAGAGAGGACCTGAGGAGCCAGCCAAAATGGCAAGGCAAAGGGCTGTCCTGAGAATAGAGCCTAGCAAAACCCGAGAGAGTGCCCAGGTGTTATCTAGCATATATACCCCAATCAACCAGGGTAACGTCCTTGGACAAGTATCCCAAAATAGATTAACTTCAAAGACCACTTTGTTTTTTGTCTTAACTCTATTTTTTAAGTTCATTTGTCTGATGGGCCCAGAAACATCCTCTGACATTCTAAGGAAATTGAAGAGTAAGCTACCTTCACTGCTTAAGAGAGAATCAGAAGAAATGATGACATGCCTACTTCCCCTGTAAACTACATGATTCTGATCTTCTCCCAGGAATCTGTGTATAAAGTTCCCTTGTGCATACACAGAATATTGTTGCCCCATACATAATAACTTGCTTGTCCCATTAGCTGGGTAAATAGGATACATTATTCCTTTGGAATGCATTCTATCAACTTTCTAGGTCAGTCTGCTTTCCTTCAGTCATCACTAACACATATTGAGTCTCTTAAAATTTTCTTTAAAAATAACTAAATGACAAGAGATATTTATTTTTCAGAATATGACAAATATTTTAATATTTTTACACCCAAAATTTTATTTTATTTTTTGTAATTATATTATAGTTTTGGTTTCAGAAAACTTAACATTTTGCATTTTTGGATGTAGGTATATTGTTCATGTACAGAATTTATAAATCACCTTTACCCAATTAGCAAGACTTCATTACCTACATCTTACAGCCTGCATTTTAAAGTGCTTACTTAGGAAATTTTCAGCCTTTCTTTGCGTACAATAATAAGTGATATAATTTTTGCTAGGAAGTACTAGAAGGCTTCCATGTAAGCTCTGAATGCAAGGCAATCTTAAAATATGTCACCTAAGAAGTCTTCAAAATTGGAATATTAAGACAGATAGTATATAGCTCTTCGGGTTGAGTGCTAATGCCTTCACAAGGTTTTCTTATTCCATTTGTGAGATTGGACAATGACTGATGGGGCTGGTAAGAAAGAGCTCTTAATAACCCTGGAAGTGCAGCTCCTTCCTTAATTCTTACTGATGTGCATAGAGTGAAATTCCTTATTATGGCATTTAGCATATTTGTGTGCACGCAAGTGTGTATAAGTGCAAGCACGGCCCATGAAAATAAGGAAGTCTGCACCCACTTGCAAATCTTCGACATGTTGGTTTGCTTATGTGATGGTAGCTTCAAAATGAACTGGCATCTATTTAGTATATGAGTGTTGAAGACAAATTGATTCAACCAATATTGCTAATGTTCTGCAAAGTAACATTCAAAATAGAAGCTCTAGTTTCAGGGCAGAATCTATAATCAGTTATTCGCCTTTGTGCTCAAGACTAAATTGACACTGCTTGCTATTTCAAGTTTTCAGTTAATCAAATTACTAGTCTTTTACTCAGAAGATGATATTCTGAAATTTGAGATACTTGTGTCTGCTTGGTAAAATCTTAAACTTATTAACTAAATGATATATGTACAAACGACTGAGCCAGACAAGGTCATACTGTTAGGTAAGAAGTCAGAAATTGAGCATATATGTGTGTATGAGAAAGGCCTGAAGACCAGCACCCACTGCGGAAGCTCCAGAAGCCCAGCATCTTACACTTCAAGGTCCCGCCCGGACCTGAAGACCTTCCAGGGAGTCCTGCCCCTTCTATCTGATAACCTTCCAGGTACAGCCCAGTATCTGCACTTCAAAGCCCCACCCAGATCCTGATGACCTTCCAGGAGGTCCCGCCCCTTCTACCTGGCTTGATAAACATCCTCCCTCTAAGATGGGGCCACACCAGCCAGGCTTCCCCTGTCTGATAACTTGGCGGGGGCGGGGGGGGGGGGCTCAGAAAGGAATTTTTTGTATTTACATTCAACAAGTCCTTTTGTTCGGGAGGAGAAGAAGGAGAGCCTAAATGTGAACTACACACTCTCTCTCAGGTCCTGTCTGGAGAGGTGTCCATCTGTTCTTACGGATGTCCCTACCCTGATAAACCTTGCTGTGTTGCTTTCCCCTGCTCTCTATCTCATGCCTGAATTCTTTCTTGCACAAAGACAAGGACCCTTTGCTTCTCTGGTAACAATGCAATCTATAGAATCTACAAAAGTTGACTTCATTTCAAAAGTCCAAGGTTATTTCCTTTGGCTAAGACAATACTGTCTGTGTTTTCAACTGAGGTGTGAAATTCTACATGAGATTTATTCTTTTTTTTTTTATTTGACAGATAGAGTTAGACAGTGAGAGAGAGAGAGAGACAGAGAGAAAGGTCTTCCTTCGGTTGGTTCATCCCCTCCAAATGGCCGCCATGGTTGGAGCTATGCTGATCCGAAGCCAGGAGCCGGGTGCTTCCTCCTGTTCTCCCACGCGGGTGCAGAGGCCCAAGCACCTGGGTCATCCTCCACTGCCTTCCTGGGCCACAGCAGAGAGCTGGACTGGAAGAAGAGAACTGGGACTAGAACCCGGAGCCCAGTTGGGATGCCAGCGCCGCAGGCAAAGGATTAACCAAGTAAGCCATGGCGCCAGCCCCATGAGATTTATTCTTTAGCTTATGTCTTTTTTTTTTTTTGAAGATAAAATGCAAATTCCTTTTAGAATTTCCCCCCCTCCACCATGTACTTTAGCTTCAATAATGCTGGGGTACAATTTCAAGAGAGTTTAATAAATAATCTACAACATCTGTGGATTACTAAAGTCTAGAGCTGATAATTCTCACTGTGGGGAGCTGGATGGTTTGAGATATAGTCAAGATCTTGTGTCATAGAGGCTTGGGGAAGAAGAAGATGTGCCGTAATTCACTCATTCTACCAATATTTCTTGAAAGCCTGTTATGTGACAGATATTACACAAACTCTAGGGATACAAAAAGATACAAAAAGATCTTCACTGAAATTATATAATATATTATCCAGATGGGTATGTTTCCTGAAGCTGTCATAACAAATTGCCCCCAATATGGCCATGTAAAACAGCAGAAACATTCCGGAGGGCCGAAAGCCAAGATCAAGGTGTCAGCACAGCCATGCTCCCTACACAGGCCTTCTACGGTGGATTTTTCCTCCCTTCCAGTGTCTTCTGGCTCCAGGCATTCCTTGGTTTGTAGCAGCAGTTTGTATTTCTTTTATCGGGACACCACTCAGGGGGTAAAGAACCCACCCAAAATCCAGAATGAGCTTATCTCATGATTCCTACTTAATTCGACTCTATTTCCAAATAAGGTGTCATTTTGAGGTTCTGACTGGAGGAGAATTTTGGGGAGACACTATTTAACCCACCTGCATCTATGTAGCAATACCAAAAATATACCAGTAATCTTAATACAGGATAATGCTAGGAAAACTGAAATGGGGCAAATAAAAAGAACAAAGAGAGAGGGAAGTATTTCAGGCAGAGTCTATTTTGAAAGACTTAAAACCAAGAAAGAAGTTCCCAAGAACTTCAGTCTGACAAAAACCCAAGAGCGTATGTGAGAAAGACTCAGAATGGTAAAAAGTGAAGCTGGAGAGTTAGGGAGGAGCCAGCCCCTGAAGGTGTGAGGACTTTTTCTCCTGGGATGAATAGGCAACAGTAGCAGGGTTTTAAGTGGGGAGTCATAGTTCTGTTTACATTTGTGCTTCAGGACGATCGCACTGGCTGTGTACCGAGTGGGAGAGATAAAGTTTGGATCGGGAACAAGATTTGGGGAGGAAGGCTCATATCCTCAGCATATAATCCTCCTGAAACTGTTGCACTCAGACCTGGCCAAATGTTGGGCACATGCCCAAACTGAGGTCTCTGAGTAGAATTTTATCCCTGAGATAAATGGCAAAAAAACTCTAATGCTTTGAGTCTCACTCAGTCAACGGAGGCACCGTTCATTTCTGCAAACTCAATCCGTGTTGCTGTTCTCTCTAAAGGACATTACTCAACCTGGCCAATGATTCTGGAAGTTATCTAAGATTCTCTCATTGTCTTTGCTGAACAGAGTTGAAAGGAAACAGCCTTATTTAGCCAGAATGACAAGACATAAAGTAGGTAGGGAACTGAAAAAAAACGTGGGTGGACTTGAGCAATACTTAGGAAGTTATGACATGGTGATGGATTAGATGTGCATAGTTAGGGAGCTGGAGTTAAGGCTCAGATTCCTAACACCACAGTGCTAGGCTAACAGCAGAACCATTAACAAAGGTAAGACAGCCGAAGAAAGAGAATTGAATGCATTTAGTTTCAGACAAGTGGAATTTGAAGTGCTTGCCAGACATCAATTGAAGGTGACCAGTAAGCATTTGAATATAGTCTGAAATTCAAGAGAGAAGTCTAGGTGGGAATATTTATATGTAAGAGTTGCCAATCTGTAGAAGTTGATGCCTTAACACCAGGATAACTCATGTCAGATTCACAGCAAACAAAACCTGCTGAATAACCGAGGTCTACAAACTTTTCTTTTCATCAGTTGGGTTTTCAACTCTTTATTCTTCTTTAGTAATTTCTTTTTCGTGAATGACAAAAAAAAAACCCTCTCAAAATTTAAAATATATCCATAGGATAATTATTTCTTAAGCTAGAAAAAATTTCTTCTTTTCTCCTCTCCTGGTTAAAATGATTACTCAAAGAATATGCAAATTATTTTTGATATTTGACAAGTTTGGACATCCTTTGCTATATTTGTTTATTTATTTTATTCTATTTATTTATTTTATTGACAGGCAGAGTGGACAGTGAGAGAGAGAGACAGAGAAAGGTCTTCCTTTTCCTTTGGTTCACCCCACAATGGCCACTGCGGCTGGCGCAGCACGCTGATCCGAAGCCAGGAGCCAGGTGCTTCTCCTGGTCTCCCATGCGGGTGCAGGGCCCAAGCACTTGGGCCATCCTCCACTGCACTCCCTGGCCACAGCAGAGAGCTGGCCTGGAAGAGGGGCAACCAGGATCCGGCACCCCGGTGTGCAGGCGCTGCAGGCGGAGGATTAGCCTATTGAGCTGGGCCCATCCTTTGCTATATTTGTAATACCTCTTAATTAAATATGAGGTCCATCAAAATTGGGACATTGTTTTTTTTTGTTTTGTTTTGTTTTGTTTTGTTTTTTAAATCTAGCTCCAAACATAATTGACTAAAGTGTAAAACAGTCAATAGGCATTCACATTCTTTTTGATAGCCATGTTAATGTGAAAGTGTTTCCAAGTGGAAAGAGACCAGAAGAAATGCAATATGACTTAAATTTTCTAAAACTGTGATTATAAATATGTGACAAAAAAAGTGAAGTGAAGAGAACCAAGTACAAATATGATTAGTGGATCATTTTGCTTTCTTTTATAAGTGATTTTTCATGCACAAATACGCCTAACACTTGCATATGTACTAAATTCACTTTACCATGTTGATAAGTAAGGAACCATGAATTGCATCTGAGAAACCCTCTTCCAACTCAAGCCCTGATTGCCATATGCTACTCGAACAGGATTAGAATGCACATACGATGGGACAGCATGAGAAATTTTCTCTTTATGATTTTGCTTTCAATCTCTAATTTTGTAGAATGTGTACTAGTGCCAGAAACATAAAACTGTATGCGTCAAGAACAAATTTTCTCTTCACTTAGAGTTAGCTTTAATTTTTCTGATATTTCTGCCTGGCCTTAGGTTGGTGATTATAACACTTAGCACATGAATCATTTTCTTCAACTTCAAAGATTGTTATGAACATTAAATAATTATTTCTCAAAATGCTTCTGCAAGAGGAATTTTTTTTTCCCATCCCATTTTACAGACCTGAAAACTGAGGGACAAGAGCCAAGTAAGTATCCTGGGATCCCAAAAGATTAAAAAATACTAACAACCTTGTTGAATCTCAATCACCTTTTCTTTTTCCTTTGGTTCTTTCTATGGACTTTAAAATGTAAGAAAGAGATGAAGAGAAAAAAATTAACTCTGTGATGTTTTCAAAGGAGAGAAAAAATTTCACACCTTTTTAACTGTCGTTCAGCTGCAGGTAAAGAATTTAACAGCTTGTGGAGTGCTAATTAGAGCCCATTATAACTTGATTGACCTGCATTGGCAGCAGCAGTGGCTGTGTCCTTGCAAGATGGAGATTTCCCTTCTCTGCACAGCTCTGATTCAGGTAACTAGGTTTCCTGACCAGGGAAGCAGCGATAATTCAGACACAGCAATCAGAATGGAGTTGCATAAATCAATATTTAAAATGGAATTTTACCTTGTATGCTTTGGGAATAATAAGCAACAAATACTCTTCAATATTTCCAATGGCCCAAATGTCACACGCGCTTGCATGAAGATACAGAAAATTGAAGTTCATTATCTGTCTTAACTTCTTAATTAACAAAGCCAAAGAATATCCAAGAAGCAAAATATCTGTATTTGGCCTTGATGGCTTTTGCTATTTACTATTTGCAAAAGAAATCAAGTATGTATATTTACAAGGTAAATGCCTTGGACTCAAGTGGCAAAACGAGCTTTTCTGAATGAGTACATATTTGGGTGAAAAGTGTTTTCTTTTTGCTTCACTTGATTATTTTCTTGACGATCTAAAGGGATTTTCTTGTGTCTCTGATAATTAAGTTTAATATCATTCTCTACACCTGCTCTCTAACCTTTTCTATGGCTCCACATTGCTACTTGCTTGGTGAACAGAAACCTATTGAATGAAGGGCATTCATTTTTCATCCGCTTTCTTCCTTTTAACAAATAACTCCCTCATTTCCACCACTTATAACATCTTATTTCTGAGGTCTTTAAATATCTGAACAAATATTACAAATTAACACTCAAACTCCAAAGGTAATTTTCTCAAAATTTTTTATTATGCTGCAAACATATGCTATGAAATAGACTATCTGAATCATTTTTAAGTGTGCACTATGCATTCAGTGGCCTTAATTAAGTACATTCACATTGTTGTGCAACTATCACCAACATCTGACTTCAGAACGCTTTTCATCTTGCAAAACTGAAACTCCGTACTCATTAGGCATTACCTCCCCTTGCCATCCCCTCCAGCCCCTGGTAACTGCCATTCTGCTTTCTGTGTTTATGATCTTGGCTACTCTATGTTCCTCCTTCAAATTAAAACATACAGCAATCTTCTTTATGTGTCTGACTTATTTCACTCCTCATAATGTCCTCAAGCTTCATTCATTTTGTACAATAAGTCATAATTTTCTTTGTTTTTAAGGTTGGGTAATATTCCACCATATGCACAATAGCTCATTTCACTTAGCCATTCTTTTGCTGATAAACAGGTACTTGGGTTGCTTCCACATTTTATCTGCAGTGAATAATGCTGCTATGAGAATGAGTGTACAAATATCTCTTGGAGATCTGGCTTACAATTCTTTTGGATATGTATTGATGGTGTTCAGAAGATGCTACACCAAAATATGACATCCTAACATTTTAGAAAACTGTAGAAGCAGTAAGATCACTGACCTCCAGCCATTCACCCCTAAAGAGGCCATTCATGAATTCTGGTTCTTCACTAAAGTGAATCTCATTCCAAAGGCATCATACCTAAATTCTGAGAAAATGAATGAAGAGACACATACAGAGAAGAATCTGAACACATAAGCCTTCATAATTTCCCTCAGCCCACTATTATTAGATTATACTCCCATTTGTTCAATGTCTACTTGAATGTCTATTCTGTTAGGTCTAAGCATAAAAATACACATGTTTCTCTGATTCTTTAGATTTTCACTTTTGAAAGTTCCAAGATCAAGTAAAACTTATACATTAAATAAATTTGGGTGATTTTTCTCTTACACATCTCTGTGTTTTGTTATAGGGGTATCAGTCATGAACTTTGTATTGGGTGAGGAAAAGATATTACTTTTATTGTCTCGCAATATCCAGAAGTAGACTGGCAGAATCCTAAGGAAATTCTATTTTAATTTTTTTCAAGAACTACATTCTGTTCACTACAATATCTATACCATTTTAGATTACTACCAATAGTGATCAAGTTTTCTAACTTCCCTATATCATCAACTTCTCATTCTGCTTTTTGTCGGTAGTCTTCCTTATGTATGAGGTAGTATCTCATTCGAGTTGTGATTTGAATTCCCTAATGACTAGTAATGTTGAGGATCTTTTCATATGCCAATTGGATACTCATATATCTTATTTGGAAAAATATTTATTCAAGTTCTTTGCCCATTTTTGAAATGGAGTGCTTTTTTTTTTTATTTTTGTTGTGCTTTAGGAATTCTCTATATATATTCTGGATGTTAATCCCTTCTCAGATATATGGTTTGCTAATAGTTTCTGCCATTCTGTGAGGTGTCTCCTTACTCCATTAAAAGTATAGTGAATTTTCATGCACAAATTTTAAACATTTTCTATAAAATTCAGTTTATCTGTTTTTTTTCTTTTGTTGCCTATGACTTCAGTGTTGTTTCCAGCAAATCACTGTCATATCTAATATTGTGAAGTTTTGACCTAGTTTTTTTTTTCTTCTAAGAGTTTTATAGTTTTAAATATTTAGGTCACAGATCCATTTTGAGTCAATTTTTGTATATAGTGACGGTAAGGGTACAAATTCATTCTTTTGCTTGTGGATATTCAATTTTCCCAGAGCCATTTCTTGAAAAGATTGTCCTTTTTCCAATGGGTGGAATGACACCCTTGTTGAAAAACTTTGAGCCATATCTATAAAAGTTTATTCCTGGCTCTGTATTCTGTGCTATTGGTCTGTTTTGCTTATTTGTTTTTATGCCCGTCTCATGCTATTTTGATTAATTTATCTTTGTATGATGCTTGGGCTCTTCAGGACCCCTTGATTTTCTGTATGCATGTTATAATGGATTTTTATATATCTTCAAAATGCCACCATGATTTTTATAGGGATTGTGTTATAACCAGAAATCAGTTGGAGTAGTATTGACATCTTAACAATATTATCTTCTGTTCTATTAACATAGATGTCTTTTCCTTTGTTGGTGTCTTTGGTTTCTTCCAGAAATGTTTTAGAGTTTTCATTATACATGCTCTTTTACCTCCTTGGCAAATTTATTCTTAAATAATTTATTATTTTGCTGCTATTATAAGTGGAATTATGTTCCTAATTACCCTTTCAGAGTATGCATTATTAGCATATGGAAAAGCAACTGATTTTGTGTGTTAACTTGGTGCCTATTTTTAATTCTAACAGGTTTCTTGGTGGAATCTTCATGGCTTTCAACATATAATATCATTGGTTAAAGGAGAGAATTTTACTTCTTTCTTCCAATTTGTATGCCTTTATTTATTTTTCTTGCCTAATTGCACTGGCTAGAATTTCCAATACTTATATGGAAGAGAAATGGCAAAAGTGGACATCAGTGGACTTTCTTGTCTTGTTCTTGATCTTAGAGAAAAAAATCTGTCTTTTCAAGACATGTTTATTTGAAAGGCAGAGTTCAGAGAGAGAGAGAGGTAGAGAGAGAGAGAGAGAGAGAGAGAGAGAGAAAGATCCTCCATCCACTGTTTCAATTCCCAAATAGCTGCAATGGTGAGAGCTGGGCCTCTAAGCCAGGAACCAGGAGCTTCTTTTGGGTCTCCTTTGAGTGGCAGGAGCGCCAGCACTTCTTAGGCCATCTTCCACTGCTTTTCCAGGGCATTAGTAAGGATTTGGACTGGAAGTGGAACAGCCAGGATAAGAACTGGTACCCATATGAGATGATGGCATCACAGGTAGTGGTTTTTACTTGATATGCTGCAGAGCTGGCTCCACAAAAACTTTCAGTCTTCTGTTATTGAGTACAACATTCATTGCAATTTTTTGTTTTGTTTTGTTTCACATTTGGGCATTTGTTGTATTGAGGTAATTTTCTTATATTCCCAATTTTTTGAGTATTTTTATCATGAAAAGAGGTTGAATTTTGGCAAATGCTTTTTCTATATCAAGATTGATTATGTGATTTCCCAATCCATTCTGTTAATAGTGTTTTAATTGATTAATTTTCAAATGTTGAATTATCCTTCCTTTCCAAGAATAAATCCCACTTGGTCATTGTGTGTAATACTTTCAATAGTTTGTTGAGGCCGGCGCCGCGGCTCGCTAGGCTAATCCTCCGCCTTGCGGCGCCGGCACACCGGGTTCTAGTCCCGGTCGGGGCGCCGGATTCTGTCCCAGTTGCCCCTCTTCCAGGCCAGCCCTCTGCTGTGGCCAGGGAGTGCAGTGGAGGATGACCCAGGTGCTTGGGCCCTGCACCCCATGGGAGACCAGGAAAAGCACCTGGCTCCTGGCTCCTGCCATCGGATCAGCGCGGTGCGCCGGCCGCAGCGTGCCAGCCGCGGCGGCCATTGGAGGGTGAACCAACGGCAAAAGGAAGACCTTTCTCTCTGTCTCTCTCTCTCACTGTCCACTCTGCCTGTCAAAAAAAAAAATAGTTTGTTGAGTTCAATTTGCTAATATTTTGTTGAGAATTTTTGCATTCATGTTCATAATGGATATTTGTAATTTTCTTATAATGTCTTTGTTGATGTTGGCAACAATGTAATTATTTTTCATTTGTTTTTATAAATTATAATTTTTAATTGTTTATTTGAGAGCTAGAGTTATAGACACAGAAAGAGAAAGAAAGAGAGAAAAGTCTTTTATTACTGGTTCACTCATCAAATGGCCACAATGGCTGGAACTGGGACAATCTGAAGACAGGAGCCAAGAGCTTCTTTTGGATCGCCCACATGGGTACAGGGGTCCAAGCACTTGGGACAATTCCACTGCTTTCCCAGACCATAAGCAGAGAGCTGGATTGGAAAATGAGCAGCTGGGGCATGAACTGGCGTCCCTACAGGAAGCCAGTGCTGCAGGCACAGGCTTAGCCTACTATTCCACAGCCGCAGCTGCATCAATGTAATTGTTGAACAGAACACTGTGCCCTGGTTACCAGTGCTAAGTAATGGTTGCATGGGGGAAAGCACAGTTTATCACACCACCAACCACCAAGAATAGAAATCCAAACACTTTTGGTTATTGCATGTTGGTATCAGAGTCACTGAGGAAGACAAGCATGGGATGGAACAATGATTTTAGTCACATAGAGAAGAGACAGAAGAAGGTTAGCTTCCACAGTGTACATCCATCCCCCATGGCTAGGAAGCTCCCTGGCAGCTTCCACAAGCCAACTGGCCTATGCACATGCACTTTGTTTGGCAGCAGAATGACTTGTTTCCTCCCTCTGCCTGTGGAGTCTGCAATTCCCAAAGCTGGAGATCTGCATAAAGGCCTTTGAGACACAAACCTAAATACAACAAAGGAGCACACACTGAACATGCAACAGGGAAATGTACCCCTACACAAGGTGATGCACCCAGTATAGGCAATATAGGCCCCTCATCTCTTGGCTGGGAACTAACCCAGTCTCAAAAACCATTCTTACATGGCCCAGCCGGGGTTGAAAGACTGCACAGCTAAGTCTGCCTTCCCCAATAGTAACGCTGACCTCATAGAATGAGTGCAAAAGTGTCACTCCTCTCAATTTTGGGGAAAAAATCTAAGAGGGATTGGTGTTGGTTCTTTAATTATCTGCTGTAATTCATCGGTGAAGCCATCAGGTCCAGGGGTTTTCTTTTTCTGGAGACTTGTTTACTGATTCACTCCCCTTAATAGTTTTAGGTACTTTAAGAGTCTATTTCTTCTTCTTTAGTCTTGGTAGATTTCATGCTTCTAGGAATTTGTCCATTTCATCTAGGTTTTCTAATTTTTCTCATGAAAATTGGTATTTTGTCTTAAAACTTTTTATTTCTCTAGAACTGGAAGTATTGGCCTCATTTTCATTTTGATGTTAGTAATTTGAGTATTTTCTTTCTCATTCTCAATTTTTACTCCTTTCAGGTGTTTTATTAATTTTGTTGATTTTTTTGAAGAAAGAACTTAAAATATTTTTTGCTGTATTGTTTTTGTAGCCTCAATTTTGTTGATATCTTTTCTAATCATTATTATTTTCTTCCTCCAGGTAACTCTAAGTTTAGTTAGGTTTTTCTTTTTCTAGTTCCCTAGGTAGTAAAGTTAGGTTGTTGATTTGAGGTCTTCCTTCTTGTGTTTTAGCTTTTAAAGTGTTTCTAGGAGAGACAGAGAGTTCTTCCATTTGCTGGTTCACTCACCAAATATCTTCAACAGCTGGGGCTGGATCAGACTTACACCAGGAGCCAAGAACTCCATCCAGGATTGCAAGAATTTTGGCCATGATACGCTGCTTTCCACAAGGAAGGTGGATTAGCAGGAAGGTGGATCAGTGGATTGGAAGCAGAGGAGGGTCTAAATCTGAGGCACTGCAATATGAAATGTGGAAGGCCCAAGAGGAGGCTTAACCTGCTATACTTAAATGCTAGCCTTGAATTCCATTTTCCATTAACTTTTTGAAGAACCTTTATTGATATATATAATATCCTTCTTTGCCTCTTGTCAACATTTTTTAATTAAAATCTATTTTACCTTAGAGGAGTATACTCAAGCATACTCTGTTTTGTCTACTAGTTGCATACAATATTCTTTTCCATCCTTTTATTTTCAACCAATTATCTTTGGATCTAAACTGAATCTCCTATAGAGATCTAATAGTTGAGTCATATTTTTAAATCAATTCTACAAATTTTAGTCTTGTTTGGAGAATTTAAACAATTCAAGTTTTCATTTTAAAGTGTGAGGCATAATGTATTAGAATTTGAGATTTTTAAAAAGTAAATATTAGAAAACGTATATTTGAGTGAAAGCTAATTTTTCCCATTAATGATGACATCAACAAAATTGGGGGGCCTCCATCAAGGCATAGCAGTAAAGCTGCCTCCTATAATGCCAGCATCTCAAATGAGTGCTTGCTTGTTTCCAGGCTGCCCCACTTTCGACCCAGCTCCCTTTTAGTAGCCTGGTGAAAGCAGTGGAAGATGGTCCAAGTGTTTAGGCCCCTGCTACCCACATGAGATACAGATGAAGCTCCTGGCTCCTGGCTTCGGCCTGTCCCAGCCTTGGCTGTTGCAGTCATCTGGGGAGTGAACCAGCATACAGAAGATCTCTCTCTTTCTCTGTGTCTCTGTTTTTATCTCTCTCTGTGACTTTGCCTGTCAAATAGTTGTGTGTGTATGTGTACACACATACATAGAGGCCAGGCCGAAGCAAACTGCCAGGAACTTGACCTGGGTCTCCCACATGGGCACAAGGACCCAGGCACACAGGCCATGACCTGCTTCCTCCCAGGGTTCACATTAGCAGGAAGCTGGAATGGGGAACAAAGCCAGGACTGAAACTCATACGCTCTGATATGAGACGCAGGCATTCCAAGCAGCAGCTTACCCATGCCAAATGCTCACTCAAAGGCTAATTCTTAATGCCAGTATTTTCTATCTTCTACGGAGGTCCCAATACAGGATGAACTGTAGTCTACATATTCAGTTTGTTGACTTATCCAGAGTGCTACGATTAGGATTGTTTTTAAAGTGTTTTGTATTCAGTAATGATTCTTTTATTGACAATTTGCTGTGTGTCACTTCAGGAAAACTTTCCACTGCACTAAAAATGAACTCATGACTCCCAATTTTCCACTATTCTCTCTAACACATCATGCTGCATTCCATTGTATTTTGAACACTGGTATGCCACTTCCCCTAAATGATAAAAAGTCAGTCTAAGGAAAGCACACAGACATTAGTGTGAACTTGCACTACCAGTGAATGAGTTGAAGTTGTATTTATTTTGGTCTATAAAGCTAAATGCTTTGATGTTGGGAAAGTTGCCCTAATGACTGGCAATTATGTTTAACTATCATTTGATAGTAAACTTTCCACATTTAATAATCTTCTCACATTCTTGGGGCCAAATTCTTCCTTCATGACACCCACATATTCATGGGATCCAGGCTGTAGACTGCCAGATTTATAGGGGTTCATGACGAGGTGGGTTTTTTATAATCTTCCTTTTTCCAATTACTAAAGCATATCAAGAAAACACATACTATTTTTGATACCTCTGATTTTTTATGTTTTATTTGTTTGAAAGAATGAGACAGAGAGAGATAGACAGAAATCTTTCATCTCTTGATTCACTCCCCAAATGCTCACAAAAGCCAGGGTTGGGCCAGAAGAGAGCCTGGAATTCATTCCAGATCTCCCACATTGGTGGTAAAAACTTAAGTACTTGAGCCATCCCCTGGTCTGCCCAGGGTGTAAATTAACAGAAAGCTGGAATCAACAGCATAGCAAGGACTCAAACGAGGCACTCTATCAGAGGTAGGCATTCCAAGCAGTATCCTAAATACAGTGCCAAACATCTGTCCCTTGTTTCCAAATTTAAAATAAAACACTTAAAAAAAAGCATCAAATAAAAAGCAAGAAAATGGTGTCCTGGAGTAACATGGAATTATTTCTCCCAAACTTTCTTAATATTGTGGTATTTCTTTACAATAAAAATTACATTAAAAGAAGATATAACTAACCCATTTTTTCTATCTAGTAAGGTTCTCGTCCTCAATTGCTCTCTTCCAAAGCCTACCAGTCTAGTATTTTCCATCAAAATTCTCTCCCTTCCTCTCTTCATATGTTCAGCAAAGAACTGGTGTTCAGGTTGTTTAAGTTCTTAAAGATCACATCACTCTCTCTTTTTCCCAACAGGTCTATCAAGCAGATTTCACACAGCGTACCTAGGAAAGGAAATATATTCATATATTTTTTCCACTGACTTTACTTATTTTGAAGTTGTTTCACTGTCCAAGGCCAGAGTGATGAAACAAAAGTTGTAATCACTAAATTCTATTAGTCTGTACTGAGAAAGTTAATTAGGCATCTGAAAGTGCTCAGCTTCTTTCCAGAGAGTAAATTTTATTATGATACTAGCTGACCAAATTTTAAAAAATTTAAGAAAAGATAGTTGTAGAAAGAAATAAAAAGACATCTGTCTGGATGCACTTTATTTATTTGTTTTTTTTCATCCCAACTTTAATGCAGAAACTTCGTGCAGCAAAAATTCATTAGCCTAACTAGGATTGTCTATATTATATAGGGGTCAATCATTTTTGTTTTAACCTCTTTTGCATTAATTTGTATTCTAGAAAATTTTTTTATTCAAACTTAACCTCCTCATTTGGCCCTACTTTCCAAGTGTTCTATAAACATTTTTATGTTCTTATTTTTATCCCACCTCTTGTGTCTTCCTTGCAACAAGTCCCCTGTGTTCAAATAATTAACCATTGATATCAGTGTATTTTAAGTCATATCTGATGTGGCAAGTGAAATATTTCTCTTTTGTGTAATTCTTTTAATAGGGTTTTTATCATTGTTATCCACAGTGTTAATTATTCAGAAATCTCTAAGACTTGCTTTTTAATTGTAAGGTGGCTCAGTTATCTATTAGCCTTGGCCAAAATTCTGGTAGGTCTATGTACCAGTCAAGGTTCAACTAAAGAAGCAGAACTAGAAAAAAAATAGGTTGATTAGATAGATTTATTACAAGGAATTGGCTCACAAAAATGTGCAGACAGGCTAAGCAAGTCCGAAAGTTGACAAAGAGCCAGCTATTGTGAGCAAGTGAGAACCCAGAAGCTGAAGGTTGGAATCTGCAGTCAGGTAGTCAAGAAGGGAAGGTTACCAACAGGCTGGGGTCCCAGGAGCTTGCAGTCCGGGGTAAGAAAAGCTCTAGCCTCTTTATAAAGAGCTTCAGTTATGTCAACAGTGGATGAGGGTGGAGAAGCCAGGCAAGGTGAAATAAACATAGTAAGATAAAAAAAAAAAAAAAGAGAACAAATTATGGAATAGTATGCCAAAACCTAGTTCTAGTGAGAGATGGGTGGAGTAAAAAGATAAGATCAAGTTAGTCCTACCCTTTTGATTAATTTAAGACCAATTGATTAGGGGTTTTAATTACACCTGCAAAATCCCTTCACAGAAGCATCTAGCTTAGAGCATAATTGAATAACCGGTGCACATGCTTCACGACGACTTCTGCTTCCTTTGGGTCTTTCAGCTATCCGGAGAGAACACCCCTCTTCCGCCTCCTTAACTGGAAACACATCAGAAAGGCAATTCTGGAGACTTTAGTTCAGCTTAAATGGACACATCCCAATGTAATCAGTTTACAGGAACGGGTTTTGACCAAGTGCAGCTTCGTGGCTCAGTGGGAATATTTTGTACTCTGTTATTTAGCCTTAACAGGTAGGTGCTCATAAAGAGTAATGGAAAAATGACCACTGCTATTGCAACTAATAACAATGTTATAACTAATATTTTTTGGAAAGAACATCTTCGGCAGACATTGTTTTAAACACTCTAGGTCTATTGACACAATTTTCACAACTTTATGAAGTAAGATAGCATTGTCCTTGTTTTCAGAAGGAGACCCTGAAACACAGGTAGGTTACGTGACTTACCCAAGGTCTGTAAGCAACTTGATAGAGCCAGTTGTTTTAACTGAGAGATACCTTATTACAATACTATTCTTAAGTATTGAAAGAGCCCTAAGTTTTCCAATTTTGTCACAGAAAAATGTAAATGTCCTCATTGCATTCTAATTCTTGGGATTGCATTGCTTATTCAGCTTATTTCCTAAATAATAAGATGCCAGTTCATGTAAGAACTCATCTTTACTTTTCTACTAAACCTTGCAAGCGTTTCAGTTTTTTCCTCAAACAATGGACTGTTATATGTTGTCACCTATCTGGGCACAGTGAGCTCACTGAATTAGGACAATTCTCCCTCAAAAAACCAAGACAAGCATGCAACATCTCCCGTCTTCAAGGATGTGCACACCTCACACCCCCTCAGTTCCCTGTGGGGAATAGAATATATCATACACGGTCCGGTCTGAGAAGCCAGATTCAAACATGCAATGAACAATGAAGGAGGCATCAATAAACCGAAGGTTTTAGGGGAACCACTTACTGTAAGTGTGACAGACTCGGACGCAGAGAGTGACAGTGGAAAGTACTCTGAAAAATCGCTGGCTCCCACTGTTTCATCTCACTCACACCAGTTACTCCTGAAAATGAAAGGACTTGGTGAGGCCAAGGATTTCCTTCTACAGGGTTTGTGGCTATTAAGAGATTGAAAAATGGTGGTGTCATTAGACAGAGACTGGAAGGGAGGGGGGCTGGTCCAATCACTGTATATCATATTACCAGGATATACAAAGTTGTTCTAATCCTTCACACATCAATTAACAACCAACCTTTTTCTGTATTTTTTTTTTCATGGAAGCATTATTCACAGTTGATGTCTGAGTTCTTAGACAGTAAAAAGCTTGCCATAAAATAGGAGATGTTAGGGGCTTCTTATGGAATAATGGAAAAATGGAAATTAGTGTCAAAATGATGTCATGGCTTCAAAACATTGTTGGTACAAGTGCCTGACAGGCATCCTTGACACAATCTATAATGACACGGTAAGAAAGCAAAAATAATGTGACAACGACTTTCCATAGGACTCGTGAAGAATGACTGGGTAGATGCTGCCCTCCATATGCTGATCGCAAGCAGAAGATGCATTTCCTCTCTGAGACATCAATATTTATGAGATTTATTGATTATCTTGTCATGTTTAAAATATGTGCTTAACAGTATATTTAAGGGTCAATTGGAGTCACAGGGACACATCTAAGAGAGCAACAACATCTTCAAGCAGGACAGGAGAGACGTCACAACGTTCTCTGTCAGTTCTTAATAGCTCAAGCCAAACTCCCTCTCAAGGAAAATAATGTAGTACAAATTTCAAACAACCCTCAGAAAGAAAATATCGGGTCAACAGGCTTTTGCAACTAAGATTAACTAAAAATATTTAAAAATCCGACAATAGCTTTAATCTTAAAAATATAAATTCTATCAATTTTCTTCTTTAAGAGAATTGTCAGTGTATTATTTGGGAAAACCCTGGCTTGTCACTAGTTTATTCACTGGATGAACTATAAGATCGTATCATTTTAGAGCTGGAGGAAACATTTTCAGTCACCAAGTTTGACTCCTGAAAGACAAAGGGCTTTCTCCATACCACAGAGCTAGTTAGTAATAGCACAGGTGCCAGTACTAACCATTGGGCAGAGTCACTTTCTTTGTGCCAAGCTAAGTCATTTGGAACAGCATTTGGCTGCCGGTATTGTCCTATGCACCAAGAGGTTCGGAAATGGTCAGTCTTGGGCAGCATGCAGATGATCAGTACTGTTGAGGTCCAGGTCCCTTCCAGCTCTACCACAGCTACTGTGTGGCTTTGGATCTTGTGATACGAAGGCTATTGCTGCTCTTTTAGATATTATTTCCGTGTCCCAGGCAGAAAGAAAGAAAAAAGGAAATAGGCTGACCTCATTGGTGTCCACTTATTGGCAGTCCTGTGGCCACAAGTAGTTGCAAATGCAAATTTTAACTTTAATCAGAGTAGGGATTGCAAGGTGGGGAGAGTGCAAATGGAAGTTGAGGGGATGTGCTGAATGGTGTACCTCCCCAAATTCCTGCGTTAAAGCTTTAACCTCCTGTGAGACTGTATTGGTGGTAGGAACGTTTAAGGCAGTGAGGAAAATTAAATGAGTTTCCAAGGATGGAGCCCTGATCCCATAGAACAAGGGCCCATAAGAAAAGCCACTTAAAGTGAAGTCATTCAGAGCAAAAACAAAACAAAACACAGGAAGATATCTAAGTTTCTTATGTGATCTGTCTCTCTCCCACTTTTAGAGACAAGTGGATGTCTGCAAGCCAAGGAGAGCTTTCACCAGAAGTCAAAGCCAATGGGAGCCTTGATCTTGAACCTCCTAGCTTCCAGAACTGTACGAAAATGAATTTCTATTTTTTAAGCAACCCAGTCCATGGTGTTTATATGTGGCAGCACAACCTGACCTTTGTATTGGCATTTATAGATATGGGCATTCACTCATTCATTCATTGAGGATTTAGCAAATACCTGCCATGTTGCAATCACTGAGAATACATGCAGGGGATTGAAATGAACATGACACAGGCCTGTCTAGTTGGCAGGTAGCAGGACATCTCATCAGCAACAGCACTGGTGTGATAATTGTTTTCATAGGTAATTACAGATTGTTATTGGAACATGAAGGGGAGTAAACAAAAGTTCACCTCACAGCCCAGCCGTGAGCCTTCAGGGAGAGTTTCTGTGAGTGACCTCTGAGCAAAGGCTAGTTACTTAACCTTTCTAAACTTCGACTGAGAAAATGGAGATAAGAATCAAATCAGCCACATTTGTTTGTTGTGTCGATTTAATGAAATAAACCACATAAATGAGCTAATGAGATACACCACAGTGTCTGACATTTTGTACACATTAAAAAAATTATAATCACATCAACTAAATCAGAGATCAGTAGGCTTTTTCTGCAAAAGGTCCTGGTGTAAGTAATATAGGCTGTGCAGGTTGTACCACCACTATGAATGAGCCATAGAGAAATACATACATGAGTTAGCATGCTAGGTCCTAACAAAACTTTATTTTCAAAAACAGATGATAGGCTCGATTTGGAGCATACAATGGCAGATACATAACAGCATGTAATTTTAGGCATTGCTTTGAGGAAATGATATACATTTTAGAAATATACGACTATTTTAAAGTAAGGAAAAGTGTAGAGTCGTGCGAGTATTTTTGGCACACACATGGACCACACCTGTGGACACTCGATCCCTCAAATGTTTTCTGCTCTAGATTTATGTCTCAGGACAAGCAGGAGCTTAGCAGCAAACCACTACGTGAAGTGAGTCTGGCTTTCTTCCAGTTCAATCTTTGTGTTTTCACTCATAAAATAAAACTCAGTCCCTGCCTCGGATGCTCAAGAACTAGATAGACAACTGAGGTAGGACAGACTTTTTTTTCAAGTGTAGTTTTCATCTAGGTTTATTTTAACTGATCACCCCAGCTTCTTCGGGGGTTCAGAGGGCTGTAGTGATTGCTGTCCAGTAACACAGCAAACACGTTGTCTGCTTTCTTGAGAAAATAATTTAAACTTTCCTCAAGAATATCTGGATTAAAGTAGCAACAATTTCACTCCCCCACCTTGGATGACAAAAGTTGAAGGAGGCTTTTAGTGATGGGTTATAATTTCATCATAATTCAAATGTTGCCTGTTCAATTTTCAATCTCATAACTCCATAGTCCTCTTCCTTCAATTAGCAAAATAAATCATTGGAGAGCCAGTGCTGACAACTGGAAATTTTCAAGTTGTACAATCCATCTCTTTTTTCTGGAGGGAACCTTGACATTCTCTTCTCACAAGTTTTAAGCTTCTCTCCCTCAACACCTTGCCAAAGTTGTTTTTCGAAAGACTGAAGGATTGCAGACAGAGTAAAATTGTGGGGAGAGACCTTGAGGGAGAACATTATTATCCTGGGAGACAAGCAGATCAGGGATTCGCCTTGCTTTCTTTTATAGAGAAATAAAACACCAGCTCTGAGCAGCCCAGATGCTCTGGCTTCTTTTCCTTTTGATGTATATTTGTGTATGAAAGCCTCATTTTCTTTGTTCCAGTGATTGAGGAAGTTCAGTCATTTCAGTGTAAAGCACATCCACTTTCATTTCCTTTATTGAAATGGATATTTACCCCACTGAGAATTGTCCGTATTTGTCTATGAGACCTCCTTTCTCTATTCATATATCTCCTGGTTCTATCTTTTTTTCTCCTTTTCTTTACCAGAAGTCCACATGGCATGCTTCCAATTGTGTTTATCCACTCCAACTAATTGACAGTCACATAAGTGCGAGTAATGTGAGGTATTATTGTGAGAGATTTCTGTTTGCCTCTTTAATTAAGCAGTTGTTCACAGGTGCATACAGTTACAACAAAATTAATTGATAGCTTTATATCATACTTCTTTAGCCCACTGCTATTTGATGTTTGCAAACACAACTATTAGATTTGTCTTATCTTGTATATAGGGAGTAGTTCTTATTTTCTTCCAACAAAGGTTAGGAGAGGTTGCCCTAAATACCAGAAAATCTATCGAAGTACCAAAGATAATTTCACTAAAAAAAGAAACAAAGTGAAATGTTTATTTATGGAACATTTTATCACCGCTGAGAAGTACAATGAGAAGCTCTTTATGTTTCTGTATGCACTGCAAGTTTCCTGAATGTCAAAAAGCATTGCTACCCAAACGGAATAGCTTCCTGTGAAGGCTGTGTGTTTATCTTCCAATGATACCGAGGAGTCAGATATACTTACAGCAGGCAACCGGCATTTCCTGGGATTACAGTTTATGGGTAGTCATTTTTCACTTTTTTCTGCATTTTATCTAAGTACCAACAAGGCACTTTTCTCTTCCTAGGTCACAGTGGGGCTTGCCCCCAAGGAGAAAGACAATGACATGTATAGTTACTAGGTCTGCTGCTTGATGGAAGGAGCAGGAGGTCGGAGAGAAAAGGAATCTGTCTCACTGTCTCTTATACAGCCAACTGGGTAGAAAGATTAAAAATGTAAGCTCTTATGAATGTGCTCAGAGGACAAGATTCATTTGTCTGCACCCTTAAGTGGATTTCTTGGTATACAAATTGTGTTTCAACAAAATACTAAAAAAATAAATAAAAATGCAACTTGAGAGTGAAACTTCCTGCATGTGAGTCCTGCTTTATTATTTATTACCTGTGTCCCCTGGGCAAGTTATCTTCTCTTTTCCACAATTTACTGATGGGTCAATGGAGATAAACAAAGTCAACATCTCACAGGACCACTGTGGCAACTAAATGAGTTAACATAGTAGAATGACAAATACAGAATAAGTTATAGTTATTATTACTTGTAGACCATGTGAGGTAAGCAGTTAATTGAAACTTTTTTTTAATCTTAACGTTCTCACTTTGACTTTTGGATATCAATTGCAACTGATTTGTTAATCATATACGATATTCCAGGGTTATTAATACATTAAAAATTTCTCCAACTTTTTTTTTTTTAAATTGCTTTATCTATTTGAAAGGCAGAGTTACAGAGACAGAGAGAGGGAGGTCTTCCACCCACAAATTCACTCCCCAAACAGCCGGGGTTGGGACAGGCAGAAGCCAGGAGCTTCTTCTGGGTCTCCCCCATGGGTGGAGGGGCTCACTGACTTGGACCATCCTCCACTGCTTTCCCAAGTGTATTAGCAGGGAGCTGGATCACAAGTGGAGCAGCCAGAACTCCAACCTGCACCCCTATGGGATGCTGGTGTTATAACACAATGCCAGCCCCAACTTCCCAGCTTTGAAATTCACCTTCATGATCTGTCTACAATAATATAGTACCTATTTAAACAGCACTGTTCATCTCTATGCGTATTTCTTATTTTATTATTTCTTTTCACTCCGTGCTTTCCTGCCTGTGGGATACCTCTGAGCTCCATTGTAGCAGGTGGTAAAAACAGAACACTCACTACTTACGTGAAACTGTGACTCTCCATTCTGAGCTTTAATCTCCATTCTGAAAGGTTTAATCTCCTTAAAAGCTCTATTTACTACCAACTTACTTGTCTTAGTTACAGAGCAGAAATTTTAACCCTTTCATGGTAAGATACAATTGAATTGCATACTTACCCCCTTGGGAACAATTCCACTAGCAAGGAACTAGGTTACACATGTGGGTAGATTGCACTACCAGATCAGCAGCAGATGAGAAATGAGTAGAGTGCTAAGGGGAAGTGATGTTGAATATGAAGGATTATGAAGGATTGGATTAAAGACAAAGGCCTTTAGGATGATGAAGTGTTTACTCTGAGCACTGTGACTGGCTGGATGCCCATTAGCAGTTTTGATTTGGAGGGTTGTTACCTGGGAAGTGTGTAGACAAAGATCAGCATAAGATCTAATTTGACATGGGAGCACCAAAGATCATACTAGGACACTAAATCTGACATCAGCTCTAAGGAATAAATTTAGGGTCACTTAGTGGAAGTTGGAATCTAAAAGATCAGTAGATGAACAAACTCAGGAGTGGAGTTAGAGGTGCAGAGCAGGGCAAGAACAGGGCAGGAGGACACAGAACTTTTACAGAACAAGCCTCCAGGGTGATGCATGAAGCAACTGCCCTACTAACTGTGTGGTCTACAGGACGAGTCTGACTGAGTGTAGGGCTCAGGGCAGATATATGTAAAAGTGATATCATAAATATTTTGATTCTATAAATTTTGCATTCAGCAGAACTTGAATTTTCCTTCCTGGTTTTGACACTGGATTTATGAATTTCACGGAAGCAAATGAGAGGCTTAAGGGAAATGCTACTTAGGCAGAAGTGGAGCATTGGATATGCTAAATTTTATGTGTTCCGGCTGGTCAAGGTCTCAAGGCCTTAGCTATAGGGACCAGGTCCTCATACCACTTGGTACCCTTTGGAGCTACAGCCCCTTAGTTCTATCTGGACCTTCCATCATTACCATTAAGATCTATGCAGTTGTGGGATTCCCTCCCTCCACATGCAAGTGATACTCATTCCAACTCCCACCCCAACTCTATTTGTTCTTCCTCACCTGTACTTAATACCTACCCCGATTCAGTCACTGTTACCTCTGGAAATCCCCTGTATCCTAAACAGCCTTTCTCAAAACACCTTTTCATCTCTCTTCAAATGATATTTGCCCATGCTACTGACTACTCTGTGCCTTATAAAGCTCTCATTTTTCTTGTATGCACTTCTAAGCATTTAGCAATGTTTTCCAGACTCTGGGGAGTTAACTCACTGTGCTCCTGTGCATTCTGCTTGCTGCTATCATGTTGAGCAATTTCTAGAATCCTGCATAACAGAATTCATGTCATAGCTTCATTGTTGTTGGACCCTCCAAACTCTTTAGTCTCCACTCCTAGTCGATGACTTGGTCCTAGGATCACAATTCAGAATCCAGTCTCAAAGGAAATGATTCCCTTTCTGAAGTCTTGAATTCTTTCATTTCGTATACAATGAAGAAAATATTAAACTTTTTATTATGTAAATACTATCAAATTTTTATAACACATGGCACAAAAAAGAGAGAAGAAAAGAAAATACAAAAACAAGGTTTTACACAGAAATGCATACCTACAATTCTGTTTGCTAGTGGTAAGCTACCTCCTAAGACACAGAGGGAAATTTGATCGCTGCTCCTATAGTGGAAAAATAAGACTCCTGTAATAGAAATAGCCCTTCTTGTGTGACAAAAGTGAAAATGTCCTCAATATCACTAGGGTTAGTGCTGCTAACCATTGCTTTCTTACTATGCTTTTTTAATTATGCTCCTTAATGATGTTAATGCCATACTCCTGAGATAATCCAATAAAAGCAATTATTATTATCCCCCAAACAATGTGTTTCAAGCATGCAGATGACCTGATCTCTAAAATAAGATTCAGAATCTCTAGAACTATATATGAATCATATATCTTCCATAAAAACTGTTTCTTGAGATGAATCCTTGAGAAGATTTGGACACCAGAGAGTTGAAGGTTAATATTGTTTGACCAGGGTCTAGTGCTGTGGTGTAGTAGGCTAAGCCTCCACATGCAGCACAAGCATCCCATATGGGCGCCAATTGGTATCCTAGCTGCTCCTCTTCTGATCCAGCTCTCTGCTTATGGCTTGAGAAACTAGTGGAAGATGGCCCAAGTACTTGGGTCCCTGCACTGCATGGGAGACCCAGAAGAAGCTCCTGACTTCGGATTGGCACAGCTCCAGCTGTTGTGGCCATTTGGGTAGTGAATCAGCAAATAGAAGACCTTTCTGTCTGCATGTCTGTCTGTCTGTCTCTCTCTGTAATGCTTCCTCTCAAATAAATAAGTAAAGTCTTTTACGAAAATACTACTGTTTGGCAAAAAAATAGTTGACTATGAGAATTCAATGTTGCAGTTTGAAAGTAGAGGTACACGTTTGGCTCTTGATTAATACAGGAGAGGCCTCTGAGAACTAGCTGCACCAACTTTGTTTGGAGGTGGGTCAAAGGAATGTCTGTGAGAAGGGCTGAGATTTTTCTCAGAAGTGTTTCTGTCTGTGCCTCAACAAGTAGACATACAGCAGAGATGATTTCTAGTCCCCATAGACATACAATATATCATAGAACCTATCTGTGAAACTTATCTTATTTGAAACAGTACAACTTCGGGTGAGCCTTCCAGATAGATTAATTGGTAAAATGTATTTATAGATAACTGAACAATTTGACCTGTTACATAGAAGGGTTGGATATAAGCCAAATACTGCTTGAGGACATCTGCCAAAATGCATGATTTTGTATAGTTGATCTTATGCCACCATTCCTGACAATAATTAAAAGGCAGGATCAATTATGTGTTGGAGGTCATTTCTAGTATATGAAAATCAAACAATTTCATCAATGTAGGAAAGAATACTATTCCTTCCATATTTTCAGTAACAGGGTGGTATGTCTCAAAATATAAAGAACAAGATCTAAAACCCATTGCTGTGCATATCTCATTTGAAATCATTTTTCTTGTATCTCAAGAGACTCTGCCTATAAGCTTTGCCACTTGAGGGAGAGTAAGATGCAAATTTTCTGTGAACAAAGAACAGTTCTTCTATCATGAGCTTTTGTAGGTTAATTTGTTCATTGACAAAGACCAAGGAAATATTCATAAAAGCAGCAAACGTGCTTAGGTCACCCTAGCATTCTAAAGTCCAGGCTACAGAAAGCTCCTCAAATTTGCCATCATTGTATGACAATATTAGTGCCTTGCAAAGCCTCTTGCACATATTAGGGGCTCAGTCTTTCTTTGTTGAATTAAAAAATGGGCTCTGCGAAACATTGTAGAGCAGAGGATCTTAAATTCACTTATTCATGTATAGAGTATTACCTTGAGAAGCTTAAATTTGCAGTTTATCAAAGAGAATATTGCAATGAAATTTAGAAGAAATTTAATGTGAGTTGTTTGCTTAACATCAGAAAAAACTATATATAATGGTCCTTTAAAACACAGACAAGATTAGATTACACATTAGGTACATCGACATGCAATGTTAGCAACAGAGTCAAAAAGGGCAGGTGAAATGTGAAGAATGAGTATATGTCTAGACAAGGAGACTTCATCAAGAAACATTTTTAACTTGAATTTTTAAATCAGATGTTCTTGATTAAAAAAAACAACCTGTGTCCATAAGATAAAGGAAACACATTTACGTTATTAAACTAAAATATCTAAAGAGATTTTGTTTGTGAAGACTAAATACATATTTAGTTTCCTCAACCACATTTTCTAGAGGCATGTCATTAGCAATAAATCCCAGCATCTGTATCTTGCCTTATTTAAACAACCAAGCTGTTCAACCTAAATGTTATTATTCTTAAGGTTTTATTTTTGTTTGTTTGCTTTTGTACAACTTAAATTTTGTTAAAAATGTTTCATTATTTTTTAGGAATTGTGGATATATTTTTACTTCCCTTATCAAACTTCTCGCTGGGAAAATGCATTATCCTGGAATCACACTGCCATGCTTTGGATGTGGTTTAATTGTTCCATTGTATCCCCCAAAGATCCACTGTGATTGAGCGGTTGGTCCCCAGTGTGGCACCGTTGGGAGATGGTGAAACCTTTGGAAGGTGGGGCCTGGTGAGAGGACCTTAGGTCACTGGGGGTGTGCTTTTAGAGGGAATTGTGGAACAGCAATATCTCATTTCTAACTTCCTGTTTGGTGATGTAAGCTCTTAACACACACTCAAATATGGCAAACACAATGCCACCATCTGCTTTCCTTACCAATTGGAAAGGAAATAGTCAGTTGAAAAACCATTTGAAATGTTCATTGATGATAGCCACTGTGTGATTTTGTGGGGGGCAATTACTTCAGGAGGATTGATTCATAAGAATTGAGTAATATTGTCCCGATCAGCTTGAGAGACGTAAATTCTGTGCAGTTGTACAGAGCTCTGAGCTCAGAAGGGCTCAATACTTCATTTAATGCTCTGATGTTGATATCTTGGAATTTTTATCTTTGAATTTGCACTTTGTTAAGTGATCTCCGAAGAGACAGGGGGCATGTGAATGAATGGAGAAGATGTTTGCCCAATATGAAAGTCCACCATTCCTTATTGCTCCATTTTTATACATTTTGCACAATATCATACTGTATTGTAGTATCCGGTCAGCACTGTGGACTTACTGTGTGGGAGTTCAGCAATAGTCAAAGCAAGAACAAGTTAAGTGTGTTACAACTATGTTACATCTCCGTTCTGGAGACCATATTTTCTATTTGAATATAACTTGCTTCAAATGTAGAAACAAGGACAAATGAGTAGTAAAATACATACTAATAATTGAAAATTTTTGTTTTTTTTTTTACTTAGTGAAACATGAAATAGCAAGTAAAAATATGGTAAGTCAAGAGAGAGCTGCAAATAAGAAAAAGCTTTATATTTTGGTAACTTTAACATCATTTTCCTCCTGCTCTCTGAACCAACTGCCCACATTTTTATTTTGTGCTGGGCCTAACTAATTATTCAGCTGATCTTGAACAATAGTATGAGAAAATAACCCTTTCTATACATATAGATATTATGCTTGAGAAATCAGTCTTCAAAAATTGACATAATCTAAAATAATCTTTTATAATCTTCAGACAATAAAATTGCATCCATTTTAACTTCATAAAATAGATAGATATTTCTTTTCTAGGTTACAGTTCAGCATAGTATAGAGATAACCATATTTATATAGATAGAGAGCTAGAGACAACTATTTGAACACTAAATAGTTTCTCCCCCTCTCTTTATATGGATGCTACATCACAAAACTAGGAATCCAGAATGTCCAACATGAATTATTTCACTATGAATGTCATACTCTGATTGTAGCTGAATTCAAACTATATATACATATAACATATAACATGTAGGTGTGTGTATATATATATATATATATGTAGACCGAGAGTTTAAGATGGAGAAATTTACAAGAGAACTTCAAAAAGTTCATGTAAAATTTACATTATCTTTATTTAAATTCTTTTGAATTTATTTTATTTATTTGAAAGATGGAGAGAGGAGGGGGAGGACACACAGAGAGAAAGCAGCAAAGAGACACAATAGCTTTCAAGTCCATTTTCCACAAACTTTTTGAAGTACCTTTGCATATCTCCACCAGTTGTAGAGAAATGTCTGTCTGTAGCTCTCTAGATCGGTAGACAGATAACAGATCTAGAGAGAGAGCTGTACATAGATACTTGAAAGCTGTTATTTCTCCTCTCTGTGTACAGATTCTCCTTCATAAAGCTAAGACAGATTGTCTGATAATTAGGAAATTGCTTCACTGCGGATCTCATATTCTGACCTGTAGCTGAGTTTAAGATCTATCTTCCCAGCTCCATCAACTTCTTCTTATTCCCTTCTCATCTCTCCCTGTCCTACACTTTCACCCATCAGTGCCATGTTGTTCACACAGCATCTGAATTCAGAGTTCCTGAGGTGAAGGAGGTAGAGGCACAGATTGAGGGACTCTCCTTTCCAACAGGTTTTCTGTGCACTTTGGGATCTGCCTTCCCCCTTTTTTAACTGACTTTTACTATATCTGCCATCAAGTGGTAGGATCTGAAACTACAACAACACATAAACAAGTCACCTTGGACATGCATGTGACACACGCATGTGGAGTCCATGTTAGATGTTATCAGTGATTGACGGGTGATCAATGGAATGCATTCTCGGATGCTGAAAGAATGATGACAAAATATCACATTGTGCTGTTAATAGCAAAGAAGAATGTTGCGTTATGCTTATGTTAATATTTCTATTCTAAAAAGGCTGCTTTACATCAGTATTTCTGAAATTTCATTTCAGTTTCATGAGTCTAGTGTTGGTGATCATCTTCAATCAGGATTTTAATTTTCCATAGCTGTAGTTCCAGTAGAAAACATTTACAGGGTTTTACCTTTGTGAATAAAAGAATGAGCATAAATACAATTAAATTTTTTATTATTCTCCTTTCCTTTAGATAGCAGCTAGTGTTATGGCCTTAGGTTACATATTAAATGGTAAACACATACTTAAAAAGGAACCCAAAGAAGAGCAAGTATACTGTACTTTAATCTAAAAAAGAAATATCTATTCTATGAGGTTCAAATGGGGAATGATTTTTATTGACTGAGTTTTTTTTTTTTTTTTTTTTTTTTGACAGGCAGAATGGATAGTGAGAGAGAGAGAGAGACAAAGAGAAAGGTCTTCCTTTTCCATTGGTTTACCCTCCAATGGCCGCTGCAGTTGGCGCGCTACGGCCAGCGCACCGCACTGATCCGAAGCCAGGAGCCAGGTGCTTCTCCTGGTCTCCCATGCGGGTGCAGGACCCAAACACTTGGCCCATCCTCCACTGCACTCCTGGGCCACAGCAGAGAGCTGGACTGGAAGAGGAGCAACCGGGACAGAATCTGGCGCCCCAACCGGGACTAAAACCCCGTGTGCTAGCGCCGCAAGGCAGAGGATTAGCCTATTGAGCTGCGGCGCCTGCCCATTTACTGAGTTTTAAAAGATTACTTTAGGTTACATCAATTCTATAATAAGACTGATTTCTTAAAGTATCTTACCTATGCACCTGGTTGCTCAGGTAATAAGTTAACTCCTCTTTCCATATATAAATTGTCTTCTATTTTGCAGGTAAAAGGTCCATCTAATTATATTTCAATAACTGTAACAGAGTGTATAGTCACTTAATATGTACTATAATACCATATCCAATTACTTAACCTTATTTCTAAATGATTTAATCTAATTTTAATTTTTATTTATATATTTAATGATTTCATATACATATGTCGTGAAATGATTGCCATGATTAATCTAATCAACACATCCATCACCTTACATAGTTTTTTTGTGTGTGTGTGAGGGTGTGTGTGTGTGTGTGTGTGTGTGATGAGAACGATTGTATTAACCTGTTAGCAAATTTCAATTATGCACAATATCATTGTCTCCTGTAGTCACCTCACATTAGATCTCCAGAAATTATTCATATTGTATAACTGACATTTTCTACTCTTTGGCTAACATCTCCCTATGTTTCCCTTTCCCCCATAACTTGTAACATTCCATCACTTGTAAGGTAGAGTTAGAAACATACCAGGGGATTCCAATTCAATCCCATCGAGGTGGCATGTACCAATGCCATCTCACTAGTCCCAGTGATCAATTTCTGTTCACAATTGATCATAATGATAGGACTAAGAACCAAAGGGATCACATAAATAAGAATAGTGTCTGCAAATACTAGCTGATAGAATAAAAAAGGGAGAGAATGATCCAACATGGGAAGTGAGATACACAGCAGATCCATAGAATGGCAGATGTCCTAAACAGCACTCTGGCCTCAGAATCAGCCCTTAAGGCATGCGGATCCGGCTGAAAAGCCCATGAGAGTATTTCAGGCATGGAAAGCCAAGACACTCTGGCAAAAAACAAACAAACAAACAAACAAACAAACAAAAAAACCTAAATGAAAGATCTCCGTGAGTGAGATCCCAGTGGAAAGAATGGGTCATCAAAGAAGGAGGTACCTTTCTCTGAAGGGAGGAGAGAACTTCCACTTTGACCATGGCCTTGTCTAAATATGATCAGAGTCAGTGAACTCAGGGGGCTTCCATAGCCTTGGCAGCTCATGACAAGAGCCTAGGCTGATTACTGAGGCCATAAACAAGAGTGTCAATTTGTTAAGTCAACAACAGGAGTCACTGTGCACTTACTCCTCATGTAGGATCTTTGTCCTTAGTGTGCTGTACATTGAGATTTAATGCTATAACTTGTACTCAAACAGTATTTTTCACTTTATGTTTCTGTGTGGGAGCAAACTGTTGAAATCTTTACTTAATGTATGCTAAACTGATCTTCTGTATATAAAGAGAAACGAAAATGAATCTTGATGTGAATGGAAGGGGAGAGGGAGTGGGAAAGGGGAGGGTTGTGGGTGGGAGGGACGTTATGGGGGGAAGCCATTGTAATCCATAAGCCGTACTTTGGAAATTTATATTCATTAAATAAAAGTTTTAAAAAAACATTCCATAACTTGTAACATAACTTGTATCATTCCATCCTTTGCGTCAATGAGCTTAACATATAAATACAATTTAAGCAAGGCATGTCTAGTTCAAATTATTGCCTTCTTACAGTTTATTCTTCTGTGGAAAGGATGAGGGCTTAGACTGATGCTAAGATGTAGTCTAGGAAAAATAATACCATTTAAAGAATAACAAGAACTTACTTTGGAATGCCACATACCAACTTTAAGTGCTTTCGTGGAGATTCAGGTTCATCAACCGTAAAGCAGGAGTGGCACCTGCACGATTACCATGATCCTTCTCAGTACTGGAGGAAGCTCTACTCTGCATCAGACTGCATGACTCAGTGCATTGATGAACATGATAGGTATGGACTCATCCCACAGCCAACTGCCCTGACTAGTAGGGACCCAATTAAACTGGTGACTGTCATGCTGTGGTGAGGATTAAGTAACATAATGGGAATGAATGCACTTCACAACCCTGCGAGCATTACACAAGTGGGCATGCTCAGCTTGTAGGGATTGAACAAAAAAAAATCCCAGATGAATGTAAAGAAGAGAGCCAGTTTCTATCAGGGGATATAGGGTCTTCATGTTCTGAATCAAATATACTGAATTGTTTCCTGTCAACTTATTTGTGAGAATTAAATATCTATACCATAAGTTGCTGTGGCTATTACTTCTCTTCCTCAAATAGGACCCTCTTAGAATGGGGCACCAAAAGAAAATAAAGAAAAAAAATTAGAAACCAGTCTGCTTCATCATCATGACTAGATCCAAAGGAGTCAGAAGTACTTGGATCAGATTACTCTACTTTCCCAGGGTTTATTTTTTCTTGGTTCTTCATTGGTGATGTCTCGGGCTTCAGACCCCAAGTAGTTTTGAGTTCAACTGCTCAGCTGTGTCTCTTGGAAAACTCTGATCTATCTTCTTGTGGATATCTTTTCCTTTGTCACTTCACTCTTACTGAGAAAGAAAACTCCCAGGAGCTATTGGAGGATATTGGGCAAGGCAATCATTATCAGTAAAATAATAATAATAATAATAATTAATAAAAATAAGAAGACTTCATTTTTGTAATACTTTTTTGATTTTGGTCATAATATTTTTTTTAAACTTTTATTTAATGAATATACGTTTCCAAAGTACGAATAATGGATTACTATGGCTTCCCCCCCATACCGTCCCTCCCACCCACAACCCTCGATTTTGGTCATAATATTATAAACAATATAATGTAATACATACTGACATATTACATATAGCAATATTATATTTATCAACAAATTTAAAAAGTTTAATAGCATTTTATTTTTTAAAAACTTTTATGTGCTTTTGCTTGAAAGGCAGAGAATCAGAGAGAGAGTAAGACAGAAAGAAATCTTCCATCAACCAGTACCTCCCTAAATGCCCATAACAGCTAGTGCTGGGCCAGGCTGAAGTCAGGAGCCAGGAACTCCATCTGGATTTCCCACATTGGTGGCAGGAACCCAAGTACTTGGCCCTTATCTGCTGCTTCGCAGGCACATTAGCCAGAAGCTGGATTGGAAGAAGAGGTGAGACTAGGTCCCAGGCACTCCTATACTACACAGGATGTAGGCAACCTAAACAGTGATTTAATCTGTTGCTCCATAACATCTGCCCCTACTTGGTATATCTTTGAGGAAGAATTCCTTCTAGATGTTTTGATTCCTGCTGCCTATTTATTAATAAATGACCTTTTCTGAGAGTCTTTTTTCTTCTGTAGGATGGGAATACTGATAACTGTTATTTCTTTTTTTTAAGATTTATTCATCTATTTGTAAGTCAGAGTTATGAAGGTGGGGGAGGGGAAACCGAGAGAGAGATTTCTCCATTCATTAGTTCACTCCCCAGATAGCCATATGGCTGGGGCTGGGCCAGGCCGAAGGCAGGAGACAGGAGATCCATCCAGGTCTCCCATGTGGATAACAGGAGCCTACGCACCTGGGCCATCCACTGCTGCTTTTCCCAGCCCATTAGTAGGAAGCTGGAGACGAAGTGGAGCAGCCGGGAAATTAACTGGTACCCATATAGGATGCTAGTACTGCAGGTGGATACTTTACCCTCTACACCACAGTGTTGGCCCCAATAACTTTTTCAAAGGACTGTTGTGCTGAACAAATGAGAAAATACCCATAAAAGCACTTCATGAATACTAAAATACCGTGCAAGTCTGAGTTACAATAACCCTGCACACAAGCTCTTCTCTGTCTGCTAATATCTCTGATCATGCTCTCACATTTTCAACACCTATAGACCTTTCTGAATCCCAAGGTCCAGTGCTTTGGGAAACACTCTTAGTTTGAGCTAGAATTTTTCCTATTTTGCTGAACAAATTGAAGCACTGGGAAGGACATTTCCTTAGCTTTTTGCCATATTAACCACCTACCAGCTCCTGTACCCACACACTCTTCCCTCCTGGCTGTTCCCACATAGAGGACCACCTGTGCTTCCATCTAGAGCCAGCTTTACCAGCTCGTGCCTAGATACCAAATCTTCTCACATGGCCAGGAACAACCCTCTATGAGTCCTCTCTCTTCTCTTTCATCAGTGGTTCAGTCTCAACTCCGATCATTCTCATCAATAAATAAACATCCTGATGTAATTTCTCTCATTTTAAATTATAATCTTTGGGATCAAACAGTTAGTCTGGCAGTCCACATCAGAGTGCTGGGTTCAACTCCTGGCTCTAGCTTCTTGCTATTGCAGATCCTGGGAGATAATGGTTAGAGTTCATATGATTGGGTTCCTGCCAACCACATGGGAGACACGAATTGACTTTCCAGATCTTGGCTCTGGTCCAAGCCCAGTCTTGCCTGGCCAATGCAGGCATTTAGGAAGTGAACCAGCAGATGGGTATTTTGTCTTCCTTTTTCTCTCTCTGTCGCTATCTCTCAAATATATGTGTGTGTGTGTGTGTGTGTGTGTGTGTGTATCTTCCTTGCCCTTGTCATCTACCTCTTTCAAGTAAAACCATCCCACTTGGAGGCAGTACTCTGGAAAAAGTTGACTTTTTTTAATTTTATGTAATCTCTCTTCCTCCATTCATTTTCCTTTAAACATACTTCCATCTGACTTTCATCTGGTGAAAACTGACCTAGTGAAAGATTATGTTGCTAAATTCAATGGTCAAACCTCAGTCCCACATCTCCCGGGACTGTGAGCAGCATTTGACACAGTTGACCCCTTCCTCTTCCTTGATGCTCTGTCTTCTGGTAGCTTTCTGTACACTTTAATGGTTTTCCTTCTGCTCCGCAGGTCTCCAGGCAACTCATTCCCCTTTGCTCATTCTCTTCCTTCCCCAGATCTCTTAAGGGTGCAACACAGGTATTTGGATTTACCTCTTTTGCATCTATACACCCTCTCACTATCGTTCATCCCACAGTTTTAAATACTACTTATATTGCCAAAGACTTCCAAATTTCTGTTTCCATGCTACACCTTTCTCCAGACACATAGACAATTGCCCCATTGACATGGATGGAAACAGGGCATTTCACAGTCATCTCAAACTCCACGGGTCCAGTTTTGAGTTCTTTAAATTTTACTTTTTTTTTTTATTTGACAGGTAGAGTTATAGACAGTGAGAGAGACAGAGAGAAAGGTCTTCCTTCCGTTGGTTCACTCCCCAAATGGCCGCTATGGCCGGTGCTGCTCCGATCTGAAGCCAGGAGCCAGGTGCTTCTTCCTGGTCTACCATACGGGTGCAGGGGCCCAAACACTTGAGCCATCCTCCACTGCCCTCCCTGGCCACAGTAGAGAGCTGGACTAGAAGAGGGGTAACCGGGACTAGAACCCGGCACCCATATGGGATGCCAGCACTGCAAGGTGGAGGATTAACCAAGTGAGCCACGGCATCGGCCCCCAGATTTGAGTTCTTGACTGTGTCCTGCTTCAAATCTATTCTATCAACAGTCTAATAATCCTGTCCAGTGATGCCAATTCCATTTTTTTGGTTATTCAGGTCTCAGATCTTACAGTTAGGCTTACTTCAATTTTCTCACTCATGCCTATATCCAGTAAATCAGAAAATCTTCACACTGTTTCAGAATTTTGCCACTTTTCACTGCCACTATCACTGTTATGATTGGAAGCCACCATCCTCTCTTGCCTGATTTTTCTGTGATGGCCTCCTATCTGACCTCATTTCTGCTACCCTTTGTTAAGGACTGAATTCTGTGCTTGTAAGCCCTGAATGTGCCTATAATTGATATAGGATCTTTAAGGAAGTAATTAAGGTTAAAAGATGTCCTAATCCAATAGAACCGGTGTCTTTATAAGAAAGGAAAGAGATCAGGAATGAACACAAAAAAGAAAAGGCTTTGAGAGGGCACAAGGCGACCATTTGCATGACCGAGAGAGGTCATTGGAAAGAAACCCTGCCAGCACCTTGATCTTGGATTTCCAGCCCTCAGAACTGTGGGAAAACAAATTTCTGTTCTTTTTTTTTTTTTCGATTTATTTATTTACTGGGAAGTCAAAGTTACAGACAGAGAGAAAGAAAGAGAGAAAGAGAGAGAGCGAGAGAGAGAAAGGCCTTCCATCCACTGGTTCACTCCCCAGGTGGTTAAAACAGCTGGAGCTGCACCAATCTGAAACCAGGAGCCAGGAGCTTCTTCTGGGTCTCCAGGGTTGCAGGGGCCCAAGGACTTGGGCCATCTTCTACTGCTTTCCCAGGCCACAGCAGAGAGCTGGATCAGAAGTGGAGCAGCTGAGACTCGAACCGGTGCTCATATGGGATGCTGGCACTTCAGGCAGCGGCTTTACCTGCTACGCCACAGTGCCGGCTCCAACAAATTTCTATTCTTTAAGTCAAGTAATCTGTGATATTCTATTATGCCAACTTTAGAGGATTAATACACCCTTGATCTCCCACAGAAGATTCCCACTACAGACGACAGAATAATCCTAGAAAAAGCAATGGCCTCCATTTCTCACAAAGGCTAAATTCCTTACAATTGCCCATAACGTCCTGTATGTTCTGGCAATGCAGCTCCTGCCAGAATTTTTGTCTGACTTCACTTACTCCATTCCAGCTACATTGGCTTCATTAAGTTCCGTGGATACACCACGCAGAACCCTGATTAGGAACATGACACTGGTTGTTGCCTCTACCTGGTTTACTCTCCTCCCAGACAAGGCTAACATCTCACCTTGCTTCAAATAGCCCCTTCTCATCGATGCTGAGATTGACAACCACTTTTACAAGCATCTACTCTCCTACCCACTTTAACTTCATGTTCTTTCTTTTCCCTATTTTCTGGCACTTTTCCCCTTATAACATGAGAAACTTATTATTTATTATGTTAGGTTTTATTTTTCCCAGCAAGAATATAATAATGACACAGGGAAAATCTTTGTTTTGTACACTGCTGTAAACTACAATTCCTAGAACAGTGCTCAACACAAAATAAGAACTCATAAATAGTTTTGAATGTATGAAAGGAAGAGAGGAAAGGAGAGAAGGAGGGAAGGAGGGAGGGAAAATGAAAGGAGGAAAGAGAGCGAGAGGAAGGGAGGCTACATGGATCTTTTACAACACATCCTGTATATTAACTGGACTTAACATTTCTCAACCACTCAATTGCTAATTCCTTTAAAGACTGGGGCTTTCTTCTCTCTATCCCCATGAATAAATGATAGAATGAAACAAGAAAGGTGGGAAGATGCACGTTGATTGCTAATTACATAACTGCTTTTAACTTTATTCACTATTTGGTAGCTTTTAAAAGAGTTTGGAGAATACCTTAGTCTAGTCCTAAAGGAATGTAATTCACACATGGGCAGATAACACTAAAGGACTCATTTATTAAGGTACAAAGAAATACAACATAGAAAATACTTGGACATTTTTCATGCTTATGAGACACTAGATTTATGTTAAAAATTTTTCATCAATATTAATAATACAATTCAGTAGCTATAGATGAAATTTCACACAAGATAGTCATTAATTTTTACAGATATCATCTCATAATGACCTTGGAAAATTTGGTTTCCATTGTTATTGAACAAAATTTTATAATGCAAAAGTATTATGCTATATGTCAAGTTAGTTTTCGATTAAGGTTAATATTACTGAAATAACTACATCTGCTTTCCTCTCACTGTGATGTTTATCACCTAATAAAAATGCTAAAGTTACCAAGGAAAGATGTTTAATTTGTTCTCACTGCTCAGTTGTATGTTGCATCCTATTTTGTAGTAAATGGCATAATGTCCCCAGTGGGCTGCCATACTGTCAGATACATTATTTATACATAACATTACTGGTTAATCAATGAACAACAAATGCAGTAGCCTTTTCTTTTCCTTTTTATTTTTAAAGTGATAGCAAGATGAAATATGTAGAAAAATATTCTAATTTTTCTGGTATTAAATAATTCTTGATGATAAAAAAGTGACGTCTTCAACCAGGAACATGATAATTAAAGCACATACCCTAATGCATTCCAATGAAGAAGAACAATTAACTAGTCAAATCTAAATATGATTGCTTCTTTCTCTAAGAAAATGTGGAGAAACCTCCTTTTGCTTGTATTACACATAAGAAACTGCCAAATAAATAAGGACTTAACCAAAAGAACACATAAAACTCACCTAAAATTAAAGGGACACAAAGAGCCCACTGGGAATTATCATTTCTATACCAAACTTTATGATATGACAGCAAACCAAGGAGTAATAGGTATACAAAGATGAAATGCCTTCTTTAAAATCTTACTAATAGTTTGCAATGAATCAAAATGTGACCAACTTAATTTCACATAAAGACAACACTTTAACTCTTTCTATCGTTCCTTCCATACTTATCAAAAATACGACAGCACAATTGGGATGTTTGCCTTTTGTTCAGACATTTTTCTCTTCTCCTAGCAATAATAATAAGTTGAAGGCATTTAGTAGGGAAAGTTGCAGTATTTATTTAGCTTTTTTCAAAAATTCAATCATTTGTGGAAGTATGAACATAAATTGAATAACAAAAACTTAATTAAGTAATATAAAATTTAATAGCAATAATTTATTTAAAGAGAGAAAATAATACTATAGTGTTTTAGCTATATGGAGGCAAACATTTAAACAGATACTCAGAGACATTCTCATATAACAAGTGGTCTCCTCATCTGATAAGTGTCCAATTAACAAGGGGAAGTCTTGGTATAGAAGCAACAGTGCACAAAGAAAAAGAAAGACAGAAAAATATATAATCAGCATGTATGGAGCCCCACTGTGTGGACAGCATTGAGGTCACTTATGAGGGGTCTTCAAAAATTTCATGGAAAATATACGTTATGAGAAAACTATGCATGTCTGAATTTCAAACAGTTTTGGCACCAAAATAAGCTTATTTTTAATTTCAATTTTCCATAAACTTTCTGAATTACCCTCATATGCACATTTACTAAAAGTGGGTCTCAAATTGTCTTGGTTTAATTAAGTACAATTCCCCAATGTCTAAACATTTGTTTGTCCTGAGAGAATTATAATAGCATTTAGAAGCCTATATTTGAAAAAAGAAAGAAAAAAGAGAGATGGTTTGTTTTTACTTTAGCTCATTCTGTTGTGTTTTATTAATAGAAGTTTTAGATCAATACCAAATAGTCTACTCAGTTCCAGTGATTGAATATGAATACATTGTATGCATACAAAAATAGTGATAATCTAAGTTGATACAATAGTTCATTTTGCATTAGTGTCCTAGATGGGACAATGTTAAGAAGCAATTTAAATGAAATTCATTTAAATGTCAGCTCTCATGCTTGCGATTTTTCTATAATTGGTTATTTAATTAAAATAATTCTCATAGTCATTAATTTAGACTAAAACTTGCTGTGCACTGACATGTTTTAATTACATGGTATTAACAAAATTGATATGCTTTAAAAAAGCATGGTTAAATTTTAAACAAGAATAAATTAGAAATCTCATAGATCATCCTACTTAGTGTATTTATGAGAAAGTCGCTCATTTTAAATGTTTATTACAAACAAAGTCACAGCATTATTGTGCACACATTGCAGTCCATACTCCATATCCTTTAGAAATATTTGATGCACATACAGGACTCCGTTCTTCAATATCTTTCACAGTGTATGAAGTAAGCCGAATAGTAACAGAGAGCCTCAGAATGAATCACAGAATAGATGAAAGGCGAATGCCTGTGTGAGACAGAAGCTCATGGAGACATAATAATATAATTTATACAGAAGGAGTAGCATCCAAATATATATTAAAAGATTAAAACAAATGATTTGATTATAACCATTTTGGAATTTTCCTTGCAGAAACAGAGAAATATTGATTGAGCCTATTTTCTTTATTTTGCAATTAGTTCTCACATTACATTTGTGAGGTTACAACTGTGACCAGTTACATTCTCATTTCAATCTTTGTCAAAGGACTAGATAAATATTTTACCCTTTTCAAATCGCAATTACAATCTTTGTCAGGAGTATGAGAAATCAGAATTTTAGTGTTTTCTATGAATTAGAGGACTTCTATATTGCTTTGACCTTTTTAATATTCTGTAATTTAATTGGATGGACAGTCTACTTTTACTCAGGATTGCCAGTCTTCCTACTTAATAAACTTACTGACACAAAGTACCATTTTAAATGGCTGATTCTCCTTTGTTCCCTCCTGAGTAGATGCTTCTGGATTGGTTAAAACAAAGCTTTTACCAACAAATATTTCTCTACTTTCTTTTAGTCAGTAGGAGTTTTAAAATTCTGGTATGGCTGTCTGGGTTCTATTACTCATTTGTGTTTTGGATGTATGGCAGTTGCAGAACCAGGTTTCTAATCCAAGCTCTTCACCTCTACTTGGCTTCAATTAATCCATGATCATGAACAGAGTAGTCCACCGAATGACATCCTACCGAGTCTCTTCCCAGTACTTGCCTGAGGATTTTCTACTGTGTCATATGAAAGAGACAGAGAGAAAACCATTTGCTTATACCTTATCTCAACCTATGTCTGTCTGTTTTAAAATTCTTGCTGCATCAAGGTACCTCTGTTATTTTGGATCATCTTCACTATCAGATTAGACAGGGCATTGGTGGCCCTGAAGACACATGAGAAAAAGAAAATAATGACTCACTATGATGGTTTTTCATAACTTAAATCCTATTTAGAATCCTCCAAGGAGGTGAAAACTTATTTGCAGAATCATTCTGATTCTTCCATTCATTCTTGCTTTCTTACTTTCTCTCCATTTCTTTCTTATTCATTAGTAAAAATGAGAAAAAAGGATCGCCTTGGTTTTCTTGCAGACATTTTCAGGATGGGAGTGGTGGGGTACACATAATATCTTTCTTTGCCACATTCCCCTATATTTATTGTGAAATAAGTTGATTCAGTTTTCAGTATATGAAAAATATCCAATTAGCATTGCATATGTATTTGAATACTGCCTGGTCATATAGTAGTTGCTCAATAAATAGTTATTTAATAAAAAATCAATTATAGAATATAATGACCATAAATAGTAGTGCTTGACTACAGAGTAGTTGCTCAATAACTATCTACTGAATAAAAAAACAATGACTGAATATGATGATACTAAACATACAATTCCAATTAGGTCTTTTTTAAAAAAAACATTTATTTATTTATTTGAAAGTCAGATTTACACAGACAGGGGAGAGGCAGAGAGAGAGAGAAATCTTCCATCTGATGGTTCACTCCCCAGTTGGCAGCAACGGCTGGAGTTGTGCTGATCTGAAGCCAGGAACCAGGTGCTTCTTCCAGGTCTTCCATGCGGGTATAGGGGCCCAAGGTCTTGGGCCATCTTCTACTGCTTTCCCAGGCCATCGCAGAGAACTGGATCAAAAGAGGAGCAGCTGGGACTAGAACCGGCGCCCACATGGGATGCTGGCGCTTTAGTCCAGGGTGTTAACGCACTGCGCCACAGCACCAGCCCCCCCGTTAGGTCTTTTAACATGGATGGGAGAAGAATCACTTTTGAGATACAGAAATCAGCAGATGTAGAGAGGAGCCCATAAAAGCTCAGTCTCCAGACATTCATTTTCCCAAGAAAGTCTGATTGACAGTGCAGATGCTCTGATTCGAGAGCACTAACTCACTGCTCAAAGCTTTTCATCCCTGAGTCTTTTCTGGTTACCTCTCACTGCTGTTTGTTTTTTAAACTTTTATTTAATAAATATAAATTTCCAAAGTACAGCTTTTGGATTACAGTGGCTTCCCTCCCCCATAACTTCCCTCCCACCTGCAACCCTCCCCTCTCCTGCTTCCTTCTCATGCCATTCACATCAAGATTCATTTTCAATTATCTTTATATATAGAAGATCAGTTTAGTGTATATTAAGTAAAGATTTCCTTAACCCAATCAGCCAATCTGTGTCTTATAACTTGACAGTTCAGGCCATTAACGTTCAATGTGACTATTGATAAGTAGTAACTTTGCCCTGCCATTTGCCAAAGATATTTTCTAATATATGCTTGAATTCCCTGTGATCTTTTGCTGTGAGGTTTCCTTCCTTTACCTTCTTTCATATTGATGAGCGTGTTTCTGTGTTTCTGTGTGTAACACATCTTTAAGCATCTTTTGCAGGGCTGGACGAGTGGCGACAAATTCTTTCAATTTCTGTTTGCTATGAAAAGGTCTTTATTTCACCTTCATTCACAAATGAGAGCTTTGCAGGATATAATATTCTGGGCTGGCAATTTTTCTCTCTTAGCACCTGTGCTATGTCTCGCCATTCCCTTCTAGCTTGTAGGGTTTCTGATGAGAAGTCTGCTGTGAATCTAATTAGAGATCCTCTGAGAGTAATCTGACGTTTCTGTCTTGTACATTTTAGAATCTTTTCTTTATGTTTCACTGTGGTGAGTTTGATTACAACGTGTCGTGGTGAGGATCTCTTTTGGTCTTGTTTCCCAGGGGTTCTATGAGCTTCCTGTACCAGGATGTCTCTGTCCTTCTCCAAACCAGGGAAGTTCTCTGTAATTATCTCACTAAAAAGGCCTTCTAATCCTTTCTCTCTTTCCATGCCTTCAGGAACTCATAGAACCCGCATGTTGGGTTTTTTAATAGTATCCTGTAGATTCCCAACAATATTTTTTAGATTTCTAATTTCCTCTTCTTTTCTTTGGTTTGACTGTATACTTTCCTGTGCTCTGTCTTCCAAGTCTGATAGTCTCTCTTCTGCTTCATTGACTCTGTTTTTAAGGCTCTTTAATGTGTTTGTCATTTGATCTATTGAGTTCTTCATTTCATTTTGATTTCTCTTCACTATCACACTTTCCTGTTCTACTAGTTTCTGCATTTCATTTTGATTCCTCCTTAAGATTTCATTTTCTCAGGCCGGCACCGCAGCTCACTAGGCTAATCCTCTGCCTTTTGGCACCGGCACACTGGGTTCTAGTCCCGGTCGGGGCGCCGGATTCTGTCCCGGTTGCCCCTCTTCCAGGCCAGCTCTCTGCTGTGGCCCGGGAGTGCAGTGGAGGATGGCCCAAGTGCTTGGGCCCTGCACCCCATGGGAGACCAGGATTAGTACCTGGCTCCTGCCATCAGATCAGCGTGGAGCGCTGGCCACAGCACGCCAGCCGCGGTGGTCACTGGAGGGTGAACCAACGGTAAAAGGAAGACCTTTCAGTCTGTCTCTCTCTCTCTCACTGTCCACTCTGCCTGTCAAAAAAAAAAATTAAAAAATAAATTAAAAATAAAAAAAATTAAAAAAAGATTTCATTTTCTCGAAGGAGATTTTCTATCCTGTCCAGTAAGGAATTCCATACCTCAAGCATTTGTTTTTGAAAACTTCTAATTGTTCTTATCATAAATTTTTAAAAATCTGTATCTTGCATTTCTTCCATCTCATCATTTTCATAATCTTGGCTTGGGGTGTCTTGTTCATTTGGCGGCACATAATGTCTTCCTTGTTCTTGTTTCCTCGGCTTTTGCATTTGTTGCTTGGCATTGTGGAGATATCTTTGGATTCTTCTTCCCTCGCTGTGGTGTTTTTTCTTGTTATACTATGACTATTAAGTGGACTGTCTGCTTTTGATGGAGCCTTAGAGGCTTGAGATAGGTGTGGCCTGAGAGCTCTGTTTGGTTCCTCAGGGTTAAGGGTGTGCCAAAAGTGACACTCCCAGGTTAGGCGTGGTAAATCTCTTTCTTTCTTTCTTTCTTTCTTTCTTTGATTCAAAAGGGAAGTAATTCTGCACAGCTCGCATTTCAGCACTGGCATTAATGTTTATTGCATCTCAATTCACAATAGCTAAGACCTGGAACCAACCCAAATGCCCATCAACAGTAGACTGGATAAAGAAATTATGGGACTTGTACTCTATAGAATACTATACAACAGTCAAAAACAATGAAATCCGGTCATTTGCAACAATATGGAAGAATTTGGAAAACATTATGCTGAGTGAATTAAACCAGTCCCAAAGGGACAAATATCATATGTTCTCCCTGATCAGTGACAACTAACTGAGCACCGAAAAGGAAGCCTGTTGAAGTAAAATGGACACTATGAGAAACAGTGACTTGATCAGCCCTTGTCCTGACTGTTGATGTACAATGTAATACTTTATCCATTTTTGTATTTTTTTTGTTTTTTTCTAGTACCATTGGTTGAACTCTGTAATTAACACACAATTATTCTTAGGTATTTAAATTTAACTGAAAAGTGATCCCTGTTAAATATAAGAGTGGGAATAAGAGAGGGAGGAGATGTACAATTTGGGACATGCTCTATGGGACTTGCCCCAAATGGTGGAGTTAGAAACGTGCCAGGGGATTCCAATACAATCCCATTAAGGTGGCATGTACCAATGCCATCTCACTAGTCCAAGTGATCAATTTCAGTTCACAATTGATCATACTGAGAGGTCCAAGAGTCAAAGGGATCACACAAACAAGACTAGTGTCTGCTAATACTAACTGATAGAATCAAAAAGGGAGAGAATGATCCATCATGGGAAGCGGGATACACAGCTGACTTATAGAATGGCAAATGTCCTAAATAGCACTCTGGCCTCAGAATCAGCCCTTAAGGCATTCGGATATGGCTGAAGAGCCATGAGAGTATTTTAGGCATGGAAAGCCAAGACACCCTGGGAAAAAAAAAGAAGAAGACCTAAATGAAAGATCTCTGCGAGGGAGATCCCAGTGGAAAGAACGGGGCCATCAAAGAAGGAGGTACCTTTCTCTGAAGGGAGGAGAGAACTTCCACTTTGACTATGATCTTGTCTAAATATGATCAAAGTCGGCGAACTCAAAAGGCTTCCATAGCCTTGGCAACTCATGACACAAGCCTAGGGAGATGACTGACACCATAAACAAGAGTGTCAAATAGTTAAGTCAACAACAGGAGTCACTGTGTACTTACTTCTCATGTGGGATCTGTCCTTAATGTGTTGTCCAATGTGAAGTAATGCTATAACTAGTACTGAAACAGTATTTTACACTTTGTGTTTCTGTGTGGGTGCAAACTGATGAAATCTTTACTTAATATATACTAAATCAATCATCTTTATATAAAGATAGTTGAAAATGAATCTTGATGTGAATGGAGTGGGAGAGGGAGTGGGAGATGGGAGGGGTGCGAGTGGGAGGGAAATCATGGGGGGGAAGCCATTGTAATCCATTAACGGTACTTTGGAAATTTACATTTACTAAATAAAAAAATAAAAAAAAAGATTTCAATAGTTTGCACGCACACAGAAACACAAAGTGTAAAGTACTATTTGAGTACTAGTTATAGCATTAATTCACATTGTACAACACATTAAGGACAGAGATCCTACATGAGGAGTAAGTGCACAGTGACTCCTGTTGTTGACTTAACAAAATGACATTCTTGTTTATGACATCAGTAATCACGCTAGGCTATTGTCATGAGTAGCCAAGGCTATGGAAGCCTTTTGAGTTCGCTGATTTCGATCTTATTTAGACAAGGTCATAGTCAAAGTGGAAGTTCTCTCCTCCCTTCATCTCACTCACAGATTTTTTTTAATCTGATAATTAATCTGCTTTGTTATTTGACATTTTAGCACATCTGTATCTCTTAAAGTTGGGCATGCAGATCATTTTAGTTGTTCTTTCCCCTAAAATTTTCAATATGTTAATTTTAAGTGAGGATTTGGAATGAGATGAATTGTTATTTTCTTAAATTCTCCTAATGCCCAGAGTTCATGGGAGACACTGAAATAGCAAACATTTGAATCATGACTCTGACTGCCATCCCTGAGTTCAACGGCTTTGGCAAATTTTTTCTTTGGAAGCTGCTTTATCTGAAAAATTATGATCTCTCTAATAATATCCACTCTGTTGGGACAATAATTGGTTGTATTGTAATCTGGATATTTTCCATCCTTTTACTAGAATTTATATTTCAATTCTAGTCCTTTCTCCATCTACCTTCCCTTTGATTCCCTACAAGAGTAAAGAAACTAGAGTCGTTGGGTATTTAATTGACAGGTCCAGTGTTCAGTACAAGTGCAGCCACACCTGAAATTACTGACATAGTTGAAGTGAGACTGACCCACGTGAATCATGATTAAACCCTTCTGGAAATCTCAATGTGCACAGGAGATAATATTTTGTTCAGCTAGAGTAGTTCCTATAAATCATGGGTTGATGGATTTGATTGCTTAGTGCTAGCGAGAAGGCACAAGGATATTGGCACAGAATACAGGGAATCATTCAGAAGCTCACTCAACATCATGGCATCTGTGTATCAGGACCATGCTATATAGCCTTGAAAAATGAATAGGAAACAGTAGAGTGTACTTGAAGAGTATCTCATGGATATTTTAAGGAGAAAAAAAAGAAATAAACTTTTCTCAAGTCCAGGAATTCACATACAAGACACATATAATTTAGCCAGAATTTCAAAATTTTTGAAAAAATAACAAAAAATGTACCCACCCCCCAGTCTGGGTATTTGGTGCAATGATTAAGACACCACTTCAGATACCTGTATTCCACATCAGAGTGCCTGAGTTAGAGTTCTGGCTCCACTCTTGATTCCAGCTTCCTTCTGAACTGTGTCCTGGGAGGCAACAGGTGCTGGCTCAAATGTTTGGATCTCTGTCACCAATGTGGCAGACCTAAAATGTGTTAAATGATAAAATGTGGTATATTTTACATTAAATAGACTTGACTTTTATATGGACTACCAATGGAGTGCCATCTACTCCTTTATACAAGGGCCTGTAATTTTGATCTTCTTGTCATTATTCCTCTTTTACCTATATTCCCTCTTCCTTGTTATGAATGTGGCAATAAAGGCGAGAAGAAGTGACAGTGATCAGTATGAAAAAAGTACAATTAACTATAGTATCTTAACTCTGCCTTTCAAATAAATAAATCTTTAAAAAATAGAATTATTTCTGAGACATCTGGTATTTTCCACTTAAATTCTATAAATGTAATTTATTTGTGCATTTTATTTCTACATTCATCAGCTATGACTGATAGATATATAGTAAAAATATTTACCAGTCTTGTTCAGTAAACTTCTCAATACCAGTCAGAAGATGATATTCCTCTTTTTCCTTGGAAGGATAGGAAAGAATTACTGAAAAATGAATCTATTTATTCATTCAAGAAAGACATATTTCGTACCTGTCCCATATCAGTATGCTTAACGACATCCTGGAGACACACTTTTATGAAGTTAGATCCCATCTTTCTACATTAGTCACACACGTTAGTGACGTATTTACTGCATAATCCTTTAGACATAAAAAGAATTTCATCTTTTAAGTTAAAACCTGATCAGATGCCTGTTTGCACAAAAAATCACAATATGTGGCATCTCTTGGTCCCCTAACCTCACCTGTGCACGACGAAGGAGAGGGAATACTTAGTCTTGAGATGCCAGTTCTGTGTCTACTGGACTCATGGGAAGAGAACTGGGCAGCCTGCTCAGTTTCCTGGTGAGCCCCCTATTGTTATTCACCATTATCTTTTTCTCTGCCCCATGGTATCATTGTTGAACACAGACAGCTCCTCTCAGCTTGGAGTCATGCTTATATACTGTAGTGTGATACCCCTGTGTCAACGCCAGTTTTTCTGGTGGAGCAGAGGTGTTCTGGATGGAAGAAGTTACGGGGATGCTCTGCAGCGGTGCTCCCAGACTGTAGCTGCGCTCAGTGACTTCATCCCCGCTCCTAAGAGCAAATAGTAAACCCTCAAATTCATGGGAGGAAGATGCTCCTACCTGCAGGTGTCAAGATGAGCTGCTAGTGAATCTTACTATAACTCTTAGTAATGACCATGAGCTCCCCACATCATCATTCCTTTAGATCCTTTTGCATGGCCACCTCCGGAAGCACAAGCCTCTCCTCTTTCTCTTTGCCCAGATCCATATTGATTTCCTGGAAGACAATGACAGACATCCCCCTCCTCATGGTGAATTAGGTTGCATATGTAGTAGGGCACAGGAAATGGAAATCTGCAGCTCAGCCATCAATTCGGGACTGAGCTGCAGTCGACTCAAAGCCTGGATGGACAGAAACTGCTTCTGAGTAGAGGCGGCTGCTGAAGGGTCCATAGAAGCCTAGGAAACTGGAGCCCAAAAGCCCTGAGAAAGTTTCTATTTTAAACAGAGAAAGACAAAGTTACAGAGAGGCAGAGGCAGAGAGAGATCGTCCATCTGCAGGCTCATTCCCCAGATGGCTGCCATGAAGCCTGAAGCCAGGAGCCAGGAGCTTCTTCCTGGTCTCCCACATGGGTGCAGGGACCCTAGGACTTGGGCCATCTTCTACCGCTTTCCCAGGCCACAGCAGAGAATTAGATTGGAAGTGGAGCAGCCAAGATTTGAACAGCTCTGGCCATTGTGGCCATTTGGGGAGTGAACCAATGGAAGGAAGACCTATCTCTCTGTCTCTTCCTCTCACACTCAGTAACTCTATCTCTAAAATAAATAAATAAAATCTTTAAAAAATTCAAGGAAATGATGATTGTGGATTTTCTTATTTCAGTCAGATTGATCATCCAATTCAAGAATGATCTAAAAGTGATTACACAAACACTTGAAGGTTTTTCAAATCGTTCATGGAAAATGGAATTGTAAGATTATTTTAGTACAATAAATGTTTGAAATCCATGTGTAGTTTTTTATGATACATATTTATCAGGAGCTTTTGAAGACCTCTCATACGCAGGAATCTCAAAATTTTTATACCAAAATAAACATGTTTTAATTCAACTTTCCACAAATTGTTTAAAGTACTCTTCTAGTTCATTTCACCAGTTAAACTAATTTCAGTCTTTATTGTTATCGTCTGTCACTCTTAGGCCTGTTAATGAGGACAGAGAGAGTTAAAGGAGTGTGTGTGTTGTGTGTGTGTGTGTGCATGTTTGTGTTGGGGTGACAATTTGCAATTGGATCTGCTTATCTTAACTGGAAAATAAAGACAGGTCCTCTAGGTATTTCAGCAAAAACAAGGACTAGAGTGCGTGTATACCCTAAGGCCATCTCAGGAAGAGGTCTCGATGATGGTTACCTGGAAGTCACTACAACAAAATGGAAACTATTTCACCATAATTAAATTCAGTGTTCCTATAACTAAATTAAGTAGTCTGTCTATGAATTAGGTCTTATGCGTTTTAGCTAATTTATCAGACACTGTGATAGTGCAAAGAAAATTACTTCACTTGGGGCTGCCAGACTTAGCAAATATAACACAGGACACCCAATTGCATTTGAAGTTCAAATAAACAACAAATATTTTAGTGGAATTATGTCCAAGTGTTGCATGGGATATATTTATATAAAAAAGCTGTTTATCTAAAATTCAAATTGAACTGAATGGCTGCATTTGTTTCTGGCAAATTCACCCTCACTGTATAGTAAGTTGTCTATGAATTTGAATTACTTAACATAAGGGGATTTTCATGGTATTGTAGATGTAATAGGCAGGCCCACTCCATACTCACTCCCAACAATTGTCTCCCTCAAATTTTTAACTTTTGGAATCTGAAAACTTAAGCACTCAATTTTCTAAGCCATTTTCTTTCCTCTAGGATTACTTAAGGGACTCCATTATTGCCAATGAGGCCCTTGAAGAAGTCTTCCAGGCAGAGATGCCATCTAGAATAAAAAGACAGACAATCTCAGGGGAAAGGTTTTGGAATCTCCCACCCTTTTGCTGTCTGCTATCCAAAAGTAGCAGTTATATATTCTGTCTTTTGATCAAGAGATGGCATGCATGAAGACAAAAGTCTATGTATTAATGGAGAATCTTGGGGTCCCAAATAACCAGAACTTACCCGTTTTCTCTACCTGCTCTGGAAGACCTCTCTCTAGATTTTTTATTATTGGATATAAAATAATATTGATCACTTAAAGCTAGTGTATTTGGGTTGGTAATTGCAATTCTTGCTGACATTTCTCAGGATTCCTACCAATGTAAAGCTGTTTCTCTTTACATAACTAAAACCAATCAAGTTTTGGACAGGGCAAGTGCTATCATAGGTGAATTAATGTACGTGTATAGAGATCTCTTGGGGCTGAGAAAGATAATAAAAGAAGGCTGATGTCTCCCTCAGATTCTTAAAAGCATGTTTGAGCCTCTGTGGTCAGAGGGCAATAAGGATAAAGGTTTTGTTGTTGTTGTTTAATGAGAAATTCAGTGAGACTGTCAGAGACAATGTATTGAGAAACTCTGAAATTTGGGGCAACAAGAGAGCTGCCTCTGGGTCAGGTGACAGGTTGCAGGCAGAGTTGAACAGCTTGGCACCTTCGTGAAGAATGCATTGCTCCTCTTGCTTTTAAGGCTGTTAGTGCAGGGAGTGTCCAGAGTCAGTCAGACATGAGCACCGGCCTGCTCACAGAGGCATCAACAGCAGAGGCAGAAGTAGGATGGGTTAGGGAACAGAAACAAAAACCACACAAGAACTGTAACAAAACAGTGAATATGTAGTGAATGAGACCAACAGACTGGGTTTTGAACACTTGGAAAATGTCCTTGTAAACAACACCCCCTTAGTAATAACTAGGGGACATTTTGAAATGTAATGAAGCTCAGCTATTACAGTTGAGGAACTTTATGCATTGCACTTAGTGCAAGTTTATAGGTCTTTTGCTTAGTCTTTTCCTTGACTGAGCTATTGACTCAAGCATTTTAGAATTTTCTTATGTTCCTTTAAGACAGAGATGCATGTGTAGTATGTGTCTATATATACTTGGGATAATTTTTCCTAAATTATATATTATATATTACTGGAATTCTCCTATTGCTTTGGTTCAGGTTCTGGTTATTACTTATTTGAGTTTAATGACACTCTCCTAACTGACTTTCTTTCCTAAACTTCCTTGAACCTATGCTATACTCTGCTATCAGATCATGCGAGTTCCGTATTTAACATTTTGACTATTCTCTTTTATCCATTAGGTCCAAATTAAGTAACTTCCCTAATATATTTTTTTTGCTGACTTTACAACCTTGACTTCCAATGTTTGCAAAGTTTACTAATAGGGTTTGGATAATCGTTTGGGTATCCTTCAAAGACCCAAGTACTAGGGGTTTGTTTCCCAAAGATCTAAGTTAATGGTTGGTGGATTGATGCTAATGGTTAAAGGATGATGGTGTTTTGAAGAGGGCAGAGTAGGAGGTCTTTAAGTCATTGGGGGTTCCCTCAGAAACTAGTTCCTGTGAGAGGGTTATTTATAAAAGCCGAATTGGGCCTAGATGCTCTTTCTTTCTCTGCTTCCTGTCTGGTCATGTGATCATCCCTCTGTCATCCTCGCCAGATTCCTAAAACCAGTGGGGCTGACTTATCTTGGAATGTTAATCTGCAAAACTGTAGGTTGAAATAAATCTTCCTTCTTCTTAAGCAGCACCTCAATATTTTAGCTTTAGTCATGAAAAGCTGATTAAAACAGTACCCTTGTAATTCAGCACATAAAGTTTTCCGAATATTTAATGTCCTTTCTTTCACTGGCACATCCTCTTCTCACTGAATAAAACACCAATTTTCTCTTCACCTGCTTTATTTACTCCTACCAGTTCTTCAAATCAATTTCCAGAATGATTTTCTTTATTGTCTTCTCTTGGGTCCTTCAGGGAGAATTAATTATTACCCAATACTGTGCTCTCATAATAACATATGTACATCCCTGTATTGAACTCATCATTTAGTATTAGAATTATTTGATTTCATGTCTCTTTCATTATATCATGAGTTGCTTAAAGACAGCTAATCTGGTTTGACTTCTTTTTAAAACCAGCCTCTATTAGTAGGTGTTTAATAATTTTTAATTATATAAATGAATGACTGATCGTTCTAAAAATGAACTCTTCTTCACATCCCATTATTTCTACAGGCTAAGTATTTCGTTGTGTGGTTGGTTTCTTGCCATCCCAACCACCACTGCTGGGATTGCTTTTATTGCCAGCACTTTTTGTCATTTTACTATCAAAAGTATCTAGAAATGGAAAATTACTTGAGCAGATTTGTGGTTTCAGATAACAAATCCTGGTGACTATGTGAAAATTGGACTGTGGTTGGTGAAGGAAGGAAAAAGCAAGCCAGTCTGATTTCCACATTGCATCGAGAGTCATTTTTCTAAAACCCACAATTTTGCTCTAATACTTTCATTTTTAAAAGACATCCAAAGGAAACTGACAAGTATGTGCTCCAATATATTATTTCTCTCTTAGATTTCTGTTGAGATTACTGAACCCATACAGTAAGGGGAGTATTTTTTTTTTTTTTTGGACAGGCAGAGTGGACAGTGAGAGAGACAGAGAGAAAGGTCTTCCTTTTCCATTGGTTTACCCCTCAATGGCCTCTGCAGCTGACGGACCGCGCTGATCCGAAGCCAGGAGCCAGGTGCCTCTCCTGGTCTCCCACACAGGTGCAGGGGCCAAGCACTTGGGCCATCCTCCACTGCACTCCTGGGCCACAGCATAGAGCTGGACTGGAAGAGGAGCAACCGGGACAGAATCTGGCGCCCCAACCGGTACTAGAACCCGGGGTGTTAGCGCCGTAGGCGGAGGATTAGTCTATTGAGCCATGGCACCGGCCAGTAAGGGGAGTATTAATTTCACAACTGTATCACAGTGAGGGATTTTAGATGGTCCGCTCAAGTTTGGTACTTTCCTTGAATCAGCAGAGGTAATCCAGGTAGACCAAATGTCCCTTAGCTATTCCCCTGCCTGCTCAATGTACCAGAGGATGAAACCAATTCGTTTATCATTGAGCACACTCAGTAAGGTATCTCTACCTGATTGATTACTTTTTACCTCATTGTTAGGACCAGTAAATCTTCAGTAGCCTGTTTTGCTCAAGGAGATCCAGGTTGCAAAAGATACATTAGATATACAATGGGAGTCAGCAACTGCAAGCTCAGACAGATCAAGTGTCTCCCAGTGACATTTCAACAGAGGAGGTAGAAGAGAATTTGAAATGTCTACTATTCAATCTCAATGGTAATTCAAAGATAATGGTATTAAAATGTTATTGATTGGATATAGGTTACCACATACAAGGGCAATCAGAAATGAAAATATTTTGCAGGATCAAAAACACAAAAATTGAGGCAAAAAGACATAGAAAACCTGAATATACTAATAAACAATGATGATATTGAATCAGTAATAAAGAGCCTATTAACAAAGAAAAGCCCAGAATCATATGGCTTGATGCTAAATTCTACCAAACTTTTAAGAAAGAACTAATCGCAATTCTCCTTAAACTATTCAAAATAATGGTAAGGGAGTGAACCCTTCCAAATTCATTCTATGAGGATAGTGTTACCCTAATTCCAAAGCAAGACAAAGATACAATAAACAGCAAGAACTATCAGTCAATATCTCTGATAAGCATAGATGCAAAAAGCCTCAACAAAATACAAGCAAAGTGAATCCAACAACACATTAAAAGAATCATCCACTCTGAGCAAGTGGGATTCATTCCATTCATTCCAGGGATGCAGGCACAGTTCAACATATACAAATAAATATATGTGATACATCACAATAACAAAGAATAAAAGCCATATAATTATCTCAATATCTGCAGAGAAAGCATTTGAAAAATTATAGCATCCTTTCATGATGAAAATCTTAAGCAAATTCAGTACAGAAGGAACATTCCTCAATAAAATCAAGGCAATAAATGACAAAATCACAGCCAGCATCATATTGAATGGAGAATAGTTAGAATCCTTTTCACTAAGATTCATAACCAGACAAGGGTACCCACTCTCACTATTGCTATTCAATATAATCTTGGACATTTTAGCCAGAGCCATTAGGCAAGAAAAAGAAATAAAAAGGGTATAAATTAAAAAGGAGGAAATCAAATTATCCCTGTTCACAGATGATCTGATCCTTTATATAGATTCCACTAAGAGACTATTAGAACTGATAAGAGAATTTGGCAGAGTTACAGTACATAAAACCAACACATAAATATGAATAGTATTCTAATATACAAACAATGTTCTGGCTGAGAAAGAACTTAGAATATCAGTTCCATTCAAAATACTGCAAAAAAAAAATAAATAAATGCCTTTGGATAGATTTAACCAAGGATGTGAAATCTCTCTACAATGAACATTATAAAACATTGATGAAAGAAATAGAAAAAGACATACACAGAAAAATGAAAAATCTCCCATGTTCATGGGTTGGAAGAATTAGTATCATCAAAATACCCATACTACCAAAAGCAATATACACATTCAATACAATCCCAATGAAAAAAAAAGATATTTTTTGCAGAACTAGAAGAAAACAATCCTAAAATTATTAAGGAAACAGAAAATATCCCAAATAGCCACAGCAACCTTATTTTTTTATTTTTATTATTTATTTATTTATTATTTTGACAGGCAGGGTTAGACAGTGAGAGAGAAAGACAGAGTGAAAGGTCTTCCTTCCATTGGTTCACCCCCAAAATGGCCGCTATGGCTGGTGCGCTGCACAGATCTGAAGCCAGGAGCCAGGTGCTTCTTCCTGGTCTCCCTTGCAGGTTTCAGGGCCCAAGCACTTGGGCCATCCTCCACCGCCCTCCTGGGCCACAGCAGAGAGCTGGACTGGAAGAGGAGCAACTGAGACAGAACCGGTGCCCTGAACGGAACTAGAACCCAGAGTGCAGGCACTGCAGGCGGGGGATTAGCCTAGTGAGCTGCGGCGCCAGCCAATCTTATTTTGGTATCCTATATTAGCTACCACATATCATATTGTCTTTTTGGTACTGACTTGTTTCACTAAGCATAATGGCCTCCAATTGCATTCATTTCATTGCAAAAGACACGATTTCATTCTTTTTTATGACTGAGTAGTGTTCCACTGTGTATATACCACATTTTCCTTATACAGTCATCAGTTGATGGACATATCTTAGCTGTTGTCAATTGAGCTGCTATAAATAAACATGGAGGGTACAGATAACTCCTAAGCAATCTTACACAATAAAACAAATCAGAGGTATCATAATACCAGATTTCAAAACAGCCTGTTATTGACCTAAAAATGGGCTTATAGACCAATGGAACAGAATAGAAACCCCAGAAATTAACCCAGGCATCTACAACTAACTAATCTTTGACAAACAAGCTAAAATTATTTCCTGGAGAAAAAGCAGTATCTTCAACAAATGTTGTAGAGACAATTGAATTTCCACATGCGGAAGTTTGAAACAAGACCCCTTGAGCTAAACATTAATCCTGAAATAAACTACTAGAGGAAAACATTGAAGAAATGCTATAAGACATTGGCCTAAGCAATGGTAAGACCCCAGAAGCTCAGGCAATAAAAAAGACAAACGAGATTACATCAAGCTAAGAAGTGTCCATACAGCAATTTTAAAAGTGAAGGGGTAACCGGCAGAATGGGAGAAAACATTTTCAAACTCTGCATCCAACAAAGGATTAATAGGCAGAATATATAAGGAGTTCAAGAAATTCCACAACTACCAAGCAAAGAATCCAGTTAAGAAATGGGAAGTGGATCTGAACAGACATTTTGCAAAGGAAGAAAAACAAATGCCCAACAGATACATGGAAAAATGCTCAGGAACACTAGCCATTAGGGATATGTAAATAAAAACCATGATGAGGGAAGCCAGTGCTGTGGTGTAGCAGGTAAAGCCACCACCTGCAGTGCTGGCATCCCAAATGGGTGCTGGCTCGAGTCCTGGCTGCTCCTCTTGCAATCTAACTCTCTGCTGTGGCATGGGACAGCAGTAGAAGATGGCCCAAGACCTTGGGCCCCTGCATCCACGTGGGAGACCCAGAAGAGGCTCCTGGTTCCTGACTTCGGATCAGTGCAGCTCTGGCCGTTGCAGCCAATTGGGGAGTAAACCATCAGATGGAAGACCTCTCTCTTTCTCTCTCTCTTTCTGCCTCTCCTCTCTCTGTGTAACTCTGACTTTCAAATAAATAAATAAATCTTAAAAAATAAAAAGAAACATGATGAAGTATCATCCATCTCCAGTTAGAATGACTTTTATCACAAAATTAAAAAAAAAATAACAAATGTTGGCAAGCATGTGGAGAAAAAGGTATCCTAATACATTATTGGTGACAATGCAAATTGGTAAAACCATTGTGGAAAACAGTATGTAGATGCCACCGGAAAACTAAAAACAGATGTGTCATAAGACCCAACTATCCTACTCCTGGCAATGTAGCCAAAGGGAGTGACATCAGTATATGAAAGAAATACCTGTACTCCCATGTTTACAGAAGTTTAATTCATAATAACAAAGGTATGCAATTAACCTAGATGTTCATCAACTGATGATTAGATAATGAAAAGTTCTTTCTCTCTCTCTCTCTCTCTCTCTCACACACACACACACACACGCACACACACACACAATGGGATATTTCTTAGCCTTAAAAAAGAATGAAATCTTGACATTTACAACAAAGTGGGTTTAACCAGAGATCACTATGTGAAGTGAAATAAGTCAGACTCACAAAGATGAACAACACATGATTTCTCTTATTTGTGGAAGTTAATCTAGAGAACAACAACTGTGTGGATGTCTCATTACTTGGTACATAGTTATAAACACTGCTTCATTGAATCATGCCATGGAAATGACAGTTTGCTCTTCTTTCCCCTTGTAATGATCATTGTGCTGAGTCTCTTGCTTTGTGATATTTATATCTGTTTTCAGGAAAAAATAGTATATATGTGTATGCATAAAATGTCTATATTTGGAGTGAATGCGGCAGAATGTTTAAAAATCTGCTGTTTTACAACTAAAATAAACATTTTGAAAAATTAAAGTAAAATAGCATTTCTCATCCATTTTAGTGGTTTATTTTTATAAAGTGCTCCCATTATGTATATTCAAATGTGTGTAATTTCTTTTTATTTGCTATTCATATCTCCCAACAGGAATACAGCTCCCCGAAGGTAAGAGTCAAGACTGTCTGCTGTGCTCACTACCCTATTTCCAATGCTTAGAAGAGTACGAGGCACATTTTAGACTCTCAAAAAATATGAATGAACAATATATTAAGTGCTTCTAGAAATCAATAAGAGCAAAAATTTACTGTTATCCCAAAAAACGAACAAGACCATGAAAAGATCATAAATGAATTTTGAATGCATCATTATCTTCAATAATAATAAAAATGTAATTAAACCAATGAAAATATGTCTTTATAAGTCTATGGCAAAGATTTTAAAAATTGACAAAATTTTGTATTAACAACATATAAAGAATGTGAAATACATATATACTAAGAAGTTATGGTCAATTTTTATAGACTAACAATATTTTCTTAACCCAGAAAATCTACTTGAAAGAACTTTTCCTATTGGAATATTTTTAAAATCCTGTAAAGATGAGATTTTTAAATGTTTGCCACATTTTTATAAATGTGAAAAATAAAGTACATTGACCGCTCTTTTATATATGGTAATAAAATACAGGCAAAGATAAGGAACTAGAGTTAGAGATTCTCTTTGTGATACATAGAACAATGTAAATTTGATTGTGACTTTCTCTGGAAGGTAGAAAACAGTAATTTATATCCTATGAAGGTAATTGATAATGTTTGAAATTATAAAGTCTAATTTTCTGTAAACAGTAAGAAATACAAAAGACAATTTTTGGAAGTATTTGTGAGCCAGTTTTTCAGCTCTGAATGGTCTATTAGAATGTAACAGAGGGCCTATTAGTCTTGCTGAGTTCAGTGTGTGGGTATCTCTTTCACATTGTTTCACTTATAAGATAAGTGGAATTATTCTACGATTTTCTTTTTTTTCTTGGGCTGTGCTAGTCCGTTGAAGTTAACATGGCTACATTCGCTCATAAAAAGGGCTCCTATCCAATCCTGACCCATGCCGTGCTCAGTGTATGACCCAGTTGCTCGATACCCTTTTATGAAAAGTGTCACCATTTTCATGCCTCTGTGCCTTTGTTCATGATCTTCTCTCTACCTGGCATGGCCTTTACTGTCTTCTTTCTTTCATAAGTATCAAAATATCTTTTGAGGCACAGGTTAAATGTTCCCTCTTACAGGAAGTCTCCTCTCCCTCGCCTAGGAGGTTTCTTTTCTGTCTGATCCCAACTTATTTTATAATTAATAATGTCATCCTACAGCATTTTTCACATTGTACTGTAATCATTTTCCTGCACTCTTGTCCCACTGATCTTACTAAACACTATCTCTCATTCATCTTTCATATATAGCTCTTGTGCAGTGTCTGGGTCATCACAGTTTCTCCATCTCAACATATATTATTTGAATAATGCAAAAATGCCCAGAACCACCTGAGAGTTAATGAGTTAAAAGAAAAAAATTCACCATTTCCTTATTCATCCCTTTGAGTGATTATTTAATCCTCCAAACTGATAAGGTCAGCAGTTACTGTATTATAACAAAGACTGAGATGGGATTTAATGTCATCTATCCTCAGTCTCCACCCACCCCCCCCCCCAACACATGCCTTGAGACCTGGGGAGATTTGCCTGTCTCTGCCAAGACATGTTAAAATGTTCTTCAGCCTTCAGGTCTTCCTTGCTACATTCAATCTTGCCATTCCTAGTTGTTTATTCTCTAGGTTGCTATTTTCTAAAGAAAAGAAGACTTTTCGACTCTTGGTTTTCCAGGTTCAAGCTCTCTGTTCATGCCTTCACTTGTTCCACAAAGGCAAATGCTATTTGAAGTCAACCAAGAAGCAGTAACTACATAAACCAAGATTAGTATTATGAAAATTATCCTAGCTAATACAGACTCTGAGTAAGGTCCTCTTTCTTCCTACTGAATTTTTTTTTTTCTTAGCACCTTCACTGGTTTGTGCCAATTGTCCTTTTTGAGTTTCATTATGATTTGTCTCATGTTGGCCTTCAATCTTTTCACATCCCAAACTGTGAAGCAAGAATCCTAAATGAACCTGAGCTGGAATGTAAATGTATCTGGGATCTTCAGAGCTACCATTGTTGTTTATGTGTTTATTAAATAAGAATAAAGAGTGCTTTTGCTACTTGTCTAAGGAAAGTTATAAGGGTTGAATATTTTAGTCCTTATAAAACCTAAGGTTTAAATTGTAATCCCATGAGGACAAAGGTCTTTATCAAATGGAGATCCTTTTGTGGAAGTCTCAGTGAGACAAGAGGGCAACATAAAAGCTGTTTCACACCTGGGACACCACACTGTGTGGTATGAGCAGCAAGCATCTCAGGAAGTAGACAACCATTTTGGCATCTGTGTTTGCAGCATTGGGAGTGCCAGGAACATTGGCATAAACATTAGCTCCAAGCACCCAAACAAGTATCTCACAGGTTCCTTTGTAATGATTCCAATGATTCCTTAAATACTTTTAAAACTTTTCCATTTTGTTTTTATAAGAAAGGCATAACACACACATGCACACGCACACACGCACGCACGCACACAAAGAGAGAGAGAATGAGAGAGAGAGAGAGAGAGAGAGAGAAGAGAGAGGTCTCACTCACTGGTTCACACGCCAAAGACCCACAACAGTCAGGGCTGGACCAGGCTGAAACCAGAGACAGGAGCTCCATTTAGGTTTCCCACATTGACGGTAAGGACCCAATGACTTGGGCCATCATTGTCTGCATCCTCGAAGGCACATTAGCAGGAAGATGGATCAGAAGAGGTGGGACTCAATCTCAGGCACTCCGATATGGGTTGTGGGTATCCTAAGCAGTGGCTTAACCCACTGTACCACAATGCCCACTCCAATTGCTTAAAATATTTTTTAAGAGAAAAGGGGCCAGCACTGTGACTTAGCGGGTAAAGTTGCAGCCTGCAGTACTTACCTCCCATGTGGACACCAGTTCTAGTCCCGGCTGCTCCATTTCTGATCCAGTTCTCTGCTATGCCTGGGAAAGCAGTAGAAGATGGTCCAAGTCCTTGGGCCCCTGCACCCACGTGGGAGACCTGGAAGAAACCCCAGGCTCCTGGCTTCGGATCAGCTCAGTTCTGGCTGCTGTGGCCATCTGGGGAGTGAACCAGTGGATGGATGACCTCTCTCTTTCTGTCTGCCTCTGTCTCTCTGTAACTCTGCCTTTCAAATAAATCAATAAACCTTTAAATAAATCTCTAAATAAATAAATAAATGTGATGCTTATTAAAACATTATGGAAAACAGTATGGAGATTCCTACAAAAAATAAAAATAGAACTATCATATGATCCAGCTACCCCACTTGTGTGTATATATCCAAGGGAAATAGTTACTATCCTAAAGAGATATCTGTACTTTCATGTTTGTTGAAGTATTATTAGCAATAGCCAAGATATGGAAATAATCTAAATATCTATCAGTAAACAAACAAAGAATATATATATATATACACAATGAAATATTCATCAACCTTTAAAAAGAAGGAAATCCAGTCATTTGAAAAAAATATGGATGAGCTGGGAGTATATTGTGCTCAGTGAAATAATCAAGACACTCAAAGAGACAGTGCATGATCTCACTTACACGTGGAATCTGTGAAAGAAGTTTAACCCACAGCATCGTATGGAAAAATGGCAGTTTCCTAAGGCTGGAAGGATAGAAATGACAGGAAGGTATGGGTCAAAGGATACAACCCTTCAGTAATGAGATGAATAAGTACTGGATCCCAGTGTACAGTATGGTGACTACAATTCATAATAATGTATTGTGTATCTGAAACTCACTAAGAGAATAGATATCAAGTGTTCTTACCACACACACAAGCAGTAATTTTGTGATGTGATGGATATATTAATTAGCTTGATTATGGAAATCACTTCACAATATATACATATGTCAAGACATCACATTGTAACTCTAAATATATGCAGTTTTTATTTGTCAATAATATCAAGGTAGAAGAGAAAATACTAGCAATAGATGCATAAATATTATCCATGATAAAATTATTTGCCAAAAAGTCTTTTTTTTAACTTTTATTTAATGAATATAAATTTCCAAAGTACAGCTTATGGATCAAAAAGTCTTTATCAGTTTGTATTCCCAGCAATGGATGAGCTTGAACTTTACCTCAATCCAGCCAACATTGTTTTATATACTTAAATGTATATGCAAAATGTTTTGTCTTTCCACATATGCATGTTAATTTGATGATGATTTAACAATAATACATTTATATAAAATGTTTTACTTAAACATACATGTATGTTAAGAAAAAACATATCACTTTAAATCTCATTTATGACTTTACTTGGTCATAAATCTTACAAAATAAAATTGCCTTTTATCATATTAATTTTTAAATTTTTGATTAACATGTAATTCTTGTACATTTTCTTGGGGTACAGTAAAATATTTCAACACATGAACATGATATAAACTTATGAAATCAAGGAATTAACCTAATTAGCACTTCCACTTCTTTATCTTTTCTTTACATTTAGAGCCTAAAAGGTCTTCTTTTTCAGCTTGTATATGACACTTTATTGTGAATATAACCACTCTATATTACTGGAACGATTACTTCTATCTAACTGTTTTGGTACCCATTATCCAACCTTCCTCTTTCAAATCCTTTCCAACCTACGATGATCACCATTCTAAGTTCAAATTTTTTAAGCTTCCACATGTGAGAGAGAACATATGGTATTCATCTTTATATGTCTAGTTTATTCCCTCCATTTTGCTACAACTGACAGGATTTCATTCTTTTTTATGAATGTATAATAATCATAATAATATTTTATGGCTGAATAATATTTTTGTTATCCATTCATCCTCTGATGGACACCATGGTTGATTTTATGTCTAGAATATTGTGAATATTGTGAATACAGTGAACATGGGAGTGCACGAGTCTCTATGAAAGGCTGATTTCTTTTCCTTTGTACATATACCAGAACTGGGATAGCTGGGTCATATGGAAGATCTAGTTTCCATTTTCTGAGGAGCTTCATACTGTTATCCATAATGGCTGTTCTGATTTGCACACCTACGAACAGTGTAGAGGGTTCCTTTTCTCCACATCCTTGCCAGCATTTGTTGTTGCTTTTTTTGTTTTAGATAATAGCGACTCTAAACTGAGTCAGATCATATCTCATTGTGGTTTTGATTTGCATTTCCCTGCTGGATAGTGATAATGAGCAATTTTAAATATAATCGTTGGCCATTTGTATTTCTTCTTTTGGGAAATAAATAACCAGATCCTTTGTTTGTTTCAGAACTGTATTGTTTGTTTTTTCTGTTGTTTAGTTAAGTTTCTCATTTATTCTTAATATTCATATTTTGTCAGATTAATAGTTTGGAAATGTTTTCTCACACTCTGCTGATTATCACTTCACTGTGTTGACTGCTCACTTCCTTTGCTGTGTAGAAGCTTCTTTTGAAACAATTCCATTTACTTAGTTTTAGCTTTGCTTTTACTATCTGTGCCTGTTGGGTCTTATCCAAAAAATCATTGCCTGTTCTGATATTTAAATTATTTGCCCTATATTTTCTTGTAGTACCTTCATAATTTCATGTTTAATATTGACTTTTTTATCTAATTTAAGTCAATTTTTGTATAGTGTGAAAAGTGGGTCTGGGAATGGAGGTTGTTTCATTCTTCAAATGGATTCCTAGCTTTCCTAGAATCATATATTAAAGAGAACATATTCTTTCTCCAGTATGTGTGTTTGGGTTCTTTGTTGAGGATCAAATTGACTGTAGATGCATGGATTAGTTACATGGGCTCTATTCTGCTCCATTAAATTATACCAAATTTGAAGTAGCATCAAACAAAATCACGTATACATGTGCATGTATTACTGTATATAAATCATATTATGAAGAATACTGTTGAGTCCTTCTCATGTGGAAATAGGAACATTACGATAGATAAACCAAATAGAGAACAAAATGCAGTTGAATTATATAGCTTGATAACCCAATCAACATGACGCTGTTCCTTCGCTGCTTTACTGTGGGCTGCATGAGCCTACGTGAGACAGCTGCCCTCATTTCTGCTTGGACGACATATTTAGTCTACCTTGGTCATCTTCATTTTTCATGTTCAGGTTTGGTTTACAAAGCTACTGTGATTAGATGGTTCTTTAGAGTTTCTGAAACTTATTTTCTCTCTGCTCTTTAGAGAATATTCATTTTTTTTCTTTCTGTTTGATTGCCTTGTTGGTATTTGGAAGAGCAACAGTTTCATTCCATTTCATTTTACTTCAGTTAGTGAAAATGAAAAAATTTCAGCATAATATTGGGCATTTATCTTTTTCTTAAAAGCTGTGGATTGTCATTAACTGACAAAACATGCTGCTGCCAAGATCTTGCAAGTTCTGTATTTGTTGTCTGATGCCAAACATCCTCTTTAAATGCTAATGAACAAAGTATGGTGTGCATTCTGTTCTTGATAGATTATGCCTATACCTTCTGTGGTCAACAGAAGGGGAATTCCCGGCCCAGATGATTCCCATTCTGGCACACTCATTTCCTCAGTACTTACAAGCCAGTTAGCATTTAGATGTATCACTCAATCTCATTTGTACTTCGAATAGATACAGCCTCGCTGCAGCCACTCAACCTGAAGAAGCAACGTTGTGAAGCAGCTTGTCCTTATATCCTCCTTCCCCCAACTGAATCGCAAACAGGAAACATTCAGTCTCACATTTAGCCTCCCTTTGCCTGGACCTAAGAAGCCAAATTACAGAACTCCTTGAGCACACTGCCAACTACTTTGGCCTTTCCTCCACAGGCATTTTGGAATCACTGTAGAATTTCAAGATATTGCAGTGATATGATTTGGTGAAATATTTTGGAAAGAGAGGACAGTGAAATGCTTTGGTTTTTGCAATTGTCTAGGCCTGTACTAAAGCAACATGACAATGATATATATATTTTTTTTATTTGACAGGTAGAGTTACAGAAAGTGAGAGAAAGACAGAGAGAAAGGTCTTCCTTCCGTTGGTTCACTCCCCAAATGGTCACCACGGACAGCGCTGCGCCAATTCGAAGCCAGGAGCCAGGTGCTTCTTCCTGGTCTCCCATGTGGGTGCAGAGGCCCAAGCGCTCAGGCCATCCTCCACTGCACTCCCGGGCCACAGCAGAGAGCTGGACTGGAAGAGGAGCAACCGGGACTAGAACCCGGCGCCCATATGGGATGCTGGTGCCACAGGCGGAGGATTAACCAAGAGAGCCACTGCGCTGGCCAGACAATGATGTGTTAACCCAGACAATGATATGTTAACAAGGAAAGAATGTTGGGGATATGTGCAGCAGAGTAATCCAGAGGCTTCCAGGGCCTGTCTATTTTGAGTTTGAATCAAGCCTTCACTCCATACAGCTGTTTTGATATTATAATTAATTCTTTTTTAATCAGATTTATCACCTGTTAAATGGCTATAATGATAAGTCCTAAGATTCAAAATCATTATAAAGGCTTTAAGAGATAATAGACTAAACTTTTAATACTTAGCATATGGTATATGTCCAAAATACATATTAGTTTTTTGCTAATGCATAAAAAATTACCACAAGTTTAGTAGTTCACCACAATATGCATTTTTTTAACCTCATGGTTTTTCTACATCAGAAGTATGGGCACAGGGATGCTTAGTGCAGCAGTTAAGATGCTGCTTGGGATGCCTTTATCCACATCAGAATGCGTGGATTTGAATCCCTGCTCCCCTCCTGATTCTAGCTTCCTACTAATATGCAACTTAAGAGGCAGCAGTGATGGTTCAAGTAGTTGGCTCCCTGTTGCCTATGCAGGTGACCTGTATTGAATTCCTCACTCCTAGTTTTGGACTGGCCCAAACCTGGCCATTGTGGACATTTGGGGAGTGAATCTCAATCTCTCTCTCTCTCTCTCTCTCTCTCTCTTTCTCTCAATCTCCCTCCCTCCCTTCTTCCCTCCCTCCTTCTTTTGGATACATTAAATAAATATTTTTTGAAAAGAAGTTCAGGTAGAGCTAAGTAGTATCTTGCTCAGAATTTGAAACGCTGCAATCAAAATGTCAGGCTTTCCTCGGGATGCTCTGCCGAGCTCCCTGGGTTGCTGGCAGATTATGCTTCCCTGCATCGAAGACAAGTGAATTTCCCATTCTCTTGATGAGCACCAGTGGGAGTCACTCAGCTACCAGTGGTCACTTGTAATTTCTTGCCAGCATCTCTCTCCCAGGTCCTCTCATGTCATTCCAGCTTATTTCTTCAGGAGCCAGCAGGAGAATTTCTTCACTGGGTCTTGAAAGACACAGGCCTATGTAGTATAGGAAATACAGAGAGTAACTCTTCCACTACCTTTGGTATAAGCAAAATTGGCTTAGAAACAAGTTATAGGTCCTACAATTCCACATCCAAGAGGGAGAATTATGCAAGGGCATGGACCACTGAGGCTGTCTTAGAGTTCTGTCCATCATAATGCCTGCTAGCTCTTATGTTCATCAGATACAGTCAGTCCTCCATAACCATGGAACCCACAACCTCAGATTAAACCAATCACAAAGAAAAATATTTGGGGAAAAATTTAGTTTTGAAATGAATAGGTACAGAGTTTTTTCTCCTGTAGTGATTCCCTAAATGATAAAGTATAGCAAATATTTACACTGTATTAGATATTATAAGTAATCTAGAGATGATTTAAAGTATATGGGAGAAAGTGTTTATGGCACATGCTGAACTGACACCCTTCATGTAAGTATATTGAGTAGCAGAAATTTTGGTATTTGCAGAGAACCCTGAAACTGATCTCTTGTAAATATCAAGGGATGATTGTACTCCTTTTGTTAAGAGACACAGAAATTCAACTTGAATTAAATTAAGCAAAGTAACATTTCAGAATTAGGGATTCACTTTGGGCATTGTGTAATTGTTCCCGGAATCCAAAGAGCTGTGGGTATCAGGGTAGCATGAATGACTTTAGGTACCTAAACAGAAGTCATAATATCTCAAGAGACATAAAGTCACAACACATAAGGAGGAACAGTTTCTTGAGGGCTGCCTTCGCCTCTTTCTTGGTGATGGCATTACACTGTCAAAGCTTCTCCATGAAATCCAGAAATTTCCTACTTTTATGGTTCACAACCTTGAAACTTCTCTGTGAGGAAACAGACTCTCAGACTGCCTCCAGAAGAAGCATGTTTCAAAATGACTCCGATGAGTTTGTGGTACATAATAAAACACATGGGGCCAACAACTGTGGTCTTTTCAATTATGGCTGACTTAGCCCATCCTTAGGGTTTAGGATATCAATTCATAGAAAATAGTGGGGCTGGACACAAAGCTGAGATGAAGCCTGGTAAGTGATTTCCACCTCAATAGCATATTATAATATTTTAAAACAAAAAGTTGAGACAATTACATGGTAAACACTTTTACTTTTATCTAAATACTGTAATATCTAACATTTTTCTTTTACTATATCTATACACATATCTATCCATTTTGTTTTCATCTATTTCAAATATGCTGCAGAGTTCAGTATACATCACCCTAAAGACTGCAGCATGACCATCATAAATTAGTCTGGTAGACTGAGTTTGAAGTTAAAAGTCAAGGATAAGTAGCTTGTCGGATAGGCCTAAAAGGATAAGCTGTACCAGATGATTGTTTCTTGTTAACTTAGCTATCATTTTCCTAAATCTAAATGAAAAACTCTAATAGCTATCTTTGATATTTTATAAAAAACATAGAATTTGTTTCATTTCACTAATATGTTCCAATAACATTAGAAATAAAAGAAAATAGCATAATAATCCCTCAAAATTATTTTTCCAAGTCAGAATTCTCAAAGTCATCTACTTCTCCCTAACCTCTTCTAGCCAATTGAGTGCCAGTCAGCCAACTTCTTTCAGTATGCCATATATATTACCTCTCCCACTCCCCAGATACCTCCCTCCTTTCCAACTCTATCGTTTTCCAACTTTCACCTTGCTGTGTCAATGGAACCATAAACTGCCTCTTTGACTTGATTTTTTCCTTTCAACAATTCCAATCTTTACAATGCCACCAGAGTTAAGCTTTCAAATACACATCTACTTTGTCATTTCCTAATATTTGATTTGTCTTTTTCCTGAAGGATAACATTCAACATCTTAATATTGTGAGCAACATTCAGCAAATGTTATAATTATTTTGTGAATGTCCTTGTCAATATCCTAAATAACTATAGAGAATATTTGTATAGTCACAGATGTGCCTTTGTCAATTTGCTGCTTCAAATATTTGTTGATCTTGATTATTTCCAACAAACAAATTTCTTGAGTTGGCCCTGAGGTTCTATGGCTAGTGGTGATGTTACCACACATCTTAGCGTATTGTTATTGTTACTCATCTAAGCAGAAAATAAGTATTTATTGTGTTAAACCACGTCAGTAGGGTTTGTTATTGTTTCTAACATATGATAAATGGTGAGTGATACTAAAGGCAGTATGATGATTCTGGCTGTAGTATTTTTATGCAATATGTTTAACACCACAAGGAACTCAAAGTGTTCCATCATGGCCTAGTACTATTTACTCAAAAACAAGAAAATTGTCAATAAAAAAATAAAAGTAGGAAGTGTATCCATTTTGGCATTCTTTGCTCCTCCACATATATATGATAAACAGACTTCTATAAAACAATATACATAAGAAGAAAGATTTTTGGGGTTATTTTAGGTTTAATTTTGTATTTATACACTCAGATACCCTAATTGGAAAAGTGTCCACAAAATTGTCACTTGTTAATAGGCTTATTTTTATTTAGCTCAAATACCTTAACATTTAATTGAGCAATACGTCTCCCTCATAAATTTAAAACACAAATTCTGAATTTTACATTAGATAGAAATTTGAATTAGCATTGGCTTAATGAAACACTTCTTGGATTTCATGAACCAAATGTTTTCATTTTTCGTGTTTTTGGTTTTCATGGGTGTTGCTCTCATAGAGTGATTTTAAAACAAAGTTAACCAAATCCACAGAATCCTGAAGGTCACTGATAATATATCATGGACAGTTTCCAGGGAAGTTAATACTTGTGGAAATTTTGGTAATTTATAATGTCATTCAGATATTTGAAATAAACTATATGTAACAGAAAAATGTTTATATGTTTCTAAAGAATTTGCTATTATAAGAGCTTTTCTATGACTCTAATGATCTTTATTTTTTTAAGAAAGCTTTTATTTAATGAATACAAATTTCAGAAGTACAGCTTTAGGAATATAGTGGTTCTTCCCTCAAAACCTGCCCTCCCACTCCCACTCCCATGCCTCCTCCTACTCCCTCTCCCTTTCTCTAATGATCTTTCTATCCTAATATACTTTACAATGAAATGCAATTTTCATAACTTCAAAAGAAAAAATGCACTTTACTAGTGAAATTGAAATGCATTATATGTACCCAAATGAGAGGAAAAAACTTATAAAAATGCATGCATAATTTAAAAAAATCAATTGATATAGATTTATCTGACAATCAGAGGTGTAGTATGAATACTTTATTATCTCAACATGAAGACATTACAACTACCGTTACCAAGGATACACCAGGTTGTGGTGGAAACAGCAGGGGCTCAATTCAGAAAGACCTTGGCCTTGCAACTGTAGAATTCATGAACTTGGTCAAGTAATTTATCTTTATGAAACTGTTTCTGTATTGAGAACTGAGCCAATCATATCTACTAGACAGAGCTATCAAGAAGATTCAAAGTTCCACTGTATCTCAAATATCTCCCACATTCCTATGCACATAAAGATTCCATAAAAATATCAGTTTCATTCCTTTGATTTGCTGTAAAGACATAAAAACCAAAAATCATTAGTCTTTTCAAAAGACTAATGATTGAACATATCCCAAGACAAAGTATGTGTAGATTTACATTTGATGCACATGGAGGGTAAACATAAAGGCTCTAGAATATATTTCATGCCCAACAAGTATAACAAAGCAGAGAAACTAGAATAACAAAAACATGGTTTCTAGATACACGTCTACCAACTCGATTTGTAACTCCAAGAAAATAGATGCATTTCACAGGATTTTAATTTTTTCAATCACAAAAAAAGCCAATGAAAATGTGTTGAGAATGAGGGTTCTCTTCCAGCATTAAAAATTTAATTTCACTTTTCTCTTCTTTTTTTTTTCTAGAAATTTCTGGAAGGTTAAAAAACTAGACATATTTAAATAGAGAACGATAGCAGTTTAATTTTCTTTTCATACTTTCTCTTTCAGTAGACTCCTATTTCATTTTCTGATGCTGTAACAGAATTTCTAACCCCGGGTGAATGATAGAGAAAAGACATTTATTTAACTCACAGATCTTGAGATCCAAGAGCATGGGGCCAGCTTCTGCTGAGGGCTGTGTGTGGCTCCAAGCATGGCAGAAAAGCAGAAAACCAAGAAGCCTTATGCAAAGAAAAGCACATGGGTGATGGAGTGAGGGAAGGTGCCAGGCTCCATTGATAATAACCCACTATTGCAGTGACTAATCCACCATGAAGGAAACTTTATTTATCTTTTCATGAGGGCGGAGTCCTCAGGACCTAATATCTCTTGCAGGTAACCACCACCACTCTATACTGTTGCTTTCAGAAATTAAGCCTTAAACTGTGTTTTGAGAAGGACAAATCATGTTCCAACCTTAGCAAGCTCCTTATTTCAATATGAAATAATGGGAAATGATGCTTCTTCTCACCTCACAAATGTCCTTCTTTGTTTGCTCTTCAGGCTCTTTAACAGAATTCCACTATCTCAAATTCACTAAAGCATTGCTTTTCAAACTGCCTCTACAAAGATCACAACAAAGCTGTTATTTTCCAGACAGTGGTACAAATCCTACTTATTCTTTCTACCAATTGCTCTCAGTAGAGCTGTTCCCTACATTTGGCTTGTTAACATGGACCAAGAATAAACTTGTAAGACTTAAACTCCCCCACAGGCCTCTATCTGTATATTCAATGAAACAAAGTATTGGATGGTAATAAGTACATTTATAAGCATTATTTCTATAGTGAAAAAAGGTTAATTTGAAGTCATTCCTCCATTCAAGAAGAACAATTTTCTCTAGCCTTCTGACTATTTATAGAAAGACCTTTACATGTGCAAACTAATTAATAAATGGGATCAATTTCAAGGTATTTTTTCTGGTTCATCACCACTTAATCATTCAATTTAAAAAACATTTTAAAGGCCAAGTCTAAAATAGATTTGCACCCACGCCCCCTGTGTGAATTTTTCATTCTTTACAACGTGCAGTAGGTACTGTATAATGACCTTTTCTCTGTTTGGAACAGGGATTAGAATAATACATTTGACCCTTTACAGTCACCTGGGAGAGATGTTAGTCTCTATGTTCAATAAACTGAAATATGTCTCAAGTGTCCCAAGGTTAAGGCCATGACTTTAAACTATTTAACACAGAGTATCATACTGATTCACTGAGACCCTCAAGCTTTTAAAAAAATTATTAAACTGAATTATATATACTTTATCAGAACAATTTCTTTTCTTCATACAATTAAAGCAAATATTTTACATTGCAAATAAAGCAAGTTAACCTAGATGCATTGTGCATTATAATAAAATTTATAGCTGCATAAATAGCAGTGTAAACTTACAGAAAGACTAGTAATTATAGTGCCATTGATGGTCTTTGTTGCTTTAATTCTGAGGCAGCCAGAATGATTAAACTGAATCTTAATCGACTTCTCCATTAAAAATGCTGGCAGAGGAGCTCCTTTAACCTTTCCCATTGATTGAACACAACAATCACCATTCAATTATAATGCAAAAGGACATTTGTTATAATGTAGAAAAGATGCATGAGCCATTTCCTTTTACTCAAGACAATCAATGAGATGACTCCTACTTCTGCAAAGGTGAGAATGCTCTACCTGGGAGTCTGATAAAGTCAAAACTGAACAGAAACCTCCCCAACATACAGAGGAGCATGAGTGTAGGGAAGAAACTAATCTGGGAAGATTCATTAAGAAGAGATGTATTTTCCATTACTATTTACAAGGGTTGCATCTCTCCTTGATATATTGTTTTTCTTCCTAGGGTTTCAAAGTACTTAAATTACCATGATCAAAGGTTTAATGGTGAATTAATGAGGATGGTTACTAGGGCTTTTATATGTGTTCTCAGTGCATGCTTGACAATACAAATCAAGGCAATACTGGTAATTGGAGTAACTGAATTTTAGACTAAGAAGGGCCTTCAAGATTAAATGATGTATCTAAGGTCAGACAGCTAATTGCAGCAAACCCTGCACTAGGATCCAGGTCAATCAATTTCCCCTTCAACACTTGTTGCGTTTGTCACCTTAGAAATCTACTTCATTTTCAGTTATGCTTTTCATCTGCTTTTATACTTACATGGGATACTTAGATTGTGAACTGATCATATATCCTACAATACTACAATATATAACCAGTGATGCAGGTATCTCTGGGTTGCTCCATATACATAGTGGTCATAGATTATGGACAACCATGAATTCTCTGCTATTCATCCTAGGCTAACTAGGCTTGGCTAACTCAGTGAATCTAAGCTAACTCAGTGACTTGACCAGTAAAATACGATTGAAATGGTGTTCCAGGTCTTCAGATGCACATCACAATAAGCTTGCAGTTTTTGACACCTTCCTTAGAATGCTTCAACTGGGGGATTCTAACTCTTCTGAAAAAATATAACCATCCTGAGTCCACTATGTTATAAGAAAGCTGAAGGCATTTATATGAATAGGCTGAAGAGAGGGAGAGAAAATTTCGAACACCTTCATTATTCTAACCATACCAGCCAAGCCCCAGAAATCATGGACATCTGTGGCCTGCAGATATGATATGAACCAAGGAAAATAGTTGATATCTGGAACTAAGTCCCCAGACACAAGGCTCTAGTCAAAGCATGACAAGGGACCTAGACAGCTTTAAGGTCCTCCTTAGCTAGAATAAACTTTAGATCGGTTTCTTCCTGACTATTGGGCCACTAACTTTCCTTTTCCTAGAGTATTTACTTAAGAAACTTGCAATTGAGATTATTTGTCTCCTCCTTTGAGATGTAAATCTCCTAGCCTCTGGCCAGTTTTACAGCCAAGCAATGCCTTCCTTAAGGACCTATATCCCAGTCTCTGCTATGTAACAATCAAGAAAGATAATGCCCCTATCTGCTTATCTTTGTGAAAGAGCAGGAATCTAACTTGGAACACAGACAGCCTAATCACATGGAAGGAACTCCACTCCGATGCTTTCAAACTAGTTTATCCCAGGATTTGAAGAATTTGCCTACCTTGTTTCACTGGAGTTGAACTCAATCTCTTTCTTCTATAGTCAGCTCAGGCTGGTTTTACACTAAAAAATACTCTAGTTTGTCCTTCAGTAGCAATCGATTTTCTTTTTACAAAAATTTACATTGACTTGGAAATGTAGTAGGATGTTTCCTATCTATGAATTATGTAATTATAATAATCTGGAATAGTCTTTGCCTGTTTGACTCCCATTGGTACAATTTTTGACACAGCCAACAGCCATCTATTCCTTTCCATCGAGACCCTAATTGTCAGAGAGCAGCAATGTCATTCCTGTTGTGCTGCATGCTACTTCCTGACCTACAAATCATGTGCACAGAAGAATGGGTGCTGTTTTATGTCACGCTAAATACTAGATAACTGGGTGTATCTCTCTCTGTCTCTCTCTTTCTCTTTCTCTTAATCTCTCTATATATAATATATAATATAAACACATGTTCATATAAACACACATATATAGAGAGATAAGCATAAGTAGAGAGTAGCTATAAACATATATACACATTTATAATGTGTATAGTGATATATTATATATAGTTATACATTATATAACTATCTGTTGAAGCTCATGAGCCTCAATTTCTAACAGCATTCAGTGTGGGATAGAAGTATAAACTGTTCTTTACTAATTTACATTGGACCATGCTCTAGAGGTTTACAGCATTTAGTTACTTATTAGCACGTGAAAATCTTTACCTTAAGTACTTTGAATACCTGTCTAATCACTAAAACTAAAAGATTATTAGATGCATAATTATTCCGTTTGCACTTAAGCAACTGTTTATATGTAGCCAGTTTCATATTCCCATATCTCTCTTTTAAAAGTCAGCTTGAATGTACAACTGATAGCAATTAACATGTTTTTAATACAAATAAGTTATAGTCTATTGAATTAAGAAAAGAGCACAGAAATGCAAAGCAAATAACGTAGTCTTTCCTCTACAAAACACCTGGAAATAGCAATCTTTCCAAATCAAGGGCAACCAAGTATCAAATTTTAGATACCAAAGAGTAAATAATTTTAAAATTTGTAATGAGACTTCCAAGAATGATGTAACTCATTAGACGGAAAACATCATACTGTATTGCCAGTTGATATAAATTTTTGCAATAAAATCATTTGTTATTGAAGGAAAAACTAGAGTATCTTCAATGTAATAGCAGCCAGACCTGACTACAGCCATCAGTTACCTTTGGGCAACTTGTTTTGCCTGGAGTCAAGTTTAGTGTTCATGTTTGTCAATCAAACTCCAGAGAGGGTATACGGAGGTTTAAAAATTTTTATTTATTTTTTTTTACTGTCTTTAAGACATATTTATTTCATCTATTAGAAAATCAGAAAGACAGTGAGAAAGACAAGCAGAGAAAGAAACAAGAGAGGTAGCTCTCATGCCCTGGTTCATTGCCCAGATATCTGTAATAGTTGGGGCTTGGCCAGGACAAAGTCAGCTCCCTGATTTCAAGCTGGGTATCCCATGCGGGTGGCAAAGACCTGAGTATCTGAGCCATCCTCTGATACCTCCCAGGGTATACATTTCAGGAAATTGGACTGGAGACAGAGAAGCCTAGACCTGAATCAGCCACTTCAATATAGAATTCAGGTACCCCAAGCAACATCTTCACCATTATGTTAAACACCTGTCCCAGAGGTCTTTTTATTTTAATATTTGTCACCATTATTTCACTTGTAAGGGGCAAAATTCACAATTCACAACTTTGAGTGTTAGGTTAAAGCATTTATTCTCAAGACATTTTTGCTAATTCTGCTTGCTTGTTATTAGAAAGTTAATTTCATACACGAATTTCTTTTTAAAGTGTGGCATTTAATAGTTCATTCATTTTTCGTAGACTGTATGTTCACATTACAGCTTATTAGCAATTTTTCAGGTCTTAAAAGCTGATTTTTTAAATGATGTTTTCTTAAAATGCATTGATTATGGTGTACACTCCACATAACTCTTTTTTGAGAACAAGTATCACAAAATGAATACCCTAAATGCCATCACTCATAGCTCAGGAGCAAGTGTTGCTTGTTCACAGAAGGAGAAGTTTAGCTTGAATATCAAGGATAGATTATGTACCTCAACAGACCCAAGGTGAGTTTAGAACCATTCAAGGCAGGCTCTGGGCACAGGAACTTCAAGGAAGTTCTTTCTGGTGAGTGGGAGGTGAACTGATAAATTCTTTTCTGTAGGCTGAAAGATTTGCCCCCAAGCTTAGGAAACAGAGCAAGCTCTGTCTCGCGTAATAGGTTCTGATTGTATCACTTATGAAATAGAAAACTTTGATGGGTGATTGCCCCAAGAATTAAAGCCCTTCCAAAGTCAACCTTCTTACATCACTTTCCACTGATGATGGCTTTGAAGGTACAGACGAAGGGCCGCTTAGTGCTGTTGTTCTGACTTTGGGCTCCCTCTTTTACTTGCTTTTATGTCTTAGAACTTCTGCATTCTGAGTAGGCTCACTCTCTGTATGCCTTTCTTCATATTGATGACTATAACTTAGGTGAAAGAGGATGGGATTTAGATTAGACTTAACCAACTTTTAAATTATCAAATACAAAGATTGCTTAAAAGTATATTGGAATCTCTTTCTCTAAAGGCTTTTGTCTAGATTAACTCTTTGCTGGAGGAGCTTAAGAGGCTCACAGAATACTTAGGTCATCAGTTGCCACAAGCAGATACAAATACATGGTAGGCAGACAAAAGACAAAGTGTTCCTTGGACTCTGGATGGCTGACCTGGCCAGGACACTGGTTCTAGAGCTGCAGACACTAACTCCTTGAACCTGCTGACTTTAAGACCATCTTTTTAGAAATTACTTATATGCCTCAAATCTATTTTTTTTGACAGGCAGAGTGGACAGTGAGAGAGAGAGACAGAGGGAAAGGTCTTCCCTTGCCGTTGGTTCACCCTCCAATGGCCGCTGTGGTCGGCGCACTGTGGCCAGCGCACCGCGCTGATCCGATGGCAGGAGCCAGGTACTTCTCCTGGTCTCCCATGGGGTGCAGGGCCCAAGCACTTGGGCCATCCTCCACTGAACTCCCTGGCCACAGCAGAGAGCTGGCCTGGAAGAGGGGCAACCAGGACAGAATCCGGCGCCCCGACCGGGATTAGAACCCGGTGTGCCGGCGCTGCAAGGCGGAGGATTAGCCTATTGAGCCGGCCTCAAATGTATTTTAAATGTACATTTTAAACAAATGTATATTGTTTTGTATTTTATTTTTGTTGATATTGTTTGATATTGTCAGTTTCCTTGAACTCAGACTTCCCTATACATTGATTGAATTTCTTGATACACTAGTTATATTTGGAAGTTGTGAAGTCCTGGGTCTAAGAAGATAACAATGAAGTTACTTTCATGCATTTATACACTCATGTATTAAACTAACATTTACTATGTCAGAAAGGTCTATTTCTGAAAATAACATTGAATCACCTGATGAAAGAGAGTAGAGTACAGAAGGGATCTCTCATATAAAGAAAAAATAAAATAGAATCCTATGTCAGAGATCAGGAAGTAAGTTTCTTAGCAGAGGGGATACAGGAATGAGTGGGTGACCCATAAGAATAAAGTGTAGGAGTTGGCTAAGTGAGTTCATAGATTTAGGGATGGCTTGGGAGGTCCTTTGGGTGATGATGAAAGAAAACAACCAGAGAAGCATTGTTTTGGGAAATAAATTAAGAAGGCTTATATTCTATAAAAGTTCATAAGCATAGAATTTAAGCTTTCCTTGAAAATTTTAAAGAACTTGCCCATAAATTGATCTGAACTGAACATTTCAAAAAGATCAAATAACAGCAACTGACCAGTGCTACTAGAGCAAGGTTTACTGAGGGAAACTCAGGAAGACAGAGGAGTTGCTACTGCACTGCCCACTGCATTCTAGAATGGCTCACATACAGAAATCTACCAACAGATGCTGGCAAGGATGTGGGGAGAAAAGGACACTAACCCACTGTTGGTGGGAATGCAAACTGGTAAAGCCTCTATGGAAGTCAGTCTGCAGATTCCTCAGAAACCTGAATATAACCCTACCATACAACCCAGCCATCCCACTCCTTGGAATTTACCCAAGGGAAATTAAATTGGCAAACAAAAATGCTGTCTGCACCTCGATGTTTATTGCAGCTCAGTTCACAATAGCTAAGACCTGGAACCAACCCAAATGCCCATCAACAGTAGGCTGGATAAAGAAATTATGGGACATGTACTCTATAGAATAATATACAACAGTCAAAAACAATGAAATCCGGTCATTTGCAACAAGATGGAGGAATCTGAAAAACATCATGCTGAGTGAATTAAGCCAGTCCCAAAGGGACAAATATCACATGTTCTCCCTGATCAGTGACAACTGAGCACCAAAAAGGAAACCTGTTGAAGTGAAAGGGACACTATGAGAAACAGTGACTTGATCAGCCCTTGTCCTGACTGTTGATGTACAATTTAATACTTTATCCCTTTTAGTATTTTTTTTTGTTCTACTTAATACTACTGGTTGAACTCTGTAATTAACACACAATTATGCTTAGGTGTTTAAATTTAACTGAAAAGTGATCCCTGTTAAATATAAGAGTGGGAATAAGAGAGGGAGGAGATGTACAATTTGGGACATGCTCAATCGGACTTGCCCCAAATAGTGGAGTTAGAAATATACCAGGGGATTCCAATTCAATCCCATCAAGGTGGCATGTACCAATGCCATCTCACTAGTCCAAGTGATCAACTTCTGTTCACAATTGATCATAATGATAAGGTTAAGAGTCAAAGGGATCACATAAATAAGACTAGTGTCTGAAAATACTAACTGATATAATCAAAAAGGGAGAGAATGATCCAACATGGGAAGCAGGATACACAGCAGACTCATAGAATGGCAGATGTCCTAAATAGCACTCTGGCCTCAGAATCAGCCCTGAAGGCATTTGGATCCGGCTGAAGAGCCCATGAGAGTATTTTAGGCATGGAAAGCCAACACACTCTGGCAAAAAAAAAAAAAAAAGACTTTTTGGAAGACTGTAAGAAAAGAGAGATCATGTGGTGAGACAGAATGATAACAACTAACTCGCTCTGCAAGACCACCATGAGTCCCAGTGACCAAACCACTTCATCTCCAGGCCACATCTCATGGAGATTTCAACCGTCACATTAAGGAACATGGTTTCAGCACATGAAACTTTGTGGAACAAACCGTATGCAAATCACAGTGGATTATTTATCCCGAGCTCTCAATATTAACTGAAGAAGAGTCCCGAGGTCCAAAATCCTGAATTGGGCAGGTGTTGAGGCACAGTGGATTAAGCCCCAGCTGCTTAGATCTTCCCATCCAGTTTCTTGCTAATGCACTCGGGAGACAGCAGATGATAGCCCAAATACTTGGGTTCCTGAAGGGAGATCCAGATAGAGTTCCTAACTCCTGGCATCAGCCAGGTCTAACCCTGGCTGCTATGGGCATTTGAGGAATGAAGTAGTAGACACAAGTTCTTTCTCTTCCTCCCCCTACCCCCTCCCACACCAATCTTTTCTACTGTCTCTGTCACTCTGCCTTTCAAATAATAAATAATTCTTGGGGGAAAAATGTCCTAGATTGTGTTAAATAGGTATTTTACTACCAAATTTCACAAAGCTCTGATATGCTTATGTGATAACCAACTGTTATAAAGGAGGAGAATTACCCATACTCCCTTAGACACCTAGCACCCACCCTCTTTTGGTGGGTGAATTAATGTTACTTAGGCAAAATTCAGGCAACACCACTTTATATCTATCAGATCCTGATAGTTATAATTGTATTTAGGACTATACTAAACTCTTCATCATTTAAACATGTAACCTTTATGTCCTATTAAATGGTTTATAGCTTGAATTCTACATTTCTGATATTACCTTTACAACTTCTACTTCCTCTTTGTGAATGTTTTCATGTCCTTCTTTTTAATGTTAGTGAGCAAATTGTTGTTAGGTGACTTCTAACAGTGGACTTTAATTGTTCAATATGAGAGTATTTTGTTAATGAAATATATTAGATTGAGACCATTGTAAATTCATAGGCAGTTTTAAAAGAGATCTTTTCAACATTCTATACCCAGTTTCCCACAGTGATAACATCTTGCAAGAATTATAATACTGGAACCAGTGTTGTGGCACAGAGGGCTAAGATACTTCTTGTAGTGCCAGCATTTCATATGAGCACTGATTCAAGTCCCAGCTACTCCACTTCCAGTTCAGCTCCTACTAATGCTCCTCAGAAAGCAGCAGAAGGTGGCACAAGTTCTTGAGTCCCTGCCACCCACTGGGAGACCCAGATGGAGCTCCAGGCTCCTATATTCAGTTTAGCCCAGCTCTGGCTATTGAGACCATTTGCAGAATGAACTAGCAGATGGAAAATCTCTCTCTCTCTCTCTCTCTCTCTCTCTCTCTCTCTCTCTCCCTTCCTCTTTCTGTCTCTCTATCTCTATTTCTATCTCTATCTCTTTCTCTCTACCTCATTCTCTGCAACTCTACCTTTCAAAGAAGTGAATTTTTTTAAAATTAAAAAATTATAATACATGATCACAACCAGGATATTAACATTGAAAATGGCAGGATACAGAACATTTTCCTCACCTCTAGATCTCTTATGCTACACTAAAGGGCCACACCTACTTCCCTTATTCTCTCAACTCCTCCTTAAACCCTAGCAACCCTAATCTGTTCATTTATACAATTTTTATGTCAATAATTTTATATGAAGGGATTCATATCTTATGTAACCTTTTTGGATTGACTAGTTTTTCTCAGCATAATTCACAGAAGAGTCACATTAAATATCAATATTTTGTCATTTTTTTGTTCAGTGGATATACCACAGTTTAATTACTCACTTATTAAAGAACATGTGAATTGTTTCTTGGTTGAAGTTATCAGAAATAAAGCTGCCATAAACATTTGTATACGATGTTGTAGGAAGTAAGTCCTCATTTCTCTGGGATAAATGCCAAGGCACATAATCGCTGGTTGTATGGTAGTTACTTGTTTATTTGTTTGACTGTTTAGTTTTTAACAATTTTCTTTTTTTAAAAAGATTTATTTATTTATTTGAAAGTCAGAGTTACACAGAGAGAGGAGAGGCAGAGAGAGAGAGAGAGGTCTTTTATCCGATGGTTCACTCCCCAGATAGCTGCTCTGATCCGAAGCCAGGAGTCAGGAGCTTCTTCCAGGTCTCCCACATGGGTGCAGGGGCCCAAGGACTTGGGCCATCTTCTACTGCTTTCCCAGGCCATAGCAGAGAGCTGGATCAGAAGAGGGGCGGCTGGGACTAGAACCGGCGCCCATATGGGATGCCAGTGCTTCAGGCCAGGGCGTTAACCCACTGCGCCACAGCGCCACAGCGCCGGCCCCAACAATTTTCATTCTTTTTCAGAGTGGATATACTACTACTTTACATTCCAGTCAACAACATATGAATGACAGTTTCTCTGTAACCTCACCAGCATTTGCGTGTGCTATTTTGTATTTTAGCCATTTGAATATGTATATATGTAATTACATTTCGTAATTTTAATTTGCATTCTCCTATTGGCTAATGATGTTGAAAATATTTTAACATCCTTATTTGCTATTTGTATATATTCTTCAATGAGAGATCTTTCCATGTCTTTTTCCCATGTTCTAATTGATTTTTTAAAAAAGATTATTTTATTTATTCGAAATGCAGAGTTACACAGAGAGACAAACACATAAAAATCTTCCATGTGCTGGTTTACTCTCCAAATAGTCATGATGGCAGTGACTGGGCCAGGCCGAAGCCAGGAGCCCAGAACTCCATTTGGATCTTCCATGTGGTGTCAGGGGTCCAAGTAGTTGAGCCATCTTCCACTGCCTTCTCAAGTGCATTAGGAGAGAGTTGGATTGGAAGTGGTACAGCCAGGACTTGAACATGGGATCTGGCATTGCAGGTGGCAGCTTAACCTGCTGTGCCACAACACGGGTTCTCCAAATTCATTTTTTAACTTCAGTTTGAGAGTATGTTTGCATATGTTCTAAATATTAATCCTTTGTTGTATACATGATTTTCAAATATTTTCTCCCACTCTGGAGCTTCTCTCTTTATCCTTTTAATAGAATCTTTTTATAGATAATGTTTCCATTTTGATAAAGTCAAATTTATCACATCTTATAAATGTGGAATATAATTTTGATGTTAAACATAGAAACCCTTTGTCTTTTCATAGATCCCAAAGACTTTCCTTCTGTTTTCCTTTCCTAAAAGTTTCATGTTTTACATTTAAGTCCATAGTCCACTTTGATTTAATTTTTATTTAACATATTGAAATTTAGGTCAAGCTTTTTTTGTTTTGCTGTTTTTTGTTGAATTCCAATTGCTACTTCACCACTTGTTAAAAAAAAAAAAAACCAGTAATGTAGCTTTGCAAAAAAAATCAGTTTTGCATATGTTTGCAGGTCAATTTCAGTGTATCCAACACTGCTTCATTCATATATATGCCTATCCTTTCACCATGCACACTCGATTACTTTATCTATATAATTAGTCTTGAAATCAGGTAATGTGATTCCCCTCTGTTTATTTTCATTTAGTTCTTTTGCCTTTCCATATCAATTTTGGATGAATGTTGTCAATAAAAATTGTTGCCTATAAAAATTTCTTACTGGAATGTTGATAGGGATTGCATTAAACCTGTTTATCAGTTTGGGGAAAAATGAAGTCTTAATTACACTGAATCTTCCAAACTATGAAAATGGCATGACTACCCATTAATTTGGAATATCCTTTTGTTATTATTCTGTGTTTCACAGTGTACAAATCCTGCTCATTTTGACAAATTGATGCTGAACTATTTCTTCTCTTTCATATGTGTAGAAGACATTACATTTTTATTTAGTATCCGTGTGTTCATCATTAGTATAGATAAATGCAACTGATTTTGTATATTTATCTTATAAGTTACTGACTTTACTTATTAGTTAATAAGTGATTTCTGGAGATTTTTTGGTAATTTGTGCTTGTCATGTGCAAATATGAAATGTTTTATGTCTTCCTTTCTAATCTCTGCATTTTTCCCCTTATCTAATTTTCTTCCCTGAACATCTATCAATATATTGAACAGAATTTGTGAGATAATATATCTTTGCCTTGTTACGATATTTGTTCCAACATTTAAACATAATTTAGAAACTCAAGAGAATTAAGCCTATTGAATTTATTATTATTTTTACTTGCTATCTTCTTTTATCCTTCCTATTGTTCCAATATTGCTTCTCCTATAGTTTGAGGAATTTTCTTTTGTTTTTGTTTTACATTTTATGTTTTTTGAAAATGTTTATTTCTTTATTTTCACTTACTTTAAAAGCAGAAATTGAATAAGAGAGAGACATCTTGCCTCTGATGCTTCACTCCCCAAATGCCCAGAATAACCAGGCTTCCTGGAGCACCACTGGGTCTCCCACATGGATGGCAGGGACCTAAGCAACAGAGTGATAATATTTTGTCTCCTGGGATGCATTAGTAGGAAACTCTACTGGATGCAGAGAAGCTGAGAATCAAATTGGCATCCTGAAATGAGATCTGGGTGTGACAAGCAGCAGCTTAACACGATCCACAACAATGCCTGACCCTTACAGTAAATTTTTTGATGACAACTTAATTTAGTTTTCATTAATTTGAGAATGTCTTTGTTTTCCTTTCTTTTTTTTTTTTTTTTAATTTTTTGACAGGCAGAGTGGACAGTGAGAGAGAGAGACAGAGAGAAAGGTCTTCCTTTGCCGTTGGTTCACCCTCCAATGGCCGCTGCGGCCGGCGCACCGCACTGATCCGAAGGCAGGAGCCAGGTGCTTCTCCTGGTCTCCCATGGGGTGCAGGGCCCAAGTACCTGGGTCATCCTCCACTGCACTCCCTGGCCACAGCAGAGAGCTGGCCTGGAAGAGGGGCAACTGGGACAGAATCCGGTGCCCTGACCAGGACTAGAACCTGGTGTGCCGGTGCCCCAAGGCGGAGGATTAGCCTACTGAGCCGCAGCACCGGCTCCTTTGGGGGTGCAAACTGTTGAAATCTTTACTTAATGCATACTAAACTGATCTTCTGTAAAAAAAAAAAAAAAAAAAGAAAGAAATTATCAATTCCCAACTTGACTCTCACTGGGATTAAACATGACAATAGGTCTGATCTGATTTCATCATCATTTAAAAATATCATCTATTATTTTTCACTTTATGTTTCTGTGTGGGAGCAAACTGTTGAAATCCTTACTTAATGTATACTAAGCTGATCTTCTGTATATTAAGAGAATCGAAAATGAATCTTGATGTGAATGGAAGGGGAGAGGGAGTGGGAAAGGGGAGGGTTGTGGGTGGGAGGGACGGTATGGGGGGGAAGCCATTGTAATCCATAAGTCGTACTTTGGAAATGTATATTCATTAAATAAAAGTTAAAAAAAAAGATTTTGTCTTGTATGTAAGATTCTCAACCACAATTCTTTTTTCAATAATTCAAAAAATGTACCAGTTTCTTCTGACTTCATGGATTCAGATGAGAAGTTTCTTATTTTAATTGTACTCCTCCTTCACATAAGGGATCCTTTACCTCCTGACACTTTTAAGATTTTTTTTCTTTGCCTATACTTAGCAAAAGTTGGATCACTATGTTGGTGGATGTGTATTTCTTTAAGTTTATCCTGTTGGGATTTCATTCAGCATCTTGATTTTGTAGGTTTATGTCTCTTGCCAAACTTGGATAGATTTTTTTTAGCCAGTATTTCTTTGAATACATCTTCAGCCCTGCACTTACATTCCTTTTGTAGCTCTGAGACATGAGTGTCATATAGTTTGTTGTTGTCACACAGATCTATGAATCTCTTAAATTTTTTAAAAAATATTTATTTATTTGAAAGATACAGTTACACAGAGGGAGAAGGAGAGACACACACTCACACACACACACACACACACACAGAGGGAGAGAGCCATCTTCCATTAGATGGTTTACTCCCCCAATGGCTGCATTGGCCAGGGCTGGGATAGATCAAAACCAGGAGCCAGGAGCCTCTTCCAGGTCTCTCACGTGGGTGCAGGGGCTGGAGAACTTGAGCCATTCTTCTGCTGCTTTCTCAGGCACATTAACAGGGAGCTGGATTGGAAGTGCAGCAGCCAGGACTTGAACTGGGGCTCATATAGGATGCCAACACCACAAACAGTGGCTTCACTGGCTATGTCACGATGCTGGCCCCTAAAATGTTTTCAGTATATTTTCTCTCTTTTGTTAATATTGGATAGTTTCCATTATTTAATCTTCCAGTACACTAATTCCTTCCCCTGTCTCCTACGTTTTGCTGTTAACACCATCCATTGAACGTTCTGTTCCAGGTATTTGATGCTCAAGTTTCAGAATTTTCACTCGGCTCTCTTTCTTTGCTATAACTTTCTATTAGTTTTGTTCAGACTTTCTAGTGTTTCATTTGTTTGAACTATGCTTATAATTCCTAGCTGAAGCATTTTTATCGTGGCTGTTTTAAAATCTGTCATGGTGTTGGCATTGCGGTGCAGCAGTTTAAGCTGCCATTTGGGACTCCTACGTCCCATGTTGGAGTGCCAGTTCACGTCCTGTCTACTCTAATCCAGCTTCCTGCTAATGCATCTGGGAGGCAACAGATGATGGCCCATGTGTTTGAGTTTCTGCCATTCACGTGGGAGACTAAGATAAACTTTTTGACTTCAACCTGGCCTAACTTTGGCTGTCAAGGGCAGTTGGAGAGTAAGCCAGCAGAGGGGTGCTCTTTCTCAAACTCTCTCTTCCTGGCTCTGTGTCATTCTTCCTTTCAAATAAATAAATGAATAAATAAACCTTTAAAATATTTGTCAGGTAATTAATTCTTAATCTTCAGTATCTTGCTATTAGTATTTATTTTCTCTCTTTATTCAAATTGAGATCTTGCTACCCCATTGAATGATAAATAATCTATGGAAACTTCGCATTTTCATATTATGAGGCTATGGATCCTATCTAACCTTTCTGTTTGGGTAGACTTTTCCCTTGCTCTCTCTGTCAGTGAAAGGGAGAAGGCGCTGGCTCTTAGCTGTGGGGGGGGGGGGGGTTCATCAGGAAGCCTGCACCGATCTCTGTTCCGTAGGTATGGGAGTTCCACGACCCATATAATCCTTACCAATACCTTGATGCATGTGACCATTGGGTAATGATGAACGTCCTCATGCCCTAGTTGGCTTCCTCTAATACCTACTCAGTGGGGAAGGGTTACATGAGTACTGCCAGAAAGGGGTGGGTGTTTTGGATCCTGGCATGATTGTAGGAGCCTTATCACCAATGATCAGACAGGGAATTCCCAACTTCTTACCTTGACTTCTCTTATACCACCCAAGCTGGGGTATTAGGGTATTTCACTACTGTGCCCCGAGTGGGAATGTCTAGGCTTCCAAAACGTGGCCTTTGCTGGTGTGTAGGCAGGAGTTGGGCACAGATTTCTCTGTGGTGTTTAGCTGGCAGAGAACTTTTGTTTTAGAACTTGCCTGTCTTCTAGGCTGCTCCTTGCTTAGAACTTTGTCTAGACAAAGCAGGTACCATTTGTGTTTTTCTTGTTGTTTCACTGTATTTGTTTTAAATCTCTATCCATTTATTTACTGATTTGAAAGGCAGTTACAGAGAGACAGAAGAAGAGATGGAGAAAGATCTTCCATCTGCTGGTTCACTCTCCAGATGCTGCAATAGCCAGCGCTGAGCCAGGCCAAAGCTGGGGGACAGGAGCTTCATCTGGGTCCTCCTGTGGGTACAGGGGCTCATACACTTGGGCCATCTTCTACTGCTTTTACCAGGCCATTCGCAGAGATTGGAATTGAGCAGCTGGGACAGAACCACCACCCATATGGGAGGCCAGTGCTGCAGGCAGCAGATTTATCTTTTACTCCACAACACTGGCCTCCATTTCAGATTTTTTTCACTAGTTCCTTGTTTATCTGAGATAATATATACCATGTTTTCTTTGATTATTTTCTGTAAGTAATGCAGATATCTAGAATGTACATGCGGTTTTATGTTTCTTATGATGTTCTACTGTGTTTCTTACAACCATAATTAGAACTCAGTCTCAAATTGAAGGATACTAAAGAAGAATTTGGATGAAATCACTGGAAGCCCTTAAGAAGAAGAGGAGTTGGTGATATCCCAATTGCTTCTCAGTGGTTTGGGCTACATCCTCTTCCTGGATGATGCCATTTGTGGCTCTTACTAAATAATACTAAATCAACAAATTAAATAATTATACATAAGTGATTAATGCTTTAAAAATAGAGTTGGTTTAAGGGAGAAAGAAGATACCAAGGAAAAATTAGTTGGAGAGGATTGTGGAATTAAATCTGATGATCAGGATAAATATAAACAGGACTCTATACCTAGAAACACACATCTTTGGATGTACACTGCTTTTATATATAATAAAAAATACACACACACAACTATGTATATATGGTTTGGCTTTTTTCCTGCCTTCTCTGCAAATATCCTTGGTCATCATTTAAGCTTCTTAGAGCCTTCCTTACAGTCTCTGAATGGATAGGTTTCTCTTTTCTGTAAAATAATAAGGATATATGGCAAATTCCATGTCACTAAGACATGTTCCATATTGAGAAGTATTAAATATATAATTTAATGGTAAACAGAAATGAGACGTTAAAAAATCTAGTATAGATAGCACCTATCCAAAATAGCAAATTACATACATTCATAGGAACAAATTAAATTCCTGAAGAATTTTGTGAAAAACATTTGAGGGAGTTATTTAAGAAAAACCTGACTATGATATACTAATAGCTGAGTGTCTTTCTTCTTTATAGTTTGAAACTACAATACTTTTTTTCTTTTGGGTTCAATAGATTAAAAGCACTTGGTCATTAAATACCTTTGAAGATAATTATCTGCAGATTTGACTTTGGGGTACAAGTATAAGGGAATGATTTGTAACCTGGGAACTTGGTAGTATTGAAGAGTAATATTTGAACAAAAATTGCTTGAGGAGGAATTTCCTACTTCAGACAGGCATCAATAGCAGATGGTGAGACCTACTGGGAAATAAGTACAAGTATTGGGAAAGGGAATACTGTATCGTGGTAAATAGAAGATCTGATGCAGCAGAAATCTCTCTCTGGAAACTGAAGTTAAATTGCCCATTAATGTTTTATAAACACTATTTTTATGGAAGAGCTAGAATTAATTAGAAAAGCAGAGGTATTTTTAATAGTGATATTTGTGCTGAAATTTCTTAAGATTTGTTAGAAGTGATAGGTTCTCTCTTCAGAATGTGGAAAATGTGCAAGTTTATAAGTTGTTTGAATGTCACATTGAAGAAAAAAAGAATAGTATTGAAGTTTACTTTTTCTAAATTACATTGGTTTAAAAGTTTACTATTATATAACTTCATTGTTAATGTATGAAAAATTAACTTGTTCAAATTACCTTTAATGTCTCTGTAAAGCTATTTTAAAATAAGATAAAAAGATGCTGGTTGATTTTTCACTGATCCACTAAAAATCCAAACACCATCTTTTGGTCAAATAAGCATACTCTCAAAGACACACACACACACACACACACATGCCCAATATATGATATAATTCCTCTTAATTTTTGAATGTATTCAGGTTGTTTTTAAGAATTTGAAGGTTTCCCACAATTTTACTTCTAAAAATTCACTGGATATTTATTAAGTACTTTATTTTAGTAAATAAAAGCTAGCTGATACCGGTGTACTGAAATATGTGGTTCACTAGCATTATGTTTTTGAGGGCTTGAGTAGATACATTGTGTAAACTAGATATTTAAAATAAATAAGAGAACATATGTCAAATATCCCATATACAGCTGAAGTTATAATCTAACAAATATTTCAAGCATCTGTTATGCATAAAATGGATTTTCTATGAAAGCAAGATCTCAATATGTCATGCTTACTGAAACATGAGATGTACTAGAATGAGTGATATTGTGAACATTTGCAAATAAAAAATCTATCTCCCAAATGAGCATAAACATTTAAATATATTCATGTGCCACATAATGATGTTTACTTCAGTGAAGGACTGCATATATGATGGCAGTCCCATGTGATCATACAGCCTAGTGATATCACAGTTACCTTAGTTTATGCAAGTGCACTTTGTGATACGCTCATGAAAAAACACAAATGACATATTTCTCAGCATGCATCCCATAGCTGCATTGTTATGGGCTGAATCATGTCCCCCCAAAACTCAGGTGTTAAAGTTTTAACTCCCAGTACCTCTGAATGAATCTACTTGTATTTAAAGAGAAGGTCTTTAAGGAGGTAATAAAGATTAAATGGAGGTCATTAGAATGGGCTCTAATCTGGTCACTCTGATAAGATTGTCATAGAGGGTAAGATGTAGTAGAGGAGTAGATTGGAACCCAGGGAAGTCTGAGGGGAATCCTAGAAGAGGGTCCCCAAAAGAAAGCAGCCATGCTGACACCTTTGTCTCAAAAATTGTGATAAAATAGCCTTCTCTTATTTAAGCCGCCCAGCCTGCTGTACACTGTTATAGCAACCTTAGGAAACTACTACAAATGTTAAAAGAAAAAAAATTAATATAAGAAAGTTAGTTATTTGATATTATCATAATAGTCACCTTAGGAAAAGCTAAGCTTTGTTTTATGTAGTTTTCCAATCAAAATTTGCTTGGGACACAACCACCACTGTATTGAAATTTCTCTGCATTTTATGTATAAGCTATTCCTCTTACATTCCCTTCTCCCCACTCAGCCCCACTCTCTGTCTTCTATGTAGCAACAAGAGTGTCTTATTACCAAAAATGTATGGCATAGTAAGGCTAAACCAAAGCAAGTGCATGAATTTGATAGATTTAAAAATCTTTCCATGTTTCCTAAAACTCCCTTGGAGGGACTTTCTCCTTTCTTAATGAGCCAGTTGTTTTAATTAAGCACTAATTACTTTTTCTAAGCATAAGGGTATATGTGACAAAGATGATGAAATTATATGGGAAAATATTATACTGATAATTGGGAAATATTATACTAACCAAAAATAGCAAGTATCCAGTAGATTATTCCTTTAAGTTTGTAGAAAAATTAAAGCATTAGTCTTGAAGTATCATTATTATAACATGAAGACAACTTCCAATCACATTGTTTCAAGAACAAGTCACCAAATGCCATTGTAGTATACCTCTATTAAAATGAAATTCAAATTTTGTGATTAAAAAGTCTTAGTAAAATATATTTACCACACCACATTTATTAATCATTAGGGTCTCCCTATTTTAATTTATTCAGCTAGGGCATATTGGAATGTTGATTATCAATCTCTCTGACAGGTACAAGGAAAATTTTGTACAGTGTGAGATCAACAAATACTTTACCACTTCCCCAAGAAAGACAAACTTTAGTTGAAACAGGAAATCTGGAACATACTATTTGGCTGAATTTCCAATCTTTCAGGAAGCTTTTTCACCTAAGAGGTTGTAAGAGTCATAAAATATCTTGAGACAGGCATTTAGGAAGTTCAGGATGCTGATGGCTGTGCTCTGGAAACATTCCCATAAACACAAAAGACATGTAAATCGTAGACCATTTTGACTAATCAGCACATTAGTAAAGGCTTAAAATTTACCTGCAGACAGATCTACCTACACTAGGGGACTCTGACAGCAATCAAAGATCTTCATTGATGATTCAAAGCTAAAACTTTCTCTCTGATTCTGCTCTTTCAGTAGAATGTTGTCAAACCAGTAGATTAATCCAAGTGGAGCAGCAAAACAACTGCTTATTTGCAAAGCCAAATGCATACATCTTCAAGTTCTAGCTTTCGACTTTAATATTATGTGCTGAATTCATATTAAGGTATTCTGAAGTGGAATAAAAAATTAAGTCAGTGAATGTTCTAAGATAGCATTTGAAAAAAAAAAAAAAAGAAGTGAGATTTAAAAGGAGAGAGAAAACTTATTACAGGTTTAGGATCTAGTTGATTTGCAAGAACCAGTTGAGTAAGAAATGCCATTAATTGGGCCGGCGCTGCAAGGCAGAGGATTAGCCTATTGAGCTTTGGCACCAGCACACCGGGTTCTAGTCCCGGTCAGGTCAGGGCGCTGGATTCTGTCCCGGTAGCCCCTCTTCCAGGCCAGCCCTCTGCTATGGCCCGGAAGTGCAGTGGAGGATGGCCCAAGTGCTTGAGCCCTGCACCCCATGGGAGACCAGGAGAAGCACCTGGCTCCTGGCTTCGGATCAGCGGGATGCGCCGGCCGCAGTGCGCAGGCCGCGGTGGCCATTGGAGGATGAACCAATGGCAAAAGGAATACCTTTCTCTGTTTCTCTCACTGTCCACGCTGCCTGTCAATAATAATAATAATAATAAAAGAAATGCCATTAATTAACTTGGGAAAAATATTAAGTCATTAGCTTGGATTGGATTAATGTAGACAAAACTGACAGTTCATAATTGAATCCAAATTCATTTCTGTAGCTTTCTGACTATATGTGTGAATATAAGATCAAATTATTGCTCAAAGTATGGGTGCTGGAGATTTGCTGCAGTGCTCCAAATCATAGCACTTGCTGCCTAGCTACCTTGGAAAATTCAGTATAAGGTTTCGTTTCCTCTTCTATAATGGAAAACTAATAATATTTCCTCATAGAGTTGCTAGAGAATTATATGATCAATGCATGCAAGGCACTTCACAGAGGGTCTGGTATAAGGAAATGTTTAATGAGTGATAGCAATTATTTTAAAATATTCCAACCAATTCACAGAAGAGGTATATGGTAAAATCTTCTAATGTCAAAAAATCTTTAGAATAAAAGATATTTAGGTTTTAGTTACGTATTTAGTATTAAAATGGCTTAAACGAATTTAGAATTTTTTGGACATGGCCCCATAATGACAAGATTCCAAAGAAATGCCCAGATTATAAATTAAGGAAGTGTTTACCAGGCAAGGCATTGTATAAGGACAAAAACATCTCTGTTACTACTCTGGAAGAAATTATTTCTATAGCCAATAAGATTATAAATGCTACCATTCAATTTACAAATATCCTATAATCTCTATGCTGACTAAATTCTTCTGGAAATTTTTTAAATTTTAGCAATTATACGTATTATTCTAAAATTAATAATTGATTCACAAATTTTCTCTTCTTCCTGCTGTTGGTCTTGTTCTATTACAATAGACATTATCTAATGATTTTGCTCCCTTTTTCAAAGACATTTGAAATATACCAAGAAGATAAAAGAAGACCAAATTTTTCTTTTCTAATTAGCATAGCAATTCTCACACTCCCAGGCTGGTGTGTTTGTGTGTTTGAGAGAGACAGAGAGAGAAAGAAGGATAGAGAGAAACAAACATGGGCAGGAGGAAGGATGGTATTTGCGCAGTGCTTAATTTGAACCTTGGGACACCTGCCTCCAATATCTGGAGTGCCTGGTTTGAGTTCCAGCTACTCTGCTTTTGATTCAGCTTCCTGCCAAGACACACTTTTGGAGGAAGCAGATGATGGCTAAAGTACTTGGGACCCTACCTCCCACATGGGAGACTGGGATGGAGTTCTGGGCTCCCAGCTTTTGCCTGGCCCAGCCCTGGCTATTGCAGGCATTTGGGGAGTTAACCAGCAGATGAAAGATAGTCTCTCTCTTTCTCTCTCTCTCTCTCTCCCTCTCTCTCTCCCTCCCTCTCTCTCTCCCTCCTCCTTCCACTCTCCTTCTCTTTCCAAATAAATGAAAAGCAAGTAAACACACTTTTTAAAAAGGAAATAAATTAATTAAAGCTTACAAAAAGTATTGAGAGAACTATTTAATTTTTTTCATCTTAAGGAAACTATAGACAGCTGTGGAGACTCAAATCCCAGGAAGAATGAGGTAAGATTCCAGGTGCTGTTTTTGGCTGCCAGTTCTGTAAAAGAGTACCATATTAAAATAAATAAATAGATAGATAAATAAGCATTTCTTTTTTAATTACCATGGAAAAGACATGCCAAGTCACACATGCATGCCCATGTAACCCAGCTTTTCATTTCCTAACTTGTGTCCATCAGAATGACAAATGCCTGCAAGATGATTGCCAAGCCCTCTTACCTGCAATTGGAACAGAAGAGTCTGAACAACTATAGAATGATATTACTTTGCCCCATCTTTCTTTTCCTTATTGTCCCCCAAGACTTTAATGGGTGAAAAAATGCTTAAAAATATTTTCTTGGAAATTATTTTTAGTTCTCTTTTATTTTACTTCATCACACATCTTGGTTGGCCAAAACAACCCTGGATTAAAATAGAACAGGAGTCACTGTGCACTTACTCCTCATGTAGGATCTCTGTCCTTAATGTGCTGTACATTGTGATTTAATGCTACAACGAGTACTCAAACAGTATTTTTCACTTTGTGTTTCTATGTGGGTGCAAACTGTTGAAATCTTTACTTAATGTATACTAAACTGATCTGTATATAAGAAAATTGAAAATGAATCTTGATAAGAATGGAAGGGGAGAGAGAGCGGGAAAGGGGAGGGTTGCAGGTGGAAGGGAAGTCATGGAGAGGGGGGAAGCCAATGTAATCCATAAGCTGTACTTTGGAAATCTATATTCATTAAATAAAAGTTAAAAAAAAGTAAAACTTTTTTTTTTATTTGACAGATAGAGTTAAGCAGTAAGAGAGAGAGAGAGAGAGACAGACAGAGAGAAAGATCTTCCTTCCATTGGTTCACCTCCCAAATGGCTGCTACGGCCAGAGCTGCGCCAATCTGAAGCCAGGAGCCAGGTGCTTCTTCCTGGTCTCCCATGCAGGTGCAGGCACCAAGGACTTGAGCCATCCCCCACTGCCTTCCCAGGCCACGGTAGAGAGCTGGACTCTAAGAGGAGCAACTGGGATTAGAACCCGGCGCACATATGGGATGCCAGCACTGTAGGAGGAGGATTAGCCAAGTGAGCCATGGCACCAGCCCCAGGAAGTAAAACTTTTACATATATATATATATATATACAACAAAAATTGCCCCTAATTTATATTAAATGCTATCCCTTTTTTCTCTATAGAAAAACAAAAATCAATTTATCCTGTTTCATTTTAGGACCTCATTATCTTTTTATAATTTCTTAATTGTCTCTGTCTCTCTAAGTTTTTAGATCATTTTGAATATTGAATAATGAAAATTGAAAATTTTGACTATTTGTAAAATAGAATGGTCCATACCTTCTCAGAGTCTGTTTCATTCTGAATGATTCAGCATGTATTTGAGGTAAATATGTATAGTTTTGAAAATCTTTAACATAAAAAGAATAGGAAAATTGAGAAGGCTCAAATCAACATAGCAAATGTATAAAGCAGTACATTGTACTGGGAAGGGGGGGGACTTGATTTTTTTGGTTTCAAACATGAATCTAGAAGTTTTCTCAGATTCTTGTTGGAAATAGAAATAGGAAATAAATATCATAAAAGTAATGCTACATGTGAGGACTCATAATAAACATAACTTTATACAGTAAATAACAGATCAACTTTCTCCAGAAACAAGCAGTCACCTAAAAGCATGGACAGAAAACAGTGGGTGTGGCCAAACAAGGCAGATGTCAGTACCAAGTTAGGGGAGCAAGTGTATTCCATTTAGAGGAAGGGATAAGCTCCTCAGAAGGACTGGCAATTGTCAGTACAGAGAAGTAAGGCCAGCATGCAGGCTAGGCAACAATCCCTAAGATATAAGAAGTAGGTGTGGGACTAGAATTAATGAGATAACAAGCATGTTGTTAATTTTTAATAAAGGATTTGGAAGATGAGAGACAGGTTGTCTTACAATTTACTATCTTAGAAATATTTTGACTTACGATGAAGATAAGATTGTGGCCCTGTCTAGTGACTCCTACCAGAACAGAAGTGCTGATAGCTAAAATTAAGTAGACAAAGGGAGAGTGAGTCTTAGGTATTGATAATGTCGCCTATGTGTGTACTGAAGATGGTGTTGGGGGAAATGTGTAAAGACTATGATCCGAGCCCTGCTGTTGTGTAAGACATGGGAAGCTCATTCCTGATTCTTGTGCTTGACCACAGTGAGGACCAGGAGGAACAGTGTAAACAGATCCTGTGAGAGCAAAAGGACAATGGAAGCAGAATCATGGCCAACAGCTAGTAGTAATCCCATCAACTCCAAGACATTTCCTTCGTTGCTTCCTCTAGTACTGCCCTTTCTCCTGAAAACTTGAAATTCTTTTTTTTTTTAAGATTTATTTATTTACTTGAAAGGCAGTTACAGAGACAGAGAAAATGAGCAAAAGATAGAGAGAGAGTTGGGGGCCAGCGCTGTGTTGCAGTGGGTTAACACCCTGGCCTGAAGTGCCAGCATCCCATATAGATGCAGGTTCTAGTCCCAGCTGCTCCCCTTCTGATCCAGCTCTTGGCTATGGCCTGGGAAAGCAGTAAAAGATGGCCCAAGTCCTTGGGCCCCTGCACCCATGTGGGAGACCTGGAAGAAGCTCCTGGCTCCTGGCTTTGGATCGGCTCAGCTCTGGCTGTTGCGGCCATCTGGGGAGTGAATCATTGGATGGAAGACCTCTCTCTCTCTCTCTGCCTCTCCTCACTCTGTGTAACTCTAACTTTTGAATAAATAAATAAATTTTAAAAAGAGAGAGAGAGAGAGAGTTGTCCTTTTTTTTTTCTACACTCCGGCACACCGGGTTCTAGTCCTGGTCAGGGCACCGGATTCTGTCCCGGTTGCCCCTCTTCCAGGCCAGCTCTCTGCTGTGGCCAGGGAGTGCAGTGGAGGATGGTCCAAGTGCTTGGGCCCTGCACCCCATGGGAGATCAGGAGAAGCACCTGGCTCCTGCCTTTGGATCAGCGCGGTGCGTTGGCCGCAGCGCGCCAGCCGTGGCGGCCATTGGAGGGTGAAACAACGACAAAAGGAAGACCTTTCTCTCTGTCTCTCTCTCTCACTATCCACTCTGCCTGTCAAAAAAAATAAATAAATAAATAAATAAATAAAAAGAGTAAGTCAGGAGACACAAGCTTCATCTTGGTCTCCCACGTGGATGACTGGGGCCCAAACACTGGGATCATCTTCTGCAACTTTCCCAAGTGCATTACCAGGGAGCTGAATCAGAAGTGAGCAACCAGGACTCGAACTGGAGCTCATATGGATGTCAGCCTCACAGACGATGACTTACCCTGCTGCACCACAATGCCTGCCCCCAACCTGAAATTCTTGACACCAAAGTTCTTCTTTAAATTAGATGACACATGAGTAGACATTGTTATTCAAAGGAATTATTCATAATTAACTGCATTACGTGACAAGAGAACAAGTAACGTGTTTGAGTTACTTTCTATCTTTTCTCATTACCTCTCAGACTGATTTTTGATTTTGGGAAATGCTGGGATCCTGGATCTAAAGGATGAAATATTGAGGTTTGGGGTAGAAAGTGTACAAAGATGAGAGCAGAAAAAGTTTGAGGGCATCTGATTAGTGTCCCACAAAGTACTATGGACTGGGGTGCTGAACACAACAGAAATGTATTCTCTTACAGTTCTGAAGACTTGATGCCTACAAGCCCCAAATCAAGGTGTCGGCAGAGCATGGTCCCTCTGAGACTATGCATGTGACACTTCCTTGCTTGTTTACAGCTTCTGGTGGTGGTGATCAATGCCTGACATTCCTTGGCTTGCAGATGTTATCACTCTCATCTCTGCCTCTGTCATCCTGTAGTGTCTCCCTGTGTTTCTGGGTCAGTGTTCAGATTTTCCTTTTGTTATAGGGACACCAGTCTTATTGTATGAAGGGCCAACTCTACTCCAGTATGACATCATCTTAACAGATTGGATCTGTAAGAATCGATATTTCCAAGTAAGCTTACATTTTGAGGTGCTGGGGGCTAGGTTCCCAACTTTTCTTCTGTGGAGACACAATTCAATATATAGCAGCCATGTCTGGAGGGCAACCTCAGAGGCAAGGCTCAGGAGCCGGAGCAGGCAATTGGGAAGACAGAGGGTCTTAGCTCATGTGGTAGTTTCTGGAAAGTGGAGCATCATAAACTATCACCCAATGTTTGAAACTGAGAAATGCTACTAAAGCTGTAGGATGCAGAAAGTAGGATTATTGGAAGGAGAAAACTATAATCCAAACTAAAATAAGAATAAATGAAGGCAAGGGTAGAGGTAGATAAAATTTTGCACATATTATCTAGGAATAGTCTCATTTTATTTAATTTTAGCAAAATATGCCACTTTAGCTAATTGGATGTCAGGATATAAATATTTGGGGTTTTCTCTTGTAATATTGACTAATTGATCAGTAAGTCTTTCTCAATCTTTTTTCTTTTACCTGAGAGGCAGATATGAAACAGAAAGCTCCCATCCACTGGTTCACTCCCTCACTTGGCTGCAACAGCCAGCCTGAAAACTGGGAGCCAGGATCTCAATTCAGGTCACTCACAGGGACCACAGGGACCAAACTACTTGAGTGCCTTCATAAAATGCATACTAGCAGGAAGTTGGAAATGGGGATTATAACTGTGACCCAAACCCAGGCATCCCAAGGGACCCATGACTACAAAGCAAAGCACCTGTTCTGGATAAGTATTATTATTTTATTAGTAGTCTTTAGATATTAGTGAGTGCCCCAACATGATGGTTAAAAACAAACTCTAGCCAGTGCTTTGGCACAGCGGATTGACACCCTGGCCTAAAGCGCCGGTATCTCATATGGGCACCAGTTCTAGTCCCGGCTGCTCCTCTCTGATCCAACTCTCTGCTATGGCCTGGGAAAGCAGTAAAAGATGGCCCAAGTCCTTGGGCCCCTGCACCCACATGGGAGACCTGGAAGAAGCTCCTGGCTCCTGGTTTTGGATCTGCGCAGCTCTGGCCGTTGCGGCCATCTGGGGAGTGAACCATTGGATGGAAGACCTCTCTCTTTCTCTGCCTCTCCTCTCACTGTGTAACTCTGACTTTCAAATAAATGAATAGATCTTTAAAAAAAAAAAAAAAACTCTAGAAACAGGTTGCTTGGCTGAGAGAAGTATCCCATTCCCTATTATCAGTGCTACACTAGGTAAATTGTATAATTTGCCCATGCCTGTTTTCTTATCTGTAATAATGCAATGGATCTCACAAGGTTGTTTTGAAATTAAATGAACTAATTTGTGTAATCTGCATTCAACACATACAAATTTTTCAAAATATATTACCCATTTGTGCATTTTATTTTAATTAATGAAGTACTTTATTTTTGTAAATGAAATTTTTGAGTTATTAAATATAGCTTCAATGAAGGTAAACAAATTGTTGAAATCTATTTCTTTTTAAAGACTCTTTTGCTTACATTTTTAAACTTTGTTTTTCTGTCTTTATGGAAAAATGGCCATGATTTTGTCTTTTAAAAATAGGTCTTCATCAGAAACTACAATATGTCACTTACTAAAATATAATTGTTTATCAACTCTTTTGTGTTTAATTTTTGGTGTGTCTAACTATTGTGAGTGACCAAAATGGCAATAATTAGATAATATTGATCACTTACTGAACATCACTCTACCAAGCACATTATATACATTTTCTTATTTAATGTATAAAACAACCTTAATAAGTCAGTGGGATATTATAATTCTTTCTCTCTCTCTGTTTGAATGAGGACAGTGAAGCACAGAATGGTTAGGTAATTGTCCTAGAGTCACACAGTTAGCGAATAGCTTAGTGAGAACTCAAAAACCAGTTTTATTTGTTAACAAAGTCTGGATTCTTAATCTACTTGCTTTCATGTGAGAGCATATTCTAAGCTACATTTTAATTTGCAGAGATCTTTAAAAGATTAACTATATGTTAATAAAATCTTAAAAATACATCTTTTGTATTTTCTTAAAAATATCATCAGAGAACAAAGATACCTTATGTGAACAAAATTTATTTATAGAAATGGCATTAAATGAAATTTTTGGTTATTCCCCAGTAAGAATTACTCATTTTTGAGATAGTATTTTTCTTTCAGAACCATTAAAAAAAGAAAAGAAAGTGACAAACTATTCCCATTATCTTATAAAGTAAAACCTTGGTTCACAAAAATTTTCCAAATCAAAATGCTAAAAACATGATTTTCTTATTTTCACTTTTGTAGTGTTTTTCATTGCAACAAACCGTGAAATAACATCTGTGAACTTCGTTGTCACCCCCTGCACTCCTATGGATTTGTTTAGAATTGCTCTCTACCTCTCTCTCTAAGCATACCCTGATTAAAATGTTTTAATTAAAACTATGACTACTACAGAAAAATTATTGAGCAATTCTTCAGGATGAAAATGCTTAGTGTTGGAAGCCCAATTCCACTGTTCATGTTCATACTGAGCAATATTTTTTAAAAGGTTCACCTTTGTGTTGTGTAACACTGGATTTAGTCCCAACAGCTAGAAGGTATTGTTTTTAAAACAAGGCCAAGCAAGCAGAAAAGTTTGTACGATGATACAGATTTGATTAGCTCTTAAGCAAAACAAGTTCAGCCAGGTTGGTCTGTGCAGTTCTTCTAGAATGAATCCTGTAACTTTCTTCCAAGATATCCTTCTGAGAAAGAGTGGTTTTTGCTATTTTCTAAAACTGTAGAAGAGGTGATGTGTTCCCGTGGGTCATGGTGTCTGGCAGTGGGACAGAAGCCATGTTCTTCAGGATTGTCGTGCTGCTCATGCGAGATGAAAAGGAGTTGCGTTCACTAAGGAGCCAGTGGTACTGTTTCTTGGGAGGAACTGGACCCTGTTTCCTAACCGACAAAGTCTCCAGTCCGTGGAGAACACCGGTGCTCCCTTGTGAAAGGCTCTCCCCACGGCCGGCTACAGCCTTCCTTTCAGCAGCTGTTTGCAGTGCAGCAACTTGGAAGGACCATCTGGGGCTCAGCTGGAGAGTTAATTCATGTTGATACAGCTATTCGGGGAGCAGGCTTTAAGCCAGGTAGTCAGCAATATACCTACCAGTGGCCCTTTGAAAACTTGCTCTGTTTAGTCACAAAAAGCAGAAAAGTAGTTTGGTTTAGTGACACTCAAGCTTTAACGTGCACATAAATCACCTGGGCACCTTTCAGAAATGCAGGCTCTAATTTCGTGGGTCTGTGATGAAGGTCTGAGATTCAGAAGTTTTTAAAGTTTCTGGTGGATGTCAATGCCATTAGCCAATGGACCCAGCCTGGCATCTGTTTTCTTTCTTATCTTTTCCGGGCAAGACCACAAGTTTGTCACAAATGAAAACTCACCTTGATTTAAAGGAAACCATTTATAGATCGGACCTCTTTCACTAACAATTCAATTCAAATTCAACAAACATTTACTGAGAACAAAATTCTTTCTTGTAATTAAGCTCAATCTTCCACGAAACAGCTTACAGCCATTTTCTCTGGTTTTCAAGTAAGAACTTTCTATTCTTAATGTAATTGCTTTTGTCTTCTATGATAACAATCTTTGTTTAATTTGTAGTTCTTTTGAGTTGTGGAGGCCATGCTGGTGTGTAGTGAAGGGGAGAAATTTCATTTACATTAGATATTCTCTGGTACGTTCAGGAATTAGACAGTTGTGACACTGGGCTCTGCCCCACAAGCAGGCACAATTTTTACCAAACCCATGTTAGAGTAAGGCATGTGTGGTAACCATTCTTGTGAGGCAGAACTTCTTAACGTGGTGGGAGGAAGCAAGTGAGAATGACTTCATATTTGTCCAAACACTAGCCACGGACCCTTTCCCAGCCTCATCCCTCAACAAAGTCTGATGGACAATGGGTTTTTCCCAGTCTTTGTCCTTTCATAGTGATCCCTTGTTGGGACCTCTACCCACACAGGACACCATCATTTTGACCAATGTAAAGGGTGGAAGGATACTGCCAAAAGATACCCTCCAAAAGATACATTCATCCAGGACCTGTGAATGTGACATTGTTTGGTGGGGGGGAAGGAGGAGTCTTTGTAGATTAAATTAAGGGTCTCAGAATGAGATCATCCATATTATCTGCACAGAATCTAAATACAAAGACCAATATCCTCAAGAGAGACAGAAAAGGAGAGGACCCAAGGGGGAGGACCAGGGGAAGTTGGAGGCAGAGAGAGGAATGATGCGCACACAGAGTGGAGGCTGGAAGAGACAGAGGGTTTCTCCCCAAGTGCCTCTGGAGGGAGGGAGTGGGGCTGGTGCCCCTGCCATCATCGCTTCTGACTTTCAGCCTCCAGAGCTGAGAATCGCCTCTGCTGTTTTAAGTCACCCAGTTTGTGGAGATTTGTTATAGTAACCCAAGGAAACTAGTACAACCAGTAAGCTTTTAGCCACTCTGGAGACGGAGCTGTGATTGTTATTTTCTTTTAGCCAAGGGATAGTAGTTATATGATTGTAGCTCAGGAAGATTGAAAGTCACTTAGGAACCTAATGACTTTGTGTGTGAAACCAGAAAGGCCACTGAACCATGTTCGCTCGTTGCTTTCAACAATTCCAAATGCCAGAGGAGCAAGCCAAGTTCACCTACTGTCAAATGTGATGCTAAGAATTCTTCAAGAATGTAGTCTAGTAGAGAAACAGACACTAATAAAAGTAATTCAGAAACTATAAAATTAAAGTTCTGATAAGTGATCTGAAGGGAGGTTATACACTCTCACAAAGGCTAAAAGGTAGAGCAAAGAAAACTGGGATAGGAGTCAGAAAAGGCACCCCAGTAAAAGTGGCACCTGGGTTGGGTGTGGTAACTGAAGAAGGGTGAGAAAGTGCATTCCTACAGAGGAAACAATGGCTCCATGGCAGGGGAAAAGCTGCCACTTTCGAGGAATTTTTTGAAAGGAACCTATTGTGAGAGACTGAGGTAGAAAAGAAAGAGGGATAATGGTGTTACAGGAGGTTGGAAATAAGGGACAGCACATATTTCAAATTTGAGTGTGTTTCAAAGAGCAATCATTCCCCAGTGCTTCTCTAACTTCAGCAGATAAAACAATGATCCTGGAAGTTGATTTAGAGTGTGGTTCCCTGAAATATTCTGGTTCACTAAAGTGAAGGTAGGTCTAAGAACCTAAACATTAACAAATGTGTTGTCTAATTCTGAGACAAATGCTTGTTCCATGCTTAAAGGAACAAGGCTCAGCCTCTTGTGAGAGAGTAATTTAAAATTATGTCACATCAACGTACTATCTGTTAAATTCGTCTTTAAATGGCTTCGGTGCCTCAACTGCAATATAATGATGGCATTCAAGAGCTACAAGTTTTCAAAAATTTATTGTACACTTTTGTCATTCTTCCTCTGTGTTTCTCTTTCTTTTAATCAAGGGACTTAAAGATTCAAAGAATTCTCCAAGATTAGTTACAAAGTAAGCGGGAGCTGGAGAAAGAGAGTAGTCCTCTGGCATCCATTCCCTTGTGTTTTGTGTCTATGTTTTCCTTGCACCAAAGGCAACCATCTCCATCTTCTTTAGATGGTTATCTTACATCAACAATATTTGGCAGTGGGAGGAGTATGAGGATGCTGTAATCAGATTTGTAGTTTGGAGAGACCTCTTGGCTTCCTGCAAAGAGGGGTTCAGAGGTCAATAAGACTGAAAGTGAGGGGCTGGTGCTGTAGCACAGCAGGTTGAAGCCCCAGCTTGCAGAGTTGACATCCCATGTGGGCACCCGTTCAAATCCTAGCTGCTCCACTTCTGATCCAGCTCCCTGCTAATGTGCCTGGGAAAGCAGCAGAGGATGGACCACGTCCTCTGAGCCCCTCCACCCCACGTAGGGACCAGGAAGAAGCTCCTGGCTCCTGGCTTCGGATTAGCTCAGCTCCAGCTGTTTCAGCCATTTGAGGAGTGAACCAGAGAATGGAAGACCTCTCTCTCTCTCTCTCTCTCTACATATATATATAACTTTGTCTTTCAAATAAATAAAATTTAAAAAAAAAAACAGACTGAAAGTGAGAGAACTATCTTGCCAGCTGACATTTCCATTTAGGTGAGAGATGACCAGTAGGGAGAGAGTGATATTGAGATTTTCATCAGAAACCAGCAAGAATTAATGGTGAATGTCTTTAGGAAAAGGGAGGTGCTAATGATGACTCCTGGTTCCTGTGGAAGGTATCATGCTTGTAAAATCATATATATGTAATTTGTTCCCTTTATATAAATAAAGAAGAATAAATGTGTTTGGAGACATGTATGTTCTCAAAACAACAGCTCTTTTTATCTTGCATGCATGAAGCTTTGATCCGTCCCTCAAAAATGAGTGAATAAAACAAGGGAAGAGGAAGACAACTATTGTAGGACACAGGAGTTCTAGCACTGGGCAGAGGACCAGAGGGCCAGCTGGGCAAGGAGACCCAGGATGGCAGCTGTGCAGCAGCAGAAATCCCAAGCTACCCAGACCAGAGGGGATCAGAAGTTCCCAAAGAGACATCTCCAACAAAATGAGACTGGAAAGACCCTTAGGCAGCAGGGAGAGTGTGGTAGAATTTATAATAAATACATAGAAAATGAAGCAAAGTAATGATAAGTCAGTAATCAGCTCCAGGGAAAGCTGTGCAGGAATGCTTGTGTAACTTTAAAGTACAATATGACTACAGGGAGAATGGGAAGGGGGTGGAAGGTTGCATATGTGAAGGAGTGGTGGGCAGAAAGTTAACAAATGATGATCGCAAGTGAACAATCAACAGAAATCAAGAATACTATTTCACAAAACTGTTGATGTAAGAAACAACTAAAGCAGGTGAAAATGGTTGCCTTTGACTCAATGAAAGCACAGAGGGAAATAGATACCAGGGACCACTCTCTCTCTCCTTCTCTCACTTTGTAACTAATCTTTAAAATTCTTTGAATCTTTAAGTCCCTGGATTAAAAAGAAGAAATGGGTAGAAGTAAATGAAAATGAAAAAAAGTGTGCATTGAATCTTTGAAAACTAGTAGTTCTTGAATGCCATCATTATATTGCAGCTGAAGCACAGAAGCCATTTAAAGATGAATTTAGCAGGTCATGTGCTCATGTGATGTCACCTTAAATCTCTCCATGTTGAGATGCTGAGCATTGTTCATCTAAGTGTGGAACAGGCACTTGTCTCAGAATTTGATGAGCATTTGTTAATGTTTAGGTATCTGGACCCTACCTCCACTGTAGTGAATCAGACAGAGGAGCCACACCTTTAAGCAACTTTCTGGATCATTGTTTTGTCTGCTAAAGTGTGATACACACCAGACAATGATTCTTAGTCCAGTGGTCTTTTCCAAGTGACTGAAGAGCAGTTTTAAGTTTTAAGACCAACTCCCCACTCTGCTGCCAGAAACAGCTGTCCTAATTCAGTAAGTCAGAGTTGATTCCCAATGTGAATATCTGCTCTGCAATAGTTTGCCAGATGTTTCTAATGCTTATCCCAACCCAGAGTTTAAAGTATAGTATCATTCTGTCAAAGTCTATATGCTTCAGTTTTGAAAAGTTGTAATTAAAAAAATAATTACTGAAATACTCTTTCTCATTTGTAGTAATACGAACTTGTGTTTGAGCCTTATAATGAAGCATTTAGTATTTGGATTATGGTATAATAAAAATATTCTCCATGGTATTCAAAGATCTGAAATTACCCTACCAAAAATGAGACTTAGGACAAAAACACTAAATAACTGAAATTCTCAAAACATACGACATTCTATCATCTTTAAGATCCATGCTTCTAATCTGAAGTGAAATAGCCCACAAAAATACCCAGTTGACAAACACTAATGAATGATTAAGAGATCTTCTATTAAGCTGAGAATGCACTTTAAGTAGCAGAGGCTCAATAGCTAGAAAACACTCACACTCCACCGAGGCATCAAACCCACAAGAGAAAGCCATATGGAGCCCTTTTCATCCACCAGCTTATCCCAGAGGATCACTTGGAGTTCTAATATGTTGTGAGAAGAAGACAGGAGACAAATCCCATCAGGTAGGATCAGCTTACATTATTCAAAGCTTAATATTTATAATAAATTCATAGGGTCCTGAGATTATTGACTTTTGAGGAATAAGATTTTCATAATTCAAGGAGTCAAGCAGGTTTTCTGCATTAAATGTAGCCTTACAAGTGGTTTTACATGAGAAGTTAAAAAGTACCAATTAACAGAGGCAGTAAAAGCAGACACATCCACATTCTCATACGCCTGGAAGGAGCCACCATTTATTAATATTTTAAGGTTGAAAGCACCATCTTTATTATTAAGCCAAAACAAAATTTTCATACTCAATAAAGAAAAATAACATACTTTTCTACATGTATTATGTTTTGTATAGTTAGGCAATTTATCAAAAAACTCCTATTTTTAATCTCTTCTCCTGTCCCCATAGTAGGACCTCTAGGTAGTCAATATCCATTAACTGTATACCCAAAGTTTCTCTAGGCCTCTTCAGTCTTGGTATTAAACGTGTCACAAAAAAGTCCCTGTGGAGGGATCAGCATTATGGTGCACCCGTTAAGCTACCACGTGCATTGCCAGCATCTCACAGGGGCTCTGATTCAAGTCCCAGATGCTCCACTTCTGATCCAGCTCCCTGCCAATGCACTGGGAAAGTCAGAATATGTCCCAGGTGCTTGGGCCCCTGTCACCCACATGGGACACAAAGATGAAGCTCCTGGCTCCTGGCATAGGACTGGCCCAGCCCCAGCCTTTGTGGTCATTTGAGGAGTGAACTAGCAGATGGAAGATCACTCATATCCCTCTCTCTCTCTCCATATGTGTGTGTGTGTGTGTGTGCGCGCGCATGTGTGTGTCCCCTCTCTCTGGAACTCTGCCTTTCAAATAAATAAATATTTTTTTTTAAAAAAGTCACTATGGAAATTTAAAGTATTCTGTCATTCTAGGGCAACCCTGAGCTCCTGTGGAAGCCTGTATGTGCCAAGCTGTGCTCTCTTCCACTGGACTTTGTGGTCATAGGTTTGTTCTTCCCTGTTCCATCAGAGCGTCAGAATGGTAAGGACATGAGCATCTTCCTGTGTGACTCCCTGTCACACCAGGTATCTTGGAGAATTCTAAAAAAATGCCTAAGCATTCTGAAGTGATGTGAAAACAACCTCAACTTGTGCTTTGTCGGTGGAAAGCTGCTCTCAAGATCCTACTTCCGGCAGGTGCCGCGGTTCACTAGGCTAATCCTCCACCTGTGGCGCCAGCACCCCGGGTTCTAGTCCTGGTTGGGGCGCTGGATTCTGTCCCGGTTGCTCCTCTTCCAGGCCAGCTCTCTGCTGTGGCCCGGGAGTGCAGTGGAGGATGGCCCAAGTGCTTGGGCCCTGCATCCGCATGAGAGACCAGGAGAAGCACCTGGCTCCTGGCTTCGGATTGGTGCAGTGCCGGCCGCAGTGGCCATTAGGGGAGTGAACCAATGGAAGGAAGACCTTTCTCTCTGTCTCTCACTGTCTATAACTCTCTCTCTTTCTCTCTCTCACTGTCTAACTTAGCCTGGCCAAAAAAAAAAATCCTACTTCCTCTACCAGCTGCCCACCAACACTCACCCCAAATCTCCCTCAAGGCCACTGTGGCTTCAAATGCCTCTGGAATTCTGTCTCTCTTTGTGAGGGAGGCAAAGTTTTATTCACTAACAGGCACAGAACAGCCACTTGGAGGAATTACCCTCAAAATAAACAATGTATATATAAATTCAACTTGCATTGAAGCAAATGTGCAGAGAGGCACCAAGATGGTGGAATAGGAAGGGAGCTTACTGCTCTAGTCTAGGGGAAGATAGTTTTTAAAAAAATAAAAAGTGTGGAGAGAGTGCAATACCAGGGAATAATTAGGGAGAAAATGGCAGAATAAACTCCGTGCAAATTAGAAGGCACTGTGGATCTATGTGGAAGGTGTGGATGCACACAACTCAGGATCCCAAAGCTGACAGCCTCAGCACTGCCTTTGGAGAGTGAAGTGAGGTCAGACTGCAACAGTCCAAGCTACTGGTGACAAAGCTGTGGGAAAAGCCTGGTATGAGTCCAGCTTGGAGCCCTGTGGGGGACAGTATACCTGCCAACCTAGAGGGGAAAAACTGGGGCACGTTTCTCTCTACCCAACCACCAGACAAAGTGTCCTGTAACTAGTTGGCAGTGAGTGGGCACCATTTTGGACATACATGACAGCTGTGCCAGCCTGTGTCCACGTGCCCAACAATCAGCTAAGAGGAGACAGCTGAGTCTGGCTGGGAGGATTGATACGGGGCTGGGTGCTCATGAATGTGGGAGCCTTGTGTGTCACACTGTCAATACACTGTGGCTGCGTGTGAGGGCACAGGGTATGGCTGGGTTTTTGGGCAGTCACTGTGGGTGGCTTTACATGCTTGGGGCTCCCTGATTCCCTGGTGAGGATCATTGCTGCAGAATCTCTATTCACATCAAGGACTGCACCGATCCTCTGTGTGGTTCTTGTGACAGTACAGATGAAAAATGTACACTGGAGCTAGCACCTGGACATTGGTACTCTTGGAGGAGAAGAGGTGAGACTATGCCAACCCAGTTGAACAAACCTCCCCTCTGATTAAAAAAAAAAGAAAAGAAGATTTACCATGCCAAATTTGGAAGTCACCTTGGGCACTCCCCTCAACATGGAGCACTGAACAGAACTCCCTGTCCACACTCAGGGTATTCACTGACAAAACTGACACTCCACTAATCCACAGAGGCATAGTCCAAAGATAAAAGCCATCACAGGGGAAAAAATATAAAGCAACAAGTATCTTCAAAAATACCTAAAAATAAGTGTAGAAATTCAAGAAACAAGAATAAAGAAGACAACATGATGCCCCTAAAGGAAAAAAAAAATCTCAATACTAGAATGTGAAAACGAAGATTGAAGAAATGCCAGAAACAAAATTTAAAAATTTGATCGTAGGATTACTTAGAAGTGATCAGAAGCAAAGCCATGAACTAAATAAATTTGTACATGACATGAAAGAATGTTTTTCTCATGAAGTTGAGACTTTAAACAGAAATCAGAATGAAATGTTGGAAATGAAGAATTCAATAGATGCAATAGAAAAGGCAGTGGAAAGCCTTAACAACAGAATAAGAGAGGCAGAAGAAAGAATATGCAAGGTATAAGACAAATCTGGAAATTTTATAATCAGACCCCCACCCCCAAAAAAGAAAAAAATAAGAAAACTAAAACACAGGGGCTGGCACTGTGGTGCAGAGGGTTAAAGCCCCGGCCTGTAGTGCATCCCATATGGTTGCTGGTTCAAGTTCTCACTGCTCCACTTCCAATCCAGCTCTCTGCTATGGCTTGGGAAGCCAGTAGAAGATGCCCCAAGTCCTTTGGCCCCTGGAAGAAACTCCTGGCTTCTGACTTCAGATCATCTCAGCTCTGGCCATTGTGGTCATTTGGGGAGTGAACCAGCAGATGGAAGACCTCTCCCTCTGTCTTTACCTCTCTTTGAAACTTTTTCAAATAAATAAAATAAATCTTAAAATAACAACAATAAAAAAAACAAACAAAAAAACAGTGTTGGAGATCTATGAGATCGTATCAAACGACACAACATACAGGCCTTAGGAATTCTTGAAGGCATGGAAAGAGAATGGAATAGAAGGCCTACTTAGTAAAATAATTACAGAAAACTTTCCTAATTTGGAGAAAGAAAGGGATTTCCAAATACAGGAAGCACATAGAACTCCTAATAGACATGATCAGAAAAGATCCTGACCACAACACATTGTATTAAAACTCTTCACAGTAAAACATAAGGAAAATATTCTAAAATGTGCACGAGAGAAATGCCAGATTACTTTCAGAGTATCTCCAATTAGACTCACAGGTGGCTTCTCATCAGAAACCCTACAAGCGAGGAGAGAATGGTGAGATATATTTCAAGTCTTTAGAGAAAAAAACTGTCAACCCAGAATACTGTACCCTGAAAAGCTCTCATTTATGAATGAAGGTGAAATAAGACTTTCCATAGCAGCAGTTGAAAGAATTTGTCACTACTCATCCAGCCTTACACAAAATGCTTAAGGATGTGCTACACACAGAATCACAGAAGCATGGTCATCACTATGAAAGAAGGTAAAGGCAGAAAATTTCCCTGTAAAAGTACAAAGGAAATCCAAAGTAAACAATAGAAATATTTATGGAAAAATGGCAGTGCCGAGTTGTTACTTATCAATTCATTTTGAATGCAAATGGCCTAATTTCTTCAATTAAAAGATACGGACTGGCTGAATGAAAAAAAAAAAAAAACAACCCAGCAATTTGCTGCCTACAAGAAACACATTTCACCAACAAAAATACATGCAGGCTGAAAGTGAAAGGTTGGGAAAAGATATTCTATGCTAACAGAAACCAAAAAAGAGTTGTAGCCATCCTAATACAAGGCAAAATAGACTTTAACATAAAAACTATATTACACTAAAACAACTATGTAGTAATTAAAGGATCACTTCAACAGGATGATGTGACTATAATAAATGTATACACACCTAATTAGAGGGCATCTGGCTATTTAAAAGCAATGGTAATGAATCTAAAGGGAGACATAGACTCCCATACAATAGTAATGGGAACTTCAATACTCCACTTTCAGGAATGGACAGACCAACCAGACAGAAAATCAGCAAGGAAACAACAGTTAATTGACACTATAGACCCAACGGACCTAAACGTTATCTACAGAACTTTTCATCCTACAGTTGCAGAATACACATTCTTCTCACCAGTACATGGAAGTTTCTTTAGGATAGACCACAGGCCATACCATAAAACAGTCCCAGCAAATTCAAAAAAAGCAAAATCATACCATGCATCATCTCTGACTACAATGGAATGAAGCTAGGAATCAACAACTCAATAATCTCGAGAACATATGCAAACATGTGGAGACTGAACAACATGCTCCTGAATGAACAGTGGATCATAGAAGAAATCAAAAGAGAAATCAAAAAACTGTTGAGGAACAGTTGAAATTTTTACTTAGAATAGTTAATCTTCTATGTATAAAGTTAGTGAAAATAGATCTTAATAAAAAATAAGAATGGGAACAGGAAATGGAAGAGGCAGAAGGGTGGGAGGTTGGGGATGGTGGTAATAATCACTATCACTATGTTCCTAAATTTGTATTTACGAAATGCATGAAGTTTGTATACCTTAAATAAAAGGTTTCTGGGGTAAAAAAAACTTACAGGAAAGTTTATTTAATAGAGGATATGTCTTGAATATCAAGAAAAGAAAATTTTGTCTGTCGAAATACTTTTCAAAATATCTATACAGAAAATGATTTTCATAAAATATTTTATACATGAGTTAAATAATTGAATACATGTGTTTTTCATATTCTCATAGCTTTACAAGATTTGTCAAAAATGCTTGTACACAAAGGAAATGTGTACAAAATGCCATCAGTACCCATAAGATGGGGTGATTTTTTCTGGAAGTGAAGGAAATGCTTTCAATTAAGATACCTTTTCTGTTAGGGTTTGGATGATGGATGGAAGCATCAAAAGAGAAAGGGACCTGGGGTGGGTGAATAGGAGTTCTTGGCAGTGGACATAGTATGTGTAAAGGTATACAGGGCATACTGAGATACCAAGATATTTTCCAAAACCAGTTCAGATTTCCCTGCAGGTAGTTATTTTGTGACCACTTGGAAGACAATGAAGTGTGAAAGTTAGAAACAGGAAACAGTCCAAAGAAGCATTATTGAGCTAGTTACATCGTGGACATTAGGGCTTAGTCTTCTGGGAACCCTGAGAGGTGCATATATTTACTGTACACCTGAATTGCCCTCAATGGTTAAAAGTTTTCCCATGGGTGTTTACTCAATTGAACTTGTTGTTTTAAGCTTGTGTAAAATGACTGAGCAGGTTCCTGACACTGTCTTAAGAGCTATTGGCAGAGAAGTCCCAAGTGGGAATTGAAAGGTATATTATTGTGGAGTGGATGCAAGATGCTGTCAGGGAATGTCTTGGTGCCACTGGATGCTGCAATAAAGGCTGAAGTCAAATGTTAGAACTAAAAGATAAGAGACTGAGTAGAACATGAGTCAATATATAAGATATAAGTTGCTTGATATTGCTTACTTATATATTGTATTACATAGAGATATAATACAATATATATATTGTATTACATGTTGTATAGAGAAAACATCTTAAAAGGTTGTGGCTTTATTGTGAAGGAAAAAACGCTTCATAAAAATGTTGTGCTTGATCCTATAGTCATTGAAGAACAAAGTTTTTAAGATAAAGAGTAACTCAATTATATTTGTGATTTAATGGAATAATTTTTGTGTCTTTACTTTCCAAAGGTACTGAAATTCATGGCAAGCACCGTCTTCATTATACTATGAACAAGGTGAAATTGTTTCCCAGGCCTTACAACCTGTGCAGAAAGTGGGTTCCATAAGCTGACTGGAGTCCTTGGACTAGAATGGATGATCAGAGAAGTCTTTTGATGAAAACTGGCATCAATCTAATGTTAAAGGGTGAGTGGAAACTGTAAGAAAGGAAGAGGAAGAATGGACCTCAAAAGAGGGACTGGCAAACCAGAAGGAATACAGGGAAATAAGCCAGTTTAATCCATGGAAGGAAGGGAGTTCAGTGAGACTGGCAATAGCAGTTTGTGAGTTTGGGATGCTGAGAAATACCTAGAGACATAGAGGAGAGATTGCTTGTTCAGCAACTGAGAAGACACAGAATAGCAACAGTCAAGAATCACGGAACCAAATGAATGAAAATGTGAATCATCCTTGTTTGTCAGCAAACATATATTAACTTACGCTGACATCCAGTCCACACTCCCCAAGCCATACTCTGAACAAATTTATTTCTGGCAGCTAGAACAGAGCCAGTTTTCCCAGTTTAGCACCCCTTGTTGGACACTTACATAGCCACATCAGAACCACTGGTGTGAGCTCTTCTGTCTATGGCTGGAATCTCATTGTACACATGGATCATGGCATTAGACCCTTGAAAATGGTGCTGATATTTTTATAATAATAACAACAGAAATAATAACAATAGTAATAATCACTTCTATCTGTCACTCTTATTTTACTCTGTTTTCATTCCATCCAACAATCAGGCATTACTTGGCTTGTTTCATATTTGTTTCACACTTTATCATCTTTGCCACATATCTATGAATAGAATATCTGCACTCCTCTCACAGTGACTCTGAGTGTTGTGCGTACTCCCATCTTTTTGGAGAGAAAAGTGAATATGATACATAACTCTGAGACAGGAAATGGCTGCCGGCTATGTTTTGGAAAAATTAGAGGTGAACAAGACATCATATGGAATAAAAGATTTTTGCTCTCTGTCTCCTGTAGAGCAAACACAATGCTTCAGGAATGTAAGAAATGTATGTTATACCGAATTGGAGGTCATCCTCTTACTTGTCAGAACATGGCTTCTCTTCCTAAGTTCCAAAACTTTAGAGGCCTGTGAAATACTTGGACAGGTTCCAAAGAGGAGCAATGAAAGTGATAAAAGATTTGAAGGCTAATACCTTTGAGAGAAGGCTAAAAGAACAAGAATTATTTCTCCTCTAAATGAGAAGTCAGAGATAATTTAACAATCTTCAAGTATATGAAAAGTTTTATGTGTATCATGATGGTGTTCAATCCAGGGAACTCTGAGCAATAAGGCCGGGGTACAGCCGAACTCTGGCAGGGGTGTAGTGTGTGGGCATTGGGTATTTCGCTACAGAAACCCCCTCCTCTGAAGCCCAGAAGACTGGATATTACCTAGCAGCAAGGTGTCATGTACTGTCGGCATGAACACTGGGGTAAAATAAATGACTTCTAAGAATCTCTAAATTCAGTAGTTTTCAGGTTTTTAAAAGGTCTTCCATTTGAGGAGACTCTGAGGGCAAATAAATTATTGGCCAAGACTTTATTCTTATAGTTTCTTAAAATAGTAGCACATCCTAATCACTACTAGTAATATCTGCAAACTGAATTCCAGAAGCTCCAATCATATTACCAGTTCAGAAATCTTTGTCACCCATACAAACTTCCAAAAATATTTTTCTTCCTATGTTTTTAAAAGCAGCTCTATTCTTCTTATCTCCCTACAATTCAATGAAACACTATTATACTGCACTGCCACAGCCTTCAATTCCCACAAATGAGGATGCTAAATATACAGCCTAATACTACAGTTGAAATAAACATTCTTCCATTTCAGGAGCAAAATCTATGCATAGAGACACCTGCATATTTTTGGAAGTATAGTAAGTCATGATTTTATGACAGACAGCAACATAGCATTCAATTTACAATCTTTTTAGAAAGGTGCATGATAGCAGAAGCTAGGACAATACAATAAAATACTATGTCTGCAATAAAAAGTCAGACTTCACTCTCCTGAAATGGGCTCATGCAGATCACTATATCTCTGTTTACGGGGAATTTTAAGATACTCACAAAACAAAACTGCCAAGCATGAAAGAATAATTCCTTTAACAGCTGTTCAGTAAGGTCAAAAACACAGAAACTACTGAAGGTTACAAAAGTATAGCTAGAACTCCTGGGAGTTTAGCTCTACTGCAACGGAGATTTCAAAATCTTCTTGTTGTATCCCCTTTGATGCTAGAATGCTTATCATTGGATACTAGATTTTAGGAGTTTGAGACCAATTCTGTCATTTGACTCACCCCCCTCAGGCCATCTCGACTTGAGGAGGCAGAGTGCATATACAAAAGGATAGATGTTTCTGATTCTTAGTTCAAAAAGAGAACTCGGCTTAGTTTAAAAAAAGAAACAAACATGGATCAATAGGAACAATCTGACACCAATATCCCAATTTCTTCCCAGACACCAGCAATAGGAAAGTTATTGTGCACAATCTTGAAAACCACTGTCCAAATGCACTATTGACAACCAGGCTGGACATAATAAGAAATTAAATGAAGCTGAATGAATACCCACACTGAGGACTACACATCAAAACTACATTTGGTGAAATGTAACTAAAGGAAGAAAAGAGCACACATCAAAATGTCATCATATGAAACATTGCTATTTTTGTGATCCATGGCTCAAAACTGAAATATAAACTCAGCCAAAGCCGTATTTGCTTCCTCTTTGCTGCTTAATTCGAATAGATTTCTTTCTGCTTTTTTCTTTGTATAGCACTTCCTGTTTTATTTTTATTCTTATTAATTTTTTATCTTACTTATACAACTTTTGTGATATAGTGGGGATTAAGTATGATTTTGAAATTGAAGTCATTTCAGGAAACAGCCAATAGAATTTTTTTTCAAATCTGCTTAGGAGTATGGAATGAATAAAATAGAAGTTAACATAAAGCAACATACCATCGCTTCTTGGCCTTTTGGCTAAGATCAAGTGTAGTATCTGTTCTTATCAGATTAATGAAGCAACATACTGTGACCATGAGCATATGGTCAAGGTGATCCATTGAGTTCCTTATTTGTTAACCTCATCTGATCTTAAATTTCATAGATTCTGCATTGCACGTTCCACAGTTGCATTACCTTAATATTCCAAAAGCCTCAATGACTTCATGCTGTTAATACCACATTTGATTGCATTTGTTATTTATTTATTTATTTATTTTTTGACAGGCAGAGTGGACAGTGAGAGAGAGAGACAGAGAGAAAGGTCTTCCTTTGCCATTGGTTCACCCTCCAATGGCGGCCGTGGTCAGTGCGCTGCTGCCGGCGCACCGTACGGATCCGAAGGCAGGAGCCAGGTGCTTCTCCTGGTCTCCCATGGGGTGCAGGGCCCAAGCACCTGGGCCATCCTCCACTGCACTCCCTGGCCACAGCAGAGAGCTGGCCTGGAAGAGGGGCAACCGGGACAGAATCCGGCGCCCCGACCGGGACTAGAACCCGGTGTGCCGGCGCTGCTAGGCGGAGGATTAGCCTAGTGAGCCACGGCGCCGGCCTGCATTTGTTATTTAAAAGATTAAAGCTGTGCTTGGACTGTGAAAATTACTTCTCATTTGTACAAATGTAACAAAGCACAATGCTTTATAGGTCATAGTCATAATTTGTAATTTTCTTTTGTTATAGTGTACTAATGGCAAAACAAAGCAAGAATTGATTGAAATCAGTCAAATTTTGAGATTTAAAGAAATCCCTCAAATGTAACAATCTAGAAAATTTTGTTATAAAATGTCCTTTTAGAATTAAAAAAAAAAGCTCCTTACTATAAAGGTGAAGGATCTAAAAGAGTGTCACTTCGACAAATTTCTCAACCTTAAGAAACTGAAGATTCAATTATTATCCTTATTTTAAGGATAGAAAATTCAGGAATCTAAAATACGGTCCAATTATTCCAAACTTATGACAGTACCAAGCCTCAGCAGAGGTACTTCTGAGTTAAGCTCATGAAATTTGCCTATTTACATTCAAACATACACAATATACATAGAAAACTGTCGATGTACCAGTGTGACATTTCAGAAACCTGCTTTGGCAAAGGAGAAGAAAGCGTCCCTTGCTCTTGCCTTGCAAACCGGCCCCCTCCCCACTGAAACACTGTGATGGAGAGAATCTGACTTTCTAGAGTAGTCCTCAATGGCCTATTCCAAAAGAATGATTGTGGTAGTTATAGTTCCAATCATATCTATAATGACAGTTCTGAAAGAAATCTCATTTAGAGGTCTACTTTGGGGCACAAGGACATACTTCTCTTAGTAAAAAGGATTAATTATTTTTACACTAATTCCACTCTTGCTCTAGAGCAGAAGGCTAAAAGGTGAGAATCTCAAGGATCCACTGGGAGAAGTTCCCAGTTTCTTTAGTCTTTCTTAGATGATCTGCTTAGATTGACTGTCTACTACTCCCATTCTTTCCTTTTTCAAGTTCCAAGGAATGCATTTCTCTTCCCATTTCCATGAAAGTAAATTTATTCTTAACCTTCAACCAGAATTACTTACAATTTCTTTCTTCTTATAATCTCTGAAACACGTTTCTTTGAACTTTTTAAAAAATGTGTGAACAAGTGTTTTCTAGCCCTCCAGCCTTTTAAAAGGTTATTCTTTATTTAGTATTCAATTAAAGTCCTCAAATATCCATTCAACCTATGTAGTAGGATGCCTGGAGCTCACCCTGAAAGATGTCTGACTATTTCCAATTGCCTAATTCCCCTGGTCCCTACCCACTGCTATTTCACACTCTGATGAAGACTTGATGTCCTTTTCCTACAAACTTTGTCAACTCCTCCTTAACCCTCCTCTTCTATCCACAGCACATTGATAAATAAGACAAAAATTACTAAAACTGGAGAAAGCCAAAGGCAATGATTGCACATTGAAAATCACAGGTCTTAAAACATCCTGTAATATCTGTATGTGTTAATTTCCTAGAGGAGGTATTGTCTAACAGTTCTAGTAGATAGAAGTCCCAAACCATCTCTTCCTCTCTCTCTCTCTCTCTCTCGCTCTCGCTCTCGCTCTCGCTCTCTCGCTCGCTCTCTCTCAGAATCTTCCCTTGCCTCTCCCTAGGGTTGTATTCCCTAATCATCAACCCTTGTCATTCCTTGGCTTATAGATGCAATAATTGAATCTCGCTTCTGTTGTCGCATGGTCTATCCTGAGCGTGTGTCTCTACATGGTGTTCTCTTCTTTGTGTCTAGATCTCAAATTTCCTCTTATAAGGGTACGAGTCATTGGATCAAGAGCCAAACCAGTTCAGTATTACTTCATATTAATTTAGTTGATAACCCTATTTCCAAATAAGGCCCCATTCTGATGTGCTAAGGGTTAGTGCTCTAGTTTATGTTTTAGGGGGACACAAGTCAGTCACTAACACTGACACAGGAAGTTTCTCCCTGTCTATAATTTGTCTGATGCAACCACACTATTTTTGGGGCCACCCCTAATCTCTTACTGTCTAAACAAACTCCCTCTCTAAGAGTTTATAAGCCCTGGCCCTGGCTCTCTTCATCTCTGTCTGGTCTGCTAGATCCCAAGATTTCATTCATAAGGCAAATGGCTGTGCATGTGTTATTGTTGCAATTAAAGACTTCCTTTTTTTAAACTATACTTTGTATTTGTGTATTTTGTGCTTTCTTGTGAGTGTTTGGGTTTTGTCTAATGAATTGGATAATTTGCTATTTTTTCCATATGAAGCTCATTTTAAGAAGTACTTTATAAAATAACTGCATTAGTCATTTTTGTCACTGTAGTGAAACATTTTGGGCAGACTAACTTCATGAAGGAAAGAGGTTCATTAAGGCTCACCATTTTGAAGGTTTGTAGTTCAAGGTCAAACAGATCCCATTTCAGTCTCTGGTGACAGTGTTCTTGTTGGCAGAGGCCCACTTCATATAGGGCATCACATGGCAAGAGACAGGAAGCATGTGTATGTGTCTATATTTATGTAGTATTTCATAAAACCACCAGAATTTAACCATGGGGACTATACCCTAATGAATCAATCCAATTCAATCACCTCTCAAAGGCTCCAATGTCAAACACCATAATTGGATTAAGTATCTACTGTGTTAGTATCAATAACACAAAATATTGAGAACTAAACCCTTGAGTTTTTGGGGGGACAAATATTGAAACCTAGCATTCTGCCAATGATCTTCTAAAACCCATGACCTTTTCACATAAACTGTACAATCATTATATTCCAAATAATTCCAAAGTCTTAATTCAAGTCAGCATTAATTCAAAAGACCCAAATCTCATCTCAGACTCTATGCAAACTCTTTCAGCTGTGAAATGTAAAACCTAAAGCAAGGGGCTGCTATTGTGGCATAGCGGGACAAGCTGCCACCTGTAGTCTTGGCATCCCATATGGATGCTGGTTTGAGTCCTGGCTACTCCACATCTGATCCAGCTCCCGGATAATGTGCCTGGGAGAGCATTAGAAGATGGCACAAGTGCTTGGGCTCTTGCATCCACATGGAAGACCCAGAGGAGGCTCCTGGCTCCTGGCTTCCACCTAGTCCAGCCACGGCCTTTACTGCCATTTGGTGAGTAAACCAGTAGATGAAGATCTCTTTCTCTGTTTTTCCTTCTCTCTCTGTAACTATTCCTATTCCTTTCAAATAAATAAAATAAATGTGTATAACAAATATGTATAACAAATAAATAAAAGTGTCAAACAAATAAATGAATCTTAAAAAAAAAAAAACACTAAATCAAGCTACATACTTCCAAGATAAAATGGTTGGGCAGGAATCGGGTATACATTCCCATAAAAGGGGGGGGAGGCTATGAGTAATTCTCCCCGAAGACTGAAACTCAGGGCAAACGTTGTCATAAACCTCCAAGTCTAACATTCGACAACTGTTGCTTTCCAAGTCTGGAGTGGCATGTTGATGTTTCTCTGCCTTCCTGGGGTCTCTGCATCGAGATTCACTCTCACACTCTCACTAGGCATTGCTCCATCAGGGTTCCATGCAGGTGTTCCGACCCTGCGGCCTGTTGCATGATTGCCCAGGCTTTCCTCTGCCTTCTGCACAGCTGAGAAAGCAGAACTACGTGGGTGCTGCCAAAGTCTACTGCCAGCATGGACCTGCTTGAACCACGGCTGTAGCAGTGGAATGCCTGTCTGGCTGAGCAGGGAAACAAATCCTGAAGAAGTCTTGGACAAACCCACAGAAAGTGTTCCTGGGTATCACGGAAGAATTCTTCCTTTCCAGGCCTCTGGGCCTGTGGTGGGAGGGGCAGATTGGAAGACTTCTGGGATGCCTTCAAGGACTTTTCCACTGCATTACCCTATCCTGAACATTCTTTTACTTTGCTCCTTCTCTGGCCAAACTGTGAATTTTACAAATCTGTTCACCCTGATCCTTTTTTTCCCTCCTAATTTGTTCTATAAAACTGACTTAAAATAGCCAGTAACACCAATCCTAAATCCCAAATGAGTTGCCTTTTTTTTTTTTTTTTTTTTTTGACAGGCAGAGTGGACAGTGAGAGAGAGAGACAGAGAGAAAGGTCTTCCTTTGCCGTTGGTTCACCCTCCAATGGCGGCCGTGGTCAGTGCGCTGCTGCCGGCGCACCGTACGGATCCGAAGGCAGGAGCCAGGTGCTTCTCCTGGTCTCCCATGGGGTGCAGGGCCCAAGCACTTGGGCCATCCTCCACTGCACTCCTGGGCCACAGCAGAGAACTGGCCTGGAAGAGGGGCAACCAGGACAGAATCCGGCGCCCCATGGGACTAGAACCCGGTGTGCCGGCGCCACAAGGTGGAGGATTAGCCTATTGAGCCGCGGTGCCGGCGAGTTGCTGCTTTGATATCTCTGTCAAATATACTTGTCCGTCATCATCATCAAGTTCAACCTTCCACAAAGTCTCAGATCATGGAACACCATAAAACCAGATTTCTTGCCACAGTGTGACAAGGGTGATCTTTGGTCTGATTCCCAATATAACCCTCATTTCCACCTGAACCTCATCAGCATGGCCTTTCCTGTCCACATGGCTATCAGCATTCTGGTCTTCTGAGCCTTCACGGCTCCACTTACAGCATTCTTGGTTTTCTCTACCCTACTCCTACACATTCTGCCCAACTCTTTGCATTAACCAATTCCAAAGCCTCTTCCACATCTTCAGGTATATTAATTATATGGTAACAACTTTCTATATCTGTCATTTTTTCCATTATCATGTAATACTTGAGGCAGTCTAGCTTTATAAAGGCAAAAGGTTTATTTGGGGTCATGGTTCTGAAGGTTCACAGTCCAAGATCTGGTTGGTTCCATTGGTTTTGCTGCTGGGGATGGTGTTCCTGCTGGCAGCAACCTGAAGTGACACTGAACAGCACATGACAAGAGACAGAAGTTCATGGGGTTTATTTGTATGCAGTCTCTTATAAAGTCACCACGGTTTAGTTACGGGAGCTCAACCCTAATGATGCAGTTGAATTCATTCCCCTCTCAAAAGCCCCACTTCCAAGCTGTATTAAGTTTCTACTCTGTTAATACAAGATTTTGAGGCCCAAATCCATGAGTTTAGAGGGACAAATATTCAAACTGTAGCAATATCCTTTATCCACTACTTCTTCAAGCAGAATCTATTACTACTTATTATGAGCAATAGCTATTTAGAAAATTTTATTTCCCCCTTCTTTTTTCCACTATGCTATCAGATTTTGGCTTATAATTACTTTTTATTGTTGTCCTTTATCCCTTAATATATACCTATGCTCCTATTATTTGATTTATTAGCCTTAAAGTCTTTATTTACTAGGTTACAAGAGATGAGACATTCAGTGTACTTAAACTACCTTGCCATTCTCTCCTTTCTCCCTCCAATTTTGATTAATTATATCTACATCAATAGTGTTTATAACTCTAACAATCTGTTTCATAATTATAGCTCCCATATATTTTAGAGACCTAGTCCTATATTTAAACACATTCACAAATAACTACCAGGAGTTTTACATTCGTTTCTTCATTCTTTTTTAGCATCTTCAGTTTATAATTATTTCCAGAATACTTTATTAAATTATTATTATTATTTTCTGAACTAACTTTTTGTTCTCTCTGTTCTCTTCCTGAGGGACACTAATTATGAATGCATTGTATTCTCCTTGTCAGTGTTTTCTTATTTCTCCAGTCGCTTTTAACTCCCAGTTCATTTACATTTTATCAAATCTTGAAATTCGTGCCCCATGCTGTGGCTTCAGCAATGTCTATTCTCTTTTCTACTGCTTCTAATAAGAACTTCATTTCTGATTGGTTTCTTCTATTTTTTCACTTGGCTCTGCCAGTTTGTTTTTCATTTAGCTCTGGTATGCTGGTATTCCCCCTTCCCGCTGCCTTTTCTCTGCTTTGAGTTCCTGACTTATTAAGATGGTTTGCTTCACCAGGGAGTTTTAAATATTTATGTCCCATGGTTTAACATGATTTTCCTATGTTCCCTGACAAGTGACCCCTTCCCCTGTATCCTATTTACCCACAAACGCAAATTCTGGGTAAAAGAAAGTTAATATAAAAATTTGGGGCTGTTATTGTATTTTTCTGAACCTAATTTGATGAACGAGAATTTGTTTCGAAATCATCTATTATGCAGCATTTGCAAACATCTGACTTCTTACAACTATTAAATAAGAACGTTAGATCATTTGTGTAGTAAATGTTGCAGTAAGTGATCATATTTATATAGACTTATATCTGCAACAACTTCTGACACCAATCAAGAAATTTAGATATTTATTGCCTTAAAATTAACTTGAAATGAAAAAAATAATGCAAACATTCACAAAATGCTTTTCCCCACTGATTTGCAGTTTTGGACAAAAAGTTAAGGGAAGAAAACTTACTATATTCAATTAAAACTGCATTTTCTGGGTGTTCCTGAATTTAGTACAAATAAAATCTGTGCAATAGAAACTCACCTAGTTAAACTTTGCAGACGCATGAAGAGTTAAGGTAAAAGCAATGTAAATATAATACTTCTTTTCACATGTTCTAACTTTTCTCTCCCTTTTACTGATGTTGCAAGTGGTGGGTGGGTCAATATCTTTTAGCTTCTGAAAACCACTTTGTTTGCAAGCAGAGGGAAGAGTGGTTTGGCTACTGCAATTGTTTTGTTGCTTGGCACAGAGCTTTAATTATTCTGTGATACATCACAAGATATAATAAATCACACAGTAACCACATTGTTCTTCACCTAGGGTCCTTTTCTTTCTGCCCTTGATTCTGCTTAAGATTGAGGTTTCCAGTATCTCCATGAATCTCTTGTCTGCCCTTTGTGAGTGGATGCTAATTATTGTAAATATATGCTTCATAATTTCTGACAATGAATCCAGAGAATATAAGAGTGGTCAGACACATATATTAATTATTTTTCTTTTTTAAAAATATTTATTTATTTGAAAGTCATAATCACAGAGAGAGAGGGAGAGACAGAGAGAGAGAGAGAAAGGGAGAGAGAGAGGGGGGAGAGAGATTGTGGCATAATGCAGATGAGATGAGAATTCTCTTGTTTTTCTTCTTAACCTCAAAAGCTTGCCACTGTATCATACTGGTTCACTCCCAGATGGCCGCAACAACTGAGATCGTGCCAAACCAAAGCCAGGATATTTTCTGAGTCTCCCATGTGGGTGGCAGGAGCTCAACATTTGGGCCATCTTCTGCTGCTTTTCCTATGTAGTTAAAAGGGAGCTGGACAGGAAGTGGAGCAGTTAGGACACCCACTAGCACCCACACAGGATGCCAGCATTGCAACCAGTGGCTCTATCTGCTATGCCACAACTCTGGGCTCCAGACACATATTTAAAGTAAAAGAACAATTTTTTGTTGGTAATTATAAAACAAAGAATGAACAAATATGACCTATTATCCATGTTTCATGTATTTTTTTAACTTTTATTTAATAAATAAAGTCCTGTTGTTGACTTAACAATTGACACTCTTGTTTATGGCATCAGTAATCACCCTAGGCTCGTGTCATCAGTTGCCAAGGCTATAGAAGCCTTTTGAGTTCACCGACTCTGATCATATTTAGACAAGGTCATAGTCAAAGTGGAAGTTCTCTCCTCCCTTCAGAGAAAGGTACCTCCTTCTTTGATGGCCCATTCTTTCCACTGGGATCGCACTCGCAGAGATCTTTCATTTAGTTGTTGTTGTTGTATTTTTTTTTTTCCCCAGAGTGTCTTTGCTTTCCATGCCTGAAATACTCTCATGGGCTTTTTAGCCAGATCCACATGCCTTAAGGGCTGATTCTGAGGCCAGAGTGCTGTTTAGGATATCTGGCATTCTATGAGTCTGCTGTGTATCCCACTTCCCATGTTGGATCGTTCTCTCCTTTTTGATTCTATAAGTTAGTATTTTCAGACACTAGTCTTATTTATGTGATCCCTTTGACTCTTAACCTTATCATTATGATCAATTGTGAACTGAAACTGATCACTTTGATTAGTGAGATGGCATTGGTACATGCCACCTTGATGGGATTGAATTGGAATCCCCTGGCACATTTCTAACTCCACTATTTGGGGCAAGTCCGATTGAGCATGTCCCAAACTGTACATCTCCTCCCTCTCTTATTCCCACTCTTATATTTAACAAGGATCACTTTTCAGTTAAATTTCAACACCTAAGCATAATTGTGTGTTAATTACAGAGTTCAACCAATAGTATTAAGTAGAACAAAAAAAAATACTAAAAGGGATAAAGTATTAATTTGTTCATCAACAGTCAGGACAAGGGCTGATCAAGTCACTGTTTCTCATAGTGTCCATTTCACTTCAACAGGTTTCCTTTTTGGTGCTCGGTTAGTTGTCACTGATCAGGGAGAACATATGATATTTGTATCTTTTTGGAAGTGGTAGCAGGGGCAAAGTTAATACTGAAGATCTTTCTCCTGTTTTAAGTTGTCTTATTTATTTGAAAGGTAGAATTACAGAGAGGGAAAGACAGAGCGACAGAGAGAGAGATCTTCTTTCTGCCGTTTCATTCTTCAAATTGTCCTAACAGCTGGTGCTGGAACAAGTCAAAGCCAGGATTGAGGAGCTTCTTCCTGTATGGATGACAGGGGCCCAGGGACTGCCTTGCAGGTACATTGGCAGGGAGCTGGATCAGAAATGGAGCAGCCAGTACTCAAACAAGCATCCATATAGGATGCTGGGCCTGTAGGAGGTGGCTTAACCTGCTCCACCACAGCGCTGGCCCCGCAGATCTTTTTGACTTGTCCTTTGGTGCCAAATATAAATTAGATATGACATTAGTTTTAGATACCAAAAGAAAGTGACTATACTTAATTTTAACAATAAAATGTCAATTCAACAGTTAAACATTAAAACCACTGAGCAGTAGCATTCATCATGTTTTTATTAAGCATTTACTCTGTACAAAACAATTCTTCATTGCTGTGGGCTGTGGGAATATAAACAAATGGACACCTATCTTTGGGGAATTTTTAAAACATTTCTGAAGATGACAGAATAATTAAGAGAAACAGAAACAAAGCTGGAAATAAAAGATTCCACAAACATTAAATGATTTGATTCTAAGTCAAATAAGTTCAGAAGAACTACAAGTCAGAGTCTGGAAAGTATGAATGTGGTTGAGATTAATTAGGCTTTGAAAGAGATAAATTGGAATAATATAAACAAGGAGAAGTGATTTTTGGAAAGAAAGAAAATCTGAACAGATTTGGAGGTAGAAATGTTGTGGAAAGTTAGCTGGTAGGAGAAGATGACTCATGTGAGTGAGTTGTGAGAAATAAACTTAGAAAGAAGACTAGAATTGGTCTCAGAGCCTTGGTGCAGATGAGGATGTCAGAGAGTTATTTATCCTAATATTTACCTCTTGCCCAAGATCATACTTTTAAACATTGAATTGGGTGAATACTTACTTTCAATTCTTGTGATTTTTATAGAATCAGTGTACTCATTTTCCCTTCAGTTACGAATAGAATTCTGTAGAATATTTCACGTTAGTCGAAATGGCCTCATTATTGTTATAGTGAAAAAGACAGCCTACCAATGTCAAAGGCTAAATACAACAAAAGTGTGTTTTTCATTCAGAGCAGACTTGGCAATGCGAGTTGATTGGAGACTGCTACACATGATCACTCAGAGATCAAGGCAGATGGAGGCAACCTCACTGCTCAGCTGTATTGTCTGGATCGTTTGATGTTCTAGTTGATTTAGAAAGGAAGATGCAACTGTGGAATCACATACAACCAACTTATGCATTGGCACATCACTTTCTAATATTCTAATGATCAGATCACATGATCCACCACCCTACAAAGGGATACAAAACATTGTTGAACAGATTTAGAGAATTTTACTCTCTACCACAGCTTTTGATAGAAGAAATACATCAGTTAGAAAATACATCATAAAAACTTCCCCTGCCTACTTTTTCTTAATATACTTTCCTACTTCAATACTGAATTTCAAACTTCATATTCTAGCCTTTTAATAATTGTGTGGATATCTTCCCTGATCCATCTGCCATTGATCCCTATTGTATCTGTAGATGGAAATCAAAATTTAATTTAGTTCCTTAAGAAATATAAGAAAAAAATCAATATACTCATTTGTATTATCTGTATTTGCATTGGCCATTTCATACTGTCTATAGCCAGAGACTTCTGCCAAGTGCTTTCTACTGCTTTTCTCATTGCACTTTGAACTCTCCTGCTTTATTCTACTTTTAAGATTTTTCTCCAATTCTTTTATCTTCTATGCTGATCCCATTACACCCTGTAAAAAATGTGTCATTTTACTTTAAATATAGGTCAAAGACATCATCTACTACACTACATATATGTACAATCTTCATATAATCTTCACACATTAGTCAAAAATAAAGATGTTCTTTCTTCAAAATCTTCAGGCTTTCTCACCATCTCCAAAAGACTTCTGCAGATTTTCGCAACCAAAATTAATGCCACCCTTTCCAAACTACCATATTTTCATGGCATACTTTATATTTGTATCACTATAAATCACAGAACTTTGTACTCCAGTTGCTGGCAATGTCTGGAGATAATTTAGGTTGCCCAAAGTCCAGGGTTTGGGACTTTGCTCACATCGTTTGTGTAGAATACTGCTCTTCAAAGCACAGGACATCCCCTATGTCCAAGAATTATCCAGCCCAAAATGTGAATAGTGGCAAGGTTGAGAAACCATTTATGCCCTGCAGGGTATGAATGCCACAGTGTGAATCGTACTTCCATCTTCCCTTCCCACACTGTCTGCCATAATGCTCTGTAGACATTAATGCACTGCTTGGTTAGTAATGAACAGCACTCAGAAATGTCTAAGAGTTGCCAAACAGCATTGTTAAGAGGAAGAAAGGAGACACTGAATTTAATAATATCTGTGGTTGAGTCTTCTGATGTTTGTCCATGGTTTCCACCTTTTCGGGGTTATGAGAGCACTATACTTCCCCTTGTTCTGCACAGTTGAGTACTACTGTTGCTTGTGGGCATCGTGTCCTAGATAGAAGTGACTTCAGTCATCTCTGGGATATAGTATTTAATGACTGATGTGAAACCTTCCATTTTCCTACTCTTCCTGACCTAAATCAGTCTGCATCCATAGTGAATGCCTGGCAAACATGGGAATGATACATAATGTGAGCAGGAGTTCAGAGCTTAACCAAAAGGTGACTTGCTGGTTCTTCAGTGCTATATGTGCATGAATATTTTCTTAAGCCCAATGCTAAATTCTGATCACTGTTATAATGTTAGCTTATCTCAGCATGCTTTCTATTGTGACTTCAAAATTATTATTGCACTCTATATACTTCTTTGGGCATTAACCTACCATTCTCTACATGTGCCTGTTTCTTGGATTCATTTTGCTAATAACAGAACAAAATTTTTACATCAGTAATTTTACATCAGTAATTACATCAGTAATTCACATAAAAAGCATTTATTTATTTAAAAGGCAGAACAACAGAGAGAGAGGGAGAGGAGGAGGTAGAGAGGAAGAGAGAAAGAGTAATATCTTCCATTTACCATTCCACTCCCCTAAATGGCTGCAATAACTAGGACTGAGTCAGACTAAAGCCAGGAACCAGAAACTCCATCCAGGTCTCCCACATGGGCAATAGGGGCCCATGTAATTGGGTCATCATCCACTGCCGTCCCAGGAGTATTATTCAGGAAGCTAGATCAGAAGTGAAGCAATTGATTCATGGGTGAGCATTCTGATGTGAAATGCTGGTTTCACAAGTGGGTGGCTTAACCCATTGCACCACCTTGGCAACTGCTGAAAGCTTTATTAATCAATTGTTATTCTGCTTTTGGATTTTTGCTTTATGGCTATCATGGGTAGGGCTATAATACTATTGACTTTAGCTTTCCTAGCAACTTTGTTTGCAATCTATCTATGTTTTCAATTGTGCTGTATTTATTTCAATCTGTAATATGAATCTAATTCCATTTGTTTCTGTTGGTTTATAAAATAGATTCTTTTAGCATTAAAACACTCATGGGACACAGAAGTACTATAAAGTTACAGGAATAACACTGGATTGGGGGGCTAAGATAGCTTTGTACCTAAATACTGAAAACCTGGTGGTGGGGGTGTATTTAGCTTAGTGCATAACATGCCACTCGTTCAGATAACTGGATCCAACATCAGAGCACTGGACTCAGTTCCCAGTTTTTTTTTTTTTTTTTTTTTTTTTTGTCAGGCAGAGAGGACAGTGAGAGAGAGACAGAGAGAAAGGTCTTCCTTTTCCATTGGTTCACCCTCCAATGGCCACCGCAGCTGGTGCGCTGCAGCTGGCGCACTGAGCTGATCTGATGGCAGGAGCAAGGTACTTCTCCTGGTCTCCCAAGGGGTGCAGGGCCCAAGCACTTGGGCCATCCTCCACTGCACTCCCTGGCCACAGCAGAGAGCTGGCCTGAAAGAGGGGCAACCGGGACAGAATCTGGCGCCCCACCGGGACTAGAACCCCGGTGTGCCGGCGCCGCAAGGCGGAGGATTAGCCTAGTGAGCCGCGGCGCTGGCTCCCAGTTCTGACTATGGATCTTGAATGCAGCTTCCTGTTAATGGCTCCTGCTACCCAAGGCCTGGATTGTGTTCCAGCTTGTGGTTTTGGCCCTTGCCCAGCCCTGGCCACTGGGGACACTTGGAGGATGAGCCAACACATGAGAGCGCGCACTCTCTCCCTCTCTGCCTCTCAAATAAATAAATAAATGATTTTTTAAAAGATGGAAAACCTGGGTCCCAGCACAACTCTGGAGTTTATTGCTGTGAGAAGGGTGAAGTCTCCATGCGCACTTTGTCAATGCTTACGCACGCTGCAAAGAGAAGTTGCTGTGACTGAGCTCACCAGTCTTTGGCTCTGTTTTTCTTGTCAATGAACGGCATGATCGTGGAAGTAAGTTGAATTCTTCGTTTTCAGTTTCTTTCCTCAGATACCGGTTTGTATAATATTGGCTTTTGTGTGTGTTTTTTTTTTTTCTGGGAATTAACAACCCAGGTTTCTGTACATACTCTCTTGAAATCAAAATGTGAATTATTTCCTCATTTTTCACATTAATCAAGTATTCTAAAGAGAAGCCATTTATACACACACTTTCCACTTTCCCTATTTTTATGACAAACACGGTATATGATCCACTGGTGTTCTTGATAAATGTTGAAATAACTATTTACCATAGATTTAAATCATGAATAAAAAATGATTCATTTGTAGCTTAAGTTTAGTGCTATTAGATACTAATAGTTATAATGACCTTTGGCTAGGCAGTGTTTCATGGGGAATTATATTCATTATTTTATTTAATTTCACAAGGGTATAGGGTAGGTGAAAATAATGATAAGGTGAAAATGAAGATAATATCACTTTTTAGATTGGGATATATGGCCCCTTTATTCATTTTAAATTTCCCAAAGCATTTGTGATCACTCTGTGGAATCAGTGTACAAACTATAATCTGAAAGAAATTGGTGGTATTTTTACAGTATGTGAACACAACCATCTGATTTATAGTTCAATCTGTTAATGCACTCTGTTATTAGGCCACCTGGCAGTTTTATGCATTGTGAATTTAAAGAGGAGCTCAATGTAACATAAGCTTTACAAGCTGGGGAAATATTATTGAAATGAAACATGAATGAGGACCATTTAAACAATAAAATAATGTGTATAGACTATATATTTTTTAGTTTTAGCTAATACGTGCCTTAGGTATAAATTCTGAAATAAGTTGAGGCTCTTATGAGACTATAAAAAAGAAATTCAAAATAAACTTATTATTGTACCATTGTTAATCATGTAGTATTCGTGTGCTTATTGAGAAGCAGAAATACAGCCACAAATTACTTCTGAAAAATTAAGATCGCATATCACTACATTTTCTTTTAGTACTCACAGAAGTGTACTTGGGGAAATGCTGTCAGAATGAAAAACCAGAATTGGGAGATGAAAGAAAAAACTGTAACTTATTGACCACCTCTTTTATGACTCTCAGTTTTATTATCATTTAAGGAATTTGATCCACCATTGTTCAAGTACAAAATAAGACCTGTACAAAGATAATCCTGGAAAATATGTCATTGAGATTAAGCAGTGGCATAACAGTGAATCTGCAGTAAGCTTGATAAAAGTATGCCCACTGTAGTGGGAGGGTGTTCATCCTATATTATTTCTAGGTATAACTATTAGTAGCTCATGTTCTCTATGAAAAGTATGTTAAGTAAGTTACACTGTTCACAATGAGCCACAAAATTTGGCCCTCAGTCTATTCAATTTTATAGCACTATTGCAGTACCCCTTAATTAAATGTATGAATTAGACATTATAAAATAGAGTTTGGGGGCTGGCATTGTGGCACAGTAAATTAATCCTCTGCATGTGGCGCCAGCATTCCATATGGGCTTCAGTTCTAGTCCTGGCTGCTCCTCTTCTGATCCAGCTCTCTGCTGTGGCCTGAGAGAGCAGTAGAAGATGGCTCCAGTCCTTAAGGCCCTGCACGGGGGCCACCCACAGGGGAACCCGAAGGAAGCTCCAGGCTCCTGGCTTCAGATCCGCTCAGCTCTGGTTGCTGCAGCCATTTGGGGAGTGTCTCTCTGTCTCTCCCTCTCACTGTCTGTAACTCTACCTCTCAAATAAATAAATTTTAAAAAAATAGGGTTTTTATATGTTACAATTAAACTGCATTATCTGTATCAGGCTTTTAAGTGGATGTTAGTATGAGATTCATATTTACAGCATTTATGTTTATATAAGTATAATTTCTAAGCATATTTACCAGCATATTGGAATGGGTGCTGGGCACAGTGCTTAAGTCACTGCTTGGGATGTTCATATCTCATGATGAAGTGGCAGCTTTGAGTCTCAGCTACTCCACCTCGAATCCAACTTCCTGCCAGTGCAAACCCTGGGAGGCAGCAGATGATGGCTGTGGTGCGTGGGTTCTTGCAACCCACATGGAAGATTGACTTCCAGGCCCTTGACTTTGGCTTGGCCCAGCCTGGCTCTTTTACACTTTTGGAGCACTAACAGTAGGTAAATTTCTCTCACTGTTTCTCTGACTCTCTGCTTTTCAATAAATAAAAATTTATATTTGCTTTGAAGTACATAAAATAGCTTAAGGGAAATATTATTTTTGTTTAAGCAAACATTTTCTCATATTTATGTTTAATTCAGTAATTTATTTTAGTTTAGTTACATGAAAGAGTGAGACACAGACAGACACAAACATACACACACGTACACAGCACACAGATCTCCAACCCCTTTGTGTTTACAAATTTCTCTACTTGCAAGTAGGCAGACCTTGCAGTGAGCACGATGATTCATGTCTGTTCTTTGGTTCCTTTACCAAACTCAGAATTGCTAATGTTTATGGGTTTCCTATATTGTAAGTAAAGTGTTCTAAAGTTTCACAGCTTTGATTCCGAAATATTTTATACTCGATCTCAGTCAAAAGGCCAAGAAGTGATCCTGAAATATTTGGAGCTTCAGTGATGAGCATCACTGCCTGGGAAAAAAATCAATCTCCAAATGAGAGTTCTAGTGTTTCTGCTTTTGAAAGGTGGGCTTGTGATAATCAGGGATCAAAAATGAAATGTGAATCTTTAAAAAAAAAAAAAAAACTCCCTGCTAATGCACCTGAGAAAGCAGCAAAGGATGACCCAATGTATGTGGGTCCCTGTTACCAATGTGGAAAACCCGGATGTAATTGCTGGCTCTTGGCTTCAGTTTCATCCTGTCCAGCCCAGGATGTGGCAGGCACTTGGGGAGTGAAGCAGCAGATGGAAGATCTCTCTCTCTTCCTGTATCTCCCCCCTCTCTCATTCTGCCTTTCAAGTAAAATAAATAAATAAAGCTTTTAAAAACATTCATGTGTAGGGGCCAGCGCTGTGGCGTACCGGGTAAAGCTGCTGCCTGCAGTGCCAGTATCCCATATGGGCATTGGTTTGAGTCCCAGCTGCTCCACTTCCGATCCAGCTCTCTGCTATGGCCTGGGAAAACAGTAGAAGATGGTCCAAGGCCTTGGGCCCCTGCACTCATGTGGGAGAACCAGAGGAAGCTCCTGGCTCTTGGCTTCGGATCAGTGCAGCTCTGGACATTGCAGCCAACTGGGGAGTGAACCAGTGGATGGAAGACCTCTCTCTCTCTCTCTCTCTCTCTCTCTTCCTCTCTCTCTCTCCCCCTCTCTGCCTCTCTTTCTCTCTGTGTAACTCTGCTTTTCAAATAAATAATCTTTTTTAAAAAGGTTATTTTAAGGGATCAATGAAATAATATATATGCCCATAATAGTCATACTGAGGAGCTGAGCACTCAACCAGGTCTCCTGCGTAGGTAGCAGGGACTTAACTACTTGAGCCTTCACCTACTGCAATAGCAGGAGCTAGAACTGAGAGTGGAGCTGAGACTTGAATCCAGGAACTCCATTATGGCATGCAGATTCCACAGGCGACTTCTTAACCCCAATGCCAAATGCCTATTCCCATCTCCTCATTTTTAAAACAAGAGCATATGAAAAATTGATAAAAATGATGTAAGCTTTATAGTTTGAATTAAAAATCACTCCACAAATAATTATCAAAAACAATAGCTTTTCAAATGTAAGAGTTGAGACTACTTTCTATTGTCTTAGTATTTTTTAAATTATTATTGAGAGAAAAATAAATGAAATACACTTCTTTATACATTTGAAGCAAAAGCAATATTTGAAAAATTATAGTAACTGCTACATAGTTATGCTTTTAAGCTTAACACTTAATCATTAGATATTTGGATTCTAATCCTTGGCTCTGCTGTTCCTGCTTAATCTTCTAGTCTTAATATTTCAGGTTAGAAATTTTGATATGTTTGTCCAAACTTTTGGACAAAGAAAGCTATAAAAACAAATGATCAAACAACAAATTAAATTCCCCTAATATTAATCACAACCTATGCTTTGAATTAATTTTTGAAAGTTGGTATCTGAATACTTCCTATTTTGCCATTTACTGGGTTCCTGTGTATTTTATTTTATTTTATTTTTTTGCCTGTCTAATGTGCCCTGAAGACTTTTGGTTTGGGAACTTGAGGAGGTCACAGGATATGATAAAATTCATTTTACTGAAGTGTACTGGTTATGAAAATTGCTTGTTCCAGTGGACGATTTCACTACTTCATTTACAGTGTAAGTGCTCATTGTGTTTCCACTGGCTGGGATCTGACCCCTATATTTCTCATTTTCCTTCTGAAATGTGGGTCAGCAGTGTTGTCAGATTCCTTCTCTCCTGTAAAACATTTTATTTTTAAATATTTGACACGAGAGCCTTCTAAAAGAACAGGTTAAAAAAAAAGTCCTTCTGGATGGCATTTATGACTTGGAGAAGTATCATTGCCATTGACCTCACAACTCTTCTTAAATAGTCAGAGAAGGGCAACAAAATTGTCAATTAGGCTTCCAGGGAGCAGTGCGCAGCCCTTCTCAACTCGTGCTTGGCAGCATAATCATGCAGATCTTGCTTCTATATGAGAAGCCGTTCAAGCCTATAATAATGAGAGTTCAACAGATCTGAACTTCCTTTCTCAACAGCAGATTTAGAAGCTGTTGATTTGTTATACATTTATTAAAAGGTTTTGTAGCATTGAAATGTAGCATTTAAATGTTACCTCCATTATTCAACCAAATCCCCTGCTTCACAAATCAGAGATCAGACTTCCAGAAACCTTTAAGAACTCCATTCCTCCTTTCACAGACAAGGTGATTAAATTTTTAAATATATTTTTAAAGTTTCCCTTCTTTTTATTTTTGATGACACATTTTAGAATTTGCTACTCTGTAAATTCACCAATAAGGATGAGAAAAAAAAGAAATTCAACTATAAATATAATTTGGTCTTTATATTTTACTAACTACATTTTTTATGATTTTTATAAATACCAAATTGCTCTTCAGCTAGGGAAGAAAGTAGTAGAAGGAAAATATAAAAAAAGCAAAATTCAAAGTAGAAATACGTAAGCAATATGCCACAGTAGAAAGAAATAGTCAGAAAGATATGCCTCTCTTTTCTGCCAAGTTACCACCCTAAAAACTAGACTACAACATTTCAGCTAGAAGATGATATCATTTTAAATATTTTCCTTCATGGAGAAATTGTGCCGGGTCTTACCCAATAGTAATCTGACCCTTTTGTTTCATTTGTAAACGAACTTCTACCAGGTCTAGACCTGTTTCTCAGAGGGAAAGATAAAGGGAGATGGGACCAAGGCCAGCGGTGCTTGCTAGCTCTGCAAGAGAAGACTTATTTCCGCTTCATGGAAAGGAAGCCAGCTACAATAATCCTACCTCAAGACAAACAATAGAGGCCCAGTGTGGTAACTGCCAGAGAAGGAATGTGGAAATCCGAAGAATAATAATAGCTGGGCTGCATACTGCATTGGTCACATATATAGCTCCATTGAGTTCCAAGCCAGAACAGATCTTTGTTCTTTCAGTGTGATAAATGCACCCAAAGTCCGAACCATACGTTTTCATTAAAGTCTAGATTCCTTGATCAGTGAGTGTTACGATTGTATCACCGCAGTTGTTGAAAACTCCACCACAGTAGTTATGATCCACGATGGGTCCCTGCTCTATCTATCAGGGGTTAGTTGTTGAGATGGAACAAACCATGGAAAACACCTCAAAGAAAATTCATACCAGAAAACAGCTGCAGTTTTTTATCAAATATAGACCTATAGCCAAATTTAGCCTTCATGCTCCTGTTATTGAACTTGGTAATAGCTCAATAAATTCACAAAAACTGCATAAATTAAGAAAACAAAAGGCTTGGGTACCTCTTGAAAACATCTCATGAAATTCCTCAAAGAAATTGTGCAACAAATCTGCTATTTAGTACAAGCTCAGAGTGCACTCATTGAAATGAAATCATAAGCTTCAGTTTTTATCCATTCTAAAAATCTACTATGGTGATTCAGCTACATATTTCTTTTTTTTAAATATTTTGGTTTTTTTTGACAGGCAGAGTGGACACTGAGAGAGAGAGAGAGAGAGAGAGAGAGAGAAAGGTCTTTCTTTTGCCGTTGGTTCACCCCCCCCCCCCAATGGCCACTGCGGCCCGCACGCCGTGCCGATCTGAAGCCAGGAGCCAGGTGCTTCTCCTGGTCTCCCATGGGGTGCAGGGCCCAAGACCCTGGGCCATCCTCCACTGCACTCCCGGACCACAGCAGAGAGCTGGACTGGAAGAGGAGCAACCAGGACAGAATTTGGCGCCCCAACAGGGACTAGAATCCGGTGTGCCAGCGCCACAGGTGGAGGCTTAGCCTACTGAGCCGCAGGGCCGGCCTCAGCTACATATTTCTTTTTTTTTTTTTTTTTTTTTTTTTTTTTTTTTTTGACAGGCAGAGTGGACAGTGAGAGAGAGAGACAGAGAGAAAGGTCTTCCTTTGCCGTTGGATCACCCTCCAATGGCCGCCGCTGCAGCCGGCGCACTGTGCTGATCCGATGGCAGGAGCCAGGATCCAGGTGCTTTTCCTGGTCTCCCATGGGGTGCAGGGCCCAAGCACCTGGGCCATCCTCCACTGCACTCCCTGGCCATAGCAGAGAGCTGGCCTGGAAGAGGGGCAACCGGGACAGAATCCGGCGCCCCAACCGGGACACGAACCCGGTGTGCCGGCGCCGCAAGGTGGAGGATTAGCCTATTGAGCCACGGCGCCGGCCTCTCAGCTACATATTTCTAAAGACTTGAACTGCCTGCAAATATTTCAAAAACTTTGGCTTGCAATAATTCCTACCATCATAATACTATCACTTGTTTTTCATTTTCTCTACCCTTCCTTGGGATATGTGACTCGATGCAAAGAGTCTAGACTTTCCTCCCCACCATAAGCATATGGCCTTGGAAAAAGTGTCCATATAAATCCTTCATGTTCATTCCTTTATCAAGAAGTTTTCTTGAGGTTTAGGGACTCCCTGGGAAGTGTCTAGCTATATGAGGTAGAAATGTTGTCACCAATAATTCTGAGTTAGTGTATTTTTAACTTGTGTAAGTCTTTTAGCTGAGTCATGTGCCCTGGGGAAGAGAAAAGAAAATGAAAAACAAACAGCAGGATAATAATAGTGGCAATTCTTATAAACACTGGGTGGGGGAAGAATTTTGAGTTATCTAGAGGAAATACAGTGAAATGAACCCCTCATTCATCCATCCTTTAATATAATGTGTGTATAAATGTGATATTGGTCTTTCAGGTTGTAAATATTTTAACACATGCTCTTTGCATGGTGTATCAGACAACATATGAAAATGTACAAACGTCTGTCTTTCAGAAGCTCCCAGGCTACAGAAAAAAACTCTGGATACATTATAATTTTTACATCACTGTTGCCCAGCATTATGTTGGATGTTACCATGTATATTACTTCATTGATCACTTATAATGACTTTTTAAAAAGGCTTATTTATTTATTTTACTTGAAAGGCAGAATGAGAGAGGAGGGAGATACAGGAAGAGAGAGATCTTCCATCTGCTGCTTCACTCCCCAAGTGCCTGCCACATCCTGGGTTGGACAGGATGAAACTGAAGCCAAGAGCCAGCAGTTACATCAGGGTTTTCCACATTGGTAACAGGGACCCACATACATTGGGTCATCCTTTGCTGCTTTCTCAGGTGCATTAGCAGGGAGTTTTTTTTTAAAGATTCACATTTCATTTTTGATCCCTGATTATCACAAGCCCACCTTTCAAAAGCAGAAACACTAGAACTCTCATTTGGAGATTGATTTTTTTCCCAGGCAGTGATGCTCATCACTGAAGCTCCAAATATTTCAGGATCACTTCTTGGCCTTTTGACTGAGATCGAGTATAAAATATTTCAGAATCAAAGCTGTGAAACTTTAGAACACTTTACTTACAATATAGGAAACCCATAAACATTAGCAATTCTGAGTTTGGTAAAGGAACCAAAGAACAGACATGAATCATCATGCTCACTGCAAGGTCTGCCTACTTGCAAGTAGAGAAATTTGTAAACACAAAAGCAATATTCATTCTTCAACCCCTCTTGGTACTTTTTAAGAGATAGTATTCTTTTATGCATGTGACAGTTTCTCAACAAATGATTAATAAGAGGAAAATATATATTGGGAGAGTAGCAAATGCCGGTATCTTAACTGAAGGCAAACCTGCTAGATGAGGAGCGGAGCAGTTGAAAGTAAGCAGGTTGTACTTTTACAGCGCTCTTCTTTCTTGCTCAAACTTGTCTAGAACTGCTTGGTCTGGGAAAGCTTGTCTCAGATCACTACAGCACAGGCATTTTATCTTTCTTTATATAAAAATAGCAATCAAAAGCAAAGTTATTTTCTTATGAACTAGATTCAGAAGAATCATCTTGTGTTCCCTGTTGCCCAGATTCAGAAAGGTAGCTGCTTCCTAATTAGGTTGGCACATTTGCCTTTTAGGAAGCTGAAATGTTCTCAGCTATTGTAGAGTTGATTTGCCAGGGTACGTCTGAACTCTACAGGAGGACAAAAGAAGAGATATTTGTAGCGATTGCCAAGGATGCTAAATACTTGTGATTGGAAACCATCAGATTGTAGTAATGCGACATGACAACACTGCCCAGAAAGCAGACCAATGATTGAAAACAGAATCTGAACAAGCGAAGAGGCACAGGACACCCCAAGACTGCCCGAGGACTGGCAGAGAGCACCAGGTAGACGTGCTGTATCCAAAGTTACAGTTAGCTTCCCCAACATACCTCTAGGTTTGAATAACTTCCTTGAAAGAGAAATTCCTTGAAAGGCAGAGCAATGTTGCAGCATCATCAAAAGATTTTAGGGCACAGATTGTATGAAGCAACCTGTGCTAACCTGGATGACTTATGATGTCCCGCTGCAGAGAGTGTGACCAGACGTGGAAGAATGAAAGGTTTCCAAAAAGGATTCAGTTATCGTTTTCTGGGGGTGATTGGCCAGTCAATGTATGGGGCAGCCAGTTCTGAGGGCTGCTGGCTGGTGACGGCCTTGTTCAGACACACAGCTGGCAGAGAGCTATAAGGAAAGTACCCAACCCTGGACGCTGGACAGCTCAGAGTTCACTACCAACACATCATGGGCCACTGGGCAAGTCAGCCGCTGGTCTCTAGTTAGAACTATGTGAGGGAAGAAAGCTTGCTACTTTTTTATGCTGCTTCATAGGACAGAAAATAATAATCACTATCCAAATTCTGGATTGGATTTTAGTCAATTATGGATGGTTCTTACATTGAATTCAACCTGTAGAATTGACAGGGAGGGGCTGGTGTGAGGAGATGTTATTACTAACAATTGTAACTAACAATTCATTTTAGTGTAATTTAAAAATATTTTTCTTCAAATTCTGATCTTCAGATTATCTCTATTAATTGTTAAAACCAACTACTTTAAAATTGAATTAATCTGACATAATTTCTTAGCCAAACTCATGTTTCAATCACAATCACAATGTTATATAAGAAATTTAAATTATATGACTTCAAGTCTAATGAACATATTTTTCAATTAATATTTACAATATAATAAAAAGAATATTCACAGAAAAACATGTGAAAAACTGGAGGAAAGTGTCTAAATAATAACATCAAATATGTATATATGTTGATCCTCTTTTTTCTGTTAAATTCTATGCCCTCCAAACTTCACACAAAAGAAAGAAAGTGAATATTGAATCAGGGGAATTTTTAAATTATGTAAAATTTTTGCCTATAATAGTCTTGTGTGGGGAAAAGTATACTATTATAAAACATTTTTAAAAGGTTATTATGAGTATTATTCTCAGCAAACTTGTGTTATAGAAAAGTTAAAATCGTCATTCTGAGAAAGTAATTCCACCAGAAAGAGGATCTGCAATGTGATGCAAAAAAATGATATTGTATTGATATAGTAGGGCTCTGGACATTTCTGATACAGGAGGCAGGTGTCACAACTGCGAGGCCAAATGCCTGCCTCAAAAAAGACCAAGGATTTACTCTTTCTTGATACTCTCAGCACTTGGGACAGCCATGGCTGCCATGCATCTAGAAAGCAGTCTTCAGTGAAGTTCGTAGAAACTCAAGAAGTCCAAGAGTAGCAAGAGACTCAGGTTCAGGATAGGATAACGAAGACACGCCAGGTATAAAATTCAAAAAGTTCAAGAATAACTACAAGGGGGTTGAAGAATGAGTAAAGCCATTGCCTATGATGTCAGCATTCCGTATGTGTGCCGGTCCATGTCCCAGCTGCTCCACTTCCCATCCAGCTCCCCACTAATGGCCTGGAAAAAGCAGTGGAGGATGGCCCAACTGTTTGGACTCCTGCCATCCACGTAGGACATGGATGAAGATCCTGGCTCCTGGCTTTGCCTGACCCAGCCCCCGGCCATTGCAGCCATCTGGGGAATGAGCCAGTGGATGGAAAATCTGTTTCTATCTTTCCCTTTGTGTAACTCTGACTTTCAAATAAATAAATAAATCAAAAAAAAAAAAAAAGACTAAATACAAAAAGAGGCTTAGCCTTGGGTATTAGTTTAATAGACCTGAAGAAATTTCTTGAAGGCCCAAATGACTTTGACTTGACACTTGATAGATGCAATAGTGAGGGAGCACAAGTGAATAAATTAATAATAATAAATATTACTTCTTAATCAACATTCTCTCTTATTTACATACAAAATGTCCTACTTCCTGTGTTGGTTGAAGTGGCTACTGCTCTACCCATTTTTGTTTATGACATTTCGTGGGCTAGTATAATTCGTGGCTTGAATTTACTTACAGGCTCAAAAACTGTTGTGGCACTTCTGTTGCAAATGACTTTATAAAAGTCATTATAAATATTTGCGCAAATGCCACATAAATATATAAATAGAGCATTATAAATAGAGTTTATATTTAATAGAGTAATAATAGAGTTTATATAAATGGAATAATAATAGAGACTACTGGCAGGCGCCACAGCTCACTAGGCTAATCCTCCGCCAGCGGCGCCAGTACCCCGGGTTCTAGTCCTGACTGTGGTGCGCTTTCTGTCCCGGTTGCTCCTCTTCCAGTCTAGCTCTCTGCTGTGGCCCAGGAAGGCGGTGGAGGATGGCCCAAGTGCTTGGGCCCTGCACTCGCATGGGAGACCAGGAGGAAGCACCTGGCTCCTGGCTTCAGATCGGCATAGAGCGCCAGCCGTAGCAGCCATCTGGGGGGTGAACCAACGGAAGGAAGACCTTTCCCTCTGTCTCTCTCTCTCTCTCTCTCTCTCTCTCTGTTTAACTCTGCCTGTCAAAAAAAAATAATAGAGACTACTGTACATATCATCTCTTGCACCTAAGAAAAAGTCTAGTTTCTACCTTCCCAGAAGTTTAAACATAACATTTAAAATTATAAACTAAAGTTGCATTATCCAATTTTTTTCTAGTCTGCTCTTCTAACCAAATGGTAATACCTTTTAGTTTTAGAAATTAGAAGTGTTGACTGTTGCCTCCCAACCCTGAGAAATGTAATTTGGATGCCAGAGACCTAACAGAACCTCTGTTTAACCTTTCTAGTATGCTAAAAGGTAGCTCTCAAATTCTCTCTCCCAAGAGAGTCCCCAGACAGCTCAAACCCCTTTTGCAACCACTTCAGCTTCCTGATTCATAGCAAATGTAGAGTTTGTTAAAAGGCTCAGTTCAGTTTCTATTACTTTGCTGAATCTGTCCTAAGGCAAAATCTTTAACTATCTCCTCTGAGGTGGGGATTACTGTTCTTTCTTTACTCTTCCTAATACTCATTTCCATGTCTCCCTACCTATCATCAATAGAGGAAACTCAGAAGTTGTGACTACTGGAAAAGCAATTCTCATTATTGAACAAATGATTTGCTGCGTGCAATAGAATTTGCTCAGAGCTTTGAAGGGATTGTTCTTTCAGTCGAGTCACATTGTACTCAGAAGTTAGGATTCAAAAGCCATCACATAGAATAAATGTTACCCTGGAGTCTAAATTACCATTGATATTTCTTAACTCCATAAAATAGAACATTTTATAGTATGTGCTATTATACCTTGTGCAAGAATACTGCTGGGCACCAAATGGTGAAGTTGGTCACATTTGGGCTCCATGTTGAAATGAAAGCATAGACAGCTGAAATTGCTCAAAATCAGTGTTCTTAGAATGTGAGTTCCATCTTGATCTCAGGGAAATGACTTACAGCCGGTGACTCCTGCTTAGAGTTATATCTTCCTTTCTAAGCTACAGCAAGATGCAGTGGAAACTATGGCAAACCCAGAAACTTTCCTAGGAAAGGGAATACAACTCTGGGGTCAGAAGTTGTGCCAGTGAAATTGAACCCCACTATTCATTGACTCAACACCACTTCAGTGCCATTCTGATCTAATTTCTTTTTTGATGACAAAAACTCAGAATAATATTTCTGCAATGTTTACAGAGTTCACTGAAATCTCTCTAATTCAAATAAAAATATTTAATTAGGTATTTGAAGTGGCTGGTTTTTAAAAATCACTTTCCTGTAAAAAGTGAAAGATTCTTATTGTACCAATGAGCTATAAATATCCTGTCTTTTCATTCTCTAAATTATAATTTCCATTTGTTTAACATCTAATTTAGTTCTATAAATATCCAATACCATTTTGATATTTGCTCAAATGTGCCAAGTACTGACCTCTTTATCAAAATAGGTCTATGATCAAAACAGGGAAAAATAATACACTTAAATTCTGCATGTCTTCATTATTTGTCTTCTAAAGCTAACTAATCTTTAAATATTCTAAACCCTTCTAGAACTCTGTAGTTCTTGGTGGACTAGAAATCAAAACTCTTCAAACCATCTGCCTCAAATATGAGGGAGCTTCAAAAGAGTTATGTAAAAATAGAATGAAAAGGGCCACACTGTGGCGCAGCGGGTTAAAGCCCCGGCCTGAGGTGCTGACATCCCATATGGGTGTCGGTTGGAGTCCCTGCTGCTCTTCTTCCAATCCAGCTCTCTGTTATGACCTGGGATAGCAGTAGAAGATGACCCAAGTCCTTGGGCCCCTGCACCTGCATGGAAGACCTGGAAGAGACTCCTGGTTCCTGGCTTTGGATCGGCACAGCTCTGTTGCAGCCAACTGGGGAGTGCACCAGCGGATAGAAGACCTCTCTCTCTGTCTCGAACTCCCTCTGTAACTCTATTTTTCAAATAAATAAAATGCAAAATAAATTAATTAATTAATTAATTAAAAAATAGAATGAAAAGATAATGTCAATTTTCCATTAACTTTTTGAAGACCTCTTTCAGATTATAAAATGGTTGCTTCAAAGGTAATAAATGAAAATGATTTATTCTATAATTTCAAAGTATAATTTCATTATATTATTATGTAATTATGGTAATTAGGTAAGAATGATTTATTAACAATTTGTTTTTAGAAGTCAATTTAGAAATTTTAGCACACAACTACCTTCTTAAAATTATAAATATGGGGGGCTGGTATCGTGGTATAACCATGTTAAGTCACTGCCTGCAATACCAGCAAAGTATGGGTGCCAGTTCGCCAGGCTGCTCCCCTTCTGATCCAGCTCCCTGTTAATGTGCCTGGTAAAGCAGCATAAGATGGCTCAAGTACTTGGGCCCCTGCCACTTACATGGCTGCTGGCTTCATCCTGGCCCAGCCCCGACCAGTATGGCTATTTGGGGAATGAACCAGTGGTTGAAGATGTCTTTGTCTCTCCCTCTTTCTCTCTGTAACTCTGCCTTTCAAATAAATAAAATAAATCTTCAAGAAAAAGTATAAATATGAAACAAATTCATTGTAGAATCCTCCAACAACATAAATGACTACAAAGGAAAAGTATCTCATAGAAATGACCACGATTAGTATTCTTTTTAAAAAAAAAATTATTTATTTATTTATTTGAAAGTCAGGGTTACAGAGAAAGAGGGAGAAACAGAGAGAGATTTTCCATTCATTGGTATACCCCTCTGATGGCCACAATAGCCAGGGCTGGGCCAGGCCAAATCCAGGAGCCAAGAGGTTTGTCTGGGTCTCCCATACGGACAGCAGAGGCCCAAGTTCTTGAACCATCTTCCACTGCTTTTCCCAGGCTGTTGGCAGGCAGCTAGAGCAGAGGTAGAGCAGCTGCTTACCAGTGAACAATGGTTTGGATGCTCAAAGTGAGGTGTGAATTTTGCAATAAGATATGTTTATATTAGTTTTTAAATAAAATTATGTTCAATTTATGAGTCAACGCATTTAAGAGAATCTACAGGTTTTAGAAAATTTTCTAGATGTTTTCCTGAGTGATTTTGTCGAATTTATAGGTCTACTATGCTCAGTTTTATTAACAATTATCTTAACACTGAATTTAAGTAGTTAACTAGTTTTTGCCATATAATTAACATTTAACTGGAAGCAACTCAAAATTCCAAGGCACAGTTCAGATTTCAAAGTGTTTTTCTATGTAAATCATATTATTTAACATTTCCTGAAAAAGTGAGTGTGAAAGAATGAATAATAGTGTTATTTTTATTGACTCCTGACGACAACCCGAGTATGTATTTGTTTTATTTGCTTCAGTTTACAGATGATGACCCTGATATTGAGGGACATTACATGCCCTGCCCATAACCCAGCAATGATGAATGGTCCTTTGTGTTGCATAAAGATATCAAAACAGTTCTTGAGAATCAAAGTACCCATATTAGGTCATTATACAATTGTCTTACATCATTATCTCCAACAAACTAAGAAACCTGTGCATTGAAACCTGATAACCACCTTTAATTTCTTCTTCTGAGGGGATGTGATAGCCCTCTCTGATATGTCTTAGGGGATTGTTCATGCACAGACTGGATGTCTTCTTGAGCTTACTTGATTCTCATCCTTGACAAGTTAGGCGATGCTGGGATGTTTACATCTTGCATTAAAGCCCAATCTGTGTTCAGTTCTAATTCTTCATCTTTACATTTTTACTATGATTTTGTTTTGTGCTTTTCTGTACTTTTTCAGTGGCTGGGTACTTTCTGCTCCAGCAGCATTCCCCTGGGACCAGCAAACACTGGAGCAGCTTTTTCAAACCCTATTTACAAGGAAGACTTTCTTCCTACTTGGTGTCCAAATCTCAAATTGCAGGCAGCTGTAGGATTCTTTGTAATAACACAATTTAACATTCTCAAGGCCATAAGAACTCAACTATTATAACATCTAGCTCATACCAATTATTTTTATTTATTTCCCAGAAATAGAAATAAAATTAGAGACATTTTTTCCTAGTGTCTTAACTGAATTTCTTTTGTTGTTTCTATTATGGGGCATACACTGGATGCTTCTCTATTGTAGTATCCAACCTAAGGTATGCATTTGTCTCCCAGCAAGGCTAAGCTTCTCAAGACTCACTCACATTTATGTCCCCTAAAGAAAACCCAATGCCTGACACGGTGATCATGGAAAGCTTAATGAACATAGGAGTGAATTAATAAATTGAGAATGTCCTTTGAGCTACTAAATAATCAATTTCACTACAATGGTGCTTCACGTTGCTATTAAAGCAAATAAAATCTCATTTATCCTAACCATTTTTAGAATTGATTATCTCACACATTCTAGAAAATTAGTTCTTATAGTTAACATTATTCTACAGTAGAGTTTAATAGAAAATTATAAATATGAAAAGAGAAGGAAACCCAAGTCCATTTTAAAAGTCAGCAATATATGGTTAAAATAGGCATGGTTCCCTTCAGCAAGCTTTCCTGTTCTGATCATTTCAGTAAATAAATATTTAACAAGCAATAAAACTGATGTTTATATTTACATGACAGTCAATTTATGTTCTACAAAAGCTGAATTCCCCATCCCCAATAATACTTTATATTCCTTGACATTAGTCTACAACAAATGGCACAATTGTGCTTAAAAAAATGAAAGAAAGGAAAAACCCATAATAAAAACCATTCACTATGCCAAATATGTCATTACGTCTTTTTTTTCCTGTTCAGCTGCCAGATGTATTGCATTATATTATCAAATTGATAGATCTAGTGTTATTTCTACATTTACCATTTTACAACAACAAATAGAAATATAAGGAAGCTTTGGTAACAAATCTTGCTTAATATGTACATGAAGTAGACAGTTCGTCTAAAAGAAAAATATAACTGATGACAGATTTCATTTCAGTCTGCTAGTGCTTATTAAGATGTCTACAAACAAAAAGCCATATCTGGGTACATCTCCTTCTGCAAACAAAGGAAAGTTTTAATTGCTTTAATCAGCATTTGCATTGTCTTCGTGGTGACTTAGAAAAACAATTCAGGTCTAATCAGGAAATGTCTTCCAGAAGAGAATTCTTCAGCTTAGACTTTAAATGAACCTAATAACATATTTCCTATAATTCTTGAATAAAATTTAATAATGTAACACTGTGCTGATTCTATTTAAATTATTCCTAATCCATTAATAGAAAGACTGGTGCTGGTTTTTTTTTTTTTTTTTTGCCATGTCCTTATTAGGAATATCATTTCTAGATATAAAAATGGTTCCCATAAAATGAAAAAGCAGACTGAACAATCAACCCTTAGTGCCAGCCTAATAATTTGTTTTCATCAACAATATCTGAAGCATAAAGAAATCTTTGCCTCTCAGGTATTCTTTTCAATTCAGTTCCTCAAATATCCATTAGATCCCTAGCATGTGACAGACACAGTTATAAACAATATACTAAAGAGAATAAAATAATTTTACTACAGTTAAAGACATGTTCAGGCTGAGGTACTTGACTGGGAACGTTGTCAAAACTCTTGGTTGCAAATAGCAAGATGTAAAAATAAAAAGTCATGGGGCCGTAGTTGTAGCATAAGTTTTAGCTGCCATTTCTGATGCTAGCATCCAATATCTCAATTCTGGTTCTAATCCTAGTTGCTCCATTTACAACCCAGTGTCTGCTAATTAATGTTCCTGAGAAGAAAATGAATGATGGCCTAGGTACTTTGGCCCCTACCATCCACATGGGAGAAATGGATAGAGTTCCTGGCTCCTGACTTCAGCCTGACCCAGACCTGGCTGTTTCAGCCATTTGGAGAGTGGATCAGCAGATGGAAAAGATCTCTTTCTCACTCAGTGTTTCAAAGAAATAAGTAAATCTTTTTACAAACCTTGCATTTGATAGAAATGTCAAAGAATCTATAGTTTTAAAACTACAAATAAAAAGTCATGGAACCAGTGTTGTAGAAAGTTAAGCTGTCACTTAAAACACTGGCATTCTCTATCTGACTGCCAATTCCACTCCTGACTGCTCTGTTTCTGCTTCCAACCTAGCTTCCTGCTAATGCTTCGGAGAAGGAAGTGGGTGGTGGCCCACGTGCTTGGGACCCCACCACTCATGTTTGAGACTTGAATAGAGTTCTGGACTCCTGGTTTCAACCTGGCCCAGGCCAACAGGTGTGGCCATTTGGAGAATAAGCCAGCAAATAAAAGACTCTCTCTCTCTGTCTCTCTCTGTCTCTCTCTGTCTCTCTCTCTTTCTCCCTCCCTCCCTCTTTTCCTCCCTCTCTCTCTTTCTGTCTTTCAAGCAAATAAGTCTTTTTAAAAAAGTAATCTATTAAGCTTAAATGTAATTACCATCTTCAAAAGGCAACAGTTTCTACAATTCTTGTCCTAGTGTTCTGGTGTTTCACATATATCACTTGACCTTCTACAAAATCACAGTTACTCTACTCAGCAAATAAATGCTCTCATTAATGGATGGTTGGTGTAGAATATTGCATAGAATGTGCTACAGAAAGGTAGAATGGGGAAGAGCAAAATTCAAAGCCTTTGCAGTCTATTTCATTAGAGCTGTGTATGCTTTGGACAAATCATTTCTCACCTCTCTGGATGTTGGTTTATTCATCTGTAAACTACAGATTCATTCAAGTTTGTCCAACAAAGAATTATGGAACCTCTCTTGTGGACCAGGCCCAGTGTTAGCATTGGTGATGTTAGCACTGGTCTTGTCCTCACAAAGCTTACAGCATGTGGATGCATATTAATTCAAAAATCATATAAACAAGTGTGTCAAGGGCTACATGGGGGACACTCATGGTTCTTTGGGGGACAAGGTCTTCACAAAATGCCATTAATAATGCAAGGGAAATTGAATCGGTGATTCAAATATGTATGTCTATTTAAAAAAAACCCGAGGAGGGTGGTATGCAGGAAACACTTGCATTCATTAAGGTGGAGTGAGCTTCATATTTCTTGGCTTTAATAAATGTAGTGCCAGGGGATAATGTCTCAAGTCATTACATCTTTTTCAGGCGATTGTGTGACTTTGGACAAATCCCTTAACATATATGTGTATCAGTTTGATCAGTTCTGAAACAAAGACTTAAACCATAGCCTTGTTACTTGGATTATGCAAATTAACATATGTAAGTTTCTTGGAACTATTGGACATGTGGTGGTGTTGTCACTGTCAACTGGTAGTCATGGCATGTACCATAAGACAAAAGCCCCCCGCCCCCCCCAAATAAAAGCAAAACCAAAAATCTTCAGATGTTCATGCATTACATTTTAACCACAAAAACAAAAATTCAGTGAAAAATATTCTTTGCTTTCTTTGTTTCCACCCTGGCCTGGAATGGCCATGCTTTCCCAGGAATATGTTAGTACGCTGGGAGATTCATTTCATGATGGAAAATGAGATTGTTGTAAATTTTCCCTTCTCTCCTAGAGTCACATTATGACTTCCTGTCTAGGAACTCCACAAATACTGAGCACAAAGACAATTAAGAAAAGACTTTGTTTTCAAGCAGCTTATACCCTATCTGATGAGGAAAACAGAACAAGACAGCAAAAGCACACATTCCCACATGATAGTATTAATAAAGTAATCTATATCATGGCCGGCGCTGTGGCTCACTAGGCTAATCCTCCGCCTTGCGGCGCCGGCACACCAGGTTCTAGTCCCGGTTGGGGCGCCAGATTCTGTTCCAGTTGCCCCTCTTCCAGGCCAGCTCTCTGCTGTGGCCTGGGAGTGCAGTGGAGGATGGCCCAAGTGCTTGGGCCCTGCACCCCATGGGAGACCAGGAGAAGTATCTGGCTCCTGACATCAGATCAGCGCGATGCGCTGGCCGCAGCAGCCATTGGAGGGTGAACCAACAGCAAAGGAAGACCTTTCTCTCTGTCTCTCTCTCTCACTGTCCACTCTGCCTGTCAAAAAATTTAAAAAAAAAAAAACAATAAAATAATCTACATCATTATCAGTTCCATGAATATAAAAATCGTCTTATTTATCTTTATGTCCTCCAGAGCCTGATAATAATGCTCAATAAATGTTTGCTGGATTGGATTGAATACCACAACAAGTACAAACAAATACAATTCAAGCAAGTAATCACCAAAAGAATATACCATGAAGGACTGGCCCCACTGGAAGCTGGGATTTTCATCATAATAGTAGTAGACCAGTAGGAGCCTCAGCTTTCTTTTGTGATCTTCTGATAAGCCAATCAACTTGGAGTCACGAAGGAACAGTGAATCCAGATGATTCAAATCAGATGCCAGTAGGCAGTCCAGAGAACCCACCTAGCATTTCGTACATTTAATGGTGGACTGTTCCTTCCTTCTATTGGGAGTCCTAATTTGAAAGACTTATTTTCTGTGAATGATTTCATTTGTAATTTGATTTGTAAATAAAGCAATGCTATTAATGATTTCATGCCTTAATTTATCCCTGCAAAATTAAGCGTTTACTTAAACATAGACATCAGTGCATCAGTTTTTTCGTCATCTGGATAAAGAATAGCATTGTAAAATAGCACCTACCTACCTAGAGACAAGAGTTTCTTTATCCATCAAAGACAAAAGTCCCCCCCCCAAAAAAAATAAAAAAGCAAAACCAAAAATCTTTAGATGTTCATGCATTACATTTTACCTTACTGACCTATTTTCTCTCAAAAGGATAAAGACAAACATACTAATTTTTCAGTTCACTGTATAAGCAAAATCCAGATACTAATATGCCATCCTCCTTTTCTATGATGAAGCAATAATAAAAATAATAATTCATTGAGAATACAGGTTATAATATATATAACTATGTATTATATATTAAATATATATATATATAAACTATATATATATATATAGTTTCAGGAAGGTACCTTCTCCAATTCCTCTTCAATTGTTCTGCCTCTTGTAGAGACTTGCTGCTCAAAGTGTAGTCCTTGGTCCAGCTGCCTGAACATCACATAGGAACTTAATGGAAATTCAGAATCTCAGGTCCCACCTCGGAACTAGTGAATCTGCGCCTGAATTTCAACAAGATGAAAGCAAATGCACATTCCAGATGAAGCAAATGCACATTATAATTTGAGAAGCAGTGACCTAGAATATATCTTTGGAGCTTCAATTGGGTAAGTAGTCCCTGGTATCCCATCCAAGTTAAAGGGTGGTTGGGTTGCTTGCTGTTCATATGGTACCAGATGACCACTCATTCAAGGAATCTTTATGGAGATTAATTATTAAAAAGTTCATTCCACCAACTGGATGTCCTAAAGATTATTGTACTAATTCTTTTCTTGCTGAGAAAGAGAAGGGGAAATGTAGTCCAATATTGATTGGAGTTATAACAGAACGCCCAGTGTAAGCAAAAGAAGGGAGAGATGGCTGGTTGAGTGGACACCATCAGAGGGATAAAGGAGCTAACGTTTACATAAATATGGAAAGCCAAGTTTTAGCCTTTATAAATGTTTGCCAACTAGGACATCAGAGCAGCCTGGAGGAGGTGTATGTGGGAAGGATATTATCATCCATTAGGAGACTGAGTTTCTTTTGGGATGTTTTCAAGATAATCTGCTGTATTATGGTAATTGGAACTCCATGTGCATTAAGCAGCTGAGAAATTGAATACAAAAATATTTGTATTTTATCTGTTCCTGAATAAACTTCATTGTGTCCTGTGGTTCTATTGTCTGTTGTACACCTTCTGCCTATTATCAGTCACAAAGTATCAGCACTGAATTATTCTGTCAAGTGTGAATCTAGGAACTTTACACCTGCCAGTTCAGACTGATTTTCAATATTGTGTGAAAATGCCAAGGAGTGACCTGTCAGTCTGTGTTTGTGACAAGAGTCCTGTTCATGTTGCTCAATGGTTTGTAGAGTGTATCTTAGAGGAATTATTTTTGTATGGTCCAGTACATCTCAATATCTAAGGCAATAATTATCTTGTATGTCAGGCCACGAATAAAATGTGGAGGAACTAAATTTAAAGGTTTTCTTTAGTGGGTAATTAGACGTGAATATGTCAAGAAAAAAAATCTTCTGACTTTTGTCTGAGACTATTCAAACCTAAACTGTAAATAAATAGAACTTTTGTACCTATATAAATCTGAGGCATTTGTGGCCTGGTAACATAACTTTACTTTGATAATAGAGTATCTCTTCTTGTTATGATAACTGCTGTGAAATCATATTAACAGTTGAATGGATATCTGTAGCAGAAATAACCAAATTTCTTTTCCAGACTCAATAAAACTCTCTGAAAATTAAAATGAAGTTTTGGAATTCTGTGGTCAGTCATTCCATCTTTCTTTGGATACACCCTTTCTTTAATCTTAAACAAGGGTGAACAACAACAGAATGAGGAGGTTACAAATAATCTATTTGATTGGTGGCCTCTGCTAGTGGCCTGAGCCAAAAATCTGCTTTCCTAATAGGCCTGGGGCTGGCCTCAAGGTTAAGTTTCATTTCTTGCCCTAGGAATGCCAGAGGCAGTAGACTCCAATTCCAGGCAATACTTAACAGTAGCTAGCACTCTGTGAGCCCTCACTATGCTTACAAGCTTCATGCAATCTATTTGTAACATACCTCTATGTCAGTAACAGTTCTCAGCAGTTCAGAATTACTCAAGCCTTGCAATAGTAACTTAATCTCTCCTTCAATCCCTATAACAAAAGATGTCTATTTTCCTGGGGAGGTTTAGGTAGAAAGAGTTAGGAAATTTGTTCAAGGTCACACAACTAAGTAACAACACAGCCAGGAGACAAGTCCAGGCAATCCGCTCTGGCCTGGCGTGTTCCCTATTAACTTCTCAGTTACTAGAAACACTACATGTTACATGAAGCTTCAGTGCTTTCTCTGCACCACTGTATCTCATTAAACTCTCACAGCAAGCAAATGAAATAGACTGTGTTGCTTTCATATCCTGTTAGAGTTAAAATGTTTGTCCCCTCCAAAACCTGTATTCAAACTTATTTGCCAATGTAATGTTATTGGCAAGTAGAGGCAATGAAGATATGAGGTTTTTAAGAGCTGATTAAGCCATGAGTGGGCTTTCTTTTGGAAAGGGGCACTCAAGAGTGGAAACTCTTTCTCTTGCAGTCTTCCACCATGTGAAGAACAATGTTCCTCCCTTCTGGGAGGACACAGTGTTCAAGGCATCATCTTAGAAGTGGAGACAGGGTCCTGTCCAGACACTAAACACGCTGACACTTGATTCTTGACCTCCCATCCCCCCAAACTGTGAGAAATGAATTTCTGTCCTTTACAAATTACCAAATCTCAGATATTTTATTATGGTAGCAGGAAGAGACCAAGACACCCCATTTTACAAGTGAGGAAGTGGCATAACTTGTTGAAGGGCACAGAGATGATGGAGAAGAAATTATGAACAGATACAATTTGACCCTAATTTATATACCTAGGTTTCTAAATCCAGTATGGAGCGATAAAGATGCATTAAGACTAAATATGGAAGAGGTGCAAGATAACAGCTGAGAAAGGTCCTCTCCACTGATTGTCCACCCACAGAGAACACAATATGAATGGCTACTCACGTGCCAATTCACTTTAATAAGTGAGATAATGGCTGAGGAAGACAAGTGAGAAAATATAGTGCCTGTTTAAGTATAATAATTAGAAAAGACACATTGAAAAACGGAGGAGGGAAAGACTTTCCTGTGTTACATCTCCCTCTAATTCCAAGAAGCACAGAATGGGGAGAGACTCCTCCTATTTAGGGGAAGGAGATAGAATTAACAGTAGGCATTGGTATCAGGACAGTACCATACCTACGTCACTGAAGTCCAGTGCCTAGAAGAGCCCAACAACCCCTGTCCCCAAGTTAGTACCCACAGACTGTTAAACAGTTGATCAGGGAATTGCCTCTAACACCCATCCTCCAGTGACAGGCAGCACAGCATGGAGGGAGACTCTACCCTTTGAGGAGTGAGATAGGAGAGTGGGCAAGGAACTAGGCATTGAACAGTATTATAAAGAAGGGGACTAAGCACTCAGCACCTGCTATTCTGTCTCATGATTAACCCTGAGAGTTCAGATGCCCGAGGCACATAAATCTGGGAACATTTCAAGCTCTGAGCTACCATATCAGAGCATTGCCCTGGAAAAATACCTCCAGCTCATGCTGTACCCTCCCCCATGTTTGCTCTTGTTGCATGGAGCCATGTTCAAACTCCCCCAATCACAGTTGCCAGGGCAATCCCACAACCCCAGCATCGTAGGCCACTGACATGGAAAATACTGATTATAGCTGAAGAAACCACATGGATACCACACTAAAGCACATTATCTGTAACCAATTCAATCAATAACATAGGACACATTATCAGCAGAATGTCTTTTACTATGAAACCACCTTATAAAGTTGGCAACTAACCTACCAAATGCACAAAACTAATGTAATGACAGAAGGAGCATGAAAAATCAAGGTAACATGAAACTTGCAAAGGAACATAATAACTCTATCAATAGATCACAAAAATGAAAATTTTTAATTATCTTACAAAGAACTCAAAATAATTATTTTAAGGAAAGTTAGATACCATGTGATATAGAGAGATATACCAAGAAATTAGGGAGATAATTCATGTGAATAAGAAATTCAACAATGGGATGGGAGAGGGAGTGGGAGATGGGTTGATTGCGGGTGGGAGGGAGGTTATGGGGGGGAAAGCTGCTATAATTCAAAAGTTGTATTTTGGAAATTCATATTTATTAAATAAAAGTTGAAAAGAAAAAAAAAGAAATTCAACAAAGAGGTAGAAACCATAAAAGAACCAATCAGAAATCTTGGAGCTAAAAAACTCCACAAATGAAATGAGAAATAGAGTTGAGGCCTCAGCATCAGAATTTAGCTGACACAAGACAGAAGAAAGAATTTCAGAGCTTGAAAATATGTCTTTTGGAAATGATCCTGACTGACAAAAGAAAGAAAAGTTTTTAAAACAGTGGAAAAAGCTTTAAGGCCTTATGGGACACTTTTAAGCATGCAAAACATTCACATTATGGATATAGCAGAAGAACAAGTGAAGAAAAAAGGAATAGAAACTATAAAAAGTGAGTAGTTGCTAAAAACTGAAAATCTTGGAGAGGACATAGACATTCAGGTCCAGAAATCCAAGACGATGCCTAAAAGATTTGACCAAGAAAAATCCTCTTTGAGACATATTGTCAAGCCATTAAAAACACAACACAAAGAGAGAATTTTATAAACAGCAAGAAAAAAGTGTCAAGTCAGTTTTAAAGAAATCCACGTTAAATTAACAACAATACTTCTTGGCAGAGACTTAAAGATCAGGAGAAAAAGGAGTTACCAGTCACAGATAATATACCCTGCAAAACTATCCTTCAGAAATGAAGGAGAAATAAAGTCTTCCCATGACAAGCAAAAGACAAAGGAATTCAACACTACTATACTGACTATAAGAAATGCTTAAGAAAATTTTTCACTAGAAGTGAAAGGATGATAACTATCATCACAAAAATAGAAATCTCAATAGTACAGCAGATACACAAAAAAGAGAGAAAGAAATATCTATTCATTTTTAATTTACTTCTTGCTGGATTTGTTAAGGTTTTTGAAAAATCATTGTTAGAAATATAATCCTGAATTTTTTTACTCATTAGGTCAAAAAATCAGTGTTTTGTTGGTCTTATGAGTTCTTTATTAAAAACAAAACAAATAGTGAAAATCTCTTTTTAACTTCATGAAGCCTGGAAAAATTTGTGTTCCTTAAGTCCTTAATATTTTAGAACCCTTGACTCTCCTAGACTCCATTAGCTTTAAAGCTGCCTTCTTTGTGGTCAGCCTCTGGACAGCTTAGTGCCACAGGAGTGGAATAAATCACTTTTCTGTAACCCACAAACTATTCTTTCTTGGTCCTAGCATTCCTTAATCATAAACTGAGACCAAAAAGATCAAGGGGTTCAGCATAATGTCAAATTATGTAACTATGACTGAATCCTGTTGCCAGATCTGAATTCTGACTACTGGTTCTGACAATGTATCATATTACATTATATCTAAATATGGAAATCAGTGGACGAAAATATATTACTTTTTATCTTAGTAATTTAATTTAAACTACTTCACAGTTATAAGTTATCTCAATGATAAATTTTAGTACTTTATAACTCAGTTTTCTTGTGATTTGTCTTCACTTCCAGAAATATTAAAATTCGGAACTGGCATTGAGGTGTAGCGGGTTAAGCTGCTGCCTGCAGCGCTGACATCCCATGTGGGCACCAGTTTCAGTCCTGACTACTCTACTTCCAATCCGGCTTCCTGATAATAACCTGGGAAAGCAACGGAAGAAGGTCCAGGTGCTTGGACCTGTGTACCCACATGGGAGGCCTGGAAGAAGCTTCTAGCTCCTGGCTTCAGTATGGCCCAACCCTGGCTGTTTCTGCCATTTGAGGAGTGAACCAGCAGGTGGAAGTCTCTCTCTCTCTCTCCTTCTCTCTCTGTAACTCTGCCTTTCAAATACCTAAATACATCTAAAAAATTAAATTCAGGCGTTTTTGATAGCTTTTCATAGCTCCATCATTCTACTTTAGGCCCATATCATTTGCTGCCCACCAGGATCATTCGAATTTAAATTGGAGCTTGAGAAGATGTAAGAAAAGGATTCTAGAAGGATCACATTCTAGTAAAAAGCCTATTAAATGCTATTGCATGATTTGGGATTTCTGGAATCCTATCTATATAAATGGCTACAGACATAGTCTCAGTTTTATTCCTGCACATGACACCTATGTTTGTTTATATATTTAATCACATTTTAGCCATGCATACCTTATATATTTTTCAGTGAAAAAAATTTTATCAAATAAATAGACTACACATACTGCTTATGAAGGCTGGGGGGATGGGGAGAAAAAGGGAAGAATGATGATTATGTTGACGTTAATTACCAGAGGTAAGGTCGGTGCTCCTTTGTGGAGAATCAAGTCTAAACTCTACCATTAGAGATAAACCCTTAGAACTTGGGGTCATTGCTTCCCTCTTAGCATTATTGTCTGCTGTTTTCTGATTCCTTTTTCTTGTTCAAATGTCACCAAGCACCTGATGTTTAAATCCAGAATACCAGGGATGCATTGTCCCACACCAGGAGACTTCTGCCTTCTTCCCACCACCGTGCCTTCTGTTCTTCTTCCTGTGAACACTGTAGTAAGACTCAGCTCAGGGGTCATTTCCACTGGGATCCTGATCTTATTCTTCAGATTCCTGAGGTGCTCTCCACTATCTTTTCTATGCATCTGTGCATTGCAATTCTCTGCTGTGCATCTCATTATCCTACTAGAGGACATGTTTCTTGAGGGAAAATCTTTTGTTTTACTTCCACTGTGTCCTAGCACTGTGCCTGAAAGACAGGAAGACAGAGTTCCAAATAAGTGATCATGTGTGAAAGTCCTAATACAAACCTTAAAATCTGGTAGACAGGGACTAAGAGCCCCCACAGAGAATCTGAAGTTTTTCTGCTTTCTTTTCTATTTTCAGTAGACAGGTCTAAGTGAGTCTGTTTCCTTTCTTCAAATTAAATTTATATAAAGTGAGATGAAAATGGATGTAATGAAGATCTTTGGTATAGACTCAATATTGAGTAGAAATAAAAAAAGGAGAGGGAGTTCATTGAAGTTTATCTGTACTAGATAAATGCAGAATTTATTTATCTCAGACCCAAACATGAATTTTTTTCTACTTTGAATAACATTTTTATCTTAAAATAATTTTAGTTTTATAGAACTCTTACAAAGATAGGGAAAAAGCATTCCCATATATCTGTCACTCAGCTTCCCCAAAATCTTATGAGGACCTTGTTGCATTTGTCAAAAATAAGAAGCTAATGTTGTTGCTTTACTGCTAAAACCCACAATTTATGAATATATCAAAGATTTTTCCCTAATTACCCTTCTTCCATTTCATGATTTCCAGGGTCTCATTCTGGATACATTTAGTCATTGTGTCTTCCTAGCTTTCTCTTAGTTGTGAAAAGTCTCTCAGATTTTCTTGTTTATTATAACCTTGAAATTTTATTTTTATCTTCTAATTCTACTCAAAGTTCATTAAAACAGCAATATTAGATTGCAATCTTTGTTACACTTTCCTGATAAATTCAGTTCTTGCCCCACTACTAGGCTTTCTGGATCAGCCAACACTTTGTGTCACTCTAAGTGACATTTTAACTACTAGGAATCAGCACTTTGTTAACAACATTTTACCCACCAGTGCAAGAAAGGACATAGACCTAAGTTAATGTTCAGATGTTGAAGTTGATTCAGAAATAATCTACCTTCTCTGAGATTTTGTGCAGCTTCTCCAAATTCCTAGAATCTATCCCAGGATGATTTCATTCTGAATAATCATCCAATATGGAGCCAGACCAGAGCATATGGTGTGGGTAGAATCATCCAAAAACTTTGTTGTAGCTGTCATGTAGCCTCTTGTACAACACACAATAGATCTCAATGCATTAGTTTGGGATATAAGCTTTTTTCAAATATGCTTTGCAATTGCAACAATTAATATTGCTACGCTTGTATTTTATATTCAATTTTTTTTCCTTTTCTCATTAAAAGACATCTCTTTCTTTGTTTTCTTAGTGTTACCCCTAAATACCAATTCAAAGTGGTGGCAAATATTCTTTAGGTCTGCTTTAACCTGCATTGGACCCATTAAAGAAAATGATCAACCAGGGACTGTATTTTATAGTGTAATTTATTTGCTTCTTTAAGTTGGAAGAAATTCAATATCTGACTTATGATACCCAATTGGGGTAAAACTATAGTCACCAGAATAGCTTCTTTTTTTGATACAATTCTGTAGGAGTCTCAATCACCTCCAAACTCTTCTCAAATATTTCTGAGGTCTCCAAGAGCTACTTCATGTGATCTCCACTTCCTAATTCTGTGTACCTGCTAGCAGGTGGCTGTTTTCCTCTTCTGTCTACGGAGTGGCATCTCGTTTCTCAGTTGATCCTCTCCCAAGGCACCCTACTGTTTTTGATGCCTGAAGCAAGACTATCAGTCACATCTGGGGTAAGATGGCTTATTCCAATTCTGCCACCAACATCTCTTTGGAAGCTACCTAGTTCTTTTAATTTTTGTAGAGATTTTAGTGAAACTCTTCTTCTTTAAGAGTTCACTTATTCTTCTGGTATAGATGTACCTTCCCAGTCCTTGTTAAAAAAGTGCACAGTGCTATGATTAGGTGTTCTCTCCTAAAACCCAATTCCACAACCACAGTTCTTCCTTTAGTCTCATTGTTTACCTGGAAAGCCCGGCATCTGCATGGACCCTGGCAGGTTTTACTTCACTAATTTTCCAGATGTGTCAGATTTGCTTGAATCTTAAGATGAACACTTTATGCTCCAGTTTTCTGTATCACCATCTAAAGAGGCCAACTTTCTGTAACACTGGTAATACAACAGTCATAATGAAAATGCATTTCCTTATTATAAAAGGGCTGCTTATGAAATCCCAGTACATTTCTCACAGCCAGATTAAACATTTTATTGCCTTTATTTTTCATCAAGTATGCAAATTCTTTTTAGCAGGTTTCATTTTTGATTTAAAACCATTTTTCATGAAAAACTAAATCATTTACGGCCATATGGTCTCATGACAATGCATAGTTATGAAAAAAACTCAGTGAATTTTATACAGGAATGCCTCTTTGATGTCCTTTCAAGTGAAAGAAACACACTTTCTAGCCATAGAGTGAGGTGCTTTAAGAAAGAACTCTTAAATGTCAATAAACATGTAATGTGGGTACTTGCCAAAGATAAAAGATGTAGGTCAATACCATCTCCTTCCTTTTATATATATAAAAAAAGGAGATATGGGTTGGTTCTTAACAGGAGGAATCAAAACAGTATATTTTCAAATGCTGTTTTCTACGTGGAAAGAAAAGAAAAAAAAAGACATGCTAGGGTAGAAACAAGATGAATTGAGAGCTGACAGCACTAACTTGCAATCTGTTGATATTCTGCAATGACATACTCCACACAGGTTCTCTCCTGGATGCAAGGAGTTCAGACAAAACTCTAGGGACTACAATATGCACTATACATTCATTAACTCACATAAGCCTCACAACAGAATTCAAAGAATATGTTAATATCCCTACGCACAGGCAAGGAAGTCAGGGGTCAGGAAGAAAAGCAACTTTCCCAAGAACCTGTGGCCAGTAAATAAGCATATGGTGATATGAGCTCAGGCGTGCCTGACTTCCCACAATTCCATCATGCCTTTCACTAAATAGATAAATGAATAAATAATTTGAGCTGTTAAGTATCCTTTATTCCAGCAATTCCCACCTGGAGTACACAACCAAGCAGAAGTAAATACTAAGCAATCAGGAAACAATGTGGCGTGATCATAAGGAACACTTGTGTGGGGAATCACCAAGACATGAATTTGAATTCCAGGATGATTATTGATTAACTATGTGACCTCAAGGAACTATGTAATCGACCTACGTATCTTCTCATGTGAAAACAAGCATAATTGCTCTAATCTCCAAAGACTTTTAAAAGAATTAAATGATGTAATGCGTATGTCACCTGACCCTATTCCTGTTGAAACAAATAAGTTAGTATTAACATTTATGGCTACTGGAATTCCCCTGCATGACTACGATCTCCCTCCATGTTGTGTCACTACTTCTCACATCATGTTCTTGCCAAGAAGTCTCCCACTTCCCTCTTTTCCTTCTCTCTATGAGTGGACTCCTCTTTAGACCCATCCCTCCTCAACTAGTAGCTTCTCTGATTCCTTAAACTGCATTATGATTTGTGGTGGAGTCAGGAAGCAAACAGTTTTCTCCCTAGTTTTGTGAGCTGTATTACTCTGCTTTCTGTTGCTAAACCAAAATAACTGCAAAATGTGTGAAGAACAGACGTTTAGGGTCTGGGGCTGTGGTAAAGCAGGTAGGGCTGCTGCCTACAGTGCCGGCATCCCATATGGGAGCCAGTTCGAGTCCCAGCTGCCCCACTTCCTATCCAGTTCCCTGCTGATGCACCTGGGAAAGCAGCAAAGGTGCAGCCCCTGCACCCATGTGGGAGACGCAGAGGAATTTCCCGGCTCTTGACTTCTGACCGGCTCAACTCTGGCCATTGCAGCACATTGGGAGTGAGTCAGCAGATGGATGATCTCTGTCTCTCCCTTTCTCACTCCGTAACTCTGCCTTTCAAATAAATAAATATATATATATATATATTTTTAAAACAGACATTTATTTACCAGAGTTTTGGAAGTCCCAAGTTGAGTGGCCCCGTATTCAGCCTCTGGTGAGAGCCTTTTCTGGCTTCATCACAAAATGGAAGATGGCATCATGATTGGAGTGCATTCAAGGAGGGAGCTATCACACAGTGAGCCAGAACAAAAGAGGGATTTAGGGGCCTGGCTCACTGTTTTCTAACAACCTACTCTCAAAGGCACTAACCAGGGTCTCACAAGTACTACGTTAGTGTCTTCCGAGGCTGATGTTCCCAATGAGCTAATTACCTTCCATTGGGTCCCCTGTCTTAAAGATTCTACAACCTCAACACTGCCACACTGAAGACTAGGCTTCCACCACAAGAACCTTTGCAGGCCCCGCAAACCATATCCAGTCCCTAGCAGGGGCCACGCTTTCACACGTGAGCCTTGGAAGTGGCCTTTTGTTTTCCATCTAGAACGTCATTTTCATTTGTCTTCAAAACCAGTTTCTCCAGTTAGCAGAGGGTGATGCCATGCATTCTATCTCTTCCTTCTTTCCTCCCAGCTTCTTTCTCTTGTCTTCAGTCAACATACAAAAGAAGTCTTTCTTTCATAAAAAGATACTTAGGAGGGTCGTTAGCTCAGGCATTTTACCAAAGTCTGGGCTCTGAGTCCCAGCTGGCTGAATTCAGTCTGATGGAAAATGTCGTGGCACAGTGTCTATTACACGGCCACTATTCAGTCAGTTTAACTAACAGTCTTCGCAAATCCTGATACTATGTGGGGCCACCACAGATCGAAAGCAATGCAATCTAGGCCCTCTAGGGTGTATCAGTTGAAGACAGCATCAAGCTAGAGAAAGAAAAGGATTACTATAAGTGTCTTTTTTAAAAAAAATGATTCATTCGTTTATTTTAAAGGCAGGGTGACAGAGAGGGTGGGAGACACACACGGGAAGAGAGAGAGAGAGAGAGAAGGGAAGGGGAAGGGAGGGGAGGGGAGGGGAGGGGAGGGGAGGGGAGGGGAGGGGAGGGGAGGGGAGGAGAAGAAGAGATATCTTCCATTCAGTTGTTCATTCTCCAAAAGCCCACAACAGCTGGGCTGGGCCAGACCGAAGTCTGGGTCTCCCACGTCAGTGGAGGAACCTCTATTCTTGGGCCATCATTTACTGCTTCCCTGGCGCATTAGCAGGAAGTTAGATTGGAAGCACAGAGTAGTCATAACTTGAGCTAGGTATACCAATATGGGATCTGGTGTCCTTACCGACAGTTTAACCCATCATGCCACACAATGCATTGCTTTTAAATATACAAACATTAGGAACTAGCAATGGTACAAATGCTTACAAATAGACTTTAGGCATGAGCTACATTAACAGACAAGAGAAGTTTCTCTTTTCTGGGGGGATGAATGGGAGGTATTCATGGGAGAAGTTTCCATTTCATGGTATGGTTTAGTGAAGGGTTTTGGAGGATTCACCAATCCCTGGAAAAGGTTCTTAGAGTTAGGTAAAGTTTGATGAAAGTTCTGAAGTGAAATATGATTGACCAGGGATGCCTAAAGAAGCAGAAACGCGGCTCTGACTGTGAAAGGCTGTTTCTGTTTCAGATCTATGGTAAGGATGGCCTAGAAGCAGTGCACTTGCCTGCAGGATAAATAAAAGTGATGCAAGAAGTAGAAGGGGGGGAACTGTCCTCAGGGCAAGGGTAGAAAGCAATCTGACTTTCGAGAGCAGCACTAAATGCTTAAACTGGAGGCCAGGGTTTACTGGAAATAGAGAATCTTACTATGCCATGGAAATAGAGGAAAAAATGTGTGTCTTTCTGGAACTCCAATGTAATGCCATCATCCTTCTTTTGACGTTTAAGGTCTCCAATTAGCCTCTGAGTCCATATTAGATGGCCTTTAAGATCCTATATATTCTGGCACCTACCTAACTCTCCAGCCTATAAACAGCTCTTTTGGTTCCTTGGAACTTTCTTAAATCAGAGCCTTTGTTCATGCTGCTTCCTCCCCTCAAAGCTGACATCTGGTCTTGACTGTATGGGTAACTTGCTGGGCACCCTTGGGCAAGCCACTTCCAGTCTCTGAGCCACAGTGTCTTCATCTTTATTAGAGGGAACTGAGTGAGAGCCTCTCTATCTTCCTCTTCTGATCAAACATGCTGAGTCTATGAATATGCAAGAGAATGCTATTAGCATAATATCAGGCTCCGGGAAAAGGGAAGGTAATTGACATTTATTAAGGGGCTACTATGACGTATTGTTTTGACCTAGCAAGAAAAAGCATGCTTCACTTATAGAATTTCCCCAACCGCAGGTATTAGAAGGAAGGAAAAGTAATCATCTTAGGATGTAAAAATATACTATAAAAATGTTACCTTAAAATATTATTTACTAAATATATGTAAGCCAATAAAGAAATTATTTCTATTATAACTGTGAACTCTGGAGCCATTATCCTTGCTTGCAGGTTGACAAAGTTTCCCCTTTTCTTAAATATTCCCACAACACTTACATGTTTCCTATGCATGCATCCTGCAGTTCATGCAGAGCATCTTGGATAACTTGTTCTAACTCTTCCAAGAGGACTATAAGATTCCAGTTATTAGCCGGCTATAGGCGCTGTGCCTCACTAGGCTAATCCTCCACCTTGCAGCGCCGGCACACCGGGTTCTAGTCCCGGTCGGGGCGCCGGATTCTGTCCCGGTTGCCCCTCTTCCAGGCCAGCTCTCTGCTGTGGCCAGGGAGTGCAGTGGAGGATGGCCTAAGTGCTTGGGCCCTGCACCCGCATGGGAGACCAGGAGAAGCACCTGGCTCCTGGCTTCGGATCAGCGCAATGCGCCGGCCTCGGCGGCCATTGGAGGGTGAACCAATGGCAAAAAGAAGACCTTTCTCTCTGTCTCTCCCTCTCTCACTGTCCACTCTCCCTGTCAAAAAAAAAAAAAAAAAAAAAAGATTCCAGTTATTTCCAACCTATCTGCCTTTTTTAAAAAAAGACTTATTTGTTTATTTGAAAGGAAGAGTTACAGAAGGAGAAAGGGAGACAAAGAGGAACCTATATTTCTTAAGTCTATTTTTTTCACTGTCCAGAGATCTCTCTCACTTCCTTAATAATGTAAATTCTCAGGCAGGTGACTCGTAGGTACAAATGAGGAAGGATGGAATCTGGAAAAAGAAGAGATGGGAGAGAGTACAGCCATCTGCAGGGAAAACCAGCCCCTGAAAGGGTGCAGCCATTGCAACTCCAGGTTCATAGAGATTGTGCAAACAGAGGAATGCAGGCAATTGACAAGACTGAAGGAACACTGATCTGGGAGGAATGGCCCGGTGGGTTCAGTTCCAAAGTAGGCAGATGCTCTGTTCAATTTCAACAGCAGAAATGATGGAGGGGGGGAAGGGGCGGTCAAAAGAACCAAGAGCTTCCACTCCTATCAGGGAAAGAGATACCAGAACTGGAGTGACAGGAAAACATGCAGGAATGTTGCTAAATGGGACAAAACCAGGAAACTGAGACTGAATCAGTAGATCTGGACCTTCTCTTGAAACAAACTGAAATCATAAATGATTCTTTGGTATTTCTGTCACCACGGAGATTTTTGTCAGCTTCTCTTGTCCAACTCTGATACATGTAAGATAAGACATATTGCATTGCTTGTGAACTAAGTATGCAAACCATGAATATAAAGTAATTATTTAATTATTTTTCATACAAATATTTCCTTTAATAAATGAATAACATACTTCAAGTAGGGCCATTTCATTTAACTATAATATGGAAATGATAATAGTTCTAGTAAGATTGCTAACTTTCTAATTCAGCATTAATTCTGACTATTGAAGTACAATTGGAAGAACCTTAATGAAAATAGGGGATTTTCAGAATGAAGAATCTTCATCTTCAAGAATGAATCCTTGGCTAAGGTATTATGGAAATAAGACTGTCAGAATCTGGACAAGAATCATAAAGCCTCCCCTTTTTCCAGTAATGTTTTCCTGATTTGATCATTCTGATTTACTCCACATAGAGAAGAAATAACAATAAATAGGAACCCACTGTATTCCTATCTAAGAAAGGACTCTAGCTAGTTTCATGAATTTTTAAATCCCAGGTTCTTAACACCCACATTAGGGGATATACGCTGTGAAAGGGTAATTTTGGAACTGACTGACTCCTGTTGGTGAATCAATTAGAAGGAAGTCTCACTCAAAATCACTTCTGCTACTTGTTTTTCTTTTCTCTTTTTCTTTTCTTTTCTTTTGTTTTGTTTTTCTCTTCTCTTCTCTTCTCTTCTCTTCTCTTCTCTTCTCTTCTCTTCTCTTCTCTTCTCTTCATGTGTGTGTGTTTGACTGAGATACCTAAGATTTATCTATGCTATATCTCATAGAACACAGGGCTAAGAGTTCATTAGAGGCATATTTTTCAGAAAAGCTAGAGATATTCTTTGACAATAAAAATACCCTTTCTAGATCTAAATCTATGTATCACATATGGTGAACTTCCCTTTCTCTAAGCAAGGAGTCCTGTGAAACTCCAAAAATTTCCAGGTAATATCTACTTAGCTATTTGAACATAAAATAAGTAAGAGATATATACCTTTATTTAACCAGCGTCTGAGAAGATGGGCACTTCAGGTCCTTGTGAGAAACTTTAGTGTAATTTGACTGTGAAAGCCATTTGCCAAAAGCTCAGCAGAGGTGCTAATTTTTGAAAGAAAAAGAGCGTTTATAAAGTAGATGGGAAGAGTAGCTGCATCATAAAGCATTTGAGAATCACATTGCAAAGTCTACACTGCCTACTAACAAATTATTTTATCATGGTGACTGTTATTCTCCCAGTTTTGCCTTTTCTCATTCTTTCACATCCCTTAGCCCACAATAGTTCTAACTCCCCAAGACAAGAACAACATCTTTGTGACTACTATTACTAGTGGAAGAGCATCTTATTCCTCTGGTCTGTTGGACAATTAGAGGACCCAAACAGTAAAACTATTGCAGGGGCCAGCACTGTGGCGTGGTGGGTGAAGCTGCCGCCTGCAGTGCCCGCATTCCACGTGGGTGCTGGTCCGAGTCCCGGCTACTCCTTTTCTGATCCAGCTCTCTGCTATGGCCTGGGAAAGCAGTGGAGGATGGCCGAGGTCCTTGGACCCCTGCACCTGCATGGGAGACCTGGAGGGGGCTCCAGGCTCCTAGCTTCAGATCTGCACAGCTCCACCCATTGCGGCCAACTGGGGAGTGAACCATCGGATGGAAGACCTCTCTCTCTCTCTCTCTCTCTCTCTGCCTCTCCTTCTCTGTGTGTGTTACTCTTTCAATTAAATAAATAAATAAATCTTAAAAAAAAACTATTGCAGCCTCCTTTGCCTTTAGTTCAAAATTAAAATATTAAAAGCCTAAATAAAAATGAAACTGTTCAGGGAGCAAGCATTTAGCTTAGTGGTTAAAATGCTTGTATCTCACATCAGAGTGCCTAGGTGTGAGTCCCAGCTCTGGCACCTGAGTCCAGCATCCCACCAATGTAGATATAGGAGGTAGTGGTGATGGCTCAAGTAATTGGGTTTCTGCCACTCTCATGGGAGATCTGGATTGAACTCCTGCCCTTGGGGTTGGCACTGTGGCATAGTAGGTGAAGCTGCCACCTGCAGTGCCAGCATCCCATATGGGTGCTTGTTCGAGTCCTGGCTTCTCTACTTCCAATCCAGCTCTCTGCAGTGACCTGACTTGGAAGATGGAAGACTTTTCTCTCTCTCTCTGCCTCTGCCTCTCTGTAACTCTGCCTTTTGAACCAATAAATGTTAAGAGAAAACAAAAGAAACAAAACTCCTGCCCCAGTCCAGCTTCTACTGCTGTAGGCATTTGAGTTGTAAAGAAGTAGATAGAAATCCTCTGTTTACTTGTAGTATTAATGTTGAAATTGTTCCGAATGGCAGAATGTACATGTTTGCGGAAGTTACAATACTGTCTTTCCAGGTTTTTCTGCTGTATTCTATTCCTCTTTATCCCATGCTTTGCCTGTTGAGTTATTCAGCACTGATTGGGAGCAGAAAATTTTTGAAAACCATTGATCTAAGAGATGTTAACTTTCTACTCCTCCAAAGTTCTCTAAATGCTATTACTGACCTAGGTGAGGGCATATGAAAGTAATATACCTGGACTATATTATCTTATTTTCTGGAAAAATGCCTTCACTGAATTATGATTTAATTTTATGCCCTCAGCTTTTATAAAAGGTCATTTTTGAGGAATAGTCATTCATCCATTTGGAGAGCCATTCTGTATCCTTTGCAAAAGTCAGTGGAAGACTTTGTACATCATGTAACCTGAAATCTCTCACATGAGCATTCATGTGACAAATTTTCCCTGCACTTCAGTGACAAGGAAAGATTTTTTTTGCTCTCCAGTTAAGTTTGTGCTCTGCTTTTGGGGCAACATTTAAAACTATATAACCCAAAGTGTTTTCCTTTTTATTTGGCTGTTTAAAACGTGCAGTTCTTTATTGTTATAACTAGTTCACCCTCCCAAAGGAAAAATGTTTCTCTGATCTCACAGTAAATATCATTGTGCCTTTCCTAAACAATACTCTGCTTTCCCTCCGAAGCACAGTGGATCTCACCCGGGATAGTGCCCTTTTCACGTTACCTCCGAGAAAGCTTGAAAGAATTTTATGTCCCCTCTCTTGTCAGTGAATAAGGTTCATTGAGGTGCATTTTGTCTACCAACCTCTGCTAGATTCACCTTACTATCTTTTTTCCTTGTCTTTCCAATTTCCCTGTTAATGTCTAATGTGGTATAGCTAACTATACCGTTACTGACTGTAAAAGCCACTTTTAACCTCCTTTGCCTCTCTTTTTCTTAAGGGGGGTGGTTAAAGGAGAATAATGAATAAATAAATATTTTTGAATGATTATTTGGATTTTGTGTTACACTTATTTTTCCTGTAATTATTCTTGAAATTAAATCATATGATTTATTTCTATAACATATTTTGAAATATTATTATACAAATATTATCACTAGTAATGAGATTAAAAGTTCCCTAGGAGGGAAAAAGACAAAAGGATTGGTTTGATAACATTGGCTGAGAGAATGATGACAACACCTAGCTGAAGCTAGAGAGAAACTGTGAAAAAATATGGAGGACACACAAGCATCACTAATTTTTATCAAAGAGATTTTTCAGTTCTCCCTTGCACCTGATTTTCTCTTTGTCTTACTTCTCCCTCATGTCCAGATACCATTCCTTTGTTGAAATCGCCACATTAGGTAGTCTAGTTCTTCTTTCCTTAACACTCCACGGACTATCAAAAATACTCTCAAATAAGGATATTCTCAGATCCTAATCAAGGAAATCTAGATAATGCAAATAAACCTCCATGAAAGTTAAATTACTAAATTCTAATTCCTCTTTGAAATATGTTGTCTTGATACAATATCAATTTTAGAACACCTCACCAAGCCAAACTCATTTTATTGTTAACATACGATTTTCAAAATCACATGTGCGGAAGTGAATATGGGCATAAAGCTCACAGCACCTGAATAAAATGAAAGCGTGTTTTAACATGAGCCTGAGCAAATTAATAAGAAGTGTTATTAGGAACCAATGAAGATGGTGTGGGGGAGTGAAAGATATAGTTATGATTTGTGAGTTGACAGGGCTAAATATTTCAGACTATGGTGATACTCTATGGCTTCCTACAGAAAGATGATAGTGGCCAATAGCGGGCTTTCCTTTTGCATTTGGGTAAATATATATATATATATAATATTTATATTTATGGTTATACATGGTAGTTGCTTTCTATGTAGGAGGAAGGAAGTGATTTTGTGGACCCTCCACAGGGGATACTTGGCAATGTCTGGACATTTCTTTGGTTGTTACAATGTGGAGTAGGAGATTTATTGACATCTAATGGGTAAAGGCCAAGGATGCTACTGAAATTCTAAATGCACAGGACAGCCCCAACAACTAGGAATGATCGGCCTCCAAATATCAATAGTGCTGAGGTGAAGAAGCCGTGTTGTGCTCTGCCCTGCATATCCTTCGCTTCTGCATTTAATCATTTAGTGCTTTATTGTACTTTACCCTTTGGACACCACACCAGGCACAATGGACGGCACATAGTTGTATAAAATGTAGTCTGATCCCCTCAAAGAAGTCTTAGGAGAATCTGGCATGAAACACACAAACAGGAATAACTTGAAGTTGAAAAAAAATAAGTACGATTAGGATGATTTCAAAAAATGTTACATGAATACAAAAGGAAGGACAGGTCATTCATTTCTCCCTTGGCAGAGATAAGGGAAATCTTCAGTCATCAGTGGCATTTGAATAAGAGTTTGAAGGTTGTGGAGATATGACCACATTACATAGGTATATGACTACACAAAATATATTTTCTTTAGCACAAAAGCATACTTCAAATACCAAGTTCCTTTCATTTACATGACAATGAGAAGATAATAAATCTGCACAGAATTTATTTCCCTGTTATTTATTTTTTGTTGTATAAGAGAAACTATGCATAGAAGTGCCCTATATTATCCATTACACTGCTTTGGAATTTGCTGCTACTCATTGGCCCGAGGGACTTTTACTGACGATCTTGAACTACATTTTGAAGCTTTTGAAATGCACCTGACCAAAATGTGATTTTGCGCTTCTCTGTTAAACCAGATCAGTCAGGGAATGCATCCCTCCTTTTCAATCAGCAGCAGCAGTTCCATTGAGAGAACGAAGTCTACACACAGGTGGCCTGGTTTATGTAGCTTTCCCGCAAATTTGATCTTGATGAGAACACAAAGAGTATATTTTAATTTTTACTTGGGTGGAGTTGAATAACCTAAATGTGTACTTGGAATGGTATAAGGTTTAAGGAAACATGATCAAGAATGTTTAGGATCCTTTAGTAGACAAAAATAGCATCCATATACTTTGAAGTCAGTAAGATTCAAATAGAATAAGGAGCCATAGACCACTCACACTGAGATTCATCCAAGAAAGCACAGTAAGTTAGCAATTTGTGGGGAAGTCAGTCAAGCCATTCTTATTTTGTTGGCGACCTTATAATCATTGTTGAATGCTAGCCTTCTTGCTAAACGTACGCACTTGAGTAATCTCAGAAGCTATTGAAAACATAATAAAGCACATTGTTTTTTCATCACAGCTGAGGTATTAAGATCTCCACCTCTCATCATAGCATTTAGGCATTTTATAAATATGGACCGACATTATGAGCTATAACTCAAATATACATTTGTGAAAAAGAAAAGGTTAAACTGTACATATTTAATACTGTCTTCTAAGATTGCATGTGTTCCTTGTTTTATGAACCACATTGTCCAATATCTTACAAGCTGCACTTTAATCCCAATAAAATTTTTTTAAGTGGAAATGACATTAGGAGTTTAAGCCAGTCAGGAGACCCAGCTCCCTATGCTGCCACGTTAGCTGTTTCCAACATGCCGATACAGATCTGCATTCCGGGTCAGAACCAATGTTTGGTTTGCTACCTTAAAAAAGTAATAAATCTTACCACTGCCCAGCTAGATAAATATCTGATTAAAGAAAGGTCGGGATGAATCTGAAGATGGTTTGTCCACACAGAGATGTAAAGCTGTTATTACTCCAGGTCTCCGGCAAGGCTCCAAGAAGACTGGAAAATTAATGTAGGCCACACAGAAAGGCAGACAGCACCAGCAAACTGAGTGGAGTTTCAAACTGCCGAACTTTTCAGTGGTGTGTTTTTTATATGTTAAATATGGTTCAGAAGATTAAAGTCTTCATTTTAGGCAAAGAAAGGAAATAATGTTTCCTGTCCCATTTGCCAAGCTAAGTGAACAACTGTTCCTGCACAATTAGAATTGTTAATTGATTTGAAAACATAGGGCTTTGAAGGTGGAAAACTGCTGACATTATTTCAATGGGGAAATGTACTCCTGAGAGAGAGAGTACTGCAGTACAATTTCTCTCCTTGTTTTGTTGAATATACATCTATAAAAACACTGTGAATCATGCAGTAAAAACTGCTGTGCTGATATCATAAATCTCTGATAATAAAAATTTCATTGTTGAAACAATAAAATAGACTTTTATTATAACACAGAGTATCCACCTAAACATTGTCCTTTTAGCTTCTTCGAGTTAAATGTATGCACAGTTTTACAGTCTATAAACAGATCTGGAATAAAAGTTAATAAATGTCAAAATTTGCATTTCAAAAAATTCTTGCTGCATTTTAGGGAAGATCAATCTATGAACCTTTCAACATTATGTCAAATGAAATGCTAATTGTACCTTTAGGAATTTCAGAGACAGTGACAAGAAACTAAATGCTCTGTTCCTTTGCATCAGCAAGTCGAGGATAATTGTATATCTACTCTTGTGAACTTCTAAGAAAAAAAACTAAGAAAAAAGGGTTTTCTATTCTTTAACTCAGGAGGGTAAACTCCTCTAGCCACCCTCCATCAATCTACCTTCAAATAAAGTGTGTTAACATGTTGACAGTGGACAAATCACACAGTGCTGCATTTATTCATTTTATAATAGGTTTGTCAAATGAGCTTCAGTTAAAGAGATTTAAGAGTAAGAAAAATTTTCAGCCAGAAATAACCGACTTATTCCATTCAAATTGATGTAAGGTTTAAAGGTGTATTTCTTAAGAACCTAATCTTTATTAAAACGCACAATTTTTGAAGGCTAACTCACAAAAATAAATACCAGGGGCCCAAAAAGTGCTCTTATTTTCCCTACCCTTAAGATAAAGGGCTAATATATCCCTTCCCTTTTCAGTAATAAATCTGAGCACTGTATCTCTAAGAGATACAAATTATCCTCTATACCGTCTTACAAGTGTGGGTATAGATTGAACCAATGAGCAATGTTATCTACAAAACAGCACTTAGTGTGAGGCTTGCACCATTTTTTTGAACATTGTCCTATTTGTGGCACTGCCTTCATTTCTGAGTCAGGCTGCTGAAATATTTGGTGCTCCTCCAGACCAGTGAAAAACGGACGACCGTGAAACAGAGCAGCAGCTCAGGCTGTTCACCTGCAGCTGTCGGTCACCTATCAGCACTTTAAAAGCAAAACAGGCATTTTCACCTTCTTCAAAGACCATTATAGATAGCATTGAGTCAAAAGCAAAGATTACACTCCTCCACATTCCTGGGTCTCTAGGTGGTGTATTGATATGTATTAGGAATAGAAGGCAAAACCACTTCAAGCGTTTAAGAGACTTCATTTACAAAGTATATTACACAGGGCCATTTTCTGTCCCACATTGGACAGCCGATTTGTAACCCTGGTGCTCAGATGGAAGAAAAATATCTGAGCATTCTTACAGAGCAGTCACAATTTGATTTAATAAAGTCTGTGTTTTAGAAAATTCAGATGGAAATGGTACATATTTCTTGCTCTGGAAAACACTGTTTCATAAAAACTCCCACTTGCTTAAAAAATTTTAGGTCTTGATTTTAGTACATAGATTTTTTTTCACTTAATTGATGAATATATTTTATTTTTAATTTTGAATCATTAATTAAAAACTGGGATACCCTGTAAGCCAACCACAAAAAAAGATGTGACGAAAATACGCAAATAAACTCTCAGAGACATTAATAGACAATATCACAAAACAGCAGCTTCAACTTACTCTGGCTGTCGATGATTTCTATACTGCCAGCATCTCTCTCTGAGGTCCATTGAGAACATCCTTTTGCACACGTGACTTCCATACTGCATACTGATTCAATTTAATTCCTGAGTATAAAACAGGACGCCTATAGGACTCATGAAACAATAAGGAATAAAATAGTCCATGTGTGCGTAAAACTACTTTGATAAATAAGCGTCGTTTTCGTGCATCTATCTCATGAACAATTGGTCCAGTTTAAGAAAATAGTAACACAATAATAACAGTACACAATGCTTTACAGGAAGTCCCCAACCCTCTTCCTAATGTGCACCATTACCCCAAATAAATGCAAAAATAGCTGTTCTTCTGAGAACACTTCAAGAAACACCTCTCTCGAGTCCAGCTTTGCTCTGAGTCATCCTGTATGTGTTCGTGTTGTGTTATGATAGGGAAAAACAGTTGTACCATGGACAAGTACACTACTAAACAAAATACCCGTCTTTTTCTTAAGAGTCAAAACGGAAGGCTAATAAAGACCATTTAAAATAAAAGGGCCCATTACTCCTCAGCTTTATATGAGCTTACATGCTTTCATTGTGCAGAGTGTGTTATTAATTTAACATGCCAGATTCATAGGTTTCTGCAATATCAGGTTTGATGTATTCATTATCGGCACTCAGTACATTAATTCACGCTGAAGTCCGGTAAATCAAAATTATACCATCTGGCTTCCTGTTCTTAATGATGAATTTGATGTAGGGGTGATTAAGATTGTTAGGCTTTTGAATTTTAATGTAAAAATTAGGGGATTAAAAAGGCATTTAGAAATGACCAATAGTTAGAATAAACTTACTGACAGGATCTAATTTGTGTACTTGCTAGTAAAGCTCCATTTTAATTAGCAGCCACAGTCTTTCAGCACAAGCTCAAAGAGACAGAAGTTTAGTGATTAAGAAGATGAAGCTGTTAAATTGATAAATTGACCTTGAAATACTTGTAACTGTGGGGGACGGCCCAGTAACTCAAATTGTTAGTGTGTTGCATTGCCACATGGAGAACTGAGTCCAAGAGTGACCCACAATAGAGAATTTTACTTTTTTATTCTCCTTTTTTTTTTCCCCCATTGGCCCATCATCTTCATCTTGATGGTAGGACACAGAGATAAACACATATGATAACCCACAGACCTACCTACTCTAACAGTAGGAGGGTGAAGATCCCATCACCGCTCAGAACTCCTTGACAGGTGACATCGGAATAGCATGTCTAAACTTGAATGCACTGTATTGGTCCTCTCGGTTTCCTCCTACAATGATGCTGTACACACACAGTGAGGTGGTGAGAGAAAGACACTCAAGCAGTGAAATAACTCGGGAAAGCTAAAGCATAGCAACCATGGCCCCCACTTTGCACCCTATTTCAGAAGATGAACTCCTGAAATGGAAGATTTCTAAATATCTGCAACATAGAGCATGTATGTAGCACATAGTCATTGCAGTCAGACTTGACACACGACTCCTTTTAATTGAAAGACCAATCTGACATGGATGTTCCTTTGACAGTTAAAATTACCTCTGGTTTTAACAAAAGCACTTGAAATGTTACACCGAACTCATTACACCTTTTCTGCATAAAGAATTTTAATAGTTAAAACAAGATAGAATAGAATCTTAATGTATAATATTATTAGAATAATATAAAGAAACAGCTTCGGTTTTTTTCTAAGACATAAAACTAAAAGTGCAAGAGCCCATACAATAGGAAAGGTTCAAAATAGAATTATTTCCTGAGGAGAAAAAAGAATCTACCACCTTGTGCAGTCTCATAAAATGAGACGCTTTAGTTCCTGTGAAATTAATAAATGTAGTCACTAATGCACTAAAATAAAGTACAGTCAGAATGACTTACATCAGAAAACAAGTATATCAACAATTTGAAGGATTCTGATTCCTGGCAAGTCAAGGAATATTTTAAATCTTATATTTTAGAGGAAATCGAATCTTGACTAACCACTGCAATTTATGTCATTTTAAATAAGATATATTTGAATAAGTATATTTTTCATGCCCTAAAAAGACTGATGTCTTCTTTTATAAGCCCATCCTGTGACACACTTGAGTAGGTAGGTATATTGATTTTTTTTTCTTTTTCTGATGGCAATGAAGTGTAAATGGAAAATATCAGACTTGGCAATCACTTAAACCATGTGAAAATTTCAGAGTGAAGGCTATTAGAGTCACTTTGTGATCTCCCCAGATGACCAGAGTGGGGGGAGGAGAAAAAAACATTTCTACATTTCTTCAGATCCTTTGTGTGACAGCTAAGGAGAATAACATTCTTTCTAATACGCCAGTTTTTGTCTCTAGTTGAGAATAACCTCAGTGCTTTCTTATGTCACTGGCTGAGAGAAGATGAAAGACCCAGCCTTGTGTAAATGGCTTTGTCTAACCATCAGTCTTTAGCTCTGCATGGCAGCTGTACTATTGACATTAGCTTGTGCACTGGGTGAAATTGAAGTGAGTTAAATGTGACCTTGGCTTAGTTGTTGAAGTAGAAATGAACTCTACTGGGAGTGAAAAAAAATAAGACCAGTTTCTCTAACTTCATTTTTTCTTTAATGAGTTTAACAGCACTCTTAGGATTTGATACATTTTATAAAAACGCTTTATTTCCTTTTCTATTATATACTGAGTAATCAGCGTTTAGTAAGGTTAGCTTGCCCTTTTGTTATGAAATCCTGGTTTCGGATATTTATATGCTACATTCTTAAAAAAAAGAGGCACATTATTTTTCTCTTTTTCTTCTTTATCAGACATAACCCATAAAAAGGGCCTGAAATTTCATATGTATACATCCATTGACTTCAATAACAAATTGTGGGCCACCGAAACATTTTTAAATGCTCAGTGTTTCTGACGACACTGCATCGCCCCCAGGTTACACATACATTCACTAAACTACCTGCTGGTAAATCATGTGCGGCGAATGTGCGACCCGCAGGTGGAAAGGAGAGGCAGGAGTAGTTCTATCCCTGCACCTCCTTTGTTTTCCAAATGCAATATGAGACACTGTATGGGTCAGGAGAATATGCAATTGATTTGTTATTGAGATAATTAAAAAATCTTTGCAGTTTAATTTCTGTTTTGAGTATTAACCCATATATATGCATAAATACATTAATTATATATGTTTATGGGTGGACATACACATATTTGTGTATGTATATGTATAGGTGAATGTGATAAATGTATGTAGATATCATTTTTGTTTATAATAATAATAATAATACCTAAGAAACAAATCAGATAATTCAAGTTCAGTTTGTCATAAAATTTATAAAAAAGTCCATGATGGAAGCATTAATTAGTCTAACAGAACTTGAACAAGCACAATCTAACCTCTTTACTTTTTGCGATTCATATGTCACCAGACATCCATTTCTGCCACTGTCCTTTAGTGATTTCACTGTTGGGTATTAATGGAGCCTGCATATGTGGCTTCTTTCTTTAATCATCTTTGTAGCATTTTAATGACCCTTTTTTTTCCTTCTCCCTGATTGTTTTTGGTGGAATAACATCTCTCCAAAGATAGCTGCATTCAAGTCCTCATAACATGCTAATGTGATTAGGTTAAGGATCTTGAGGTGATGGTATTACCCTGGTTTATCTGTGTGGACCAGTGTTATCACAAGGGTCCTTATAAGAGGGAAAGAGGGGACCTAAAGTTGTAGGAGATGTAACAACCAAAGAAGAGGTTGAAGTGATGCCGGGCTGTGAGCCAAAGAAAGCCAACCATCTCTAGAAAAGGCTGGAAAGGAAAAGAATTCTCCCCTAGAGCCATCAGAAGGAACAGAACCCTGCCAACCTAGGTTTGGACTTCTGTCCTCCAGAAATGTTATACATTTGATTTGTATTGCTTTAAGCCATGAAGTTTGTGGCGATTCATGACAACAACAAGAGGAGATGAATGCATTAATGTATGTATATTTCATACAGTGTACTCTGGCATAGTAATACACCTTGGCGTAGTTATTTTTTGTTTAAGCAATTTGCTAATCAGTTATTTTTTTCTCAGTCGTGCCCAACTAAGTGTAGAATTCATAGTTGTCAAGTTTAGGAAAGGTTCATTGATAAATTTCAAAGTATTTCAAAAAAAGTAGTCACCACAGTCCTTAGAAATAGGCAACAAAGTAGGAAGCTTATGGACAATTTGCAAGTATCTAACAACGAAAAGAAAAAATCACGACCACCTACAGGTGGTTGACCGAGTGTGAACAGAGATGCGGGAAAGGTCTCCGTTGGAGGAAGTATTGTGGGACACTGCCACTGTGGGCAGCTGGCCAGATGCATTTCTTCCTGAGCAGAGTCAGAATCGTGTATGGTGAGGTCTTTTAGGCAAATCAAAAGGAGAATGGAGCCAGGAGGTCTATGATTGACCAATCACGGGACAATGCTGTTGTTGCAAAGGGAGCAACAGAGACAGTAAGCTGTCATTTTAAGGCTAGAGCTATGGAGAGGTGCTGTGCTTGTGCTTCGGTGCGTGTCTATTTACAGTCAATCGTGACTTTGGTGATCAGAGTGAACCGGGTCTGGAGTGAAGCACTTCCCCTGCAGGCTGCAGTGGCTCTGACCACAGAACCTTCCTCAGGGGAGGTGGCTGTGCTTCACGTCCCTATCTCTCCCTGGCTCTGTAGGCAGGACCAGGACTTTGGACATCAAAGCCAGGCATCATGCAGGAGCTCCAATACTACCCTTTTGGGATGTTCATGCTTAAAATAGCCAGTCATTGAACCCCTCTGGACCTCACTTCTCTGTCAAAAGAGCATATAATTCCTGTGTCCTAAGATTCTTATGAGGGTCAAACAAGATATGGTAAGCAAAGGATTTAACAATTCCTGGAGTGCATACATATGGTGCTCAGTGAATACGAGGTTCTCTTATTTCTTTGAGGTTTCAATTAAATGAGAGAAGCTGGGATCATTTTGAATTGCAGGTAGACTCAAGTCAGCTGTTCTTCCACACATACTCTACTCAGGATTTCTCCTTCATTTTCCACAGTCTTTCTCCAACTGCCCCCCCCCCCAATGTCATCTCCATGTATCCAGCGTTCTGAAGACTTACTAAACATCTTCATATGGGCAGCATTGTGTAGAGTGGTTAAGCCGCAGCTTAGAACACCTACATTCCGTCTCAGAGTGCCTGGGTTAGAATTCCAGCTTCACCTCAGATCCAGCTTCTTTCTATTGCATATCTGGGAGGCAGCAGGGAATGACACAGTATTTGGGTCCCTGCTACCCACATGAGAGACCCAGACTGAATTCTGAATTCCTGCTTTAGCCTGGACCAACTGTAGGCATTTGGGGGTTTTAACCAGCAGATGGAAGATCTCCTTCTCTCTCTCTGTTTCTCTTTTGCACTGCCTTTTAATTAAATAAAAATAAGTCAAGCTTAAACGTTTTTTCATACTACCTAACTGTTTTCTTGAGTTATTACAGCAGAGCCACATTTATAACATCCCCAACTGCCTCTCTCTACATTCAGTTACAGGGAAGAGGAAAGAGTAATATTTATTTACATCTTGCCAAGCACAAGGCCATGCATTTCACATGCACTAATATACCATATATGTGTGTTATACATGTAAGCCATGTAACTAAGGACAGTTATATGTAATCTGAACATTTATTTGGTATTTAAATCTTAGAGAAATAAAAAATAAACTATTATGTTATGAGACTACATAACTATTTTTGGTATTTTCACATAATCTTATTGGTTGCTTTTTCTACACATAGTAAATTATATAAAATTTTGAAATATTTTTAGAAAATTAATTAGAATAATTAGAAAAATGATTGTAGGAAAGGGAATATAGCACTAGACTACCAAACAGTTTAAGCAGGAACCATATATAACCCTTGCAATAATTTCAACATTAAGCTGACATAATTTGGATTGGATGCTCATATTTTTTAAGATTTATTTATTTGAAAAACAGAGCTACAGAGAGACAGAGGCACAGAGATTGAGAGAAGTCTTCCATCCTCTGGTTCATTCCCTAAATGGCTGCAGCGGCCGGAGCTGGGCCAATCCAAAGCCAGGAGCCAGGAGCTTCTTCGGGATCTCCCTTGCAGGTGCAGAGGCCCAAGGATTTTTACTGTCTTCTACTGCTTTACCAGACCATCAGCAGAGAGCTGGACCAGAAGTGGAGCAGCCAGGACTCAAACCAGCGACTTTATCTACTATGCCACAGCACTGGCCCCTGGATGCTCATCTATCATGCAGACGGTAGGAATGAAAAGTCTTTCATTTGCTATTCCATATACACATATTGTGCAAGGGATCAAGGCCATGTATTTTCTTTTTTTTTTAAGTAAACTTTTATTTAATAAATATAAATTTTGAAAGTACAACTTTTGAATTATAGTGGTTTTTCCCCCCATAAGCACCCTCCCACCCACAAACCATGCTATCTCCTACTCTTTCTCCCATCCCATTCTTCATTAAGATTCATTTATAATTATCTTTATATACAGAAGATCAACTTAGTATATACCAAGTAAAGATTTCAACAGACTGCACCCACCCACACAGACACACAAAGTACAGAGTACTGTTTGTAGACTAGTTTTATTGTTAATTCTCATAGTACAACACATTAAGGACAAAGATGCTCCATGGGGAGTAATGCACTTTCAACTGGCCATGCTGTGGTGATCCTTACACCTAGACTATTATAGCGAGATGCATAACAGATATCAAAATAACTCAGAGATTTTCCAAATTGTATCCTTTCTTCCAGATTTTGTTAAATTCCTTCAAGGGAAGATATGATTGCTATCTTTCAACTGAGGAATACACCAGGATCATCTAGGGGCCTCTTTCAAATTGGACCACACTCCACCAGAAAGCAGTAAATGCCCTCTTGGAAAAGTGCCCACTACTCCGGTATTGAGAATGGCTTCCCTGAGGTGAGTCCCTGCTCCTGATGAAATATGTTTGCATCTGTCGGGTGTGCTGGTGGGGAAGGCTGCCTGGGAATTGCTTTGGTTCCTAAGCCTTCTTGACATTACCACGATATCATCAGGAGTGTCATAAAAGAAAACAGGTTCCCTGAAGATGCAAACAGTACTATGTAACATTTTTCCATTACATATCTATTAACAATGTATAAATGCAATTTTAAACCACCAAGTAGAGATTAAACCAAGCAGCAACAAGAAACACAAACACACACACACACACACACACACACACACACAGTGGAACACCAACAGATTAAAATTCAAAGACATCTACAGTAGGTGTGATCATGTACATTATCTTATGTTGGTTTTATTAGTCTTACTCTATACTGATGAGCTAGGATCACCCCCACTTCTTTGCTCAAGAGGCTGATTTGCTTTCTTCATAAAACAATAAGGTGATGGAGAGTAGCACAGGTTCTAAGATTTATTTTCTTATGTTTTATTTTATAAATTAGATTTAAACCTTCAAGGAGAAACTGAGGATATGTGAGAGTACTTCAAAAAGTCTGTGGAGAATGGAATGAAAAATAAGTTTATTTTGGAGCAATTTTTTTAAAGATTCATTTTATCTATTTGAAAGAGCTACAGGGAGAGGTAGAGACAGAGAGAGAGAGGTCTTCCATCCACTGGTTCACTCCCCAGATGGCTGCAATGGCCGGAACTGAGCCGATCCGAAGCTAGGAGCCAGGAACTTCCTCCAGGTCTCCCACGCGGGTGCAGGGGCCCAAGAACTTGGGCCATCTTCCACTGCTTTCCCAGGCCATAGCAGAGAGTCAGATCAAGAGAGCAGCCAGGACTAGAACTGGCGCCCATATGGGATGCTGGTGCTTCAGGCCAGGGTTTTAACCTGCTGCACCACAGCACCGGCCCCTGGAGCAATATTTTTTAAACCATGCATACAAGAAGTCTTCAAAAAGTTCATGGAAAATATATATTATAAAAAAGCATGAGTACCAGGGGAGAGGTCTCAGAAGAGCCCTGCCATCAAACAGAGAGAGGTTTCCAAAGAAAATGAAGAGCATTTGCAGGTAGACATGTGTGAAAATCTAGCAAAAGGAGAATAAAACAACAAATGGGTCAAGAAGATAAGAAAATGAAGTGGGAAGTGCATAAGTGGAAATCAGCAGTGAGGACCTGCTCCTGTTCTGGGGTGGACTGCTGGACGCACAACCAACCCTACAGCAACCTTGGACAGCCCATACACTCTAGAACTCCCTTCCCTCTGTTCTTTTTGCATAAAGCAAGAACAATGAGGCAGCCACATCAGAGAACAAAGGACTAAGCACCTGTCTGGCACACAGTGAATACCATCTCCTGCTGCTGTGAACTCAACAGGGAGCAAACTGATCTGTCTCTCAAGGGAAGAAATCTCTCTACTGTAGCCAAAAAGGGCTCGATGGGAAGAACTCTGGTACAAGGACTAGAAATAAGGCAGAGTCATCAAAATCAGCATGCATCTCTAGGACGTGGCAAGCAATCATCTTGACTTGATGCTGATTCAGCTGAACAGCCAAACTGGGGCTGCTTCTTTGTGTATGTGAGTTCCAGGACCTATCAGTGAACCTTACCTGTTTAGAGGGTCTAATGGTCTCAAATGTGGGCAGACACTGGTGGCAGGAGGGCAAAGTTTGAGAAAGGGAATGCTTTGAATTATTTTTACTCACTTAAAAACTTGCACCAAATCTCAGGACTTAGTGTCAGAAATTGTGCTGAGTCTCCCACTATGGCTCATACTCACCAGGTAAATAAAAATTAGCACTTCAGGAGAGGTCAACTCTGCTGCCGAACAGGTGAATCACCCTGCTCCCTGGATGTCTGTGGTGCAAGTACATCAAAGGTACTATCAGCTATCACGTTGTGGGTCTGAACCGATAGGAACCTCTACCTGGACTGTGCAGGGTTTTCTGAGGAACAAGGCAAAGACTTTGCAGACATGCAGCCATTATGACAAGGACCACAGTCTTCTCTCTGAATATTACAGAGGCAGAGACAGAGACGTAGAGGACTTCCATTGCTGGTTCACTCCCCCAAATGTTTGCAACAGCCAGGGCTGGACCAAGCAAAAGCCAAGAGCCAAAAATTGAATCCAGGTTTCCCACACGAATGGCCAGGACACAATAACTTCAGCCTTCCCTTGCTACCTCCTAGTGTGCACATTAGCAGAAAGCTGGAATTGAGGGCAGAGCTTGGACTGCAACCAGGTATTTTGACAAGGGATGCAGGCATCCCAAGAGACATCCTAACTAATTCACCCAACACCCTCCCTTCCAATCGATTTTTCATCTTTATTTATTTTTACTTCAAAATGCACTAGTAATTTTGTTTTTATCTGTCTTAACCCACTGAACTATCAACATCACAAGGGAGGGATCTCTGTCGTCTATTCACTCATGTATGTGTCCCATGCATAGGAGAATGACTGGCGTGGAATAGGCAATCAGCAGATAATGAGTGGCCTGACTTATAATGATAGAGTCAATAGATTTTGTCTCAGATACTTGCTCTAATTTCAGAGTTTTTCCTCTAACACTAGAACTCTTTTGAATCTTTAAGACTTTTTTAAATTTGGAGTTAATCTCAAACTTACAAGAAATTTGGAAAATTAGTGCAAAGAAGCACTGCGTATTCTTCTTGCATATTCACAAAATGTTAACATTTTATCACATTTGCTTTATTCTCTTTTTTTTTTTGCTTTATTCTTAATCATTTGCTCCCTCCCCCCCATCTGTCTCTACACACAAGTTAGCTTTACCAATACTGTAGAGCAAATTGCAGACATAATTCCCCTTAAATACTAGATATTGTGGTATTTCCTAAAATCAAAGATACTCATAATTACAGTACAATTATCAAAATTGTGATGTTAATATTGTAATGTTTTTTTAAGATTTTATTTATTTATTTGATAGGTAGAGTTACAGACAATGAGAGGTAGAGACAGAGAGACAGGTCTTCCGTCCGTTGGTTCACTCCCCAAATTGCTGCAACGGCCGGAGCTGCTCCTATCCAGAGCCTGGAGCTAAGAACTTCTTCCTGGTCTCCCACATGGGTGCAGGGGCCCAAGCACTTGGGCCATATTCTACTGCTTTCCCAGGCCACAGCAGAGAGCTGGATTGGAAGAGGAGCAGCCAGGACTAGAGCTGGCGCCCATATGGGATCCCGGTGCCACAGGCGGAGGATCAACCTACTGTGCCATGGCGCCGGCCCCTGTAATGTTTTTTAATGTGCCAATCTTATTCATATTTCACCAATTGCCCCTCTTAGATAATCACATAACATTTTTATTTTTATTTTTCAGATCCACGATTCAATCCAAGATCATATATGACATGTGACCACCATAGCTCTTCAGTCTCCTCTGTTCTGAAATGGTCATTTAAAAATTCCTTATTGTTCACATCTTTAACATTTTTGAAGCCTGCAATTAGAGAGTGCTACTCAATTCATGTTCATCTTGTGAATTTGTGTTCATCTTGTGAATTCTCCTGATTTGATTCAGTTTGTGCATTTTTTGCAAGAATTTTTAAAAACAATATTGCATTCTACTCATTGCATCCTGTCAAAAGGCATATAATGTCCTTTGTCCCCTCACTAGTGATGTGAGCATTGGTTACCTGGTTAAAGTGGTATCTACCAGGTTTTTAATCACTGAAATGTTATTTGCCTCTTTGTAACTAATAAGTGCATTGAGAGAAGTACTAAAAGACTCCACAAATATCTTGTTTCTCATCATATTTTCAGTCTCATTTTTAGTGGGTTTTCATTTTATTTATGTGCATTCCCTGTGTTGGGATTAACAGAGAGCTGGTTTCTGTATATATGGGCTTAGTGAACTAATAATAAATTAAAATTCATTTACTATTACCATAAATCTTATCTTACTACAGCTTGCCTTGCTTACCCTTTTAATATTAAAAAAAAGGGGGTACCTCTTAGAATTCAGTGATGTGAACTATGTGAACTAAAGTGAAAGTTTTCTTTTTTTTTTTAACTTTTATTTAATGAATATAAATTTCCAAAGTACAGAATATGGATTACAATGGCTTCCCCCCCATAACGTCCCTCCCACCCACAACCCTCCCCTTATCCACTCCCTCTCCCCTTCCATTCATGTCAAGATTCATTTTCGATTCTCTTTATATACAGAAGATCAGTTTAGCATACATTAAGTAAAGATTTCAACAGTTTGCTCCCACACAGAAACATAAAGTGAAAAATACTGTTTGAGTACTAGTTGTAGCATTAAATCTCAATGTACAGCACACTAAGGACAAAGATCCTACATGAGGAGTAAGTGCACAGTGACTAAAGTTTTCAAGAGTATCGGTCATCATACCAATTGGAGCAAGCCTATACAAATACTGTTGTTTGGACAAAAATATTACCTTTATTCTTGGGGAAAAATATTACATTAAATTCTGAATTTGAACAACATTTTTGGAAACAAAGGTGTGGAAAAAATGAATTAATCAGGAGTTTTAGATTGTGTTCTCAGGGCCAGTGTTGTAGCACAAGATGCTACTCTACCACATGTGACGCACGCATTCTGTATTAGAGTGTTAGTTTGAGTCTCAGATGCTCTGCTTCTGATCTGATTCCCTGCTAATGCATCTGGGAAAGCAGTGAATAATGGCTCAAGCACTTGGGTATTTGGCACCTATGAAAGAGACCCAGAAGAAGTGGCTGGCTCCTGGTTTTGGCCTGGCTCAGGCCATTTGAGGAATGAACCAATGAATAGTGGATTTCTCTCTCTTCTGCTTTCTCCATTTTTTATAGTCTCTTTCTGTCATTCTGCTTTTCAGGGAAATAAATAAGTCTATAAAAATAAATTACTTTTCCAAATTTCCCCCCTTTTTTAACTCTTACACTGATAGGACATCCTAAGAAGGAAAATATCATTTTTGTATCTTTTTTGCACAAAAGAAAAGATAGGTATGTGGGAAATGTGTTAGAAAATCATTTACCAAGCAAATATTGAAAACATGTGAGGAAATCATTTAGATCTTTGATGCAGATAAGACCTCAGACTAGAAAACTATTAGAAAAAATTGTAGGGGAAATACTATAAGACATTGATATAGGCAAAGACTTTTGAATAAAGTCCCAAAGGCACAGGCAACAGGAGTAAAAATAGCGGGGCCGGCCTGTGGCTCAGTGGGTTAATGCCCTGGCCTGAAGCGCAGGAACCCCAGGTGGGCGCTGGTTCTATTCCCAGCTGCTCCTCTTCAAATCCAGCTCTCTGCTGTGGCCTGGGAGAGCCGTAGAAGATGGTCCAAGTCCTTGGGCCCCTGCACCCACATGGGAGACCAGGAAGAAGTTCCTGGCTCCTGGTTTCGGATTGGCGCAGCTCCGGCCGTTGTGGCTATCTGGGGAGTGAACCAGTGGATGGAAGACCTCTCTCTCTGTCTCTACCTCTCTCTGTAACTCTGTCTTTTAAATAAATAAAAATAAATCTAGGAAAAAAAGAGTGAAAATAGAAAAATGGAATTACATCAAACTAAGGCGCTTCTTCAAGTGAAGGAGATAACAGAGTAAAGACACAGCTTGCAGAATGGGACAAATTATTTATCAACTAGTCAATTGATATGGGATTAATATCCAAGATATATGAAACTCAACAGCAAATAAAAAACCCTCCAATTAAAATTAAGTGAATGATCTGAATAGGCATTTTTCAAAAGGATACATTCAAATGGCCAAAAAACATACAAAAGTGCTCAATATTACTGATCATCAGGGAAGTGCAGTTGAGAGCACAATAAAGTAGTGGGCCACAGAAATTAGAATGGTTATCATGAAAAAGAAAATAAAATCATAAATCCTGGAGAGGTTTCAGATAAAAGGGAACTCTTACATACAGTTGATAGAAAAGTTATTTTTTTATTTTTTTTAACTTTTATTTAATGAATATAAATTTCCAAAGTACAGAATATGGATTAAAATGGCTTCCCCCCCATAACGTCCCTCCAACCCACAACCCTCCCCTTATCCACTCCCTCTCCCCTTCCATTCACATCAAGATTCATTTTCGATAGAAAATTTAAATTGGGGGCACTAGTGTTGTGGCTTAGCAGTAAAGCTGCTGTCTGCAATGCCAGCATTCCATCTGGATGCTGGTTCATTTCTTAGCTGCTCCATTTTCCATCCAACACCTTGTTGATAACCTAGGAAAAGCAGAAGAATATGATCCAAGTTTTGGTCTTCTGCTACCCATGTGGGAGACCCAGAAGAAGCTCCTGCCCCAGCTCTGGCCATTGTGGTCATCTGGGAAGTGAACAAGAGAATGGAATATCTCTCTGTCTGTCTCTCCCTCTCTCTATAACTCTACCTTTCAAATGAATAAACAACAAAAAAATTTAAATTAGTAGAGTCACTATGGGAAAAGATATGGGAGTTCATCAAAAAATAAAGATAGAATCACCACTGAGTTTATATCCAAAAGAAATGAAATAATTGTATCAAAGAGGTATCTGCATTCTCATGTTCATTACAGCACTATTCACGATAACCAAGATATGAAATCAACAAAGATGTCTATCAGTAGATGAATAAAGAGAACGTGGTGCATATATAAATAGAGTATTATTCAGCCATTAAAAATGAAATCCTGACATTTTCATCAAAGTGTGTGGAACATAGGTCATTATATTAAGTGAAATATGGCACACAGAGAAAAACAAATGCCATGTGTTCTTTCATATATGCAGAAGTTAAAATAACTGATTCCATAGAAGAAGAGAGCAGAATAGTGATCACTAGGGACTAGCAAGGGGAGAGGGTAGAACTGATGAACAGAGGCCAGGTAACAGGTACCGAAGCACAGTTAGGTAAGAGGAACTGGTTCCGGTATTTAGCTTAGCAAAGTAACTACAGTCTATAACAATGTATGATTTCAAAACAATCAAAAAAGAAGAATCCCAAGGTTTCCTAAGATAAACATTTAAAGAGGTGGAAATATTAACTACCCTTATTTGATCATTATGTACATTAAGTATCATACTGTATCCTAAAATAAGTGTAAATATTATGTCAATTAAAAAGATATTTATAACTACTTTATTCATGATAGTCAAAACCACAAATGCTCATCAATAATGATTAAACTTTTAATGTGAGGAAATCACTGTTGAGAGCAAAAACCTGTAGTTCTCATTAGAGTAATTGTCTAGAGCAGCTAATCACATTATTCAGTTTTATTTTGAAAAGAAACAGAATGTATATTTATGGTACCCTCATTAGCCTAAAAATAAACTACATAAGAAAAGATTTTAAGTTTGTGGTTGACTAATTTGAATTATCTTCCCCAAAATTTTTACATAGTTGCCATCTTTTTGATGTCTTGGTTCTATAGCCTACCATAGATGTTTCTCTGTGCCTTGGTTCCCTTCTAATTAAAAAGGGAGGTTAATAGTAATATCTACATCAAGTGGTTGGGGCGGGAACTAGTGAGTTCATGTATGTGATGTTCTTAGAAAAGTGCTTTGTACAGTTAAACCAGTACAATTATTACTTAAGTTTGTGGTTAGAGGTCACCAAGGCAACTTCCCATATTCAACTTCACTACAAGGACTCATAAGGATCCACAGATTTTTCTGATCTAAAGCTATGATTTATTACCCTGAAGGGATATATAGTGAAATTAGTAGTAAAAACGGCAGTTAGGGCCGGCACCAAGGCTCACTTGGCTAATCCTCCGCCTGCGGTGCCGGCACCCCGGGTTCTAGTCCTGATTGTGGTGCTCTTTCTGTCCCAGTTGCTCCTCTTCCAGTCCAGCTCTCTGCTGTGGCCCAGGAAGGCAGTGGAGGATGGCCCAAGCACTTGGGCCCTGCACCCGCATGGGAGACCTGGAGGAGGCATCTGGCTCCTGGCTTCGGATCAGCGCAGCGTGCCAGCTGCAGCGACCGTTTGGGGGGTGAACCAACGGAAGGAAGACCTTTCTCTCTGTCTCTCTCTCTTTCACTAACTCTGCCTGTCAAAAAAAAAAAAAAAAAAAAAAAGCAGTTAGGTTAAAATCCAGAGGAAACCAGACACAAGCTTCTAAGAGTCCTCTTCTAGCAGAGTGAGCCAAGATGCATTTAATTCACCCAGCGACACATTCTGAAAACACTTGTGCTGTGTTAGCTACTGGGGGAGCTAGTTGGAGACCCAAGACTCATGGTTTATAATGAGGGCTACTCAGATAGCCAGGTTTAATCTAGCATGTATCAAATTTTTGGACTCAAAGAGAAAATCAAATATTGAATACAAGCTATATTCTTTTTATCAGCCATTTAGGCACAGAGAGCCATTCGTATCAGTTAAAGTCTTGAAATGCACCTGAAATCTAAGTTTCCAGATGTCAGCCAAGGGCCAGCTTTGTAAATTGGCTTTTTTAGGGATAGTAGTCTTGCTGTGTTAATTGTTTTCTGGATGCTTAGATAGTGACATCATACTACTTTATGTAAAGATACTTGGAATATGTAACATCATTTTCCAGTGGAACAGTAGTGTACCTCAGAAGCATAACCATAATTGGCTGGTATGTACCAAAATCAGTTGTAATTTCCTAGGTATCATTTCTACAACAACGCAGAGTAACCTTTAGGAAAAGAAAAAAGCAACATGAATTTCATCCTTGCATTTTGCTTCTACATAGCAAATTTCTAGTTATATCTTCCACATCCAATTTAAAGACAATACGCAACTAAGAACGCTGAATAGTTAAATGCCAAATATGTGCAGACTAGAATAGTGAGAAGAAAAGTATTAGTAAATCCATGGAGGTGCTACAGCACCATCTGGAATAGGCAGAGGTGCAGATTCCTGCATCTATGCATGACAAGGCATATCAGACTTATGGACATGTAACTAACACTAGAGGACATGCAAACACTAATAATCTCCAAGAAAATAACTCAATCGTTGCTTATATAATAAAAGGAGTATAGTAATCCTTACTTCTAAAGGAAGCATATGGTCAGACAAGCACATCAGACATTTACACAATGCCAAATTTGAGCCAGGCGATGAGGTGCTGATGTTTAAGGAGCTACAGTCTCTGGGGAAAACATAAATTATGTAGACAACCCAGTAAGTTACAAGAAATAGGGATAAAAAATGCTGTTAAAAAGGCTAAACAGAGAAGTTTCAGGTTTAGGTGTTCTGCTTTATGAACTTGATTAACTCATTGAACCTCCTTGGATTTCAGTTTCTTCACCTGTGAAGCAGGGATTGGGCTAAAGAGAAGTGCTCTTTCTCTTAGAATTGACAAAAATGGGAATGGTCTACGAGGCAGCAGCAATATTTCATATTTTTTGAAAAATATTCTGGCACCTTAGTACATTTGAAATATTAAGATTATTTTCAAGGCCAGCGCCACGGCTCAATAGGCTAATCCTCCATCTGCGGCGCCGGCACACTGTGTTCTAGTCCCGGTCAGGGCACCAGATTCTGTCCTGGTTGCCCCTCTTCCAGGCCAGCTCTCTGCTGTGGCCCAGGAGTGCAGTGGAGGATGGCCCAAGTGCTTGGGCCCTGCACCCGCATGGGAGACCAGGAGAAGCACCTGGCTCCTGGCTTCGGATCAGCGCAGTGCGCCGGCCGCAGCGCACCAGCCGTGGCGGCCATTGGAGGGTGAACCAACAGTAAAGGAAGACCTTTCTCTGTGTGTCTCTCTCTCACTGTCCACTCTGCGTGTCAAAAAAAAAAAAAAAAAGATTATTTTCACTCATCAAATTTTATTTGAGAAATATAATTATGTAACTTTAGAATTATTCTAAAAGTGGTATGATCAGTTTATATTTATAGTGAATGTCAAAAGCAACATTGATAAACATTGTCCTACCAAAACAAAGCAAGGGCCGTCACATCACTAACTTTAATTTTTTTTTAAATTTATCTGACAGTTAGAGTTATAGACAGTGAGAGAGAGAGACAGAGAGAAAGGTCTTACTACCATTGGTTTACTCCCCAACTGGCCGCCACAGCCGGTGCTGCGCCGATCCGAAGGCAGGAGCCAGGTGCTTCTTCCTGGTCTCCCATGCATATGCAGGGGCCCAAGCACTTGGACCCTCCTCCACTGCCTTTCTGGGCCACAGCAGAGAGCTGGACTGGAAGAGGAGCAGCAGGACTAGAACCTGGCACTCATATGGGATGTCAGTGCCACAGGCAAAGGATTAACCAAGTAAGTCACAGCACGGGCCCCTAACTTTAAATTTTATTGGAAAATTTACTTAACAAGTATTAAGTCATTAGTGTAGAGTTTAAGTCATTAGTATAGAGTTTTAAATAAAATCTCCAAAACATCTTACACAGCATGTGGTGATATAATAAAGCAATATGGCTGAATAAAATTTTCCCCCTCTAGGTTAAGAAATAATAAGATGTCTAAAGCCCAGGAAAAGGCTCAGAGAGTTGATGTGTGGGTATTAACCAGGCCTAAAGAAACTGTGGAGCCTAGTGAAAGGAGTTATGGCTTCTATTCTGAACAGCAATGAAGAGCTGGTCATGCAACAAAAGACTATGCTCACTAAAAAATGAAGCTTAGCAGACATTATCCCTTGAATTTGCCAACATCCACATGAACAAGAGTTGAATAAAACTGTGCTTTTAAAAAAGCCAGGTAATGGTAGATAGTAAGGGACTAAATCACTGGTCATTCCAACTTGAATTTCTTTGTGTTAGAGAAAAGCTATCAAGCAGATGAAATATAGAACGCCCACAGGTAATTAAATCATTGCCAAGAAACAGAAGAATTCAAATGATGATTTTGCACTTTGGACAATATTATCTCTAAGGTCCATTTCATCTCTAAGTTTCTATGAAATACTAATTTTAGAACTCTAGAATAATTAAAACTATAACATTAGAATATTGTTATCACTTTAAGGAAATATGTAAGAAGCTGTTGCAGAAGCCCTGAGATCCAAAGGAAGTGTTTTGTAGGCTAGAAAAAAAAATTCATGATCATCTTTTCAATTATTTTTCCATTGTAACTGTTTGAAGTAAGTATTTTGCTAGCTACTTGTCCCTCTTTGTTCTTACAACCATTGTTAAAAAGTTATGTTAAAAGTAAAGGTTTTTTATTTTTAGGTAATTCAAAAAGCACTTCTTCATCATGACTACTGTTCAAAAATAAAGTAATAATCTACACCTCTTTATAACATCTTTTTTAACATCTCATTTCCTAATCTATCAACTAAGAAACAGTATGGAAACTGCTTCTCAACTATGAAGTTCCACCAACATTTTTCATGATTCTTTGCATGTTTCATGATGTTCAATCTTCATGGATGTCCTCATGACCAATTTAAATAAATGAAATTAGTTGTAGCATATTCCAAACCAAATCAGGACCATTGTTGTTTTTAATTACCTCCACTATTGAAAGGTAACTTGAGGGGAGGCAGTCAAACTTTTGAAATCCTATATCAATAATAACAAAAAGGAAATTCAGCAAAGATATATCCACGTCCATTAATTAAATTAATAAACTTCTTATATCTTTTACCCAGGATATATTCTAGTCATCCATACCCAGCTAAGTCTCATCAAGTATTTATGACCACATAGATAATACATTCATGGAAGACATTATTTTTGACATCATGAGGAATTACCCACTAATACATTTAAGCTGTCTTTCCAGATTGGTTATGGAATTTTACATGTTCTACATCTTCATTCCTCCAATAGGTAACTCAATATCATGTATCCCAGGGGATAATACTAATATTCATAATCTTCCTTAGCTAGGAAAGGAAATCTTTGTTACTGTTATGTCCATGTGAAGTTTTGAAAATAACAAATACATCAAAGTATTATATTTCTGTAGTCAAATTTGATTTAATGGCCTTAAATTTTAGCATTCTAAACTTCTTCATTGACTTTAATAATAGGTTTGAAACTTTGTAGCACATTATTGAGCCTATTTTTTTTTTTGACAAGCAGAGTTAGACAGAGAGAAAGAGAGACAGAGAGAAAGGTCTTCCTTCCATTGGTTGACCCCCCCCCCCCAATGGCTGCTACAGCCAGCGCGCTGCGCCTATCCAAAGCCAGGAGCCAGGTGCTTCCTCTTGGTCTCCCATGTGGGTACTGGGGCCAAGCACTTGGGCCATTCTCCACTGCATTCCCGGGCCATAGCAGAGAGCTGGACTGGAAGAGGAGCAACCAGGACAGAATCCAGCACCCCAACCAGGACTAGAACCCGAGGTGCCAGCGCCACAGGCGGAGAATTAGCCAAGTGAGCCGCAGTGTCGGCTGAGCCTACTTTTTGATGATACTTTCCTTTCCTCTTTCCCTGTGTCTGCTTGTAAGTATTCAAATTAGACAAGATGCTTAGAAATGTTTACAGAAAGGAGTACACATGATCTTTCTTAGAACACTTAGAAGATTATGTGGTTGCTAAAAACATGCTCTAATATGAGACAAAAGAGCAGCACTTTACTTAAAATACTGTATACATATCAAAGTGAGAAGATAAATGAAGGATATTCTCTCTAAAAATCAGTCTAGTAAATATAAAATGGACCCTCAGCAAAAAGAAGAAAGACTTCATATACTTTCTAGAGCTTAGATCTCAGGAGAGAGATGTCTGAAGATTCTCTTCATAGAGTCCGAGAAATTCTTGACATTACACATGAAGAAATTTCAAGAAATTTTTATAGAGATTTGTTCAATTTATTCATTCCCTGAAATTTCAGTAGGCACCATACAGTAAGTATCTGCAATAATTGAAGTTGACAGTGATGAAAAAAAACCTAATAAGAAGTTCAATAACAAAGGTGTACTTTGAGTAATATGTTCTAGGAAGACATCTGTATCCTATATTTATTATAAAAAAGAAGAGATCTAACTTTCCCATATATAATAACTATACTAATCAAACAAAATCAATACAAAATAAAGACTTTTTTGATAAATATGGCTATTCCAACTATCTATCCTAATTATCTTTTTGCTAAGATTTTTTAAGTGATCAGTTTCAGTTCATAATTGATCATAATGATATGATTGAGTCAAAAGGATCACATAAACAAGACTAGTGTCTGCTAATAATAATTGATAGAATTAAAAAGGAGAGAATGATCCATCATGGGAAGTGGGTTACACAGCAGACTCATAGAATGGCAGATGTCCTAAACAGCACTCTAGCCTCGGAATCAGCCCTGAAGGAATTCAGATCTGGCTAAAAAGCCCATGAGTTTCACAGCCATGGAAAGCCAAGACACTCTGGCAAAAAAAAAAAAAAAAAAAAAAACACCTAAATGAAAGATCTTTTTTGAGTGAGATACCAGCGGAAAGAAATGGGCCATCAAAGGAGGTACCTTTCTCTGAAGAGAGGAGAAAACTTCCACTTTGATTATGACCTTGTCTAAATAAGATCGGAGTTGGCAAACTCAAAAGGCTTTCATAGCCTTGACAACTCACGATAAGAGTCTAGGGAGATTACTGATGCCATAAACAAGAGTCTCAATTGTTAAGTCAACAACAGGAGTCACTGTGCACTTACTCCCCATGTAAGAGCTCTGTCCTTAATGTGTTGTACAATGTGAATTAATGCTATAACTAGTACTCAAACAGTACTTTACACTTTGTGATTCGGTGTGGGTGCAAACTGTTGAAATCTTTACTTAATATATACTAAATTGATCTTCTGTATATAAAGATAATTGAAAATGAATCTTGATGTGAATGGAATGGGAGAGGGAGTGGGAGATGGGAGGGTTGTGGGTGGGAGGAAAGTTATGGGGAAAAAGCCACTGTAACTCAAAAGCTGTACTTTGGAAATTTATATTTATTAAATAAAAGTTAAAAAAATAAAATTAAATTAAAATAAATAAATTTCAAGAATTAGCCAGAAATTCTAGGTTTGGTTTGGATTGGGTAAGTGTTGGTAGCTAAAGATATCCATTTTTTGGAGCAAGCGCTGTGGCATAGCCGGTGAAGTTGCCATATGGCTGTCAGTTCAAGTCCTAGCTTCTCCACTTCTGATCCAGCTCTCTGCCTGGGAAAGCAGTAGAAGATGGTCCACGTGCTTGGGCCCCTGCACCCATGTGGGAGACCCAGAAGAAGCTCCAGGTTCCTGGATTCAGATGGGTCCAGCTCCAACCTTTGCAGTCATCTGGGGGAGTGAACCAGAGGACAGAAAAACACACTCTCTCTTTCTCTCTCTCTCTCTCTCTCTCTCTCTCTCTCTCTCTCTCTCTGCTTCTCTATAACTCTGCTTTTCTAATAAATAAATCTTAACAAAAATTTCTCCTAATAACTGTTAGCCTCGAGTCCTCCTTAATTTTTTTTCCAAGCATCATGTATGGCCTTTGAGAGGGTTAAATCAGCAGCCCATGTCTATACATGGACAAATGGCGTCAAGTTAGAGAACTCAATGACAAGACACCCGTAAAACTGCTGACTGTTGCATCAGATGAGCACCACCAGGAAGGATTGGCCCCTAGATCATCTTTTCTTGATCCATTCATTCTTGGACAGATACTTAAGTTGATACCATATCTTAGCTATTGTGATAGTGCTACAATGGGCATGGGAATGCAAGTACTTCTTTGATAGAATGATTTCACTTCCTTTCTGTAAGTGCCTATTAGTAGGATTACTAGATATATGGTTTTATTCTAATTTTTTAAAAGATTTATTTATTTATTTATGAGAGAGAGAGAGAGATAGAGAGAGAGAGAGGAGAGAGAACATGCCCGTGAGAGAGATACAGAGATATCAGCCTGCTAGTTCACTCCTCAAATGGTCATAATGGCCAGGCTGGGCCAAGCCAAAGCCAGGAGCCAGGAGCTCTTTCTGGGTCTCCCCATCGGTGGTAGGTGCCCATGCACTTGGCACATCCTCTGATGCCTTCCCAGGTGCATTATCAGGGAGCTGGATATGAAATAGAGGGGCTGGGGCACAAACTGGCATCCATATGTGATGCTGGCATTCCAGGTGGCAGCCTAACCTGCTATGCCACACGCCGACCTCTATTTTAATTTTTTTGAAGAATGTCTTTTACTTTTATTTCCAGTGGGTGACAATCCTCAGTATATAAACATATTTTTTCCACTAAGGAAGAAAAACAACTAAATCTACCTGCTATCAATGGAACACAGTGCTCAACAACTGCAGAATGCACACTCATCTCAAGTTCACATGGGATATTCTCCAGAATAGACCATATGTTGGGCCACCAAACAAGTATCAATTAATATAAAAAGACAAATCTTACGAGGTGTCTTCTCCAACCACTGAAATGAAGTTAGAAAGCAATGACAGAAGAATAACAACGACATGAAAATTAGCCAACACACTATTAGGGAATAAACAAATCAAAGATACATTGTGTAGGGCCTCTTGATCCTGTCCCATTTAATTTCTTTGTCTATCTCTTCCTTATCACACTTGTAAATTGTCATAGCTTTAAAATGTGTCTTCATTACAAGTTTACCTAGTTCTTCTCGAAGAGAGTTCAGTTGTTTCAACCTTCTGAACAAATTTTAGAATAAATTACTACATCCCATAAAACTTTTAACTAGAATTGTTTTGAAATTATAGATCAACATAGGGACTTTCTGTATCCTCTCGTATATCAGTAAGGCATATCTCTCAGTAAAATAGATTGCTTTTCATAACTTCCAATAACTTTTAATAATTTTCTCAAAACAAGAGAAGACACTTATTTCTAGGTATCATATTTTCTGTTGCTGGTAAAAATGGTGTCTTCTTTAATTATCTATTTTATTTCATTTGTCTGATTTAAGAAAACAAAATTGGCTTTCTATCTCACCTGAAAAATTACAAACCTTTCATGTTTTCTAATGCTTTATATATAGATTGAAATTCTCTGGGAGACTATAACATCATCAGGGACAATGAGTGCTTATTTCCTCTTTTCCAGTTCTTTTTCCTTTTCCTTTTTCTTTCATTGATTCTGTTTATCTCCTAGGCTGCCACAACAAGTTGTCAAAAACTTGGTGACTTAAAACAACAGAAATTTAAACGATCATAGTCTGGGAGGCCAAAAATCCAAAACAGTTATTGCAAAACTGTGTTCCCTCCAAATGCTCTGAGAATCCTACACCTCTTCCCACTATGAGGGCTCCTGGCATTCACTGGCTTGTGGGCAGCATCAACTCTAAACTCTGCCCCATCCTCACATGGCCATCTGTTGTCTCTGTCTCTGTGTCCAAATCATCTTCTCCTTTCACTAGTAAAGACACCAGTGATCAGATTTTAGGTTCACTCTAAATTCAGAGTAATTTTATCATAAGATCTTTATTTAATTATTTCTGCAAATATGATTTAAAAATAAGATTGTAGTCTAAGGATCCAGGTGGGCAAGACTTTTGGAGGGACCATTATTCAGCCCACTACATAGGTGTTGTAAGGACCACCAATATAATGCTGAGTAGATATTGTTATTACTGACTTTTGAATGAATAATTTAGCAGTTACCATCAAAAAAGGTATTTTTCTGTAGCTGTTGCAGATTCTCTTTATCAAGTGAAGAGATTTTTTTCTCATAGCTTGCTAAAGCATTTTTTAAAAATCAGTTGTGTATATTAATTTTTATCAAATTGATTTTTGAACCTATTGAAAAGATTATGTACTTTTTCACCTTTAGTCTATTTCTTGGTAAATTAAAATGATTAAGTGTCCAGTATTGATCCAAAAACTATTGCATTCTTATATTAAACCCAACTTAATCTCTTTACACTAGAATAAAAAAAAGAATTAGCACTAGATTTTGGTCTCTGAAAGACTATTGTTTTTCCTTGAATGTATGGTAGACCTGAATGATCTAGTTGTTTTACCTTTTTTTCTTTTTTTTTTTTTTTGTTTTTGGAGAAATGCAGAATTACTGGCTCAACATTTTAATAATGGTAATTGGATTTTCCCTTGTTATTAATCTGTTTTCTAGGAATTTGGTCTCTCATTATGGTTTATTGGTCATCTGTATCATGGGCTTGCTTACTAATTCATTAGTGTCTATGTATATTTTTGTGTTTCCCTTTACCTACCTCCTTTGAACCTGTATGCATTTATTCAGACTTTAACATGTAATACTTGCACATTTACAAAGACACAATACAACTTTTCAACACATATGCATAGGCTCAGCCTACTGTACTAGGTAACCCACCTATCCATGTCCTTATCTTTTATGTTTAGAGCCTACCTTCCCATCTCTTCCATTTCTTTATACAGGATATGAGCTATAGTCATCTAAATGTGCTGCATAACACCAGAACCTCTTATGTCCACTCTACTGTGTTGAAGTACCCAATGTGCAATCTCTGTCCATCTGTCTCCTGCCACCCTTCCCAGCTTTCAGTAATCACTTAAATTAGGATTGGTTATATAATAATGATTAAAATGATAAATATAATATTATAATAATAATGATAAACATCCACACATGAAAGACAACATGTGGTATTTGTGTTTGTGTTCTGTGTCTGGTTTGTTTCACTTAGCATCATGATTTTCATTTCCAACCATTTTGCAGTCAATGTCAGGATTTTATTCTTTTTTATGACAGAATATTACCCTATTGTGTGTGTGCGTGTATGTGTGTGTGTATCTCATATTTCTCTTTATCAGTTCATCTACTGATGGACACCTAAGTTGATTCCGTATCTTGACTATTGTGACTAGTGTTGCAGTGGACATAAGTGCATGTACCTTTTTCAATGCTGATTTCATTTCTTCAGGATGTTACTCAGATATTACTATGTCATATAGTAGATTGATTTCCAGAAACCCCCCTGTTGCCCTCTTTAATGGCTATACTAATTTACATTAGTAGCATCAGTGTATAAGAATTTACTTTTCACCACATCTACAGCAACATTTATCATTTTTTGTCTTTTTTAATAGCAAATCCAACTGGGGTAAAATGATACCTCATTGTGGTTTTGATTTGCATTTTCCTGATGGCTCCTGACATTGAGCATATTTTCAGGAATTTTTAGTCATTTGTATTTCTTATTCTAAGAAACATCTATCCATTTTTAAATTGAATTAATTTCTATTTTGCTTTTGAGCTGTTTTAGTTCTTTATGTATTCTGATCATTAATCCTTTGTCTGTTGAATAGTACACAATTTTTTTCCATACTTTTGATTGTGTCTTCACTCTTTCACTTCTTTGTCCTGTGCAGAAATTTCTTGGCTTGATATAATACTATGTGTCTATTTTTGCTTTTGTTGCCTATGCTTTTTGGACCTTATATAAGAAGTTGTCAATCTCTTGAAGTGTTTCTCTCATATTTTCTTATAAAAATGTCTTCGGTTCATGTCTTATATTTAGACCTTTCATCCATTTTAAGTTGAGTTTTTTGCAGGGTAACAGGGAGCACAAGGGTTGTGTTTCTCTTTTGCACCTGAATATAAAGTTTTCTCAGCATCACTTATTGAAGACATTATATTTTCTCTAGGGTATGTTTTAGCTAATTGTCAAATATAAGTTAGTTGTAGATATTTAGATTTATTTCTGGGGTTTAAATTCTGTTCTAATATGACTGTTTTTATTCCAGCTCTGTGTTGTATTGGTTACAATAGTTCTATTGTATAGTGCACCTTGAAATTCCATATTGACATGCTTCCAACTTTTTTATTGTTCAAGATCACTTCAGCTATTCAGGATCTTACATGTGTCTATATATGAATTAGAGGACTGTTTTCTCTATCGCTGTGAGGAATGTCATTAGTACTTTGATGGAAGTTGCTTAAAATCTGTAAATTGCCTTGGGTGATATGGACATTTTAAGAATATTAATTCCTGGGGCCGGCGCTGTGGCGCAGCAGTTTGGGGCCCTGGCCTGAGGCACTGGCATCCCATATGGGCACCGGTTCAAGTCCCAGCTGCCACTTTCTGATCCAGCTCTCTGCTATGGCCTGGGATAGCAGTAGAAGATGGCCCAAGTCTTTGGGCCCCTATACCCATGTGGAAGACCCAGAAGAAAGTCCTGGCTCCTGGCTTCAGATCAGCGCAGCTCTGGCCGTTGTGGCCATCTGGGGAGTGAACCAGTGGATGGAAGACCTCTCTCTGTGTCTCTACCTCTCTCTGTAACTCTGTCTTTCAAATAAATAAAATAAATATTTAAAAAAGGAATATTAATTCTTCCAATCTGTGACCATGGCAGGTCTTCCCCTGTGTATTTGTGTGTATGTGTTTCATATTCAATTTCATTCAAAAGTGTTATAATTTTTATTATAAAGTTCTACCACTTCCCTTTTTTAAACTTTTATTTAATAAATATAAATTTTGAAAGTACAACTTTTGGATTATAGTGGTTTTTTCCCCCCATAACCACCCTCCCACCCGCAAACCATGCCATCTCCTACTCTTTCTCCCATCCCATTCTTCATTAGGATTCATTTATAATTATCTTTATATATAGAAGATCAACTTAGTATATACTAAGAAAAGATTTTAACAGATTGCACCCACACAGACACACAAAGTATAAAGTACTGTTTGAAGACTAGTTTTACTGTTAATTTGAGTAGTACAACACATAAAAGACAGAGATCCTACATGGGGAGTAAGAGTGCAGTGACTCCTGTTGTTGACTTAACAATTGACACTCTTGTTTATGGCATCAGTAATCACCCTAGGCTATTGTCATGAGTTGCCAAGGTTATGGAAGCTTCTTGAGTTCACAAACTCTGACCTTATTTAGACAAGGCCATAATCAAAGTGGAAGTTCTCTCCTCCCTTTAGAGAAAGGCACCTCCTTTGATAGCCCTTTTCTTTCCGCTGGGATCTCACTCACAGAGATCTTTCATTTAGGTCATTTTTTTGCCAGACTGTCTTGGCTTTCCATGGCTGTGAAACTCTCATGGGCTTTTTAGCCAGATCTGAGTGCCTTAAGGGCTGATTCTGAGGCCAGAGCACTATTTAGGGCATGTCAATTCTGTGAGTCTACTGTGTATCATGCTTCCCACGTTGGATCATTCTCTCCTTTTTAATTCTATCAATTATTATTAGCAGACATTGGTCTTATTTATGTTATCCCTTTGACACTTAATCTTATCTTTATAATAAATTATGAATTTAAACTGATCACTTTAACTAGTAAGATTGCATTGCTACATACCAACTTAATGGTACGTCCCATGGCACGTTTCTAGCTCTACCATTAGGGGTAAGTCTGAGTGTACGTGTGCCGAACTGTACATCTCCTCCCTCTCATATTCCCACTCTTATTTTTAATAGGGATCACTTTTCAGTTAAATTTAAACACCTATGAATAATTGTATGTGTTAATTAAAGAGTTCAACCAATGTCTACCACCTCCTTGATTACATCTATTTCAAGGTATTTTGTTTTTGGTAACTATTGTCAATGGGATGACTCATAATTTCTTTGTTGTGAGTTTGTTATTGCTGCATACAGATGTTACTGATTTTTGAGTGTTAGCTTTGTAATGCTGCAGCTTCACAGAAGTGTTTTCATAATTTCAGATAGTCTTTTGTTGGAGTCTTGGTTTCTCTTTACATAAAATCATATCAGCTGCAAACAAAATAGTTTGACTTCTTCTTTGTCTGTTTGTATGCCTTTGTTTCTTTATTTTGCCTAATGACTGGATAACACTTCCAATACCATGTTGAATAAGAATGATGAGACTGGACATCCTTGTCTAGTTCCAGATCTTAAAGCAAGTGCTTTCAGCTTTTCCATATTTAATATGATACTGGCTGTGAGCCTCCTCTGAATAAATTTTGTTCTTTTGTTAACTTATTCAGTTCTTATCTAATAGCAGCTCTTAATCTTGTAAATTCCCTTCTGTTTTGTCTCATAACAATATAATTATACTTGCTCTCTTGGTTATTTTTAGCCTGGTGATTTTTCTACAAGGCTTGTCCTTTCAACTTTTCTGAATCTCTTCTTTTGGTTATATCATTTAAAATGGGATATAGTTAAATGGTGCATTATTGATATGATCACATAATCTCTACTTCTTAGAAAACATAGACTATTTATATTGATAAAAATCGACCTAGGTTGTGCCTGTCATGTACCCAAATAGACTATGTTTCTGATTTTCTTCCTCTTTCTTGCTTTCTCTGGATTCATTGATTGCACCTTCCTTACATTCATTCCCCTAAGTTTCCACAATTTCTTCCTTCCCTGTTTTGGAATTAAGGCACTCCTGTCTTTTTTATACTTTGGGTACTTGTCCTGAAAAATTTTAACATAGATGTGTATGACTTACACTCTGAAAGTAAGCAATGCATTTAAATTCAACTCAATGCTTCTTGCTGAATACTCTCATAACATAAATGATAATTTTGTCCAGAATTTCAATTCTATATTGATTTTTTAATTATACAAAATAGACATTTTATTCATTAACGAAGCCTCATTTTTATTATTATTTTTTACTCACTGCCATTAATGCATTCCAGCCTTCTCCCAGAGATGTATTTTCCTTTTTAAAATATTTATTTATTGGCCGGCGCCGCGGCTCACTAGGCTAATCCTCCGCCTAGCGGCGCCGGCACACCGGGTTCTAGTCCCGGTCGGGGCGCCGGATTCTGTCCCGGTTGCCCCTCTTCCAGGCCAGCCCTCTGCTGTGGCCCGGGAGTGCAGTGGAGGATGGCCCAGGTGCTTGGGCCCTGCACCCCATGGGAGACCAGGAAAAGCACCTGGCTCCTGGCTCCTGCCATCGGATCAGCGCGGTGCGCCGGCCGCAGCGCGCCGGCCGCGGCGGCCATTGGAGGGTGAACCAACGGCAAAGGAAGACCTTTCTCTCTGTCTCTCTCTCTCTCACTGTCCACTCTGCCTGTCAAAAAAAAAAAAAAAAAAAAAAAAAAAAAAAAAATTTATTTATTTATTTTTATTTATTTATCTATTTATTTAAAAGGGGAAAGGAGAGCTCCTAATTTCTGTTTCACACTCAAATGCCCACAAAGGTCAAAAGCTTGGACTAAGGCATTCTAAGTCTGGAGCTGGGAACTCAATCCAAGTCTCTCAATGTGGGTGACAGGAGTACAATACTTGAGCCATCATTACTCCCTCAGACCTGCAGGAAGCTGTAGGCAGGACCCAGAGATATGCATTGAACTCAGATAGTCTGGTACAGGATGCAGGCATCTCAGCTCATGTCTTAACCACTAGACCAAATGCCCTCCCATATTCTCCTTTCCTTTGAAGTACATTGTATAGCAATATCATTGGTAAGAATCTTTAAGTAGTAAACTCCAAGTTTTTGTCTTATGGTATGTTTATTTTCTCCTCGTCTTAAAAGGTTCGTAGAATATGCGCTTAGTTTCTCAGGTAACTTATCAGAGTGTATAAAAGTTAATGAAGGCCGGGGCCGTGGCTCACTAGGCTAATCCTCCGACGTGCGGCGCCGGCACACGGGTTCTAGTCCCAGTCGGGGTGCCGAATTCTGTCCTGGTTGCCCCTCTTCCAGGCCAGCTCTCTGCTGTGGCCAGGGAGTGCAGTGGAGGATGGCCCAAGTCCTTGGGCCCTGTACCCCATGGGAGACCAGGATAAGTACCTGGCTCCTGCCATCTGATCAGCGTGGTGTGCTGGCCGCAGCGCGCTGGCCGCGGAGGCCATTGGAGGGTGAACCAACGGCAAAGGAAGACCTTTCTCTCTGTCTCTCTCTCTCTCTCACTGTCCACTCTGCCTGTAAAATAAATAAATAAATAAATAAATAAATGTTAATGAAAAGCTAGCCACTTCTCTAATAATTATTACTTGTAGATTTTACTCTTTTCTCTGATGATATTTATAGTTTCTCTTTATTTTGATGATCTTCACTGTGTCTATCATATATATAATTTAGAATTCTGTTTTATTCTAGCATTTAGGATTCCTTGGAATTTCTGAATCTGAGGAGTGAAGTGTTTTATCATTTCTGCATGATTATTATCTTAAAATATTGCCTCTGACATTTTCTCTGTAGTTGTCTCATTACGGATATCTAGAATTCTAATTTTTTATACATATATAAAATGATCTCTTACATAAAATAAATTTTGTAAGTATATCTTATATAGAATATATTTCTAAGTATATATGTATGATTATTTCATATATTAATGTATTACACATATGTAATTTCCCTGCTACTGTGTAATCTTTCTCTTGATTTCTGATTATTTTTGTCTGTGTTAAATTTTACTTTACTCTGTTAAAGTTTATTTATTTCTTAGAAAGTTAGAGCAGCTGGGGCTTTACCAACCTGAAGTCAGGAGCCTGAAATTCCATTTGAGACTCCAGGAGGATGGCAGGGACCCAAGTACTTGAGCCATCTTCTGCTGTCTCTCAAGAGGAACATTAGCTGGTAGCTGTAAGCTGGATCAGAAGCAGAGTCAAGACTTGAACCCCAGAACTCTGATATGGGATATGAGCATTCCAAGCAGCAGCTTAGCCTGCTGTACCACAATGCTGGGCCCCGTGTTCAATTTTAGAAAATTTTTCCAAGTTACTTATTTTTCCCCAGAAACCCTTTATTTAAGGTGTACAAACTTTATGCATTTAATAAATACAACTTTAGAAACATAGTGATAGTGATTCTTTCCAATCTACCCACCTCCAAACCCCATTCGCACCCTTCTTCCTCTTTCCTCTCCTATTCTCATTCTTATTTTTTACTAAGACCTATTTTCAAATAACTTTTTACATAGAAGATTAACTCTATACTAAGTAAAGAGTTCAACAGTATGAAAAAAAATGTTTCTCAAAAGTTTTTTGATTTATCTTTTGATTTCTTCTATGACCTATTGTTTATTCAGGGGCATGTTTTTCAATCTTCATGTGTTTGCTTATGTTCTAGAGATTCTTGAGCTGTTGATTTCCAGTTTCATTCCATTGTGGCCAGAAAAGATATATGGTATGATTTCAACTTTGAATTTGTTGAGTCTTGCTTTATGGCATGACCTGTGATCTATCCTAGAGAAAGTTCTATATACTGATGAGAAGAATGTGTATTCTGCAACTGTAGGATGAAAAGTTCTGTAGATATCTATTAGGTTCATTTGGTCTACAGTGTCAATTAGCTGTTATTTCCCTGCTGTGTTTCTGTCTGGTTGATCTTTCAATTGCTGAAAATGGGGTATTTAAGTCTTGTATTACTAGTGTATGGGAGTCTGTGTCTCCCTTTAGACCCATTAATATTTCTTTTGAATAGCCAGGTGCCCTGTAATTAGGTGTGTATACATTTATTATAGTCACATCTTTCTGTTGAACTGATCTCTTAATCATTGCTTAGAACCCTTCTTTGTCTCTTTTAACAGTTTTTGTGTTAAAGTCTATTTTGTCTGTTATTAGGATGGCTATACCAGCTCTTTTTTGGTTTCTGTTAGCATGGGATATCTTTTTCCATCCTTTCACTTTTAGTCTGCATGTATCTGTTGGTGAGATGTGTATCTTGTAGGCAGTAAATAGACTCTTATTTTCCCTTTAGCCAGTCTATATCTTTTAAATGGAGAGTTAAAGCCATTTACATTCAAAGTGACTATTAATAAGTAACGACTTGGCCCTGCCATTTTTCCATAAATATTCCTATTGTTTACTTTGTATTTCCTTTGTACTTTTACTGGGTGATTTTCTGCCTTCCTCTTCTTTTATAGTGATGACTATGTTTCTGTGTTTCTGTGTGTAGCACATCCTTAAGAATCTTTTGTAAGGCTTGACAAATTCTTTCCATTTCTGTTTGTTATGGAAGGTCTGTATTTCACCTTCATTCATAAATGAGAGCTTTGCAAGGTATAGTATTATGGGTTGACAATTTTTTTTTTCTTTTAAGACTTGGAATACATCTCACCATTCTCTCCTAGTCTGTAGGGTTTCTAATGAGAAGTCCACTGTGAGTCTAATTGGAGACCCTCTGAAAGTAACCTGGCATTTTTCTCATGCATGTTTTAGAATATTTTCCTTATGTTTTACTGTGGAGAGTTTGATTGCAATGTGTTGTGCTGAAGATCTTTTCTGGTCATGTCTATTAGGAGTTCTATTTGCTTACTTTACTTAGATGTCCTCTCTTTGTCTAAAATAGGGACATTTTCTATAATTATTTCACTAAAAAGGCCTTCTAATCTATTTGCTTTTTCCACACCTTCAGGAACTTCAAAGACCCATATGCTATGTTGTTTGATATTATCCCATAGACCTCCTATCTTGTTTTTTAGCTTTCTAATTTCTTCTTTTTTTATCTGACTGTAAAGTTTCCAGATATTTGTCTTCTAACTAGGATATTCTTTCTTTTGTCTCACCAACTCTGTTAGTAAGGCTTTCTACTACATTTGTTATTTGTTCTATTGAATTCTTCACTTCCAATATTTGATTTTGATTTCTCTTTAAAATCTCAATTTCATGAAAAAAAAAACTTTCTTTCATGTCATGAATGGATTTCTTTAGTTAGTAGATTTGATTAATTCTAAGTAATCCTATGATCCATTTTTTGAATTCTGGCATTTCTTCAATTTCTTCATTTTCACATTCTAGTACTGAAGTATTATTGTGTTCCTTTGTATCAATTTATCTTCATTATTCTTGTTTCTTGAATTTCTGCATTTACTTTTAGGCATTTATTGAGACACTTTTGGTTTATTTTTTTCCTTATTATGGCTTTTACCTTTGAACTGTACCTCTGTGGATTAGTGGAGTACCTGCCCTTTCAGTGGATGCCCTGAGGTGTGTGCTAGGTGTGGCCAGGGAGCTCTGTTCAGTGCTCCAGGATGAAGGGGGTGTCCAAGATGACTCCCAAATTGGTTGTGGTAAATCTCTTTTTTTTCACCAGAGGAGAGGTTTGTTCAGCTCCGTTGGCATAATCTCATGCTCACCTCCCCTCCTCCTCTGAGACAAATGCCTGGGTGCTAGCCCTACTGGGTACAATATTCACCTGTGCTACCACAAGAACCACACAAAGCATCTGTGCAGTCCTTAGTGTGAGCACAGGTTCCACAGCAATGACCCACCAGAAATCAAGGAGACCTGAGCATGTGGAGCTGCCCACAGTGACTGCCCAAAGACCCATCCACAACCTGCGCCCTCACACGCAGCCACAGTGTTTTCATAGTCTATCCCAGCACGTAAAGCTCCTACAGTCATGAGCAATGAGACCCCTATCAATTCTCCCAGCCACACTCAGACGTCTCCTCTCTGCTGGTTGCTGGAAGCAAAGACGTGAGCTGGTGCAGCTGTTACATATGTCCAAAATGCTGCCTGCTATCTATTGGCTAGTTATAAGACACCAGTGTTAGTGGCTAGGGAAAGACAGCACCCCCCTTTTTTCTTCTAGGATGGCAGGTATACTGTCCCCAACAGAGAGTCATACCGGGCTCTTTCTGCAGCTTTATCATCAGTGGCTTAGGCTGATGCAATCTGGTCTCTTCTCACTCTCCAAACCTGGTGCTGAGGCTCCCAGCTGCTGGGTTCCTGAGTTGTGCTCATCCACGGCCTCCACAAAGATCCACAGTGTCTTTCTAATTTGCATGGAGTTTCCTCTGCTATTTCCTCCCTAACTCTTCCTTGAGAATGTACTCTTTCCACATTTTTTAACTATCTTCCCCTGGACGAGAGCAGTAAGCTCCCTCCCTATTCCTCCATCTCAGTGCCTCTCTTCCAAGTTACTTATTTTTTAACTTCTCTGTTTATGTTTAAATTAGTGTTAAACTTCACTGAGTAATTTATTTGATAAATCTTCCACTTGTAAAATTTCTACTTTTTCCCTAAAATATCCTGATCCATTTTAGTATATTCATGTTCCTTTGACACTTTTTAAAATACTTTGTTTTATTTCATGACTCACCCTGGGTTTTCTCAGAAAGCTGAGACTGAGACAAAGTTTGCTTGCAGCTAAAGTAATCTGGCAAAGTTATCCCAAGAAATAGAAGTAGGTTTCTAGGAAAGGCAAAGCAAGAGAAGGGAAAGAAAATCAATATCAGATTGTTTTTCCAAGCTTGTCCTTATTATGGAAAATTGTGGTATGATCCCATCATGCCTGTCTTGGTATCTGTGTAGACTAACTTCATGATCATTTACCTAAGGACAGACAAGGACATTAACTAACTAGTTCCTGTTTCTCCCTTTTCCAAGGGATATTAATTTCCTATATTTCCACTTTGGGTATGAAAAAGTGAGTGGTAAGCAAGTGGAAGCTATTAGAAGTAACTTATACTGTTGTGTCCAGCATGAGTTTCCAAGCCTGATGACATTATCACTCTATTATTAAACTAATTTCAGATATAATGGGAAAGCTGACCAATGTTCACTGGATAACTCATCTGTCAACCTATAAGTTGAGAAATTTCTCTATGATGGATGCTTTCTGGTGTGTATTAACATGAAACCCAAACATCTATACCCTTTTTACCCACTCACAAAGGTTCACACTCATACCTCCTCAAACTCTCTCTCTTTTTTTAAAGATTTATTTATTTATTTATTTATTTGAAAGTCAGACTACACAGAGAGAAGGAGAAGCAGAGAGAAAGAGAGAGGTCTTCCATACACTGGTCCACTCCCCAATTGACTGCAATGGCTGGAGCTGTGCTGATCCAAAGCCAGGAGACAGGACTTTCTTCAGGGTCTCCCACACGGGTGCAGGGATCCAAGGACTTGGGTCATCTTCGACTGCTTTCCCAGGCCACAGCAGAGATTTGGATTGAAAGTAGAGCAGCTGAGATTCCAACTGGTACCAACTTCCACTGACCAGGACTCCACATTTATCTGTAGCTTGGGCTCTCTTTTCCTACATACAAGTTGAATTACCAAATAAATGCATTATTTACAGTGGTTTCCACTGGGAGAATTTATTTTCACCATTATCCCTCTGGGACTATGGAACAGGGAGCAGTAATAAGGTTGCAACATGGTGGTAGACCACGGGCAGATACTATCAACTCAGCAACTGTTGACCATGAGTGAGTTTTCCACCCTGTGTCAGTTGTACCTCCCCTTTCCACATGGAGCATATGTGTACAATAAAGAAACACCATTGATACAGCAAAGTGGGTGAAAAAAGAGTTGGTCACCATTTAGTTCAATTTTCTTGTGTTCTTTGGGCCTTCTTGGTCCTAATCTTGAAAGTACAAATCATTGCCATTTCATAATAAGGACAGGGTGTTATGTCTCTCAGCTGACATCAGAAGTCAGTGGATCTAATAAGACTTACTCCATGGCAGGTAGTTTTCATGAAGCAGTCAGTTGGTAATGGCTTAGCAGTTTCTCAGATTAAGAACAATAGTGTACCAGAAGCTGCTTTCAAATAATCAGTAGTTCCATGCAACAGACAACATGTTTCCCCTTCAGAAACCTGGGGGTCTATACTGTGCCCCTTTAGTTGGAGTTTACTAGAGAGCACCTATAGATATTCCTAAAACTACTATAACTGGTCTGTTGTATGGCTCAGTCAGCAGGATAGGTTGCAGCCCTAACTTACTCTGCTACAGAGTTCTCCCTTGCTCTTTGCCCTGTTCAAAACCAGCAGTCTTTCTGTTCACCTAATAGATGAATCAGCTTAAATATCCCCCAAAGACTGTGCCTATATAATCCAAATGGTTTCACCAAGGTTTGAGTAAGTAAAAGATTCAACAATTTTCCTTTACTTGGAAGATCATTAAATTCCTAAAATATTCACTGTTAGAGCAGAGCCCTGAATCTCTGGGGTACACATCTGTCTTATGAGGTCATTAATAGTGTATCTTCCCTCCTGCTCACCAGGTGTGATTAATGCATTGGTATTAGTACAGTGAGCAAGTACAGTATTCTGATGCCCATAAATAAGAGCAAGGTCTTTTCTACTTACATTTTGATGGAGAATAACAAAGTAATATATCCTTAAGGTGGGCTGTGAATATGTGTTTCTACATTTTCCCTACAAAACTGAAGTTCCTTTGAGCCTCGTTGTGAACAAGGATTAAAAAGAACACATTTGCCATATCTAACCTAAGGAGCAAGTACCAGAAAATGAAAGACATGATATATGCCTTGTGCTATTTTTTCAAATACACTAGGAATCATAGGATGATGTAATCTCAGGGTCTTCACTTGTCTCTTCTGAGAATAATACCTTTTAGTACAGAGGATCAGGAACAAATATCAATTTTCCCAAGCTATTAAGTACACCTTTTCCAAGTGTACACTAAGGGGCCTAGACATAAGTCACCAGGTAGTTACACAGTTCCACTGGACCAGTGTAAGATCAACCTGTGTCAAACTCCATTATCACTTGGGTTTCCACAGGCCTTCACTCTGGATAAGGGATCAGAATGGTGTTTTGAGTCTCCTGGAGTATACTTATCAGTTTAATATTTTTATTTACACATTTGAGAGGTAGAGAGACAGAGAGAAAGCTCTTCCATTCACTGCTTCACTCTCTAAATGGCTGCAATGCCTGGAGCTGGGCTGATCTGAAGCCAAGAGCCAAGAGCTTCTTCTAGGTTTCCCACATGGGTGCAGGGGCCTAAGCACTGGGGCCATCTTCCACTGTTTTCTCAGGGGCAGCTGGGACATGAACCAGTGCCCATATGAGATGCAGCACCACAGGTGGAGGCTTAGCTTACTATGCCACAGTGGCCGGCTCCAATTAAGAATTTCTGTCTCTGATATTCATTTAATCTGAAAGATGGCCATATATCTATTTGGAAAAATATTGAGAGAATATGTTGTGTGTACATTTATGTTTCTTACTTGAGGGGATCCAGTGCCTTCTTCCATCAATACTCTCAGTTGGAAAACTGTTTGAGGCCAGAAAACTTGATAAAAGGCTCTGACTTTCCATTGCCAGAGCTGACCTGGGTTATTGGTCTGGAGTCAGCGAGGAAAGGCAGAACTAGATTTATGGGAACACATATATCTACTAGTAAGGCACCTGCCCCTGTTGAGAGCTTCCCAGGTTCTCCAAATGAAGAAGTCCTAGTTCAAACTTCAGAAGAATCCATGGCTCAAGATTTTCCAGCTTCCTCATCAAACGTTCCTCTGCTGGTTTTGAAGTACCACTCTCTATCCATTAAGTGCCCACATTCAAAGCTGTGCATTGTCTTTGTTGTTCTGTTAGCCATACAATAGAACCCTGGCCCTGGTTTTCATCACTCTCTCTAATGGGGTTGTATGTGATAAGGAGCTTTTTATATGCCTCACATTCACATCATTGAAATGATGGCTGCTTGATCTTATCTGTCATTTTCTTTTTTTAAAGTCTTCTAAAGTAGGTAACGATAAAACTACGCAATCCTTACCATTATCATTGCCCTAATTTCTTTCTAGGGCCACTGCTCCTGCATTGGCTTCTGCTTGCATTTCGTCTTCATCTGCTAGTGGAAGTCAGTGAATGCAATGCTAGTGCACGCCAGAAAATATCCTCACTCTACATTTTCTCATCAATGACAGTTTCAGAATATCATTCCAACTGTCTACTTTTTAGTCTCATCTTTTGAGCCTATGTCCTTCTTCCATCACACAAGATAAGAGTCTAGGTTCCTTGTCTTCTTCAGAAAGCAGAACTTGAGATAGACTTGCATGCAGGTAGCTTACATCAGGAGACAGGAAGCTGGAAAGAGGAAGCCAGTTAAAACCTATGTCATCAATATGGTCATTTCTGCAAGCAAATGAAGTTTAAGCCTACTCAGGTCTTCTGCATTGTCATATGGAAAGTTCTTTAGAATCACCCCTGCCCCCTCCCCTTAGAGAGATGAAAGAGAAAAGGATGCATTTACTGATTCCTATCCCTAACTGGTTACAGACCTCAAGACACACATGAAGGCCTGCTAAATGGGTAGGGGTGGGCATCCATATTTGACATGAGAGTTGTTCATGGAAGAAAGCAGGAGATATGTAGTTTAGCTATGGGTGAAACATGTTCAGGTTACACCAGTTGAAACCTGATACCAAGGTGGTGGCTGGGGTCAAATGTGGGACAAGCAAATGCCATGCAGGATGCAGGACAGATGTGATAACATTTAGCTAAACATTTTAAACATACCTACTTTCTACTTTGCACCTGATAATCCCAAGATCCATGGCCACATCTTGGGCAAGTTCCATGTTTTGTTTGCTAGTTTTCGTGAGTGGTAATTTGTTATAGCTTGTGTTTAGTAATTTTAAATTGGGAGCTCCTTTTTCTTGAAATGATCTTTAAGGTAAAGTTAAATTTGAGACTTGGGTTTGAAAGGTGTCCCTGCAGAGAAACCAAATTTTCCTCTACTAATATCCAATGGACATCATCAACCAAGTATCAACTAAATTTCAGACGTCGGTTTTTTTGACACATAAATCAGGTAACTTGCAGTTCCAACCCTGTTTTTGGAACATATAACTAAAGGCCAGGCATCAAGGTGAAAAAAGGTGCGTTACTATCTCCAACTACCGGCAGACTTTTCTAGTTGTTCACTAAGGGTGTCAATTTTGTGGAATGCCAGCCATTGTGAAATCTAGATTTTATTCCCTCTCCATCCTACAGTTTTTAGCATTTATATTTCTTGAGCTTGTGCACACTCGGCTTGAGCTTTCCTACATTCTAGTATGCTACTGCTGCTTTAATTCAAGTTCCTTAATATTTCTCTCCACGACTATTCAAATAACATAATAAGTTGCCACCATATTTTCATTTACATGCTAAATTATTCTACAGGTCATTGTCATAGTGATATTTCTAACATCTAATCTAGCCACAACACTCACTTGTAATATTTTTCAGCACTCTTTGTGCTACAGAACGTCTTCCACACTACTTAGAATGATCTACAAGGTAATTTCTCACCTAACTCTTGGGTTCACATGCCTCTGTATTCCGGCCTATGCTCTTTACTGGGCCTGGAATGCTTTTCTCACACTCCCTTATCTACCTTGATTACTCTTAATCATCCTTTGAATCCTTCTGCCACGGCTTTAATTAATATCACTTCTTCCTGGCTCTGTTAACCATTTGGCATACTTCTATTTTATGCTTTCCACAGTGTGGTGGTGAAGATTAAGTTTTTTGTCACCAGCAGTAGGATACAAGCACTGTTATATTTTGTATCCACAACAAGTAGCAGAAGTCATGGATTATGGTATATCGATAAATATTTGTTAAATGAATACATAAATAAATGAGTGGAGAGTAGTTCTATTTCCCCTGAGATCTAATGCAAAACAAGGAGCTTGTTACTGCTGAAAAGAAAGAGACAAATAGAACAATTCCCCTAAAACAAAAGATAAATGAGAGAGACTAAAGTTACTCCTTTATATCCTCTACACTCAATTTTTATTCAAATTTGTTTTCTACATATTTTCAGCCTTTCATTTAAATTTAATCACACTAAAATTTTATTGGAAAAGACTATCAGATGATAGCATTTATTTCTTGAAAATTATTATCCAGAGTATTTTTGTAGAGATTACAATTTATAGTACCTAATAGAAACACACTGAATAGAATGTTTTTACATGAATATAAGCTAAAACTGTTTTACATGAAGCAGTGGCAAGCAATAATATTCTAGTATTACTTTAATGTCTCACAACATTAAATTTGCACCCTGATTTCACTGCACAACTTACAAATATTCCTAGAGAAGGAATATTTAAAATGATGTTTGTATTAAAATAATGTCAAAGCATTTATATCTTGTAATAAGGGTAATGAGATTAAGCAATAATAAAAATATATGCCGGATTTAAACTGGTGCATGGGTTCAGAAGAATAAAGAAGGTAAAGGGATGTGGAATTAACACACTATGGTGTATAACATTACTATAAAAATAACCAGGGGATAAAAATAGCAATGATGGGGTGGACATTTTTGTGTAGTTTAGATACCTGTTGTGAGGCCCTCATCCCATATCGGTTTGCCTGGGCTCAATTTCTGGCTCAGCTTCTGACTCCAGCTTTCGGCTTATGTGTATCATGGAAAGCAACAGGTGATGGCTCAAGTAGTTTGGTCCTTACCCTGCATGTGGAAAACCTGGATTCAATTCCCAATTCCTGGCTTTGGCCTGACCAGCCATGGCTAGCGCAGACAATGGGAGATCTCTCTTTCTGTCTGTTTCCCTATATCTCTCTGCCTCTCAAAATCAATTAAATAGTCAATTTAAAAAATTAAAAAATGCTAAGGGTATAAAATAAATGATATGAAGTAAGCTGTCCATGTGACCTTAAAGGATACAATTAACTCATATGTAAAATGTCTCTCATATGTAAAATATATTACAAATATATGCAGTGTATAATTTATACACATACATATACATACAAATATATATTTATTATGCTGTCAAGATTATGTTGATTTATCTCTTTCACAATGTTTCCTTAACAAATACTTGTAAGATAATAACCCTCCTTCCCATCACTTCACATTTTTTATTGCTTTATATTTTGTAAAAGCATTTTTACCTTTCCAATATACTAAACAATTAATTCATGTATTTTTGTTATTAATTTGTCCCCCATGTATCATTAATTTTCTCTTTTTTTTTAAGATTTTATTTATTTATTTGAGAGGTAGAGTTACAGACAGTGAGAGGGAGAGACAGAGAAAGGTCTTCCTTCCATTAATTCACTCCCCAAATGGCCACAACGTCCAGAGCTGCACCAATCCGAAGCCAGGAGCCAGGAGCTTCTTCTGGGTCTCCCACGTGGGTGCAGGGGCCCAAGCACTTGGGCCATCTTCCACTGCTTTCCCAGGCCACAGCAGAGAGCTGGATTGGATGAGGAGCAGCCGGGACTAGAACTGGCGCCCATATGGGATGCCGCCGGCGCCTCAGGCGGAGGATTAACCAAGTGAGCCACGGCGCCGGCCCCTCATTAATTTTCAAGAGCTCACATAGTAGATGTTCAATTAGACTATTTTTAATAAATGAATACCATAATTTTCATTCAGTCTTTATGTTCGTGCAACTATATTGTTCCCATGACTTAGCATTGCCTACTACTCTATTAAATTGAGAAAAGTAAATTTCACATATATAAAATACATTGTATAGATATGAACTATATGATGTATATATTTCTATATATTATTATATAAATATATTAGATGTTATCAAATATTTAATTAATTATCACAATTACCTAGAGTGAAATAAGCAAAATTCATCCCTCATATTTTTTAATGAAAAGAAGTAATGACTATAGTAAAAGCAGTTGACTTGGCCAGATATTTGTAGGGTTCTAATGAAATCACCACTTACTTCTTATGTACGTAATTGTCAGCTTTAAAAGGGCAGGATGAAAGGCCTCACACAGCACCCTCCATTTAGGAAACTTATTGAAATTGATATCCATTTACTTGGAGAAATTACATTAACTATATTATAAAAGGGATCACGGAATTATGTTAAGAATTATTTCCAACTGCTTACTCTTAATTGATTCTATATTAGAAATGGAAAATAAAGAGGACAGAAACACCATCCAACATTTTACCAATTAGGCTATACTACCCAAGAGAAAATTAAAAACACTCATTTCTTTTATGTTTTTAATCCATTATAAGTACTATTACCAGTCAGACATTCAAAACCAGCAATTAGTCAAACAATTCTTTATATTTAAAAGAAAAAAGAAGGTCTTTTTGAAGCTCTTTTTTACAAATCAAAACTAGTAAGTGAATTCTTGCTATCAAAATAAAAATTTTTCTTCATGTCTTTCCTAAAAACCCTATCCCATAAAAAATCAGTATGCTATATTAATCAATCTTCAGAAATACATGTTTTAGTCAAATAATTTATAAAATCCTAGAGTCAGCATATTTAACATAATAACAAGGAAATTTCCCAAGTCCAATGACATATTTATTTGCCCCAATAACCCTTAACCACTCCACTCTCCCACCCACCCCATGACAACACACACACCAGGCTCACCAGTCTGCAGGTACTCTTAAGTTGCAAGAACTGAGGCATCAACACAAGAGTATAATTGTTTATTATTACTATTTCTAAGCTCCGGGTTAAAGGGAGAATTTTGATGACAATAAATAGTAAAATGCAGTAGTTTGTGTATTGTACTAATCTTCACCTCAGTACGATAGTAAAAGGAAGAAATTTGAATTATGATGGAAGGAATTTTAAGTGACTATAATGAAAAATTAATGAAAGTCATTACCTGCATAGGTATCAACAGTACTTATATAAAGGATTTTAAAATAGAGCTGTTGAGCAGTTTGTCTTCACAATTGAGATTCCAGTCGAGATGGCTACATCCCACATCTCAGAACCTGATTCGGTAACAGGCTCTGCTCTTTACTCCAGCTTCCTGCTAAAGCAGATCCTGGGAGGCAGAGGTAACAGCTCACGTAACTGGGTCCCTGCCATCCATGGGAGAGTGAACTAGTAGATGGAACTGCTCTTGATATCTCTGTCTCTGTCTCTTTGCTTGTCTTTTGAATAAAAAAATGTATAAGCCCTTCTCCCAATGCCAACTAATGCCATATGATTAAGGAAAAACAGGGCTCTGAAGGTATAAGTGAAGATAATGTTGACTCTTGGCTACTTCTTGCAGTAAAGGGAAATTTTCTATTTGGATTGCTGACACATTCCTACATATACACAGGGGACGCACACAAGAAAAATCTTTCAGTAGTGTTTATAATAGTGAAAAACTAGAAACAATCCAAATTTTAATAATCTTGCAAACTGATATACATACATGGCAAATTTTTAATATAATGAAATACTAAACAGTAGGGCCCTAGAGCTAAATTTTCATGTTTAAGAAGCTCACATATATATTTTAATGTAGTTTTAGAGCATACCAATAAGTCAAAATATATGATATATAATGTTTATGATAAAATGTAGACACATAAATGAAAATTATGAACACCAAATTTTCTCTGGGAAGGATAGGAAATGTAAACGGGATACTCAACCAAGAGTTTCAACTATCTTTGAAATATTTTATTTCTTATAGTGTGTGGCAGCACTCAGATGGTCTTCTGAAACATGTTAAAACTTTAATAAAATAGAAGAATGTTTGGAAGAATTTGTCTAGGAGAAGACAAATACAATGAGAAATCCTTCAATGACATATTCAATATGTTGGTAAAATTAAAAAATAATTTTCATTAATCTAGAAACTCCTTTTTAAAAAGAATATTCATATCTGAAATATTTTCCTCTATGAAACATGGTCTTTCTGTTACCAAGCAATATATACGTTATTTTTCCTCCTTAATACCATTGTTATTCCTCTTGAATATGCCTATTTTATTCATTCACTCAGGTCTCTTCACCATTAAGATTTCAATTTCAATATCTCCTCAGAATACTCTTCTTTGAGCCCTCACCTACAGAATCCTCATATTGCTTTACATAATATTAGTGCATTTTATTTTCAGGTGGAATATATTTCCATTTGAAATTACCTTTGTTTTGTGCGTTCATTACTTATTTTTTAGACTAGAATACAAACTTGTTGAGGGCAAAACTTTGCCCATCTCATTTGCCAATGAATCTCCATCACCTAGAACAATGCATGACACAAAGAAAATGCTCAAATACTTGTTGACTGGCTATGAACACCCCAAGTTACCCAGTGAATAGATAGAATGTTAAATTTCATTTACTTTTGAAAATACGTTCTGTCTTCTTAATAGTCGGGTAAGGTTTCTAGGAGGCTTAATAGATATTAACAATCTTTCATCCTCCAGTGTCTACTGGTGTGGTAAGCAGATGGTCTTCATCTGGTGTCTATATCTTTTTGTAGTGCCCCTCAACTGTGTCAGATATGGTCCATGTGACCAACAGAGTATGGCAGAAGTGACATTCAGTGTCTCCTAAGGCAAATCACAAAAGACATTGCCACTTGTACTTTTTATCACTCACTTTTTGGAAAGCCAGCCCCATGTCATGAGAACACCTAAGTAGCCCTATGGACAGGTCCATGGTAAAGGAACTGAAGTCCCTGAGCAACAGCCAGCAACAACTGATGAGCCATGTGAGTGAGCCTTCTTGTAAGTAAATCCTCAGGCTGGTGCTGCAACACAGTAGATAAAGCCACCACCCACGACACCAACAACCCACACGGACACCAGCTCACGCCCTAGCAGCTCCACTTCTGACCCAGCTCCCAGCTAATGGCATGAGAAATGCAGCCGAAGATATCCTAAATGTTTGGGTCCTGCCTCTCACATGGGAAAACTAGATGAAGTTCCTGGCTCCTGGCTTCAGCCTGGCCTAGCCCTGGCCACTGTAGTCATCTGGGAGTAAACAAGCAGACAGAAGATCTGTCTCTCCCTCTCTCTCAACTATGATTTTCAAAAATAAATAAATATTTTCAATAAGAAAGTGAATAACTTAAAAATAAAGACAGAGGCCAATGGGGCCAGTGCTGTGGCACACTGGGTTAATCCTCTTCCTGCAGCACCAGCATCCCATATGGACGCCGGTTCTAGTCCCGGTTACTCCTCTTCCAGTCCAGCTCTCTGCTATGGCCTGGGAAAGCAGTAGAAGATGGCCCAAGTCCTTGTGTCCTTACACTCAGTGGGAGACCAGGAAGAAGCACCTGGCTCCTGGCTTCGGATCGGTGCAGCTCCGGCCGTTGTGGCCATTTGGAGAGTGAACCAATGGAAGGAAGACCTTTCTCTCTGTCTCTCCCTCTCCCTGTCTGTAACTCTACCTCTCAAATAAATAAATAAAATCTTTTTTTTTTTTTAAAGAAATCAATCTACCTAGAGTGGATACTTAAAAAAAAAAAAAAAAAAGACAGATGCCATGCCATGTTGAAGAAGAAGGAGGAGGAGCAGAAGAAGAATAAGACGACGACGACGAAGAAACAATAGGAAGAGTAGGAGGAGGAGAGGTAGAAGGGGGAGAAGAAGGGGAAAGGGAAAGGGAAGGGAGGGAAGGAGGAAGGAGGAGGGGAAGGAGGGTGAGGAGGGGGAGGAGGGAGAGAAAGGGAGGAGGAAAAAAATCCCCCACCCCAGTTGCCATCAAGTCTTCAGAAGACTGCAACTCTGAACTGTATCTCAGATGCAACTCCATGAGAGACCCTGAGTCTGAAACAGCCAGCTAAGGTGTGCCTGAGCTCCTGGTTAGTAGACACTATGTGTAATCAATGTTTACTGTTGTTTCATGCTGATAAGCTTTGAGACTATTGCAATACAGCAATACGCACTAACACAATTGGCCTCTGATGCATGTGTATTTCTCAAGTCCCCAGATGTCTTGGAGATGAGAAATAATAAATGAAATAATAACTTGGCTGCTTCCATGCTCCCTTCCCATCTATTTGGCTCACTTCTTCCCCTTAAAATGTAAACGGGCTCATTCCTGTTATTTCTGCACATCAATGAACCAAGATATGGTAATTAAAAGACAAGAGAGGTAGGTGCTCTGAGCATCTGGTAAATTTGCCCTCAGCCAGTGGCATAATGCAATCCAGCAACAACTTCACAGGTAGGCTAGCTTTTTTGGGAAACAAAAAGGGAAAATCACATACTAAAACCCAATTTAAATAAAATGGAAATAACAGTGCATGCTTTCTAAGTGTTCTTAAAAGAACAAATAAAAGAATGCCTATAAAGCTCTTAGCACGATGACTTATCCATAGTCATTGCTAAATAAATATTGGCTATTATTATTGACATTTCTTTTACCTGCCTTCAATTTTATTTGAACAGGCTTTTAATTCACTAAAATAGATTAGTGAAAATAGTATATTATAAACTCCTAACACTGCACAATGGCTGATGAATTATACGAGAGAAGTGTTTTCTAAAACCTGTTATCATAAATTGAGAATAGACTTTTTAATACATACATATTCAGAGAAAAAATTGGGCTGAAAATTAACCAAAGGCTATGCTATCTAAATTATAATAAGAGATTGTCATCTTAACATATTGAAAACTTGAGAAGGATGAGCAAGAGACTTAAAATGTAGTAAGAAAGTAAAAGCAGCAAGAGATTGACTTGAATGTCATTATCTTATTGCCTTTTGGAACTAAAAATGTATTGTTTCTCATATAAAGCAAAGCACTGAAAACTATTTGGCAGCAAGGTTATTATTTCACATATAATTACATCTCATACAGAGGTACATTGGCAGACATGTAGTGGCTAAATTGTCCATTTTCAACTGGAAAAAAGAAATGCAGCTCTTTTTCCACTTACATCAGTCAAAAAGATAGCCGCCTACAGGAAGAGATAAAGACTTATTTGACACTAGATCTATAACCAATGATTTTAGTTATCACTTGAAATTAGTGAGAATTTTGAAATAGGGTTAAGATTTTTTGAAGAGCAATTTGGTATCACAGTGAAACAGCAGATGAAATAAAAAAGTTTTTTTAAAAAAAGGAAGAAAAGAGAAAATGCTATTCTTATTGCCTGAATGTGTTTGGATTTGCAGATTTCTCCTAAAATAGGCAGATAACTCCTAAAATCACAGATGTATTAATTTAACATTTTCAAAAAATAAATTATGCATTTGATTAAGTTATGTTCTCTATAAATCAATTAGATAAATCTTGAGTCAATGAATATACTAAAACATTATTCAGGGTGCTAACAACTAAGGGTATTATTTATTATAAAAGCCAGGCAACTAAATTCTAACACCCCAAGCTGCTTGTTTTGAATATTTATTAAATCATCGTAAAGAGTTCTGCTAATTACTATTTTTAGATCATTATATTCTGCAGTTATCTGTAGTATAGACATACTAATGAATGTTTCTATACTTGAAAATTGGAGAAAACGCTATCATCTGAATTCCTTTTAGGGAGAATGCGTATCTATGAGAAAGAAATAGTTGAGTCAACTAAGGTATGGGGATAACATCCCTAAGGTGTGTTCAAGTTATAAAAATGTACCTATAAATTGCTACATATGAGATAATGGAGAGGAATTTTTACTACTTTTGCATCTTAAAGAGAAGAAAAGGGTTGTAGGTGATGAGCAAAGACACTGAAACTAAGGAGGTAAAAGATGATTGCATATTATAAAGAGCCTCACAACCTTTCAGAGTTCAGTAAGGACGAACGTACGTGTGAGTGTTGAGTAGATGTGTGTGTGTGTGTGCGTGTGTGTGTGTAAATTAAGTGGCATGTAGCAGTAAAGACTGTGAAAACATATTCCCTAGATTTTTCAGTAATCATGCGAGAAGACAGACTCAGACATCCACAGGTCCTAGAAATGAATTTGTTTTTATTTTTTTTTTTATTTATTTATTTTTTGACAGGCAGAGTGGACAGTGAGAGAGAGACAGAGAGAAAGGTCTTCTTTTGCCATTGGTTCACCCTCCAATGGCCACCACGGCCGGTGCGCTGCGGCCGGTGCACCGTGCTGATCTGATGGCAAGAGCCAGGTACTTCTCCTGGTCTCCCATGGGGTGCAGGGCCCAAGCACTTGGGCCATCCTCCACTGCACTCCCTGGCCACAGCAGAGAGCTGGCCTGGAAGAGGGGCAACCGGGACAGAATCCGGCGCCCCGACCAGGACTAGAACCCGGTGTGCAGGCGCCACAAGGCGGAGGATTAGCCTAGTGAGCCGCAGTGCCGGCCAGAAATGAATTTGAAGACTAGTAAATAGCTGCTTTCTCTACGATTGTGACCTTCCATCAGGAATAAACAATTTTCATATTCGTTAGACTTCTTTCCTCACCTTTCATGAATTCTATGAGATCTCACTGTATAATGATGTCATAATTATATAGCTGGCCACTGGAAAGGACTTTTAAAATATAATAGAGACTCTGGGGAAGAAAACATATAGGCAATAGGCAAATAAGCATAAGAAGGTTGAGATACTTCAGAGAGAACAAGTTGAAGAATGTCACTCTGACATTGTCTCCTCCACATGACGGTACTTTTTCCTCTGAAGAACTTCAAAACCCTCAAATGCCAAACTCTACCTTTACATGATCACTTTTATTCCGGGTATTTACTTTTACTGAACTCCTAATCTCACCCGTCTTTCCTCCTCCAATTTAGACGCACTATTCACAAACTCAGCTGTGAAACACAAGTCATTTTCCCACTTTCAAAGGGAGAGAGAATAGATATGTGTAGAGCATGTCAGAAGAAAAAATTTCACTGAAGATTCGGTGTTCTGTGAGTTTAAATCTCAGGACCACACAGCAACTGCCTTGCAATTGAATACTAACTATCGTTGGTCACTAGAAATTGTATCACCTAATGAAGCCTACCTTGACTCCCGCTCAGACTGCTCTTTATCCTCTCTACCTGCTCCTCTACTCTTTGCCCCTTCCTCCTTACACTCATCTTCAATTCTGATGTGGAGCCTCATAGCCAGGCTTTTCTTTTGGAATCATCCTTTCATTTACACCAAACCTATCTACCTCGCTTTCTGGTCAGGACCTCTGCACTGGAAATAAATCATATGACTCCCGGAAGGGCTGAATTGTGTTTTAAAGTGACATTTCCCTCTCTTCTACATAGAGCATTTCTTAAGGTCTATGGCAAGAGTGGACCTACTTGTACTTTTAATATACTTCCATTGCAGAGTTTCAAGCATAGTAAATTGTTAAAGATTTTGCAAATTTTCAGACCAAATTTGAGAAAGAAGCATGAATTATAGTAATCTTTTATTCTAATACAGTTTGGCTTTCTACTTACAGAAGGTTAATCAATCCATGATTTTTATTCTGTTTCCTCATTTGCAAGATGAAATTAAAATGATAATGCGCTATATACATCTCTTAGAGGCTACTTTCAGGGTCAAGAGAAATTTATGTATCAAGTCACTTTGAAAACTTGAGAATTTTCCTACAAATGTTTCCTACAAACACACTGCAAATAAGACTAATTTGTTGAGTACATAAGCATTTTGTGAGAGTATAAATTCTGCTGCTATAAACACACGCATGAGAAAGAGATATGAATAAAAATCCGGTATACAATGCAATGCACACAAAGTTTTCAATAAACATGAGAGAACTAAAAGATTTGTAACATGCACTGGAGGTTATCTGTGGATTAATAAAATGGAAATAAATAAACGTGGTCATCTCTGAATATGAACTTAGAGATGTCACCAGTAAGTGACTGCCTCTGAATCCAGTGAAATATCATCAGGGAGCAAATGTTAGGGACTATTGTACTCAAAAAAAATCCAAATTTATTTTTCACGTACTAGAAAAGCAAAGAACTAGGTACTTTTAAGACGCAAAGCCAAATGCAGACATCTGTACATTGTGATGGCAAGCATATTAGGATGACTTTTAGGCCTGTCAAGTAAGTCTATTTCTTTATTTCTCATACTGCAAAAGCTTCTCTTCGTTCTCTACTGCATTCCACTTCCGAGGTGCACTTTTATCAGCCTGGCTTTCCTTTTCTTTAATGCTCCCTTGCTATGTCTTGCCAGGTGCTAAGAAGGACACAGCTGGAAAGCTAAAGGCTCCATCCTAGCATTTATCTAGGTCTCGGGGATAAAAGGGAAGTTGGGGGTGGAGCTCATCCACGATTAATCACGGATGGTGATGTCTTTATTGGCTACTGACCTTGCAATGTATTGCATGAGTTATAAGAAGGTTCTCTGTTACCCCAATCCCTATTTTCTTGAAGCAGGATATAAATCACTTGAGCCTCATGAATTTCTCATATTTATAAAGTATACTTCCAAATTTTCCACAGAGGATGCAGTGGCACCACTTATTTTTCCAATTTTAAAAAAATAATTTTTCAGCTTGTTCAGATGTCACATAAGGGGTCTGATGATTGAGATGATGTGGCTGAGAGTGACCTGAGGATCCAAGGTGGATGTCAGCGAGAAGCCTGAAGAGAAGTGGATAGCTGCCATCATCCCCATGTTGGGGTTGTTTGCATTGCTTCTTCTCTAACCTTATGCTCGAAGCAACAATCATGGTAGATTGCCTTATTCTGTTCCATTAAGAACTGAAGCATGTAATAAATCAAATTCAGTGGTGACATATCTTGCTTCAGTGGCATGATAAGTTGCTTCTTGGCTGAAATTCAGATGAAGAATATCTGGATTTTATAAATATACTTCTCCATATTCCCTTGAAACTTAAGTATTATCTGGTACCTAGAAAAATTAATGAAAACAGAGAAGTGGGAAAGAAATACATCCTTGAGAATTATCAAAGGATCTCAGTTGGCAAATTCTGTAGTGTGAACTCAAAATAATTGTTTCTCTCTGTACAGCTATGCTTATAAACAGAAAAGTATTATAAACACATTCAGTCTTGCTCTTAAGGGCTCTCTTGGTTAAAGAGAAATATCCAAGACCACTACACCATAACATACCATACAAATGCATACTCCACAATGTAGAAAAAAATGTAAATCTACCAAGATAGGGTTTCCTTTCATTAAGTCCATGAAAAACCTGTGCCAACAAAGACAATCTTAGAGAGCTTTTAACCAAATGTCAAAGTTACAAGTTACAAAAAGGAGTCTAGTCACAGACTAATATGAGAATCATATCTTGAAAGATATACTATTAGAATATTTACTCTTAAAGATAGTCTCAATATTTATATGATTATTATTTTGAAATGGTGTGGGACATTGCAATGTATAAAATGTCATACTTGCCATTAATGGTTCAATAACCTCTGGGAAAGATAAAGACACCCATGCATGCAACTAGGATATAAAGCAAGATAAGATGTGCATTATGATTGGAATAAACCATGATTTAGTAATATAGAGCATAAAGTTTCATTTTAATGATCATATAATTTTCTTGATAGATAAAACATCAGGCCCTAGCCTTGAAGAGAAGTGGTAATTGGATATGAAAACACTGGGATATAGAGTAACAATAGCAAGAACAAAGTAACAGGAAGAGAAGTAATAAGAGTAATATCTGACACTTGATCTATGCCTGCTGAATGCTAGACACCACTCTAAACATTTTCATGCTTTAACTCACTTCATTCTCACAAAAGCCCTTGCAGGTGAACCATTGTTGCCATCCCCATCCCAAAGACGAGAAACCAAGGCACATAGTACACAAGTAATTGGCCCAAATTGAGTCCATGTTGATTTTGATATTTTCACTCAGTCTAGTTCATACCCATGCTGTTATTTGGCAATGTGTAATAGACCAATTGGATTTTGAGAGACTGGAGGGGTAAAAACAAACCATGCATAATGGAGTCTTTCAGATAAAGAGAAGTCACTGATGATTTTTAATTGGAGAAGTTACTAAATGTCCATTTTAGAAAGACATTCATCTCAATGTATATGTTAAGTTTGGAAGATGAGCTTTGTGATTAAAAGTTAAGAAGCTATTGTTATAATCTAAAATACAGGAATTGGAAAGTGCATTTATGAAAAAATGTGAATATGCATTCCAATCTCTTTCTCAATTTAAGATGATATTCACTTCCCTCTGCTATCACTGGGTTATCTAGACTTGACAGGATGATAAGATAATCAGTCAAATAGTGTACTTAGTCTTATTTTCTCAGTGAATTAAGTTGTGTCTTCAGAGGAAATTACAAACCCATGGAGACTAGTTAATTGCTTAAAGGTAAAAATACTACAGGTGGACATGCCTAGTGGCCTCAAGAAATTAATATACCTTTGAAGAATTAATTAATATATATGAAAATAAAATAAAAACTTATTGAAACATCAACACTCAGTAAATATTTCTTCCAATGTTCCATTGAGAATGCATATTTTAAAAAAACTTTATATAGGCAATCATTGTTAATTGAAACCTAATAACTATTATATTTTAATGGCAAATGACATTCTATAACTATTCTTTGCTTTTAAATCATGGTCCTAATGATTTTGTGAAATTCTTACTGTAACCATTCAAAAATAAAATATTTTCTAACTTGAAAGTTTTCAAGTTAATTTTACGTTTTTTTTTCCTGTACTTTGAAAAAAGGCAGGATTTCACTGGTGCCATCTGTGTTATTAGTGAAGAAAAGCCAGCATAAGTTTAAAACAATGCAAAAGAAAACTATGTAAAATTAAGCTAAAACTGTCACAGGAAACCGCTAAGTTTCACAGAGATCAGATTCCAGCACACTGAAAATGTCTCTTGAGCCTGCCTAGAATTTCTCACCTCATTAGGTGTGAAAAACACAAATTGAGCACTGTTGGGTTTTTCTCCCCCTCAAAAGTGTGTCCATGATGAGAACAGTTGGGGAAACAATGCTTTTCATAGCCTTTTGGTCAGATATTTGGAGGAATGAGGGAAGTGATTGAAGGCTGCACCCTTTATAGAATCTAGGCACTTGCTCAGGGATTGTTTTTGAAGCTTCAAGTCATTTATGAAATAATTAATTCATTCCCACATTTCCTCTTCTTTCTTGGACACAAAATTAGCCATTGCTTTGTAAAATAAAATGAAGGGAGATTGAGAGTCAAAATTACCTGGTCAAATATCATATTCCCACACTGGTTCTGAGGTCCTGGATTCATGTTTTCTGAGTCAAGCCATTTTTCTCTAGCTACTGCATTTCTGAACAGTCCTCATCTTTAAATTTCAGGAATACCTGTCTGCGTGCCCGACATCTAGGTGGGATTTAACTCTACATGCATATTAATATGTTCAATTTATAAAGGTTGAAAACTCTGACTCATTGCCCATCAAGTTAAAGTACAATTTCAAGATTTTTAAGTACTTAATCTGAAACATGTAATGAGATTTATATTACAAGGTGAAAAAAGAAGTGCACTTAGGATACGGTCCAAAATAAAACTACCTATCACAAGTGTGACTGTGTGCTTCTAAACTGTTTCTTTATTTTCCACACATTTTCCCCCAGAGAATGTCCTACTGTCCTGCATGGAATATCAAATTCTACATTATACCATCTAAAACTGAGAATCTTTTGATAATAATATTTAACAGCATTCAACATTTTTAGAGTTTACTTCAAACATTTCTCCTTACTTTCAAGAAAAGGTGAGACCACTGAATGTACACCCACATTGATACACATAACCATCACACATTTCCATGACAACTGGTACATTTGTGCTGCAAAAAGTGAAACATGGTTCAAAAAGTGAGTAATACAAGAGGTCACTTCATCCCCCATCACTCAAAATATTTTTACACTGTACCTCCCACACACTCACCCTTGAAAGCAAGGACTATGATGATTGAAATAATAAAGTATAATTATAATAGAGTTCAATGAAGTTGGAAACTAAGGTATTGTATATTAGTCACTGTATTGTAATCAACTCTGGTAAATGATACCAAAATGAGCATTTTAACTTTTACTATTCCACAAAAAAAACCTGAAGGGAGAAATCAGTGTAATCACGGTTTCTTCCATAAAATAAAGGAGAGGAATAAATCTGTGTTATTACTCTAAAGTATAATTTTTACTATATTTTGTTTTAAAAAACTACTAGGAGACTATCTCAGTATGACATTTATGGAGAAATGGTAACTTCCAGCTAATGAGGGTAATGTGAATACATAATGTCCTATGGATATTTCAGAAGACAGAGTACTGATCCATTTTCTGCTTATTTATGTGGAAGATAATATTAGGCTTCACTGGGAGGATGAAACACTTGGAATTTGCAACTTTTCTTTGAATAAAAGGAACCTCCTTTTCTCCAATGGAGAACAGAATGGCCAGGAAGGGATGGGGACAGACATGTATTTATTGGGAACTGAGCAAGAAACAATAGAAACTTTAAACTATTACATGATCAATGGCATACTAGAATTTGTGCAAAAGCACAAAATCAATTCTTTTTTAAATTTTTAAAAAAATTTTTTTGACAGGCAGAGTTAGACAGTGAGAGAGAGAAAGAGAGACAGAAAGAAAGGTCTTCCTTTCCGTTGGTTCACCCCCCAAATGGCCGCTACAACCAGTGCGCTGCGGCCATCCGAAGGCAGGAGCCAGGTGCTTCTCCTGGTCTCCCATGCGGGTGCAGGGCCCAAGCACTTGGCCATCCTCCACTGCCTTCCCGGGCCACAGCAGAGAGCTGGTCTGGAAGAGGAGAAACTGGGACAGAATCTGGCACCCGACCGGGACTAGAACCTGGTGTGCCAGCGCCACAGGCGGAGGATTAGCCTAGTGAGCCACGGCGCCCACCAAAGCTTAATGCTCTTTTAAGCAGGAAGTTCAGTCTCTTCTTTATGGCTATCTTAGCCTCTGATCATCCAATCATCCTGATTCATGTTGAACCCAAAATAGGTCAATCCAATTTTTAAACTCTTCAACAAGAAAGAACTAGACTACTGTTGCTGTTTCCACATACATCATTGTTGAAAACGGATCATGTACAATCTAACAGATGCTCTTCTATTACTGCTCTGAATCTCAAGCTATCCTGAGTTTACTTTCATATTTTCAGTTGTTTTCCTGTAAGCACAATGCAATGCCAGTAGTTCTTGGTCCTAAGAGGCTAAAGTCCCAGCCACAGGTAGCAGATCTGCCTTGTGTCTCAACACTTATGTCCCTGTTCTATGCTCTCGTCACTAAATAAAAATTTTTGAAGTCATCAATATCTTCTTCCTATAGCTTGGATCTGAATCTCCCAAGACCACAGAATGGCTTTCCCTAACTATTCCAGAGATTGGAATTTGAGATTTCAGTTTCTTATCTTCCAGAAGATTCCTAGACCCCACTTGCAAATTAGCTTTTCCTTCTCCATATTAGCTTATCAAGTGCATTGTGTGGGAGTTACCTTTTCCTGGGTACAGAAGATCCTATTACACTTTTCTCCCCGGGGCAATAGGTGAAATAGAGACTTCACATAGCCAGGAGGTCACATACTGTCACTTCTTTGAAAAAGATTGATTATTTGTTATGTCCCTTTTGACCAAGAAAATCAAGAGCTATTTATTTTTATATGAATTTGCATTACTATAACCCATAATACACTCATCATATTTAATTAATTAGTGTACTCATTCCAATTTCCCCCCTAAGAAACAGATCCACATTTTTGTGCACTAGTATGACTCATTTTTAGTGAAAGATCAAAACCAAAATCCTGCTAAATAAAAGAGAACATGGCACACTGCACAGTCTAGTCATACTAAGCCACCCTTTGAATGTTCCTGACTCTCTCCCCTCAAGTTGTTATATGGGTTGCCCATCTTGTCCTAGCCATTCTTCCTCCCATTCTCCCTTTGTCCTGGTTTATTCTCTTTCACTTCAAAAACTGGGCATCATGTTTTTCCCTAGAAGCAGGGCATCTGTTTGTTATTCACAATTGTGAAATCCCTACTGCTTAGCATATTAGCTGGTACATGGTAGGTGCTCAGTGTATAATATTGAATGAATTAATGTTCTCCAAGAATAGACATTAGATTCCCCCAAGTAACACCAGCTGTGCATACCCAAAATCAAACTCCATCCTCTTCCTCAAAATCAGCTCTTTCTTCACATTTCCCTGTCAAATGACACGATATTCTCCTTGTCATTCTGAATCAAAATCTTCTAATCAACTTTGATATAACCCTAACTTTCATTTTCTACATCTACTTCAAAATGTCTAATTCCTTTGTTTACAATGTTTTTTGGAGTCTGTATTCTTCCATTCTGCTTATGTAATATGCCAGTGTGATCTAATATATGAATTATGAAAATCATTTCTTATATGAACCTCAAGGTTTCAGACTCTTTCATCATTCCAAACTATGCTAAATATCCCAGCTAGATTCAGTTTTTTTCTAAAATACTCCTTTATTATGTCACTATTTGTCTACTAATTCAGGAGCAAATGTTCCTGTTTTTAAGTACTGTCACTATGACATTCATGTTAATCTCCAAATTACTTTCACTTATACCCTCCACTCTCATAGAAGAAAATTCATCACTGTCCCAACAGTTTCAATTCTTAGTTCATGGTTAACCCATATTGCAATATGTAAAATATATGACATATCATCCAAGACTAAGGATTAAGTTGCAATGCCTACATGAAGACATTTGTCACTAAATCATGTGAATTGTTTGGTTGTCTCAACACCCTTACTGAAGACAAAAGAATGGACAGCAATTCTGCAATCCATTATAAATTGTTCTTTATGCTTACTTAATTACTATAAGGAACTTAAGAGGCATTTTTTATCAGTGAACATCTTTATAATTCCTTTTTAATCCACCAAGGCTCTAAAACAATATTGCACACAGATGATATTCCATGGATTCTTGGGGAATGACTGTAAATATTTGGTGAATAACTGCTACATACAAAGCACTGAGGATAGACTCAAAAAGAAAACAGAGTTTATATACTGATGATGGATATTGAAAACATAAAAGGAAACAAAAATGTAATTTAGGGTAGTAGTATGTTTTAATAATTTATATTATATGTCCAAATAGGAGCCTCTTGGATTCATGTGCTGTACTTAACAATCCTGACTTTCTTTTGCACTAGTCTCAAATCAACCATTGCTTTCACTGATTTTTAAACACTGACTAGGTCCTTATTTGCAAATAAACATTGGTAAGACTTAATTTTTTCAAACTGGAGTAGATCTGAACTATTATTTTTAAGAACTAATTATAATTGAACATATGCCAAAAGTACATAAAGAGAAAAGGCTCTGGCATGCCACGCTGCCAGAATAGAAATAGATTTTGGACTCAATTCAGTTTCTAGTAAATTAATGTCCAAAGCACACAGGAACAAATGTGCACACGTTCAGAATCTCGACAGAGGCCAGGGTACATGTGGATCTTAGAATTTAATCTGTCCCTCCCCCAGAGGGTAATATCCTTCATGGTCCCTCTACAATGTTTACTAATCATCATCTCTAGTAGGCTTTCTTAAGTTCAGTCTTTTGGAGTACTTTGCATACATGAATTAGGTGTGCAGTTTTATTGTTACTCCTAATGAGGAGTAACGTGTTTACCTTTTCTATATATTGAAAATGAGGCACCCTGTGTTCAGCTGATTTGCCTCCATAAGGATGGGCAGTATGGTATTCTGCACTATTAACATTTATTAGAATGGTCACAGCAGTATGTATATTAATCACAGTTTTTTTAGGTAACAGCTGTGTACTGAGTCTTGTGCCCAGCTCTGAGGATGCTGAAATGAAATGCTATAAACTTGGGGAAGCACTTATAGCCCGAGCGGGATAACAAAACCCACAAATGATTGACTATGCTATTGACTTTGTGCAGTGCTAGAAATATAAATAGTTTCACATTCAAGGAATTTTATTGCTCATAGAAACCATACCATCATTGACTGCAATGCAAGTGAGGGAAAGGAGATCTCCTGTCATGCTTGTCCCCAGAGGACGACTGGAACCCAATGTCTTGACACTAGGTGGATGCCCAGTTTGCTACCACTTCCTAAACCAGCCATTCATAAAAGGCTAGTTTTGTCTTCTGAAACTGGGTAGCTTGTACAGTCAAAGAATTGGTTTAAATATATAAAATAAGTCTTAAAATTTATTTAAATAATAACAAAATTTTTGGTTAGTATCTCATAAATGTGATGATAAATACTGTCATTTGCTATATGACATTCATCACAATATGTTATTCCTGACTATTTTCCTAGTTCCTTCTACAACTGTGAGTTAGATAATTTATTAAATTAGTGTTAGGGTTTAGTTCACACTGAACTGTTGCCAAGTTCTGTGAAAGAGAGAAAGATATGAGTGGCTATATTTATAATACTACTATTGGGTTAAATAAAATATTGTTCTCTTTTTATAAAGACATTCACATTCCTCTGAGTGAATTTTCTCATTCAAGGATTCAAAATTCTTATCACACGAATTTTATCTATTTCTCCAAGTATACTAAATGTATGAGTATTTGGCTCTTTTATAATTGCCTCTGTTATCCAAAACCTTGTGTATCTATCAGTAACTGGTATAAGAGCATGCACACATTGTGTGTGACTTCAGGATCCAACTTTATAAACTCAACAGGACTTTCTGCTAAGTTTTCTAGGAAAGCCAAGACTAAAATGGACCCTTTCTAATATTGCATCAGATTTAGTAAAGCAATTTTGCTAATGCTTCTTTTCCTGAAGACACTGATGCTTTCTGATCCCTTCTGTGCTTCCCATTTTATTAAGATTGTTTTAAGATGATTGTTTCAGATTTTAGCCACTTACGCAACTTAAATTTATTTTAACTCATTTGAGATACACACACATACACACACACACACACACTCACACACAGAGAGAGAAAGAGAGGAGAGCTCCCATCCTGCTGATTCACTTCCCATTCACTGGTATATGCAATGCTTCAAAAGCATCACACAAAAATAAAATGTGTGCACAATGGCAATCTATCAGGGAGAAGAGAAAAACATCTTAAAACAAAGGAGGAATGCTAGTTACTCAGGAAGTATAAAATATTTCTCCATCACTGGTAGGGATTTTTATATTTATTTTTAAAAGTAATTGTATCTTCCAAAGTATTTAAAAACATAAACTAAGCTACAAAAATTTGTTTTATATCATATTAATTAAAATAAAACATATTTTCTTCTTGTGAAATATCCAAAAAATTGGACTAATTTAAAGGACCTTTCTTAATTATCGGGGAAATTGCTTCAATCTTCCACTTCAGTGTTCTATTTCACTTTACAGATTAAACAACCTTTCAACAAAAATAGAGCTATTTGCTCCTATCTCTCCTTTTGGGTCATTGTAAGAACCCTGTGGAGTTGTAAGATTAAAGGTGTTTAGAATGCACAAGACCCCAACTTTTAAATAAATCTGATTTCCAGATGATTTCCTGTTTTAATCAGGTAATTACTGTATCAAACTTTCTCAAATAATTTTCCTCGAGCCATGAAAAAATGGAGTCGTGAATTGTTTCCATGGTAATTGCCACTTGTCATCGTTATATCGTTCCAGTAAAGTTTCTTAAACACTATTGGCATGAGTATTGCTAAAATGTACTTTTTTTGCTCTTATCCATTCTGAGTTAAAGTACCTTAAAACACATGCTCCCAACATCTACTTTCTGTTCCTTGGGACAGACAGTCATTTTTAAGTCACAGATACACCTGTAAGTATATAAGCCTTACAATCATATGCCTATTCTTTGAAAAGCAATATTTGTAGAGTAACAAAAATCATAGTTTATCCAACCTGCATATAAAACCATTCTAGTATACTACATTTATCATATTAAAAATGCATCATTAAAATTTAAAAGCAGGTGCAGTTGCTCAATAAGCTAATGGTATAGTCTGAAGACTCCACTCAAGATTGTATTGTTGAATTCCCAATTGGATAAAGGAGAAAGAGAAAGAACAGAGGGGAATTTGAATGACCTTGCGCCAAGGTGGTAGGGCCCTAAGCTACTTAGCTGTAGGCTGTGGTTGAGCTCCACTCTGAGGATCTTTACTGCACTGCATTCTGACGGCTGAGAATGAAAGTGCCCTTCTAAGAAGATGAACTTGAAGTCGCTTCACCTCAGAGCCAAAACCTCTGTGAATCTCAACACCCGTGTGAATGTGAGCACATATTTGTATTTATGGGATGAATTTATGAGCTGTTTGCCTGTGTGCACCACTGACTCAATGCTTGTCAGAGAACATGTTGTAGAAAATGGAATAAAGAAATTTAATGAGAAAAAACTAGTGGAAGAAAATTTAACCTTCATATGAGGCATATCAATCTATAAACTATTAAATGATCACCTTTATTACTGGCTGGTTTATTCACCTCACATCATCTTAGGAAGAGCTAGACAAGATTCCTGAAATCTATTAATTAGTTTCCTCTAGCAAATATTAACTCAGCACAAGCCTATTCTTTCATTAAATATGTTTAGAATTTTAAATTGAAATATCTAAATCTGTATACCTATTCCCTGATAGATAAATCTAACTTGTGTAATCTTTTCTTTAAAAATATTATTTAATAGCAGATTTACTTGATTGTTTTCCACAAATCTTTTCAACGACGCTGCACATTTATAAAGTCAATCTAGTGAGCACATCTATTCATGGATAACAACACAAATAATAGTATGTATATATACTTTACACCTTAAATCTTCCCCAAGGGAGATGCCCACAGTGTAGAAATTAAAAGGAGAGATGAAAGAAAAATAGAAATTGCCATCTCTCTTCTTAGATAACTTTTAAAGTGGTGATTGAGACATAAAATAGGTTATACAACTCTATAGGGTCTTCTGAGATGATATATTCCTTGATGGACATTTTAAACATTTTATAAAAAAATGCAGTGTTTCCCCTCTCTGATATAAATACAATGTTATAGAAATACTATCTGTGAACTAGAAACAGATCTACTTACTATATTTTTTGCAATACCTATATCTCTTTGACTGTCAACAATTACCTTTGATTACTAAAAATAAGAAAATGACATTAAAATCCATGTAAGGTTACTGTGGTAATCAAGCTGGCACGAATATTATTTCTTTGGGTGAATCAGTTTATGTTTACAATCTGGAACACTGAAGAAGTCTTCCAAGGGCAAAGGCATTAAAAGGTCTAAGCCCTCAAGCATTTTTTAAAGAGAGCTTTCAATGTTTCCAGGTAGCTTCACGTTTTTTCCTTGATTTGTGTTTTAGGTTTTAGTGATTGTAGGAACTGCCTCTCTTACTTCTCATCTATCATATTTTCCTCTTCCTCTGATTGCTCTCTGTAAGCAATTATTTACTTGCATTTACAAGCTGATCTAATACCCTACTGTGACATAATTTACAGTTCTTTGTGAAATATCTATTCATGTGTATACTTTTTTAATGTAATAGATTTAAGAAATGCACAGCTTGAATGATAACCTTCAGTAGATGCATTTTATATTACAAATTAAAATCTCTTGGTTTCTAAAACTGAATAAAACTCTGACCATAACAACATTGTTTGTCTATCAACTTTGTTTTTAAAAGGTTTATTTATTTACTTATTTAAAAGGCAGATTAAAAGAGAGAGACAGCAAGACAGAAAGATCTTCCACCTGCTGTTCATTCCCCAAATGGCTACAAAAGCCAAGTCTGAAATAGGCTTAAATCAGGAACCAGGAAGTCCATCCTAGTCTCCCACATGGGTGGCAGGGACCCAACTACTTGAACTGTTTTCCATTGCCTTCCCAGGCACATTAGCATAAGTTGGATTGGAAGCAGAGGAGTTGGGAATTGAACCAGCACTTCACATGGGATGCGGGTGTCCAAAGAGGCAGGTTAACTTGCTGTGTCACCAACACCAGCCTCATGTCTACCAATTTTCTATCCATCTGTATGAGTACACACATCTCAATTAGGTAGATGTTCCCCTCTTCATCATCTTAAAAAATCATATAGGTTTTATGAGATTTGCATAGTTTTATAAAAGAAGCAAATGCACTACCAAATGTGAAAAGTTAGAGACAGTTTTGTTCCAGTGGAATATTTTGTGGGTTATTGTATGTTATTAATAAGTATGTCCTCTAAGTTTCATAAAAATAGTTGAACATGAAAACAAATGTAAATAAATATTTTCAATACTGTATGAAAGTGACTTAGTAGAAATTGATTAGTAGTGGCACAAAGCAGAAAAGGATTCATTTAATTGATAGTATCCATGTAGGCTTTACAGAGGATCAGAGCAGCCAGAACTAGAAGCACACTGAGTTATCTTAACAGGGACAGCAAAGGAACACACTGCAGTGTTCTACCATGAGGGTGAAACTACAAATAGCCAAAATTCACAATAAAAGGTTTACACCGTGTACCCTGTAAAATAATATCTTCTTTCCTTCACTCAGAAATATTTAAGGCATTTCTGCATGCCAAATAGGGAAGACCTTTCTCTCTGTCTCTCTCTCACTGTCTATAACTCTACCTGTCAAATAAATTAAAAATAAAGTCAATGTGTCTAACCTAATCCCTGTCCAAAATATCCAATCCAACACACTATTTTCAGATTAAGTCTCTACTTTCATATTACTTCTCAATGGGATAAATCTGGAATGAATGAAGTCTTGGAGGAACCACTCACACAGTATCCATGTAGACTTTACAGAGAATCAGAGCAGCTTTCAGACATGCTGAGCTGGTTAAAAGTAACAGCAGATGGAACACAAAGGATCCTTTGGAAGTAGATCATTATTATCACACTGAATCCACTCTCCAGCTATCAGAGATGTCTGTCCAGAACAAGTTGGGATGCAAGGGATGACTAGAAACCATCTGGTTGAGGAAAAGAAGAAAAGCTCTCTAGGGAGAAGCATCTGAAATGTGTAGGGAACTTGGTATTCTCAGAAAACTGAAAGGAATTCAGAGAGAGGAAGCATCAGGCATTTATAATAAATGTTCTCTACTCCTGACATTCCTCACTTAATATTGAAAACAGTATCATGAGTGATACTACTGTTGTCTGCATTTTGTAGTGAAGGAACTGAAACACCAAGAGATTAAACAGAGCTGTAGAAAGTCCTGGGTTCAATTTTTGAATGTTGGAAAGATCCCTGTAACAGCAAGAGAGGGAGTGGATCGGAGGAGTGCACTGGGTGTTAGGACTTAAAGCAGGAGATAATTGCATTAGAACTGATGATATTTGATGAGGACTTAAACTAAGGCAATGTGGCTTACATAATGTAGAGAAGAAAGAGTTGTGGTTGATATTACAAAGATAGAACCACAGATATGGTCATGTAAGAAGAATCAGGTTCAGAAAAATGAGAAATTTAGGGAAAACCTGAGTCTCCAGCTTGGTTAACTCAGAGGAAGGCAATAACATTTACCCAGATAAAAAATACAAAAAGAAATCAGCTTGTAAGGAAAGAGAATTGAGTCTCTTTACAGAGGAATCACTTTATAGGGAGAACTTGTGGGACACAAAGCGTAAAATGACTGGGAACAGTAGGATAAATGCAGAAATGCTTGGGAGGAAAGCTACACTGAAACTCCTGATGGGAGAGTTATCAGCAGAGCTGAAGCACCTGTCTGATGAGAGACACAGAAATCCGTGAGGGAGAGTAAGTTTGGATACTGTGTGAGTGGTTCCTCCAAGGCTTCATTCATTCCAGATGTATCCCATTGCGAAGTAAAATGAAAGTAGAAACTTAATCTGAAAATAGTGTGTTGGATGGGATATTTTGGACAGGGATTAGGTTAGACACATTGACTTTGTTTTTAATGTATTTGACAGGTAGAGTTATAGACAGTGAGAGAGAGACAGAGAGAAAGGTCTTCCCTCCATTGGGTCACTCCCTAAATGGCTGTCACAGCCGGCACTGCACCGATCGGAAGCCAGGAGCCAGGTGCTTCTTCCTGGTCTCCCATGCTGGTACAGGGGCCCAAGCACTTGGCCCATTCTCCACTGCCTTCCCGGGCCACAACAGAGAGTTGGATTGGAAGAGGAACAACCGGGACTAGAACCGGCGCTCGTATGGGGTGCTGGTGTTTCAGGCAGAGGATTAACCAAGTGAGCAATGGCGCCAGCCCCTAGACACATTTACTAATGCAAATCATGCACGTTGAATTCTGTGCTTTATGAAAAGAGAGTATAAGACATCTTGCCTTAACCCAAAAAGTGCATACAGGAGAATCTGGCCATTCTCCTCCCCTATATCAGATAAAACCCAGAATGAGTAAAATAAAGTAATCTTTAGTGAAAGTAGGAAATTGTCATAACGTCAGCCCACAAGCTCTGAAAAAATGCTCCAAAAATAGTAAAATATTGGTAAATCAATGGAACTGAACCCCATTTAGCATGAGATTTTTCCAGTGTAGGGGTACATCCCTGTTACTTGCCTATAAAAACAGTTTCCAAAATCTTGGGCAAGATTCAGGGAGATGCCTGAATCTGGTAATACATCGACCTAAAGCAGGGACCCCCGGCATACAGGAAATGTATAAGAAATGCATGAGAAAATGTGGTTTGTTCATGATGAAATGATGAAGAGCAGGGAATAGCAATGAAGTGATGGGAAAAGAGTTCTCAGAAAGATCCCATTCCTCAATTGAAGCTGCCTGCTTCATTCCTTAATCTCAGGCTCATTCCTCACTCAAAATTCTGCAACATGTTGAACTTTTAAAAGTTTCCTTTGGGGAGGGCACTGTGACATAGTGGATAAAGCTGCTTCCTGCAGTACCAACATCCATATGGGTACTGGTTCGAGTCCCAACTGCTCCTCTTCTGATCCAGCTCTCTGCTATGGCCTGGGAAAGCAGTGGAATATGTCCCAAGCCTTTGTGCCCCTGCACCCACATGAGAGACCCAGAAGAAGCTCCTGTCTCTTGGATTCCTATCAGCACAGCTTGGCCATTGCTGCTAATTGGGGAGTGGGTCAGTGATGGAAGACCTCTCTCTCTCTCTCTCTCTCTCTCTCTGCTTCTCCTTCTCTCTGTAACTCTGGCTTTCAAATAAATAACTAAATCTTTAAAAAAAGTTTCCTTCACTCAAAGATTAGTAATCATTATAAGAGAATCCATTGAGGAGTTAAACAAAAATAATCCACTAAACACACACACACACACACACACACACACAAACACTAAGAGATTACACACCAGCCAATTAAATAAGCCAGTGCGCAAAAACATTATTTCCAAGAGACGTCTACTCGCCATTTAAAAAAAGTTGCATAGGCAGCAATGTGTAGTGGTTTAACATGTCGTTTCTCATCCCAGACCATGTAGATTCAACCCTAGTTCTGCAGCTTATTGGTGGATGATCTGAGAGGTTGCTCATCATTTGTATTTCAATTTCTTCTTTGACGGGAGGAGGAAGGCAATAGGTTATTATCAAGAAGTAAATGATTTGATAGAAGTAAAGTACTTATAACAGTTCCTGATAAACGATAAGTACCAGGTGTCTTCAAAATGCTCATGAAGAATGTGTACTATCTTTTAATTCTGTACCTTCATATAATGTAAGTGTAAGCATTTATTATTATTATCCTCCCTGAAATGAAAGCTGGAAGTAAATTTAAAGATTGAAGGGGCTGCCATTGTAGCATAGAGGGTAAAGCAGTTGCCTGTGTCGTTGGCATCCCATATGGGCGTTAGTTCCTTTCTGCTGCTCTATTTGCAGTCCAGATCCTTGATAATGGCCTGAGAAAAGCAGCAGAATATAGCACAAGTTCTTGGGCCCCTGCCTTCCATGTAGGAGAACCAGATGAAGCCCCTGGCTCCTGGTTTCAACCTGGTCCAGCCCTGGATGTTGTGGTCATTTGAGGATGAACCAACCAGCGGATGGAAAATCAATCTCTCTCTCTCTCTCTTGCTCTCGCTCTCTCTGTAATGCTGACTTTCAAATAAATAAATAAATCATAATAAAAGAAAAATTTAAAAAGAGATTATGTAAGTTATTTTTCAAAATGTATTTGGAAATGCATATTATGATAAACTATGCATGGATTTCAAACATTTTTGGTATTCAAATAAATGTCTCTTTCAAAATGTATTTATGTACATATGTATTTGAGAAGCAAAAAGAAATAGATGGACAAAGAGAGAACTCCCGCCCACTGGTTCATTACCAACTTAATTGTAATGGCCCATCAGCACAGGGTCTGAAATTGTAAGCTGGTCTCCCACATAGACTACACGATGCCAACCAGCTGTCACTGCTGCTCCCAGGATCTTATTAGCAGGAAGCTGGAGTCAGGAGTGGAAGTAGGTATTAAGCTCAGATACTCTAATTTGAGAAAGGAACATCTTAACATGTAAGCTAAACCCACACCTAGATTTATCTCTAATTTCCATTTTCCCATGAACTTAAGTACTCTTGTATGAGCACAGAAGATTGAAGTGACATAACTAAATTTAAGAAAGAAATAGTAAAATTAAAACAAAGCAAAAGTAAATAAATCATTGCAACAATTATAAGCTAATCTGGGAAATACATAAATATTGGAAACATGTGGGGAGTGGCACGGTAGTGTAGCGGGTAAATCTACTGACTGAATGCCAGCATCCCATATGGGTGCCGGTTCACATTCCGGCTGCTCCATTTCTGATCCAGCTCTCTTCTATGGCCTGGGAAAGCAGTAGAAGATGGCCCAAGTCATTGGGCCCCTACATTCATGTGGGAGACCAGGAGGAAATTCCTGACTCCTGGCTTCTGATTGGCACAGCTCCGGCCATTGTGGCCAACTGGGGAGTGAACCAGTGGATGAAAGACATTCTCTCTCTCTCTCTCTCTCTCTCTCTCTCTCTCTGCCTCTCCTCTCTCTGTGTGTAACTCTGGCTTTCAAATAAGTAAATAAATCTTTAAAAATAAATAAAGAAAGAAACATGTGAAGTTGATCCATTGGGCACTAGAAAGTGTTTTAAAATATCAATTAGTGAGATATTTTCATGTTATACATATGCAGTCATGGAAAAATGCATATTTTTATAGTTCTTCAAAGTATTACTTTATATGCATAATTTGAGGTTTTTCTATTCCATCCTAATAAGCTCTGTTCCTCAACCTCCATCAGTTAAAGGAAGGAAAAGGAGATCCAAGTCATAATAAATCAGTGATGGCACTAAATCTTCATACGTTAGGTCAGTTTTCTCTTTTTCATCACTGGCATATTATTAATGTATTTAATTTTATTTTGCCTTTTCAGTAAAGATTAAAGAAATGAATAAAATCTTATGTTTCCACCCCAATAGTAACATTTCTAATTAGAAAAAAGGCATTTCTCAGATAAAGAAAGCACCTTTTATCTGGGAAACATCAGTCCTGGCCATTATCTCCCTTGAATGAAATTTATTTATTATCCTTTAAACATCTCATAAAGAAATGTCATGTGTTTTATTGATAATCTTATTTTGAGTTCTACTTGAAAGGATTATCTGCTAATTAGTAAAATAGGATAATAAACATAGATAAATGGTTATTTTTCTAGAGTTTAGCTCATTTTAATGTTTATCTTTTTTGACATGCATATTTTAATTTAAGATATTGTTTTATTTTATCATTTCTATTATATTGTACAGCTAGTCTTAGATTCATATCTGAGTTTAACCAAGAATTTTAAAAGACTTGTTAAGCTACTTTCAATTCATTATGAAAATGTGATGCTTTCGCTTTTAACCATTCACTTAAAAATGTGTATAATGGAAAACTACAAATTGAAAAACATCTTAAGTTTGGAAATAGATCATGACTTATTTTCCAATTGCAATGTACTCTGTTTCTGAATGTGTGTGCTTACATGTGTATGTGTGCTTGAAATTTAATAAGATCTGGGACTGTAATGCAATTTTTGTCAAAAATTCCTTTAAAAAGTCTTGGACTTTTTCTGGCACCCAAAAGAGAATTAACTGTTTCTTTATAAATTATATCAAAGTAGCACATAAATTAAGTTAAACATGTTGCCTGATTTTCAATGTAATTGAGAAAAATAAGGACACTAAGCACGTAAAGCTTGTAAACATCAAGTGACTAAACAGGAATGAGGATAAATAACGCTTATGAGGGAAAATATACTTGGGCTGCAAACAGAAAAGTTATTTGCTTAAACAGGCTCAATCATCAATGAAGGCTGATTTCTGGAGGAGCTGAGTTGTGGGATCTATGTGAATGAAAGGGACGACAATGTGGGGCTCTTTCTTTTTTCTTTTTTCAGCTAGTACTTGAATTGATATAAAGAGTGAAATCATCCAGACAATATGAATTGGGAAGTAACAAAGGCCAATAAAAACCACATTGCGGGGAGACATTTTTAAATGGACAGCTACAGTGCAGAAACTGAGGAGGAGCAACCAATAAAATGGCATGAGTCAGGAGAAAGCAGCATTTTGGAGGAAAAGTATTGCAGCAAAAAAGTAGAAAAGGGAAATTAGATAGCCAAAAACAGAGCAAGAGTTCAACCCACTGCTGCTGTAGAAAGCCCATGGATGGGAATTTGCCCACTATTGAATAAGTAGCAGTTCCCTGATTACCTTCTCCAAGGAAAAGAGCACTTGGTGGTTTTAGAAGCCAAAGCTCAAGATGATTAGCACTGGCGATTGTTGGTGGCTTAAAAGTAGAGAAATCGAGATAGGTAACACAGACTATGCTCTCTAGAAATGTGGCTGGGCCTGGAGGGGGTGACTGAGTCTGAAGATGGGTCACATAACCGTGGAGTAAACATTAGGTCCTGATAGTGGTCATAAGGTATCTTTTAAATCTTCAATATTTTGAGATATCCCTGAATATGTGCTTTTGGCCATCAAAACTCATGTCCTTGAACACAGTGTTGAATCCACTCTTGCCTCTAGCATGTGTTTCAGCTCTCTTGGCTTTGAAGGCACACGCTACCTCTCCTGTTGTGGCTGCTTTTCCTGCTGTATCTGTGTAATACACCAATTCTATTTATTTCAAATATATGCTAAGTTACTCTTAAGCTACTGACTTCCTTCTTTCTTCCCTCTCAATGTATGCTGTCGTCTTCCATCTCTAATTTGTGTCTCCACAGTGTCTTGACGCAACAGAAAAACATCTCTTACTCTGCAACGTTGTCTCTACTGTATGGACGGAGTAGTTGGTATTTCTGCCTGAAACTAGTAGTACACTATTTTTGACATCTTCTCTCCGTAGAAGTAAATAATAGAGCCACACAATATTCTGAGCAGCTCACTCACAAAGCAGAATACATAGAGCACAGAAACTCTGACCAAATTAAAAGCATCCCATGGTCTTCAGAGCACAGGAACAGATTGAAAATGACTGGAGATGGACAGGGTGAGAACATCAAAGCATATTTTAGATCTTGCTAAACATGTGAATGTTGAACACCTTGCTTTGGGAAGAAAATAAGGAAGAAGAGACTTCCTACATCACCTATAACACCTACAGTAGGGAGGCACTTAACATAAATTTATAGACAACTTTTCCCCACAAAAATCCAAATATGATATTGATTGAATGAACAAATTAATGTTCAATAATTAAATATCAGGTGAATAAAGCTACAAGTAAACCAAGGTTTATAAGTCTCAGACACTTCAGAAGTATTTCAGAATCACCAAATAATAAAATGATTTTTAAAAGAATTTCAGAATCATTTTTGACAGTCAAAACAATATCATTTCATTCTTATTAAGATATAAAATTAAACTTCTTACTACTTTTTAATAAATATGAAATAAAATGATTGCTTTCCAAAATTTATTGTCTTTATTCACCAAGAAATGTTAACTTTCATTAATATCTTTGGTGGCCCATTTATGTAATGTGACTAGTTGACTTTTTATTTTTCATCTTTGAAAAATTAACATGAATTAGAATTCTTTCAAGCACTACGCCCATGTAGTTACATGTGAAATAGTTTGCAGGCTATATTTTATGTTATTCTTTTTGAATAAAACATTAAATGAATATTACTCAGCAATTTCTGGCTAAAACCTTTTTTATATTCTTATAAAATTCTTATCCATAAGATTTATTCTTTGCTGATTAAAAATGAAGAAGACCATAAGTTTATTAATTGTTAAATTTATATCTGCAACATGAAAGTGAGTGAATCAAATGTAAATTCCATGTCATATGCAAATATGTAATAGATTTATATAATCTAACAAATTTACCAAGGAAATTTGATGGTATGCTCTAAAAATTATTTTGCAGCACACACACCATAAAATTAGCATTGTAAACCAAGGTACCATCTGAAATTCACACATACTCAAAAAAAAATGTTAGAAATCTCCAGGCCATCTTCATCCCACTTGTATACATGAATAGCTGTACAGTATGGAGAAGGCATTGCAATTTCCTCAGACAAAAATTATTCATTCAGTCCACAAAACCAAATTAAACCTCATCATACAAAAGACCTAAAAATGTAAAATCCTCAATGTTCACCAAAATTATTATCTTTTTTTTAAAAAAGATGTATTATTTATTTGAAAGGTGGAGTTACAGATGCAGAGAGAGAGAGAGGAAGATAGAGAGAGTGTGTTCTTCCATCTGCTGGTTCACTCCCCAAATGGCCACAATGGCCAGAGCTGGCCTAATCTGAAGCCAGGAGCCAGGAGCTCCTTTCAGGTCTTCCACAAGGGTGCAGGGGCTCCAAGGACTTGGGCCATCTTATACTACTTTCCTAGGCCATAGCAGAGAGCTGGATTGGAAGTGGAGCAGCCGGGTCTTGAACCAGTGCCCATATGAGATGCTGGCACTGCAGGTGGCAGCTTAATCTGTTACGCCACTGCGCCAGTCCCCAAAGTTATTGTCTTGCATGAAATTCAAATCCTACAAGGAAGTATATATCCTCTGGATTGGACAGTGTCCTGGGAATTCTAATGTTATATGAGGTCCAGTGTTCTCAAGATTCTACTGCAGTATTCATACTTTCCCTATCTTTGCTTTAATATTATTAACATATAGTTTAGATGTAGACAGAAGTGATAATTATTTTATGTTTTAAGTTATTTATTTATTTATTTGAGAGCCAGAGAAAGAGAGAGATTAGAGAAAGAATGCGCACTCCTATCTGTTAGTCTACACTCAGATTCCCACAACGGCTAGGGCTGGGCCAAGACTGAAATCTGGAACTGGGAATTCCATCCATGTCTCCCACACAGTTGGCAGAAGCCCATTACCTGAGCTATAATTACTGCCTCCAACGACCTGCTTTAGCAGGAAGCTGGAGTTTGGAGCCAAAGCCAACCCACAAACCCAAACAAACTTTGATGTGAGATGCTGACATCTAACTACTAGGCCAAATGCCTGCCCTAATTCATTGATTTTAGATGATAACTAGCATTGAGAGCAAGTGAATTCATACTTCATGAAGACTAAAATATTGTGAATGTAAGAATTCTAGTCAAAATTGAGATCTCTTGTTAGGAGACACTGAAACAATATTATACAACTTCTTAGTCATCCACCCAAAGGGTAGTTTGGTTTCACAGATAACTGTGTTAATGATAATTTTTAATTTTCCTATTATTAGTGTAGCTTTATATTTAGAAGAATTAGTGAACAAAATAATTATCCATTTTAAGTGAAGAGCTTTTCTGACTGTCCTACATAAAATCTTTAGATAAAAAAAAATCAAAGCTTTGTAGAACAAATGAATTAATTGAGAAATTAATTGGGCCATGTTTCTACTTTTAAAATTCAACTTACATTTACTTAGTCTGTGAAAACCTTTCTTTAAAAAATCCAAAATTAGGCAGAATATACTAATAAAATTGACTCCTTATATATTTTAAAATATTTCTTATATATTATCAAGGGTGCTTAACAGTTATTATAAAGAAGTAACAGAAATATATTAATAAAATAGTGGTTAAATATTTTATATAATTTTATAGATAAGGAATATTTCTCAATAGTAATATAAATACTTTTTTGCATTAGCATTGGATTGGAAGGTTCAGTTTCCAAAGGTTTCACATTAAGAAATGTCTTAGCCCTTAAGAATACTAAATCTTTAGCGAAAAGCACAAGAATGTATGCTTTGTACCCAAATTGGGTGATATTCCACTCATCATTTTTGTTGAATTTTTAATCATACTTTAAATTTTCTACCACAGCACTGAGGCATTGAAACAATGTAGAGAAATTTTGCAAAACTGCAAATGACCTTTACAAGTTTTTGTGTATTTTAAGTGGGAACACAATGTCATTCTTATTTTTATGTTTTGTTGGTTAAATATGTCAGAGTTATTTTAGTGAGTTTTGTGATGCTGAGAATAATAATGTTTGCTTCAGTTATAAAGATGAAGGTTATGGCATATAAAAAAACTACAATAATTGGAAGGAAGGAAGGAGGTAGGAAGGAAGGGAGGGAGGGAGGAAGGACTTATTCCTTGGGAATCGTACTATCGGTAATCTTACTATTACATGGACACATACGAAATTATAATTTTCCTCTCAAATTTATTCTTTCGTGTGATTTCCTTGTTTTCAAGCTTATGTATTTATTTTTTTATTTACTTGAAAGTTAGAACAATGTGACAAGGGAGAGAGAGATGACTATTGAGAGAGAGAGAGAGAGAGAGAATGAATCTCCCAAATGCTTGCAACAGGCTGATCCAGGCTAAGTCAGGAGCCTAAAACTCCATCTGGGTCTCCCAAGTGGGTGGTAGGGAGCCAGATAGCTGGGACATCATCTGCTGCCTTCCACTGTGTACATTAGCAGGAAGCTGAATTAGAAGCAGATGGCCAGGCACTCCAATATGAAACGTGGGTCTCCTTGGCTGTGGTTTTACCCCCTGTGCCATGGCACAGGACTCCTCCAGTGTGATTTTTAGGGGTGTCCTCAGAGAAGTATCCCCATAATGACTTCCACCATATCACATGACCTAAAAATGCAATAGCTGAAGTCCTTTTACACTTCCTACACACAGACGTAGAAAATAAACCATATTTAAGTATTTAAGAGTGCAATAACTCTTAAAATACTCATTGAGAGAGTAAGTCGAGCTTTGACATGGAATGTGACCTTTGAACTTAAAGTGTATCTAAGTCACGCTGTGGTGTCACTACTCTACTGCTGAATGACTGCGACCCAGGTTAGCCTTTCCACCGCTCCTGTAGGGGAGTATCTATGTCCTCCAGATTCAAGAATTGTGTTTTCTTTTTTGATGTTGTGTTTTTTGGTTTTTTTTGTTTGGTTTTTTTTTTTTTTTTTTTTTTTTGACAGAGAGAGAGTTATAGACACTGAGAGAGAGACAGAGAGAAAGGTCTTCCTTCTGTTGGTCCACTACCCTAATGGCCACTATGGCTGGTGCTGCGCCGATCCGAAGCCAGGAGCCAGGTGCTTCTCCTGGTCTCCCTTGCAGGTGCAAGGCCCAAGCACTTGGGCCATCCTCCACTGCCTTCCTGGGCCACAGCAGAGAGCTAGCCTGGAAGAGGAGCAAACAGGACTAGTACCCAGCACCCCAACCGGGACTAGAACCCGGGGTGCCGGCACTGCAGGCAGAGGATTAGCTTAATGAGCCATGGCGCCGGCCTCAAGTCTCATTTTAATCACAGTATAAAACCTTGCTCTATGTAACATTTGATGGTCATATTAATGTACTCATAATCCAAGTAAGAAAGATAGGTGCTGTAACAGATATGACAATTATGGGGTCGATGTTTCTAACGAAAGAATCAGAGACTTTCTGGGGAAATGGCAGGTTTGGAGTATAGCTGACTTCAGTTTAGCCTACTTATTAGGATACTCTCTTCGTGTATGCTTTATTTGCTACCTTATCAGGTACACAAACCTACCAAGCAGGAGTATCAGACAGGAGGCATGAGACAGGCAAGGAGAAAGCTTCAACACGGAGGCGCATTTCCAGCCAGGAACTTCCTCCAAGATCTAAATAAACTGTGAAGTGACTTGAAAAGGTTCACAGAAAATGTTATTAGGAAATAAACTATGCATGGATTTCAAATTTTGGCACAAAATTAAATTAATTTGAATTCCACATTTCCACAACTTTCTGGAGGATGCTTTTACAAGTCAGGCCAGTTCTGTCTAGGAGAAAAAATGGAGAGAAATTAATCCACATGTCCCCATGGGTCAAAGGAGGGTCTAAGGCTCATTAGATCTCTTGAGCTTCCAAGTTTGGCTTGCAGTCCTGGATGGGATGAGCAATATTCTTTGCCCTTACATCAACAGGGAAGCCTCAGAGCAGTAAACAAGAGGTGTGCTTCGAAAATTATGCATGAGGTGTTGTGTGGATTATATGTATCCACAAGGTTAATGCAGTGAAAATTGCTGACAGTTACACTGGCCATCATCTGAACTTTTTATAATAGAAATCAAATCTGGGAGTTTAAGCTGGTAATATTTATAGGGATTGTTTGCTATGGCTGCACAGCCTAGCTTATCCTGACCAAACCAGAAATTTTAGAGGGAGAGTTGTGATAATGAAAAAATTAAAACATGCAACATTGGTCTAGCAATCAGTTGGACAGTAAGGGAATGGATATTAAAATCTGTAAAAATGACAACTCATGTTTTGTAGATAGAAAATATTTGAAAACATTCTTACCTAGTATGAATAGTATCTAAATTGAATGAACTTGCAATGTTAGCAGAAGATATTAAAGAACAGACTGTTAACAGTGTGCTTTTTGTGCAAATGGCATCATATTAAAAGAAATGTGCATTCTGGAAAAGACTAGATTGAAAGCAGAAATAAAAGATAATTAAGAATTCCATGAATTGTGAGACTTACAATTTTAGAATTGGTAACGTACTTGGCCATACTACAAAAATGGATTAAAATATTTTGTTAACAAAGATCAGACTAAGGGAATGGTCTTTATACCTACTGTCAAACCATTAGGGACTGGCATTGCGGAGTCTTGGGTAAAGCTACTGCCTGCAATGCTGGAATCCCATATGGGCACTGGCTCATTACCCATCATTCCACTTCTCATCCAGCTCTCTGCTAATGGCTTGGGAAAAGCAACAGAAGAAAAGCATGCCACTCCCATGGGAGTCTGGGATAAAGCCCCTAGCTCCCACCTGGCTCAGCCTGGCTCATTGAAGTCACTTGAGGGGATGAACCAGTGGATGGAACACCTCTCTCTCTTTGTCTCTTCCTTTCTCTCTGTAATTCTGACTTTCAAATAAATAAAGAATCTTTTTTTTTGGGGGGGGGGGGCTAAACAGTTTAAACTAAGCCAAAGAAAGATCTGATTAAGGTGCAGTTTTCTCTCAGACACTGGACAACATCAAAAGAGTGTTCCTCAAATTAAGAGAAGGAAGAAGACTAGGAAACAGAGAAGTAGAACAGGTCTATGAACTATTTCAAAAGAGTTATCTATAGATGTGGTCATGGGGACATGGCACTAAAGAGACCACTTTGCTTCATGGGTTGCATAGTTATAGAAACTGCAAGCCTAGACAAAAACGTTTCATCACTGAGATTCACGTCATTCTTGGGCCCTCAACTTCTCTTGAATAAGACGTTTGCCTGAGAAATCTGTTAAACTCCAGGTAGAGCATATTCCCCTATACCATTTCTGAAATGGTCCAAGGAGATAATAGAAAACAGAAGGTATAACCAGTAACCACAAAGAAAATTGGACAAACATAGCCCATGTCAAGAGAGTAGAATTATGTGTTACAACTGAGCATCAGCATTGGTACCCCCAGAGTTGGGGTGAGGGGTGTCACAAAGTCTTTCTCAGATGTTTCCCAAATTTGCTAAAGGTCAGAAACTGCATTTTGTCACCTAGTCTTTTCTGTTCTGAATAGATGTGTCCACTGATGTTTTTCTGCTCTGACTCATCATTGTGTGTGACAGAGGTAGGTATAAACGTGTGTGGTGGACGTGAAGGGTATGAAAGAGGATAGAAAACTTGCCATATTGGTCCCGTCGAAATATGTCATCCAAATTTTGGTTATTGTGAATGGTGCCACTATGAACATGATGGTGCAGGTATATCTTTGATCCATTCTGTTCAAGTCTTTGGGGTATATACCCAGTAGTGGGATTGTTGGATCATATAGCAAGCCTATTTGTAGTTTTTAAAGAAAATTCAACACTGTTTTCCACAGTGGCTGTACAAATTTACATTAGCCAAAATTTGGAATCAACCATGGTAGCCATCATCAGATTAATGGATAAAGAAAATGTGGCTATAATGGCTGGGGCTGGGCCAGGCTGAATCCAGGAGCCAAGAGCTTCTACTGTGGGTAGAGGTGCCCAAGGCACTGCCTTCCCAGGCCATCAGCAGGGAGCTGGATCAGAAGTGGAGCAGCAAGTGCTTGAACTAGTGTCTATAGGGGATGCTGGCACTGCAGTCTGTAGCTTAACCCACTGCTCCACAGTTCCAGCCCCTTTCTAGTTTCTAGATCTAATAAACTATCTACACAAAATCATTCAAAAAAAAAAAATCTTGACTTTCGCTAAAGTGCTAAGTTGTTTCTAGATGGTATAGGTAGCAAAAGTAAAATATAAATAACCAAAGATCCTGGTCTCCTGGGAATGACATTTTTATAAGAGAGAGACTATGAGCAAAGTTTAACACTTTTATTATAATAATAGTATAGGCAGGTGTGGGGAGCAACTGGGAGCAACTCAGACTATACTGTTACTGGAATTAAGACTTATTCTATACATCTGCTCTCCCACAATATGGCGCTGGGAGAGGAGCAAACAGCTTCTACCCAGCTGCCTCTCACCAACTTGACAAGCTGCAGGAGCTGCTCCTGATTGGAGGAGAGCAGCGTACTCGGCGTGTGGGTAGCAGAGTTGGGATTGGTGGAAGAGGACTATAAAGGAGGAGAGAGACAACATGCACCAGGAACATCTAAGGGGAACATCTATCTGAAGGAACACCTGTGCAGCCCCCGAGAGAGCCGGCCGGCGGTGTGCCACTCTCCTGCGGAAGTGGGGAATGTGGCAGGGGGAACCGCCCTTCCACGGAGGTGGAAGGGTCGGTAGCCAACCCGGGAAGAACCAGCAGCAAACCCGGGGAGGGCCGAGCAGACAAAAGAACAGCGCAGGGTCCTGTGTCGTTCCTCCACGAAGAGGGGGAGCGACAGGCAGGCATTTGGCACAGTGCTTAAGACACTGCTTGGGATGCCCATATCCCACATTAGAGTGCCAGGGTTTGAGTCCTGGCTCTTCTACTGATTCCAGCTTCCTGCTAATGCACACCTGGAAAGCCAAAGGTGATGGCTCAAGTATTAAGATTCCTACCACCCACATGGGGGACCCAAGATTGAGGTTTGGGCTCTTGGCCTCAGCCTTGCCCAGTCGTGACCGCTGCATTCAATTGGAGAGTGAACCAGCATATGGCATATCTCTCTTTGTCTCTCTGTCTCTGTCTCTGTACACACACTCTCTCTTTTTCATTAAAATGATCAAATAAATATTTTAAAGTGCTAGTAGAATTTGCAAAAATCTATGTAATTATGTGAAAAACATTAAGCATTACAGATATAAATTAAGCAGGATGAAAGAGTAGCAGAGACAAAAGAGTTAAGGAAGATCTTTTCAAGGCTATGATTTTTCAATCACATTTTACACACCACTGCCACCTAACTTTAGGTTGAAATTTTATAACATTATGCTTACTCTTTGATTCATTTATTTTGGTAGAAATGCTGTTTCAGGAATTTCTATAAAATGGAGATAATCTCTACCTATTCCCACTCTACCTTAGAACTGCCTACCTGTGAAACATTGGGAGGTCTTGGTTTGTCTCCTTCTCTCTCTCCACCTGCTCTTTCCAGGCAATTACATCATTCATTCATACATGCATGCATGTATTAGTGCACTTCACAAATATTTTGAAATAGATATCATACTTCAGGTGCTGTGCTAGGTGCTGAAGAAAGAGTGTGTGCTCCGACGATATTTACAATAGAATGGCAGATGTAGCTGCTCAATGAATGATTACAGAACAATTATTTAGTTACAATTGCAATGAATGATGAAAAGGAAAATTACAGGCTGCTCCGAGAGCATGTTAAGAACACCAGGAGGGGATGGAGTTGTGGGGTTAGGGCTGGCAAGGGACTTTTAGACACAAAAGCTGTGCAAAAGCTCTGGGGCAGAGGGAAGACAGTTCTAGACCAGTAACCTTTTGAAGTTGGTGATAGACAGTGTCTTAATTTCTGTTTGTCTCTCCAGCACTGGCATAACATTGGAGCATAAAAAAAAAAACCTCAATAAATTTCTCTTAGGCAAATACTTTAATTAGAGATGGGGGAAAGTAAAACCAATGAGAAAGCTATTGGAATAATTGAGAAATTATCAAAGATTATGCACAGTGAAATTTATATAACATGGCTTGATAGCAAGAATCTGTTAATCCTTTTGTTAGGAGCAAAATATTATTTAAAGACAAGTGTTAACTTTATGAGTAACCCATGTGCTATATAGAACTAAACTAATTCTCAAATTCAAATTAAATTCTCATGGCTTATAAAAGAAATTATTTTTCTTGCTATCTGAAATGAATGTATGTTAAAAAGAAATATGGTCTGGGTTTACTTATGTAGTACTTCTAATATAAAGTTAGAATTTATAGCCTACATTAATTATATAAGCTATAAAACAATGCTTCTGTGCTCTGGCTTTAAAATTCACTTCCACTCCTTTGTAGTAAGATGGTTTCTTCTTGTTCTTCCTGTTTTTGTTAGAGACATGGAAAGAAGGAATGAATATGGAGGTCCTATATTTTCCCAGTCACTTTACGCTACATAGTACAATTTAACTTCAAAATATCTTTTCATATATTACTCTAGTTAATCCTAACCTGGGCAGACAATAATAAAGTTATTTATAACCTGTTTTAAAGCTGAGTGTTTTATAGATTCAGATGGAATTATGTGGATGCCAAGGTAAATCAATAGTATAATTTTATCCTCTAAATATCTCTTTGAGTTCTCCACATCTTGCCATTCTCACCTCCCAATCCTGCAGGTAACTTTTTCTAACTCCCAGACTTTTGGGATAGTATCCTAATGGATTCCACAAATGGTTTCACTGCCTTGGTAACCAGAGTGATTGTTTTTTGGCGTACACCTGAGAATGTTATTCCTCCTTTTAGAAATGCACAGTGGGACTAGGAACAATTCACTCTCTACAGAGAAATATGAAGAGAAGTCAGATGGCAGAGGGCTAAGGAATGAATGTAAAGGAAATAGAGGCAAAGGGTGAAGATTGACTTTTCATTGAGGTTGTCCAGGATAGAAAGGAGAGAAGAACAGGAGGTTGAAGGAATCTAGAGAAAGATGTGCTAATTTTTACAAGAATTTAGAGGCGTCTGAACAAATGGGAGAGAAAGCACAATTGAAGGCCTTGTCTCAGACAAGAATGGATATACAGCTTGAATACTTATCTTACAGACAGGAGAGAGAAAGAACTATGAATGATGAAGAGATACTAGAAATTTGACAAGGAACAACATGAGGAAAAATATACTATATAACCTTCCCCTCCTTGGTCAGCTGGAAAATAAAATTATCCACAGAGAAAAATACAAAAATTAAATTATAGAACTCCTATTGTCAAGCAATCATTGAAATTCTACCACCTTTATTTTTTTGGATCAACACCAAACAACTTCTGCAGATGGCTCTCCTATAAATCCAAGCCCAAGTAAGAACAATGAACATAATTCAATTAAAGATGAATTATATGCCTATGCCAATACCATAGAGAAACAATCATTATAGAAGCTAAGATTATGGTCAAAGATTCTAAAGTCTAAATTGAAACTATGCTCAGAGCAAATGTGGGATATTCAGAAGTCACTCAGAATGATTCCTATTATTCTTATTATCATTATTCTTCATATATTTTTAAATCCCATGTCAGGATAATTTCTTTCTTTTGAAAAGGTAAAATTATTAACATTTTTGTGAAACAAAAAAATCAAATAACAAAGTCTGATTGGTGATGATGATAGATGGTACTAATATCATTTAAATTAGCATAAATCATTGGGAAATCTGATTATGAAAAGACAAAGCAGCTTAGCACATGGTCATATTTCACATCATAACTGTGAAATATTATAATTCTATTGTCTAGTCTTTCTATGAAAGTTAGCTCCTTCAGGAATGTCTTAATGAATAATAAAACTGACTTGATTTTTCCCATTGCAGTCAACTTTTCTGTCACGCTATTAATGATTAATAGTGACTGTATGCACAATTATTTTTTTTCTGTCCCAGACAAAAGTAGCATTCTAATATAAGATCTTTATATTTTTGTTGTATAGGGGATAAAAATGCACTCTGAACATACAGAAGAGCTGAAATAGGAAGGAAAAATGTCAATCAATACTTCAACTCTTCTAGAAAAAAAATCAACTCATTATAAAACCTAGACCTCAGTAAGTTTTCTTCACTATATATTCAACAAAATAGCACTTTTTGCATGTATTATATTATTTCTATTTGTATTTTTATATTATAGTGCAGTGGATTTGAATGTAGAACTAGACTCTTTTTAAATAAGAAGGTAGAGAACCAATTCAAGAATCTCTTAGCTGAATAAAAAATGACAATCCATATTTTTAAAATGCATGTACAAGTGTTTCTCAACAGATTTACAAGAACAGTGTCCTTTGACAAAGGTCTAAAAATGCTTGTGAAAGCCAAACATAATAACATTGTTATTCTGCTACTTATTAACAGAACACCGCATCCTATAACAATTAGATATGAATATTGCAAACTGAATTTAATATTAAGCTGTCTTTGAAATGCCACTTTGCAGCAGATTTTCAAATGCTTAAAGCACAGCAGGAGGTTAACTCCATCTTCAAATATTAAATCAAAACCTTTTTTTAACCTGATAAATCTTAGTGAAAGCAAGAGCTCCTTTTCAAGAGAGAATTATTCAACTACCAGAAGAGAAAACTAAACCTCCCAACTATTGTTCACACATGATCTGTTTCCACAATGAAATACAAAGATAAAGTCATGAAACAGAATAGACAGAAATATGGGGAAAGAGAGAGAGAAACAGAGGGGGAGAGAGAGATAACAGCCATACCTCTGAATTGTTTTAAATAAATGTGTTTGCATACACTCTTGTGACTAAAGCCCAATTTTTTGTCTTAAAATGATAATTAAGCAATCATTTCATCATTTAACTTTTTTATGTTTACATATTCTCTCCCATCTTCATAAGTTTGCTGAAGGTCATTTTTTTATTCATCAAGGATTTCTAACTTTTATTGGTTTGACACTTCATATCATTTTACATTTATGCTCATTACAAAGATGCCTATGAAAGACAGAGTTAGAGAGAGGGAGAGACAGAGAGGTCTTCCATCTGCTGGTTCACTCCTTAGTTGGCCACAACAGCCAGAGCTGGGCCAGGCAGAAACCATGAGCTTCTTCTGGGTTTTCCATGTAGGTGCAGGGGCCCAAGCACTTGGGCCATCCTCTGCTGTTTTTCCAGGGGCATTAGCAAGGGGCTGGCTCAGAGTGGAGCAGCCAGGTCTCAAACTAGCACCCAAATGGGACGCCAGCATCGCAGGCACCGGCTTTACCTGATACGCCACAACTCTGGCCCCAAAGTAATTTACTAGCTAGTTATCTACCTACCTCCTGTCCACCCATCTAGGTAATTGCTACTTTCCTACATATCTGTTGTTTAAAACTTCTCCCCATTAACAAAGATGTGTTATTTCAGTGAATTTGACAGTATTTAATCTTCAAATTCATCACAAACTCAAATATTCTGTTGTCACCTCTGTTGTACCTACGTCAAAGACAAACTGCCCTAATTCTGACCCGCAGCCTAACTTGGGTAGTGCCAATGCCCTATGCTAATTAACTCCTTTGTGGGGCTGGGATTCACTTCCTGGATTGCTGGTACCTATTCAAACACCGGGAAGCTTGAATTAACTGTGTCATTTGTATGACAGAAAAATAGACTAAAAAGACAGAATAAATATAATGCAACATACGGCTAAATGTCATAATAAGTCATACCTAACTCATTTTAATTCAAAGCAAAATGCTAATATAATATTGCTAACCATTTAAATGACACAATTTCCCCCCTCTGGTTTTGCTAATCCCTCTCCATCATTATTTTTTTTTTCCTAGCAGAGAAATGCCAAGTGTAGGGCCAGCTGAAGAAATTATTTTTTAAGTATATGTTTATTTTCAAGAATTTGTTATATGATCAGTTTTCCTTCTTAGAGCTAAAGAACTCAATGATAGATAGTAACAACTCACCCCTAACTTATCAAATATAGAGTGGCAAATTCACTCTCCACACATGGTTATTTGCTTTCTCTATTTTATGGGCATTGCCACTCTCCTTAAAATTGAGTCTATAAATAATATATAAGTGGAAATCTTTCAGATAGTGCTTGTTTACTTGTATAATACTAATAATTTAAGATTTATACCTTGTGTTTTAACTGAGAGAATCTGATTAAATCATAGGCTTACTGAATATAATTTTTCAATTCTATAGATCTGTGCTAAGAAATTAAAGTTAAAGGAACTGAACAGATTTACTGGATTAAGTAAAATGGCACAGTATAAACAGTATAAATGTAAGAATAGTTTCAGAGAATGACAGACACAATCCCCAATCCTAGCAAAGCCAACTACCAACCGTATAAAATGAGCCAGTTTCCTCTACCTTCACAAGGTCTGTTTCCTTGTACCAACAGGATAAAGTCAAATATTAAGCTTGGTTATATTTTAATAGTTTATTGAGAAAGGTTTCACATTTGTCCATTCTTTCCCAAAGCTCAGATGGATAAGACACTCAGAAGTTTACTTGCCTTAAGAAATCTACCGGGGCTGGCACTGTGGTGTAGCGAGTGAGGGCACTGCCTGCAGTGCCGGCATCCCATGTGGGCGCCGGTTCAAGTCCCGACTGCTCCACTTCCAATCCAGCTCTCTGCTGTGGCCTCGGAAAGCAGTGGAGGATGGCCCAGGTGCTTGGGCACCTGCACTTACGTGGGAGACCTGGAAGAAGCACCTGGCTCCTGGCTTCGGATCAGTGCAGCTCCAGCCGTTGCGGCCAGTTGGGGTGTGAAGCATTATATTCTCTCTCTCTGCCTCTCCTTCTCTCTGTGTAACTCTGACTTTCAAATAAATAAATAATTTTTTTTTTCAAAAAAGAAATCTACCAAGGCTAACTAAGGAAGAGGCTGAACAAGTTCAACCATCACCAGCAGTCACCCAGGCTCAACTTCACTGGGTAAGAACAGAATGCAATGGAGGAATTAATAATAGTCTGCACTGAAAAAAGGACAGTGTTGGAGGTGAGAAACATTATTTACCCTTTGAGGGAGACGGGTGAGGTGTTACCCCACTGAGTCACACTGCACAGAACAAGAAAATCACTCATAGAGACTGGTGCTTTCTACAAAGAGAGGACGGAGAGACAGAGACAGAGATGATATATATATATATATATATATAGAGAGAGAGAGAGAGAGAGAGAGAATGTGTGCTCTGGTTCGATGCTCTCTGAGCTGAAAAATCGGATGGCTCATTCTGGTGCTGCAGTCACTATGGACTGTGTGAGAGCATGATGATGACTGCAAATTTGGGAAATGTAATCATCAGAAACGGTGTCCCCTTAGATATGGATTTCAAGGTGTCTCAACGAGACTCAATGATGGTGAAGCATGAGTGGAAAGATAATCAGGTCTTCCTCTTCTTCATCTCAGTATGTTCAGAAAATATAGAAAAAGAACATCATGGTATCCCTTTCTCAACCTAAAGCACATGAATGTCAGAGGAGGAGGAGTGGTGGGCTGCTCAAGAGGCTCCTGGTCCAGGCACATCCACACTTACCTAAACCTTGGGTTACGGGATTTAGTCTTCCAAGAGGATGAAAAGGAAGACTGGCTCTCTTCGCTGAGTGAATCTTCAAGATTTAGTTGAGCAACACTGAAACAATGGACCACCACAACAGAAACCACCAGAAGAAATGAGAAAAAGCATTAATACAAGTAATACCAGAAGATTTAGCAAGAAAAAAAAAATCCAAGACCTTCACTGATGGACTTGAGAGATTGCAAAATTATAAATGACAAGGGCAGGAAATTGAGAAGAAAAAAGAATGCACAGAGACTAATATGGTTTATTCTAGTGATTTCTGGCAGATTGCCCATGCCTTCCTCTATGACAGCCATGTGCCAGACACAATTCTCTTAAATTTGCATGCACAATTGTGTGTGTGTACTGGGGAGAGAGGAAAACTGACTACTCAGAAAACCAAAGATTATTATTAAAGTCTCAATTCTTAAAAAACAAGTCTCTTATGACCCTTGCTATTATCACTGTTAGGTGCTTACTATGGACCCGATATTTTTGTAGGTGATTTATTTATATTATGTCATTTAATTGTTCATTATCCCCATTTTTAAAACATTTATCTGTTTATTTGAAAGTTAGAGTTACACAGAGAGAGGAGAGGCAGAGAGAGAGAGAGAGATCTTCCATCCGATGGTTCAGTCCCCAATTGGCTGCACAGGCCAGAGCTGCAGCGATCCGAAGCCAGGAGCCAGGAGCTTCTTCTAGGTCTCCCACGCTGGTAAAGGGGCCCACGGACTTGGGCCATCCTTTACTGCTTCCCCAGGCCATAGCAGAGAGCTGGATTGGAAGTGGAACACCTGGTCTTGAACTAGCGCCCATATGGGATGCCAGCACATCAGGCCAGGGCTTTAACCTGCAGTGCCACAGCGCCGGCCCCTCCCCACTTTTAAAGACAGGAAATACTAGCATTTGGACAAGACGAGCAAGTTATCCAAGGCTGCAGAACTATTAAGTATAGATCCAGAAATCAAACTTTCTTAACTCCAAAAATCCAAACTCTTAAACATTATGAGTCCTAACTCCTGATTTTTATCCTTAATACTCCAAAATAAATGTTCCTTAGGATTGGATCAACTTTATTACACAGTAATCTGCTTTTTTATGCTCTTTCTTCTATCTGAAATGCCTTTTCCATGTCTCTTGCACTATACAAATCTTAGCTAATATACAAAGCTCATCTTAAACCCTGGTTGTCTTTAAAGAGTACACGTAAAACACAAAATTGGTAGATAGAGGATGCAGTGGCATATCCAACACAAGCACACACATAAATATATTTGGGAAGAGTATATTTGTTAATTATATAAAATGAGACATTTTCAACTGTTTATTTTCACATTAAGTTGCATTTCCCATCATCTACAGCCTTTGCTGCCTTATTATTTTTTACCATATAATTTTGAAATTTCTGACAATCTCAGATACTTACTAACACCTTTCTGATAAATTAACTTGATAAATGTATTCTTTTTTTGCAAGAAATGTCTTTCACATTATTCAGAAAATTTTATAGACAAGATTGTAATTTATGGAAGAGGGGATCATCCTAGAACAGGAGACCAAATAGATTTTTCACTACTTAATTAAAACAATCCATAAATAAGACCAAACAGAATGGCAAGATAACCTTTGTAGTTAAGTTTCCAACACTTTTTCCCATTAATGGCAATGATATAATATAAAGGAAATAAAGTCCCTTTTTTAATTTTTAAGAATTCTTTTATCATGAATATGACTTAACTAAACAAGGTACCCAAATATGATTAACTCTATTGTCAATTGACTCTTAATCTGTCCTGATTTTTTCACCATCACTGAAATAGAATGATTTATGGTAGAAAATTCAATACTTAAAATACCGGTTTTCAAGTTCCTTCTCTAGCCTAGTCCCAATATTGCCCAATTGTCTGCTCCGTGTCTCAAACACAAAGTCAATCTTACTTATAACTTGATTCAAAATTTATGATTGTTTTTAACTTAGTGGTGCCTTTCAAAGGACAATGAAATTCATATACTCTGGAGTGTGTGTGTGTGTGTGTGTGTGTGTGTGTGTCTTGATAAGGATGTCATGAGAAGAGGAAAATATGTCCAATATAGATTCAACATTCACTTTTATTTTCATTTTACCTTTGGCTTTAAAGAATCCTCTCAATGCAGGGCTGTTATACAGGCTGAGTATCCCTTATCCATAATGTTTGGAACCAGAAGTGCTTCAAATTTGGAAATTTGCTTCAGATTTTGGAATATTTGCGTATCCATATGAAATATCTTGGTGACAGGACCCAAGGCTAAACATAAACTACATTTACGCTTTGGAAATGCACAGCCTCAAGATAATTTATACAATATTTTGAGTATGCTTGTGTTTTGTTTGTAATACCACATGAGATCAGGTGTGGAATTTTTCACTTGTCACATCACGTCAGCACTCAATAAGTTTCGGATTTGGAGAGCACTTTGGATTTCAGATTGTCAGACTAGGAATATGCAACCTATATGTTATAATCTAAGAGCAGAAATTATGAAAGAGATCTAATAATATCATTGCATATCCAAATTGTTAACCCTTATACCTCATTGTAGAATGAAAATTTACCAGTTTAGGAATGAACCATGAAAATTTATTTTTTCACTATTTGAGTAGTTAAAAATGCATATTCATATAGGAGTATAAGAAACCAAACATCAAAAGGTAAAGTTCTAGGTAAACATTTGCAACAATTTTTGTATGACTAATGTATAAATATGTATGTTTCTTTTTCTGGGACCCATTATGCATATATGGAATCTCCTTTTCTAGACTCTGGGGAATAAAAGCAAATACAATGTATGTGGATTAGTTTACACTATAGTTTAATGGAAGGCAATGAAATGCAGGCATAAAACTAATAGACAACATCCATAAAAGCAAAATAAAACCAGTACATTTCTTAATTAGCTATACATGTGAGTATTCCTTTCAAGCACGTGTTGTTGAAGACAATTTTGCTAAGAGTTTTAAAGAACATTTCTGCTATCATCTTTTTTGACTTTGAATCCAGGAACTGGTAATCACTTACCAGAGAACCTTGGAAAAGTTTTCAATCATTTGCAAGTTCTTCATTTGCAAAGTAAGATTATTTTGAAAATTATAAAAGATGATATTGATAAAGAAGAGTGCCTAGTACATAGTAAATAAATACTTTTTATAGCAATGTTATTTATAGCAACACCTACTGTCTGTAGGCAATCTTTCTACATATATGGTCTCTCCCTTGTAAATTAGCTTGAGTACAGATAAATTCTTCTTAACTAAGAAGAATCTTGTGGTTAAATTTTCTTTTATTATTTAAATTATCCATTTTCACTTCCCATTTAACAAAATTCATGTGTTTTTGTTTTCTCTTGTTTGTTTTGCTTTAAGGAAAAAGGTTTATTGTTGGGTGGGAGAAACCCACAGGACAGGCTGCCTTCCCGGGTACAGAGGGAACAGCAGCCTATTCTGGGAAAACAGGTCTTATATAGCTTTGCAGTCATGAGCTCTTTAAAAATATTTTTTCTCTTTTAAATTGACATTTCCATGATCCTGAAAGGAGGTAGATATATTCTATCTTAGTCACGAATGAAATCAGAAGTTACTTCCAAATGGGAAAATCCAAACAGTGAAAAATTTCCTGGACCACACTTTACACTCTAAATTTTAAAAGAGCAAAGGCCACCCATTTGTAAGCAGCAGTGAAAAAATAAAATGCATTCTGCTTCCATAGCAGTAAAACAGCCTCCTGAACTTGAACTTATTAGGTCTCTAAATCTAATTATCAACTTGTAAGAAGAGCATCTCAAATTACACAACATGGATGCAGGCTGCAAAATCCAGAGAGAGAAAGAGGGAGAGGAGGAGAGAGAGGGAAAGGGAGAGGAGGAGGGGGAGGAGGAGGAGGAAGAGGAGGGGGAGAGGGAAGGGCAGGGAGAGGGAGAGATTCGATAGGCTTTACAACCTGATTTCTTTAAGAAATTATAAAACAAAGGAAAGAAATGGAGGGAGAGATATAGATTAAAGGATACTTAAAACACATAACAATCATTGAAAATTTGTGTACTTTTTTGGATTCTAGTTAAAATATACATGTAGAAAATATGACATTTATGAAGCAAGTAGGAATTTGAATACTATCTGAATATTTGATAATATTAAGATATTATTGGCCAGCGCTGCAGCTCACTTGGCTAATCCTCCGCCTGTGGCGCCGGCACACCGGGTTCTAGTCCTGGTCGGGGCGCCAGATTCTGTCCCACTTGCTCTTCTTCCAGTCCAGCTCTCTGCTGTGGCCCGGGAAGGCAGTGGAGGATGGCCCAAGTCCCTGGGCCCTGCACCCACGTGGGAGACCAGGAGAAGCACCTGGCTCCTGGCTTTGGATCAGTGCAGTGCGCTGGCCGCAGCGGCCATTAGGGGCTGAACCAACAGAAAAAGAAGACCTTTCTCTCTTCTCTCTCTCTCACTGCCCACTCTGTCAAAAAAAAAAAAAAAAAAAGATATTATTAACAGAGTTTTTAAAGATATGATAGTAATAATATGCTTATATCAAAACAAATTCTCTTGCCAGCTCCACGGCTCACTAGGCTAATCCTCCACCTAGTGGCGCTGGCACACCGGGTTCTAGTCCCAGTCAGGGCGCCGGATTCTGTCCCGGTTGCCCCTCTTCCAGTCCAGCTCTCTGCTGTGGCCCGGGAAGGCAGTGGAGGATGGCTCAAGTGCTTGGGCCCTGCACCCGCATGGGAGACCAGGAGAAGCACCTGGCTCCTGCCTTCGGATCAGCGTGCTGCGCCGGCCGCAGCACGCCAGCCGTGGCAGCCATTGGAGGGTGAACCAACGGCAAAGGAAGACCTTTCTCTCTGTCTCTCTCACTATCCACTCTGCCTGTCAAAAAAAAAAAAATTCTCTTAATTTAGTGGCACATACTAATTTATGTATCTATATATATATATATATATGGATGGATGAATTTATAAGCTATGATTAAACATAATATATATGAGGATAAAATAAGTGAGGGACAAATTAAATTGTCCATGAGTTAATAATTGTTGAAGCTGGGTAATGAGTACACAGGGGTTCTTACACTACTTTCTCTATTTGTGTATACATTGGAATTTTCTGCAGTAACTTTTTTTTTAAAGAGGAATAACTTCTGATCATATAACAATGCTTCACAATGGATACGCAAAAATTAATTATTTTAGATTGAGACTATTCTCTAATTTAATCTATTGCATTTTCAAAACACATTTTTTAATGTTTACTTATTTATTTTCATCTACTTGAAAGGCAGAGTGCCAAGGCAGGAGAGGGTGATGGAGAATGAAAGTGAGGGACAGAGAATCTTCCATCTGCTGGTTCACTTCCCAAATGCCTACCATAGCCAGGTCTGGGCCGGACTGAAGTCAGGAGCCCAGAACTCCATCTAGATCTCCCACGAAGGTGGCAGGGGCACAAGCACTCCAGGATACACCAGCAGGAAGCTGGATCAGAAGCAGAGCAGCCGGGACTCAAACCTATACTCTAATATGGGATATGGATATCACAAGTGGTTCAACCTGCTGTGTCACAATGTCCACCTCTGAAAACACCTTTGAGATTGGACAATATAAAGCATTTTATATTTATTTTTATGGGATATAATTATAGTGTGTTCTTTTTTTCTGATACTTCTCCAGAATTCCAGGGTACAACTATGAAATAATATTGAGGGAGATCTATTTAAAATAACTCCCAAAATGTTACTGATACATATTGTTCAACAGAAACCACGCAGGTACAATATAGTTGCAATGTACTAAGGTATAATCAGAATATTACTTTTATATTTTGTTTCAACAATGTACTCAGTACATTAAATGAACATGCATGCAAACCAAGTAAATTATTTGGCAATTACCATAATTTTAATTATAATCATTACTAAAATGTTTGCTGGAGTGACTTACTGAGGTGAGATTCAATGGAACTACTCCAAAATATTTTCTGTAAAATATAGATCTTGTTTCAAAAATCTGAGACATAAATACATAAAAAAGAAAAGTTGAAGAATGTCTTATGTTTTTGCAGTTACTGTTTAAAAATGCAAAGTTTGTATGAAAGTTAATTTTATGGAAAAATTTAAGGTTTCTAATTAATTTAAATTTGAGAAAAATTCAGAAATATCCTTATTGTTCTGATATTTATATATTTACATATATCTTGTTATTACTGCTTGTTATTACTGCTTGTTATTACTGCTGTAATAAATTACAAATAATAAAATAAAACACTAAATATTGATAATCTTATAGCCCTGGAGGTCAGATGTGTGAAATGGGTCCCACCGGGCTGAACTGATTTCTTGTCTTTTCCAGCTGGTAGAGGTTACCTGTTTTCCTTGGCTCATGGACCACTTATATTTTTCAAACCAGCAATTACCAACTGAACTTTTCTCACATTCTCTGATGCTCTTTTATCTGCCTCGTCAAATTTTAAGGCCCTTGATACACTGAGCCTTCCTGCATAAACCAGGATTATCTTCTGATTTTAAAGTCAGCTGCTCAGTGGCCTGAAGTCCAACCTCCTCTGATCCTCTGCCCTGCAACCTGACATTGTCACAGGTGTCAGGGATGAGGCTGTGGACATGGCCATCTGTGGAGGGATGCGTTATTCTGTCTCCCACATAGCCCAGCTAAACTCCAAATTTGTGAAGCCTTATTTGCAGAGTTATTCCTTTTTTCACACATAATTTGCATCACTATTTCACTGTGGAAAAAAATATGGTTGTTTGAAATTAGTAGTACTGCAGAGTTCTTTCAGTTGACACGAAAGCGCGATAAAGACCATTTTGAATGTGTATTCAAACCTTGAAGACATGTTTACTGCTATATTGAAGTGACACATGTATAGTTTCATAACATTGAACAAAGTACAGGGAGCGGAGCAATGCTCTTACCTTAGCAGCATTTGCTTATAACTTAGGCATAATGTATCATGTAGTTTCTGAGCTCTGTGATTTTACCCAAACATCTAGAAGAAAGATATAAAATTTTATCAGAAGCCTGTTCTGGAGTGTCAAAGCCGAGTCAGGTCTTTGCATCGATGGCTGACGATCCTGGATCTTTTGCTAAGAGGCTGTCAGAGCTTCTCAGAACCTACTCTTTTAGGAAAATTCACTACACACAATAAAATACCTTAAATGTAGTAATGGAGAAATTGCCATTAGTCCTCAATATAAAAAAGAGTAAAATGCCATACAGAAGCGTTATCTTTTTCTGAGATAGTGGGATGGAAATTTATGAAGTACGTTGCAGATTAACACATCTTCTGAAAACTATTTTGAAACCTGAACCAAGAAGGGAAAACTGCACTCCAGCCTACTTTCTCATTTGGACAATGATTGATTTCCATGCTGCTTTTGTTTTTATAGTCAACAGTCATAATTGCTTGAACTAAAGGTCCTATATGAACCTAATGACTGGCCCGTAAAGTACTGGTATTTCAATGGCAGCTCTCACAGGTCATTTGATAAAGTACAATATAGAAATACATTATTATATGTTTAGTAAAACTTCTATTAAACTTTCAACATATAAGTAAGACACAAAGTAGCCTAATGGAATTGCAATGAAATCAGAAGCCTAAATTAGAATGACAACAGAAGCCCTTTCTACCCAAGTCCAGTTAACTGCATTAGTGCTCCAGAAGCCACTCTGTTTATTTTTTGTTCTCTTGTGGAGAAATCTATCAGATTCATACTCCAATTATACTTGTTTTATAGCTGTGCTAGCCACTGAGTGAGAAAACTATCATTCAATGTTGTAAAGCTGCCACAAAATACACCAAACACTGGAGTTAAGGGAAACGTTTACTGTCAGGTAGCGGAAGCCCAATGCACCAGGGAGAGAGGGCAAGAGAGTAAGAGAGAGAAGAATCAGAAGAAAGTATGTGTGCTGGAGGCAGGTCCTTGCTGTGGGGGGAGGGAGAGGTAGAGAAGTAGGAGTAGCAAGTCCCATAAGGGTGGGGGTGGAGCTGACACCTGTGGTTGGGCCATCTGGTCACCTGGCATCCAGCATTGGAAGTAAGGGCCAGAGCTCAAGATGGCATCTGGGGCATAGATGGCACCACAGATAAGATGGCATCACTTTACTAATATTTCCTCATTTGTTTTTCATAAAGTAAGTGTTGTATGTGATTACATAAGCCCCAAAAGTCCAAGAAAAGAGGAGTGATGATGATATGTCTTTAGAGCTACTTCCTGCTGACATGGGGGTGACAAGTTATTCTCTACTGGAATGGGGCGATGTCTCAAGCCACTGTTTCCTAGGTGGGAAGCCGAGTGTATCCCTGTAGCAGCATTTGGTTGACTGCCTGATTGGTGAAGGCTTTGGTTTGTTTCATTATCACTTCCTGTATAAAAGACAGGGTGAGAATAGCAGCCAATGGTCCTAAGAGTGACATTCACCAAGTAATGAGAGGATTTCACAGAGGAGAGGAAATGAGGAAAGTCTTTGGACCCTTGTGAAGACTGTTTGATGGATGTGGTTTGAAGCTGATCCCAACCAAGAATGGGAGAAATACTGCTCATCTCTTGCAGATAAAGGGGTTTGTTTGTGGAGAAATTCTGAGCAATCATACAATGTTAAGTGGTGGAGAGGACCATAAATACACACGAGTCAGGAGTACAGCCATTGATGTATGAATAGAGCCTATAATCACAAAGAAATGAGGCCCCAAGTGGGCTATGGAGGATCTAGAATAAAAGACAGAGTCATTATTAGAGGACCTAAAAAAGCTGGTGTCTAAAACATGACCAAGTTTTCCGATTGAGAAGCAAATAGAAACTGACATAAGGGGCCTGATAATAATCAGGTGGGCTGGCCAAAGCTGTGGCTCAAAAGGCTAATCCTCTGCCTGCAGCGCCGGCACCCCAGGTTCTAGACCCGGTCAGGGAGCTGGATTCTGTCCTGGTTGCTCCTTTTCCAGTCCAGCTCTCTGCTATGGCCTGGGAGTGCAGTGGAGGATGGACCAAGTGCTTAGGCCCTGCACCCCATGGGAGACCAGGAGAAACACCTGACTCCTGGCTGAGGATCAGCGTGGTGCGCTGGCCACAGAGCGCCAGCTGCAGCAGCCATTGGGGGCTGAACCAACAGAAAAAGGAAGACCTTTCTCTCTGTCTCTCTCTCTCACTGTCCACTCTGCCTGTCAAAAAATAAAATAAAAATAAAATAATCAGGTGGGCTTTAAGACCTTGCCAGTTATGAGTCCCCGGCCTATCTATCTCTTCACATGGGGTACATCATAAGGGAGGTGTAAACCTCTTTATGGAACACACCCTGTTGACTTCCATTACCTAGTTGGCCTGGGAGTAGAGCTGGCCAGGTGAAAGCAAGGTAGAATCTCTAACAGGAAATTTACAGTTCTGCCTGCAATGTTGCTGACCCTACTTGGCTTGTCCCCTCAGCAGCTTTGTTTACTTTGGAAGCTGGGCCGAGTAAAGGGATTTTCAGCTTAGAGCCAACAAGACCCATGGTTCCGAACTGAAGTCCTTCAACTCCAGGGCAGTTCCATTTACAGCAACCCAACTCTTGGCTGGCAGAGCTGTCAGGGCTCTTCATAAGCTGACCTCTGCTGAAACCTTGGATTTCCACATAAATCAATGCAGTGGACTGGCCTGTTGGGTCTCCTTGATGGCAGATCACTGTATAGAGCAACCTTAATTGGCCTGCCACCTATCTTTACATTGCTTCTGCTGCCTAGCTTTCTCTTCTTCCTGGTTTTTGTTAAAACAGACCAGAGAAAACCTTTAAGAGGATGCAAGTCAAGGGGGTCATTAATCCTATCTCTAAACTTTGGTGGCCTATGTGGGGAGCAACTGGGAGCAACTCGGACTAGACTGTTACTGGAATTAAGACTTATTCTATACATCTGCTCTCCCACAATATGGCGCTGAGAAGGGAGTAACAGCTTCTACACAGCTGCCTCCAGTTCAACTAATAAACTGTAGGACCTGCTCCTGATTGGAGGAGAGCAGCGTACTCAGCGTATGGGTAGCAGAGTTGGGATTGGTGGAAGAGGACTATAAAGGAGGAGAGAGACGACATGTACCAGGAACATCTAAGGGGAACATCTATCTGAAGGAACACCTGTGCAGCCCCCGAGAGAGCCGGCTGGCGGTGTGCCGCTCCCCCGCGGAAGTGGGGAAAGTGGCTAGGGGGAACCGCCCTTCCACGGAGGTGGAAGGGTCGGTAGCCAACCCGGGAAGAACCAGCAGCAAACCCGGGGAGGGCCGAGCAGACAGAAGAACAACGCAGGGTCCTGTGTCGTTCCTCCACGAAGACAGGAAGTGACATAATGGTGCCGTGACTCGGATAGGAAGCCTAGGCAGGGTTTGGTGTCGTTCCTCCATGAAGAGGGGGAGCGACAGCCTAAACTAGAAGTCTACAGTCACAGGCATATTCTGATAGTGTTTTTTCTATGAGGTAGACAATGCCCAAGAGAAAAAGCTATGTTCTCACTTTAAAACTTTCTCTCCCTTTGTTTGGTCTGAAAGGGAGGTTTTGCCTGTTTCCTGTGCCCATAGTGAAATAAATCCAGCTGTGACATTATAACTTAAGCTCTTCTTTTGGCTTTGCTATTATTTCAGAAAATGGTAGCCATCCCTTTCATAAGATCTAAAGATCAAACTGTACATCCTGGAGAATCCTTCAGTATTGAGTCAGTTTTACATCTTAAAGAGAATGGAGAAATAAGGGAACAAGTCAGGCTTCCCAGATCACTTACTGAAAATAACAATATCAAATAAAAACTTAGAAAACAATTTCAACTGTTAAATAACAACTTATGAAAACATTTCCTGGAAGTTCCAATGCCTTCTATAAATTTTAAGAATACATGTATTTGAAGATGGCAGAGTAGGGAGGGAACTTATTGCTCTAGCACAGGAGAAGATAGTTGAAAAAAGTGGATAAAGTGTAGTCTCAGGGAAGAGTTAGGGAGAAAATAGCAGAAGAAACTCTACTGAAATTAGAGGGATATGGTGGACCTACATGGAGGGCATGGGCAACCTTGGCTTGGGTCTCTAGCACCTTAGAGCCTATGCACCAGCCTTGGAAAGTGAGGTAAGACCAGACCACAGCAGCCCAAGCCACTGGCAAAAAAGCTGCAGGAAGAGCCTAGAGGGAACCCGGCGTGGAGCCCCCTGGGCGACAGTGTACCAGCCAAACTAGAAGAGAAAAAATAAGGACAGGACGGACACATTCCTCTCTCCCCAGTTACTTTACAATGGCATCCTGTAGTTAGCTGATAGAGTGGATGCCATTTCGTACTTATGTAACAGCTGTATCAGCTCCTGTCTGTGCCCAGCAACCAGCAGAGTGGAGATCCTGACTCTAGTGGGGAGAACTAATAGGGGGCAAGGAGCTTGAGACTGTGTGAGGCTTCTGTACCAGGACTGTGAAAAACACTGAGTATCTCTGGGAGGACTCATGGTGTGGCTGGGACACTGAGCAGTCACAGTGGGAGACTCCATATGCTCAGGGTGTCCTGGTTACTGGGTGAGAGACTTGATGGGGAAACTGAAGTTACACTGAGGACTGCACAGTTCCTTATGTGGTCCTTGAGACAGAGCAGATGAGTATTATACCAACTGGGGCTAGCACTCAGGCACTGATCTCCACTGAGGAGAGGAGCTCAGCTGAACAGAATAAATTTCCCATCTGATTAAAAAGAGGAAGAGAGAGAGAAATAGAGGGAGAGAGATTGATTGATTGATTTACCATGCCAAATCTTGATGTGTCATCTTAGGCACCCCTTTAACCCTGCATAACTGAATAAAACTCTTGGGCCATACTACTACAAACCAATAGATATTCACTTAAAGCAGACATTCCACTTATCTACAGAATAAAAACATGAAGATAAAAGCCATCACAGGAAGGAAGGAAGGAAGGAAGGAAGGAAGGAAGGAAGGAAGGAAGGAAGGAAAGAAGGAAGGAAAGAAAGAGAAAGAGAACAGAAGAGAAAAAGAAAAAAAGAAAAAAACCAAGAGTATCTCCACAAATGCCAAACAACAAATGCACAAATTCAAGAAACAAGAATAAGGAAGACAACATGATGCCCCCAAAAGAACACAACACTTCTATACTAGATTGTGAAGATGATGAGATTGAAGAAATGCAAGAAATGGAATTCAAAAAAGTCATCATAAGATTACATACAGGTTGGGGCTGGTGCTGTGACACAGTAGATTAATCCTCTGCCTGCAGCGCCGGCATCCCATATGGCCACTGGTTCTAGTCCCAGCTGTTCCTCTTCCAATCCAGCTCTCTGCTGTGGCCTGGGAAAGCAGAAGATGGCCTAAGTTCTTGGGCCCCTGCACCCTCATGGGAGACCAGGAAGAAGCACCTGTCTCCTGGCTTCCAATGAGCACAGCTCCGGCTGTTGCGGCCATTTGGGGAGTGAACCAACAGAAGGAAAACCTTTCTCTCTGCCAGTTTCTCTCACTATCTATAACTCTATCTCTCAAAAAAATAAATAAATAAAATCTTAACAAAAAAGATTACATAGAGGTTATCAGAAGCAACTATACAAACTATTGAAATCCATATAGGACATGAAAGAAAATTTCTCCCATGAAATTGATATCTTAAAGAGAAATCAAAATGAAATGAAGAATTCAAAAAACAAATTAAAAATGCAGTGGAGACCCTTAACAACAGAATCAGTGAAGCAGAAGAAAGAATATCAGATTCAGAAGACAAAGCACAGGAAAGTATACATTCAAACCAAAAACAAGAAAAGAAAATTAGAAAACTAAAAAGCACTGGTGGGAATCTACAATATACTACAAAAAGACCCAATATATGAGTTCTAGGAGCACCTGAAGGCATGGAAAGAGAGAAAGGATTAGAAGGCCTTTTATAGTGAAATAATAACAGAAAACTTACCTAGTTTGGAGAAAGAAAGAAAGAGACATCCAAGTACAGGAAGCACACTGAACTGCTTGACAAGAAAAGATAGACATGACCAGAAAAGATCTTCAACACAACACGTTGTAATCAAACTCTCCACAGTTAAAACATAAAAAGAAGATTCTAAAATGTGCACGAGAGAAACATCAAATTACTTTTAGAGGATCTCCAATTAGATTCACAGCAGACTTCTCATCAGAAACCCTACAGGATAGGAGAGAATGGTGAGATAAGGTCCAAGTCTTAAGAGAAAAACACTGTCATTCCAGAATATTATATCCTGAAAAGCTCTCATTTATGAATGAATGTGAAATAAAGACCTTCCAAAACAAACAGAAATTGAAAGATGTCATCAGCCATTGAGCCCTACAAAAGAAGCTTAAGGATGTGTTGCACACAGAAACACAGAAACAAGGTCACCACTACAAAAGAAGGTAAAGGAAGAAAATATCTCAGTAAAAAATAGGAATATTTTTGGAAAAATGGCAGGGCAAAGTCATTACTTATCAATTGTCACCTTGAATTTAAATGGCTTCAACTCCCCAGTTAAAAGACACAGATTGGTTGAATAGATTAAAAAACAAAACCCATCTATTTGCTCCCTATAAGAAACACATCTCACCAACAAAGATGTGCATAGACTGAAAGTGAAGGGATTGAAAAAGATATTCCATGCCAACAGAAAACAAAAAAGAGCTGTTGTAGACATCTTAATATCAGCCAAAATAGACTTTATCATAAAAATGGTTAGAAGAGACAAAGAAGGACACTATACAATGGTTAAGGGATTACAGAAATGTGTAACTATTATAAACTTATATGCACCTAATTAAGGGTGCCTGGCTATTCAAAAGAAATGTTAAGGATTTAAAGGGAGATTTAGACTCTAATACAATAGTAATGGGGGACTTCAATACCCACTTTCAGCAAAGGACAAGTGAACCAGACAGAAAATCAACAAGGAAAACAGAAGATTTAATTGATAGTATAGACAAAATGGACATAACAGATATTTGCAGAACTTTTCATCCTACCGTTGCAGAATATACATTCTTCTCAGCAGTGCATGGAACTTTCTCTAGGATGGACCACATACCAGGCCATAAAGCAAGTCTCAGCAAATTAAAAAAAAATCTAAATCATACCATGCATCTTCTTGTACTACAATGCAATGAAGCTGGAAATCAGCAACTCAGGAATCTCTAGAGCATATGCAAACACATGGAGACTAAACAACATCTTCCTGAATGAAAAGTGTGTCACTGAAGAAATCAAAAGAGAAATCAGTAACTTTCTGGAAACAAATGAAGACAACAACACAATACATGCAAACATAGGATACAGCAAAAGCAGTGTTAAAAGGAAAGTTTATAGCAATAGGAGCCTACATCAAGAAATAGTAAAGGCACCAAATACATGAGCTATCAATGCGTTTCAAGGATCAAGAATAACAACAGCAAGCCAAACCCAGAACTAGTAGGAGAAAATAAATAATTAAAATTAGAGAAGAAATCAACAAAATTGAATGCAAAAAAAATGCAATACAAAAGATAAGCAAAATGAACAGCTGGTTTTTTGAAAAAAAATAAACAAAATTGACACACCATTGGCCCAACTAAACAAAAAAAAAAAAAAAAGGAAAGGGAAGATACAACTAAACAAAATCAGAGATGAAAAAGGACATGTAACAACTGACAAAACAGAAATAAAAAGAATCATTAGAAATTACTACAAAGAGCTGTATGCCAACAAATCGGGAAAGCTAGAAGAAATATATAGATTTCTGAACACATACAACCTATGTAAATTGAGTCATAAAGACATAGAAAACCTAAACAGACCCGTAACCAAGACAGAAATTGAATCAGTAATAAGGGACCTCCCAACAAAGAAAAGCCCAAGACCAGATGGCTCCACTGCTGAATTCTACCAGACATTTAAAGTAGAACTAACTCCTCCCAAATTCTTTCTACAAAGCCAGCATCACATTCATTCCTAATCCTGAAAAAGATACAACAGGGAAAGAGAATTACAGACCAATTTCCCTGATGAACATAGATGCAAAATCCTCAACAAAATTCTATCCAAAGAAATCCAACAACACATCAGAAAGATCATCCACCCAGACCAAGTGGTATTTATTCCTGATATGCAGGGGTGGTTCAGCATTCTCAAATCAATCAATGATACATCACATTAACAAACAGTTGGACAAAAACCACATGATTATCTGAATAGATACAGAGAAAGCATTTAATAAAATACAGCACCTTTTCATGATGAAATCTCTAAGCAAATTGGGTATAGAAGGAACATTCCTCAACACAATCAAGGCAATTTATGACAAACCCATGGCCAGCATCATAGTGAATGGGGAAAAGTTGGAAGCATTCCCTTTGAGATCCAGTGCCAGGGAGGGATTCCCACTCTCACCATTGCTATTCAATATAGTCCTGGAAGCTTTAGCCAGAGCAATTAGACAAGAAAAAAAAATCAAAGGGATACAAATTTGGTAGGTAGAAGTCAAACTATCCCTTTTTGCAGATGACATGATTCTACATATAGGGGATCCAAAAATCTCCACTAAGAGAATTTTGGAACTCATAGAAGAGTTTGGTAAAGTAGTAGAGTAGTAGGATATAAAGTCAATATACAAAAATCAACAGCCTTTGTATACACAGGCAATGCCATGGCTGAGAAAGAACTTCTAGATCAATCCCATTCACAATATCTACAAAAAACATCAAATACCTTGGAATAACCAAGGATGTCAAAGATCTCTACAATGAGAATTACAAAACTTTAAATAAATAGAAGATATATAAAAATGGAAAAATCTTCCATGTTCATGGATTGAAAGAATCAATATCATCAAAATGTCCATATTTCCAAAAGTAATTCACAGATTCAATATGATACTAATCAAAATACCAAATACATCTTCTCAGATCTAGAAAAAAATGATACTGAAATTCATATGTAGGCACAAGAGACCTTGAGTACCTAAGCAATCTTATACAACAAAAACAAAGCCAGAGGCATCCACAATATCAGATTTCAAGACATACTACAGGACAATTATAATCAAAACAGCCTGGTACTGCAAATATATATATATATATATAGATAGATGGATAGATCAATGGAACAGAATAGAAACACCAGAAATCAATCCAAACATCTACTACCAACTTATATTTGATCAAGGAGCTAAAACCAATCCCTGGAGCAAGGACAGTCTCTTCAACAAATCATGTTGGGAAAACTGGATTTCCATACACAGAAGTATGAAGCAAAACCCCTGCCTTTCACCTTACACAAAAATCCACTCAACATGGATTAAATATCTAAATCTACATCCCAACACCATCAAATTATTAGAGAATATTGGAGAAACCCTGCAAGAAATTGGCACAGGCAAAGAATTCTTGGAAAAGACCCAATACAATAAAGCAGCTTCAGTAATAGCTTCTGAATATCTTTAACTTTTTTTAATTACCAACTGATCTGAATTACTATTACCCTCTATTAACCGTATTTTCTCTCAGTTGGTTCCTGGGTACATTGTTGTCTTCATCTTATGGAGCCATCTCAAAGTACTGAACACAATAAAAGTCACTGGAAAAAAATCCCTCAGAACCTATAGGAGTACAGTTAAACATAAACCAACAGTGTTTAGTTTTATAAGCAGAAAATCTGATATACAAAACTATGGATGACAAAGACTTTAAATAGACACATTTAAAATTATAAGCTCATTAACGAACAAGAGGCACTTGCTTACACACACAGTATTTTCAAAAGCACCTATAGGAGTTTACAAAACATTTATCCCATATAGGCCTCTGGGCATTTTTCATTAAGATAACCATCGTGTCTAGTAATATGAGATCATTAGACTTTTTTAACTTTTGGATATTTCTATGAGTAGCATTTTATATTATCATAGTGTAAAATTTAGCACCACTTCATGTCTTGACAGTACCTGCAACATAATCCAAATAGCCTGATTAACTGATGCCTCTACAAGATGAGAGACATATACTCTTTGATATTTCCAGGGGCCCAACTGGAAATATCAAAGTCTTTGAATTTTTGTTTTTTTTTGTTTTTGAATGTCTGGTAAGGGTGCCAAGAAGGCTTAAAATATCTGGTTGAAATAGGAACCCTCAACATCATGACATAATAGAGACCAGATTTGATCATTGTTACAAATGTTTTAGAATAAGTATATATTTAAATAAACCGTAACTTATAATTTAAAAAAATTCAGCTGTTTTTGAACAATTAGTACCTAATAGAGACATTAAGAGAACATAATGGGGTCGGCGCTGCGGCTCACTAGGCTAATCCTCCCCCTGTGGCGGGTTCTAGTCCCGGTGGGGGTGCCGGATTCTGTACTGGTTGCTCCTCTTCCAGTCCTGCTCTCTGTTATGGCCCAGGAGTGCAGTGGAGGATGGCCCAAGTGCTTGGGACCTGCACCTGCATGGGAGACCAGGATAAGCACCTGGCTCCTGGCTTTGGATCAGTGCAGCGCACTGACTGTAGCAGCCATTTGAGGGATGAACCAATGGAACAAAGACCTTTCTCTCTATCTCTCTCTCTCACTGTCTAACTCTGCCTGTCAAAAAAAAAAAATAATAATAAGTTAAAAAAAAGAGAGAACATAATGGATTACTTTAACAGAACACAAAATATGTGTCTCTTTGGTTGTTCCAAAAATCAGAAATAAAACCTTAAATGTAAGAGTTAGTGCTTGGAATTATCTCATAACTTGAAACAGTTTTAACACTCAGAACTAGGGAAGAGAGAATAGCTTACTGGAGCTGGCTAGAAAACTGACAGTGTCACCAATTAAACAAAACTATTAAAGGAGATGCTGCAGGTTTTAAACAGATTTATTAACATATATGCATTTCAAAAAAAACTCATTGCTTTAACAGAGATCAGATCCTAGTACTATGTCAAATAATAACTTTTGCTTCCCATCTGCTGATTCCCTTGATGTACATTTTGAAATATGCCTTTAGAAATTTTTTTAAACTTTTTTTATTTTATTTTATTTTTGACAGGCAGAGTGGACAGTGAGAGAGTGAGACAGAGAAAGGTCTTCCTTTTGCCGTTGGTTCACCCTCCAATGGCTGCGGCCACCGCACCGCGCTGATCCGATGGCAGGAACCAGGTACTTATCCTGGTCTCCCATAGGGTGCAGGGCCCAAGCACTTGGGCCATCCTCCACTGCACTCCCGGGCCACAGCAGAGAGCTGGTCTGGAAGAGGGGCAACCGGACAGAATCCGGCACCCTGACCGAGACTAGAACCCGGTGTGCTGGCGCTGCAAGGCGGAGGATTAGCCTTTTGAGCTGCGGAGCCAGCCCTAGAAATTTTTAAATTAAGACATTTTGTAAATAAGATTAAACATCGAATTTTAACCTTACTTACTTTCAAGCAGTGTTGAACTATTTTCTTTTCTTTTTTTTTTTGTTTTCTTTCTTTTTTTTTTTTTTTTTTTTTTTTTTTTTTTTTTTTTTTGACAGGTAGAGTTAGACAGTGAGAGAAAGAGAGACAGAGAGAAAGGTCTTCCTTTTTCCATTGGTTCACCCCCCAAAAGGCTGCTACGGCCGGTGCGCTGCGCTGATTCGAAGCCAGGAGCCAGGTGCTTCTCCTAGTCTCCCATGCTGGTGCAGGGCTCAAGGACCTGGGCCATCCTCTACTGCCTTCCCCGGGCCACAGCAGAGGACTGGAAGAGGAGCAACAGGGACAAAATCCGGCGCCCCGACCGGGAATAGAACCCAGACTGCTGGTGCCACAGGTGGAGGATTAGCCTAGTGAGCTGCGGAGCCGGCTGAACGATTTTCATATGGACAATTTATGAAAAAATGTTAGCAAACTCAAGCAGTCTTTGCATAGAATATAAGGTGCTAAGAGTCATGCATGAGACTGTTATTTACCAAAGACATCTTTTAGATTCTAGCTGAATTTGAGTCTGCTTTTCTTTTTACCCAAAGAACACCTTAGGCCAATGATGCAGTCAGCTACTTGGGACTGCCTCTGAAACAAAAGTTCAGGCAGCTGCCAGACAGGTCCCAGAGGTAACTGTGGGCTAGGGGCCAATGTGCCAGGGACAAGCAGTCCACTGGAGATTGTTCACCATTATGTTAGGTTTAATGAAGGAGAGCATCCATCAGAGAAGATGGACACCCTTCTGGTTGAAGAGAGATTTTTAAGGAGGAGAATCTGATAGGTGACAGAACAAGGGGCAATTGGAAAAAGAACATATATCTGGAAATAGTAATTAACCCGGAAGGACTGCTGGTTTGAAGATCCAATAGTTTTGATCATTATTTCACACAGGTTGGGAAAGATATCTCTCAGGGTAATGTGATGTCACCAGGTAGAAAGCTTTGTGGCCCTCTTAGTGTAGGGCAGCAGAGATGCCAGGGTGGCTACATTAGGAAGGAGGTTTAGGAAGAGAGAAGCAGTTTTACCTTTGGCTGTTAACTCAAAACTAATAACAAAATATCTAGGAAATGCTTGCTAATGGGACCAGGGAATCAAGGCTGTAGGAAGTGAGGAGACCTGGTAGGGTCAGCTTGACATTCAGTTACAAGGTGGGGACAAAACCCATCAAAAGACCTGATTATCCCATCTGGCTTGCTCATGAAACAAAAGAGTCATCAGAAGGGTAGGATACCTATTTTGTTTTGCAGTAAATAGGGAGCTCTGAAGGATGGAGTCATCATTTCCTTGCCATTTTTATGGTAAAATTGGGAAAGGAGGGGAAGGCAATGTAATACTTTATCCATTTTAGTATTCTTTTTGTTCTAGTACCCTTGGTTGAACTCTATAATTAACACACAATTATTCTTAGGTGTTTAAATTTTAACTGAAAAGTGATCCTTGTTAGGAATTTGGAAAACATTATGCTGAGTGAAATAAGCCAATCCCAAAGGGACAAATACCACTTGTTCTCCTTGATAGGGGACAACTAACTGAGCACCAAAAAGGAAACCTGTTAAAGTGAAATGAACACTATGAGAAACGGTGACTTGATCAGCCCTTGCCCTGACTGTTGATGAACAACCTAATACGTTATCCCTCTTAGTATTTTTTCTGTTTGTTCTACTTAATACTTTTGGTTGAATACTGTCATCAATACACAATTCTTCTTAAGTGGTGAAACTTAACTGAAAAGTGATCGCTATTAAATATAAGAGTGGGAATAAGAGAGGGAAGAGATGTGCAATTCGGGACATGCTCAAGCTGGCTTACCTCAAACAGCAGAGTTAGAAACATACCAGGGGATTCCAATTCAATCCCATCAAAGTGGCATGTACCAATGCCATCTCACTAGTCCCAGTGATCAATTTCTGTTCACAAGTGATCATAATGATAGGACTAAGAACCAAAGGGAGCACATAAACAAGAATAGTGTCTGCAAATACTAGCTGATAGAATCAAAAAGGGAAAGAACAATCCAACATGGGAAGTGAGATACACAGCAGACCCATAGAATGGCAGATGTCCTAAACAGCACTCTGGCCTCAGAATCAGCCCTTAAAGCATGCGGATCCGGCTGAAAAGCCCATGAGAGTATTACAGGCATGGAAAGCCAAGACACTCTGGGGAAAAAAAAAAAAAAAACCTAAATGAAAGATCTCCACGAGTGAGATCCCAGTGGAAAGAATGGGTCATCAAAGAAGGAGGTACCTTTCTCTGAAGGGAGGAGAGAACTTCCACTTTGACTACGACCTTGTCTAAATATGATCAGAATCGGTGAACTCAAAAGGCTTCCATAGCCTTGGCAGCTCATGACAAGAGCCTAGATTGATTACTGATGCCATAAACAAGAGTGTCAATTTGTTAAGTCAACAACAGGAGTCACTGTGCACTTACTCCTCATGTAGGATCTTTGTCCTTAGTGTGCTGTACATTGAGATTTAATGCTATAACTAGTACTCAAACAGTATTTTTCACTTTATGTTTCTGTGTGGGAGCAAACTGTTGAAATCTTTACTTAATGTATGCTAAACTGATCTTCTGTATATAAAGAGATTCGAAAATGAATCTTGATGTGAATGGAATGGGAGAGGGAGTGGGAAAGGGGAGGGTTGCGGGTGGGAGGGACGTTATGGGGGGGAAGCCATTGTAATCCATAAGCTGTACTTTGGAAATTTATATTCATTAAATAAAAGTTTAAAAAAAATAAAATTTCACTGAAAATGCATATTATGCAAAACAATGCATAAATTTCAAAAAAAAATTTGTGCCAAAATAAACTTAGCTTTTAATCACAAAAAAGAAAAAGAAAAAGAAAAGAAAAGACCAGTTGGAGGACAAGGGTTGGAGGGTGAAGGCATGGAGACAGCCCATTTCCAAACTTGCCTTTGCTTCTCCAGGAGGAGAGTGTTAGAGAGGCTCATAAATAAGACGGGGGAGTAGACTTTGGACAAGGACTGGTTCTAAGATAAGGTCAGAATTCCTGGGCGGGATGGGGAGGTACAGTGAGCCAAGACAGTTAGAGAAAGAGCGGTGAATATAGAAGAAAGGGGTTTTGGCTTTTTAGTGAGAGCTTTGGAAATTAAGAGAACTTGAGCTGGAGAAAGTTTAGAGGTGAGATAGGAAAAAACTTAGACATAGGGAATTTTTTCCACTTTCCCAAACATTCACAGATGTGATAAAGATCTTGAATAGTGTCAGTCTAACATGGACTGATTGTCAAGGTAGGAGACAACTGAGAGGATGGTTGGATGGAACACAGGATGGAGAGCTTCACATGGTGACCCACAGAGTCGAATTGGCAGACATTGGGCATCCCAAGATCATGGCCATCTGATGGGAGGATATGGGAACAGAGGGCAGAGGTCATCACCCACACACCCACTGGAGCCCAGGGCTTAGCCTGTAGAAGGGAAACAGGGGATTGAGTCATCACCCATGTCCACTGTTGCCCAGACATAGAGTCCGTAGAGGTACGAGGCCATAGAAGTTGTAATGCCTGATACCAGGACTTCAGGGACGAAGCAGAGTGGAACCACAACCCATAACAGAGGTTGCTGTGAGAGAATGTCCCATTCTGCATTTTAGTTCAGGATTTTAAAGGCTGATATGTGGATGGAGATCACAGAGTGTTCGGTGGCATGGAAGGATGTCTGGGGATGTGTTTTGTGACTGGCAGAAATCCAGGACCCCAAAGCAGCTCAGATCCCCAACAGGAAAGCAAGATCAATGGGAGAGCCTGGATCAGAGTCATGGCATCAATGTAAAGCCTCTACAAAACACACCAAACACTGGTATTAAGGAAAAGGTTTATTGTCAGATGGAGGAAGCCCAACGGACCAGAGGGAGAGGGTAAGAGAGTAAGAGAGAGATCAAGAGAGAGCATGTGTGAGAAACAGGTCCTGTTATACCTTTGCAGGGAGATAGGAGCAGCAAAACCCATTAGGGTGATGGAGCTGACACCTGTGGTTGGGCCATCTGGTCACCTGGCTTCTAGCAATGGTAGTGGGGGCTAGAGCCTAGGATGGTGTCCAGGATGTAGGTCGCACCACAGATAAGACTTGCACCATTTTACTAACAAATGTAATATGTGGTTTGCCTCCCTTGTTCTTTCATTCTTTTCTTCCTTCCTTTTCTCTTTCCCTCCCTCCCTTCCTTCCTTCATTCCTTCCTTTCTTTCTCCCTCCTTCCCTGCCTTCCTTCCTCCCTCCCTCCCTCTCTCCTTTCCTTCCTTCCTTCCTTGATTCCCTACTTCCTTCCATCTCTCTTTCTCTCTCTCGCTCCCTCTTTTCTCTATATTTATTAGTGAGGAGCAGAGTTTAATGAAAAGTATTTGCTTGCAGCCCAGGCAGGCACCTCAACAAAGAACTGAGCATCCAATGTGCATTCAGATCAGTTTTCATAGATATGGGTATGGCTCAACATGTCTCCTTCCACCTGGGATATGAATGGCTGAAGGACTTTATGGGCATGGAATTTCTACTGGGACTTTACCAGCACAGTATTATTGGACCTAGTAGATTCCTGGTACAAGGCAGAGAAGATTCCCCTAAGCTGCCCGAGAAGAGGGCTGGAACTTACTTAACAGTTATGGAACAAGGACACAACTCTTGAAGTTCAAATGCTGGTCTGCTTCCAAGGCTTTCTTGCACATACGTGCCCTCATTCAACCTTGCAAAAACTTCACATGTTCTCTTGTTCTTTTAATCTAGTTCCTGAGATGCAAAACATGACCCATCTTTCATGTTCCCATTTCTTCTTCCTATTTTATCCCATTTATAACAATAATTTAAAAATGATGGTAATCACCATCATATCCACTCAACATATAAAATTATACATCCTCTCCAAGGCTTATAATATTTCAATAGATATTCAATATTTCAACATCTCATCTTTTTGACGGATGAGGAAAGCAGGGATCAGAAAGGTTAAATGACTTGCCCAAGGCCATCTAGCAAGTACTTACTAACTTTAGATTCAAATATATCAGTTTTGTTTTGTTAGAAGTAGCAGTCATTTCCATTGAACAACAGTGCCTCAACTCAGCCAAATCATAGCAGCTGTTTTTCTGAAGTGGTCTGTGTCAGTTCCTTCCTCTCTGCTCTCATTGCTGCATCCTTGCCAAGGCCTTTATCACCTCTTATGTAGACTCCTGTGATAGCTTCTCAACTAGTTTTTGCACTTCCAGAATGTCACTTCTTAAAAGTGAGATTAAACAACTTTGATCATGTCTATCTGCTGCTCAAAACCTCTGACGGTGCCACGTGACCTGGAAGTGGGCTTTCCAAAAGGCTGATCACAACTTTGAGGGACGGATCATAAAACCACATCATCACATCCTTTGCTGGCTTACTCCTCTCCAATGTTGTGACTCACACCTATGAAATGCACACAGAAGGCCAGCACACCAGACACTTGCATTTCAAATGCCCCAGATTAAAGAGAATATGAATTATTAGAAGCTTTCCACATGTTCCTGTTCACTGCCACACTCCAGCATTAAGGGGTACTTGGCTAGAACCACACAGGTGGAAAAACAGAAAGAATACCTGCAAACTCCTAATTCTTCCCTTGATCCTTGTGGTTTTCTGACAGAATTTTCCTTTTATCAAAATATATGATATTTTCTCACTTTCTTTTCTTAATAAATATTCAGTATATCAGACTGCCCAGTTTGAAATAAATGCTCACAAAATTCCAGAGATGTCAGTCTATTGGACACAATGCAAACTCCTTAACCCTCTATTCCAAGTTCTTCATAAGAAGCCTGTTCTCCCTTCTAACATTATTTCCATTGCTTTTAATATCCACCTTGAATCCAGTTATCCATAGCTACTCTGTCACCATTCCTCCATCATCCATACATGTTCACATCATAGAGTCTTCAAAGCCTCTCTCCTGCCTAATCAGTCACTTGCATTGTTCTTCATTTACCTGAGTGTAAAACAACTTTCTCTGGTCAACTGAAGCTGTAAAATTAGAGAATGAAAGCCTTCAGTGACCAGTGAGGTATTGGTCCTGATAATCCTAGTCCAATGCTGAGAATGAGTTTCTAAGTACCCCCTGCATGAGGAGGTTTTTAAGTGGACATTGTCCAGAGTGATTACTCCCCACTAAGAATAGTTAGAGCACTGTTTGTTCATAAACTCAGAGGCATGGTTCCTGGATTATAAAATATGAATGTGTTTAGAGACTACTTCATCCAATTCTCTCACTTTGCAATCAACTGACACATTTCCAATTAGTAGATACCAATTTGATATATGATTTATTAAATGGATGACAAATTTAAGATGTTGTAAGTAACTAAACCCTTCTAGAATTTACATACAGTGTTAAATCTAAATTAAGAATCACTTCTCGGACTTTGGGCTTAAATCTAGTGTAAATCTAAATTAAGAGTAGATTGGTGCCATGATTAAATGTAGAAATGGGCAAGAGGAAAATTCATGGATAGAAGTAAATTCCACATTTCTTCCAAAAAATCGCGGCTCACTAGGCTAATCCTCCACCTTGCGGCGCCGGCACACCGGGTTCTAGTCCCGGTCGGGGCGCCGGATTCTGTCCCGGTTGCCCCTCTTCCAGGCCAGCTCTCTGCTGTGGCCAGGGAGTACAGTGGAGGATGGCTCAGGTGCTTGGGCCCTGCACCCCATGGGAGACCAGGAAAAGCACCTGGCTCCTGGCTCCTGCCATCGGATCAGCGCAGTGCGCCGGCCGCAGCGCGCCGGCCGCGGCAGCCATTGGAGGGTGAACCAACGGCAAAGGAAGACCTTTCTCTCAGTCTCTCTCTCTCACTGTCCACTCTGCCTGTCAAAAAAAAAAAAAAAAAAATCTGAACACAAGAAATGCACAATATACAACTTGTAAATAGTTAAAACTTTAAAATTTTCCCATTTTTTTTTTAGAAATCACTCTAAGTAAAATCACATAATAACATAAAAATAAAACAGTAAGGATGTAGTTCTATAAAAAGTTCAAGTATAGTACAGGAACTGGGAAAATAAGTTCTTAGAAATGAAGTCTCTGTATGACAGTTGAAATTTTAACAAAGCCACACATTAAAAATTCTACAAACAATTATCTATAATTTTCAGTAAACTGCTTATCTTTACAAATAGTTGCTATTCTAAGGTGAATTAATTAGGAACTATATTTGTTTTCTTGGGATGTACAACTTCCATCAAATCATGCGTAAAGTTTATTAAAGCTTGAAAAATTTCCACAACAGTGCTTCTGTGTTCAATGAAAATACACATATACCAAAAATACCTACTTCTACTTCAGGTTTTAAGCCTCTATAAAAAAGGTATAATTGTACTTTAATTACTCAAGAGTTTGTTAACCAAACACTGAAAGATTTGATCATAAATTTATTATATTAGAAAGAAAAAGATTGATCTTTTTAAGACAGAAAGCTCCGAATATTAAAAATTATTCAATATATAACTATGCATTTACTTTTTTTTCTTTTTTTTTTCTTTTTTTTTTTTTTTTTTTTTTTTTTTGACAGGCAGAGTGGACAGTGAGAGAGAGAGACAGGGAGAAAGGTCTTCCTTTGCCGTTGGTTCACCCTCCAATGGCTGCCGCGGCCGGCACGCTGCAGCCGGCGCACCAAGCTGATCCGATGGCAGGAGCCAGGAGCCAGGTGCTTTTCCTGGTCTCCCATGGGGTGCAGGGCCCAAGCACCTGAGCCATCCTCCACTGCACTCCCTGGCCACAGCAGAGAGCTGGCCTGGAAGAGGGGCAACCGGGACAGAATCCGGCGCCCCGACCGGGACTAGAACCCGGTGTGCCGGCGCCGCAAGGCGGAGGATTAGCCTAGTAAGCCGCGGCGCCGGCCAATATATAACTATGCATTTACCACCACTGGATTCTAAGTCTGGGATATCAAGTAGGAGCTTCCTTGCTCTTAGTTATATTATGGGAAATTCATGAAAGTGAATTATGTTAGGAGTAGGGGGCCAAAGGAGAGAGTAGATAAATGATAGCTGTTAGAGTCACCAGAAATGACCTTTTTTTTTTTTGGCAGGGCCAATTGCTGAATTTCCATCTCCTGCACCTGTATAATATGTTTCTTTTAAAAAAAAGCTTGGTTAGGAGAGGCAGGGAGACCCACAGAGAGAGAGAGAGAGAGAGAGAGAGAGAGAGACCACCCATAAGCAGAATTTCTCCACAACAGTTGGAATGTGCAAGCCTGAGGCCAAGACCCATGAACTCAAGCCAGGTCTCCCACATAGCGGCAGGAACCCAACCATTTTTGAGTTATCTGCCATCCAAAGTCTGCATTAGCAGGAAGCTGGGATCATGAGCAAGAGCCACAAACTGAAGCCATGTACTCTGATGCAAGATGCAGACATTATAAGCAAGATCTTAACCACTATAGCAAACACCTGCCCACCCAGTGCATATGTGCCCTTTCTATTCAAACGTTCATAATGTCATAGGACAAGTTCAGGTACAGTGACGTCATTTGGCCTGAGGAATTTTAGTAGAATGAGTTAAGGAATCTACATAAATATTTCTAGAATAGCTTCAAAAGTTCATTTTGAAGATTAAATGTAATCCTTATTATGGCAAAAAGGCTGAGTGGTGTTTTGGGTTTGTTTTGGTGTTCTTTTCCAGACAATTGCTTGGCCTGTATTTACCATGCCTGGTGAGACCTATAGTACGGGTTGATGGATGAACATGACATGTTTCTTCCTTTCAACCCATAGGCTGGTGAAAGAAAACAAGGAAGAACACAAATGACAGTAGAGCATTATGACAGAGGAACACTCGGGGATGCAGGGGAACTAAAACGAGGCATGAATTGCAATGGATGAATGGCAACAAAAGAGATGGAGAGAACAGAGGAAAAGCATCTAAGAAATAGGACTGGGTGTTGGCACTGTGGCGCAGCAGGTTAAAGCCCCAACCTGTAATGCCAGCATCCCATATGGGTGACAGTTTGAGTCCCGGCCACTGCATTTCCTATCTAGCTCCCTGCTAATGCTCCTGGGAAAGGAGCAGAGGTTGAACCAAATGTTTGGGCCCCTGTGCCCAAATGAGAGACCAAGAAGAGGCTCCTGGCTCCTGGCTTTGGCCTGGCCCAGTCCAGTCATTCCAGCCATCTTGGAGGCAACCAGTGGATGGAAGATCTCTCTGTGTCTCTCATCTTTCTGTAACTCTGCCTTTCAAATAAATACATCTAAAAGAAAAAATCAGGGCCAATATGTGCAAAGTACATTAAACACCGCAGCACAAGTCACAACAGCTGGGAACTTATCATGGTTCTAAAACACACTTGAAAATGTAACTGTTAGGATTTCTTGGATGAGTTTCTTCTTCCTCCCACACCATTTTCACCAGTTAGTAGAAAGAATAGGAAATGTGATTATTCACACTTCTGCCTTGAGATAAATTGGGTGTCTTTTGAGAAACTTGTTTCTTTTCCCTTCAGTTTCTCCTTTGCTTCTCCCCCAGTAGCCTCCAGACAGCACAAGGAAAGCTCATACAATTTCATTGTGAATACAAGGGTGTCTCGCCTGTGCATGCAGGGTCTTACTGGTCTCCACTTGAGATGGTCTCTGACTCCTGCAGCTGCTACAGCGTGTGAGAACTATTTCTGTGTGGAATAACGCGACTGAGTGGGTCCATAGGGCACTCGGCTCAGCTCTTGTGCCCTGTACTTAGCTCCTGCAACTCAACTCTGTCCTCATTTGACTAGTGGTTTGGGAGTCTACCTCAGAGGCTTTGTGTTGTGCTTCCCTCACGCCACATGGTGGCTCCCTCTTGGCTGACATACTCAGAAAGCCTCTGAGACCCCTACAGCACCCCACAGCAACCTTAAGTCTCTTCTATGATATTTGAAGACCATGAGAAAAAAAAGGTGTCATCGGGCTCGCTCATACTCTACTTCACCCTGACAAACTTTCTGCTCCAACACAGATCCAGAGCTTGAAACTTTCTTTTTCTGTGGTATTGGGGTACAGAAGAACTAGATTTGAATTGGCCTAAGTCATCCTTATTATTTGACAGATTTTACTGACTAGGTGGAAAGTTCAGGAGATTAGATATCCATGGCTCGTTGATTCTTTATCTCTCTCTCTCTTGTTTTCTGCCTTAGTTTCCTTATCTATGGAAGAGCAAAAGCAACATGATTTACTTTGGATAGTTGTACCAATAAATGAATTATGCACAAAATAAAGTGATTGGCATGCAGAAAACGCTTAAATGTTAACTTTATTATATACTGAAAATAATACTTGTCATTTTTTTAATCTGGTAAGAAAAATCATCCAGGAGCCATGGTGAGTGTGTGGTGTATACAATAAATTCTTGACCACTGAAGTTATCCCTTGGAATGGTAGCCATTTTTGTTTTAGCAAAATAGAAACAAGTAGCATGGCAAATCTCATCCACATTAGGCATCCAAGCTACAATAAGGCTTAGTGTCAGATGTTGCAGTCAGCCTATGTGTTTATTTATCTAAAAGGCCTCAGTCACACATGCTTCCAATTTCTCTTTGTTCCATTTGAAAATAAGTTCTTCCCTCTGATGAGTATTCACAACCTTCATTAGAGTTCATGGGGCTCTTGGGATCAAGCCAGGAGGCAAACTCTGTCCTTAAAGGAGACTAAGCAAGATACCATAACAATTTGTTCACCCTTAATCATATAGGACAACTTGAATAAGTATTATTGAATAGCTTGATCCCTAGATTCTAATATAACTAGTGAGGCACCTTGAGGTTGTCCTGCAATTATGTTTTAATGAAGATCTGAGTGTCACTTGACTCCTCCATGATTATAGTTTAATTTCTCTTTACCACTCTATTTGCTACCTGTATTTGATTCTTTTTAAAAAAATTTTTTTAAAGACATTTTTTTACATTTTAAGGGAATTTATTTGAGAAACATAAAAACACAACATCAGCCACTTTATACAATAAAGTGATGCATTTATGAGATACATACAAATTAAAAATAAATAAATAAATTTAAAACCATGACTATCATTAGTATATTTGTACTTGATTCTTAGCATGGTTTTCATCAGCAAACTATAAGAAATTGTGTCAATTTTTGCAGGAATGCTGTTCTCTGAAAAGTCTCAAAATTTATTTAATAAAATGTAAATTTGGAATGAAATGAAAATGCATTTTAATAGTCATCCAAAACTGACCAGGAAAGTGTAATAAAACCCTTTGATGTTCATAGTTTTAAAGGAAGACAGCTAAATATAACCTACTTTAAATTATTGGAAAATTAAATGTCAATACAAAAGCTTAATATAATTATTGCATACCAAAGATATTCTGAAGCTAGAAAAACAGACAAGATACCTATATCAACCATCTCTAACAAAATTTAGCAAATGAGAACACTCCAACTATAACAATAAAAGGCATTAAAAGATGTGAAGCCAAACTTTAAACCTGTAATTGCTGTAAAAAATTTGCATTATTTCTGGAGAATGGATGATTTGCTGAATAAAAGATTTACTGGCACAAAGTAGCCTTATTCACACTTAAGGATGTTTCAGCGTGATAAAGTTCTTTTATTCTCACAGAGAGTAAGGGAATTCTCAGATTTGACACAGCAGGTTGAGACTGTGTTGTGAAAAAAGTCAACTTTCTTGTCCTTGAATTTATTATTTCTTTCATACTGTGTTTTTGCAGTGCCACTGTAAATCTTTGGGAAAGTTTTGTTTTCATTTAAATACTGAAATTGCTCTCCAGGTGTAAGTGACATAAGGAAAGTAGTTTCCATCTTTGAGTGACAGATCACAGTCTTCCCCGGTAATACAACAGATAATGCTTTAGAAGCTGCAACACAGCTCTGTGGTCAGCTGAAGCGAAACACCTGAAGGGTTTCTGAGTGACCAAATGAATGAGAGAAAAAACAAACCAGGATGCACAGGATGTCACATACCAAAACACAGACTTGTGTATTCAAATCAGGTAAGGGCTAATTAAAGGAAAGGAATCTGCTTGTTGAGAAGATACATAGCAACTTTTAAAAAACTGGGATCATAGACATTAAAGGCACTTTTTCTTTTTTCTTTTTCTTTTTCTTTTTTTTTTTTTTTTTTTGACAGGCAGAGATAAAGAGACAGAGAGAAAGGTCTTCCTTCCGTTGGTTCACCCCTCAAATGGCAGCTATGGTTGGCGCACTGCGCCGATCTGAAGCCAGAAGCCAGGTGCTTCTCCTGGTCTCCCATGGGGTGCAGGGCCCAAGCACTTGGGCCATCCTCCACTGCACTCCAGGGCCACAGCAGAGAGCTGGACCGGAAGGGGAGCAACCGGGACAGAATCCGGCGCCCCAACCGGGACTAGAACCCGTGGTACCAGCGCCGCAGGTGGAGGATTAGCCTAGCAAGCTGCGGCACCAGCCTTAAAGGCACTTTTTCATACTTGTCATTTCATCATGAAAAAGCCAACACTATTATCCTGCTTCATGAAAAGAATGGGCCAATGGAGCCCTTGTTTTTATAACTTAAGCCAAAATTCTAGTTACTTTCTTAAGTGCTTTAAGATGCTGAGAATTTGGTGTCATCTTCAACATGGACACTTTTCAAAACATGAGAGCAGCAGTTTGCTAAACTGGAAATTTCTCTGCTTTTGTCTCTAGCTAGCTCTCTACCACTTTTGTAGTCCTACTCCTCCAAATCGGTAAAAATGTATTGCATAAATTAATGCTCAAACACTTTATACTGGTTACAATTTTCATTCAGAGCTGCCCATTAATTTACCTTATTTGTTCCTCTAGAAATTTATATATTGTTTTCAAACCTCAGTTCTTACCAATTTATATGCCAGTCATACACTTTCTTCTAAGAACAGCCATATATATGTATATATATATGTATGTGTGTGTATATATATATTCAAATATATATACCCTAATATATATACACACTAAAAATATATATATATTTATATAGAGAGTGTTTCCTCATTATGAACACCTGTTTTGAAAGAGATAAGTGGAGGCACAAATATAAAGAGACACACACATATATAAATGTGACAATGTCAACTAGAAACAATCTTAAAAGGAAGCTTCAGAGCAAAAAAATGTAGACATAAGTGCTCAAAATTATTTCTCTTATTAATATTTTTATTAGAAATTATGCAGAAATACCTTAAAATCTGAAGTAATATAAGACAAGATTTTAAATTTATAAGGTGGAATAAAAATAATAAATATTTCAGAGAAATAACCATTTAGCATCAAGACAATTGTTCAAAATGACAAGCTATGGAGAGGACATAGGTGAAGGTAAAGACAAACCAATGAAATAATTTCATTATGCCACACTTAATTGCATTCTAATCAGACAAGGGGTAAATAAAAGAATTATGAAATAGCAGGAAAACACATTTCTAATATTTCTTATACTTTAAAATAATCTGTCTATACTGCATTCAATTTATGTGGAAAAGTCACTACATAGTTTCTAAATAGAAAAGAACTTGCCTATTATTCCAAGGTTATCTTTTTTTATGCTTGTAAAAATCAAGGTTTTAAAAATGTTTCTTAAACTCATTTTATTGAAACAGTCAAAAACACTAAGAATTATTTCATTGGCCAATCACTCTAAGCGTGCTCTGTATATTATAGCTTAGACTAACCAATCAAAATGCAAAATATTAGCAAGGTCATAGTAGTATAACAAAACACACTACTATATTTCACAGATTACAAAAGACATTAAAATTCTGATACCCCATTCATAAGGAAAAGATTGTAATGAGAATAGAAAATGGCACAACATTAATTCATTGTGTGACAAAGAATATAATGAGAATGGGAAATAGTACAAACATAACTCATTCTTGTTACAGTTTTAAGATTGTAATGTCATGGTTCATATCACATACTTAGCAAGAAGGTGGTAGCCAATGTGTTGCAATATTCAATGGCTATTCTGAATTTAGTGAGAGCATTCCATATACATATCTATATATATATAAAATCTTTAGAATTTTTCATTTTAGGAAGGACATATTTAAAAATTAAACAATGTTACTAAAAAGTTTCACTTCAAGAGATAGCATGTGTATGATTAAAATATGAAGTATCATAAATCCACTAGTCAAGGGAAAATATGAAACTAAAATGTGCTATTGGATACATTCAAGTTAATATTTTAAAATAGAATAAAATTTATTGATAATCAAGGGCCTTAAATCATTTTATAAAGCAATGCATGATTTTATAAAATATTCAACTATTACATTGCAAAGTCAGAGAATGTTTGCAGAGAAGGTGCATATCTCCACCTGATCATCAGATGTGCTCTCTGACTTTTCTGTGAAGAAAAGTGCTCCCTGTAAGTACAGGGTAAAAGTCTAGTTACTGTAAAACACTGGAAAATGAAGTTTGCATTTTGCAATCACAATATAATTTTTAGTTGCAATATAAAAAAAATCTAATGAGCACTCCTGGTCAGGAAGATGTTTCCAGAAACTAAAAAATTGTCTTAAGTAATTATACAGACAGCAAATGACAACTCCATTTCACCAGCTTTAAAATGATCCATGCCACTAGGAAGGCATATTATGAATTACTATAAACAAATATTCTGTGTGTGTATGTGTCTGTGTGTGTGTTTACACACATATACATGTGTGTGTATGTGTGTACTTTACTTTTTCCCCCAGGTTGGTTCCATTTTTTAATTACATAAGCAGTGGTTAATATTAAGATTAGATTTAAACTTATTTACATTCCTTAAATAAATATCCAGTAACATGCTGGGATATGGGGTCGAATTTAATTAACCTAGGATTTAAAAATTGACATAAATTATCCCCCAAATAGATAACCCACACATTTTTAATTGAGTAGTTGGCATGGGAATATTCCTCTTTTAAGTATCTTTAGTTTATGAGGAAAGTTGAATACAAAAGGAATTTTTGTGAAATGAATAATTACCTTGGTTAAAAAAATGTTTTCAATGGGGAAAAAGGTGCAAGTTCCATTGTTAAGTCAAAATTCACACTTGAGAATATACTTCAAGCACATTTACAATTTTTTAAAGTATAAGTAATGTTTTTAAAGAATATTTCACAAAATCTTAAGATTTCACTGATTATTTAGTACATTATAATATTTAAAATAATTACTTCATTCTATAAAGATTCTGTATGGTATCTGAAAAGCACATGGAAATACAAAGATGGCTTAGATGGTAAAACTGTTACTTAATGAAACCAACTTGAACCACACCAAAAGCTTAATAAATTTTAAAGGAGACTACGATTTAGAAATTACACTGTCCAAAACGATCTTCCTAATGTATATAAGAATCTTTTTCTTAACAACTTGCTTTATGGCCCAGAGAGCTACTATCTATACCAATGGTTCCTCCCCGACCAGTGACGGTAGTTTTTAAAAAAGTAAAGGAAACCTACAGAATTCTACGTTGTAGGATCTTGTCATAATCATCTCAAAGTGTAAACAGTCCACAAAAATGAAATGAGTCCAATAGTAACATGTCCCTTGAGAAATAAATTATTTAATCCAAATATTAAAAAAAAAAAAGAAGAAGAAGAAGAGGAGGCAGGGGTTGTGGCATACAGGGCAAAGCTGCCGTCTGCAATGTTAATGTTCCATGTGGGCTGTGGTTCAAGTCCTGGATGCTCCACTTCCAATCCAGCTCCTTGTTAATGCACCTGGGAAAGCAGCAGAAGACAACACAAGTACTTGGGTCTGTGCACCCACGTGGGAGACTCGCAAGAAACTCCTGGCTCCTGGCTTTGGCCTGGCCAAGCCCCAGCTTTATCATTAGTGAACCAATGGATGGAAGACTTCTCTTTCTGTCTCTCCCTCTCTCTCTATGTTACTCTACCTTTCAAATAAATAAAGCAATCTTTTTTTAAAAAAGAAAGAAAAAGGAAGATATATTACAGTTAACTGTGATGAATTTAAACAACTCTCAGTTCCCAGGTGAAGGAATCCAAATGACAAATTTGATGTGGAATCGTAATAACTAAAAGAGATATTTTTGGTTAGTTGATTGGAAACTAAGTGTTTGTGTTTTTAATTTTCTGTAGACAATCAGAAAATAGTCCCATATCACAATATTTATGTAAGATTTTATTCTAGTTTGCTGGCTTTCTCCAAATAGAAATTTCAACGTAATTTAATGCAGAAACAACGTGGCGCTTGCTTCATCCTGCAATATTGTACTGTGGTTGAAGCACACGTGCAGCTTTAGGTATCTAACATCACTTCAGCTTTTTAACTTTAAAAAAAATATTTATCTATTTACTTATTTGAGAGGCAGAGCTACAAACAGAGAGAGGAAGAGACAGAGAAAGAGGTCTTCCATCCACTGGTTCACCCCCCAAATGGCTGCAACAACTGGTACTGGGCCAATCCAAAGCCAAGTGCTTCTTCTGGGTCTAGCACATGAGTGCAGAGGCCCAAGCACTTGGGCCATCTTCCACCGCTTTCCCAGGCCATAGCAGAGAGCTGGATCTGAAGAGGAGCAGCCAGGACAGGAAGTGCTATGACACAGAGCTGGCTCCAAAGCTCTTTCCCTTTTAACACGTCAATTAAGGTGTTGGAACCCTAGATTTACATAGCTGTCTACAACCACTGCAGGTTGATTTATTTCTTGATAATCATGAGAGCTGCTAGGTGAAAATCCAGAGAAACTTTCTCTTCCATGTAACCCTTGCTGAATTCAGACTCTGTGGCTTTGGTGGAGCCTAAGGAGACATTTAAAAATCTGAGCACATTGCTGCCAACATGGAGAATTGATTTTCACCCTGTAAGAAATGTGTTTGATCACTACTTATAGACTAATCATTGCATAGGACTTGGATTCAATAATGAATTTGTGATATTGAGATGGAAGACACAAATAATTCACATTTGAAAAACTTCAGATAGAATACCCAGGCAATAGTTGGATAAATCAACTTTTCACAAGGAAGCAAGATGTATTCGTCCCCTGTGGCAGGAAGAACAAGGGCCTCCAAAGACATCCACAGCCTAATCTTCAGAAGCTCTGAGTATGTTGCCTTCCATGGCAGAAGAGACTTTGCTGGTGTTACTAAGCTATAGATCTTGAGAAACCTGGATGATCCAGGGGTTTCAGTTCAACCACAAGAGTCCTTATGAATAAAAATGGGAGGTGAGAGAGCCAGAAAGAGATCTAAAGACACTTCAGTGCTGGCTTTGAAGATGGAGGCAGAGGCTAGGAGCCAGGGAATGCAGGTATCCATTGAAAACTGGTAAAGGCAGGGGCTGGCACCATGGCTAACTTGGTTGATCCTCCGCCTGCGGTGCCAGCATCCCATGTGGGTACAAGGTTCTAGTCCCAGTTGTTCCTCTTTCAGTCCAGCTCTCTGCTGTGGCCCAGGAAGGCAATGGAGGATGGCCCAGGTGCTTGGGTCCCTGCACCCACATGGGAGATCAGGAGGGGACACCTGGCTCCTGGCTTCGGATCAGAGCAGCGCTGGCCATAGAGGCCATTTGGGGGGTGAACCAATGGAAGGAAGACCTTTCTCTCTCTCTCACTATCTAAAACTCTACCTGTCAAATAAAAAAGAAAGAAAGAAAGAAAGAAAGAAAGAAAGAAAGAAAGAAAGAAAGAAAGAAAGAAAGAAAGAAAGAAAGAAAGAAAACTGGTAAAAGGAGAGGCCTAAGTTCTTCTTTAGAGTCCAAAGAAAGAAAATAGCCCTTTTGAAACAGTTTAACCAAGCAACATACATTTTTGAATTTTTCATCTCGATAGCTATGAGATTAATAAATTTATATGACTTGAAATCATGGTTTGTGGTTGTTATAGCAAGAATAAGAACTGATACCTCACAAGATGGTTATTAAAGAGAACTGTCTTATGGCCAGTTTCAGCATACATCTGTTTAAAACCATGCAAACAGATGAAATTAGTTTTGAATAAAGCTGTTCAATAGCTATGTTAAAACTCATCACTACAAAATAAATTTTGCATTTTACAGTTGAGAAATTCTTCTTACAGTTCAAAGAAGGATTTCAAGTTAAGTTCATAGTTCAATGTCTTTCCTCTGAAAATAAAATTGCAAATTTGCAATTCCTTCAATTTCTTCTTCACCATCATTAATGAAAGAAAGCATAATAACAGAATCAACCAATGAAGAAATAACAATTCTGTTTTTAATTCCTCTATAGCCAATTTCTAGGATGAAGAAGCCTTACTATCTTTCTTGTTCATTTGCTGCAATAATCCTTGGTGAATACATCTCATCACTTGATTGCACCCTTGGTAAATTTCCTTATTTTGCAGTCTTTATAGAGGAAAGATACCCATCATCATAAATCTTATATATCTTTGCAAGTACAAGTGAAAATACAAGCCCATATATGTTAACAGCTGTACAACTGCCTCTTGGGATAAATGTATTATAGATGTAGAACAGTCATAATAGCACTCACAATCTCATTTTTCCCATTTCATAGGTTTTACACCTGTGCCATCTGGGCAGTACACCTGGATGTATGACAGGATACTGACAAGTCCTGGCATTCGAAATGGCCTTTCCTGGCCCTTGATTTTTGTGAAGTCCTCTTCATTTGTTGTTTCACACTAAACCCAAATGCCCTATGTAGGTTAGGATATGTGCAAATGCTATTTGAAGTAAGCATTTTTTTAAATAAGAACATGGGATTTAGTTTTATGAGATATAAATGAATGATATCAGCCAGTCACTCTTGTTTTCTTCATTAACAAGAACACTTCGGCCAAGTCTTTTTTTTTTTTTTTTTTTTTTTTTTTTTTTTTTTTTTTTGACAGCCAGAGTGGATAGTGAGAGAGAAACAGAGAGAAAGGTCTTCCCTTTGCCGTTGGTTCACCCTCCAATGGCCGCCGTGGTTGGCGCGCTGCGGCCGGCACACCACGCTGATCCGATGGCAGGAGCCAGGTGCTTCTCCTGGTCTCCCATGGGGTGCAGGGCCCAAGCACTTGGGCCATCCTCCACTGCACTCCCGGGCCACAGCAGAGAGCTGGCCTGGAAGAGGGGCAACAGGGACAGAATCCGGTGAACCGACCAGGACTAGAACCCGGTGTGCTGGCCCCACTTAGGTAGAGAGGATTAGCCTGTTGAGCCTCAGTGTCGGCCAGGCCAAGTCTTTTGATCTATGCCCATTCCCTCATCTTTATGAGAACTAGGAAAGCAGTTGGGATTATTATCATGATTAAATGAAGTAAATGTACCTGGAAGGAATTTGAAGGTAATGTTTATATAATTTGTTTTATTGTTTAATTGGTGATGCTCATACAAATTAAATAAACTAGACAAATAAAAAATCTTTTTTATTTCTTCCAAACTTTTATAATTTTCATTTCATTCTTACTGTTATTACATGCCCCCACTTAGCAAGTAAACTATTACCATGTCAGTTTTCTATATATTTTGTTTAGAAAAATTAGAGTAGGTGGAACACAAGCTGATGTGATGCAAGTAAAGCTAAATCCACTATAAAATAGTTATTTGTCATCTATTCTTGCTTACTTCTTTTGAGAGAAGCAATTCCATGGTCTTCAGAGGGAATCTGGCTTGAAGAAATGCCTAGTGCAGCCCAAAGTGATTATTCTGTGTTGTTCTGTAACTTCAGTGCCAATTCCTCCTGGTAGTGGCAAAGTCATTCATTTTACCAAAGTTGGCCTGGAGTTTCCTTCCCTTTCTTTTTAGGCACTTCTATTCTTTTGCAGTGCCTTTCTGCCTTCCCTCCAGCTTTCCCTAAAGCTGAGAATCACCAGTGACCCTGACAGCGTTCTTCCTGAAAGCATTCTGTGTTCACTCTTTTTCCCAGAATAACCACATCAACCAACTCTGTGGAAGAAGATTTGTTCTTCAAAACGCTAACTGATTAACATGAAACATGGCTCATGAGTTACGTCCAATCTCATTTTAAGCTTTAGTTCTGGCAGTGACATATGACCTAGTTTTTCCTTACTGGAAATGATTTTAATAAAAAATGAACGTTCTTTAATTTCTGGAGATAAGAAACAATAATAAGTTTTGAACAGTAGTGCTTTTCTTTAACAAATTATGGTTATACTAAATAAATATTCTGTGGTCAGGAGGTGAGAAAATGAAAAACTGAATCGCCATCACTTTTACTGAAGTATAACCACACACAGACGTATTTTTAATCTAGCTTTTAGAAAGCACCTTCACAGAAACATCATTCCAGGGCATTTCCAATATGTATCTCCAGGTTCTGATGCTGGCGCGACTCCGTGCTGACACTGTTTGCTTTCTCTCTCTCTGTGCCCAGCTAGTTGAGTGTGCAGCTGCTGATCATCTTCTCAATCATTCAGGAGCCATATTGCCAGGAAAAAAAAAAAAACAACAACACATAGGCAACTCTTCTCTCCATTATGCGCAGTTAAGTTCCTGTTTGCAAGTGTTATTTATTTAAAAAAAAAAAAGGCAGCAGGACTGGGAAACAAACCAAAGAAAATAATGTTAGCATAAATGCTTCGAAGGAGACATGTGTCGCTAATGGCTTTTCAGAAACCATAGGGAGTGAGGGAGTAACACTTCCACTCCACTGAGCTGGCTTAAATTTTTTAAGCCATGTGAACTATTTGAAGAGCTTTGAAGAATCTTCCTTCTGAATCAGGACTTTGTTACTTTCAAAGTGCCTGTTACTATTCTAACAGTCAGCATGAATGGTAATAAGAAAATACAAAGAAAAAAAATTCAAGACGTAACTTCTGGAAATGCATCTGCCATTTTCATGGTGGTCAGGCACACATCCAGGGCAGCAACCATTCTTCCATGGTGATAAATATAAAAGATGACTTGGAGGAAAACTATGCATGTAGATGAGGACCACACTAGGACAAAGTCATAATTTTACATATAGCTTAGGAAGAAGGTAGTAGTTCAAAGTTTCCTTGACACTTCTTTTTAAATGGATACACATCATCCAAATCAGTCCTACAAATCATTTCTGAGCAGGGGGCAGGAGGAAGAAAATTATTTTTATTCAATCTTTAGGATTACTCTCATTAGTATTTTTAACTTAGGTGAAGTCAGTTAACAAGATAGTAAACTGCAATCTTTTGTGGAGGGTACTTATTTAATTTTTTTCCTATCCAGAGATATTTGGGCAGAAAATTCAAATAGTGTAGTAGTTGAGAGTGTGAGCCTAAGTGACTTAGAGTATTGGCTCCTACAAAAGAAATACAAGGAGAAAAATACAGTAATTTGGGTCAGTAGCTGTTATTAACTGCATCTTTACTACATCTGTGCGTATAAATCCTGACCAACAGTGAAAACATGCACATTTACACTCACAAGTTTCCAAACTATTATGGGAAACTCCCTTGGGATGTTAACATCAGAGAACATTCTAGATGGAATATTGCCTTGAGGCCATTTAGTCCAACTCTTGCTTACAGAAGAAGAAATGGGGGCAAAGAAAATTATAACTCATCTAAAGTAATTCACAACCCAGATTACTGCTTTTAGACTCTGATCTTGCTCTTTCACACATCATTCTCCTTTGAAAAAGGATCCTTGACTTTGAAGAAAAATGTGCATCTATATACATTAAAACTAGACTACCAATCAGATTTTCTAAATGGGTAATGTGCGATTAAGCTTCGCCTGTCTTGCTGTATTAAAGTATTTTCAGGGGACAGAGCTGCTGTATAGTGGGTAAAGCCACTGCCTGCAGTGCTGGCATCTCATATGGGCACCAGTTCAAGTCCCGGCTGCTTCACTTCCCATCCAGCTCTCTGTTATGGCCTGGGAAAGCAGTGGAAGATGACCCAAGTCCTTGGGCCCCTGCACCTGTGTGGGAGACCTGGAGGAAGCTCCTGGCTCCTGGCTTAGGATTGGTGCAGCCCCAACTGTTGCGGCCATCTGGAGAGTGAACAAGCAAATGGAAGGCCTCTCTCTCTCTCTCTCTCTCTCTCCCCCCTCCCCTTCCTCTGCCTCTCTGTAACGCTGCCTTTCAAATAAATAAATAAATCTTAAGAAGGTAAATAAATAAATAAAGTATTTTCTAAATTAGTAGTCAGTATTTAAAATATGTGGCATTTATTATACATTATATAAAATTATACATTAATACATCTTCTGAAAAAAAATGTTAGATGTGGCATTCCAGAACCTGTGCTTCTTCGTGGTAAACACTGGCAGGAAACGAGGCACTGCTGCCCCTCTCAGACAGGGCACTTACCCAGCCTATCTCGAACTCGTCGAGTGCACAGGTTGATATTCTCACTGTTCTTCACTCCTTCACTCTTCCTTTTCTGGCAGTAGAGTTAAGTGAAAACGAAAATATTTCTTGTGTCCATGAGTCTCTAAAAACTGGAAAAACAAAGGTCCTTCATTCGAAATTGGTGTCCGGCTCTCACGGGCAATTAGATGCAACGTCTGCTGAACTGTGATGACTCTGAACCTTTTGGCTGCGTAATTATGTGTGAGTTTACATGGACCTCCATCAGTAACATTGGTCATTGTCTGAGGCGGGCAGAAGGAAGTGCCAAGGAGAGATGTGCTAGAACCCTGGGCATGTAAAGGAGATTGAGTGAAGCCTGCAAAGTCCCTTCCCGCTTCCGATCTACTTCTCTGGCAATGGTGCCTGTTTCCTTGGTTTGTTTCATTTAAAAATCGCTGTCTTATATTTTTTGCTTTAAAATTTCAGGTAGAAATCTCCCATTAAAAGGTACTATGAGGCTGAGAATATGTACTCTTAAACTAAATAATTTTATTGTACATTTGATTTTGTCCATCACTAATATGCATGTGAGATCTTAAACTGAATTCACTTCACATGTTTGCAACATTTTTTAACTTTTTGACTTTGGAGAGATTCTTTTGTTTTATTAAAATGAGCAAATGAGCTCAGCCAAGTGAAAAATTCAGTATTGTCTTTATTGAAAGTTTCTGGAAACTGTAAGATCAAAAGATGAATGACTGGAGGAAGATACAAAATTCAGTAGATATGACCTGGGAAGCCCAATTGAACTCATAAAATAAATTGTCTCAATGATCCACACAACTATCAAGGCATTTCCCATATTGGAAAACTGAGCTTGTTCAACCAGAAAATAAAAGAAAAAAACCACCACTTTTCTAATTTCTTCAGTTGTCTTCCATTTAAGAAAACCCAGGATGCTAGTGTTGTTATTACCTAACAGCGGAAGGAAATTCCAAACACTCCATAAAAGTTTATATTCAATGAACATCAGAAGGCCCATATTTTTTTTTAACATAACCATTTCCAGATTTGAATTTAATTTCTTAAAACAAAATGCTAGAAATCAATGACCTATAAGTCAAAATGGATATTGAGGAAAACCTGACTAGTTAGTATACAGATTACTTAAAGAAGAACTCACTTTCCAAAGTGACAAGTTGTCTTCATTAGTGGATGAGGTAATATATATATGTTTGTCCAGCAGATTTCTGTTAGTACCAATCCCTATAGTACAATATGTATCTGAACTAGTAAAAATTAAATTGCTTTCAGTACAATTGTTTGCTTTTGGATAAATTAAGGTTCTGTAAACTTTGACTTCATATAAATTCAAGGCAACTATTACTTACAAACAAAGTAACTTGACTTTTCTATAATTTTTCTTTCCTTTTTTTTTTTTTTTTTTTTTTTGCTAAAGTTGGTCGGGAGGAAAATTCAGCTAGCATTTGAGAATTCTTAAAGTTAACGATCTGAGTTAGAAATGTTAGAATTTTCCCCCAAATAACTTATGTCTCAAAGTCCTTGCTGGGGTATCTCAGAAAAAAAAAATGACAACAAAAACTGCTATTAAAAATCATCTGATAAATTGTGTATAGTACAAACAATAGCAGAATTAGGTTTTTGGGAAAGGTTTCAGCATGTATTCCTTTTTTTAAAAAAAAAGATTTATTTATTTATTTATTTATTTATTTATTTGAAAGACAGAGTTACACAGAGAGAGCCAGAGAGAGAGAGAGAGAGAGAGAGGTCTTTCATCCGATGGTTCACTCCCCAGCTGGCTGCAACGGATGGAGCTACACCAATCCAAAGCCAGGAGCCAGGAGCTTCTTCCAGGTCTCCCATGTGGGTGCATGGGCCCAAGGACTTGGGCCATTTTCCACTGCTTTCCCAGGCCACAGCAGGGAGCTGGATTGGAAGTGGAGCAGCTGGGACTTGAACCAGTGCCCATATGGGACGCCAGCGCTTCAGGCCAGGGCATTAACCCGCTGCGCCACAGCGCCGGCCCCCATCTATTGCTTTTTCTTAGAATTCCAAGAAGTCTGTACCAGAAATTAAGGAATGATTTCAGTTTTTGAATGTTCCTTGTATGGTGTTTCAATGAACACATTTAGCTTTTATTTGAATGTTCCTTCATCCAAAATTTTCTGCTGAGTGGAGTTAGGGGCAGTCACTTGGCCCAAGGTAAAACAAGCCCTACAAGTCACATCCAGTCCACCTGTTCTCCCATGAACATCCAGAAGATTTCCTATCATGGAAAGAAGGAAGGAAAAAAGAGAAGGGGAAGGTCGGGATGTAAGGCCCGGCATGTATTCCTAAGGACCAGAAACCAGAAGAAAGCTAGGACAAACCCGTGCAGAAGCTTATGACTTGTTTGGTTTTGCTGAGGCACTTAAAAGAAAAAATTATTCCTAAAATTGTTCTCTGAATCCGTAAGTTCAACTTCCATACTAATTAGAAATAGTAGTTTCATTATAAAAGCTCAAGAACTATGGAAGTGGAAGAGAGGTTATAACTAACCGAATTAAAAATTTTTGTCTCGCAGGTGAAAATATCCAGGACAAAAAATGAAATGACCCGTGCAGAGTAACATCACTGGTTCATTGCAGAGGCATCCATTCAGCAAATGTTTAGCACCCAAGTCTCCTGACTCCTTTATCATTTTAGCAAATATGCCTTCATATAAATATGTTATGTTATGGGGGGGGAGCCATTGTAATCCATAAACTGTACTTTGGAAATTTATATTTACTAAATAAAAGTTAAAAAAATAAAAAAAAAAAACAAGTGCAAATGTCTTTGCAGAAAAAAGAGGAATCTCCATGTAATTTACATAAAGTATAAGCACAACACATGAAAGAATCAAACTTAATGTCTCATTAATTGACTTTACCTAAGTTAAAGATAGTAACTGTAGGGACTGGCCCTCTGGCACAGCAGATTAAGCTGCTGCCTGTGGTGCCAGCATCCCATATGGACACTGGTTTGAGTCCTGGCTACCTCGCTTCCAATCCAACTCTCTGATAACGTATGGAGAGGCAGCAGAAGACGGCCCAGGTGCTTGGGGCCCTACACCCACATGGGATGCTGATGAAGCTCCTGGTTCCTGGCTTCAGTCCGGCCCCTAGCCCCACCCATTGTGTCATCTGGGGAGTAAACCAGCAGATGGTAGATCTCTCTCCCTCTGCCTCTTCCTCTCTCTCTCTCTCTCTAACTCTGCTTTTCAAATAAATAAATCTCAAAAAAAAAAAATACTAACTCCAGCAACCATAAAGATCGAATAGAAATAATTTCTTCCTCCATTAGAAATATTAGTAAGTTCCAATGCACGTGACATCACTTTGCTGAGAGGTTACTTATATGAAAGATATCTTTACTAATTCCCTGGGCCAAGCTGCTTGATTGCACCCATTTGTGTGAACACAGGCAATCCCAGCAAAAGGACCACCTCATCCATCTACAGAGTTATGAGAAATAATAAATGGTTGTTTCAAGACTCTAAGTTTTGAGTTAGTTTGTTACAGAAAAGACTAAATGAAAAAGTGCATTTTTAAAATCATACCATTAATATTCTCATAAACATAGTAGAAAATGTTGTAAAATAACAAAATTGTATTATGAAAATTGAATGATTAAGGAATAAGAAAAAAGTTCTTGGAAATTAGTAAATAAGCAAAATGATATATTTAGTGGGAGACTTGGAAGACAAAACTGTCAACTCTCAGAACTAAAGAAAAAGATTATGGGAAATTGGAGAGAAAACATAAAAAATGAGAGAATATATTTGGGAGGCCCAAGAATTGATTTCTTAAAAAGTATTCTAGAGAGAAAAGTCAGAAGTGAAGCTATTAAGGTGAACACAGAGGAATAGTCTGAAGTTCATGTCTCCATATTGAAAGAGGCCACGTAGTCAGTTCTTTTAAAAAGGACCCATGCCAAAGGCTATCAGCACATTTCCAAAGTCTCAAGAGAGAAGAAAAATTAGTCCCATATGCAGAATGAATGTCCATAATCGTCTCAGATTTCTCAATAGTTATTCTGGATACTGAGGACTTTGCAGTAATGCTTTCAAAAACTGTAAGGGAAATCATTTTCAATATGAAATACTATATCCATTGAAAGTTTCAAGCCCATACAACAGTTGAATAAACATAGTCTTAAGCATGCAATGGCCAAAAAGTAGTCTCATGTTCCCTTCATTGGGCAGCAACTGAAAGGTATCCCTGAGCAAAAAGAATGAGAAACACACCAAGGAGGAATCCCTGGATTCAGAACTTCCCAGAGGAAAGCAGCCAAGAGAGGACCCCGGACTCCAGCCATGCACAAGTCAAAGCTGGAGGGCAGGGGGTCGCTTAAGGAGATGACCAGGGGAAAATGTGTCATGATACAAATCATTTGATTTGTCTTAGAATGTGGACAAAATATTAATCAATCTTTAAAAGATCTGTGGGAGCATTTAGAAAAAAATAGCAAGCAATCAAGAAAAATTCAAGTAAATTTTTAAAATAGTCCACATGAAAAAAATTACAAAGAAAATTAAGCATAGGCTTTATTTCCACAGAGATTTTTCTCAGTATGAGCTTGAAATAATTATATAATAGCAATTTGATTTGTTTTTCAGAATCTTTGGAAAATAAATCATGTTGGAGAGAATTTTAATTCCATGATTTCTCCAGTGCCTAGAACTGAATCAGTCGTGCTCAACAAAAAAATCATCACATGGATGAATATCTGAGTTTCCAGGTATAGAAGGGTTATGTCTTCAGGCCAACAACAAACTTTTTCTAAATGCTTTCAAAATGCTTTCCACGATTCTCTACTTTCTTTTACAGAACATCCCTAGCTTACTGGGGAATATCTGTGCTTCCAGGGAACAAGGTGCTTTCTATAACACAGGAAAGTTATTTTCATAAAGCAGATCCAGCTTGATATGTTGTTGGAGTATTTGCTTGCATTTTTATGTACTCTATTTTCTTGGCAGTTATTCAGCAAATATTTATGTATTTACTGAGCACCCACTATATATCAGATACTATGCTGGGGCTTGAGGACAGAGGGTGGAGGGAAAAAGGCACTCTTCCTATCATTATAGAGTGAATCTTTAATACTGAATAGACAACCATAAAACAAGTAAAACTGTAATGAGTGTTTGAAAGAAACTGCAGGACTGGACACTTGGTACAGCAGTTGAGACACCACTTGAGATGCCCACATTCCATATCACAATACCTAGTTCAAATCCTATTCGACTCCTGATTCCAGGTTTCTGCTAAAGTGTACCTTTGGAGGCAGCAGGTTATAGCCCAAGTACCTGAGGACCAACTGCCCATATGAGAAACTCAGATTAAATTTTGTGGTTCTGGCTTTAGCCTAATCCAGCCCCGGCTCTTGTGGACATATAGAAAATGAACATTCTCTCTCTCTCTCTCTCTTCTTTCCTCCCACCCAACCTTCCTCCCTCCCTCCCTGTCCCTCCCTCTTTCTATCTTTCTGCCTTTCAAATAAAGAACAATTTCTTTAAAAAAGAAATTGCCAAAGACAGTGAAATAGAGTAATAGAGAACATAATGGGTCATTGTGGTAATAGGTGGGCACAGAAAAAACTCTAATCTGAAATGTAAAGTATAATAACATTGTAATGCAATATTATTAAGTATGTATTCTGTAATGTATTAAGTGTTCTATAGGTAGTCTTCATGACAACTCTATGAGGTAGATACTATTATAATTCTCATTTTATAGATAAGGAGCAAAGTCTAGAAAAAGTTTACACAGTCAGTAAGTACGATAGTTGTGATACAACCCAATTAATATCTCAGCCAATTATTATGCTATACTGAATTTCTAGAATAATCACTATGAAGACAGTTAACACTGTAGGCTTACTAGACTCAGGCATTCTATGAAGTGCTTTATGGAGACCATCTCATTTAGTTCTCACAATGTCCTGAGAAGTTGGTACTACTGTCATAGACTCAGAAACATAGAAACAACATTTTGTGACTCCTCCCATCAAGGAATAGAGTCTATTTCCCCACACCCTAATGTGGGATGGCATTGTGACTTTTTGAGCCCACTATGAGTGCGGCCATATTATACCCTCTGACTTCAGCCAGTTCCTCAGGTGCCTGTGTGAGCCCAGGAAAGACCTGCAGATCCAAGTAGCCTACCCAATTTCATTGGTGAAGCCAGTAAGTTTTGGAGTATTTTGTCATGTAGTAGTAGATGGCTGTTAAAATTATTTGTATCCCCAATTAAAGACATTAAGTACGTCATGCAGAAGCAATCTCACACCTAGTGACTGATCCAGAGTTCAAATCCACATTGTACTGCTGGAATCCAGGCTGGAAGGCAAAGAGATGAGGCAAGAAAAGATGGTAGAGCCAGTTTTAAGCAACAAAGAGAACATCATGTGCAAATTCCCAAATGCAAAAGCAGAAAGAAACAAGAACAGATGCAACTTATTAAAGGAAACAAGAGCAAGACAGGCAGAAGTCAGACCACAAAGTCCTTGGAGTCTTGCAGAGGATGCAGCCATTGCTCACTCCCCTCTCCATCCTGACTGTGGCAGTATTAAAATATGTCTGCAAATTCAACACTTCTCCAATCTCTCTAAGAGAAAGTAGAGATAATTCTGCTCCCCTTTGATTATGGGCTAGTCTTGAAGACTTGCTTCCAAACAGTAAGATATGTCCAAAGTGAAGGCTAGAGACTGACTGCTTGTGTCCTCAAAACCCATATGTTGAATTCTTAACCTCCAATGTTGTGGTACTAGAAAATGAGATCTTTGGGGCCAGCATCTTATGCAGCAGGCTAAGTCCTGCTTTCAATGGCAGTAAACTCCACGGGAGTGCTGGTTCAAGTCCCAGTTGCTCCACTTATGATCCAGTATCCTGCTAATGTGCAACCCAGGAAGGCTACAGAAGATGGTTCAATTACTTGAACTTCTGCCATCCATGTGGGAGACTAGGATGAAATTTCTGACTCCTAAATATAGCCTTCCCCAAGTCTGGCTATTATGACCTTTTTAGGATTGAACAGTCAATGAAAGATCTCTGTTTCTTTTACTCTCTTTCTCTTTTTCTTTCTCTTTCTCATAAATAAATAAATAGAACTTTAAAAAAAAAGATGAGGTCTTTTGGAAGGTAATTAGGTAGAGGTAAGATCATGAAATCAGAGTCCTCAGTATAGAATTAGTGATGACACCAGTGCTTCCTCTTGCTACCATTGAGGATACAACAAGAATGGAGCCATCTGCCAACCAGGAAGAGGACTTTCATCAGAACCCAGCCACGCTGGCACCCTGATCTCAGATCTGCAGCCTCTAAATTGTGAGAAGTATCTGCTATTTAAGTGACCAAGTCCATGTTATTTTGTTACAGTCACCTAACCTTAAACAGAAGTTGAATAACTTCCAATATTAGGCAATAAAGGCCATTCAACTCCCCACAGGCTTCCTCTTTCTCTCTCAAAATATGGTCCCGGCCGGCGCCGTGGCTCAATAGGCTAATCCTCCACCTTGCGGCGCCGGCACACAGGGTTCTAGTCCCGGTTGGGGCGCCAGATTCTGTCCCGGTTGCCCCTCTTCCAGGCCAGCTCTCTGCTATGGCCAGGGAGTGCAGTGGAGGATGGCCCAGGTGCTTGGGCCCTGCACCCCATGGGAGACCAGGAGAAGCACCTGGATCCTGGCTCCTGCCATCGGATCAGCGCGGTGCGCCGGCTGCAGCGGCGGCCATTGGAGGGTGAACCAACGGCAAAGGAAGACCTTTCTCTCTCTGTCTCTCTCTCACTGTCCACTCTGCCTGTCAAAAAAAAAAAAAAAAAATATGGTCCCTGGGATCCTGAAACTAATGTATAAGAAGCCTGGCTATCTTGAAGTTACCATGCTAGAGAGATCTTGTGGCAAGAACACCCAGAGAACAAGCCCTGTAGAGTTCCTAACTCTTTGAGTCTTCCCAACCCACATGCTCAACATGCAAGTGTGTCTCCCTAGTCTTTCTATCTATGGTTCTGCAGATCAGTCTTCTAGGAGGCCTAGGACAGACCCAGTTCTCTCCCTTTCTCACTTATCATTCTTGAGAACCACTGCAGCGTGTGCTGGGATACATTAATCTGAGACAATGAAGAATGGGCCAGAACAGTCTTGGCTCTGCTCCAGTTCCTTCTAGAAAGAGAATGCCCTTCAATACTTTAGCCCAGCATATCATACTGCTCTACGGTATAAAACTCAGTATGGTCTGCTGACTATAGGGCAAACCAGACATGCACAGTCAAGAGTCCGTCCACCCTGGGTAGCTTTCCTGGGTCATAGGGAACTGGATCACCGAATCCTGAGCTGATGTTACCCCTTGCTGCCTGTCTGTACGAAATAAACTCATTCTCTGTAACTCCTGCATGTAAGTGTCCTTCCTCACCACCTCAGGCAAGTAATAAAAGTATAGTGGAAGACTGAATGGGTTAAAGTGGAAACATGCACATTGTAAATCTGCTTCCCATGCTCCAGTTCCAAGCCTTAGAGCTAGTCCTCTGATACAAATTGGAACAGAAAAGATTCTACCCCAATGAGCCCTACCAGACCTTATAACCATGAGCAAAATTAACACGGTTTAGATTGGTTTGTTATACAGCAATTCATGATCAAAAATGTTAATGTGTTTGATCTCTACTGCTCTCCCCTTCCTTCTAATTTGCTCTTTTTAGGAAACCAAGAAGGCAGGCATCTAGGAATTTTGTGCAAAGAAGGTAAGCATCGTGGGACTAGGTTAGACAGCTTTGCTGGGCATTAAGTGTGCAACTTCTGCTTCCTGTTTTTATTTTGTTCTGCTGCTTTTTCAGAAACCTGCCACTGAATTCCAAGTAATGAGATGGCAATATTTCATAGCATTTTGTTTTCTACAGCATCATTTTCCCCCACAAGCTGCTCTTATGATATTTACCTAGAAACAGTCTCCTGATAGGAATAATTTCCTAAATGTAAAGCCCAAATAGATGATAATTCTAGCCACTTTGGATTGTTGGAGCAAAGATTCCATGATGAGATAACAAATGCTGAGAGCACTCATAGCCTCGCTTTTATTCAATTAAGCAGCTTTAAGGGCCCAGTTAAAACATGAAAACATACTAGGAAAAAATAACTTTCCTGAGAGACTCATGCTCTCCACAGCAGAGTCATTCACTTTTTATGATCGTTATAATTATTAGTCGTGATGGTGATAGCAATATATCATTTATATAGCACTTTAGAATTGCACACTGCTTCCCTACCATCATTTATTAGCTAATCTTCAGAATGCTCTTCAGCAATAAGTCAATCTTTCTGCCTCCATTTAACAGGTAGGAAATTGAGGCACAACGTGCTTGAGCTGCTTGTCGAAAACCAGTTGCTGGCTTGAGTCGAACCCTCAGCTTTGCTACTAAAAGCCCCAGCCTCCCTCTCTCCAGCCTGTGTCTCACTCATCAGCTCCTTGCCCTCTGGAAATAACCGAGGGCTTGCTGCTTTAGGACACACTCGTAAGATTTCCTCAAAGTTAAACTTCTAACTGTGTAAGGGACATTTCTTAATAAGCCTGTGAAGGTTAAAGCCCAGACTCCTGAAAATAACAGGAGAATTGAATTATGCACCAAAATGTGTGAAATACAACCTGGAGAGGCCAAGAAATTATCCTCTTAATGTTAGGTAGGGTCACCTCTCAATGGAGTCTCACGTACAGCTAAATAATATAGAAATTTAACAACTAGATTAAATCGGAAATAAATTCAATCAGAAGTGTTACTACTTCCAGGTGCATGCCAGAGGAAAAATTTTAAATTTTAAACTTTTGTTGGTGGAACACTGGTGATGCCTAAGCTTGACTAACCTGGAGATGTTCTTACTATCTTAATCATTCATTAACTCATGCATGTGTGCCTTTATGCTATCTTGGGGTACATGTCTTTGTACTGAAGACTTTAGTTCTACTTTTCCTGCCTCTCCCTCCACATCTTATCCTGGCATATATTCACCTAGGGTAATACAGGGTCCGGCTAGAGTGGACCATCTCAGTTATACCCATGCAAACTGACCTTTAGTTCTCAAACAGGGGAACAAAATACCCATTGGATATCTTAATGTTCTCATGCAAAAATCACTGTGGCTTGGCATTTTTGCAGTTACCATAAATGTGCCAAGCAAAGACCCATTCTCCTGGCCTCCCCTTAGAGCTGCCCATCAACCAGCACCCAGGCCATGGCAGGGCCTGCGAACTGTGCCCTGTGGCTGACACACTAGCCCACACACATACAACGATGGCATAGTCTCTATGGAATCAGAAGACTTCTTTTCTTTTTCTGGCTTCCTCATCCTCCAAGCAAGAATTCAACTGTCAATCACCTTAGTTAGATTTCATGGAATAGCATCATAAAAATGGTAAACCAATCCAATTGCAAATCACTTGATGAATCTTCTTTGAAGAGTTGCCAATAATGCTAATCATCAAATGGTTGAATCCAGCTTTGTAAAGATGCGTTTGTGAAGAGCAGCAATCTCTGTGACTTTGACAAAGGAACTGCTGACTTGCATCACTGTTTGTCTTTTGATGTGAAAGAGCAAATCGATTTATAGAGCTTTTGCTTGCAGATGTAGGATATGATTAGTATGCAGAAAGACCTTTCCACAGTGTCATTTGTTTATTTAGCTGCCTCTGCACGCAGCTCTGATTGTGTGTACCTAATTAATGTATACAAAGCTAAAAGAAAGAAAACCATGGATCCACAGTCGCAGGATACTGCATAGCACATTATTTGTCACCATTGGCGGGGGGGAGGATACTGTAATTTTACTAGCTGCATGGCAAAAATAGTGTATATAGATTTATAAAACAGAACAATAAAAATGCAAGAATTTTTCTCATCAAAGTTTTTTCTTAGCTATTTATAAACTATGATGGGTGAGAATAGATCTGTTTAAATAGGAAAAGAATATACTTTCCTTCCCATCTGGGTATCTGAAGTCTTATTCAAAGCAGTTGTTGAGTCTTTATGAAAAGTACCTGTGATTTCTTCCAGAGGTCAAAGTACTTTGTAAAACATCCTGTGAGACCTGAATCATCCCATTCGTCAAGGCCTCACTGTCCAGATGCTTGGAAATTTTAGCTGAGAAGGAGCTTAAAGTGAAAAGCAAAGACGCCAGAGACCTTCATGTCAATAATGAATGATCAATAGAAGTCACACACTTGAAAATTGACATTCCGTCAGCACTTCCCTGTTATTCATGCACATTTCACATTGTCTATTCAGGTTCTGCAAAAGGTATTGGTAGCAAAATGGCAAAGCTGCTGAAATCTTTAGACTACCAAATAATGAAATCCAGAGTGACATCTAGTGACACCCTACATTAGAAGCACTTGTTTTGCATCTTGTAAACCCAGTCACATTATCCTGTACCATCAACTAGCTAGACTTTCGAGAACAGGGACCAACACTTTTTTTTTAATGCAGTCACTGACTAAATGTTATAATCATTTTCATCTGCCTACAATGTTTGTCCCAGCCTTTTTGTGCTTGTTAATCACCGAACTACGAAAACATCAAATATTGACCCCTATTTTAAATGGCTCTCCTGTTTTCTCCATGACTATTCAATCCGTGGCAAGCAAGCTTCTCACTGGTTCCTGCACTGCTCCATCCCTGCTTTAGTGTGAACAGCATGCCAGACTCAGTGCCTTAAATCACGCCAGGGAACTGCCAGAATAGTTCAAACCTCTCCAAGAGCAGAAGCCAAGGGAGCTGTTAGCTCATTGCTGAGACCCAGAACATGCTGTCCCACCTAAATCACACATGTCAGGGTCTCGACTGCAGTGGAATTTCTTTGATCTTCTTTTTCCCGTGCATTGGAGAATTTTCCCTTTTCCAGGAGTGAGAGGACAGGGAGCAGGGATGTTCTGAATAATGTGGCCATTTTAGAAACAGTAAAAAGAAAATTTAGATAGCAGGGGTGACATTAATATGGCGTTAAAAAATAAAGTGTTCAACACATCGAATTTCACAATGCTTTTTAATTTGATGTGCACCTCAACTGATGTATAACAAAGGCATATTCAATACAATTCTCAATACAATAAATGCTTTTCTTTTTTGAGGGGTATCTTTAGTTCCTATTCCCCAGGCTTCTCCTCAAATGGGACATGAGGAGCGTGTCACATATGAAATAAAATAAAGTCCCCAGAGTAAAATGCGAAGGTCTCCTGCAAAAGCTGTGATTACAAACAGAATGACATGAATCCATCCTGTGGGTCCATAGCAAGGGAAGACGTAAGCATCAGCTCCCAAATATTATACATGTTGTTGGATAGAGAAGACTGTGGTGACAAAAAAACAAATGTCTCTAGGTTTCCAGATTTGAATTTCATGCATTCATTCATGGTGAGGTGATGTGGCGGTAGGTGCTGAAAGTAAGAACTCAGCCAAGTTCCCAACGTCTTGTCTTCAATTTGCAACTACACAGGGGGAAAGAATATTGAGACTGATTAAAGAACTTCAATTTACCTCCTTGTAAGCACATTCATTTGGTGATTGTCTATGCTTTGAATCTCACAAGATTGCCTATTACTTCGTGGAGTCATCCTAACCCTTTCATTCAAGTTCATTTCATTCAATCCTTTATTTTCCAGACATAGGAACCAACACCTGAGAACTTAAACACTTTCCCCAAGATAGATATTTTAGCACAGAAAAGATCTGAGAAAGAATTGAGGCTGCCTGATTTACTATTTAATTTTTCCTCATTTATATCCCATGGTTTTGAGTGATCACACTTGGAGACCAGGCAGAAAGCATAGCAATTAATGTCAGTAATAAAACAGAAAACAGTTTCTCAAATATGTTAATCTCTTAATTTTTGGCTCTTCTTTATATTCTGATTCTTTCATTAGCAAATAAGTGACAGTCTTGCTTAAAAGTCAGTGTTTCATAACAAATGATTATTACAGTTGAATAAATATTTAACCTCTAAACAATTGGTGGGATGTAAATCTAAACAATACTGGACAGTTTCCTATAAAAATATTAATTTTTGTTAAGGTTGTAAAAACATGTAATAATCACTGTCAAGAATATAGGCAAAATAGATACTTAATGAGAAAGTAATGAGATACAAATTTTTAATGGAGAATTTGTCAATACAAATGAAAACCTTTAAAAATATTTATGTCTTTTTTAGGTATTTATCCTAAGGAAAACATTCCAGTTATTAAAAAGCATTACAGTTAAATGATCATGAATGGTAACAACAAGTGTTTGTAAAAAGATGGCAATTAAAATATAATTATAATTATAAAACATTGGAAGTAACTAAACACACAATTAAAGATTGATTTTAAAATGTTGTCTAAGTGGGCTATACAACCACTCACTTTTATAGAATGGGAGGATATTTTAAAATATGGAATGATATTTATGACAATGTTACTTGAAAAAAAGCAAGTTATAAAATAGTGTATGCATATATGATGCTTTTTTTATAAAGTAAGAGATACTTACACAAATGTTTATTATCAGGAAAATGCACAAATAAATTATGATGCATTTCACAATGGGATGTGATAATATAATGAAAATAAATGAACTGTAGCTACATACAATATGAAAGAATCTTATAAATAAAATATTGAATCAAGCAAGCAAGAAACAAAGAATACATCATGTGATTCCCTCTTCCTAAACCTCAGAAATTGACGAAGCTAAACTATAGTATTTAGGAATAAATATATGGATGGCAAAGCCAGGGGAAAGCCTAAATAAGTGCAGCACAGAATGATAGCAGTCACCTTTGAGGAAGAGGAGGTAGGTTATGCTTAGAAAGAAACACAGGGAATGGGGCTAGTGTTGTGGTATATGGGTAATGCCACCGCCTGCAGTGCCAGTATCCCATTTGGGTGCCATTTCCAATCCTGACTGCTCTAATTCTGATCTCGCTTCCCGCTAATGGCCTGGAATAGGCAACAGAAGATGGCCTGAGTGCTTGGACCACCCACGTGTAAGACTTGAAAGAAACTCCTGGTTCCTGGCTTCATGCAGGTTCTGCTTTGGCTGTTGCAGTCAGTTGGGGAGTGAACTAGTGGATGGAAGACCTCTCTCTCTCTCTGTCTCTCTCTCTCTCTCTGTAACTCTGACATTAAAACAAATAAATAAATCTTTAAAAAAGAGAGAGAGAGAGAGAGAGAGAGAGAGAGAGAGATACAGGAGAATTAACAATGTAGTATTTACTGGCCTTGGGATAATCAAATGGATGAGTATATGCTTTGTATCTATTTATTACGCTACAAATATGTCATACCTATTCCATGATTGTATTATATTTTATTATAGTAATTTTTTTAATTTTCAGAGGATTTCTCTTGTTGTAGGATTATAGATTATCTTACTACTTTTTTTTGCTTGTATATAGTCCAAATTTTCTACTTATCTGACTTTATATAGTCTAATTTTACAATTAAGTTATATAGGGACAAGTATTGCAGCATAGTGGGTTAAGCCACCACCTGCAATGGCAGCATCCCATATGGGCGCTGGTTCAAGTTCTGGCTGCTCCACTTCTGAAGTGGGAAGGCAGTAAAAGATGGCCCGAGTGCTTGAGCCCCTGACATCCATGTAGGAGATCAATACCTGGCTGTTGCTCTCATTTGGGGGAGTGATCTAGTGGGTAAAAGACACCTCTTTCTCTCTCTCTCTCTCTCGTGCTGCTCAGCCTTTCAAATAAGTAAATCTTTAACAAAAAAAGAGGCAATTGGTAAGAAATCACTATAGTCATCAAATTATTAGCCACTGTATAGCCATATACACAGAGTAATCCTTATCCCACTGTTAAATACACTACAAAATCTTGAGGGATTATATTTTAAAGGTACATGCCTTTTTTCAAAGGATTTCTTTATTTTCTTGAAAGACAAAGTTATACAGAGAGAAGGAGAGCCAGAGAGACAGGGAGAGAGAGAAAGAGAGAGAAATATCTTTCATTTTCTGCTTCACTCTCCAAATGGCTGCAACAGCCAATGCTGGGACAAACTTCTTCTGTCAAGCACTTTCGTATGGTTACCTATCCTCTTTTGTCAGGGAGGAAACATCATAGCCTAATCAGCTCTTATAGATTCTAACTGTTAATACTATCACGTAGGCAATCCCTGAATTTGGGATGGTACATGTTCAAACCATAGCATATCTCAACCATAGAAAGAAAACTAAGCAAGAATTTTAAATGGATAAAGAACTTAAATATGCATTTATCCAAAGAAGATATGAAATTGGGCAATAAGCATGGAAAAATCAGTAGTCATTAGAGAAAAGCAAATTGAAAACAAGAGATATTACTCCACACAGCTAGAATGACCAAAACAGATAAACAAGCACCAGTGGAGAAACTGGAACCCTCATCATTGCTAGCAGCCACTTTAGGAATATGTCCATCAGTTCCTCAAAACTTTAAACATTGAAATGCTATATAACCCAAAAATGTCATTACTTGGTATATTTCATTTTTTTTGACAGGCAGAGTTAGACAGTGAGAGAGAGAGACAGAGAGAAAGGTCTTCCTTCCATTGGTTCACCCCCCAAATGGCTGCTATGGCCGGGGCGCTGCGCCGATCCAAAGCCAGGAGCCAGGTGCTTCCTCCTGGTCTCCCATGCGGGTGCAGGGGCCCAAGCACGTGGGCCATCCTCCACTGCCTTCCCAGGCAACAGCAGAGAGCTGGTCTGGAAAAGGAGCAACCTGAACAGAATCCAGTGCCTCAACTGGGACTGGAACCTGGGGTGCCGGCGCCACAGGCGGAGGATTAGCCAAATGAGCCGCGGCGCCGGCCAACTTGGTGTATTACTAAGAGAAATGAAAACATATTTCCACAGAAAAACTTGTACACAAATGTTCATGGTAATATTATCTGTAATATTCAAAAGTGAAAACAACTCAAATGTTCACCAAAAAATGAATGCATTTAAGGAATGTGGTATATCCACATGATGGAGTATTATTCTTTTACATAAGAGCATGAAGTATGGCTACATGCTGTAATATGGCAAATCCATGGAAACACTATGTAAATGAAGCCATCACTTCTGAATATTAAAGACCATACTGTCACAAATCAAAAAGATGCAACAGAAAGACAATGGGAGAGATGATCACCAGTGTTATCATATGACTTCAATTCAATCAGGAGGCCATGTGGCCTTGTCTAAGGTAGCAGCTTTAGAGGAAGAATTTCATAGATAGTAAAGAGGTAAAACTGATAGAACACAGTTGGCAACTGAATGTACATGTGTATAGTGTGGAAATACATCATGCCATGGGATAATCCCTGAGGCTAAGAGGTTACTACAATCTTTACTTAAAACTAGTAAAAGAGTAGATCCTAAGAAACCTAATATGACCCTAAGATAAACTCACCCTGACATCACATGATATTCCTTCATGGCTAAAAAATACTATGTGGTGAGAACCAAATGAACTCAAAAGAACTAAGACACACACAGAGCTCAGCATTTCTAGAAGCTTAATCAATTACCAATATTTAATGCCATTCTGAAAAACACAGGAGAGGGAAACATGGATCAAACAATCAACCATGTATTTATATATTCTAGTAATTTAATTCTGGCACTTTCATCCTTTTCCTACTATGTATCCTCATTTGGCCTGACTTTCACAACAATGATGAAATGATATACATTGTACCAGTGAGAATTCAGAAGCCTCATGGGACCCAAGTCTAAAATTAGAACTCTAGATATTTAGGATGAATACACCATTGAAAGAGTATTAGTGCAGTTCAACACTTAATCTCACTCTCATTTCTTCTTATTCAAGTGGTCTCTTTTTTAGCTTGATTTGGAAAAGGGCTGTTTATGACCAAAATAAGGGAATGGGTATAATAATCAGAAATTTGAACTCTTGTATTATGCATACTCATGTTTTTCTGTTTTGAATATTCCTCTAGTTTTTATTCCCATAACTATAAGACTCTATATGCTGCTTTATATGCTATTCAATTATTATTAATATTATTAATTATTCCTAATTAATGGAACACTGTAAGACTTTAAATAATGACTTAATTTCTATAATATTGCATAAAACATAAATATCAGTGATGTTTTCAAATGAATACCTTTGAATAGATTAAAATAACTGCTGTGAAAGTAAAACCTGCTCAAAACTGTGGCGTTAAAAATTGTTTGCTATCATTACTAACCATTGAATAGTAGAAAATAGTAAAAATATTTAATTTGGAAAATAATATCAAATAAATCAACCAGTAATATCTTAACTGTTCAGACAATTTGAGGAAATTTTGACAAAATTTGACAAAATCTCCTATAAAAAGTTAAGGAACATTTGTCAGTGTGTGATGAACTAAGCCCTCATCACCCTTATCTGCTCACGATCATGTTTCAAGAACCAAGAAAGACAAGGTGAGAGAAAGTAAGGTGGAAAACAGGTACAATGTCTTCACGTTAGTCTATTTTCTACTCCATGGTCCTCTGCTTCCACCTTCACCTGTCTATCTTTTAGCCCCATCTACTTTTCAAACAGGTGACAAGATAGAGGCTTAAGGTAAGGTCCCAGTAAAAATTGATGCGATCCTGAAATGTGATGAAATTAAAACAGAATAGCCATACTCCTTGACTTATGTTAAGTTTATTAATACTTGCCTTGCTCTCTTTTGAACCTGATAATGCAGAGATTTCTTAATGATGTGCAAATGAAAAGGACTTTATTAAAAATTCAATGAGTCTATAGTCAATGCAAGAAAATTCCATAATAAATTCAGAAAAACACAATATACTGCATTCATTATATATAACTAAGACAAATATTCAAGCAAACAAACACCAAAAAATAACAAATATTCAAGCAAACTAAACAAAAATTGTTCAAGCAATTCCATTTCTCTTGCATGACCATTCTGGAATAATATCAAAATTAGATATTCCCAATTAGCCACCTCAATATTTAAACTCCCTTCCTTAAAGTAGAAGAAAGATTTTTAGTTCCGTAAATGCCAAAATCATTGTGTTTTCAGGATCATGCCAGTGAATGTGGCAAAAATGTGCTTCTGGGCAAGAATGTAAATGAATTAGCCCTTTTTTGAATTACGACATTTGGAAAATCGCTCCAAACTTCAGTGGTATTACATAGAAATATTCTGAGGGATACTGAGAGCCTGAAAATTGGAACATGGCTAAGTTGATTTGGGAGCCATTCATCACCAGCCATTGTCAGTAGATGAACCATCTAGAAATACATGTAAGCAAGAATCAAAAATCCTGTAGAATACTCACGGCCAACACTAAGAACTAGCGCAGGAGGACTTAGAGGAAAACACGAAGAATGATTGAACAGATGCTTAGAAAACCCAAAAGTGCCTTATTTAGAAGTCAAGTGATGTGGACATTTGTCACCTTTTTCCTTCATGGGTTTTGTGTGTCCAAGTGTGAACCATCTCCTGGTCACCGTCATTGTGTGAACCGTGATGGTTGGCAGGGTCCTTCTCAACTTAGGAGATTGCGGCACATATTTATTTGCTCTTCCAATCCTAGAGGTTGGGCTAAAAACAATGTACCTGTACTCAACAAACGGAGGTTCCCCACCAGGAATGGGGACTGGAAGCAAGCAGCACAAAGATGCAGGTGTAGTTGAGAGCTCGTCCCAGCTGGCCATGGCTAAAACACCCTGTGCTCAGCAGCGCCACCTAGCCACCCTTTCCTAACGGCAGGACCAAGGCTCATCTCTAGAGGTCTGCGCTGTTGGCATGAGTGGGGCAATGGCACTCTTCAGCAAGAAGCACTGGAGACAAGTTTTGGTGATCATGTCCATTTATTAACGACCACACACACTTTTTAAAGGGCAAGCAGAAGGGGCGTAGCTAATTCAGGGCAACACTAATTCTATTGGATAGAACCGGTATTGGAGCTGTTATGCTTCTCCAATAAGCTTGAAGGTCACGTAGGCTACAGTAGCTTTTCTGATGGGCCTGGGCCCCCCTGCCGGGAGCAGTTTCCCTGATTGGCGGGGGTGAGCGAAAATGTGCCCAGGGCGCCAACTGCCTGCCAACAGTCAGGCTAACTGCTTGGGCTAGACAGGCAGTTTCATGGGATCACCCACACTGCCCTTCACCTTCTCAGCCACTTGCATCCTTAGGAGTTCTGTCACTGGTGGTGGCAGCTTGCTCCAATTCCTTTCACTGATGGAGTAATGAATTAAGCTCAGAGAGATGAACGAATAGTAAAGCAAAAGTTTTTAAGGTATGTCCCCAGGGAGGAACAGAGTAGTTGAGAGAGCACATAGCACCCTGTCTTCCTGGCTTGAGGCCTTTATCTATAAAATATGAAGGACATTGACTAGCCACATGGCCCTGACTCATGATTGGCATATGTGATTGACATTTGGGAGCTGCATACCTTTGGGCTTTCTGAATATGTGGCTACAATCTAGACTTTTCTGGTCTGGTTGAGCTCCAATTTTATCTGGATACTTTAACCATAAATTAAACTGCAAAGTGGAGGGACTTGGGAGGGTCTCTGTGGAGAAGAGTCATTGGATTCACTCCTAGAGGAGGGTCTTGTGGCTCTTCCCCAGTCTCTCATGTCTAATTATCTGCCTGACAATTCCTTCTCCAGTTCTCTGCTGAAAAAAAAAAAAAAAAAAAGCAGACTTCTACAACAGCAAGAGATCAAACATCAGACTCTTCAGACTCTTCTAATTATGAGACCCCAAGTAATTACAGAGGCCATGGGTCCACAAAGCTGACCCTGCTGATACACAACAGAAAGAAAGATGCTCATTGGTTATGAGCAGGTCAGGATAAAAAAAATCCCTAAAAAAGTGAATTCTCAGTGTTTATTGTTATTGATGTAATTTTGGTGAGTAGTTAGTGGATGTTCCAGTCAGAATCAGGCTATCAGAGTTCATTCAAATCTATGAATTGCCAGAGCAGTAAGTAAGGGTTTGTCAGAATTTGCTGTCACTTCATTAATTTTTTTTCTTCCGTGCACACATCTAGTTTGGAATGTTCTTGGATTTGATGTATGAACTTTGAGTGAAAAAAATAAAAAGTGACTCAAAATTATTTTTAAGACTCCAACCCTAACTCCACCATGAAAGTCACAAATTGGGGTACCATTCACTCGGCCATGGGCTGGCCACACAGAGGCTGTTGACACTCTGTGGGGCCTCTCCGGGGATTCTGATTCTGTTAGTGCTCAACATTTCAGCCAAAGTGCAAGCCTGACTGCAACAGCAGACTTATTTTTTAGGGAAAACCCACCATTTAGATTCCCATTCTAGTAAAATGGTAGCCATGATACGGTCACTGATAAATAACAAATAAATAAATAACAAAAAATATTTTTATTTAGCAAAAGCCAAATCATAAAATGGGAAAAATAATAAAATTCTGGTAGCGAAGTCCCAATCATCTGACCTGGCAGCTTGGCAGTCTTGCCTAGGTGCTCCTCCCCAAGTTGGCACTATACCAACTGACTAGGGCAGTCCCAGGACATGCATGACTAACAATACGCAAGTGGTCAAAATAGCCATTGTTGTTCACTGTCAAGCCAAACCTTTCTACTTGGCCTCCATGGTTTTTTTTTAAAGACATTTTAATAGACAGATAAAAATCATACATATTTATGGGATATTATGTGACATTTTATTACATGTATACATTGTGTAATATCTAATCAAGGCAATATTTATCCTCTCAAGAATTTAACATTTCTTTATAATGAAAGCATCCAAAATCCTATCTTCCATGGTTTTTAAATAAAGACATCATGGTACATTACCATTCTCTATAATCACCCTACTGTGCAATAGGACCCCAGAACAAACTCCCATCCAGCAACAACCTAGTACCCATTAATCAACCTTTCCCCTTGCCTTTGTCCCCTCTTCCTTTTAATTTTTTTTAATTTTACTTATTTAAAAAGCTGCGGAAGACAGAGACAGAAAGACAGGGAGGGATCTTCCATCCATTGGTTCACTCCCCAAATGCCTACATTACTGGGATTGGGCCAATCCAAAGTCAGGAGCCAGGAATTCCATCTGGGTCTTCCATCTCAGTGGCAGGGAACCAAGTATTGTCTATATCACCTGCTGCCTCCCAGGGTGTGCATTAGCAGGAAGCTAGAATTGGAATCAGAACCAGGACTCAAACCCGTCACTCCAATATAGAATGCAAGTGCCTCAAATTGCATCTTAACCACCAACCATCTGCCCCAGCCTTCAGATAGTTTTGGACCATGCCTCGCAATTCTTATGGAAAGCAATCTACAGAGACGTCAGTAGCATGTGAAGGGCAATGGCATGTAAGCACATCTTTGTACTGACATGGAAAAGCTTTTAGCCATGCATATGGTCTTCCCACATAGCAATGAGACTTAGCTGACACATCTGAAGACACTCTTCTCTGTAATCAGGAAACACTTAAAGATACCACTCTCCAGACCACTCGTAGAGCTGCTAAATTCTTCAGCGGAGTACGGAAAGACTGCCTAGGTGCCTACCTGGCCTTTTCCTCTGTCATGAAAACCCACAGAGCTGATGTTAGTTGATTCAAATGAGAACACGGTTGAAAGCAGCTGCCATTTCATAGGCTACTGGAAATTCTATTATTCTTTGCGAACCTTGCAAAATTAACTGAGTTCACGTAATTCACTATCACATTTTTGTATTCATTCTTCTTAAATTGTTTGATTACATAAATGATCATCACTGTGGAGTGCTTACTGCATATTAGGCATCATAGCACCAAATAACAAATTGTTTTCTTATTCACTTTACTCTCCCAACATTCCATGAGTGCAATGTTATGACACTCAAAAATATGGAAACTTGAGGCAGAGAAGATATTTGACTGGTCTCAAGTTACACTAGTAAATGGAAGTGGTAGGATTCAGAGCTAAATCTTGGTGTGCTTAAAACTGTTTTCTCCTATCTCCAACATTTATGAAAAATCTCATACATATAAAACACCAAGAAAGGGCCTAAGAACAAAATCAAGATGAAAAAAGATCCTAGGCTTCAAAGAACTTCTAATGAAGCACAGAATAGATGAGAACATTTATAAACTCACACACATATAGCCAACTGACTTTCAACAAAGGTGTAAAGAAAATTCAGTAGAAAAAGGGTAGTCCTTTTTTTGTTAAAGATTTTATTTATATATTTATTTATTTGAGAGATGGAATTACAGACAGAGAGGGAGAGACAGAGGAAGGTCCTTCATCCACTGGTTCACTTCCCAAATGGCCACAACAACCAGAGCGGGGCTGATCCCAAGCCAGGAGTCAGGAGCTTCTTCTGGGTCCCCGACATGGGTGGAGGGGCCTAAGCAGTTCGGCCATTTCCCACTGCTTTCCTATGCCATAAACAGGGAGCTGGATTGGAAGCAGAGCAACTGGGACACTAACCAATGCCCACATGAGATGATAGGAGATGCCAGCGCCACAGGCAGAGCTTAGCCTACTATGCTACAGCACTGGCCCCTAGGGTAGCCTTTAAATAGATGCTTCTAGAGCATTAGATACTCCTTTGCAAAAACATAAAAATGGACCTAAATCCATATTTCCCAGTGTATACAAAATTTATTCCAAAATGAATCTTAGACATAAATATAAGACCAAATAGTATAAAGCTTGCAGAAGAAAACACAGGAAAAAAATCCTTCATAGCTGGGTTAGAAAAAGTTTCCTTAAATACAATCCATAAGAGAAACAATAAATTGGACTTCATCAATATTTAAAAACTCAGCTCTTCATTAACAAAAGACCAGGCACAGAATGGGAGAAAACATACTTGCAAAGTGTATAACTGATGAGGGCTTTGTGCTCAGATGTACTTATAAATACATAAACTCACTAACAAGAAAACAAACAACTCAATGAAAGTAAATGGGCAAAACATTTAATGGACATTTTACTACCAAAAGGAATATGAATGTTAAATAAGCACAGGAAAGAATGCTAATGACATTAGTGATTAGAAAACTTGAAATTAAAACCACAATGGCATATCACTACTTACCTTTTAGAAAGGCTCATTTTTTTTTTTTTTTTTTTGACAGGCAGAGTTAGACAGTGAGTGAGAGAGACAGAGAGAAAGGTCTTCCTTCCATTGATTCACTCCCCAAATGGTTGCTACAGCCGGCTCACTGTGCCAATCCGAAGCCAGGAGCCAGGTGCTTCCTCCTGGTCTCCCATGCGGGTGCAGGGCCCAAGCACTTGGGCCATCCTCCACTGCCTTCCCGGGCCACGGCAGAGAGCTGGACTGGAAGAGGGGCAACCGGGAAAGAATACAGCACTCCAACCAAGACTAGAACCCTGAGTGCCGGCACAGCAGGCGGAGGATTAGCCTAGTGAGCCTCAGCGCCGGCCAAGGCTCATTTTATTTTTCTAATGACATTACTGAAGTGCTGGAAAATAGTTTGGCAGTTTCTTATGAATATAAACATACACCTAATGATAGAATTCAAGAATCCCACTCCTAGATATTTTTCCAAGAGAATGAAAACATAGGTTAACATACATCTGTGTAGAAATGCTTGTTACAGATTCATTCATAATCTCCCAAAACAAGAAACAACATTAATACCTGTAAACTGATGAATAAACAAATTTGTTCACCCACTAAGTAGAATACTACCATCAGTAAAATTAGCAAGTCACACAACAGCTACATGAATCTCAAAGCTATTTTATTAAGTAAAAGAAGCCCTATTTTTTAAATTGCATACTATGTGATCCCATTACCTGACATTCTAAAAATAGAGCAACCAAAGAGACAGAAAACCATTAGTGATTTCCAAGATTTGTGGAAGAGAACTGTTCGTTGCAAAGACACACATTTTGGAGTCAATACATTTGCTATCTCAATTTTGGTAGTGATTCAAAATTCCTAGAACCATACCAAGAAAGAGTTCGTTTTTGCTGTATGTGAGTTATATTTAAGGAAAACTGACTTTAATATTCAGTATGTCTGAAACTGAGGCCGTCCTCTCCCTTCTTGGGTCTTACTCCCCAGTGAGGGGCTCCTCTCCCTAACCACTCATCTTCAGTAGATGGCTCTTCCATTCCTCTCTCCAAGCACTCAATCCTCTTCAATGCTCAGTAGATCCTGTCGCTTCACACTTCTCCAAAACATTTCTTCCTCTCCATTCCTGTTGTCATCCTGCCACATTTCTAACCTGATTCCTGCCTGGCTCCAGGACAGTTTTTCCCCCACTCTGGATTTCCCTTCTACATCTCTCAGTACCCCCTATGCTCCAGCCAGAGTGATCTTTATGAAAATAATCCTCTTCAGAGATATCCTGTGTTCAAAATCTTTAAAAGCTCCCTACAGAATAAAGTCCTACCCCTTCTTATAGAATGAAAGTGCCGTCCAGTGTATCCTTTGCCACATCCACATGCATAGTTTATGTACCAACCAGGTTGTGACTCACCTCCCAGTTCCTGAGTGTGTCTCATTGTTTTTTCTTCCTCTGGATCTTTGTAACGAAGCTGATCCTTTTTCCTGAAATGCATTTCTAAGAATCTTGCCTCTGGTGAACCCAGCTCATTTTTTGAAAGTCTCCTAACACATCATTTACTCAATGGAAACTTCTCCTCTACTATGCACATCACCCAGCCCTGTGTTCTGATAGCAACATGCTTGACCCCTTAACAAGGACACTCACCTCCCTGTCCCGCAGTTGTGCATAAGTGACCAGCCCAATAAATTCAGTATTGCTTAGAAGAAGTAGCTATGGAGTGCACTTTTGAACCCTCCACAATTTTCAGATACTTGAGCAAATAAAATATAAATATATTATCAAAAAAATGTTTGAACATTTATTCTCCTGACTTACAGCTCTTGGCATTTTGAAGTTAGGTAGAATGCTTTTTAAGAAAAGTTACCTGATGTATTATTAAAAGACTTCAGAGAGATTAAATTTAACGGAGTTTATTTGAGCAAAGAACTATCCGTGAATCAGATAGCACTCAAAACCAAAGGAAGTTTAGAAAGCTAAGCTCTGCAGCTTTGATCAGTGATGGTTTTTTAAACAGAACAAGAATGTAAAGTGTCATCCCATGGGATCCATATAGGATTGGTCCAAGGAGCCCTGTGGACAGCAGAGCCTACAGATACTCAAGTCTCTTGCATATAACCTATGCACTTGCATATAACCTATGCAATCCTCCCATATACTTTAAATCATCTCTAGATTACTTAAAATACATAATACAAGTGCTGTTAATTCATGTTATACTCCCTTGCTTAAGGACAAGGAAGAGAAATCTGTACATGTTCATCACAGAAACAATTTTTTCCTAAGTATTCTCCATCTTCTTTTGAATTCATGGATATGTCACCCGCAGATACAGAAAGTGGACTCTACTTTGATTGGTTGTAGCTAAGCGTTTTCTTCACTGAGACACGGTTTGATGAGTTGGCTCCCTGTGGTTGGCTGAAGCTCAACTGCTCGTGCCTGGTTGGCACTGGGCTGTTTGTTATACTCCCAAGTTAGGTTTTCATTGTGTTTACCTACTAAGTTAGATTGCACTCATTAATAAACACAAGGTGCAGAGACAGCCTCAGGCCAAATTTAATTTACCAGCATGCATCAGCAATGGCTCCACATGGTGAAAACAAGTCCCAGGGGCTCTAGAAGAGCAAATATGTTTAGGAAGGAATAATCTAGAGAGCAGACTACTTGCAGGAAAAGTACAAGGACTAGTAAGGTCACTGTTTTACATTTAAATTCTCCAATAAAGTTTTCTACGGGAGATTAACATTATTCACAGGTCATTCTTACTCCAAAATGAGACCACACTAGTTTCTGCTATCTGTGAACTGGTGGACTCGAGAGATTCTTGTGGAATGCATTGTTATTTGCTATGCCCTGATAAGCATGAGATTTTTTTGGCCTGAGATGGAAGATGATTTTTTTGGTCTGTGCATCTACGGCTGTGCGTTGAACAAGAGAGCAGGGATGAGGAGAACTGGGGCATGGCGTACCATCTGACTCTGCTCAGCTTGCAGCACTGGTTTTCTCCTAATGAAGGAGAAAAGGAGCAGACACTGAACAGAGCCAAGTTGGAGACGTCACGGTGTTGCTGCTCCCTAACGGACTGCTTCAGCCAGGGACAAAAAGGGCTCAGCCGGGACAGGAGAGGCTGCTTGTCCACCAGTCAGACCAAACAATACATAACAACATAATTTATCTGAACGTAAAGCAGACGTTCCACACTCACAAGTTGTTCATTTGTGCAGGGAGAGTAGAACTAATTAGAATAAGTTAACGCAGAAACAGTGGTTTTGCTGTACTTAATTCATCTTAATCATTTTCTTCCTTTTTCTAGACAGGGGATTGTCTTCTCAATTTTTTTTTTAATTTTTATTTTTAACTTATACTTAGCAATTGTACATATTTATGAGATACCAATAAACTTTTGGTTCAGTACATACATTTAGTACATGTTGATTCTAGTATATTTATGAGTCACTATATGTGTACATTTTGCAATATTCAAATCAGCATAAACATATCTTTCGCCTAAAGCAGTCTTCTGTGTTTCTTGTACTGCTGCTTCTAATTCATTTTCAGTCAGTCTAGTTTTACAGTTTATCCACTGGAAATGAATTAGAAATTAAAAAACTATGGATTATTCATTTTCAACAAAATCGCTGTTTGAAACAATTTATTGTCATGGGCAGCTTGCTGAATCTTAACCAAATTACAGTTTGTCAAATTGGAGTCCATGACCTTGTGTTGCATAAACGGTTTGGGGGACAGTGATTAACAATGACTCACTTGAAGCCCTCTATTAGCCCCTGGTGAAGCACAATGGTGCCCAGTGGACACTTGAGCCCTACCCCATTATCACCAGTGGCACTGGCAGTGGGTTGGTGATAAAAACTCCCTAGAGCAGGGGGCCAGTGCTGTGGTGCAGCAGGGAAAGATGCCGACTGCTCACCTGCAATCCCATATGGGCACTGGTTCGAGTCTCAGGTGTTCCACTTTAGATCCAGCTCCCTGCTAACGCGCTGGGAGAGCAGCAGCAAATGGTCCAAGTGCTTGTTCCCCTGCACCCACGTGAGAGACCTGGAAGAAGCTACCAGCTCCTGGTTTAGGCCTGGCCCAGCCCTGGCTGTTGCAGCCATTTGGGGAGTGAACCAGTAGATGGAAGAACTCTCTCTCTCTCTCTCTCTCTCTCTCACTCTGACTTTAAAATAAATAATTAAATCTCGCAAAAAAAAAAAAAAATAGTAAGCACGGAACATACTTGTTCCTTTCTACTTCCAGGAAACCTCCACAGGATTCCCAGCACAGCTGAGGGGCTTTATACTGAAGAAGGTATTCATCTTATTTTCTCTCCCTCTTGAATCATGTGGCAGGAATTCTGGGTGGGTGGAACTGGCATGTAGTCTACAGTAGCCAACACAAAATACAAATATACATCTCCTTTTCAAAAAGCAAGGGGAAATTGTCATTAAAGGTACTGAAATCTAAAGCTTTCTCCTTTCTCCTGTGGCTTTTCAATTTTTTTTTAAAATTTACTATTTAATGTATTTGTGCATAAAGAAAAAATGGAAGTTTAAATAGCATGGGGTTTACTATTTTCCTTGATAGGATTCAATGCCAATAGAATTGCATGGTGGAATCAGCAACATGACACATTATGTCACAGTCCATACATGCATTTGTACTTTCTTCTTACCAGAATAAATTAAGGCTGTTCAAAACTCTCTGAAGTTTTTGTTTTATTTCTTGATAAATGGACTCTAAGACTCTAAGACTCTCTACTTCCAATTTAATGAGTAAGAAAGGATCAAGCACAAGAGGAATTATGAATTGTCTTATCTTTCTTTCCTTTCATGTCACCATTTTCATCAAAAGTGGTTGACTCATGAAAGAAAGCAACACGTATGATGAAAAAGTTCCTTAGTTATGTGTGTCTGTTGAAATATCATTGCTTTCTTTTTACACTCAAAGGTTCCATCTCCCAACAGAAAGCACAATCTGTCAGGGCTTTCAACCCACTTCAACTTACTCAGTCCTAAACACAAGAATAGACTCAAAGGAATGGATTGGAGAAACTCCAGAGAAATGGAAAAAAAAAAGCAAACAAACAAACAAACTTGGAACAATCTCAATGCTCCTTAACAGAAGAAAAGATAAATTGTGCTAGTCTTGTCAATGGACTATCATTCAACAATGCAATGTTTGTAAAGATTTTACTTATTTATTTCAGAGAGTTACAGAGAGAGGGAGAGACAGAGAGAAAGGTCTCCAACCTCTGCTTCACTCTCAAAATGGCCCAATCCAGAGCTACACTGATCCAAAGCCAGGAGCCTGGAGCTTCTTTGGGGTCCCCTATATGTGTGCAGGGGCCCAAGGACTTGGGCCATCTTTCGATGATTTCCTATGCCATAGCAGAGAGCAAGATCGGAAGTGGAGTAACCAGGACTTGAACTGGCTGATGGGCTCATTTTAATGCATAAATTGATTTCTTTCCTTTGATTTTCTTAGCATTCCTGGCATCTGGCCACCTTATTGAGTCATAACATCAGCTTTATTAGTTTTTCATTTGGTTCTCTAAATTTTTTGAATAGTCAGCCTATACATTCCAATAACAACAATTGTGGTCCCTAACATTATATATTTATATTACTTCATTTTTATTTTATTGCATAGACAAGAATTACAATATTAAATAACAATGGCTGAAGATGGAAACTTTGCCATGTTTTTGAGAACATTTATATTTTTTATTATTAAGATATTTGCTGTTAGTATCTAACATACAAATACCAAGTTAGGAAATTTCTTTTAATTTCCAGGAAGATGGTTTTTGGTTTGATATTGGTTTAATTTAAAAGAGTGATCAATTTTATCAAATGATTTTGGTAGTTATCAGGATGCTCATGTATTTTTCCTTCATTAAAATATATGTGTAATTATAAACATTAATAAATTTGTTAATATTGTAACCTTTTGAATTATAAAAATAATATCTACTTGTTAAAGAGTTGTAAAAATAATACCAACTAATCTTTTAGTGTGTTTGTGGCTTCTATTTATTAATGTTCTATTTAGGAATTTTCCATTGACTTGTATATTTTAAATTGCTTTTTGACTTCCAATTTTCCCCTCAAATTGTATCTTTGATATCAGGGCTGTAGATGCCCTCAATTGATTCTGAGAAGCTGCCAATTCTTTTCTATTTTTAAAAGGGTTGAAATATTGGAAAATTATTTGGCACAACTTGTTGGCGGAAATACCTAGACATTGAGCCTTTATTAGAAGTTACATCCTTTTTAATTTCCCTTATGATTATAAGCCTATTTTTTTGTTTAATGTTTATTTACTTTTGCCCACTTGAAAGGCAAGGGGATGGAGGGAAGGTGGATGGGGAGAGAGAAAGATACCCACCATTTGCTGGTTCACTCCCCAAATACCAACAACAGCCAGGGTTGGGCCAGACTGAATCCAGAAGCTCAAAAACTCTATCCGGGTCTTCCACGTACTTGAGCCATCACCTGCTGCCTCCCAGGATGTATTAGCAGAAAGCTAAGTCAGAAGCAGAGGAAACAGGACTCATACCAGCACTCTGATACGGTACGCAGGCACAGTGACTTAAATAGCTATGCTACAATGCGTGCCCTGGTCTTCTTCTTATTGTTATTAAGTGTTCTTCAACTATATCCTAGGAAATCTTTTGCTTCAGGCAGAATTTCAAATCTATTGGTATGTAGGTACAATGAGTATGATTATGTCCTCTCTTCACTCATAATAATAACAACACTGATATACTGTTTTCCACTCTTGACAGGGAAGTTTTCCAATGGTTAGTTTAATTGACTTGCCCTTTTGAAGAACAACTTTTTGGTTTTATTATTTAAATTCATGTTTACATTTTCTATCTCAAAAATATGCTTTATCCATATTATATGTTTCTTCTACTTTCTTGTTTTATTCATATTTTTCTGGTTTATTGTACTGAAAGTCTAAATCATAAATTATCAATCTATTTCAATAGAGTAAATATACTATAAGTTTACAAATTTTCCAGTGAATACTATGTTGGATGTATTCCATGGGTTTTAATAAGGGTTATATGGGCTGGCGCTGCGGCTCACTAGGATAATCCTCTGCCTTGTGGCGCCGGCACATTGGGTTCTAGTCCCAGTCGGGGCGCCAGATTCTGTCCCGGTTGCCCCTCTTCAAGACCAGCTCTCTGCTGTGGCCAGGGAAGTGCAGTGGAGGATGGCCAAAGTACTTGGGCCCTGCACCCCATGGGAAACCAGGAGAAGTACCTGGCTCCTGCCATTGGATTAGCGCGGTGCACCGGCCGCAGCGCACCGGCCGCGGTGGCCATTGGAGGGTGAACCAACGGCAAAAAGGAAGACCTTTCTCTCTGTCTCTCTCTCTCACTGTCCACTCTGCCTGTCAAATAAATAAATAAATAAAAATAAATAAATAAATAAATAGTGTTATATGGTTGATATTTTGATTCCTTCTTCATCTCAAGAGATTTCAGAAGGCTCTTTTTCAATTTTCAAGTGTTTAGTATGGGAGAGTTTTACAACGGTATTGTTAATGTATAATTTTATTGCACTGTGATTACAAAACTCAGAATTTCTGACTCAAAACCACAAAATTTATGTTCTCTTTGTGATATAGAACTTATGCAGCACTTTTGTGTCTATCTCATCATCTTAGAAAGAATATTATCTATTTTTGAAAAACATTCTCATGTAAAATGCATTACTCAAATGTATATTTTTGTTTCATTCATCTTTACATTATGTTGCGTGTTAAAATCACACAGTGATTTTTAATTTGTGAAACCCTCTTTAGGCTTCAAGTTACTTTTTATATTTAAAAGCTATGCTGTTGAGTGGGCATATAGCCTACGAAAGTGAGAAAGACGAAGACAAAGATAGACAGAGAGTAGAGTGAAATCTTCCATCCTCTAGTCCACTCCCCAGTTGGCTACAACTGTCAAGGCTGGACAAGGATGAAGCCAGGAGCCCAGAACTCCATCAGGTCTCCCACACGGGTTTAGGGGCCCAGATATTTGAGCCATCTCCTACCGTCTTTTAGGATGCACATTAGCAAGAAGCTAAAATAGGAGCAGAGCCGAAACTCGAACCCAGGCACTCTGACATGGGATGCGGGTGTCCCAAGTGGCATCTTAACTACTGCTCCAAACACCTACCCCCTCCACAATACTTGACATCATGTACATACAATATGTAACTCCCTACTGCCGTGTGCCTCAACCTGAGGTTTGTGGACCATGGGAGCCCTTTAGGATGGGGACATTTTGGCTATCTTCTCTTTAGGGAGAGTGGCCATTGGTACAATCAGATCCTCTTGAGCAAGGACTAGATAGACTTGAGTTAATGGTAACAGTGTGTGTGAATTTGAAAGTGTGAGTTTTCAGGAATAGGAATATTTAGAAATCTTAAGGGGAAGAGAGCATTTGAGTGGATAAGGCAGGTAGTAGCTCTTCTACATGAGAAAAGCCACATAAATACTCAGAGAAGCTGGACACTATGGCACATTGAATAGCCCTGGAGGTGAGACAATTCAGGGTTTCCACAGCCTCTAAGAAAACCAGGAGGTCCCAAGCCCAGCCCTTGTTTGGGCTGTCACCTTTGTCTTGGGCATAATAGTTAATCTGGACCTGAATGTCAATCAGTGCTATAATCCTGGACTCCTTTGTGAAAGTTTCTATGGCTTGAAAAACCCCTGGTCTGTAATTACATTAACAGTCTGATATATTTGATCTGATTATAAAGGCATCATTATGAGAAAGGCTGCCTGGGTCTGTTCTTAATGTAGAAAATGAAGCATATAGTGGTTACAAAACAGAAGTACAAGCTGGATCCGCCTGGGGAAAAGGCAGGGAAATCCCTGGTGAAGAGCCAACATTGATGTTATCCAGGGGGTCCTTCCTGAGAGTCACTCACCTAGACCTGCAGATATCAGCCCACTGCCTTCCCTAAGAGATAAGGTGGCCCTCAGAGGCACGACTTGTAGTCCCAACCCCAGGAACTCACACCAGAGTGAAAGTCTTAAAGGAAGATGCCTGATCCGCAGCTCCTGCTGATGCTAAAGGAGGCAATCATTACACAGAGCTCATGAAAAACCAGCACATAGCAAGGAACGGTACCAACGCTAAAGCACCAGCATGGACTAGGCTGAGCATTCCAAACCTAGAATCTTTACAGGCTTCCCTAATGATGGCTCCCAAGCCTCTGAAACATGCATCCCACCAAGTGTGAGGCTCTGCACCTGTGTCTTTTCTGTGCTCATGCTGCTATGGTACCAGATGCCCCTGTTGGTGGCTAAACCTGCCAGATTGTAGGACAAAAGCTGAAAGACACGAATTAGTGTAGTGATTGAGTAGATCACTGGTCGAAATTACTAAGTGAAATGTTGTCTCTGGAGGCAAATATGTGAAGCTCTGTTCACTGTAAGATGTATGAAAACCTGTCTGAATGGCTGCCTTACACTCTGTTTTGGCTACTTCGGGCTAAAGAGTAAGTTCCAGAAAACCATATGAATTTCTAATGGTGATTGTTAGAAATGATAGTCATGAAAATGCAAGAGTAGACTGAAACTGTGCATAAATTCTAATGACTTCTCTTTCTCATTCCTGCAGCCATCACTTTTGGCTCTGTAGGGCTAGAACACATTGCCCTTCTGAGGATATGGTGGACTCTGGGCAGGATGCAGATACGCAGCCAAATTTTGAAGGTACCTTTCCTCCAGAATGGCTCAGAAAAATTTCTTCCTCATTTCAGCCCTGCCACATTAGGGGAGAAAGCAGAAATGATGAAGTGGGGGGTGGTGATTGATCTAAACTCTGGAGAGGCCAGAGAAGGCATCTGGAATGTAAACTTTATTAAAGCTATGCCAGAGTCCCTTTGCAGTGTTCATCATTTCCAATACTTGCATTTGTCTATCCACAGAGTATTTTTAATCCTGGATATATTTCAGAACAGAAAGGAGACATTTGTAAAAGACAGCATGTAATTGTGACCAAAAATGAGCTGAAAAAAAAATGGTAAAGAAATTAATCACGAACTGCAAGTACAAATTTCCTCATTTTTCCCTCCAATCATCTTTAATTATTTGAGTTTGATTTGCAGGAGAACGGGACTGCCTTTGCATGAAACGGAGTTACTTTCCATATTTTTCTCATTTGCTAGGATCTTGGGTAGCAGCATAGATATCCCTTAAGAGAGACAAACAATTCACGTCATGAAAATGGGCTGCATAAAACTGTAATAAATACATATTCAAGGGCATAAATATGTAGTAACACATTGCAGCTAAAAATCAAATATGTGGTAGGATTTCCCTAGGGACAGAAACAGGCTGCATCAAAAGCAATTTACTCTTTCCCTGAAGGCCCCAAATGTCCCACATTCTCAATTCACACATCCTGCCTTCTGGACCACTTCTGACATTAAGAACTGGTAATATTTTCATGTATTCTTGTTTTCAAATCATAGTGTCACTTGTAGGCAGGTGGGATACAAATTCATATCTCTTAGAGTAACAGCTATTGCCTCACTTTCTCTAAATGCCCACAGTGGTAATTTACATCTTTCTTTGTGGGATATACAGAGTAGATTTTCATCTCCCACTCCAAATGAAGTTTTATCTTTCTGTCCACACTGACAATTGGAGGAAAGCTAAGATCATTTTGCTTTTCATATTTTCTTCGACTATAAATCTTGTCAATACCTTTTAAAACACAACTCATTCAACAAAAACAATTCCTTTGTCGTGATTCTATGTTACAAGCTCCCTAATATTTCAACAAGACACCAACTACTAAGGAATTGAAGTTTAGGTGAGAGCTGAATTGAAGGAGTTGAGATTTAGGAAAGGCTGATACCTTTATTCAATAGGGAAAGGACCAAGTCCCCAGCACAGTGGGCTCTCATTGAGAATTTGTCCTTTCGGTTGCACCTGCATTGTTTATTCTCATTCTCAGGTTTCCCAGACTCCAGCCGTGTAAGATGGTTCTATAATTGCCTTTCCCACTCAGCAATAAAGTTCAAGTGAACGCCTGGTTCAGAAGTTCCACCTCCTCAAGCAAGCATTTGACATAGTAGTTAAGATGCCAGATAAGATGCCCACGTCTAAGAGTGGGCATTGTGGTGTAGCAGGTTAAACCACCATCTACAATGCTGCCATCCCATGTGGGTGCTGGTTCAAGTCCTGGCTGCCCCACTTGCAATCCAGCTCCTGGATAATGTACCCAGGAGAGAGAAGAAAATAATAAAATGACCCAACTACTCAGGCCCTTGTACCCACATGGGTGTTCCAGATGAATCTCCTGGCTTTGTTGTGGCTGGAAGAGTTCTCTCTCTCTCTCTCTCTCTCTCTCTCTCTCTCTCTGTAACTCTGCCATTCAAATAAAATAAATAAACCTTTAAAAAAAATGCCCGTATCTGATATCAGCCCGTGTCTTGTATCAGAGTACCTGGGGTCAAGTCCTACCTCTGCTCCTGATTCTAGCATTCTTGCTAATACAGACTCTGGGATGCAGTAGCTGATAATTTGAGTGACTGGGTCCTCTCACTTGCCACCCACATGGGAGATCTGAAGTGTGGTTCAGGTTCTCAGCTTCAGCCTCCAGCCATTGTGGGTACTTGGGGGAGTGAAACAGAGATGGGATCTCTGTCTGTCCCTTATTCTATTGAAAAACAAAACAAAACAACAACAACAACAAAAAAACCCTATTTTTCCTTTCTGGCCATAGAATTGCTCTGAAAATTGAACAAGATAATTTATGTACTAGTCAGATCCTTAACACAGTGATACACAGGGGTTGGCCACTATAATTGTCACCGTCGTTGCTATTGTTGTGATTATTATCATCACATAGCTTTTGGGGTTATTATAATGGTTGGGTTTTACTTTATATCTTTTCCTTGTTTCATTCTGTTATATCCTAAACTTTAATAAAAATCACCTAATTTTCCAGGGTCAGGAGAGGAAAGAAAGTTTTTAAGGGACAACCTAGCATCTCCTTAACTTCACTCTCTCTCAATATCTCATCATTCCAAAAGAAATCAGCCTTATCTCTTCACACGGGAAATATTCATCAATATATTCAAATACTGACAGATGGATGGATGCTGCAAACAACTTTAATTTAATCTTAAATGTTTTCTCAAAGAAATGAAGCAGAGAAAAAGCAGTAAGAGTAATCAGTAAGTGGAATAATTATGTAAAGCTTGCTGCTACTTAAGCAATAAAGAAACCAAATCCTACAATTTGTTGAAAAGAAATCATTTGTGGAATAAATAGTTAACAAGTTGATAGGAAAGTGATACGGAAGCCAGAAAAAAAATTCACCTCTCAAAGAAAGAATGCATCGTAGTTCACCTACTTGAAGAAAATACCTTTGGAGTGAATTGAAGTATACTCTGGTTTGTCTGGGGCTTTGAATATGACATGAATGGTGGTCAGGGGTTAGTTTCACAAACTGGTTAACTGCACTGTCTTTTAATTCTGAGACCTATAGACTCTATTCACTCTACTGTTGTCTTGATCATTTACTAGCTAATCCTGAACAAACTATCTAACCTCTCGCTGTGCTTGCTTCTTCATCAGTAATACAAAAATAACGATAATTTACCTTATAAGGTTGATTTCAGAATAAAATGGGATAATGTGTGTGAAATATTGTCTCTGTCCCACTGTAAATAATAGTTTCTGTTACTATAGGAGGGCTTCTTTTTATGAAAATAATTAGATACATTAGGAGCATGAAATCCCTCATTCTCAGATTAAAGTTTTCTCACATTTGTAAATTACAGAGCTTAAGAAGTATAGGATGCTTCAAAAATATTTTTAAAAGATTTGATCATAGCAATTTGGACTTGGTCCTTCCTTTACTTTTTCCTTTAATGGGATCTTAGTTCAGAGTTGAATAGATCATTCATTGAGATCATGCCCCACTAAGGTCTTACCAGGTCGCTCTCTTGTCTTCTTTAATTTTTATTTTTCCCTTTGTTCTCTGCTCTCACTCTCCTTCCTTCCCTGCATCTCCAACACAAACAAACTCGGGTACCTATTTGTCTGTTTGTTGTCTAGAAAAAGTTGTATTGAAATACTTAAGCTGGTATCAAAAATTACACAGTTGTTTACCTGTGAGTGGTTCTTAACATAGATGACGTGATGCTATAGACTTGGTCACATAGCTTTTACTCAACACCATGTTGATAAAAACCTATTCATAGGCTGGTGCCATGGCTCACTGGGCTAATCATCCACCCGCGGCACCGGCACCCTGGGTTCTAGTCCTGGTGAGGGGCACCGGATTCTGTCCCGGTTGCTCCTCTTCCAGTCCAGCTCTCTGCTGTGGCCCGGGAGTGCAGTGGAGGATGGCCCAGGTCCTTGGGCCCTGCACCCTCATGGGAGACCAGGATGAAGTACCTGGCTCCTGGCTACAGATCAGCACAGCGCACTGGCCGTAGCAGCAATTTGGGGGGTGAACCAACAGAAAAAGGAACACCTTTCTCTCTGTCTCTCTCTCTCTCTCACTGCCTAACTCTGCCTATCAAAAAAAAATCTATTCATGTTTCTGTGAATAATCTATTTCATTGTCTCTGATTGCTGTGTAGTATTCTGGGAGTCCACAGCATGTTACATATCTAGTCCCTCAGAAAGTCACCCAGGTACTTTTGATGCCCAACATGTGTAGGCTTATTCATGTTATCTCATAAAGCTGTAAATTAGTGCTTCCTGGCAGTGGGATTCCTAGGAAAGGAGAAAATCTGAATAATTGGAATAATGTGGTTTTAAAAGGGATCTTCAAAAAGTTCATGGAAGAGTGCATTGCCAAGAAAAATAAATAAATAAAACGCTATGCATGGATTTCAAAAAGTTTTGAGCTAAAATCAACATCTTTTAATTCCATTTTGCCATGCACTTTTGAAAGTAAGCTCCTATTGTTTCTAGATTAATTGCAGCATTTCTCTTCGTCTTTTCCAATCTCTTAATTACCCTAACGTTTCTCATTTCCACCCATCTAAACATAAAGAGGGCTTACATTGTTGTTTTATTTTTTAAAAGATTTATTTGTTTATTTTGAAAGTCAGAGTTACAGAGACACAGAGATAGAGATCTTCCTTCCAGTGATGCACTCGCCAGATGGCTGCAACAGCTAGAGCTAGGCCACGACAAAGCCAGGACTTCATCCTAGTCTCCCACATGTGTGGCATGGGCCCAAACATTTGCGCCATCTTCCACTGTTTTTCCTAGGCCATTCACAGGGAGCTGAACCAGAAGTAGAGCAGCTGGGGCTGGCGCTGTGGCATAGTGGGTAAAGCTGCCACCTCTAGTGCCGGCATCCCATATGGTCACCGGTTTGAGTCCCGGCTGCTCCACTTCTGATCCAGCTCTCTGCTATGGCCTGGGAAAGCAGTAGAAGATGGTCCAAGTCCTTGGGCCCCTGCACCACACGGAAGACCAGGAGGAAGCTCGTGGATCCGAACAGCTCCGGCCATTGCAGCCAACTGGGGAATGAACCAGCAGATGAAAGACCTCTCTCTCTCTCTCTCTCTCTGCCCCTCCTTCTTCCGCTGTGTAACTCTGAGTTTCAAGTAAAATAAATAAATCTTCAAAAAAGAAGAAGAAGAAGAAGAAGAAGAAGAAGAAGAAGAAGAAGAAGAAGAAGAAGAAGAAGAAGAAGAAGAAGAAGAAGTGGAGCAGTGGTGCAGTGGTGCTGGTGCTGTGGCACAGCAGGATAATCCTCAGCCTGTGGTGCCAGCATCCCATATCGGCACTGGTTCTAGTCCCGGCTGCTCCACTTCCGATCCAGCTCTCTGCTATGGCTTGGGAAAGCAGCAGAAGATGGTCCAAGTTCTTGGGCCCCTGCACCCACATGAGAGACACAGAAGAAGCTCCTGGCTTCAGAATGGTGCAACTCTGGCTGTTGTGGCAATTTGGGGAGTGAACCAGCAGATGAAGACCTTTCTCTCTGTCTCTTCCTCTCACTGTCTATAACTTTACCTCTCACATAAATAAATAAATCTTAAAAAAAAAAAAAAAGTGGGCCAGCGCCACTGCTCACTAGGCTAATCCTCTGCCTGCGGCGCTGGCATCCCAGGTTCTAGTCCCGGTTGGAGCGCCGGATTCTGTCCCAGTTGCTCCTCTTCCAGTCCAGCTCTCTGGACCTGCACCAGCATGGGAGACCGGGAGGAAGCACCTGGCTCCTGGCTTCAGATCGGCACAGCATGCTGGTGATAGCGGCCATTTTGGGGGTGAACCAATGGATGGAAGGCCTTTCTCTCTGTCTCTCTCACTGTCTAAGTCTGACTGTAAAAAAAAAAAAAAAAAAGTGGAGTGGCACCCATACGGGATGCTGGTATCTCTCTCAGATGATGGTTTTACCTGTTATGCTACAACACAGGCCCCACATTATTATTTTTGTCCTCATTTTTCTATTAGTGAACTTGAATTCTGTTTACCTATTTATCTGCATTTCAATGGAGCCCTTTTTCATATATTTCATTTATATATTCTATAGGATTTCCTCCCTATCACATAGATTGAAATATTTTGCTTATATATTTGAAATACTAGATACAGATTTTTTAAGTGTTTTAGATTTTTTTAAACATTCTCCATAGTGAGTTATCCACATGTTGATCATATTTATATTGTTATTCCTTGGGTAGAATATTTTATTTTTATGTAGTCAAATCATCCACTATTTTTCCTTATGGTATATGCCTTTGAGCACTTGATTAAGATGTACTATTTCTACCTCCAGCCAAAATACAAAAGTATTTTCTTCCATTATCTTTTCCAAGATGAACAAAAACTAGACACTAGTTAAAGCCACAAGGCCAGGCCATCATCATTGATTCTATTGCAATAGGGAAGAGTTTTCAGTCTGAATTGAACTCAATTTTGCTGAAACAAAAGTCTGGAGACCATTTACAGGCTGGGATGTGGTAAAGAAAATGCACAACGAGGTGTACATAGCATGAGATCAGGCCACCTGGATTTGGTACTTGATGCCTATCCAGAGGAGAAGTGTATTTCCCATTTCTTTATTACAGGAGGCCATGGTACAACTTGAAGCAAGGTCCTTATCCTCCCACAGGGACTGAGATGAGAGCAAGAACTTTGTCCATGAATGCTTGTGCGTTAAAGAGAAATCATGTGCAGGTTAATGAGGGGACAGTTTCCAGTGCTAATGTTACATATCAAAGTGGGGAAAATAATGCATTGGTCCCTGCATCTATGTGGGAGACTCAGAAGAAGATCCTGTCTTCAGATCCACCCAGCTAGGGCCATAGTGACCATCTGGGGCATGAACCAGTGGATAGAGGACCTTCTCTGCATCTCTCCCTCTTCTGTCTATAACTCTTCTTCTCAAAAAAATAAATCAAAGGAAATTAAATTGGCAAACAAAAAAGCAGTCTGCACATTAATGTTTATTGCAGCTCAATTCACAATAGCTAAGACCTGGAACCTGTCGCTCCCCGTCTTCATGGAGGAACGACACAGGACCCTGCACTGTTCTTTTGTCTGCTCGGCCCTTCCCGGGTTTGCTGCTGGTTCTTCCCGGGTTGGCTACCGTCCCTTCCACCTCCGTGGAAGGGCGGTTCCCCCTGCCACTTTCCCCACTTCCGCAGGGGAGCGGCACACCGCCGGCCGGCTCTCTCAGGGGCTGCACAGGTGTTCCTTCGGATAGATGTTCCCTTTAGATGTTCCTGGTGCATGTTGTCTCTCTCCTCCTTTATAGTCCTCTTCCACCAATCCCAACTCTGCTACCCACACACCGAGTACACTGCTCTCCTCCAATCAGCAGCAGGTCCTGCTGTTTATTGGTTGAACTGGAAGCAGCTGTGTAGAAGCTGTTTCCTCCTCTCCCAGCGCCATATTGTGGGAAAGCAGATGCATAGAATAAGTCTTAATTCCAGTAACAGTCTAGTCCGAGTTGCTCTCCACAGAACCAACCCAAATGCCCATCAACAGTAGACTGGATAAAGAAATTATGGGACATGTACTCTATAGAATACTATACAGCAGTCAAAAACAACAAAACCCAGTCATTTGCAACAAGATGGAGGAATTTGGAAAACATCATGCTGAGTGAATTAAGCCAGTCCCAAAGGGACAAATATCATATGTTCTCCCTGATTGGCGACAACTAACTGAGCACCAAAGGGGAAACTTGTTGAAGTGAAATGGACACTATGAGAAACAGTGACTTGATCAGCTCTTGTCCTGACGGTTGATGTACAATGTAATACTTTATCCATTTTAAGTATTTTTTTTGTTCTAGTACCATTGGTTAAACTCTGTAATTAACACATAATTATTCTTAGGTGTTTAAATTTTAACTGAAAAGTGATCCCTGTTAGGAATTTGGAAAACATTATGCTGAGTGAAATAAGCCAATCCCAAAGGGACAAATACCACTTGTTCTCCCTGATAGGTGACAACTAACTGAGCACCAAAAAGGAAACCTGTTAAAGCGAAATGAACACTATGAGAAACGGTGACTTGATCAGCCCTCACCCTGACTGTTGATGAGCAGCTTAATATGTTATCCCTCTTAGTATTTTTTTTGTTTGTTCTACTTAATACTTTTGGTTGAATACTGTAATCAATACACAATTGTTTTTAAGTGCTGAAACTTAACTGAAAAGTGATCGCTGTTAAATATAAGAGTGGGAATAAGAGAGGGAAGAGATGTGCAAATCGGGACATGCTCAAGCTGACTTACCTCAAACGGTAGAGTTAGAAACATACCAGGGGATTCCAATTCAATCCCATCGAGGTGGCATGTACCAATGCCATCTCACTAGTCCCAGTGATCAATTTCTATTCACAATTGATCATAATGATAGGACTAAGAACCAAAGGGATCACATAAACAAGACTAGTGTCTGCAAATACTAGCTGATAGAATCAAAAAGGGAGAGAATGATCCAACATGGGAAGTGAGATACACAGCAGACCCATAGAATGGCAGATGTCCTAAACAGCACTCTGGCCTCATAATCAGCCCTTAAGGCATGCGGATCCGGCTGAAATGCCCATGAGAGTATTTCAGGCATGGAAAGCCAAGACACTCTGGGGGAAAAAAAAAAAACCTAAATGAAAGATCTCCACGAGTGAGATCCCAGTGGAAAGAATGGGTCATCAAAGAAGGAGGTACCTTTCTCTGAAGGGAGGAGAGAACTTCCACTTTGACCATGGCCTTGTCTAAATATGATCAGAGTCAGTGAACTCAGGGGGCTTCCATAGCCTTGACAGCTCATGACAAGAGCCTAGGGTGATTACTGATGCCATAAACAAGAGTGTCAATTTGTTAAGTCAACAACAGGAGTCACTGTGCACTTACTCCTCATGTAGGATCTTTGTCCTTAGTGTGCTGTACATTGAGATTTAATGCTATAACTAGTACTCAAACAGTATTTTTCACTTTATGTTTCTGTGTGGGAGCAAACTGTTGAAATCTTTACTTAATGTATGCTAAACTGATCTTCTGTATATAAAGAGAATCAAAAATGAATCTTGATGTGAATGGAAGGGGAGAGGGAGTGGATAAGGGGAGGGTTGCGGGTGGGAGAGACGTTATGGGGGGAAGCCATTGTAATCCATAAGCTGTACTTTGGAAATTTATATTCATTAAATAAAAGTTAAAAAATAAATAAATAAATAAATAAATAAAATAAATCAGTCATCTTTAAAATAAAAGTGGAGGTTCCAACATGGCAGAATAGCAACAGGACGGTCTGATTTACATGAGGAGAAATTCATATTTAAAAAAGAGGAGAAAGTACACCCTCAGAACAGCAGTAGGAGACCCTGCGAAAGTGGTAGAAACAATCTGGACCTGTGCTGAAAGAGCAAATACACAACAAAAGACCCACCAGCTTGGATCCAGGGAGGAAGACACCCACCCTGGCAAACCAGTGAGGGTGGACTCCACAGACTCATGGCACTGCCGATACAACGAGAGGGACAGCTTGCTGAACTGCTTTTAGAGTTCCACACAGCCATTCCAAGACAGCAGGTGACCGATCACCCAGAGGCAGAAAAAAATAGTGATACGTATCTCCCCTCCCCACACCCCACACCTCGCCCTACTGCTACAGCCATGACCTACTGCCAGCGGGGTAGGGGTGGGAAGGCTGGCACCATTTTTGAACACAGGCAGGTAGCAGCCACCCCAGCTCCCAGCAATAACTGGAGTTGCCCTCCACCCAGTTGCAGAGGGCAACCACAGCAATTTAGAAGCAACCAAGGAGGAAGACCTTCATGCCAGTTGCAATGTGCCAGTTGCCCAGAAATGGGAGGGAAGAGGGAACCGCCCCTACGGAGGGGAAGTGCCACCTGCGGGACTCTCCTATGTGCCCAGCATAATTGAGAAGCAAGTAGTGCTGCAGTGGGAGGGTACTTTTCACGCCTATGAACCATGGATCTAACCAGAGAAAAACCCACATGCCCCTCCTACACCAAATCTGGTTGGGAAGACCACACACAGACAGCAGCCCTGGAAACACCTTAGTTTCATTATAGACAGGACTGGCTAGAAGGACAGCGTGGTCCCACTGGCAATCCAAGACCCAGAGAACCCTAGGAGCTGAGTCTGAGAAAACAGCAACTGCATAAGAGGAGGCAATGTGTGGCTAAGTTCTGGGCAACCACAGAGTGCTTCTCCACAACCAGCAAGCTGCTTGGTTGCCAATAGCAGCTCAGGGCAGAGGGAACAGTACTCCCAGGAAAGACTCCACAGATCAAATGTGCAGTTCATAAAGTGGTGTGAATGAATGCTGAGCACACTGGGCATTCCTCAGCTGGGAAGAGAAGGGCTGGTTGCACCACGAAAGACGGCCATTCCTCTCTATCCAATTAACCAGAAGAGAGCTACCACACCCAACAGGGGTGTTACCCTGGATTCTCACCTCACCCTGGAGCACTGAATGGAGCACCCTGGCCACACTCAGCACACACTTCTTGGTATTCAGAGTGTAGACATCCCACTAAGCCACAGAGACACAGATCAAAGATTAAAGCCATCAGACAAAAAAAAATTTCAACAAATGCCAAAAACTAAAGGCAAAAATTGAAGAAACAAGAATAAGGAAGACACTATGAATTCCCCAAAGGAGCACTACAACACTTTAATATTAGAATGTGAAAATGAAGAGATGGAAGAAATGCTAGAAATGGAACTCAAAAAAGTTAATCATCAGATTATTCAGAAGCAATTGGAAGCAAATTAAAAAATTAAGAAAACTATATATGATATGAATGAAAATTTTTCCCAAGAAATTGAGATCTTAAAGAGAAATCAAAATGAAATACTAGAAATGAAGAATTCAATAGATCAAATAAAAAATGCAGTGGAAATTCTTAACAGAGTTGGTGAGGCAAAAAAAAAGAATATCTTAGCTAGAAGACAAATCTCTGGAAATTTTATAGTCAGACAAAAACAAAAAGAAGAAACTAGAAAACTAAAAACACTGTTGGAGATCTATGGGATACTATCAAAGACCCAACATACGAGTCTTGGCAGTACCTGAAGGCATGGAAAGAGAGAAGGAACTAGAAGACCTACTTAAAGAAATAATTACAGAAAACTTCCCTAACTTGGAGAAAGAAAGGAATGTCCAAGTACAGAGAGCACAGAGAACTCCTAACAGACATGACCAGGAAAGATCTTCACCATGACACATAGTGATCAAACTTTCCAAAGTAAAGCATAAGGTAAAGATTCTAAAATGGATACAAGAGAAATACCAGATAACTTTCAGAGGATCTCCAGTTAGATTCACAGCCAACTGCTCATCAGAAACCCTACAGGCTAGAAGACAAAAGATTTGGACCAAATATTAAGAGAAAAAAAATGGTCAACCCCAATTATTGTGCCCTGCAAAGCTCTCATTTATAAGTGAAGGTGAAATAAAGACCTTTCATAGCAAACAGAAATCGAAAGAATTTGTCACCACTTGTCCAGCCCTACAAAAGATGCTTAAGGATGTACTACACACAGAAACAGAGAAAGAAAGCCATCATCATGAAAGAATACTAAGACAGAACCTCCCCCCAAAAAAAGTACAAAAGAAATCCAAAGCAAACTTATGAACATTTGTGGAAAAATGACAGGAACATTCGTGGAAAAATGACAGGGCCAGGTGGTTACTTATCATTAGTTACCCTGAATGTAAATGGCCTCAACTACCCAGTTAAATGGTATAGACTGGCCAAATGGATTTTAAAAACAAGACTCATCTATTTGCTGCCTACAAGGAATACACCTCACCAACAAAGATATATGTAGACTCCATGCTAAAAAAGGGGAAAAGGCAGATGTAGCCATCCTAATATCAGACAAAATAGACTTTAACACAAAAGCTTTTAAAAGAGACAAAGAATGACACTATATAATGATCAAGAGATCAATACAACAGGAAGAAGTGAAAATAATAAATGTATGTGTACCCAACTAGAGGGTGCCTGCCTGGCTGCCTTAAAGAATTATTAATGGATATAAAGGGAGATATAGACTCCAATACAATAGTAATGGGGAACTTCCACACTCAACTTTCATCACTGGGTAGATCAACCAGACAGAAAATCAACAAAGAAACAACAGAGCTAATTGACACTATGGACCAAATGGGCCTGATAACTACAGAACTTTTCATCCCACGGTTGCTGAATACACATTTTTTAAAAAAAATATTTATTTATTTATTTGAAAGTCAGAGTTACACAGAGAGAGAGAGAGAGAGAGAAAGAGAGAGAGAGGTCTTGCATCTGCTGCTTCATTCCCCAACTGGCCTCAAGAGCCAGAGCTGAAGCCAGAAGCTTCTTCTGGGTCTCCCATGTGGGTGCAGAGGCCCAGGGACTGGGCCATCTTCTACTGCTTTCCCAGGCCACAACAGACAGCTGGCTCAGAAGTGGAGCAGCTGGGTCTCGAACTGGCACCCATATGGGATGCCAACACTGCAGGATTAATTTTATGAGTATAAAAATTATCTGAAAAATTGGTCTCTGTAAAAAATAAGAATGGGAAAGGAAGAAGGAGGAGAAAGAATGGTGGGAGTATAGGTGGGAGGGAGGTAGGGGGAGAAGAATCCTCATGTTCCCAAATCTGTATATATTCAATGCATGAAGTTGCATTCCTTAAATAAAATAAAATAAATTAATAAAAAAGTGAATGTGTGGGTATAAATGAAGAAAGTGACCAAAAAATTATGCAAATGTTCCAGATGAAAGAATGGCACCAAAAGCTTCACCTGAGAAGCCTTCATAGAGATTATTTTATGACATTGAAATTGCAAAAGATAAACTATTGAAAGCTGATTCAAACTCATAAAAGAATATGACAATTTGCTAAGGCATAGAAAGATGCTTCATAAGTTACACAATGAGAAGACAAGCACTTCTAAAATTAAACTTGATTAGTTTCTTTACAAAGAAAATACTTCATTCCTCAATTTTGCACTTTTAAAAAGCAGGTTACTAAATATTAATTTTGTTCTTCTTTCATTTCCTATGTATTTATAACTGACAGTAGGAGAGTTGATAATATTTTGAAAGCAATTTTTTAAAATTGCAAGCTAATCATTTTCCCCCATACTTTTGAGAGTACTTTGCATGGTTTAAGTTTGCATGATCATTTTCTTTTTTACTTCCATTTATTTGTTCTATTTATTTAAAACAGAGACACACACAAACAGGCTGACCTCTCACTGACTGGTTCACATCTCAAATGCTTACAACACCCAGGGCTGGATCAGGCCAAAGCTTGGAACTGGAAAATCAATCAAGGTCTCCCAGGTGAGGGCAGGTTCTCAACTACTTGAGCCATCACCTGCCTCATGGGAATGAATTAGCAGGAGCTTGGAGTCAGGAGTGAACCAGGGACTCAAATCAGGCACTCTGATATTTGATTTGGGCTTCCCAATTGGAGGCTTAATCCTAAGGCTGAATACCTGCCCCACCTTGGTAATGTTTATGGTCCTACACTACCATGCAAAATAAAAAGACTAATTATGTGTGGGTAGATGAGGAGGGGGATGACTATATAGGTTGAATATCCTTTATTCAAACTGTTTGTACTAGAAATATTTCAAATGTTAAATTTGTTTAGGGTTTTGGAATATTTGTATACACAAATATATAATGTAATGGGATATCTTGATGAGATCTAAGTATTAACATGAAATTTGGGGCTGGCACTGTGATATAGTAGGCTACACCTCTGCCTGTGGTGCTGGCCTCCTTTATGGGCACTGGATCATGTCCCAGCTGCTCTTCTTTTGATCTAGCTCTCTGCTTATGACCTGGGAAAGCCCAAGTATTTGGACCCCTGCACACATGTTAGGGAGACCAAGGAAGCTCCTGGCTCCTGGTTTTGGATCAGCCCAGCTCTGGCTGTTTTGGTCATTTGAGGAGTGAACCAGCAGTTAGAGGACATTTCTCTCTGTTTCTCCTCCTTCTGTCTGTATCTCTGCCTTTCAAACAAATAAATTAATAAAAACTTTTAAAATTCCATGAAATTCATGCATGTTTCATAAACCTATACATATAGGCTAAAGGTAACTTTATATAATATTTTAAGCACACCTGTGTTTTGACTGCAACCTGGCCATTTATGGAATTTTCCACTTGTGGTACGTGTTGGTATTGAAAAAAATTTAGATTTTTGGAGTATTTCAGATTTGTGATTATTCAGACTCGGGATGCTCAACCTGTATAATATATAGTATGATGTATATGTACTTGCCAATCACATTATTCAAATATTTGCTGATTATTTTGTCTGTTTGATCAATCAGTTTCTAAGAAAGATATATTGAAAGTTTCCATTAAAACTTTTGTTTTATCTTTTTCTCCTCATTATTCTGTCAGTCATCCATCTTCTTTTCTATGAATATGTTATCGGTAATTGTTTTATTTACTGATATTCTTTTTTCCTCTTCATCAATAGAAAATGCAACAAGTACCTAACACACCATGCTCAGTCCTGTGCTATATGGGTTAACTCTGATTTCCATAAATTTCCATGAATTTTCTGCATGCATCAGTAGCAAGGAGAAAACAGGCTTTCTATTTTTTAAAGTCCTCATAATAAGTAGAATAGCCAATTTTCTATTTTTTTTCAGGCTAAGGTTAATCTGGTAGTTTATAAAAATCTTTTCTCAATTGTCAGAATGAGGAGAGAGAAGAAAACAGTTTGCACCAGAATTATATTCAGAATAAGTACAAGGAAATCGTAATACCACAGTATTTCAAAGAGTTTGTGGGAAATTTAATAAAAGGATAAATTTATTTTGGTGCAAAAAAGGTTAGATCCATGCAAAAATTTTTGTAGTATGTATTTTTCCATGAACTCTTTGAATACCCTTAAAGAAAATGAATTTTGCAGCAGAAAAAGGCAAGTTTTCCTTTCACAGATCTGGCTGTTCCTCTGCGTATCTTTCTGGTGACTTCTTCATTTCTCCATCTTTTTTCTTTAATTTTATTTAATAAATATAAATTTTCAAAGTACAGCTTTGGGATTACAGTGGCTTGCCCCCCCCCCCATAATTGCCCTCCCAACATGCAACCCTCCCATCTCCCAATCTCTCTCCCATCCCATTCACATCAAGATTCATTTTCAATTATCTTTATATACATAAGATCAATTTAGTATATATTAAGTAAAGATTTCAACAGTTTGCACCCACACAGAAACACAAAGTGTAAAGTACGTTTGAATACCAGTTATACCATTGATTCACATAGTACAACACATTAAGGACAGAGATCCTACATGAGGAGTAAGTGCACAGTGACTCCTGTTGTTGATTTAACAATTGACACTCTTGTTTATGGCATCAGTAATCACCCTAGGCTCTTGTCATGAGCTGCCAAGGCTATGGAAGCCCCCTGAGTTTGCCTACTCTGATCTTATTTAGACAAGGTCATAGTCCAAGTGGAAGTTCTCTCCTCTCTTCAGAGAAAAATACCTCCTTCTTTGATGGCCCGTTCTTTCTGCTGGGATCTCACTCACAGAGATCTTTCATTTAGGTTTTATTTATTTATTTATTTTTTGCCAGAGTGTCTTGGCTTTCCATACCTGAAATACTCTCAAAGACTTTTTAGCTGGATCCGCATGCCTTAAGGGCTGATTCTGAGGCCAGAGTGCTGTTGAGGACATCTGCCATACTATGGGTCTGCTTTGTATCCTGCTTCCCATATTGGATCATTCGCTCCTTTTTAATTCTATCAGTTAGTATTAGCAGACACTAGTCTTGTTTATGTGATCCCTTTCACTCTTAATCCTATCATTATGGTCAATTATGAACTGAAACTGATCATTTTGACTAGTGAGATGGCATTGGTACATGCCACCTTGATGGGATTGAATTGGAGTCCCCAGGCACGCATCTAACGCTACCATTTGGGGCAAGTCCGATTGAGCATGTGCGGAATTGTACATCTCCTCCCTCTCTTATTCCCACTCTTATATTTAACAGGGATCACTTTTCAGTTAAATTTAAACACTTAAGAATAAGTGTATGTTAATTAAAGAGTTCAACCAATAGTATTAAGTAGAACAAAAAAAAATACTGAATGGGATAAAGTATTAAGTTGTTCATAGACAGCCAGGACAAGGGCTGATCAAGTCTTTAAATCAACAAAAGGAGTCACTGTGCACTTACTCCTCATGTAGGATCTCTGTCCTTAATGTGTTGTACTATGTGAATCATTGGTGTAACTTGTAATCAAACAGTACTTTACACTTTGTGTTTCTGTGTGGGTGCAAACTGTTGATCAGTGTCAATTTCACTTCAACAGGTTTCCTTTTTGGTGCTCAGATAGTTGTCACCAATCAGGGAGAACATATGATATTTCTCCCTTTGGGACTGGCTTATTTCACTCAGCATGATGTTTTCCAGATTCCTCCATTTACTTGCAAATGACCGGATTTCATTTTTTACTGCTGTATAGTATTCTATAGAGTACATATCCCATAATTTTTTTATCCAGTCTATTGTTGATGGGCATTTAGGTTGATTCCAGGTCTTAGCTACTGTGAATTGAGCTGCAATAAGCAATAAGGTGCAGACAGCTCTTTTATTTGCCAATTTAATTTCCTTTGGATAAATTCCAAGGAGTTGGATGGCTGGGTTATATTTGGTAGGGTATATTTAGGCTTCTGAGGAATCTCCAAACTGACTTCCATAGTGGCTTGACCAGTTTGCATTCCCACCAACAGTGGGTTAGTGTCCCTTTTTCCCCACATCCTCACCAGCATCTGTTGTTGGTAGATTTCTGTATGTGAGCCATTCTAACTGGGGTGAGGTGAAACCTCATTGTGGTTTGGATTTGCATTTCTCTGATTGCTAGTGATCCTGAACATTTTTTCATGTGTCTGTTGGCCATTTGGATTTCCTCTTTTGAAAAATGTCTACTGAGGTCCTTGGCCCATCTCTTAAGTGGGTTGTTTGTTCTGTTGTTGTGGAGCTTCTTGATCTCTTTGTAGAGTCTGGTTATCAACCCGTTATCTATTGCATAGTTTGCAAATATTTTCTCCCATTCTCTCATTCATTCTCTCATTCTGTTGCCTCTTCACTTTCCTGACTGCTTCTTTTGCAGTACAGAAACTTCTCAATTTGATGCAATCCCAAATGTTAATTTTGACTTTGACTGCCTGCACCTCCAGGGTCTTTTCCAAGAAGTCTTTGCCGGTATCTATATTTTGCAGGATTTCTCCAATGTTTCTAATAATTTGATGGTGTCAGGTCATAGATTTAGATCTTTAATCCATGATGAGTGGATTTTTGTGTAAGGTGTAAGGTAGGAGTCTTGCTTGATGCTTCTGCACGTGGAAATCCAGTTTTCCCAGCACCATTTATTGAATAGACTGTTCTTGCTCCAGGAATTGGTTTTAGATCCTTGATCAAATATAAGTTGGCTGTAGATGTTTGGGTTGATTTCTGGTGTTTCTATTCTGTTCCATTGGTCTATCCATCTGTTTCTGTACCAGTACCATGCTGTTTTGATTATAACTGCCCTGAGGAATGTCCTGAAATCTGGTATTGTGATGCCTCCAGCTTTGTTTTTGTTGTACAAGATTGCTTTAGCTCTTTGTAGTCTCCTCTGCCTCCATATCAATTTCAGCATCATTTTTTCCAGTTCTGAGAAGAATGTCTTTGGTATTTTGATTCGTATTGCATTGAATCTATAAATTGCTTTTGGGAGAATGGACATTTTGATGATATTGATTCTTCCAATCCATGAGCATGGAAGATTTTTCCATTTTTTGGTATCCTCTTCTATTTCTTTCTTTACAATTTGGTAATTCTCATCATAGAGATCTTTAACGTCCTTGGTTAAGTTTATTTCAAGATATTTGATTGTTTTTGCAGCTATTGTGAATGGGATTGATCTTAGAAGTTCTGTCTCAGCCATGGCATTGCCTGTGTATACAAAGGCTGTTGATTTTTGTGCATTGATTTTATATCCTGCTACTTTGCCAAACTCTTTTATGAGTTCCAATAGTCTCTTAGTAGAGTTATTTGGAGCCCCTAAATAAAGAATCATATCATCTGCAAAGAAGGATAGTTTGACTACTTCCTTCCCAATTTGTATCCCTTTAATTTCTTTTTCTTGCCTAATGACTCTGGCTAAAATTTCCAGAATTATATTGACTAGCAGTGGTGAGAGTGGGCATCCCTGCCTGGTACCAGATCTCAGTGGAAATGCTTCCAACTTTTCCCCCATTCAATAGGATGCTGGCCGAGGGTTTTTCATAAATTGCTTTGATTTTATTGAGGAATGTACCTTCTATACCCAATTTGCTTAGAGTTTTCATCATGAAAGGGTGTTGAATTTTATTGAATGCTTTCTCTGCATCTATTGAGATAATCATATGGTTTTTGTTCTGCAGTTTGTTAATGTGGTGTATCACATCTATTGATGCGAACATTGAACCATCCCTGCATACCAGGGATAAATCCCACTTGGTCTGGGTGGATGATCTTTCTGATGTGTTGTTGCATTCTATTGGCCAGAATTTTATTGAGGATTTTTGTGTCTATGTTCATCAGGGATATTGTTCTATAATTCTCTTTCAATGCTGCATCTTTAAATGACAAGGTTTGCTCTTCTCACTCCATACCTTCACCTGAAATGGATGTAGCTACTACTCATGTTTATTTGCTTTCTGTAAACTTTTGACTTAAATGTTTATTCATCCTAGCACAGTAACCTAAACTCACACTCATATATACAAATACCTGCTTAAATTAATCTGTCTGCTGAAGATCTCAAGCAGCACCATATTTTTGGGTGTGAGACCTGTGTAATCACAAGTCCTGTGCTGGTTTAATACTTTGTTATTTTCATCTTGAAATTTAAATAATGTCCTCAAAATTTAAAGTAATTCCTTGTCTCAAAGTGATATTAAATATACAATGCCAATACCTACCTTCTCCCCAGAAACACTTCCTTTTCCAGTGCTTTCTGGGTCTGCAAAAGATAGCTTTTCACACTGATGCCCTTGCCAGAGACACAAGGCTAATCCTTTTTGGCTCCTGCCTATACCCTATACAAACCATCAATCTACAGAAATCTGAATCTTGGTTCCTAAGCTTTCTAGGCATCTACCTCTTTCTAATATGTATGCATCACCTACATCAAATGACCACATTCTCTTGTCTGAACCACTGCAATACTCCTGCGGCTCAGATTCTCAGCAACACTTCCAGTGCCCTGCTCCCTCTTCAGATATTCTCTTCTATGCAGGTTCAGTAATCAGTGCTTTTCCAGCACAAAGAGGTTTATAAACTACAAAGAATACAGAAGAAAATGTGATCATAAAATGAGATAGCCTGAAATACACACTAAACAGAGGACTCATAATATGCTTTGGGAACTGAAAGGACAACTCTACTTGTGACTGTTGGAGGAGAGGAGTCAGAGAAGGGAATATTTTCACTTTAAAATTATAAGGTTGTAACATATTAATTTTTAAAGATGTGTTAAGTATTTGATTTAAGTATCTTTTTCTTAAGGAAGCAATTTTCCTTAGATTTTCTATTGATGATGAATTTTTGCAGACTTGATACAAGTTGTTTACTCTATCTCCTTCCTCCAAGATTTTTCCTATAATTCATTCTTATATTGTTAAAGGATTTTTCTTTCCAAAATATAAATCATGGGGCCAGTGCTGTGGGACAGTACGTTAATCCTCTGCATACCAGGGATAAGTCCTGGTGGTACTGGCATCCCATATGGGCACTGGTTCTAGTCCCACCTGCTCCTCTTCCGATCTAGCTCTCTGCTGTGGCCTGGGAAAGCAGTAGAAGATGGTCTAAGTCATTGGGCCCCTGCACCCATGTAGGAGACCCGGAACGGAAAAAGCTCCTGGCTCCTGGTTTCAGATCGGTGCAGCTCTGGCCATTGCAGCCATCTGGGGAGTTAGCCAGCGGTTGGAAGACCTCTCTCTCTCTCTGTCTCTACCTCTCTCTGTAACTCTGTCTTTCAAATAAATGAAATAAATCTTTAAAAATATATATATAGATCATGCCACTCTCATTTAAATATTCCCTGGTGATTCCATACAAAGTAAATCCTTTTCCTCTTTAGAGTAGCATCTACAGCTTTACACCGACTGATTCAATCTCCCTTCCAGCCCTATTCCTTGCTCCCTGGCTGTTCCTCCATGTACACTCTGCATTAACCTCTATGTAACAATGAAGAATGTCCAGTGCATGATCATGGGCTCACTCTCCATGGGTTTTTCTCCAGCCTGGAGCATCCTTCTCAACTTGTCCACTTGGCAATTCTTGCTGTCTTTTAAATTCTTAAAAGAAATTCTTGCACCATGCTTTTCCTGTGTCTTTCTCTTAGCCATCATCTAAGCTAAAAAATAAGTTGTTCCCTTAATCCTATTCTGTAATATTATACACATTTGTATTGTAGTACTTACTATACAGTACTTTGACAATTTTGATACTTTTTTTTATATTTTAAAATTTTTGAAATCAGAATGTGTCTTACAATGGCAAAAATATTAATTGTATTTGTCATAATTTATTTCTTAGTGTCACATGAAATAATGGCGCATCTTATAATTGATGGCAACTTAGAGAGAGTTTATCTTATGAGTATAAATAAACTGAAAGTAAATCAAGAGAGGAAATAGAAGAGGAAGGAAGAGGAAGGGTGGGAGCGTGGGCAGAATAGAGGGTAGAGAAGTATCTATTTTCCTAAATCTGTAGACATGAAATACATGAAATTTGTATACCTTAAATAATATTTTTAAAAATATAAAATTATTAATTCTGTAGTATGAATGTTTATCCTTCTAGATTGTGAAAGCTTTTTTGTACTTCAATATTCTTCATCAGTTAATGCATAATATATGTGTTTTCTACCAATATAAATTGCCTATTGAGTGCGTGAGTAGGTGACACATGCCTTAATGCACAGATGATAGACAAAGTATTGAAAGATAATGGTCTACAAATTGTACCAATGTCAATTTTTTTCAAGATTTATTTATTTTATTTGAAAGACAGAGTTACAGAGAGAGGTAGAGACAGAAAGAGAGGTCTTCCACCTGATGGTTCACTCCCCAGATGGCCACAGCAACTGGAGCCGCACTGATCCGAAGCCAGGAGCCAGGAGCTTCTTCCAGGTCTCCCACGTGGGTGCAGGGGCCCAAGGACTTGGGCCATCTTCTACTGTTTCTCCAGGCCATAGCAGAGAACTGGACTGGAAGAGGAGCAGCTGGGACTAGAACTGGTGCCTATATGGGATCCCAGCGCTTCAGACCAGGGCATTAACCTGCTGCACCACAGCGCTGGCCCCTGTCGATTTTTTTAAGATTTTATTTATTTATTTGAGAGGTAGAGTTACAGACAGTGAGAGGGAAAGACAGAGAGAAAGGTCTTCCATCTGTTGGTTCACTCCCCAATGGCTGCAATGGCCAGAGCTGCACTGATCCAAAACCAGGAGCCAGGTGTTTCTTCCTGGTCTCCCATCTGGGTGCAGGGGCCCAAGGACTTGAGCCATCTTCTACTGCTTTCCCAAGCCATAGCAGAGAGCTGGATTGGAACAGGAGCAGCTGGGACTAGAACCAGCGCCCATATGGGATGCCGGCACCGCAGGCAGAGGATTAATCTACTGCCCCATGGCGCCGGCCCCCGGATGTCGATTTCTTATCTTTACTATTGTACTATAATTATGAAAGATGTAAGATGCTGCCATTGGGGGAATTTTGTTAACGGTACACAAGATCTGTCTATACTATATTTTCTACTTTCCTTTGAATCCAAAATTATTTAAAATGAAGAGTTTAAAGGTTAGAAAGGCTGACTATAAATTACACATACACATACACATACCATATTACATTTATATATGTGTATATATATAATCTAACTTCTCGTTAGCAATAAATCCATAGAAAGCCATTTAAAAAGACAATGTGATTTTAACATCATTGTAAACTGAAATCAGAGAATCACATAAGTGTTCAAATTAGTTGCTGTTAAAATTTTCTGTATCATGCCCTTGACCTGTTCATACTACCTTGCTCAAGTCCCTGGCCAAAAGAATTCAGAGTGCCTGTTCCAAGACTCTCAGTGTTACTATTTACTCCCTAAGACTTGATCCTAGTCCTTTTGTGCACCTCTTTAAAAATGTAGTTAATAATACTTTTTGTCAAAACCAGTGGTCTTATCATTTTCTCAGGAGTCAAGATACGTAGTCTGGGTAATAATTGAAGCTAAAAATTTTTAGTTAATGCTAAAGATTCACCCACTGATCCAGTTCACTTCAGCACACAAAGGGGACTAGTGCTTTTCTTATGGTTACTAACATTTTACTCACATTCTTTCCTCTCGTTCCCCCTCTGAATGCTTCTGAAATTTCTAGATTGGTGGGCAAAGCAAAGGAGAAAGATAAGAAAAATATCTTTATTTGACTGACACCATGGTAAGTGAGAATTGGTATCATCTAGGATTGGAGAGATTTTAGAGCTGACATTTGTTGGACTTTGCAATCAGGCAAAATTGACTTTATTTCTCAAAGACATCTTTGTGTGTTTCCCAGGAGTAGGAGCTTCCTGGTAGCTCTCTTTTCAAGGGCACTGTCTTCTGTTGAGTGTTAAATCCTTCAGTACAACTCAGTTTCTCTCTACTCTGCTCCCTTAGGCTATGATCAGCCTTTTGCTTTTGAGTCCTCAGCTATAACAACACTAGCCCAAATGTAAGTGCTGTTATCAATTTCCTCCAATAAACTTATCAAATCCCTAACTCTTACAGATGGCTCTGGATAAGGGAGAAGAGGTCCTCCCTTCCCACAGGATCAAGGTTAGAAAAATAAGGAAAATTCCATACAGCTCTAATATTTTCCAAAGTTGGTCTCTCTACTTTACAACTTTGATGTGTTCATAGTCATGCTTTTGAAGTGGCTATTGGCTGGAGCTTATAAACTTGTTGATGTGCGAGCTCAAAGTCCTGAGCTGTCCTACTCATCTGTCATTCAGTGTATGAGATCCTCTGATTAAATGGGGTAGAAACAATCCCATGTTATAGCCACATGATAGGGGGAAGAAAAGAGCATGAAATTTTGTATATCAAGAAATTTCTTTTCTAATAGCAACATCTTTTGCAGACAAGTGATTATTAAAGCACTAAACAAGATACTAGAAAGATCAAAATCTTTAAGTTTGTCTTCAAATCATGTCATGTATAACTTTGGAATATTTGTTCAAAACTGTCTAGACTTCTGTCAAATAAAACATGAGTGAGAAAACGTCAACTGAAAATTGGATAAAATTATATCAAATGGCATTAGCAACAAACAGATACATGATAATAGAAGTTATTTCTTAATATTAGCTGGTACTCCACTTTAAGTGCTATTCTTAAAGAGACTGTGCTCCTGTTCTCAACAATGGTATTTCCCCAATGATGTAAACACTATGGGTGTCTTAAAACATGCAAGGGAAAATCTGTATATATTTGTGGATGAGATTGACATCCTTTTCTGTAAAGGTTGCAGGGAGTTTTTGTGTATAATTGTGATGTGTGTGTGTGTGTGTGTGTGAGCAAACCAGTATGCCCTTCTCCTAAGTTATATTGAATTTCTAAGATATTCTGAAGTGACTATGTGTAATTTTGATGATCTTGTTTAATAAGGCATTTAAAAACAAAACAACTAATCTGAATAAAATATCCACTCTTTAAAGTCTAAGTCAAAGGCTATACACATGGAAGGCTGAAAAATAACCAGCTTTTAAATTCTGTCCTTTCAACAATACAACTGCACTTTTAAATGTGCTTTGTTGTTTTCTTTTAATTCACTAAAATTAATCTTATAGATGTAGATGCCAGATTTGCATTAATTAAAACTCTACTGTAGAAGCCAGGCTTAATTGCAATCAAATTTGCTTAATTATGCATGGCGAGAGATTCCCAAACGAGAAAGGTTTTAGTAAGGATTTTGGTTTTTTGCATTGACAAAATAAATTGAAATTGTCATTTTTTGTGTTTTATGTAACACTTGTAAATAATTTGTAGAGCACCTTAAGTCTTCTAAGTAAAGCAATGTTATTGCTTAAGTAATTATAACAATCTGCATTTTTCATTGTTAATTGTGGGTGTCAGACTCATTAATTTTAATTTACAGACTGTAATGAAATTAAGAAAATTTTGTGCTGATCTGCTGAAACTTGTCTTACTGGAAGTTGTTTAATAGAACTAAAGTTTGAAAAAGTCATGCCTCTCTTTTAAAATTTATATTTTAACCAATATAATAATTCTACAACTGTTTTTCTGTAAAATTTGGCTTCAATACCAAATGGAACAACTACATGGACAATTATGGTTTTAAAAAAGCATTGGATGTTTTAAGTAGAACAATAATTAATCTTAAATTTATATTTAATTTAGAATTATATATTGTGGTCAAAAAATATTTAAATATCAGGAATATAGTTTCTATTCTATTTTGTCTATTTTCTACTGGGGATTATATTATTAGAGTGAAGAAGAGAAAGTTCCAAACAGTCATAATTTAATTATTCTTAAATCGGTGGTTTATCCATGCATTATTTAGCTCACATTTCAATGCAGATTATCCACAGCTATTTTGTCTCATATGTTCATGCGTACTGCAGCTTTGAATTCTGCATCTGTAGTGTCACTTAATTTCTCAAATGTGAATCTAAAACAAAGTAATTCATTTGGAAATTAGTAAAGCCTACAATTTAAATAAAGAAAACTAATTACAAAGAACACTGCTAAATCTTTTTATTTTCATGTTAAGACTTCATTTTGTTCTTGAAGTCTGCTTAAATTTTAAGTGGTATAATTATGAACACAATAATATAATGGAAACAGAAAGTATCTTTTATACTTATATAGTAGCAAGTCAACTCTGGGAAATCGGCAAAAGACTCACCTCAATTATTATTCATTCAATTAAAAATTCCAAAACAATTACTATTTCTGTTTAAAACCAAGCACAAACGTTTGGTAGTCAAAAACACAATTGTTGAATGTCTTAAAAAGAAAATGACAAAGCAAGGATTATTCCATAATTAAGGCTAACCTTTAATTACTGATCTTTTTAAATCAATTTGTTCTGAAGAGGCAAAATCAATCATCAAAAGAATCTTAGCATTTCATTTCTGCATACAGTTCCCTGCCACAAGGTATTTATTTGAAAGGCAGAGAGAAAGAGACAGGTATCCAGGCAAGGACAGAGACAAAGATCTCCCATCCAATGGTTCACTCTTCAAAAGGCAGCAACAGCTGCAGCTGGACCAGGCTAACCTGGATGTGAAGAACTCAATCTGGGTGTTCTAGGTGGGTGGCAAAGACTCAAGTACTTGAGCTATCACCTGCCACCTCCCACAGTGTGCATTAGCAGAAAGCTGGAATCAGGAGCCAAAGTCAAAACTCAACCCAAGCACTGCAATAATGGACACATTTTAATGTTCCCAGCAGCATCAGCTACACAAAACAGCAATCTCTTACTTTGACCATTGTTAGTCCCAATCAGTTCTCACTAGTCCCTGGGGACCATGAGATTCTTTTGCTACAGAAACGTGCTTCTGTAATTTTTTACTTATGTTTTCTGGATATCACAAAGGACTTCACTTACTGAGATGCATTCCTAATAATCTGAAACTACAGAAGATGAACTATTCTATCATTTTTAAAGCCCAGATATAATATATACAAATCCACTAATGGAATTTCTTTTCTAGTGATTCTTGACTTTTAAAACAACTTTCTTAATTATAAAGTTATGCCTACCCATAGTCAAGCCTTCATTTTTAGTTTGCTCTCTTATTAGGAGGTTACTGTTTTACTCTCTTGTTTCCCTTGTCACTTTTCGTTACTAACTCTTAAATATCTTTTCCAGCCGTGTTTTGTCACTCTTTGTGTTCATATCCTCTATTCTATTCTCTGGCCCCATTTCACTTGTCCTCTCTGTCCCTGGTTTCACCCAGAGATGCTATTATGGTGATTAATTTACACAGTGCAGAACATTCCATAGGTATCATATTGCTATACAACATACACACCCATACAACAATAAATCTAAAAATAACAAGCAAAAGGAGACATTTAAGTTGAAAGTTAAAAGTGCCAACAGGGTCAACTGGTCCAGTCATTGTGTGGATGGTGGTTTCACTACCTTGGAGACAAATGGGCAAGAGCCAATGGAGCTGGGCACTCATGATGAAATCTGTAATAAATCAGATACAGAGAATAAGCATGAATCAAATTACTATACTCAAATAAGAGCTAGCACAGACTTGAAAGGAAAATATGTCATTTCCTTCCCTTTCCTACCATTCCACTTCCATCCATCTTTTATCTCTCCCACTTTATACCTTTCAAATTTCCATCCTTATTCTGTTTCCCTTATTCTATTATTTTCTAAAGAAGATTCATATTAATCCTGAACTGTTTGTGTTTTTTATTAATATATTATGCTTTGTTAAGACCAGATTTCAGTTATCTAAAAAGTCAAGTGTGTGATGCTGAAAAACATTTGTACATCTTAGGAAATGAAATGTGCTCAGAAAAGAACAGGTACCACATCCCAAAGATAATTTGTAAATCTTACTATAGATTCTAATAAGAACAGTCTCTCACTTGCAGGACGATAGGGCACTCATGTTCTCCTCTTTTCTAGACTCACATTATTTCAATTGTTCTTTCAATCATTCAGTAACCACAATGCATTCAGATGTAGCCACAGGTACCTCCAAGTTAAACCACTTGTGAGACATATTAAGCACAACCTCAAACAATGCAATAGAAATATTGGGTCATCGGTAACAATAGCACTGGACAGGATGAACGAATTGTCCCCTTAAACAGGTAACACATTTAAAGTGAATAGTTCCAGAGGAAAAGAGGTAAAGCAACAAACAAACTTTGCCTACTTCTGAGATTTCATTAAGGACATAAAGTTTGGTTTCTTTTTTAAAAAATACATGTGTGTGTGCATGTGTGTGTGTATAAATATGTATTTGAAAGGCAGAGAGACAGAAAACACATACATCTCCCACCTGCTTTTTCACTCCCCTAAAAGTTGGCAAAAACTAGGATTGGTCCATGCTGAAGCCAAAAGCCAGGAATTTAATCCTGGTCTTCCACGTGGGTGGCAGGGACCCAAGTATTAGAGCCCTTGCCTGCTGTTTCTCAGGGCAGGCATTAACAGGAAGCTGGAACTGGGAACTTAACCAGGACTTGAAACCAGGTCTCCAATATGGGATGTGGGCATCCTAAATGGCATTTTAACTGCTATAACAAAAGCCTGCCCCCAGATTTTTCTTTTTACTATGAAAAAATTCATATAAATAAATATAAGAAAAGAAAATAAACAGTAAAATTAAGACCATGTGCCTCTCACACAGCTTTATCAATTATGTATTCTCTTCTGCCAGTCTTCTCTGCCATGGTATCACAGGCGCATATTATGGGTGTGAATATGTTTAGACATCAACGCACCTGTAATCGATTATCTCCTCTTTTGTTTTAAATAGATCCCTCAGCTCTCTACTATGTCCAAAGACTATGCCACTTTAAGCAAAAATTTGGGGAGCTTAATTGCTCTTTAAAAACTATTAATAACATTCCTTTTGCACTACCATCCATGTCCCTACCTTCAGAAGTATCTGGTACCTTTCATTTTGATCCTATTCTTTAACAAAAATTATTCTGCAGTTCTTGGTTTCCTTTGGTTTTGGTGACACAGTTGTAACTTCTCTGTGAACTTTCTAGTCTTTAAAATTCAGTTGTTTTATATTATCACATTTACGGTTTCTTCGTTTTATGGCATTATACCTCTTCTATTCATTTTTATTTTAGCAAATGTCAGGAATAATAAGTATGCTCTTATGCTAGTCTTTTTGGTCCCACCTTATGTTTAAGCCAACTTCACTTGAGGTAGATCCTTTAAAAGTGATATCAGATTCTGTGTAGTAATGGTAGGATTCAGATCATCAAAGTGGAAAGGACAGAAAAATTAGACTATAGAAGAGGCATAAGGGCCATGAGAGTATTTCAGGCATGGAAAGCCAAGACACTCTGGGGAAAAAAAAAAAAAAAAACCTAAATGAAAGATCTCTGCGACTGAGATCCCAGTGGAAAGAACGGGTCATCAAAGAAGGAGGGACCTTTCTCTGAAGGGAGGAGAGAACTTCCACTTTGACCATGGCCTTGTCTAAATATGATCAAAGTTGGTGAACTCAGGGGGCTTCCATAGCCTTGGCAGCTCATGACAAGAGCCTAGGGTGATTACTGATGCCATAAACAAGAGTGTCAGTTTGTTAAGTCAACAACAGGAGTCACTGTGCACTTACTCCTCATGTAGGATCTCTGTCCTTAGTGTGCTGTACATTGTGATTTAATGCTATAACTAGTACTCCAACAGTATTTTTCACTTTATGTTTCTGTGTGGGAGCAAACTGTTGAAATCTTCACTTAATGTATGCTAAACTGATCTTCTGTATATAAAGAGAATTGAAAATGAATCTTGATGTGAATGGAAGGGGAGAGGGAGTGGGAAAGGGGAGGGTTGCGGGTGGGAGGGACGTTATGGGGGGGAAGCCATTGTAATCCATAAGCTGTACTTTGGAAATTTATATTCATTAAATAAAAGTTAAAAAAAAAAAAGAAGAGGCATAAGGAAAGCATTGCTTGTAGCCATCGTAATCTCCATTTTCTAAGTCTGATTTTTTTCCTTGTATTAACAAAGCCGTACTCCCAACATTATTTCTGTGTTTGGATTAATAAAGCATTTGCTATTGGACTAGCAAATGGGAATTATGACTACCACACAACCACTGTTTAGTTTCTGCCTCTTCTGGGAAAATGTCATCTACAAAGCCATGTTGTCCTTTTATATTATTTATGATGGGCGTTTTCTACCACACCTATCTCAGGAAGATGTATAGTAGGTAGGGGCATGGTGACACCATCACTGCTGGAAGAGGGTAGCATGTTGACAGCACAAGCTCCCAGTGACCTCTGTCTGTACCCAAAGCAGTTGAGACTGTTCAGAGATCCATAGAGCTATATTTTCTCATGCTTTGACTTAGTATACCACAATTTGCTTGCAAGTCATAGACACCTATATTTAGTAATTTAAGATTTGTTTATTTAGAAGTAAAATTTGATAGAGTCTGGTATACAATATTGTAAAATCATTAAAGGAAGCTATTTAACATATTCATTACCTTGGGGCCAGCACTGTGGTGTAGCAGGTTAACGCCCTGGCCTGAAGCACTGGCATCCCATATGGGCGCAAGTTCAAGACCCAGCTGCTTCACTTCAGATCCAACTCTCTACTATGGCCTGGGAAAGTTGTGGAAGCTGGTCCAAGCTCTTGGGCTCCTGCACCCACGTGGGAGACCAGGAAGAAGCTCCTGGCTTCTAGATTCAAATTGGCACAGTTCCGAGCGTTGTGACAACTGGGGAGTGAACCATCAGATGAAAGACCTCTCTCTCTCTCTCCTTGCCCTCCTCTCTCTGTGTAACTCTGGCTTTCAAATAAATAAATAAATCTTTAAAAAACATATTCATTACTTCCCATATCATTTTCTTATGATGAGAACACTTAAAATCCATACTCAGAAATTTTCAATTTATAATATGTTGTTATTAACTATAGTCACTGTGTTATATAATAATCTCTTGGGATTATTGCTTCTGTCTAACCAAAATTTCAAATCCTTTGGCCAACATCTCTCCTTCACCCCCCACCCAGCATCTGGTAACCAGTATTTTACTCTGATTGTGTGAATCTGACTTTTTCAGATTCCACCTATAAGTTAGATTGTTGTATTTGTCTTTCTGTACCTGACTTATTTCACTTAACATCATAACCTCCAGGTTGATCTATGTCATCACAAATGTGAAACAAATTATTGTCACAAATTGTGTATATATGCTACTTTTCCTTTATCCATTCATCCACAGATAGACACTTAGAATGATTCCATATATTGCTAATTATGAATAATCTTGTAGTGAACATGGAAGAGTAGCTACGTAAACATATTTCTTTTTTTAATTTATTTTTTAAGGAATTAAAGCTTCATAGGTACAACTTTAGGAATATAGTTATTTTCCCACCATACCCGCCCTCCCACCCACACTCCCACCCCTTTTCCTCCTCCCTCTCCCTTCCCTAGCCCCATTCTCCATTAAGATTCATTTTCAATTAACTTTGTACACAGAAGACCAAGGACTTGGGCCAGCCTTTACTGCTTTCTCAGGCCATAACAGAGGGCTGTATTGGAAGAGGAGCAGCCGGGACTAGAACTGGCGTCCATATGGGATGCTGGTGCCGCAGGCAAAGGATTAACTTACTGTGCCTCGGCAACGGCCTCTATATTTATTTTTGAGTTGAGATGGAGGCTGGTATCTTCTACTCTGCTGGCTTAGTGATATTCCTAAATATTTCCAAAGAGAGGAATTTATTAGGTGACTATTAGGCAGCTCAAAAACAGAGTAAAACAGGAGAATGAGGCTTAGACCTTGGACAGGATGAGGGGTTCTTTCAGGAGTCTGGGATGCAGGAACTTGTAACCTTTTCTTCCAGCCAATGTCATGAGAATGAGGAAATTCCAACCATGTATCTTTGCTTACCTCACCCTAAATATAGAGTGTTTTTTTTTGTTTGTTTGTTTGAAAGATTTGTTCTTTTTTATTTGAAAGGCAGAGTTCCAGAGAGGCAGAGAAAGTGAGAGAAAGAGAGAGAGAGGGAGAGAGAGAGAGGTCATCCATCTGCTGGTTCACTCCTCAAATAGCCAGAAAAGCCAGAGCTGGGCCAAGTCAAAGCCAGGAGCCTGGAGCTTCTTCTGGGTACGCCACATGGGTGCAGGGGCCCAAGGACTTGGGCCATCTTCTACTGCTATCCCAGGCCATAACAGAGAGCTGGATTGGAAGTGGAGCAGCCAGGACTGGAACTGGTGCCCATATGGAATGCCGGCACTGCAGGCGGTGGCTTTACCTGCTACACCACAGTGCTGTTCCCCTAAACATTATTAGTTCACGTCCTACTTGAATTATCAATAGCACTTAACATTTAACAAAGATCAACAGGTCTCTCCAATGAAATAGTTTCATCAATAGGCTTCCAGCACTTCCTATACACGTATTTTGTTTTCCTCTTCCATCGCTGGTCCTAGTCTCTTTGCTGAGAATGCCCAAGAGTTACACTTTGGACTTCATCATTTTTTGTAACATATTATTTGAGATTCAGAGAGAAAGAGAAATCTCACATCTGTTAGTACATTCCCCAAATACCCACATAACAGCCAGGACTGGCCGAGACCATAGCCAGGAGCTGGGAATTCAATCCAGGTCTCCCCTGTAGATGGCAGGGGCCCGTCTACCTGAGCCATCACCTACTGCCTCCCATGGCACACATTAGCAGAAAGCTGGAAATGATTCCTACTGATGAGGACACATGTGACTACATTTAGGATCCCTCTGATAACCCAAGCTCACCTCCCCGTCCCAACATAATTAGTTTAATTACGTGTGTAAAGATGCTGTTCTAATATAAGGCAACATTCATGGCTTCTAGAAATAAGGATGTATATATATATTCAGGATGTAGCTTTTCAACCTACCACAGGGCTGAAAGGAATTACCATCATATTTATTCATTTATAATTCCTACATCAACCTGTATTTATCAAAGTAAGATAAATTATGCTGCAACAGCAATAACAAGACAACCTAAAATCTCACATATGGCTTTGCTATGAGAGTCTGTCTTGGGAATGGCACTGTGACACAGCAGGTTAAAGCCATAGCCTGCAGTGCCATCATCTGATATGGGAGCCAGTTCATTCCCATTTGCTCCACTTCCAATGTAGCTTCCTACTAATGCACCTGGGAAAGCAGCAGAGGATGACCCAACTCCTGCACCCACGTGGGAGACCCAGAACAAACTCTTGGTTTCTGGCTCCTGGCTTTCACCTGGCCCAGCCAGTTGTTGCAGCCACTTGGGGAGTGAACCAAAAGGTAGAAGATCACTTGCTTTGTGTGTGTGTGTGTGTGTGTCGCCTTCTCTAACGCTTTCAAAAATAATTATAAAGGCTGGCGCCGCGGCTCACTAGGCTAATCCTCCGCCTTGCAGCGCCGGGTTCTAGTCCCGGTCGGGGCACCGGATTCTGTCCCTGTTGCCCCTCTTCCAGGCCAGCTCTCTGCTGTGGCCCGGGAGTGCAGTGGAGGATGGCCCAGGTGCTTGGGCCCTGCACCCCATGGGAGACCAGGAAAAGCACCTGGCTCCTGGCTCCTGCCATCGGATCAGCGCGGTGCGCCGGCCACAGCGCGCCGGCCGCGGCGGCCATTGGAGGGTGAACCAACGGCAAAGGAAGACCTTTCTCTCTGTCTCTCTCTCTCACTGTCCACTCTGCCTGTCAAAAAAAAATAATAATTATAAAAAAAATTAGAAAACAGAATCTGTCTCTATGTCACATCAGTTGTGGAGAGGATTCTGCTCCATCTCATCCTTCAATGACCCAGTACCCTCTGTCTTGGGGCTCCACTCTCCATTTGGTTCTTGACACTTATTTTGGCAAGTGGAGGATTTGACAGACTCACACACTTGAATAGGAACGAGAACCTTAGAAGACCTTGCTTTGACATCTTTTGGCACCTTTCCAGTGGTAACTGCATGCTTGTTCAAGGAATCCATTGCGTCATCCTGGGATCCCCACCCTTCAGCATTCCTATTTGAACTCAATCTTAGCCATGTAATTTGCTTTTGGCAATAAAAGGTAAGAAGGGACAACTCTGATTAAGCAACTCTAGACAGAACTCAGTTCACATGTCCTGTTCCTCCCTGTATCTCTTTCTCTTGGCATTCTTCCTTGAGAGAGGAGTATACATTCTCTCCCTGTTCAGTCCAGAAACAGGTGCCATATTAGGACCAAGCACTTGGGTCAGCCATCCCACTTTTTCCCTCTGCCACTGAACAGGCAATTTCCTGGAGAGACTCTGCTCTATCTGTCTATATTCTGGAATATGAAATGTGGAGCGTAGCTATAGCCAACCCACTATGAACATGTTGTGTGAGCTACAAAGTTATATTTCATGTTCATTTAAATTATGTTTCATACTCTCTCAAAGTATAAGCTGAGACATGCCTTCCATCATTTCTCAGAGTTTATCAGTTATAAATACCGTGAGCTTACAGTGAGCTAACCTCAAAGACAATCTTACAATCTCTTACAATCTTGTGCATTCCTAAATGTGTTAACCTTTCCAGATGTCTTTACATCTTTCTTTCTGTAAAGATTTTTCTCCTTGTTTCCATTATTTCTTCCCTTTGTTCAAATTATTCAGACTGTTCTCTGAGAATTTAACAAAATCTAGAAACTCAAGCTTGGGGCCAGTGTTGAGCCTCACAGGTTAAGCCTCAGCTTGTGGTGTCTGCATCCCATATCAGAGCATCAGTTCAGGCCCTGGACGCGCCACCTCCAATCCAGTTCCTGGCTAATGTACCTAGAAAGGCAGCAGGAGGTGGACAACTATCTAGATGCCTGCCACCTACATGTGAGACTCAGATGGTGTTCCGGGCTCCTGGCCTCAGCATGGCGCAGCTGTGGCTGCTGCGGCCATTTGGGGAGTGAATCAGTGACAGAAGATTCTCTCTCTCTCTCTTCTCCCTCCCTCCCTCTCTCTCTCTTTCTGTCTCTCCCTCCCTCCCTCTCTCTCACTTTGGTTTTCAAATAAATAAGTAAATCTTTAAAAGAAAGACTCAGTCTTACAGATTTGATATGTGCCTGGAATCACTCAAGTATTTTAATACTGTGATCCCACCATGGTATGTAGCAGTTGGCTCACATCAGCTCACAGAATTTATTGTTCACTTTTTTTTAGGAATATTGTGAATAGTTGTTAAACAGCTATTATTAAAAATTAAATTACATATACTTATAATTAATCAAATTATATTTAAAAGAAACATAATAAATACTCAAAACTCATCATTTATTGAGGACATTTGTCTATCATGATATAGAGGTGGTGTATAAAATATGCAACTGTATATCTCTTTCAAACTCCGCATTTGGTGATTTCACATCGGTGGGAGTAGTCACAGGAATACTCCATAATCAGCACACTTTATATAGCAGGGCTTCTAAAACAACTTTGGCCTGCAGCCCACTGCATTTATTCCTAAAAAACTATACAAATAGCAAACCTAAAACTAAGCAAACTGAGGGAGTTCTTTTCAGAGAAATATGTCCTCTTAGCTTTCAGGAAATACTTTCTAAACCTCCAGTAAAGACATTTACAAAATAGATATTTTCTCTTTTAAAAACACGTCAAGAGTGGATCATTCAGCACAGAGTTGGGTCTCTGCTTGGGATCCCCACATCCCATATAACAGTGCCTGGTTCCAGTCCACTGATTCTGATCCAGTGTCATCTTGTGCACCCTGGGAGGCAGCATGCGATGACTCAAGTATTTGGGCCCTTGCCACCCACTTGGGAGACCTGGATTAAGTCCTCGAATCCTGATGTCAGTCAGGCCCAGCCCAGGCTGTTGCAGGTTTATAGAGAGGGAACCAGCAAGTGGAAAATTGATCTCTGTTTCTCTCTGTGTTTCAAATAAAATGAGGGAAAAAATAAATGAAATAAAAGGAAAGATTTTATCTGAAAGGCAGAGTTACAGATAGAGAGGAAGAAACACAAACAGAGAGAAAGAGAGCTTCCATCCACTGGTTTACTCTCCAAAGGACCATAACAGCTAAGACTGAGCCAGGCTGAAGCCAGGAGTCTAAAACCCCATCCTGGTTTCCCACATGGGTGGCAGGGGCACAGGCACTTGGACCATCTTCTGCTACTTTCAGGCAGATTTCTAGGGGGTTGGATCAGAAGTGGAGCAATCAAACTCAAACAGGCACTCATAGAGTATGCCAGTGTTGCCAGTGGTAGCTGAACCCACGGTGCCACCCCACAGCCTAGGCCCTAAATAGAAAGTTTTAAGAATATGTCTGACTCTATGGAAATGCTCTGATAGAAGAATCAAACAATGTACATTAGACATAAGTCTATTAGAATTAATTTGCTGTTCAAGAAAATAGATTGGCAGAAAATAAAGGGAGATAAAATTGTGTAGGCTAATAAGATGATTGAATTTTCTGACAGGGTATTTCATTTGTAATAATGAAGAGGATCACGACTACTGAAGGGAAACAAGCTTTTCCTATACAGGAAAGTGTTTACATTGCACATATCTATTGCTACAATTTCAATCTTTGGGGAAAAAAAACTAAAGCTTTCATAAGCTAATCATCTTCCTTATCTTCATATTCTGGCTAATTAGTAATTATAAATTGCCTATTTTATAGCAGGATCTAGGACACAATGAGAATTTGTAAAAAGTTAAATCAAGTTGGGCTGCATGCCCAGAAAAATTAAAAATTTAGTTTAACACCTCTGGGATTTCTATGTGTAAGTCTATGTGTCTATGATTGGGTTTATCAGATACAACTAATTGAAAAGATAACGTATCTGGAAATTAAACCTCAATAATGTTAGTTGGAGATAAGGAAGCATTTTTTAATCAAAATCCATTGGACAGAAAAAGTCTATCAAGTAAGTTAATTCAAGGTTTTAAAAAAAATTTAAGGAATTTATTTTTGCCTGCATGCAAAACTAATATCTATACACTAAAAAACATACTCCCTAAACCAATACTAAGAAATATACTTATTAATGGAATCAGGACTAGAAAAGATTATAAAGGAGAAAATGGGGACTATATCATAAAAGTAAAAAGAGAAGCAAAGCATCTAGGAGATAGAAGTACACAAAGAAATTGGGAGAGTAGGCATAACAAAGTATTTAGAATGTTTGAGAGGGCTTCAAAAAGCATGTGGAAAGCGCTAAATGAACTTATCTTCTAATTCCACTTTTCCATGAATGGTTTGAAGTGCCCTCGTATTCCAAGGATTAGCATTAGGCTGTGGGCATCACCGGATGTCACCTCTCTCCCCCCTGCATCATGGGACTAGCTTCTATTCTCAGCTGCTTGGATGTATAAACTTTGCAAAGGCCACTTTTGTATTTTCCATGGTGCCTAGGATAGTACCCTGACTATCAATGACATCACAAAGTTTATCACCTAATTAGTTAACATTTATTGTGGAAACTTCAGAGACTCTGATTTGTGTGGATAAAACCTAAGATTCAGCTAGCTAAAAATATCATAAAACTGATTACCTATAGCCACAGCAGTATATCCCTGTTAGCCACTTGCCAAAAGAAATTCTGCCCACAAGAGGATCAGTCAAAAGTTAGGGGAGTCCTCAAGCAGCCTAAGATAAAAAGGATTATGGTTGTACATGGCGGTAGCACTGTAGGGTACAGGGATTGTGATATAGTTTCTTAATTTAGGGGTTTTGTGCTTTTGAGAAACTTGTCTTATCTTAATGCTGTCCTGACCCAGTTATGAGACCCTGGCTAGAGGCTGGTCTTTCTTGATCCACTGATGAAGTCCTGAACCTACCACTCTCCTTATGAAATTTGCACACTCCAGGATCACAAATGCCTTACTTGCCCCAGGGCTAGTTATCCTAGGTACCAATCAACTAGTGAGAGCCCCTATGCCCTGGAGCATGTGAAATTATTCAAATTAACCAATCACAGGGAGCATGGAAACTAGATAACTGTGTCCCACTTGCCCTACATAAGCTGTCCCCTACAGCTCCAAATTGCTCTTAACTTTCTCCTGGATACAAGCCCCAAGTGGCCCCACCTGGAAGCCTTTTCTCATTTAAAACAGAAAAGAAAATCCCTGCCTTTTATCAATGCTAGTGTCATTGTGTGATGTCCTGCCATGGAAAGAATCTTCAAGTCTTATAAAACAGTAGTCACATTTAGAAAGAAAAAAAATTCAGGTAAAAGAAGTCACCTGACCATTGTGTGTATGTAAATGTGCCAGTATAAAATAACTTAACTCTTAATAACCAAATAATGAAGTGGCTCAGCAAACCCCTTCTGGTGGCTCTGCCTCTCAGTGCTACTCTCTCCTTGCAGCCACTAGTCAGGAGTGAGGAACTCCAGAAAGGAGAAGTAACAAATTGCAAGAGGAAGCAGGTTATAAAATCATCTGCAAACTCGTGGTAGCAACTGTGATCTCCACAATCTGTTTTAATGGCCCCAAACCCATCTTAATCTTGTAAGATTTTGAGGTCAAGGAAGTATTACAGTCTATTCTAAGAACAAGAGGTAGATATTCATTAGCAATGGTGATGTGATTCAACTATTATTTTAAAAAAAATTAAAAGAAACAAACTCTTAATCTTCCCTGAGCTTTAGTTCCTCATCAATAAAACCTGAATAATGGTTCCTAGGTCATTAGATTAATAGAGATGACAAATGCATGGCAGTTAGTCTAGCTCTTGAAACAATAATCCTTAATTCATGATAGCTATAATGTCAAAGTGAAATTCAGCTACTAAGTGTTGCTTATGCCTTCAAGTGATCTTTCATTTCTCCTTATTCCATTTTAGGCCACTGGCTCTTATCCCATCAAATCTTTTTGTTCCTCTTCAAACTGTAATTCTCCCCATTGTCTCTTTCCTTCCTGGTGTTCTGCGTATCACTTCCTAGTATCCTGTTAAAGGAAATTCTGACATCTCCTATTTCAAATTCAGTCTCTTCTTTCCTATTTCAAGGTTTCACTTTCTTAGCTCCTTTCATCTTCAATTTCCTGAGCTCCACGATCTAGCCAATATCCCCCAGTCACTGCAACGTGCTTCTGCTAATCAAAACTACCTGGCTCCTGTTCCCTGCATTCCCCTGGATGTGCCATTATTAATCTCACTGCTATGCTTTCTACTTTTTTACAACTCGAGCCTAGGAGGCCCTACTCAGAGTTCAAGGCCAATCCAATTATCTGCTTTCCAAACAACTCTTTCTCTCAACAAGGTTTTCTCCACTTGACTTAGCTTTTCCCTGCCTCTTCTATACTACATCAAATTTGGTTGATATTATACAGTCTGGAAACTTATTTTATAACCTCAAGAAAATTAAAAACATTAAGGCAAAAATGAGCATCCACTCTTTTCCTGGCTTAGCACTAGGCACTAAAGATATTCATTAAAATTTTGATTGCCTGAAAATAACAAGCCAAAAATGAAAGCTGGCATTTATTGAGGATTTGCTTTGTGTACAGCACATGTCCTTTACACTTTATCATTGCCTCAAACAGCTGCAATGGTTAGGAATTATCACCATTTGTAGATGATGCATCTGCCGCTTGGTGATATTAAGTCATGTACACTACTATAGGGCCACAGTGTCAGTCAGCCCATCAACAACTGTCTGCAGGGTCAGCCTCTGTTTCTCCAGTTCTCCTCCAAGTACCCAGCCATTGATTAAACACATCAGTCTTGCTTTTCTCCTTTGAAGAACCCAGAGCCCTTGCATTCTTAGTTCCTTTTTCTTAGAAGGATCTTTAGGGTCCACCGTTGTGGCACAGTGGGTAAATCCACCTCCTGCAGTGCAAGCATCCCATAAGGGCACCAGTTCATGTCCCAGCTTCTCCACGTCCAATCTTGCTCCCTGATAATGAGCCTGCAAAAGCAGCAGAAAATGGCCCAAGTTCTTGGGAGACCTGGATGTAGCTCCTGACTCCTGACTTCAGCCTGGACCAGCCCCGGCCATTGTGGCCATCAGGAGAACGAACCAGCTGATGGAAGATTCTCTCTCTCTCTCTCTCTGTGTGTGTGTGTGTGTGTGTGTCCTCCCTCTGCGATTCTTTAAAATAAAATACATTTAAAAAAAAAGATCTCTGCAATCTTCACATCACTGCCTCATTCTCTCATTCTCAGGACTCATTCCCAAATCCCACCGTTATGTCTTCGGACAGAACCTTCCAGACAACCCAAGCTATAGGGGTGCCCAGCACCCCCCATCGTATCATCCTATTTATTCTTCTTCATAACACTAATGAAGGCCTGAAATAATCTATGATTATTTAGTAATATAAATAACTAAACCCCACCAGCATGGAATTCTGTGTATTACATTTAGCATGGGCCAATGCAAAGATTTCTTAGTTACTAAGGTGTGTTTCTTTTCTTTTTTAAACCAAAAACGTATTTATTTATTTGAAAGTCAGAGTTAAAGAGAGAGAGGGAAAGACAGAGAGAGAAAGAGAGATGTTCAATCCATGGGTTCACTCCTCAGATAACAACAATGACCAGAGCTGGGCCAGGTTGAACCCAGGAGCTTCATCTGGGTCTCCTACACACATGGTAGGGGCCCAAACACTTGGGCCATCTTCTGCTGCTTTTCCCAGGTCATTAGGAGGGAGCTGGATCAGAAGTGGAACAGCTAGAGCACGAACTGGCACCCTATGGAATGCTGGCATTGCAGATGATGGCTTTACCTGCTACACTACGCCAGCCCCATGGTAATGCATGCTTTTTCCTAAAATTTCTGCTGGACTATTATCTTTTTACTTTTTATTTGTTGAACTCTTTATTTAGTGAAGCATTAAGTCTTTGATTATAATGTAAATTTTTTTTTTTTTTTTTTACAGGCAGAGTGGACAGTGAGAGAGAAAGACAGAGAGAAAGGTCTTCCTTTGCCATTGGTTCACCCTCCAATGGCCACTGCGGCTGGCGCGCTGTGGCCGGCGCACCATGCTGATCTGAAGGCAGGAGCCAGGTGCTTCTCCTGGTCTCCCATGGGGTGCAGGGCCCAAGCACTTGGGCCATCCTCCACTGCACTCCTGGGCCACAGCAGAGAGCTGGCCTGCAAGAGGGGCAACCGGGACAGAATCCGGCGCCCCGACCAGGACTAGAACCTGGTGTGCCGGCGCCGCTAGGCGGAGGATTAGCCTAGTGAGCTGCAGCTCTATAATGTGAATTTAAAATGTTATTTCAAAAAAATTTTTAATCAGTTATGAGCAAAATCATTGACGTATGTAGTACATCTATTTTTTTAATTTAAACGGCCATTATTTACTCTATTTCTATTTCCCTTTAAGGAATGCTTTTTTCTGCTAACAGTAAAAACAAAACAAAATTTCCAAAATTATAAAAATTATTATGAAACTTAGTGAAAATTGCTGGTTTTGGCAATTTGATGAGATTCAACCAGAGACTAGTAACCTCTAGACATTAGTTGCTGTTATCTAGACCCCGGGTTGCTGTCTTCTGATTTACCTGTTAGGGAAAACGCTACCCTCTGTAACAGTTTATTTTCTGAACACGCTGCAGACACATTCTCCATCACTCAAAATAAGTCATGTCCTAAAGAGAATGCTGCTTTACCTTTGCTCCATTTTATGGAAACATACATGGTGAAATGTTAAACGGCAGCTTGACTGTGTGGCTAAAAAAGAAGAGACATTTGAAATAGGCACAGCTAATGGCTTCTTTTTAAAAGCGAAATCTAACTAGAGGCACATACACAGTGAGATACAGTACATCCATCAACCTTAGGAAAAGGTTCCTGCTCTGAGTATTGACATGCAGAAGAGCGGCAGAGCTTGAGATAATGGAGCAGCTTTATTCCAAGAGTGATGTTTTTAGCTGGGACTTCATTGATGTGTGTAAGCTTCCCTAAGAGAAACTCACAGGTCAGAAATGATTGGAAATCTGAGGTTCACAGCAGATTTTTTTTTCCTAGACAAATTATGTGGACTTTTTTTTATAGGTCACTAGATTTCACTGATTCTGTTTAAGCAGCTATAACTTATTCATGAAGACTGTCCAATTTGTGGGTTATTTGCAGCATTCCTTTTAAAAAAAATCTGTAATGTGGGGCCAGCTCTGTGGTCTAGCAGGTAAAGCTGCTGCCTGCAGTGCTGGCATTCTATATGAGCAGCAGTTCAAATCCTGGCTGATCCAATTCCAATCCAGCTCTCTGCTATGGCCTGGGAAAACAGACCTTGGGCCCCTGCACCCATATGGGAGACCAAGAAGAAGCTCCTGGCTCCTGGCTTCGGATTGGCCCAACTCTTGGCATGGTGGCTATTTGGAGTGAACCAGAGGATAGAAGACTTTTTCTCTCTGCCTCTGCCTCTCTGTAACTGCCTTTCAAATAAATAAATAAATCTTTAAGAAAATCATGCTCCTCTAAAAAAATCTTTAATGTATAAATTTAATTTTATTTATTTCAAAGGCAGAGAGAGAGGGAGAAATCTCCCATCCTCTGGTTCTAATACATATCCATGTATTTGTATACATATGCGTAGACACATACCTATAACAACCAGGGCTGGGCCAGGCCAAAACCAGGAACCAGGAATTCAACCCCAGTCTCCCACACTGGTAACAGAGACAAAACTATTTGAGTCATTACCTGCTGCCTCCCTGCACACTAGCAGAAGCTGGAATTAGAAGCAGATCTGGGACTTGAACACAGGTCCTTGACTATGGGATGTAGACACTCCAAGTGGCATCATAACAATCAGTCCTTTGCCCCAGGGAGCCTTCATTTCCATTTTTGCCCAGTATCTATCTGCCAAACAATAATCCACTTCTGAACTAACCCCGTTTCCTGGATAGCCATCAACATTGACTCAAGGAGTAGCTTAAGTAAATCTCAGTTCGAGAAGTAAATCTGCTCAAGTTAACACCTTTTCCCTACATTCCAAAATATTTTGAAATTTTATATGGTGTTTGGTCACCTGGAACTCTACATTCCTTCACCAGTATATGATCTATCATCTTCATTTCAGATGTTTGGATTCAATGTTCCAAATTTTAATTTACTCCCTTCAAATGATTACAGATAGACTGGAGATAGACAATGTTAGTTCAAAAGTACCAAGTTTAAATTGTAGTCACGACGTGTTGAAATAGAACAGTAAACTTCCCCACTCACCAGGTTCAAAAAAAAAATCAGAGCTAAATTCTTTAATAGAAATGAGTGAACACAAATACGATTACCAAGAACTACATTTAAAAAGTAAAACAAAATCTAAAGAAATAAAAAGAAATTTAACACAGACGAGGCCACAGTTCACTGCAAGTGAGGCTTGTCCTCATAACAAATGGCAATGGCTCTTGCCAGCTCACAGAACAGTTTTAGATGTAGATACTTCCTGAGCTAGTCGTTCAATGAGGTTTTCACTTGAATTTTAAAAGCATGGCACTGGCAAATTTTTCCTGCTCAGTTAGAAACTAATATCAAAATCTGAGGATTCACTGTAGGTGGAATGTTTTGAGAGCCCTCTTGGAGACAAGACCTTGGTAACTGGAACAAAGGGAAATGTGTAGAACCGCATGCAGGAAACAAGAAGAGAAATGCTTTTGTAATGAAACTTGGTGTGTCACGAAGGGTGGAAGCAAGGCTGGAAAGAACTGGGGGAAGTGCACAAGCTTTGTGAAGCTATGTCACATGTTGTGTCAGGTTGAATGTTGAATGATGTCCTCCTTAAAATTCACATGTCAACGTCCTGAACCATTCATGAAGAACGTGACACAGTTTGGAGAGAGCGTCTTCACAAGAGTTATTGGGTTACAATGAGGTCAAATGGATTCTAATCTACTATTACTGGTGTCCTTACAAAATGGGAAAATCTGGAACACAGACACATGCTCAAAGAATGTCATGTGTCTGTGAAGGGAACCATCTACAAGCCAGGGGACAGATCTTTCCTCACAATGCTCAGAGAAATCAATCCTGTCAACACCTTCATCTGAGACTCCTCACCTCTAGGAATACCAGACAACAGTTTCTATTTTTTGAAACACTGGATGCCAGCCCTAGCAAAGTAATACAGGTGGCGTGGGGATGTTAAATCCCATTCCATCTCCACAACAAATGTACATGGGTGTTAAGGTCTTTAGAGAAGAGGACTTACTCCTGCAATAGGTTAAGTGCTCTGAATTTGGGATATTTGTTATTGTGTGATTTTAAAAGGAAGAAAATATAAACTGGCAGTCAACAGTTGAGCTATTCTACTTACTTTCTGTTGTTCCATAATAACATTCCACAATGGAAAAAAATTCCCATAGTCCTTTACAGTCTCTTCTTCCTTACCACATTCTTATCTATATATTTGGGAAGCAAGATATAGTTTAAAAGTCTGGGTTTTAGAATCAAGCAGTTGAATACTTCAATTCCAGCTCTGCAACTTGAAAGTTACTGAAGTTCTCTGAGGCATCAATTTATGATATGCTAAACCTTAAAAAGGCACTGTCAGGGGTAGGGAGGCAGGCATTGTGGCAACAGTTTAAGATATTGCCTGCCATGCTGGCATCCCATATGGGTGCAAATTCAAGTTCTGGCTGCTCCACTTCTGATCCAGCTCCCAGCTATGTGCCTGGGAAAGCAGTGGAAGATGGCCAAAGCCTTTGGGGCCCTGGACTCACCAGGGAGATCAGGACACAGTTCCAAGTTCTTGGCTTCATCCTGGCACAGCCCAGTGGACTATGACATTGTGTGTGCAACTTCATTATACCCTGATTTAAGCAAATACATTGTAAAATGATTTTACAGGGGAAAAGTAGGGAGATTTTCAATGTAAAAGTATTAGGCAACATTAGCAACGTACTTACAAACTTGGATTTTCAAAACTGCCCGTGTGTGTTACAGTCCATCTGAAGTCCTGATGTGAAATTATTTGGGTTTGCTTTAATATACTCCAGGTGAAAAAATAAGGGTATAGCTATCACTGAATTAGGAAAGTGCTGATGGGCCCAGCATTGTGGCATACTGGTTTAAGCCACTGCTTGTTATGCTGGCATTCCATATGGGCACCAATCCATGTACCAGCTACTCTCTTTCTGATCCCACTCCCTGCTAATGTGCCTGGGAAATCAGCAGAAGATGGCTCAAGCACTTGAGCCCTTGCCACCTGGATGTGGCTCCTGGGTCCTGGCTTTGGCCCCGCCCAGTCATGGCCATTGTACTTTGGGGAGTAAATCAACAGACGGACGATCAGTCTCTCTCCTTCTCTCTCTGTAACCTGCCTTTTAAATAAAATTAATAAATCCTTAAAAAAGCATAAAAGGGAAGGCATTGATTGCAATGACATTGGAAACTAGAAAAAAGGGAGATGAAAATGCCAGAAACGTCAATGGATTTCTGCTAGTCAGGTTGAGGAAAACCAATCAAAGCTGACTCATCACAGAACATAAGGGATGAAGATCTAAGGTCCCACAATCTTTCCTGGTCCAAGGAGGACAGAATAAGTGTCTGAGCAAGCAAGAAATTCCCAAATGAAAGTCCCATAGGAAAGCTAAATTCTATGGGAAACTCCATGGTAGGAGTAGCAGTAGAATAAAGAATGGACATGATGTGACAATAATGGACACTTCCAATGTGACAACTGTGCTTAATAAGTGAACACCTGGTTTTTCTCCCTACTCCTGTCAAGTAATTGATCATGAATTAGCCTTAAGATGGAAATCTCAGGCAGGAGTCCATCTGCATTCAAACAGAAATGAGGAAAGCAACAACACTTCTTTTTTTAAAAAAAGTTTATTTATTATATTTGAAAGTCAGAGTTACACAGAGAAAGGAGAGGCAGAGAGAGAGAGAGAGTCTTCCATCCGCTGGTTCACACCCCAATTGGCTGCAATGGCCGGAGCTGCGCCAATCTGAAGCCAGTAGCTTCTTCCAGGTCTCCCACACTGGTGCAGGGTCCCAAGGGCTTGGGCCATCTTCTACTGCTTTCCCAGGCCATAGCAGAGAGCTGGATAGAGCAGTCAGAACTTGAACCAGAACCCATATGGGATGCTGGCACTGCAGGCAGCGGCTTTACCCACTACACCACAGCACCAGCCCCAGCAACAACACTTCTAAGGTTTCCAGAAAGAATCGCCTGTTTGGTTACAATTCTCACTATTTAAAAGAGGGTGAATAGGAAATAGACATTAAATCTATAATATTTGTTACAGATTGGAGGCAGCACATATGGTATATTTAATGCAGGAAAACATATTTCACATATAAGTAGAAGAAAACATTATTTATATAAAATAAAATGCAGATTGAGGCAAGTCAAATCACAATGATACATGAGAACCAACTAAAGAGTGAGCAAAAGTGCAATGAAAAGTGTGTGAGGTCAGGAATGACTTGAAATGAAATAGGTAACAGTGGAACATTGATACTTAATTCATTAAAACTTGTAGTACTTATTAAATTATGAAGAACAGAACAAAGAGAACTGAAAGCAAATAGAGTTGATCCTTGAAACAATCACCACCAAGAAAACAGTGCAGGAGAAAAACCAATGAGAATGATCAGAAAGAAGATTGAGAACTGACAAAAAAAAAGACTATGCACAGTTATTTTGCATTCCTGAAGTGCAGACCAGGAGAAAATAATCCATGTCCAAAGAGATAATAGACAAAATCACATCCAAACTGAGGAAAATCCTGAATTGAGAATGGCGGAAACTTGTCATGCACTACAAAAAGTTATCAGAAGTGGGGAAAACTATTTGTAAACAGTCTGGTAGAATTATTAAACTTGAAAGAAAAGAAAAAACTTAACCTATATAAACTCCAAGGTTGTAAAAAGTAACAGCTACAGAGAATGACCTATCACACTGAGTGCAGACATCTTTGTAACAGCATGTGCACATGGATAACCCAGTTCTGAGAAGGGGTTGTGATCTGAGCTTTAGATATTTCCCAGTTCTCGTTCACAGGCAAAAGAGCAAGGAGATGTCTGATATTAATGACTTAGTAGATGTCCTACTGGAGTTATTTCCCTGTGAGAAAGAGCTGTAACCCTTCTCCAGTGAACTAACGAATGACCCTCGGAATAAAAAGTCAGTTGTGGAAAATGTCCTTAAAAGGTTCCACCTCACAGCATCATGACTCTACGCTACTCCTCTTGCTCCCTTTGCTGCTTCTACCTCTATGTGATCATTTTTTAGAACTTGAGATGCATATATTGCTTTTGTATTTATTTGAAAGGGAGAGAAAGATATTCCATCTGTTGGTTCCCTGCCAAATGTCTGCAACAGCCAGGGAAGGGCCGGGCTGAAGGCAGGAGCCTGAAACCCTGAGTCTCCCATGTCAGCTGCAGGGACTCAAGCACTTGAGCTATCTCCTGCTGCCTCCCAGGGTGTGTGGTAAGAGGACGCTGGATTGAAGGTGGAGCTGTGACTCAAACCAGGCACAGTCCGGGCTGTGGGCATCTCACGTGGTACCTTCACCACTGAGCCAAACACAGGCTTTTGACACTGGAGCTCCTTGGGATTTGGTTCGGGGTTCTTGCCTGTTTACATTCCATGTTCTGGTAGTATTTGACCACATCATTCTCAGTATTTTAAGGAACTGGTGTGCACATATGACTGCCAGTTTATATTTCCAGGGAACTCTATGCAGCTGCTAAGTGACACCTCTGCTCAGATAACTCTTTTGTATCTCAAACTCAACATGTCCCAAAGAAAGTTTCCTTCAGTGCTGTTCCACTTCTGGTCTCCCCTAATTTGGTAGACAGCACCACCAACTTTCTGAGCCTGAAGCCCAGATATATCCTTTATTCTTCCCTCTCTCTTTCCTTTATCCCTCCCTAGCACCCCCCAAATTCAATCCACCAACTAAGTTTTTACATCCCATGGCAAAACATGTATTTTAAAATTTTCTATTTCTTTCTATCTTTAGAATCACTACTCTTATCCAAGCCACTATATCATCCTGACTACACCAACATCAGCCCAATGCATCAAACATCCCCCCACCAAGAGCAGATATTTTTAACATGGAATCTCTAAAATTATACATAAAATATTGTATGTGTGTGTTTATGTGTACATTTTAATGAAAACGAATTCAGAAATATATTTTATCAAATTCTAAAAAAACATGATCTAAGGGAATAGTGATTATTATGCTAAAAAGAAAAAAATAATCATCAATGAATCAAATGTAAAGCAAATATAACTCTGGCCTCAGAATCAGCCCTTAAGGCATTCAGATCCGGCTGAAAAGCCCATGAGAGTATTTCAGGCATGGAAAGCCAAGACACTCTGGGGGAAAAAAAAAAAAAATGAAATGACCTAAATGAAAGATCTCTGCAAGTGAGATCCCAGTGGAAAGAACGGGTCATCAAAGAAGGAGGTACCTTTCTCTGAAGGGAGGAGAGAACTTCCACTTTGACTACGACCTTGTTTAAATATGATCAGGGTCGATGAACTCAAAAGGCCTCCATAGCTTTGGCAACTCATGACAAGTGCCTAGAGTGATTACTGAAGCCATAAACAGGAGTGTCAATTTGTTAAGTCAACAACAGGAGTCACTGTGCACTTACTTCTCATGTAGGATCTCTGTCCTTAATGTGCTGCACATTGTGATTTAATGCTATAACTAGCACTCAAACAGTATTTTGCACTTTGTGTTTCTGTGTGAGTGCAAACTGTTGAAATATTTACTTAATATATGCTAAATTGATCTTCCATATGTAAAGATAATTGAAAATGAATCTTGATGTGAATGGAAGGGGGGAGGGAGAGGGAAAGGGGAGGGTTGCGGGTGGGAGGGAAGTTATAGGGGGGAAAAAGCCATTGTAATCCATAAGCTGTACTTTGGAAATTTATACTCATTAAATAAAAGCTAAAAAAATGTAAAGCAAATATAGAGATATAAAATACAAAAAGCAGAAAACATGAGAAAACAAAATTCAATAAAATCACTTGATTGTCAATATAAAAGAAAACATGTTAACTTCTTTTATTTAAAGTTAAAAGGTTGAGACTTGATCAAAAAACAGAATACTTCGATAGATGAAGCTGTTTCAAAAACTGTGGAAAATGGAGGGGTGAATAAAGAAAATGTAGTATACATATATAATGAATACTATTCAGCTATAAAAAAAGAAAAAATTATCATTTGTTGCAAAATGGATGGAACTGGAGGACATGTTAAATGAAATAAGTCAGACACAGAAAGAAAAATACTACTTGTTCTCCTCCATATGTGAGAGCTAAACAATAAAAGCTGTCTCAATCTAAACCCAGAAAGGTAATTACTAGAGGCTGGGAGGTAGGGGTGGAGTACACAGAGTCTGGACTACAGGTACCAAATCAGAATATGATAAAAGGAATTGTCGCTCCCCGTCTTCGTGGAGGAACGACACAGGACCCTGCGCTGTTCTTTTGTCTGCTCGGCCCTCCCCGGGTTTGCTGCTGGTTCTTCCCGGGTTGGCTACCGTCCCTTCCACCTCCGTGGAAGGGCGGTTCCCCCTAGCCACATTCCCCACTTCCGCGGGGGAGCGGCACACCGCCTGCCGGCTCTCTCGGGGGCTGCACAGGTGTTCCTTCAGATAGATGTTCCTGGTGCATGTTGTCTCTCTCCTCCTTTATAGTCCTCTTCCACCAATCCCAACTCTGCTACCCACACGCCGAGTACGCTGCTCTCCTCCAATCAGGAGCAGCTCCTGCAGCTTGTCAAGTTGGTGAAAGGCAGCTGGGTAGAAGCTGTTTGCTCCTCTCCCAGCGCCATATTGTGGGAGAGCAGATGCATAGAATAAGTCTTAATTCCAGTAACTTAGTCTAGTCTGAGTTGCTCCCAGTTGCTCCCCACAGGAATGAGTTCCTAATTTTAACCAACATAGTGGAGAAATGGTAGTTCACAAAACCTAGTGTATATTGCATGAATAAATGAAAGACAATCAAAGAATGTCAAAGAAGGGGAAATATTGATGAGTTCGTTTTGACTAGTACACACTGTATACATGTATTGAAATATCACAAATTCATCAATATGTACAATTATTGTTAATAAAATTTTTAATTAAAAAGTATGACTTTATTTTAAAGGATAATGTTAAATTAATTCATAGCGTTTTTTGTAACACACATTTCTCATGTACTCTGAAAAAATTTTTTGAGGAATGGGCGCTATGGCAAAGCAGGTTAAAGCTCTGGCCAGCCACTCTAGCATCCCATACGGGCACCAGTTAGTGTCCCGGCTGCTCTACTTCCGATCCAGCTCCCTGCTATGGCTTAGAAAAGCAGTAGAAGATGGCCCCAGTCCTTGGGCCCTTACACCCATGTGGGAGACCCAGAAGAAACTCCTGGCTCCTGGCTTCAGATTAGCTCAGCTCTGGCCATTGCAGTCATTTGGAGCGTGAACCAGCGGATGGAAGACCTCTCTCTGTGTCTCTACCTCTCACTGTAACTCTGTCTTTCAAATAAATAAAATAAACTGTAAAAAAAAATTTTTTTTCTGAGCCAAAAATATTTTTGCACTAAAACTCATTCTGTTGATTCCATTTTTTTCACAAGTTTTTTTAAAGTATCCTCACACTGTGTATTAGAGGACTGAATACAAATGTTGAATTGGAAAGCTTATCAAAGACCCATCAGACAAATAAAAGAAACAATGAAAAAGTAGGGACAAGTGTTGATGACAAATGAAGCACAATACCTGAAAAACATTGGATGAGGGGTAGATATTGAGGCACAGAGGGTTAAGTTGCTTGGGATACCTGCATCCCATATTGGGGTAACTGGTCTTGATTCTGCCTCCACTTCTGATCCAGCTTCTTGCAAATGTGCCCCTGAAAAGCAGCAGATGATGGCACAAGTACTTAGGTCCCTGCCATGCACACAGGAAACAAGATGGAGTTATTGGCTTCTGGTCTAGCCTTTGCTACTGCAGACATTTGAGGAGTAAAACATTGAAAAAATGCTCTCTCTCTCGCTCTGCCTCCCTCCCTCCTGCTCTCCCTCTCTCCTTCTCTCCCTCTTCCTCTCTTACTCTTTCAGATTAATAAAAATAAATAATAACTTTAAAAAACAAAACATTAAAGTGAAACTGAAGATGTAATTTATGTCAGTGACAGAATGACAGGTACCATCACAATGATGCTGTATCTATTATGAATCATGTAGCAATATGTTTTGTCAAGCAAATGCTAAGAATTTTTCAAGAAAAAAGTTCCAAAAATGTTATAGTGGTAAGAGAATTTTAACACACTCATGATTTCTCACTGAGAATGCAGGTAAAAAATTTAAATATTAAAGGCTTCTATTATCAAATAATGAATAATAAAAATGAATGAACTTAGCAATAAAATAGGAATCTAGAAAGTAAAAGCAAAATAAACAAAAGAAAGGATAGGTGACTTCATAAAAGCACAAAGTCAATTAATTGAAGCATAGAAAAACAATAAATCTTTTAAATAAAGCAAATATTTGATTCTTTAAAAAGGTGAATTAATTAGATCAATTTTGGGGACACTGATAAAATATCGTTTGTAAAATAGTAACTACAAAACTGGAGAGACATCACTGATAGACATGCCTTGCAGACTATGAACAAAAGCTTTAGGCAATTCTCTGTCACGATATGAAAATTTGGGGGCTAGTGCTGTGGCTTAGTGAGTTAGGTCTCCGCCTGCCTCGCTGGCATCCCATATGGGCAGCAGTTCTAGTCCTGGCTATTCCTCTTCTGATCCAGCTCTCTGCTATAGCCAGGGAAAGCAGTGGAAGATGGCCCAGATACTTGGACCCCCACACCCACGTGGGAGACTCAGAAGAAGATTCTGGCTCTTGGCTTCAGATCAGCCCAGCTTCCAGCAGTTGCAGCAACTGGGGAGTGGACCAGCAGATGGAAAACCTTTCTCTGTCTCTCCCTCTCTGTGTCTGTAACTCTACCTCTTAAATAAATAAATAAATAAATAGAATCTTTTTTAAAAGATATGAAAATTTTAATGAGAATAAATTACCACAACTGATTCAAAATTCCACCTTATCCAGTAACAATGCCAAGAACTCTTTAAAATGACTTTGGTCCCAGTTTTTTAAAAAAGGTTTATTTATTTATTTATTTGAAAAGCAGAGTGATAGAGAGAGAGGGAAATACAGAGGGAGAGAGAGCAATCTTCTGTCCACCGATTCACTTCCTAAATGTCCATAACAGTCAAGGCTAGGCCAGGTTGAAGCCAAGGACCAGGAACACCAACCACATCTCCCAAGTGGGAGTCAGGAACCCAACTACCTGGGCCATCTCCCACTGCCTCCCAGGCGCATTAACAAGAAGCTACCTAGTAAGTGCAGAAAAGTTAGGACTTGAATCGAGCACTCTGATATGGGACGCAGACATCCCAAGCAGCAGCTTGACCCACTGCACCATGGTGCCCACCCCCGTATTTCTGTTTAAAGAGAACTTCTACCGATTGTCCCATCAAGGGACAAGTAATTCCTCTATGTGTTTATGTTTTTTAAAGATACCTTTAGAAAAATAGAGAGAATATCACAGCTCATGTTATAATGCTAGCATTACCAAATGAAGACACTTTGGGCAGGGGCGGAGAAGACCTTTGAGCAAGATCATTTAGGAATACACATCATGGCAACCTTTAAAAAAATCAGAATGAATCCAGCAGTACTGTGAAAGGTTAGCACATCATGACCAAGTAAGGGCTATTTCAAGAATGGAAAGACAGGCCAGCACCGCGGCTCAGTAGACTAATCCTCTGCCTGTGGCGCCGGCACACCAGGTTCTAGTCCCGGTCGGGGCACCGGATTCTGTCCTAGTTGCCCCTCTTCCAGTCCAGCTCTCTGCTGTGGCCTGGGAGTGCAGTGGAGGATGGTCCAGGTCCTTGGGAGGCCAGGAGAAGCACCTGGCTCCTGCCTTCGGATCAGCACGGTGCGCCAGCCGAAGCACGCCAGCCGCAGCGGCCATTGAGGGGTGAACCAACGGAAAAGAAAAGACCTTTCTCTCTGTCTCTCTCTGTCTCTCTGTCCACTCTGTCAAAAAGAAAAAAAAAATGAATGGAAAGATGGTTTGACCTTGGAAAGTCTAGCAGAACCTGACATATGCCAGTGGATAACAGCTATATTATCATCTCAATAGATATTCTTAGGGAGTTAATATAATTCTACCAATTTCAGAATTAAAATGTCACAATAAAAATAGGGCAATTGTATCTTATCATGAGTTAAAAGTCTGTCTCAAACCAATATGCAGTATCCTGCTGAGCGATGTGGAGAAGAAGCATCCTTGTAGAATTGGAAAAAAAGGATGTCTGTTAATATCATTCTGGAACTACAAGTGAGAGCACTAACCAGGAGAAAAATATGAATATTAGAGATGAAAGAGCAAACCTATCATTATGATTGTCTACTTGGAAAACGTGAAATTTGACTGCACTTATTGGTGAAATCCAAAAATATGTTTAGTTACAGAATTGATATGCCCAACTTAATTTCTTCCTTGGTTACTAACAACCAGTGAAAAACTGGAAACAGAAAATGATCCCATTTACAATTTAACCAAAACATAACATGCCTAAGGAGGAGAAGATATTGTGGCAAGCTTTTAAACCACCACTTGCAATTCCAGTATCCCATACTGGAACACCAGTCCAAGTACAGGCTGCTCCACTTCTGATCCACCTCCCTAGTGATGCATGTGGGACAGCAGAGGAAGGTGGCCCAAGTAATTGGCACCCTGCCACCCACGTGAGAGACCCAAATGGAATTCCCAATTCCTGGCATTGGCCTGGACCAGTCACAGCCATTGCAGTCAACTGAGGAGTGAACCAGTGAATGGAAGACCCCTTTGTTTCTCCGTCTCTCTGCCTGTCAGATAAATGAATAAATCTTTTCACAAATGTTTAAGGAAAAATATTGATGATACATGATGCCTTTATGAAGAAAACAACCAAGTTTTATTAAGGAACATAAAAATATATGAATAAAGACACCTTGATATGCTCCAATATAATAGGGATTTTATTTCTCTCAAAATTATGTATAAATGTAACAAGGTCATGTGCAATGGAGCATAATAATTAAATGTGCAGGGTTTGAAGACATTGGGCAAGTTACTCAACCTCTCTGAGCCTGTTCATTCAGCTCAAAAAAAGAGTCACAAAAGAATATCTATCTTATAGAATTGCTGCAGTGATTAAATAAAATCGTGCCTGTGGAGACTTTTAACAATCTAGCTAGGATTACTAATGTTGTGTATTTTCAATCATTATTTCACTCTAAGTGAGGAGTCTTAAACATTTTCTGAAAAGAACTGGTAGGAAATATTTTAGTTTTTGGAGGTAGTATTTTCATCTTTGCAGACCATATACTCTCTTTCTCATATTCTCTGTTGTTTAGTTGCTTGCAATTCTTTCAAAGTTTGAAAAATCATTCTTATCTTGGATCTGTGCAAAAGCATACTGGGAGTCACTGCTTGGAATGCTTACAACCCTTATCAGAGCCTGGTTTGCATCCTGGCTCCTTTGCTTCTGATCCAAATCCCTGCTACTGTGTATGCTACATGGTAGCAGGTGATGGCTCAAGTAGTTGAGTTCCTGCCACCCATGTAGGAGACCCAGATGGAGTTCCATGCTCCTGGCTTTGGCCTGGCCCAGCTGAAGCTGTTGTTGGCACTTAGGAAATGAACCACCAAATGGAGGATCCTCTCTCTCTCACTCTCTTTTTCTCTCTCTCTCTCTCTCTCTTTCCCTCAAATACAATGAAAATAAATAAATTAATAACAAAGGAAACCCACATAAGAGTCATATTTGGCCTGCAGGTTGTTGTTTGCCAACCTATGGCTTAAATAAGTGGGGAAAAAAACCTAATCCTGGCCGGCGCCGTGGCTCACTAGGCTAATCCTCCGCCTGCGGTGCCAGCACACCGGGTTCTAGACCAGATGGGGCACCGGATTCTGTCCCTGTTGCCCCTCTTCCAGGCCAGCTCTCTGCTGTGGCCCGGGAGTGCAGTGGAGGATGGCCCAAGTGCCTGGGCCCTGCACCCCATGGGAGACCAGGAGAAGCACCTGGCTCCTGCCTTTGGATCAGTGCAGTGCGCCCGCCGCAGCGTGCTGGCCGCGGCGGCCATTGGAGGGTGAACCAACGGCAAAGGAAGACCTTTCTCTCTGTCTCTCTCTCTCACTGTCCACTCTGCCTGTCAAAAAAAAAAAAAAATAACAACAAAAAAAACCTAATCCTACTAATAATCAGAGAAATGCAAATTAAATACAAAGTATCAGGTGGATAAATATTAAAAAATACTATTTATGAAGATATAAGAAAATGGGCACTCATACACACTGCTAGTGAATGTATGATTGGTGGTCAATTTGATGCATCAAAGAGTTTGAAATGTAAATTCTATTTTACCCAGAAATTTTATTCTAGAAATGTTTCCTGAAGAAATCATTAGAGACATGTTTGAATAGGTATGTCTACCACAAAGAGTATTTGTGATGTTGAAAGTATAGCATCAACTTAAATACCTAATCATACAGGATTGGTTAAATAAGCTACAGTGCCTCTATTCAATAGAATAATATGCAACTATTAAACATAATTGTAAGAGAAAATGGACATTTGGCCTAGTGAGTAAGCCACTGGGTTAGGATGCCCTCATCCCATATCACAGTCCCTGGATTTGATGCCTACCTCTAGCTCCCAGTTCCAGCTTCCTGCTAAAGCAGACCCCAAGAAGCAGAGGTGATGACACAAGTAAGTGATTTCCTGCCACGCACCTGGGAGAAATGGATAGAGTTCCCAGCTCCAAGCTTCAACCTTCCACCCTTCAAGAGCTATTGCAGACATTTAGAGAATGAGTCAAATGCCAGAATTTCTCTCTCTCTTTCTCACAAATAATTTTTTTTTTTTTTTTTTTTTTTTTTTTTTTTTTTTGACAGGCAGAGTGGACAGTGAGAGAGACAGAGAGAGAAAGGTCTTCCTTTGCCGCTGGTTCACCCTCCAATGGCCGCCGCTGCAGCCGGCGCACCGCGCTGATCCTGGCAGGAGCCAGGAGCCAGGTGCTTTTCCTGGTCTCCCATGGGGTGCAGGGCCCAAGCACCTGGGCCATCCTCCACTGCACTCCCTGGCCATAGCAGAGAGCTGGCCTGGAAGAGGGGCAACCGGGACAGAATCCGGCGCCCCAACCGGGACTAGAACCCGGTGTGCCGGCGCCGCAAGGTGGAGGATTAGCCTATTGAGCCACGGCGCCGGCTTCTCACAAATAATTTTTGAAGTTAAACAAATAATTACAGTTGTGGATTATACGCCATCTTATTCAATTGAAAAACCAAACGACTGAAATAGTCCCATCAATAACTCATGTGAGGGAACTGACAGAAAGTTAGGTAAGTAACTCCACACTTAGATATCATCCTGTGAGGGCTTCTTGTCCCTCAGCGAAAGCATGAGCATTGCCTTCAATGGATACAAAGTGGAACAGTGACAGGCTACCAGGAATAAATGCCTTCATTTTTAGGGATGTCGTTTTTCAAAGCCTTTTTTACATGTTATGATCCAATATAGTTTTTTTTTTCAAATCCCCTTGTTATCTTTTAAAACATACCAGTCCACCCAAGACCAGTGAGGGGCACATGAAATTCATGGAAAAGCATTATCCTTTTCTGGAAAAGATCTTCCATTTTCTAGGTTTTTGTACAATGTGTGCACAGAACTTCAGATAAGATTTCTACAAGATGGGGAAAATTATAAGGTAAGCAAAATTTATCACCACCTATTTTAGGTATCACCTAGTTTAGTAGCCTTATTGACTTTTGGCTTGATCTGCTAAGATTGTGTTTGCTTTCTACTCCCCCAAGAAACACAAAATCTTCATTCTGTAGTCTACACCCAGCTGCTCAGAAGCCCTCACTTTGGAATGTGACCCGTGTCCCACACAAGGATTTAACTGGCTAATGGATCCATGAAAACGCAACAGGTGACTCAATACCAATCCAAGGTCATTGGTAAGATTGTTAACTGTTGGCTTCAAAGGACTATGACTTACTTGAGACAGTGTCTTTGTTCAGTAGTTGAATTTGAGGCAACTTGGTAGACTGATTTAATGGGATAACAGAAAAAAAAAAACAAATTTAAATATCTATATGACAGCCTTCTTTTTGAAGAATTTAGCACTCAGGGATTATTAGTGAAGTAAACAGCATTAAAAGATTTCATAGACAAAGGGAGAGGGAGGAAGAGGAAAAGGGGTGGGAGTGTAGGTGGGACGGCTGATATGATGGGAATAACTATATTCCTAAAGTTGTACTTATGAAATTTGTACTCTTTAAAAAATAAATTTTAAAAAATATTTTTTTAAAATTTACATCATAATAGGATCCTCTGTTCCTATGCCTTACCCTGAATAACTACGTAAAACTGTGACTGAAATTTCACTTCTGGCCTAGATGTGAAAATTGACAGCTGCTTCATTATTTCCCTCCACAAGTTGCCAGCATTTGCTAGGTTTATTTTAGCCCTCTTTTGTAAAAGTTTCCCATCCCTCCCCTCCACTTTCTCACTACCCAGTATAATCAAGAAGAAAAAAGACACCTGGGCACCTAGGGCGTTTTTCTTTTGGAGTTTTTTACTATTATTATTATTATAAGTCCATATATCTTAAAAATGAAATGTGCTAGAAATTAATTGGATGAACACATTTTATGATTCAAAAGAATAAGAATTCTAAATTCGTTCAAGGACAGAGTGGAGAAAACCAGGTAGGATGATGGTAGGGGTACCAAAAAGGAAAGGAAAAAGAGACTGTGAAATGAGCAAACACAAGTGGTAAAGCTACAAGACCTTTGGTATAATTCTTTGATGAGCAATTGTATGCATGACCTTCAGAGGAAACTTACCTATTTCATGATTTGTTGACAGGCTGGTGTGTGACATTTTGACTAAAGGACCTAGTTACATTGTGAAAAGAGGAAGGTACCCTTTAGGTAAAGAATATAAACAAATGTCTTCAACTCAGACATTTTTGAAAGAGCTCAAGAGACTCCAACTAAAGTGCATGAGGCTGACATCCTGTAGCAGCTTTAGAAAGGGAAGATATTTTAGCACCTAGGAGCTAGCTGCTACGTTATTTTTTTTTTCAAATTTACATAGAAAAGCACAGTGGACAGAAATTGATTATTTGATAAAATAATTGAAAAACTGCAGCCATTGTAAAGGAAGATGACTAAAAGGCAAAGAAGTATGCGTGGATTTCAGAATTTCAACATTTTAAAAAAATAAGTAGACATACTTGTAAAATCTCTAATCAAGAATAAAGATAACAAAAACAGAGACTGATGTTTCTATTCAGCTTTATCGTAAAGAACATTAAGAATGCTCCTGCTTCAAAGGCAATGCTTCAGAAAAATTAGAATATTTGATAAAGATTGAAATCTCTAAGGAGAAAGTCTTGAAACACTTGAGAAAATTCAACCTCACTGGAACAGCAGGAGTGGGTGACATTTAGCAATTAACTCTGAGGAAATAAAGAAATGTGCAATAGCAAAAATGTTCATAGGTTTTGCATAAAACACAGTAATCTGTTTTGGCCTTGAACAGCTGTTAACAGTTCCTTCAAAGTCACTAACTAGCAATCAGCTGAAAATTCCTTTCTATCAGCGATGTGCTTCCTATGGAAAAAAAAAAAAAAAAAAAAAAGAGGTGAGTTCCACATTTTACAGAGATTTCTTAAAAAGAGAAAAACAGATTTTCTTTTAATGTCAAATTTTAATAAAGGACATTAGAGAAGACTTTGTAGGCAGGGCTTTGGCTCTTCCATCTCCAGAGGTAAATGTCTAGCCAGCACATCAACTTTTCCTGGAATCACCAAGTCTGGAGATGAGCTTCCTGGGCACTTTTATGAATGAGAGACTCTCATGGGCATCTCCAATTCTCCTGCTAAATATTTCATCTAATAGGAAAGGAACTTTATTAAAAGTAGGTTAGGCATTCTTTTATTAGAATGTTACATAGTTGATATCAAAGAAGAGCTATACTTTAAATGATTTAAATTATTTTATTACTCTTTATAAGCTAAAAGTTATTATTGATGAGCTAAGGGTTCCATTTTATCACAAATAAATATATTATAACTACAAACATCACAAAGAAAGATCGAATTCAAATTCAAAACAGAAGCCTAAAAGAGTTTCTGATTGTGAAAAATTAATATATTCTAAAGAAGTTTATTAAATTATTTTGGAAAAAACTGTTGCAATGCTGAAATTAAAATATAATTTTACCACATGACTCTGAATATTTCTGAGATGGCTAATTATGGATTTTAATAATTAAATGTGTATTTTTGGCCTATAAATATGAATGACAGTACATATTTATATTTATTTAACTTTTAATTCATTTATTTAAAAGAAGAACAGACAGACCATCCTCTGGTACACTCCACTAATGCCTACAATTGCTGGAGCTGATCCAGACTTAAACTGGGTGCTGGAAACTCAATCCAGGTCTCCCACATGGGTGGCAGGAACCTAATTGTTTGGCCATAACATGCTGCCTCCCAGGAGCTACATTAGCAAGAAGTTGGAATCAGCAGCAAAGCCAGGACTCAAAGCCAGGCTTGGGATAAGGGCATCCCAAGCCTCACCAAAGCTGCTAGGCAAAACACCACCGTTATTTATAATCAATGTAAATTAACCATTACGTTCTTCTATGGTTAGACTAACAATCAGCTGAAGTTATTCAAAGATTTATGTAAAACAGTAAATTATAAGCTTCTGTAAGGCATGATTAAAACTAAAAACTGCTTTACCAAATCATCTATATAAGATCAATCCATTCCATGATGATCCCACAAACTCAACATATCACCTCTATACTCTCCACCTAGCTACCCCTCAAAACAATCTCAAGTTCACTTTCCAACCCAAAATGATTTCTCCTTTCTCTGAACCCAGGGCACTTAAAGTTGATAATACTCATTGGGCAAAAATATCACCAGTGATTTTCTTTAGTTGATTTTAATCTGTGTGTGTCAGTGTGTTTCTGTGTCTCTCTTTGTATCTGTGTCTTCTTTTTCTCTCTCCCTCTCTGCCTCTCCTTTATCTTTTAAATTATTTTTAAGCTTTATGGGAACAAACAGAAGGTAAAGTAAGATGTATGACTCATTAGTTCATGGCTCACAACACTGGTTTTTATATCCAGTAAGTGCTTAAGAAGAATTTGTTGATTTAAAAAGTGAGTTCTGGCAGGTATATCCAAATAGTTAAGTAAATGGATGAGCTGTGATTTGAAGTCCATGGGAGGTGGTAGGCAGCTAGACAGCAGGGTATAGTGAGGCTTGGCATACTTTCAGAGGTGTTGTGCCAAATCATTCATCCCCTGCCTTCCAAGAGCTGATTCATGGCAAGTACTTTGAGAGAAGGAAGCATGGCAGATTCTCTCCGATTCTTCACTCACCTGCCCCTACAGAGGCCACTTCAGCATGAAACAGTTCTGATGAGTCTCAGCACAGGAATGCCAAGGACATGAAGAACAAAAACTTCATAGGACTTTGACTCCTAGAATGGCTATGTAAGGAGAAGTGGAAAAATTTGGAGGTTTCTTCCTAGACTCCTGTGTTCCTTTTAACATTTACAAACCAAACTTAATTATCAGTTAAGAAAGCACATGATTTTTCATTGACAATCAGGTGAGAGAGAAAGATACCTAGGGAGAGAGTTTATGACTGCAATTTTGCTATCTAGCAAACTTGCTTTTTTCTTCACATTTTACTTATGACATCAAAACTGTCTCAATAATATATAGGACATAAAGAGCAAGAGGCATTTGACAAGCTTAGAAAAAGAGAAAGTTTTGCACCAGAAAATATCAAGCTGCATATGGAAAGACAGGACTGACAGTAGAAAAAGCCAAACCTTCCAAGAAACTTTCAATTCTTCTAGCTTCAGCCATAGGATATATTTGTGTCTTGCATAATGTTCAAAGTTGTAGAAAAGGAAAACCTCATTGAAAAGTTACTAGTGATTTAGTCACCAAGGGTACTTAATCAAATTTAGGAACACAGAAAAGTATCCGAGACTCCATGTTAACCTTCCAGAATGCTAAATAGGTTCTGATAGATCTTGAATCAAATGCTTGTTAAGTTTCAATACAAGGTTAAAACCACTGGAAACTACTTCAGTTGTCTGGAAATGAAGGAGAACAATCAAAAGCATAATTTTGGATACTGATAGTTGGATATAGGGATATGTAGAATGAAATATAATAACCATATGTATTTTTTTATTTGACAGAGTTAGACAGTGAGAGAGACAGAGAGAAAGGTCTTCCTTCCGTTGGTTCACCCCCGAAATGGTCACTACAGCCGGCACTGTGCCGATCCAAAGCCAGGCACCAGGTGCTTCTTCCTGGTCTCCCATGCGGGTGCAGGGCCCAAGGACCTGGGCCATCCTCCACTGCCCTCCCAGGCCACAGAAGAGAGCTGGACTGGAAGAGGAGCAAACGGGACAGAATCTGGCGCCCCAACCGGGACTAGAACCTGGGGTACCAGCGCTGCAGGCAGAGGATTAGCCTGGTGAGCCACAGCGCCAGCGCCAATCATTTGTATTTTTTGCTCATAATTTCATTGGAAAGATAAAGTATACTTACCAAAATGTTTTACATCTAATGTCAAGTGATTCAAAGATACACACTCTTGAAACCCATGGTAAACCATAAGTCATATATAAAATTTTTCTTTAGTATGGAAATACCAAGTCATTAGCTAGTTCTAGTCATTAGAAAGTTCTCTAGATATGTAGTATCTTTCTTAGTTAAAGATATATGTCTTACAACATTGGAAATTCTGTGAATACAGTAAGTTTACTTTAAGTAGACATAGATATGGCCAGGCTAAATAGTGGCCTACAAAAGATATACACATTCTAGTTCTTGAAACCTGTGTGTATGTTATTACACAGGGAAGGAGAATTAAGTCTGTGAATGGAATTAAGGTTGCTAATCAGCTGACCTTGAAATGGGGAGGTTATACTGGATTATTCAGGTAGATGCAGGCAGGAAATGCAATGCGAAAAGTAGACTGAACATGGCTAACCTTGAAGATAGAAGAAGGCCACAAGCTAAGGAATGCAAATAGCCTTTAGAATTTGGAAGACTTAAGGAAATACCTCCCCCAGAGTCTCCACAAAGAACCCAGCCCTGCCAACACCTTCATTTTAGCCCAGTGAGACCCTTTGCAGATGTCTGTCCTACACAATTATAAGGTAATAAATATGTACTGCTTTAAGCCAATAAGTGTGGGGTAATTTGTTACATATCAACATGAAGCTAAAGTAACAGACAACAAGGGCAGCTAGTTGCCCTTTGCCACTAGCCTGGAAGGTTAGAGGGATTGGTGTATGAGTTTTTCTAAGTAATGTTAAAGCTAGCAGAAAAGAACAACATTCCAGAACTCTAGAAGAATTTGATACCATGAAGCCCATTCTTATTTACTTAGAAATAAGTAAATAAGAAAATAAATAAATCTAAATTACATCAATAATACACTTCAATAAACACTTATTGCCTACTACTCTGGCACTGTGATTCAAGGTAAAGTGTATAAGATCAAAATAGGTAGAAAAGTCCCTCCCCAAGTGCTAGAAAGGAAGCTTGGGGGGCCCGTGCCGTGGCACAGTAATTTAATCCTCCACCTGCAGCACCAGCATCACGTATGGGCGTCAGTTCTAGTCCCGGTTGCTCCTCTTCCAGTCCAGTTCTCTGCTATGGCCTGGAGAAGCAGTAGAAGATGGCCCAAGTCCTTGGGCCCCTTCACCCACATGGGAGACCAAGAAGAAACTCCTGGCTCCTGGCTTCGGATCGGTGCAGCTCCAGCCATTGCAGAAGGAAGACCTCTCTCTCTCTCTGTCTCTACCTCTCACTGTAACTCTACCTCTCAAATAAACAGATAAAATCTTTAAAAAAAAAAAAAATAGAAAGGAGGCTTAGCTTAAAGCCTTATTATGATGGCAGAGATAAACAAGTATGTTAGTAAATATTGTTAGCAAATGTCTTCCACAAGTCTGCATATCAGCCAATTTTCTACCAAAGGAAAGTACTCTATTGTAGGGCTACAGTCACAATCAGGATAGCTTCCCAACAAAAGAATGTGTGTTCCATAAACTAAGATAAAAATCCTGGAGCCAGCATAGTGACATAGTGTGTTAAGCCTCCACCTGTGATGCCAATGTCCTATAAGGGCACCTGTTTGAGTTCTGGCTGCTCCACTTCTGATCCAGCTCCCTGTTAATGTGTCTGGGAAAGCAGCAGAGAATGGCCGAAGTGACTTTTGAACCCATGTGGAAGACCTGGAAGTAACTCCTGGCTACCAGCTTTGGCCCAGCCCAGCCCCAGCTGTTGTGGCCATCTGGGGAGCAAAACAGCAGATGGAAGACCTTCCTCTCTCTCTTTCCCTCTTACCCTCTTTCTCTTTCTCTCTCCATCCCTCCTTTTCTCCCTCCCATCCTCCCTCCCTCTCTTTCTGTAACTCTGCTTTCTAAATAATTTTTTTTTAAAAAATCCTTTTTAAAAAAATCCTAGAAGTGGTTTTCTATATTACCCATTTCATTTTCCGTCACACATTAATTTCCTTTGTATCTTTCCTTTATCTGTGTAAAACTCAACTTGACGTTGGTACCTACAACAGTAGGTGCTAATAAGCAAGCAAAAACATATTTCTTTTCCAAAAATCCATAGACAAACATTCAGTGTCAAGGACAGATTTTTTTTTTCCCTATATGTTTTGAGGACCACCTACAACAGCCATGACAGCTGTGCTAATCGAAAAAGCAAACGAGGCCACAAAGGACTGTTCTTTGACCATGTAATCAATTTTCCACTCAATGCATTGTTCATTCTTGGAGACTTTAATGCCAGAATTGATTTTAACAGCCATTATAGAAATACTTAAGTCAAAGGGCTTGCAACCTTTTTTAGCATGACCAATGGAATTTTTTAAATAGATATGTGAATAAATCATTGCGTATGATTCATATGCTTTTTTAGAAAGGTTCTTTGAGTCACTGTCGAGACACATTCTTTACAAGTAGTGAAGTGGACTAAGTAAAATCCCATACTGAGAAACAGTGCATTAGCTCAGTTTATGCTTATAAAATCATGTTTGAAATCATGTCCAAACCATTTGTATACCATTTTCCGCAGCTCCAGAAAAGCCAATAGATAATCAGTTAGCATATAATGGATGATCACTATTCAACACGAAACCTGAGGAAAAAATCATGTAAGTGGTCTTGATGACAAAAATGTAACTTAATTTGTGTGCAAGAGAGATATTTAAAACCCCAGGAAGGAAGACAGATAATCAAGAAATAACTAACTGCTGCTCAAGGGTACCAAGTTAGGACTTGTTCCATATGAAATGAAGGGTTGAAAGACTTAATTAAATGACTTCATGTGTTTTTTAAATATTCAAAGAGCAAGATAAACTAACTAAAATTCTTTATTTACTCACATATCCTCTAATAAGGGTGATTTAGAATATTCCATGTCTGGGAACAAAAAATGTACATGAAATGAGAGCTAAACCATAATTAATACAAAGAGCAAGCAATCTATCAGAAAGGGTTACAGATTTACAGACATTTTACATGTGGAAGCTTTTTATAACTGAGAGCAAGGCTTTTAGTTTGTATCTCCCTAATAGATAAATTTACAGTGAACTAATGTCTTCTGTTCAGATTGTAACAAAATGAAATTACTCAATAAGAATTTGCTGTGTACAGAATTTTGCAATTAGATTGAGATCATATTTGACTGGAATGGCACAGATTATAAATCACATTATTGGAGTATTGATAGCTAAATCTCATAACTGGGACCTTTCTGTGTTATAGTCTCATCTTCACCAGATTTTAAAGCCTTTGATCCTTACTCTGTAGCACACTCAGGCTCAAAAGTTCTCTTGCAGGGTGTGAGCATGAAATTTGTCTAACAGGCAGTCATCATTCATGGAGTGAACAGTTTTGTTATCATATAAGCAGGCATCCATCAGAGTTCTCAGCACCATGCCTACTCTCAAGGAGATGTCCTGATCCGGCATAGGGTTCACTCACTAGTAACACAGATGACATCCACACTAGCAATCAGCATTTATCTAGCACTCTGCAGGCACCGTAAAGCAGGGTTGTATTTCCATTTGGAGTTTCAACATGGAAGAAAGAAGATGGCCAGAGCATGATATCTTTCCCCATTTTTGCTCAGTATCAAAGTTGAGGATCATTCATTCATTTTTCACCTGAATGTGTTTTCCTGTTTCCTATTCAATAGAAACAAAGCAGAAAAGATTTCCAGTGTAAAATACTTTCAATTTGATTCTAGGGATGTGTAGAGTTAATTCTTAACCTGTACATAATCCCATGGAGGGGAGGATGACAAAACAATATTCATTGATCTAATAATCAATAAAAACTCACAAGTAGAATGCACTTATGAACTTGAATCTGATATTGTGAAAGTTACTGATATTAAAAGTGCATTAAAAGTAATTTATAGAAGATATTGAATGAAAATTTCAGGAAGGAGATAGCTTGAATTTTTTCTTTGAAGTAGAAAGAATAAGTCAGCTTGACTGATAATGTTAGATGATTTAGAGTCACAAAAAAGATCTATTTGAGTGTGCATTAAAAATGGCATCATACCCCTCCACAGGGTCCTGGCTAATTACAGGAAGTAATCTCAAACTGAAAATATTCAGTACCACGTAGGAAATTTATTTGATGATTTGTAATCTTATCCCTAACTCCGTAAACAAGACATTCAAAAACTGCTTGACATTCTTTTGGAACAAAATATGGCATTCAAAAATCAAATATGCATTCTTTGTATGCAATATTCCTTTTATACTCTGATTGTCACCTTTCCCCTTAAGGCCAAAATGAACTTTTGTCTTCATCTTCAGGATGCCGAATGTAGTTTTAGCTATAATAATAACATATTAACATCATTTTTGAAACTACCAGTGTTGCTGAAGTATCTAAATGGCAATGATATGTATTTCTGCATTGGGAGATCATATTTTGGGGAGAATGGGTTTTGTGTGCCTCTTCTTTCACCACCTTAAAATGATTTGTGTACACTGACCTATATTTTATGAGCTTCAATGTATTCTAGAAATGTTAAGGTTTATGGATGTGGAGAATATCTAGAGTAGCTATCAATAAGATTCTCCAAAAGTCCTTGTCACACAGGTGGTTAGGACCTGAATCTCTGATTTCTAAATCTATTTTATGTCTGGACTCAAATTATGAGAATATGCAGTCATTAATGATGTGTGAATTAAATTTTAGTTTTCTTAGTCTTTTCTATAAGCAGGCAAATGCCCAAGGTGTCTCTCTTCTGACAGGCCTACATATATTAGACTGTTCCATATATTGATAAGGACAGAGATTATGGTACTTACACTACTGTTAAGAAATGGAGCACAATTAAAGATATAAAAGAAATGACATTGACCCTTAATTTTATCCTCACGTTTAACCTCTGCAATTCCTACACATTGCTAAATAAATTTCTACAGATAAGGCTACTCCATGACAAATCAACTTCCTTTGGTTAATGATCACCCAGCCCTGGCCATGGTGGCCATTTGGGGAATGAACCATCAGGTGGAAAAGCTCCCTCTCCCTGTCTGTCTCTCTCTGTGTGTCACTCTGCCATTCAAATAAATAAAAACAAATCTTCTTTAAAAAATGGCCCATTACTTGTCCCTTTCTAAAATAACTGAGTATGACTCATAAATTTTTCCTAGGAGCATATTTAAGAAGAGTCACAATTGATGTTACCTACAGCACAGAAGTCAACAAGGTCAAATTTTAAGACTGAGTTTCTTCTCAATTTCCATTCAGCTGACTTAGTCTTTCAATGTAAAATGCTTTCTCATGGGCCATTGCTGTGGCATAGCAGGTGAAACCACATGGCCTACAGTGCGGGCATTTCATATGGGTACAGTTTGAGTCCTGGTTGCTCCACTTCTAATATGTCTGGGAAAGCAGTAGAAGATGGCCCAACTGCTTGGGTCTCTGCACCCAGGTGGGAGACCTCTTCCAGGTCCTGGCTTCGGATCAGCCCTGCTCCAGCTGTTGCGGCCATTTGGGGAGTAAACCAGCGGAACAGAAGACCTCTCTCTCCCTCTCTTTCTGTCTGCTTCTGCCTTTCAAATAAATAAATACATCTTTTTTTAACAAAATAATTTCTCATTATGAACACCTTTGAAGGCAGTGTGCTTGGCAAAGCAGAAGAGCAAAGAACAGTTCTAACAGTGTACCACAGGCATGGGAAACATTTTCATCAAAAAGCATTACGGACCCTAAGTAACGACTTGTTTCAGGAAGAAGTAATACACGTTTAACTGTTCTACAGCCTTCCAATAATAACAAATACATTATTTCGTTTGTGGGATAGCCTGTCTGAAATGCCTGTGATAGTTTGTGCTTGTATTGCTTGTTTTTGTGCTTCAGCATACCCATTTCCTTCTACATTAGATTTTTAAACAGCTAGACATATTTTATATAAATTTTTTCAGTTATGTCTTAATTATTCAGGGCAAAATCATATAACATCTGCTCTGACTACTCTATACAATAGTAATTATATGAAAAACATTAACAATTGAAAGAAAAGCATCATAAATTTAAATTATAATCAGAATGTGATTATGATTAATTCCATTTGTAGTATAATGTGATAGCTATTAAAATTATAAAGTATATAGCAGTTCATCTGAAAACACTATTTTGAATTTATAAAATAGTCAAATTAGGAATATATCAAATTGTACAGTGTTGCTTATTTTTCTTCATTGTGCTTTTTAAAATTTGTTTAACAAACTCAAAAGTTGTAAAGAATTAATTTTATAAAAAATCAAGCAAAAGAACTATCTTACAGTATTTCTGTTGCCTTTGGAATTTGCAACAAAGAAAATCCAAATTCATCTTCAAAAATACCATCAGATGCACAATTCTGATGCTATTATGGACAGGGATATATATATACATATTATGTATTGTATATGTATACTCCCACGTGTCACATATTTAGTGATAATATGAATTTGTCTCATGCTTTCATCATCTTACAAAACTTGATGGTAAAATTTCAGCCTCATTTCATCACTTAATTTTTTTAAATTTGTTTATTATTACTTGAAAGGCAGAAATAGACAAAAATCTCTCATCTGCTGGTTCACTCCCCAAATATCTGTAACACTTAAGTCAGGTCCAGGCTAAATTCAGGAGCCCAGAACTCAATCTGAGTCTCCCATTTGGATTGCAGGTGCCCAAGTACTTGAGCCATGACCTCTCAGGATGCCCATTAGCATGAAGCTGGCGTCGGAATAAAGCCAAGACTCAAACCCAGACACTCAGAGATGGAGGCAGACCTCCCAAAAGGCATCTTGACTGATATGCCAAACACCCAGTCCACATCTTCTGGTCCTTAACTGCAGAAGTATACATTCCTTTTGTAAGGCAACTTATTCTCAATAATGTCCCTTTCTGAGCCTCCTCTGTAGGAAAGGTTGCCTTGATCACTATTACTGTCATGTAACAGAAATGACATAAAACTGAATGGCAAGCTTGCCTCAGTTTCATGGAACTTTACAATTATTCCTGCAACAGAAGATTTCCAAACAAAAAATTTCAGAACTCAGTCCACATTTTAAATTACTTCACAATTTCCTATTTTTAAGCAACTTGAAATTAAATACTTGGGAGCCGGCGCCACAGCTCACTAGGCTAATCCTCCGCCTTGCGGTGCTGGCACACCAGGTTCTAGTCCCGGTCGGGGCACTGGATTCTGTCCCGGTTGCCCCTCTTCCAGGCCAGCTCTCTGCTGTAGCCGGGGAGTGCAGTGGAGGATGGCCCAAGTGCTTGGGCCCTGCACCCACATGGGAGACGAGGAGAAGCACCTGGCTCTTGCCTTCGGATCAGTACAACGCACGCCCTCGGCGGCCATTGGAGGGTGAACCAACGGCAAAGGAAGACCTTTCTCTCTGTCTCTCTCTCTCTCCCTGTCCACTCTGCCTGTCAAAAAAAATTAAATACTTGGGGCAGTGGATTAAAGCTCCAGCTTGTAGCACCAGCATCCCATATGGGCTCTGATTCGAGTCCCAGCTGCTCCACTTCCAATCCAGCTCTTTGCTATGGCCTGGGAAAGCAGTAGAAGATGGCCCAAGTCCTTGGGCTTCTGCACCCACATGGGAGACCTGGAAGAAACTACTGGCTCCTGGCCTCGGATCAACTCAGCTCTGGCTGTTGCAGTCATTTGGGGAGTGAACCAGCAGAATGGAAGACCTCTCTCTCTAGCTCTATCTCTCTCTTTCACTGTATCTTTCAAATAAATAAAATAAATCTAAAAAAAAAAGAAAAGAAATATTTTGCAAGGCATTTTATTCATAAAAATGATAGAAAACACTTTCAAAGGACAAACTTATAATTCAGTTTAATTACATTAGTTGGCTTTGTTTCTTAATCGACTATTAAGCAACAATTCATTCCATAAAATAGAGTAAGTACTATAATGAGCAGAACAGAGGAGGCTGTATAGATAGAAATAGCCTGAAAAAAGTAGGGGAAAAATCAGAATGGTCATTTCAAAGGTGAGGCCGACATTGTGGCACAGCGAGTTGAGTTTCTGCCATCCACACAAACATCCCATTTGAAGGCTGGCTCAAGGCCAGCAGCTCCCTATAATGCTCCTGGGAAGGCAGCAGAACAAGGCCCAAGAACTCGGACTCCCACCACCCACCTGGGATACCTGGATGTTCTAGGTTGCTTGCTTCCCCCTAGCCCAGCACTGGCCACTGTGGTCAATATGGGGAATGAACAAGCGGGTGGAATATCTATCTCTCTCTTTCTCTCTCTTTCTCTCTCTGTCTCTCTGACTCTCTCTCTCTCTCCCCTCAATCTGTCACTATGCCTTTCAAATAAATAAAATGAATATTTTTTAAAGTTACTTTCCTTGTAAGATGCTATAGGGAGACAGAACAATAGAAAAATAACTGATTGGTGAACATCAGGCTAATTTAGGTTACCTTTATTATGTAAGGATTAAGGCAGAGGAAATTTTATTATGCCAATTGGAATGAGCTTTTTGGGGAAATTTGTTCTCTCTCTAATCCTGAGTTCTGGGATAAATAGCTTACCTCCAGTTTGGTGAACTGGGACTTTAGCCTCAGTGACTCCATTTTGAATTAAGTCCAGCCTATTAAGGCTTAGTATCTCCTGCAATTTTTACCTAACAACACAAATACATAGTTACCTATTTATTTCAATTTTCACTTTCTATTTTGCTTTCCATTTTAACTTTTCCAGAGGGATCTATTTCCGAATCCCATTCCAAGAGGTGGGGGGCAAAATGCAGAGATAGCTCATCCATCTGAAATGAACAAGTGACTTTGCTGATCTCTTACAGCACCTGTTTCTTTCACCAATGGAGTCTGACTTTTGTATTCTTTTCGGATGCTGGCTGTCATCACACATCACTGTGTCACTGTCATTGATGCTACAACCTATACAGGGAGTCAGCATCCAGGACAGCTTTCCATCTTTCCACTTCATCAAATCCCCATCATTTTCTAATCACACATGAGAGCATCTTTTTTTCCATCTCAACTATTAAATTTTCTTCTCTTCTGTTCACATTTAATGCCAATATTATTTTAACTCTGAAATGTTGACAGCTGCAGCATGCATTTAAAAGGTTATGTCAATGGAGCATTATCTATAGGTACTATATAGCCAGGCCATAGCTGTGTAGCCAAACCAGAAATGCACACATGTAAGGGCACGCACTCCAAAAAGAACTGGAAATGCCCATGTTTCTCGATTTCTGATAGACATTTCCGCTCTAAAGATCGTCTTTACCCACATAATGAACATTGTTGGATGACAAGACAAAGTTATGTTGATGATACACACAGATAGTCCAAAAGAAAGTGCTTGGGATACACCATTGCCCAAACTTCTGAACTTCCTTCTATGAATAAAACTATTTAACAACCCTATCAACTGCTTTGTTATGCTTAATCACTCTTGCTGCTTTCTAATGGGTCAGTTAAAATTACTTCCATTTTTACCTAGCCAGCAAGTTCTGGCTTCTATTTGCAAATGAGACACCAGTTGTTTGACCTCCTAAGAATAGAATTAGAAGAGTTTTGGAGCAGATAATTTTCAAACATTAATGATAGGAGACCTTGATTTCTGATTGATCCCAAGATTTAGTGAAAATACACATTTATACAGAAATACAAGGTCTTATATAATGTTAATTAAATATTTCAACATAAATCTGTGTTTTCTGTCTCAAGGTGCTAGACATCTTTGTTCCTCTATTTATATGGGTGCCATAAATTTTGCCTTGAAATGCACAGGGACTGTCTTTTTCATACAAATAAGGTCTTTATTGATTGGCCAAGGAAATGGACTCCAGGCAAGTGTTCCTTTCAACACCATTTCCTCAGGACAGTAACATTTCCATAAAAATAATAAAAATAAAAACAAAACATTTGAATGACAGAGTTGCATATTTCTCTCATCTTCATTCTTTTCTGAAAGTCTCTTAAGTATATAGCCTAAGAGCTGACATTAGTTAAAAAGTAATAATAAGATGACTTGGGTCAGAAAAATCAATTCTGGAAGTAGTAATATCAATTTCCTTGGCAGAGTTGCTGAATAGGGTTTTTATTGACTGTGAATCTGAGTTACTGAGAAAAATTAGAGATATTAGCAAATGGTTATACTATGCAAATCCCTATGATAGAATAACAATGGCTCATTGTTCACAGGATGGATGTGAAAAACATTGTCTAGCAGTCTGAAATGATATGCCTTGTTCTTCACTGTAAGACTGAAAAACCTTAGATGTCTTAAAAATTTTTCAACCCCTTTACCATTACCCTGAGTTTATATTTTTTTCCTTCACTACTTAAAAGAAAACAAATTAACAATTAGAACATCAACAACAAAAAATGTTCTTCCCATTTCCCTAACTGCATGCTGATATTGACTTAAACCGATAAACTTCCTCCGAGGCCTTTACTCACAGGTCCTTTATACTCATGCAGACTTAAGTCACAGGAAAACTTTGGTCTAATGGAAATCATTTGGCTTACCATTCTAATACATTAACTTACTTGGCCCCATCAATGTGCCTGCTGAAGACAAATCTCTTTTCATGCTGAGTTATCAATCTCCACCAGATGGACATATTTATTATCCTATATTTTTTCTTGTTGTCCTCTCTTCCAAAATTATTTTCACTCACTCCCTGAATTTCTAATGTTTGTCATCAAATTCTCCATGAAAGCATTTCTTTAGGAATGCAAATATTACCTGCTGACTAGTTAAGGAAATACCTATTTAAATCCATCATAAATTGGCTATCATGCCATATCGGATGCCAGTTAATCTCTTGTCCACATTGTGTCAGAGCTCCGTGTTTGAGTAAGACTGACCATACTATACCTCTGCCAAAGCACCCTCAGCAACTGCCTCTGACACTTAAAATGGAACACCACACTGGTTACTATACAATATAAGGCCATTCAAAATATGACCCTTTGGGGCCGGCATTGTGGCACAGCTGGTTAAGCTGCTGCCTGCCACACTGGCATCCCATATGGGTGCTGGTTTGTGTCATGGCTGCTCCACTTCCAATCCAGCTCCCTGAAAACAGCCTGGTAGAAACTACTGGTTCCTGGCTTCAGCCCTGGCCATTGTGGCCATCTGGAGAATGAACCAGTGGATGGAAGACCTCTCTCTCTTGCTCTCTCTCTGTCTCTCTCCCTCTCTCTATGTAGCTGTAACTTGCAAATGAATAAATAATTTTTTTAAAAAGTAACCCTTTAATTACTCCTGACTTACATTATACGATCTTTCTTCTTTGTACCTTAATTTCCATAGCTTCTTTCTTGTAGCACTACTGGGTACATTCCTATAAGCTGTTTCCTTACACAAAGGACCCTCCCACAACTGCACCTTCACCGATCACATTATGATTTTATGACTAATTTAAATTGATTATATTAAGGAGTCTACTCAATGGTCCTTAGCTAGAGACAACCTTAAAGATTTTTTTTCCCACAAGGCAAGATTCCTCACTCCACCTACTGCAGGCCCACAACAATGTATACATACATAACTCATAATTTTGTTTGCAATTATTAAGCATGTCTTTCATATTTTACTGTCTCTCTTAAGTCACTTATCTATATTGCTCCAGCAGCCTAACACAGTGCTTGCTACAGAATAGGGACTCAGTTATTGGTGGAGGGTAGGAATCCTACATTACCAACATCGTTTGCAGACTACAAATTTCACTGTCAAGTTATCGTCTGTGGTCCCTTTCTTCTTTTAGTAAACAGATACATCCTGAGTTATTTTACAACCCTTTATATGGGCTTCTACACCCATTCACACATATCACTAATTTTTAGTCTTTCTGTTGGTTGCTTTATAACTTAGAATAAGATGAAAATAGCTTTACTTCTTGTTTCATCAGTAGAACAAAATTTCTTAACTCCATCCAGAAAAAGATAAAGATGCCAGATCCCCTTTCTTATCTGTAACTTTCCTTTCCTCCTTTCAACTCCCATATTTGCCCATACATGCTTTCCCTTTTGTAAGAGTAACAGCATTTATGTTCTATACTCTAAAGCATAATTATAACTCTCATTTTTTTCTGTAAAAAATTATTGGCTATACCATTATGATTATGTGAATATTATGTACAACATAACCAATAGTACACTATAATTGCATTTCCTTCTGTGCGCAAATTTATTATTTTGTTTTGCTTTACCAGTTTGCAGTTTTCTTTTTTCTTCTTTTTCTACTTGAATTTTCCCCATATATCGGATATCTTTATTGATTTCTTAAATTCTTCCAAATTCCCAATGATAACATTAAATCTCAAAGATTCTCCCTTTTTCTCAGCAACTTCTCTCCCCGAAATTCCTCCCCAGTTCTATTCCCATGACTCATTGCTCTCTAGAGCTGCTGTGCATTGATGCCTTGAGTCAACCCATGAACACCTTCTGGAATCTTTAGTTTCCACTTTCCTGCTTTAAATGCTTGGAATCTATCCTACAAAACTTACAATGAAAGATAAATCTGCATCCCTCTAGATGTGAAAATACTTCTGAAATCAGAGATGACCCCCTAAAATTTATACAGAAATAGGGCCCTTTAAAGTTGCCCAGAAGTGCTATCTGTGGTGCCACATGTGCTACCAGAATTTGTGGTGTCGCACAATATCACTCTATGCTTATTAATAAATCCCCAATATTAATAAGCCCGAGAGGGTTCTTGCCTAATATTTAGAGAAGAATTCTAAATACCAGTGCAGATAAACAAGGCAGCATGGTACATTTTAAGCCTTTATTTAGTGAAAAAGATGCATAGAAGAGTGAGAGCTTTATTAAGAGAGAGGTAAATCTGGGTTCATACCAAGCACCAAGAACCAGCCATGTGGAGGCGAGGGCTACAGCAAGCCCCCTCCTGGAAAGAGGCCAGGGAAGAAAAGGGCTGGAACACACTATGTCCCAGGCTTTTAACCCACTTCCAAAGGGGAGTGGTTAATTAACCTGATTGGCTGGTGGGCACCCAGGTGTGGCCAGGTAGGGGGATGAGGTCTCACAGGGGCATGGCGAAGGCGTGGTCTTCCAGCTCACAAACCTAATCTATTTTAACCTGTATGCCTGCCTACTTCATGTTGATCACGAGATTGGGTATGTAATTGGAGATTAAAATCATTACTTATGAAGTCTCCAAAAGTGTTGCTGCATTCATTTCCAGCATGATGCAGAGAAGGAAAAATATCTTTTCCTTCTTCCCATTTTAGCTTTGTTGGCTGAGGACATCATGACAAAAGGCAGAGTAACATAAGGAAAACACACAAATGTAAGTTTTCTTGCATAGCAGCCTCCAGAATGAAATGAAAACTTGAAAATTTGAAGAAATAATGAAGTCTGAGAAGTGAGGTGTTTTTTTTTTTTTTTTTTTTTTTTTTTTTTTTTTTTTTTTTTTTTTTTTTTTTCCAGTAACAACTTTGTTTAAGAGTGGAATGGCAGCAACGTATCAGAGGACAAGAGAATGATCGAACAGCACTAAACTGGAGAAACTTGGCAAGGCCTGTTCAGATCCTTCTTGGAGCAAGTGTCTTCAGAGATGGGGGGGGGGGGGAGGATTTCCTCAATGTAGAAGGAGGACGTCTCCATATGAGGGCCCTCTGATCTACTTCAGGGAAAGATAGATAATTCTTCGTAGGTTTCATGACCTACTTCAGGGGACAAAGAGAAGAATGACCATTCTGCTTTTGCAGTTTTGAGTTTCTTCAATCTCAAAATTTTCAATATGCCAACGTACCATATTTTGGAGTAGCATGGCCTGAACCCTACAAATGCTAATTTACTGTTTCTTTCTTTATTTATAGTTTCTTTTTAGAAGCTTTAAAATATCCTTAGTGTTCCAAAAACATCACAATTATAATCTAGTTTTTGTTTTTTCCACACAGCGTGGGCATTGATCCTTCTGATTAAGAAAACTTTCTTATTATATATTTAGTGGTGCTATTAGTTGGATGTTGACCCACATATTGATTCTATATAGGTTTTTATCTCTTTTCCAATGTCTTTCTCCTCTTTGCCCTTTTAATCTACTTCCTACAAGAATTCCTTGCCTTTTATTGTCAAAGTTTATGTTCAAATTCTAGATTTTATCATCATACATTTCCAAGATTTCTTCACTCACAACTACAAGTTTAACTAAATAATGAATAACCTAAAATGGATCTAGTCAAATGTTACTAGTACAGTTTAATAAAGCATTACATTCTTTAATACATCATCAAGAAATGTCTCAAGTTAAAGCTATAATGAAGATGAGCATCAACCATACTGACTACCTTTTCATTTGACATTACTGAACAGCAAAAGATTGTTTAAAAAAACAAACACACAGGAGGCCAGGGCATGGTGCTTGGGATACCCACATCCCATACCAGAGTGCCAATTCAAGCTCTGGCTACCCAGCTTCCCACCCAGCTTCATGCTAATGCATTCTGGGGTACAGAAGATGATGACCTAAGTGCTTGAACCTCTGTCACCTATGTGGGAGACCCAGATGGAGTCTCTGACTCCTGGCTCTGGCCTGGCTCAGCCCAGCTATTGAGGGCATTTGGGGAATAAACCTGAGGATAGAAGATTTCTCTCTCTCTCTCTACTCTTTAAGTAGATGAAATTAAGATAAATAAAGATGCCTAAAATCAGAGTAGCTTATTCTTATAGTGAATTTTGATGTAAAAAGTACATTGGGAATGTATTTCTATTCTTAGATTTATCCTTGTCAGCTAAAAACATAAAACTTAAAAATTGCATAGCACACAATTTAAGAGAAAATCCACTTACTTATGTTTGTGAAGATTTAAATATGAAAAATATGTCTTCATATTTTGCTATAACTGCTTCATTTTACAATTACCTAATTTACAAAACTTTGAAAAGAATCTCATATTTAACCGATCTGTGACACCATTTGGATGTTGAATTAGTATTTAATAAGAATGTTTTCAAACTCTAGTGACTTCCTAGTTAAAATTTCCATGTTTCATTACATAGTTATGTGTATCCAATTTATGCTCTACAATTAGAAACCCATTCAAACCAACCTTTATTTCCTTGTTTACTTCGTAGCTGTTTATAAACTTGCCTTATCTAAAGATTTTTAGAATGTGGGATCAGAGAAACGAAAGGATGCTGATTAGGTTAGGATGCAAGCCAGGTATCGAAAAGTAGATACGGGATTTTTTAAAATAATATTCAAAGCAAAAATAGACAATATGGTCCCTGTTTACAGTAGTTCATCTTGGCCTTTAATCATTTGTTTATCCACGAGACTATTGATTGCTGCTCGAGCAAGGAGAACAGCAGTGACACCAGGGTAAGAAGAGAAGCAGTGTAATTCTATGCTGTTGGCTGTTCCAAGCGATGAAACTATAATTCACAAAGTGATAGATAACAGAAGGTAATTTTATGGTTACTAAGAATGAGTTTGCATTTGTTTGTGTAGTTACTATATAAATTTATAGATGCATTTTGTTTGTATCGCATTTTAAATTTTAGTGGCTGAGCAGGAAGAGGATTGAAGTAGTACAAGGAGTATGTTCATGAACTCCTTCCTTAGCAGCCACTTGTAAAGGTGGACTGTAATTCAACATGAAATAGGTTCAGAATGTTCCCACAAACTCATTATAAATCAAGCTGCTTCGAAGGTATGGTGTTATTAAGTTTGTTTTTTGATTTTCTTTTGTCCTTCCTCCATCATCTTATCTAGAGAAAGACTTTAAAGGCAGGAAAAGCAATTCAGCAAGGATCCACTTTTAGTGGCTGAAATAGAGTGTTGGTAGATACATTTCACTAAGTCATAAATGTAGTTCCAGGAGCCAGAGATTTTTTTTTTCCCCATATCATTGACTGACTTTGTCTTCTGCTATCTGGCCAAAGTTTGATAATGAAGCCGTTAATTTATGAACACAAATTTTGTGTTTTATTTATTTTGGAAGCTGTGGATAAATATCACAGGGGTCCAAGTATAGTGATGAACGGCAGCTGACTCAAATAATTAAGTCACATGAATCCCAGATAAAATATGTCAAGGGATATAAATGTTTACTTATTTTATCCTTGCATAGATGCTAGGAAATCATTTGCACTCTATGCCATTTTTTGTATCTTACAGAAATTAGATCTTACTTACAATAAGTAGATTTGACCCTGGTAAGAGCAGTTCCAAATCTACATTAAGAGAACTGTCATCTTACTGGTAAACCCTTTTGAGATTGTGAATTGCTGAGGACAAGGGATTAGGCCTAACGCATTATAGCAGCTGGCACCCAGCTGCTTTTCAACATATGTTCAGTGAATACGGTTGGACTAAACTGAGAAACCTGTTTTTCTGTAATAAACAGTTTCCCTTACTGCTTCCTCGGTGGCAACGCAAATTCTTACCTAATAAACCAGCATTTTCTCTGTCTGAGGCTGCCCTTCGTCAGTCATCCTAGAATTTGGTTCCCCCCTAGATTTTACAACCCCTATCTCAGAACTCGGCACAAAAATTTTTTTTAAAAAAGAGCACCAGATAATTGTTCACCAAACATTAAAAAAATGTGAAACATTTCATAGTCATAAAGTATCAGAAATCTAAAAGAAGTTAAGGGCATTCCGGAATTAGACAATGTAAAAGCTGTCTTCACTTCAGCATTGAATTTTAATTACTTCCCATTCAGCTCGTTATTTCAACACTCAGTAAAAGTATGTCTAAAAAGAGATTCCCAACTTCAGGAAGCCCTTTGGAAGATTAAATAAGCAAATAGAATAGAAATGAGAGATAAATGCAAAATATTATGAGAATAAACCTTGTGCTTAATAACACTGAATGAATCACACCTATATTTACTGAGTGACTATTATAGCCTTAAGCCATACATTCTGTCAAATGTTATTAAAAAGAGAGGCAACATTTCACCTTTGAAGTTATGAAGAAGCAAACTGATGAAGCAGTTAGAGATCAATGTTGGATTAAACTATCATCTAATCAAATGGGCCTAACTACGCTTCTCCAAATACATCCTGAATTTTCTGCTTCTCTAACAGGTATGATAGCTTAATGTCTGAATAGCTCTTTTTAAAGATTTATTTTTTTTTGAAAGGCAGAGTTACAGAGAGAGGGAGAGACTGAGAGAGATCTTCCAACCACTGGTTCATTCCCCAAATGGCCACAACACCAGGAGCTGGGCAAGTCCAAAGCCAGGAACAAGTAGCTTCATTCAATCTCCCACCTGGTTGCAGGGGCCCACGTACTTGTGCCATCTTCTACCACTTTTCCAGGTTCATTAGCAGGCAGCTGGATCAGAAGTGGAGTAACCAAGGCTCAAACCACTGCCCATATGAGATGTCAGCATCACAGGCAGTCGCTTTACCTGTTACGCCACAACACTGGCCCCTCCGGGTTGCTCTTGAAACTATTTCTGCACATTCCAATATCTTCCTCGTAGGCCCAGCTCAAGCCACTTTTCTTTTGTTTTCTCTTTTTTTTTTATTCAAGGTACACAGTTTTCACGTATTTCCTATATATAGATTCAGGAACATAGCGATACTCCCCACCCTACCCTCCCTCCACCCACACTTCCACCCATTCTACCTCTTCCCTCTCCTATTCTCACTCTAATTTTTACAAAGCTCTATTTTCAGTTTACTTTATACTCATAAGATTAACCCTACACTAAGTAAAGAGTTCAACAAATACTATGAAGAAAAAGTACTGTTTCACAACAGTCAAGACAAGGGCTGTAAATGATCATTGACTCTCAAATGTCAATTTCACTCCTATACACTACCTTCTAGATACTCTGTTAGTTACCCCAGATGAGGGAAAACTCTTCTAAAGCCATGGATAGTCATAATAGGAAGAATTGCTGTGTGCTTTCCCCGTGACAACTCCACTTCTTCACCTGTAACCCACACTTGGTATAACCTCCTTTTCATCACAGATTTGTACAGTGAGTCTTTTTTGGGGGGGGGGGGGCAGGCAGAGTTAGACAGTGAGAGAGAGACAGAGAGAAAGGTCTTCCTTTTCCATTGGTTCACCCCCCAGGTGGCTGCTACTGCCAGCGCGCTGCGCGGATCCAAAGCCAGGAGACAGATGGTTCCTCCTGGTCTCCCATGCAGGTGCAGGCCCCAAGCACTTGGGCCATCCTCCACTGCCTTCCCGGGCCACAGCAGAGAGCTGGACTGGAAGAGGAGCAACCAGGACAGAATTCAGCACCCCAACCGGGACTAGAGCCCGGGGTGCCGGCACCCCAGGCAGAAGATTAGCCTAGTGAGCTGCAGCGCCGGCTGTACAGTGACTCTTTTTTTTTTTTTTTTTTTTTTTTTTTGGACAGGCAGAGTGGACAGTGAGAGAGAGAGACAGAGAGAAAGGTCTTCCTTTGCCGTTGGTTCACCTTCCAATGGCCGCCACGGCCGGCGCGCTGCGGCCGGCGCACTGCGCTGATCCAATGGCAGGAGCCAGGAGCCAGGTGCTTTTCCTGGTCTCCCATGGGGTGCAGGGCCCAAGCACCTGGGCCATCCTCCACTGCCCTCCCTGGCCACAGCAGAGAGCTGGCCTGGAAGAGGGGCAACCGGGACAGAATCCAGTGCCCCGACCGGGACTAGAACCCGGTGTGCCGGCGCCGCTAGGCGGAGGATTAGCCTAGTGAGCCGCGGTGCCGGCCGTACAGTGACTCTTAATATTTAGATTGGAAAATCTTTAAGGACTATTTCAAAATGCTAAGCAGCATCTGATACATAAGCAACATTCAATATATTTGTTCTCTTTCTTGTTTTTTCCTTTACCAGCAAAAGCACTTTAAACTTACTAGGTATTTTAATGTAATCAATAGTGAATAATATAGTTAGTAATATTAAGACTAGGTATGATTAAAGTTTGAAAATTTATGCAGAAGAGAAATACGGAAGTTTTAATGTCAAAGATCATTTCAGAGAAAATGTACAAATTCCCCTAGAATTTAAGGAAGAGTGGAGAGGATATACAGAGGTGACGAGGAGGAACAAGCAGTACTTGCAGAAGCATCAAAGAGATGAGTATTTTTGCGGAAGACTGTGAGGCAGGCACCATCTGATGTGGCTGTTAGGAAGTCATAAGAAGCACGCTTGGAGAGGTGGGGAAAGATAGATGTTGAAGAAGTTCAATAGTTGGGCACAGAGCTTTGAACAGAAAGATGATAGAAGGTACCAGAATCTCATGACCAGAGGGAAAATCAAAAGAAATTATGATTTTAAGAAGCTTAATCTGTCAGTAGAGTGTAGTACAGAATAGAAATAGAATAGATTGGCTGAGACCAGGTAAAAGTGCTACAGGAATTAAGAATGAAATAATGCATTTCTAAAGTAGGGTTACACCATATAAATGGAAGATTTAGAGAAAAGCATGAAATAAATGCACCAAATCAAATGATATAACGACTGGGTGACTCTGGTTATATAGCAGTGATTTGTATGTTTCAGATTTATTGTTATCATGCAAATATTTTTATAGGCCTGACAGTTTTATCAAGTCAAATTTGCCCAAATAAGTGCATTAAAATATTAAAGAAATTCCTACCACTACCATGTTTTCATGGAAGAGAGGCTAATTTAATATTAAAATACCGAGACTTGCATTCCCTCCTACTGAGCTTATTTGCTTGTGATTTTGATTACCCTGGGGTGACTCACCCACTCCCCGAAGCTCTATTCTTCATTCGAGATCACCTCAGGAATCTGATAAAGTTTTTCATGATAACTACAAGCGGAAGCAACTGGATGTGTTCTTTTGCCTTATTATGCCAATAACATTCTTCCTTATATTAGATTTATTTATTTGCATAATTGGTTTGCTTATGACAGCCTAATTTTTTTAAGGGCACTCACCTGAAATTATTCCTAATGTAGTAACTAGAACAAAACAGGTGTTCGACAGCTGATGAAAAAAACTTGATGGCTGAATGATTTCTGACCTCAGAGACAGAGGCTGTGGTGTCATTGAAAGAAAACAGGAGGAGCTGATTTAAAAAGGAAGCAGCAATGATCTATTTTAGGTACATTGGATTTCAAGGTATGAGATAGTAACTGGAAAAATGGAACAATAACAGAAAATACTATGAATTAGACTTTAGAGATAGAGTTATATTAGGGAGCTTTCATCATAGAATGAATAATTAAAATACACAATGTCTTCCTGAAATAGGACTCGATAGAGAAGAAAATAAGAGTGTGTCAGGAATTTTGGAGACAATGGGAAGAAATGAAGAGAAACTCATGAGAGGTATGGGAAAGATGAAGGTAGAGAAAGACCAGCAAAAGGCTAGTTTCTTCAGAAACCAATGAAGGGCTGAGCTTCAAAGTGTAGGGGTCGGAAATCAAATGCTGAAGAAAGCTGCCCTTCGTGATTTGTATTTGCAACCCTACTAAACAAAATAAACAGTACTAAAACTGACTGCAAGCACTCTGACTTACAGCTGCTGTTAAGTTATGCCCTTGAGAGAAAAAATCAAGTGAGAATACATTACTTGTTGGGTTGTTAAAGAAACAAACCATCTCCACAACAACCGCTACAAATTATACACGGTAAGTCTCACAACAGTAGGTCAATGAAAATGGTTCATCAAGAAAGGTTATATATAACTTTGGTTCAATGTACACCAATTTATTTTTCATTCTACATTTAATGAATTCACATTAGAGAGGTTCTTTTGAAGTCATAATGTGTTATTTTTCAATAATTTATTTCTGAACTTTAAAAAATTAATAATATTTGCACAGGGCCATTTTATAATCACAATATGACACTTCAAGGTATGAATTATGATATAATAACTCATACCTTGTGCATTTATACAAGCACTCATCCTATGGCCTCATTCTTAGCAAAGCAAAAGGTATGAATTATTATGTAATAACTCACTCATTGTCACATATTATTACTTAATTATGGAAGAAGAGGAGAATTTCAACTAATTTTAATCTTGAAAAAAAAATTAACTTTTTATCCTTGAAGAGAACAAAGCTCAAATGCTGATTTGGTGCAATAGAATCATTTCCAGGCTTTTTCCAATCAGATCACTATAGATTAATCTTGTAGAACACACTGGTCTTCTATTTGGAAACCTCAGAATGTCTCCAATACAGAAACTGAAATCCCCCAATAGTTCCCCCATCTGTATGTCACCAAATTATTCATTTATATCCCAAAACAAACAGCTCCATTACTCCAAACAAGCTTTCAAAATATGATAACTAAAAGCAAAATCTGACTTCCTGCTCTTACAAAAATGAGTTTTAAAAAAAGCCAGAAATAGAAGAGGGAAGAGTGGGAAAGAGGAAATATAAGATTAAAGTATAAATTTCTATTAATTTTTTTTTGACAGGCAGAGTGCACAGTGAGAGAGAGAGAGACAGAGAGAAAGGTCTTCCTTTACCGTTGGTTCACCCTCCAATGGCCACCGCTGCCGGTGCGCTGCGGCCGGCGCACCGCGCTGATCTGATGGCAGGAGCCAGGTGCTTCTCCTGGTCTCCCATGGGGTGCAGGGCCCAAGCACTTGGGCCATCCTCCACTGCACTCCCTGGCCACAGCAGAGAGCCGGCCTGGAAGAGGGGCAACCGGGACAGAATCCAGCGACCCGACCAGGACTAGAACCCGGTGTGCCAGCGCTGCAAGGCGGAGGATTAGCCTAGTGAGCCGTGGCGCCTGCCAAATTTCTATTAACTTTTATGATTTCCAATTAAATTTATTAAATAGGGAAATTCCTCCAAGATAGTACATAATACACTTGTCTATAAATATTAGAAAACAGTGTATATTCAAAAAAAAAAAAACAAAATATTTATTCTCTTAGAGCTATATAAGCAAAAGTCATCACTAAATGGTGGAGCTTATCTAAAAATTCAAAACAATAAAAATATTCATCTTATGCCTTCCCATAGTGTTAGATAGTGGCTTTTTCTCCTGCTTTTATGAAACTTATGTTATAGAAAGAAAAAATGAAAGCAGAAAAAAGACTTAGCACATTAACAAAGTACATTAAAATCAGCAACAAACAAAATAAATGCTATGGATATAACCTTTTAGATGCATCATTGAAGACTGGTGTGTTAAAAACATGTGTGGTCTGTGTGTTAGACAAGTGAAAGTGAGGCAGAAGAGACCATGAACAAGGTATAGAATAAACCACCCTGCCTCTGACCAGTTGATTGCTGGCTGATTAATAGCTCTTTCTCTTATCGCTAATCAGTCAATGAATTTATGCTTAACTTTGTTCTATAACTTCTTCAGAAACTAATTTTTTTCTACTTTACCTATGACCACTCCTTCCAATTTACTATTGTGACAGAACTTTCAGATTTGGAGTTAGGAATGGTGGATATCAATAGCTAAAGACCAAGAGAGTTCATACATTCCAAACTTTATGGAACTTTTTCAATCAATATGAAGACTTTCAGTGGCAATACTAAAGAAACAGCAGGGTAACACAGGAAGCAAAACCATGCTTCAAAACCATATGCTTTCTTGTCTTATGTTGACGTTTGTCTTCTAAAAAACCTTTGTCTCTTAAGGAATACATACCTTGGGTTCTCATACTTAGATCTAATGTTCCAATGATTGCTATATAATTTCCAGGCAAACGTTTTCAATTGCTTTTTAAGATCTCTGATTATATAGCAGTACAGCCTGGTATCAGCCCTTGGTCTTTTTCAAGCTGTTTTAAACCTGGTTCGTTGTATTAGTCTGAGTTTGCTATGTATATAATGACATGACTCTATGTTCATGAATTATCAGAGCACAATAACAGGATATATATTATCATATCAATTGTTACATAACCACTGATTGCTATCAACTGACTTATAATTAGAGTTAAATGGTTTACATTGATTAATTTTAAATGAAACTTTGATACTGGCCACTCATTTAATGTTTTATGTAGGTTTTGTTTTAGTTAGGCTATGTTACACAAATCATGCTTTGTATAACTGTTGGTAGCACACAATCCAAGATAAAATAGTGTATTAACCAGTCACACATCTCTTCATCTCTTTCTCCTGGGATGTAATTATTTTGTCAAAAATATACACAAAAAAATTTTTATAGTTTTATTTACACAGAAATTTTGAAAACAATATATTCAATGTTACATTGCTTTGCTTAAAATCCCAAAATTTTTGTGATTAAAATGAAGTTTTACTAAGGAATAAATTATTCATTAATGAGACAATAAAAATAAGATGTCTTCTTCATGGAATTAGATAAATTCCTAATTAGTTTTCTCATTTGCAGAGATCTGGATCTCATTTAATATTTCCTGGTTCTGAATGCAATATAGTTTTATATGCTCCAGTTAAAGCTCTATGACAAGGGACTAAATAACCCAGAAATAAGCAATTAAGAAAATTAATTCTTTTAAAGAAAAATAAGAGGCAGAGCAGTAGCAGTTCACCCCAGAATTGCAAATGTTGGCTAAAGAAAGCAGATTATATTAAAAATTATATTAAAATATGACTATACATCATATAATATTTATTGTCATATGCTCCTACCCCTTTAGTTTATCAAGATATGTTACATATGGCCCCACTAATTCCTCTTCAATCCACACAAACTTGAGCTTCATAAACTCATGATGTGATCCACATGCCATATCCCATATGAGAATTTTCCGTCTCATGAATGTTGGAGAAAAAATGTTTTTAGTGCAGAACGAAGTTACTTCTGCAAGTTTAGGGATAATTACAGCCTCAGAATCCAAAAGTGCTTAATCTCAATGCCTCTCCTCCCTATCTGGGACAACTCTTTGCCTCTAAACTCTTTCTTTAAATTGAACTGATGAACGTGGTGAAGGGTAATTTATCTGTATAATCAACAAGCTAGCTAAGTCTTTTCCATTTTGAAGGGAAACAAAGGACAGACAAACATTTGTGACAACCTAGGTGTCCTTGAACATATATTGGAAAAAACCAGCCTTTTCTGAGTACAAAATAAACAAACAAAAATATACCTCATATTCTTTTCTCAAAATTTGTCTACTTTATTATTTGATGCTTTTTATCCGGGTGTCTATTTTTCTTTCTGTGTTTATTACCTAAAGTTAACTTAGTATTTAATGCTTCTCACGGGAAGAAAACAAAATAATGATTCTGCCAGGATTTCATTTTCTCTTCCTCACCCCAAAAATAAAACATGCTAAAGAATCAAATATTAAATGTAATAAGCAATAGGCAACACCTCTTACAATTTACTCCATAAAAGCAGTTACTTCTTAAGTTCACAGACCATCCAGTCTTTGAAAGGAGTGAAATCAAGGCCGGCGCCGCGGCTCACTAGGCTAATCCTCCACCTAGCGGCGCCGGCACACCGGGTTCTAGTCCCGGTTGGGGCACCGGATTCTGTCCCGGTTGCCCCTCTTCCAGGCCAGCTCTCTGCTGTGGCCAGGGAGTGCAGTGGAGGATGGCCCAGGTGCTTGGGCCCTGCACCCCATGGGAGACCAGGAAAAGCACCTGGCTCCTGGCTCCTGCCATCGGATCAGCGCGGTGCGCCGGCCGCGGCGGCCATTGGAGGGTGAACCAACGGCAAAGGAAGACCTTTCTCTCTGTCTCTCTCTCTCACTGTCCACTCTGCCTGTTAAAAAAAAAAAAAAAAAAAAAAAAAAAGAAAGGAGTGAAATCAATTATTTTACAATACAATGGTATATAGTACTATATTCCAGCTAAAACTCAGCAAGGTGGTTTGTTACATCCTTATAAATGTCTGCCCTTTTAACATGCTATAAATGCATTCTAAAATTTGTGCTAGGTTCTGGTTGTTACGGGGAAGAATTAATGCATTCTATTAAATTTAACTTTTGCTGAAACACTCTTACCTCAGCTAAAGCTCGGAGCTGTAACTGGAGACCAGCTTCTAAGCAATTAAGGAATAAAATACTTGGCTTTTATAATCCATCTTTTGTTCTGGGAAATGCCTATACTTAAATCAGTATGGCGTTAGACAGGGACTTGTGACCACTAAATATTTAATTTCATCAAAGTCTATCCATATTCTGCGCTTTGACAAGTCCATTACCATATGAGTATTATTTAAACAAGCAGGAACATTTCAATTAAGTATACACTTAAATTGGCCAAGTGATTACGGCATATCTCTGCTCAAGACCCTGGTATAGTATAAGTATTGTAAGTACCTTAACCTAACATGCTGGTCCATTCACCACCCCTTAAACATATACTCTACATTTAACCACCTTCATGGCTTTTTAAAAGCTATTGCCTAGTCCTAGAATGACTTCTTCTCCTTGTCTATTTAAATCCTATCAATTCTTCAAAGTGCATTTCCAATAAGTGAATCCATGTCATTCTCAACTGGAATTAATCTTTGGATCTTTCATTGAGTCCCTCTTCCTGTCTACCTGACACTGATGCAATTATGTACATGCTTACTTAGTTCACATGATCCTTACACTGTTTTTTTTTTTTAAATCTGTTCATTAGGAACATAACTTGAATTATTTCTTATGTTTTCTCTACAGCTCAGTGCCTTATATATAGCAGGTGCTCAATAAATACATTTTAGTGGATTTAACAAGGACAACACACAGCACTTCCATAGCCCAGGTACTGTGGATCTCTGGCTTTATGGATCCTGCATATCAAAACACATGTGCAAAATTATATGTGTATTTAAAATACACTGACACCTCTATTGTTAGGATCCATCATTTACTGGGAAAATACAACTTCAGTCGTCCACACTGCTCTCAGACCCACAGGAGTGCTTTGTGTCCTTTTTTGAGATGTCTTCAAAAGAACAGTGTACTACAGTGCCCCCTGTAGGTTGAGTAAAAAGCTGCAGAAGAGTCAGGTTACAGAAATTTTATATTAATTTCAAATTTTTCTCTTATATGATATGAATAAAATAGATACTTAAACTGGAAGTATTATTTTCAAGCAATGCCCATTGAACATTTCCCGGTTTATTTATTAAGCTTAATGACTTTCATGAATTAACACATTATTTGCAATAATGGCACAGGCACATGGCTGAGAAATATTTTTGTTGTATTAAGAAATTCATATACCAATAATTTACATTGGTCATGCGATAGTTACTGAGCAAATGGAATTAGAATTGTTTTACTTGTTCAAAAAATAAAATCTAAATATGTTTATATACTTTGGATTGATTGATATCCACTAATAATTTGTATTCTTATTCTTAATTTCAATCAACAATTTTAAATAAATAACATTGAAGAAAATTATTTTTATTTTTAAGATATGTAAAATAGTTTTAATTTTTAAGTTTAAGCTTCTACTTTAGTATTTTTATAAGAATATATTCAAATTTCATACACTTTAGTAGTGACAGTTACATTGAAAAAAACAAACTGAAAAAGTGATCCCTGTTAGGAATTTGGAAAACATTATGCTGAGTGAAATAAGCCAAGCCCAAAGGGACAAATACCACTTATTCTCCTTGATAGGTGACAACTAACTGAGCACCAAAAAGGAAACCTGTTAAAGTGAAATGAACGCTATGAGAAACAGTGACTTGATCAGCCCTTGCCCTGACTGTTGATGAGCAACTTGATATGTTATCCCTCTTAGTATTTTTTTTGTTTTTTCTACTTAATACTTTTGTTGAATACTGTAATCAATACACAATTCTTCTTAAGTGCTGAAACTTAACTGAAAAGTGATCACTGTTAAATATAAGAGTGGGAATAAGAGAGGGAAGAGATGTGCAATTTGGGACATGCTCAAGCTGACTTACCTCAAACGGTAGAGTTAGAAACATACCAGGGGATTCCAATTCAATCCCATCAAGGTGGCATGTACCAATGCCATCTCACTAGTCCCAGTGATCAATTTCTGTTCACAATTGATCATAATGATAGGACTAAGAACCAAAGGGATCACATAAACAAGAATAGTGTCTGCAAATAATAGCTGATAGAATCAAAAAGGGAGAGAATGATCCAACATGGGAAGTGAGATACACAGCAGACCCATAGAATTTCAGATGTCCTAAACAGCACTCTGGCCTCAGAATCAGCCCTTAAGGCATGCAGATCCAGCTGAAAAGCCCATGAGAGTATTTCAGGCATGGAAAGCCAAGACACTCTGGAAAAAACAAAAAAAAACAAAAAAAAAAACAACTAAATGAAACATCTCCGTGAGTGAGATCCCAGTGGAAAGAACGGGTCATCAAAGAAGGAGGTACCTTTCTCTGAAGGGAGGAAAGAACTTCCACTTTGACCATGGCCTTGTCTAAAAATTATCAGAGTCAGTGAACTCGGGGGGCTTCCATGGCCTTGGCAGCTCATAACATGAGCCTAGGGTGATTACTGATGCCATAAACAAGAGTGTCAATTTGTTAAGTCAACAACAGGAGTCACTGTTCACTTACTCCTCATGTAGGATCTTTGTCCCTAGTGTGCTGTACATTGAGATTTAATGCTATAGCTAACACTCAAACAGTCTTTTTCACTTTATGTTTCTGTGTGGGAGCAAACTGTTGAAATCTTAACTTAATGTATGCTAAACTGATAGTCTGTATATAAAGAGAAACGAAAATGAATCTTGATGTGAATGGAAGGGGAGAGGGAGTGGGAAAGGGGAGGGTTGCGGGTGGGAGGCACGTTATTGGGGGGAAGCCATTGTAATCCATAAGCTGTACTTTGGAAATTTATATTCATTAAATAAAAGTTAAAAAAAAAAAGAAAAGAAAAAGAAAAAACCAAAAGACTTTTCTTTGCATGGATTCTCATTTTTTAAATTCACCTTTTATTTTATGTATTTGAGATGGAGAGAGAGAGAACGAGACAGAGGGAGAGAGACAAAAAGCTCCTATCCATTGGTTCACTCCCCAAATGCCTTCAACAGCCATGGTTGGGCCAGGCTGAAGCCAGGATCCAGGAACTCCACCCCGATTTCCCAAGTTGGTAGCAGAGACCTCAGTACCTAAGCCATCACCTGCTGCCCCTCAGAAAGCTGGAACTGGAAACAGAACTAGGACTTGAACAAAGGCATTCACACCCAAGATATATGGATCCCAGCCGGCGCCATGGCTCACAAGGCTAATCCTCCACCTTGCAGCGCTGGCACACCGGGTTCTAGTCCCGGTTGGGGCGCCAGATTCTGTCCCGGTTGCCCCTCTTCCAGGCCAGCTCTCTGCTGTGGCCAGGGAGTGCAGTGGAGGATGGCCCAAGTGCTTGGGCCCTGCACCCGCATGGGAGACCAGGAGAAGCACCTGGCTCCTGCCTTCAGATCAGCACGGTGCGCATGCCGCAGCAGCCATTGGAGGGTGAACCAACGGCAAAAGGAAGACCTTTCTCTCTGTTCTCTCTCTCTCACTGTCCACTCTGCCTGTCAAAAATTAAAAAAAAAAAAAGATATATGGATCCCAAAAGGGTCTTATTTGCTAAGTCAAACATGTACCCTATATTTTCATTTCCTTCATTTGAAAATGTATATAGAAAAGCATATGCACAGGTATAAAAATTACCTATAACCCCATCATTTACGTGACTTAAAAATGTCAGCTGGCTAGTATCTACTACTATTAAGAGTTTAAAGTGTAGCCTTCCAATTTTCCAACACATTTCCTATACTTACATAGACATATATATATATATATGTGTACCAGTAGGTATGCCTGCTTGATTCACAGTTGAATCTTGGCCAGCGCCACAGCTCACTAGGCTAATCCTCCGCCTGCGGCACCGGCACCCCAGGTTCTAGTCCCAGTTGGGGCACCGGATTCTGTCCTGGTTGCTCCTCTTCCAGGCCAGCTCTCTGCTGTGGCCCAGGAAGGCAGTGGAGGATGGCCCAAGTGCTTGGGCCCTGCACCCGCATGGGAGACCAGGAGGAGGCACCTGGCTCCTGGCTTCAGGTTGGCGTAGTGGCCATTTGGGGGTGAACCAACAGAAGGAAGACCTTAAAAAAAAGAAACATAGTTGAATCCTAAAATTATACATATTCATATTCAACAAGACATCTCCAAAACTCTAAAAACCAAATTTTAAGGGAGATTGTGAAACTTTCCCTTTTATTCATTCCCTCTAAGTGCTACAAGCTCCTGAAACCACATCCAATGTAATACTTTGGTGCTGAATTCTGCTTCATTCTCTTGCCTGCTGCAGTTGAGCACAGTCTAGATTTCTTTCTGGACTTGGATTCAGCTACTACTGTAGTTCCAAACTAGTTACTTCTCAGACTATTCACATTGGTTTTTTTGGAAAGCAACTGACATTTGAAAATTGATCCTGTTTTTGGAGCACAGTAAATAGAGGCTCTAATATAACATAGTGCATAAGAAAATAATTCCTCAGTGGTCACTGACAAGGCCAGTGAAGCCCGGGGCTCCCAAGAGGAAATCAGTAAACTGAACAAAGAGGAACAGAAGTGAAAACGTTCGGTTTTGGATAAAAAGGCATGGTCATTTTCTAGTCCCAAATTCTGTCTTCAGGCCCGTCAGTGGTTTGACATGGCAATGAGGCACAGTAGAGAAGGGAAGGAACTTCCTTCAAATGTGAACCATGCAAGCGCCTGCAGTTCCATGCACTCTCCTCTTCTCAGCACCACAGAAGGGAGGACAGCAAGGATCTGCGGACACTGTTTTCTAAAAGGGGGACTTTGCCTCAATGCCCTTCTGCTGTGTATTTCCCCAGCCCCAAAAATATTACTGCCTATTTAAAGTGTTTGCTCTTTGCCTATCATAAATGCCCCATCTATTTAAATTCATGTTTTGTTTAGTTAAAATTTGTCTTATCATCTGCAGAAAGGATTATTAAATTGAACTGGTAACTATTTCAACGTAAGTTAAAATCAATAACATTTAGCTGGGCCTTAGGTGCTAAATTCTAAGTTCCATGTTTTTCCCTTTGCCACAGTTCTGCATCTAAGCCCCACTGACGGGTCCTGCTCCCGTGTTCCCCTGTGATTTATGGCTGTTCCAGGAGGTGGGACAGAAGCTTCAAGGCCTCTTGCAGTGCTTAAGCTTCTAATAATCAGCAGGGCTTTCGTTTCTCACTTTTTGCACTGCGATTGCCATTCTCAGTTTTAGAAAATCATAAAAAAATGGAATGGAATTTTTTAAAGTTCAGAGTTTAATCTGTGTTCTAAAATAATTAATATCTGACTTTTAAAAAGAGTGTAATTCTATAAATCATGTCCTTAAATTTTAGTTAAAACAAAATCAATTTAAGTCCTTGAAAAAGGATTTTTAGTTCTTCTTCACTCCAAGATAATCTGATGAGAGAGAAAGTCTTCCAGTGCCGTACAGTGGTTCCAAATGGCAAAATGCTTCTAACCACAAACTTCTCATTCTTAAACCATAATTAACTGTAAAAGACATAGTGTTTCTATTTTCCTATTTAATTTACATAATGAAAATGGTTATAAATAACTATCAAAATGTTTCATATCAAAGCACAAATGATTATTAATTGCTTAAACACAGAGAAAGTTTGTCATTCAATCACTATAAAATTATTTTTCATTATGTTGGGCACATTCGAAATTAATTATTTAAATAGCATGGTTAAAAATTCACCAAAAGACATTTCCCAAAATGACAATTATATTTTTTAAAGAAAATGAGTTTGAAATATAAACTACTGCTAGTTTAACAATAACAAAATGTCACCCAGTGGCTAATTTGTTTACTGAAGTGCATGTTGCCATAAATCTACCTTAAGAATTAAGGCATACAGATTTAGTTTCTGTAACTGTATTGCAATGTTATTATTTCTTTGTGTTGTCAGATACTGGTCTACAACAATAAAAACTTAGATTTCATTTTTAAATTATATTATGTTGACTGCTTAAAAACATTGAAATGAAAGATATTTGAAAAATCCTTATGATTATTCCTCTTTAGTGTTTTCTACTTCAAAGCTATTTTACCCAAACCAGTTCAATGTGCATTTTAAACATGTACTTTTGAATCAAATTTGAAATAAAAACAGAAAAAAACATTTACTATTAGCAAAAATTATACTTCTATGTAACAATTTTTATCTTCTATAAATCTTTTGAATTCCTTTAATCAATCAAATTGGCATCCAGAATAATAATTTAATTATGTTTTATTTATTTAAAGGCTAAAAGCTATATAGAAGACTCCTAAAAATAATTTTAACAGATATTTTAACTTGCCATAAGATGAAAGTTTGACGTGAAAGATTTGAGTAAATACTGAGAACTTAGCCTCGCTCTACCACATACGCACAAAAGAATGAAGACTGATTGCCCAAATATTCAGAGTTGGGTACATCATTTTAATTGCCATTAGTGCAGATTTACATCTAAAATATCAGGAACATTTTACATTTACTGACTTATACCAAGGGATATTCAAAAGCTTCCCTTTCCTTTATTTTCCAACTTCTATTTGTAAGGAAACGAAATAACCTTTACTGTATGGTAGGTATAAAAAGGGACCAGATGATTCATCTCTGTGAATCTGCTTGTTGAATTTGATGGATCATTCTTAAAAGCGACGTTGCTAATCTTCAGGTTTTCTTTTTTAGGTTATTCACAGATCAGTGGGTTTTCCAGCTAATACAGGTCTGATGCTCTTCTGTCTTCACACATGGTATTCATCATATCTTGACAAGAAAAGACCTTCAGTCTACAAATAACCTTCACTGAAGTAAGACATGTAAGTGGGTTTCTTTATGAAAGATAGATTTTATGGCTGAATAAAAAACAACTGTACTTAAAAAGTGTCATTGCATGGCCTTATTTGAAGATTTTCCCTTAGAGGAACTTTAATGTTTGTTGTTGAAACTACTAATAGACCAAAAGAGAGGAAAGTATTAAATTACTTTATCATTAACCACAAGCGCAACAGGACTGGTTGATCAGCTCCATATTTTATCATTCAGAAGCGTTCAGGCTTTAAAATATTTAAGCATCCACATTAGTTCTTGTCAAACTAGCACAAAGCAGTGCATAATATGACCTGTGTGTAAGAGCAGAACAAGATAAGAGGTTACAGGCAGGGTAAAATTTCCACAATGGGATTGCCCTGTGCTGCAGATAATAGTGTGGCTTTCTATTTCCAGACAATTACTAAATTATGTTGAATGTTTTCGTTATATTTTTACTAGGTCATGCTAAGAAAGGGAATTAAATTTATCTGATATCAAACTACCAAGGAGAAACCAATAAATTTGAGACATCATGTAAGGCCTATATAATTCCATATGGCCAGATATAAAAAGTAAAACATTGACCAAAAGTCAGAAGTTGGACAGTGTTGTTACCTGGGTTCTTAGGGTATAAGTGGTTTCAAGAAAATATTAAGAGCATTCAAGCTGTGAAAGAATCAAAACAATGTGATGGTGAAACTAAAATATCTGAAGAATCTCTTTGCAAGAAGCCTACCATACAGTGACTGAAGGCTGAGAAAAAATTCTTTTTTTTTTAAGATTTATTTATTTATTTGAAAGGCAGTGTTACAGAGAGGCAGAGGCAGAGAGTGAGGTCTACCAACCACTGGTTCTCTCCCCAGATGGCCGCAACAGCCGGAGCTGAGCCAATCAAAAACCAGGAGCCAGGAGCTAAAACTTATTACTAAGTTTTATTGATATTGTACTGTAAGAATACGATTATTTTGAACCTTTGGAAAAAGTTTTCAGACTGACAATAAATATTTAGGTTGCCACACCAATCTTCAGTATCTAAAGTGAATCATGGAATACAAGAATACTGCTTAGTTGTGGAGTAGCATGCAGAGTGATTATTACAAACTTACAGAAATGTTTATGGTAACACCAGATGTCAGAGTGCTTTATATCTTGGAAGGAGGAGCTGGGTCCTTTTTCTGTATATCAAGACGAGTCTAGGCCGGCACCATGGCTCACTTGGTTAATCCTCCATCTGTGGCACCGGCACTCCATATGGGTGCCGGGTTCTAGTCCCGGTTGCTCCTCTTCCAGTCCAGCTCTCTGCTGTGGCCCGGGAGGTCAATGGAGGGTGGCCCAAGTGCTTGGGCCCCTGCACCCGCATGGGAGACCAGGAGGAAACACCTGGCTCCTCGCTTCAGATCAGCATAGCTCCAGCCTTAGTGGCCATTTGAGGGGTGAACCAACGGAAGGAAGGCCTTTCTCTCTTTGTCTGTCTCTCACTGTCTAACTTTATCTGTCAAATTAAAAAAAAAAAAAAAAGACAAGTCTAGTCTGTAAAACAAGGACAGCCAAGGTCCTACTCCAAAATTCTAGAGACAGTCAAGAACCCCAGACATTCCACTTCTGCTTTCATTATTCATTAGATCATTCATTCGCAGGTTGTTTATGGAGGCAGTGAACATTTGACTTAAAGATTAAGATGTTTTTAGGATGCTCATATTGCGTGTCAGAGTGCCCGGGGTTTGATTCCTGACTGTGCCTCCCAATTCCAACTTCCTGTCAGTGTAGACCAAGGGAGACAATGGTTCAGGTAGTTGGATTCCCGCCACTCATATCAGAGATCCAGATTGCTTTCCTGGCTCCTGGCTGCGGCACAGCCTAGTCCTGGTCAGTGCGAGCATCTCAGGACTAAATGGGGACGTTCTCTCTATATATCTATCTATCTATCTATCTATCATCTGTCTATCTCTCCCAGCAGAGAGGAGCTCATCCTCGCTATCTCTCTCCCCCTCTCTCTCGTTATGGCTATGGCTGTTTCTATCTCAGTCTAGATAAAAAAGTTGAAAGATGAAAACCTACAATGTGCCAAACACTGTCATGGATACCCAAGATTCACCAGAAAACAAAGCAACAAAATATTTCGGCTCTCAGACACCTTGGATTCTAAACCCAGAGGACACACAATAAACATGAACCATAAAAAACAACTCAATTACATAGTAGATTAGAAGATGACAAATACAGTGGTAAAAGACAAACGAAGTAAGATAAGGGAGATCCAGAGTTGGGGGTAGACAGCAGTTACAAGCTGAAATGACATGAGCAGCATGCATTCCTGGAGACAAACTTGTAAACAGATTGAAGGTGATGAGGGGTTTGCTAGGTATTAAGGGAAATAGCATTAAAGGTAGCCCTGGAGATTCAGAAGAACAGCAAGGACTTGAGTGGCGTGAGTCACAGGAACAGGACAGGAAGTAATTTTGTACTCTCTGGCATCCATGAAGCAGAAGCATGGAATCTTAACAAAGGAGTAGCTTAGAGCAGCCTTATGGAAAAAAAGGGATGCTGGCTAGAATTATTATGAAATTGCATTTTGACAGCAAGAATGATGTTTTCCTTAGAATTTTTGTCACAAATCAGTAAGAATATTAAAGCAGTCAAGAGATTAGTGTATTCACTAGTCATGTTTACCTTTTGTTATGATCATTCTTTAAGAATGGTTGGAGGTTCCACCTTCCCAGCTGACCCACAGTGCACAGATTTGGTTCAGAATATTTCAAAGGACTCGAACCCAGGTCTCTAGCAAAGGCTATTTGTGAAGGGATCAGAATGAAAGAGAAGCCCAAGAAGCTGCCCAAACACTGACACTAAAAGCCCAGCAATCACTGGGGGAAGCATAATAAACTCATAAGGGAATACACATTTGTTTAAAATTGTGCACTCTAGTGCATTGAGTTTTAAAATGATACAAAATGGAGAAATGATGAAAATAAAATCCTACAAATAAAACAATCCATCTTTTCTATTAGTAGGCAGCTCTCTGAGTTTGATTATTAAATTTACCTATTACAGTCAAATAAAAAATCACCATGTTACAATATTTTTAAACAAAGCAGAATTCTATTAATAAACTGTCAATGTGAGATACTCCAAAAGAAATCAGATAGTTTTTGAAGCAAACTGCTTTTCTCAACAAACCAACAATATGTGTTTGTTGCATTCGAGCCCAGGACCACTGCACGTGATTACAGTAAAAGCTCTGCATTATTTCCATCTGGCAATGAGAACACAAGATGTTGTGTAAACTACCAGAAGAGCTCTATTTCATTGTAATTAAAATTTAGTGTTACACTTAAGCAATAAGGCAACTCCAGGAGATGTGATTATCATGAGATAATGACCTTGGGGTGTTCCCAGGCATACAAGGAACCAAATGCCTCCTGTCCTCTAGGGGGGGGGCAAGATTATTTCTACATAACAGTCAACACCTCCTCTTGCTCACCCACCCCTGCTCCTGAAGCTGCAGGATCAGTGAAAGAGAAAGCTTGGGATTAAGAGTACCAATATGATTTCTGCAAAAAGAGGACATTGGGGGACTGGTATATGACAAAATTGGCATTGTGGAATGCTGAAGCAGCAGTTTCAAATGAGTTGTGTTGTTTGTGCAATAATTATGCAATGGCTTTAGAATTCTCTGGACACACATAGAACTGTCAGTGATGTCATACCCGTGTAAGTAATCCTCAGCAAGGGCACAGATCTAACCTTTTCCCCCTGTTTTGGTTTCATGATTTCCATTCCATAATAGCAATAAGATATGACAGGTGGTGTGTTTCTTGAGGGTTTATTATTCTTCTTGGGTGGTTGAAGCCATTCAGCCTTTGGCCTGAACCTCTCAAGACATCTGAGATGTATAATAATTCCCCCAAAATGCAATGCCTGTCATGTCTTATTGCTTAATTACTCTGTACTTGCCAAGTAATTCTTCTTAAAGAGAATGCAGATAACAGTGCTTACTTTACAGTTTATACTACTAGAAACTACTTGGAAAATGGGATAACAAGAAATAATTTCTACTGTAATGAATGAGGGAACATTACACTATATTACTGTTATAAACTCAGAATAGAAGGTCTTCTTATAATTATGGAAAAACATTTAATTTTTTGCTAATTTTCTGGAAGGGAAATAATAACCTAAAATTGTACATAAGATAAAATAACATCATCCTCATGACAGTTCATGTCAAAGAGATGAGTTCCTTAATTATTCAGGAATATCTTAAACTAGTCTATATAATATAGGACAAAGTGAGAGTTTAACTTTAAAATTTTTAATAATAATAAGGGAAACAAGCATAACTATTATAAAAGGGTAGCACAAAATATTTTTTAAATATTTTTAAAATTTGTATTCATATATTTTCATTTTATTTGAAAGGCAGAAGGGGAGAGCAGGGAGAGAGAGAACCATCCACTGGTTCGCCTCCCAAATGCATACAACAATCAGTGCTGGTCTAGATAAAAGCCAGGGGTCCAGAACTCAATTTGAGTCCCCAGTGTGGGTGACAGAGAACCAAGTGCTTGAGCTATCACCTGATACTTCCCAGGGTGTGCAAAGTAGGAAGTAGGATTGAAAGAGGAGGAGCCAGGACTTAAACCAATCACTCTGATATGGAATGCAGGCATCCCAAACATTGGATTAACTACTGCAATAAAAGCTCACCCTAAGAAAAATATTTTTAAACAGTAATATAGAAAGGATTTGTATATGTAAATATTTGAGAGATCCTCAAAATATTCATGGAAACATGTGTGATGGAAAAAAAGATGTGCTGGAATTTCAATTTTTGCATCATTTAATTCAGCTTTCACAAACTTTCAAAGTACTTTCATATCCATGTGTGTGTATAAAATAAATGATACTTAAACATTTATATACACTACATATATATCTTTATGATGAAAGAGTAGAGGTATAAGGTATTAGGTTTCTTTTTTCAGAGTACGAAAAAGCCTGTTAAATAAGGATGAACCAGATTAACAGTAGACCCAGACGAAATTTAGACTTTCATTGCCTCTATTTCATTTTACTTGTGTAAGTCATATCTAGTAAACGCCCTAAGCTCTCCAGCTGAGACAGTGTAATTTTCACTCCTATTGAAGCTGAATCTAAGATCCGGCTAGTTTGTGAACCCAGAATACTTTGAGATTAGTTCATGTATTCAAAAAACTCAGAAATAATTATACAAAGATTAATTCACAGTGCAAAAATGCATATCAATACATACGATATATTTATACAGGTCAATGGATACAAACTGTACATTAGAACACTCTCCAAATTAATCCCTGTAACTAGTCTGGGTAATTTGATAAACAACAAAATAATAAATTACATTAAAGGGTCTCTGTCCCATCAGGTCAATGATGTGCCTTAAACCAATAGCAACTCAGCAGTCATTTCACTTAAGGAACTGAGTATCTGCGCATATATGTGTGTCAATGGATGGTGGCATGGGAAGGCTCGGTACTCACTCCAGATCACCCGCTCCAAAGCTCTGTCTCTGATTCATTGTCTTTAGAGAACCAACCAAGGACTTCAGCTCCCATCCTCTAACGGATTAATCTAATGACTTTAGCCAAGGTCATTTAGCATTTCTATATCTAGACTCCATATTTAAAAAAGAGGTAGCAGCCCCAGCCCTGTCAACTACACAGACTTTTTGTGAAACTATGTGAAACAAAATGTAGAGAAATGGTTTATAGATGAAGTGCTCATCAAATCCATATTTGATATAATTGTTGCTACTGTTGTACTTGATAATGAGAGTGAACACACATCGCTTCAGCCTTTTGGCTAAGATCAAGTGAGAGTAAACCCACTTAGGCACAACTTGGGGGAAAACACCAAACTAAAGGCATAAAGTAAAGTAGGATGGGGCTACATAGTTATTTTTCTAAAAGTGTCAGATAAGGAAAAGTATTTTTTAAATAATTGTGATAGGTCATAAAACCCTATAAAAATAAACATGAGTACAATACAGTTGCTAAATCTCTCCCATGTTGGAAAGCATTTGTCATTTCCTGGCCTCCTCCAGGAAGCCTGTCTTAGTTGAAAAGGAGGTAACAAGTGCTTTTTTGCATTATTAACTGTATCAACAGGAAAACTTACAGTCATGATCTGGCTGTTTCTTTGAGTTTTCATTATTATATTCACCTAACTTGTAGATTCTGTTGTGAGAATGTTCAGGTCATGTCTATCTTGGAATATAAGCTACGCAGCAAGGAAAAAGTCCACTATAGATCATACTATCAGTAAGTGTTAAGGGGCCAGCATTGTGGTGTAGCAGCTGCAGCTACCGCCTAAAATGCCAGCATTCCATATGGGTGCCAGTTCATGTCCTGGCTGCTCCACTTCCAATCCAGCTTCCTGCTAATGACCTAGGAAAAACAGCAGAAGATAATGTAAGTACTTGGGTCCCTGCCACCCATGTAGACCTGGAAGAAGTTTTTGGTTCCTGGCTTTAGACTAGCCTAGTGCCAGCTGTTACAGCCATCTGGGGAGTGAACCAATGGATGGAAGATTTCTCTTTCCCTTGCTCTATCCCTACCCCTCTCTCTCTTCTTGTAATTCTTACTTTCAAATAAATAAATAATTTTTTTAAAAAAAGAAAGTGTTAATAAGTGTTAGTCATGAGAAGGAAGAAATATTTTCATTGAAAAATTTATCTGTAAATATCATTATTTAGGATGCATGTGCCTACCTCACCATAATCTTACATGTGTGTTTGTTCATCCTCCTATATCTACAAAGTAGTTTCTGGGTTTATAGCAATTTTATGCTTGCATTGAACACAACTACTTTGTTACTCTTTCTATTGTGTATATTTTTGTCTAGAACTCATTTTAGAAAGAACTTAAGCCGTAAGCTCTTTTTTTATTTCAAACCTTGCTTAAAAATGTATTCTGGGGTGCTGGTGCTGTGGGACAGCAAGTTAAAGACCCAGCCTGCAGGGCCGGCATCTCATATTGGTGCCTGTTCAAGTCCTGGCTGCTCCACTTCTGATCCAGCTCTCTGTTATGGTCTGGGAAAGCAGCAGTAGATGGCCCATGTCCTTGGGCTCCTGTATCCGCAAGGGAGACCCTAAAGAAGTTCCTGGCTCCTGGCTTCAAATCAGCCCAGGTCCTGCTGTTGCCACCATTTGAGGAGTGAATCAGTGGATGGAGGTCTTTCTCTCTCTGCCTCTTCCTCTCTGTAACTCTGCCTTACAAATACAAATATAAATAAATCTTTTTAAAAAATGTATTCTGACCTAAAGTACAAGAATACAGAGAGAGTCCACCATTGAGGTATTTCTCCACTCTCTCCAACAGTGTATCAGCTCAATTTTTTTATTTGCTTCATAACATATATTTACTTTTTTAAAAATTTAAGGTAAACAAATTTTATATATACAAATTTAGGAACATAGTGATACTTCCCATCCTACCCTCCCTCCTGCTCACACTCTCACCTGTCCTCCTCCTTCCTCTTATTCTTTCTTCTAATGTTTACAGTGATCTACATTCAATTTAGTTTACATTCATAAGATTAACCCTGTACTAAGTAAAGAGTTCAACAAATAGTAAGAAGAAAAGAACTGTTCCTCAACAGTAGAGACAAGAGCTACGAACAATAACTGAAAATTGGCCGGTGCCGTGGCTCAATAGGCTAATCCTCCACCTTGCAGAGCCGGCACACCAGGTTCTAGTCCCAGTCGGGGCACCGGAGAGTGTCCCGGCTGCCCCTCTTCCAGGCCAGCTCTCTGATATGGCCAGGGAGTGCAGTGGAGGATGGCCCAAGTCCTTGGGCCCTGCACCCGCATGGGAGACCAGGAAAAGCACCTGGCTCCTGGCTTCAGATCAGTGCGATGCACCAGCCGCAGTGCACCAGCCGCAGCGGCCATTGGAGGGTGAACCAACAGCAAAAGGAAGACCTTTCTCTCTGTCTCTCTCTCTCTCTCACTGTCCACTCTGCCTGTCAAAAATAAAAAAAAGGAAATAAATAAATAAATAAAAAAGAAAATGTCAATTTCACTCCTATACATTACATTCTTGGTGCTCTATTAGTTACCACTGACCAGAGAGAATTTATGGTACTTGTCCTTTTGGGACAGGCTTATTTCACTAAGTATAATGTTTTCCAGTTGCATCCATCTTGTTGCAAATTACTGGATTTCTTTTTTCCTTTTTACTTGGTGTACATACCCCATAATTTCTTTATCCAGTCTTCAGCTGATGGTCACATGGGTTGATTACATATCGTAGCTATTGTAAATTGAACTGCAATAAACATGGGAGAACAGAGAACTCTTTTATATGCTGATTTAATTTTCCTTGGCTAAATTCCCAGGAGTGGGATGGCTGAGTCATATGGTATGTCTATATTCAGATTTCAAAAGTGTTTTCATATTGTCTTCCACAGTGGCTTTCCCATCAACAGTAGATTAGGGTACCATTTTCCCCACATCCTCTCCAGCATTTGTTGTTTCTTGGTTTCTGTATGAAATCCATTCTAACTGGAGTGAGGTGAAACTTCAAGGTGATTTTGATTTGCATTTCCCTGATGGTTAGTAATCCTGAGCATTTCTTTCATATTTCTGTTGGATATTTGAATTTCTTCCCTTGAAAAAAGCCTGTTTAAGTCCTTTGCCAATTTCTTAACTGGAATGTTTTGTTTGTTTTTGTTAAATTTCATGAGCGCTTTATAGATTCTGGATGTTAATCCTTTGTCAACACTGGCATAGTTTGCAAATATTTTCTCTCATTCTGTTGGTTGCCTCTTCTATTTTATTGAGTGTTTCTTTAGCAGTGCAGAAGCTTCTCAATTTGATGGAATCCAATTTGTCGATTTTGACTTTGATTGCCTATGTCTCTGGGGTCTTTTCCAAGAACTCTTTGTCATGCCAATGTCTTCTTTGGTTTTCCCAATGTTTTCTAATAATTTGATGGTATCATGTCATAGATTTAGGTCTTTGGTTTATTTTGAGTGGATTTTTGTGTAAGGTGTTAAGTAGGGGTCTTGCTTCATACTTCTGCATGAGGACATCTAGTTTTCCCAGCACCATTTGTTGAAAAGACTGTCTTTGCTCCTGGAATTGATTTTAATTCTTTTGTCAAAGATAAATTAATTGTAGGTGTGTGGTTGGCATTTCTATCCTGTTCCATTAGTTTGTCCATCTGTTTTTGTGTTAGTGCCAGGCTGTTTTGATTTTAACTGCCCTGTGGTATGACTTGAAATCTGGTTTGTGATGCCTCTGGCTTTGTTTTTGTTGTAAAAGATTGCTTTAGCAATTCCCAGTGTCCAGTGTTTCCATATCAATTTCAACTTTTTTTTAATCTGAAAAGAATGTCCTTGTTATCTTTATTGGTGTCACAGTGAATCTGTAAATTACTTTTGGTAGTATGGACATTTTGATGATATTGATTCATACATGAACATGGAAGATTTTTCCATTTTTTTGTATCTTCTTCTACTTCTTTCTTTAATGTTTTGTAATTCTCATCGTAGAAATCTTTGATAATCTTGGTAAATTTATTCCAATGTTTTTAATTTTTTGCAGCTATTACAAATGAAATTACTCTTAGAAATTCTTTCTCAGCAATGGCATTGCCTGTGTATACAAAAGTTATTGATTTTTGTGTGTTGATTTTATATCCTACCACTTTACCAAACTTTTATGAGTTCCAACAGCCTCTGAGTAGAGTCTTTTGGATTCCCTATATATAGAATCATGTCATCTGAAATAGGGATACTTTGACTTCCTCCTTCCCAATTTGAATCTTTTTGATTTCTTTTTCTTGCCTAATGGCTATGGCTAAAACTTCCAGGACTTTATTGAATAGCAATGGTGAGAGTGGGCATTCTTTTCTGGTTCTGGATCTTAGTGGGAATGCTTCCAACTTTTCCCCATTCAGTAAGATAATGGCTGTGGGTTTGTCATAAATTGCCTTGATTGTGTTAAGGAATGTTCTTTCTATACCCAATTTGCTTAAAGTTTTCATCATGAGAGGCTGTTGTATTTTATTAAATGCTTTCTCTGCATCTATTGAGATAACCATATGGTTTTTGTTCTTCAGTTTGTTGATGTGATGTATCACATTGATTGATATGCAAATGGTGAACCATCCCTATATGCCAGGGATAAATTCCATTTGGTCCAGGTGAATGATCTTTCTGATGTGCTGTTGGATTCAGTTGGCTAGTATTTTGTTGAGGATTTTTGTGTCTATGTTCATCAGGAAAATTGGTCTATAGTTCTCTTTCTCTGTTGTATCTTTTTCAGGTTTAGGAATTGAGGTGATGTTGGCTTCATAGAAGGAGTTTGGGAGGATTCCCTCCCTTTCAATTGTTTTGAACAGCTTGAGAAGAATTAGAACTAGCTCTTCTTTAAATGTCTGGTAGAATTCAGCAGTGAAACCATCTGGTCTTGGACTTTTCTTTATTGGGAGGGTCTTTATTATGGATTCAATTTCTGTCTTAGTTATTGGTCTGTTTAGGCTTCCTGTGTCTTCATTGTTCGATTTAGGTAGGTTGTATGTGTCCAGAAATCTATCCATTTCTTCTGTATTTTCCAATTTGTTGGCATGCTGCTCTTTGTAGGAATTTCTGATGACTCTTTTTATTTCTGTAGTATTTGTTGTTGCATTTCCTTTTTCATCTCTAATTTTATTGATTTGCATCTTCTCTCTCCTTTTTTGGTTAGTTGGGTCTATTTTGTTTATTTTTTCAAAAAAAATCAGTCTTCATTGATTTTTTGTATTTTTTGTTTACTCTCTAATTTTAATTATTTCTTTTCTTTTTTTTTTTAATTTTTGACAGGCAGAGTGGACAGTGAGAGAGAGAGAGACAGAGAAAGGTCTTCCTTTTGCCGTTGGTTCACCCTCCAATGGCCGCCGCGGCCGGCACATCACGCTGATCTGAAGCCAGGAGTCAGGTGCTTCTCCTGGTCTCCCATGCAGGTGCAGGGCCCAAGCACTTGGGCCATCCTCCACTGCACTCCCTGGCCACAGCAGAGAGCTGGTCTGGAAGAGGGGCAGCCGGGACAGAATCCAGTGCCCCAACCTGGACTAGAACCCGGTGTGCCAGCGCTGCAAGGTGGAGGATTAGCCTATTGAGCCACGGCGCTGGCCAATTATTTCTTTTCTCTAACTAGTTTTGGATTTGGTTTGCGGTCATTTTTCTAGGTCCTTGAGATGCAATGAAAGCTTATTTATTTGGTGCCTTTACAATTTCTTTTTTTTTTTTTTTTTTAACTTTTATTTAATGCATATAATTTTCCAAAGTACGACTTATGGATTACAATGGCTTCCCCCCCATACCGTCCCTCCCACCCACAACCCTCCCCTTTCCCACTCCCTCTCCCCTTCCATTCACATAAAGATTCATTTTTGATTATCTTAATATACAGAAGATCAGCTTAGTATACATTAAGTAAGGATTTCAACAGTTTGCTCCCACACAGCAACATAAAGTGAAAAATAATAGATGATTTTTTTTAAATGATGATGAAATCAGATCAGACCTATTGTCATGTTTAATCCCAGTGAGAGTCAAGTTGGGAATTGATAATTTCTTTTTTTTTTTTTTTTTTTTTTTTTTTTTACAGAGGATCAGTTTAGTATGCATTAAGTAAGGATTTCAACAATTTGCACCCCCATAGAAACACAAAGTGAAATATATTGTTTGAGTACTCGTTATAGCATTAAATCTCAATGTACAGCACATTAAGGATAGAGATCCTACATGAGGAGTAAGTGCACAGTGACTCCTGTTGTTGACTTTACCAATTGACACTCCTGTCTATGGCATCAGTAATCTCCCTATGCTCCAGTCATGAGTTTCCAAGGCTATGGAAGCCCTCTGAGTTCTCCGACTCTTATCTTGTTTAGACAAGGTCATAGTCAAAGTGGAGGTTCTCTCCTCCCTTCAGAGAAAGGTACCTCCTTCTTTGATGACCTGTTCTTTCCACTGGGATCTCACTCGCAGAGATCTTTTGCCAGAGTGTCTTGGCTTTCCATGCCTGAAATACTCTCATGAGCTTTTCAGCCAGCTCCGAATGCCTTTAGGGCTGATTCTGAGGCCAGAGTGCTATTTAGGACATCTGCCATTCTATGAGTCTGCTGAGTATCTCACTTCCCATGTTGGATCACTCTCCCCTTTATTTACTCCATCAGTTAGCTTTAGCAGGTACTAGACTTGTCTATGTGCTCCCTTTGACTCCCAGTCCCTTCACCATGACCAACTGTGAACTGAAACTGATCACCTGGAACAGTGAGATGGCATTGGTACATGCCACCTCGATGGGATTGAATTGGAATCCCCTGGTATGCTTCCAACTCCACCACTTGGGGCAAGTCCGCCTGAGCATGTCCCAAATTATACATCTCTTCCCTCTCCCATTCCCACCACCATGTTCAACAGGGATCACATTTCAGTTAATTTTCAACACTTAAGAATAACTGTGCATCAATTACAGATCTAAACCAGTCATATTAAGTAGAACAGATAAAAAAACTACTAAGAGAGATAATGTATTAAGTTGTTCATTAACAGTCAGGGCTATGCTGATCAAGCCACCATTTCCCATAGTGTCCACCTCACTCCAACAGGTTTCCCTCTTGGTGTTCAGTCAGTCGTCACCGATCAGGGAGAACATATGGTATTTGTCCCTTTGGGACTGGCTTATTTCACTCAGCATGATGTGTTCCAGATTCCTCCATTTTGTTGCAAATGACTGGATTTCGTTGTTTCTTACTGCTGTATAGTATTCTAAAGAGTACATATCCCATAATTTCTTTATCCAGTCTATCGTTGATGGGCATTTAGGTTGGTTCCAGGTCTTAGCTATTGTGAATTGAGCTGCAATAAACATTAGGGTGCAGACCTCTTTTTTGTTTGCCAATTTAATTTCCTTTGGGTAAATTCCAAGGAGTGGGATGGCTGGGTCGAACGGTAGGGTTATCTTCAGGTTTCTGAGGAATCTCCAGACTGACTTCCATAGTGGCTTGACCAGCTTGCATTCCCACCAACAGTGGGTTAGTGTCCCTTTTTCCCCACATCCTCGCCAGCATCTGTTGTTGGTAGATTTCTGCATGTGAGCCATTCTAACCGGGGTGAGGTGAAACCTCATTGTGGTTTTGATTTGCATTTCCCTGATTGCTAATGACCTTGAACATTTTTTCATGTGCCTGTTGGCCATTTGGATTTCCTCTTTTGAAAAATGTCTATTGAGGTCCTTGGCCCATCTCTTAAGTGGGTTGTTGGTTTTGTTTTTGTGGAGTTTCTTGATCTCTTTGTAGATTCTGGTTATTAACCCTTTATCTGTTGCATAGTTTGCAAATATTTTTTCCCATTCTGTCGGTTGTCTCTCCACTCTCCTGACTGTTTCTTTTGCAGTACAGAAACTTCTCAATTTGATGCAATCCCAATAGTTTATTTTGGCTTTGACTGCCTGTGCCTCCCGGGTCTTTTCCAGAAATTCTTTCCCTGTGCCAATATCTTGAAGGGTTTCTCCAATGTTCTCTAGTAACTTGATGGTGTCAGGTCGTAGATTTAGGTCTTTAATCCATGTTGAGTGGATTTTTGTGTAAGGTGTAAGGTAGGGGTCTTGCTTCATGATTCTGCACGTGGAAATCCAATTCTCCCAGCACCATTTATTGAATATACTGTCCTTGCTCCAGGAATTAGTTTTAGATCCTTGATCAAATATAAGTTGGCTGTAGATGTTTGGGTTGATTTCTGGTGTTTCAATTCTGTTCCATTGGTCTATCCATCTGTTTCTGTACCAGTACCATGCTGTTTTAATTACAACTGCCCTGTAGTATGTCCTAAAATCTGGTATTGTGATGCCTCCGGCTTTGTTTTTGTTGTACAAGATTGCTTTAGCTATTCGAGGTCTCTTGTGCCTCCATATAAATTTCAGCACCATTTTTTCCAGATCTGAGAAGAAGGTCTTCGGTATCTTGATTGGTATTGCATTGAATCTGTAAATTGCTTTTGGGAGAATGGACATTTTGATGATATTGATTCTTCCAATCCATGAGCATGGAAGATTTTTCCATTTCTTGGTATCCTCTTCTATTTCTTTCTTTAAGGTTTTGTAATTTTCATCGTAGAGATCTTTAACGTCTTTGGTTAAGTTTATTCCAAGGTATTTGATTGTTTTTGTAGCTATTGTGAATGGGATTGATCTTAGAAGTTCTTCCTCAGCCATGGCATTGTCTGTGTATACAAAGGCTGTTGATTTTTGTGCATTGATTTTATACCCTGCCACTTTGCCAAACTCTTCTATGAGTTCCAATAGTCTCTTAGTAGAGTTCTTTGGGTCCCCTAAATACAGAATCATGTCATCTGCAAAGAGGGATAGTTTGAGTTCTTCCTTCCCAATTTGTATCCCTTTAATTTCTTTTTCTTGCCTAATAGCTCTGGCTAGAACCTCCAGAACTATATTGAATAGCAGTGGTGAGAGTGGGCATCCCTGTCTGGTTCCAGATCTCAGTGGAAATGCTTCCAACTTTTCCCCATTCAATAGGATGTTGGCTGTGGGTTTTTCATAGATTGCTTTGATTGTATTGAGGAATGTTCCTTCCAAACCCAGTTTGCTTAGAGTTTTCATCATGAACGGGTGTTGTATTTTATCAAATGCTTTCTCGGCATCTATTGAGATAATCATATGGTTTTTCTTCTGCAGTCTGTTAATGTGGTGTATCACATTGATTGTCTTGCGCACATTAAACCATCCCTGCATACCAGGGATAAATCCCACTTGGTCTGGGTGGATGATCTTTCTGATGTGTTGTTGCATTCTATTGGCGAGAATTTTATTGAGGATTTTTGCATCTATGTTCATCAGGGATATTGGTCTGTAATTCTCTTTCAGTGCTGCATCTTTCTCTGGCTTAGGAATTAAGGTGATGCTGGCTTCATAGAAAGAATTTGGGAGGACTCCCTCTTCTTCGATTGTTCTGAATAGTTTGAGAAGAATTGGAGTTAGTTCTTCTTTAAACGTCTGGTAGAATTCAGCAGTGAATCCATCTGGTCCTGGGCTTTTCTTTGTTGGGAGGGCCTTTATTACTGTTTCAATTTCTGTCTCAGTTATGGGTCTGTTTAGGTTTTCGATGTCTTCCTGGTTCAATTTAGGCAGGTTGCATGTGTCCAGGAATCTATCCATTTCTGATAGGTTTCCCTGTTTGCTGGCATACAAGTCCTTGTAGTAATTTCTGATGATTCTTTTTATTTCTGTGGTGTCTGTTGTTACATTTCCTTTTTCATCTCTGATTTTATTGATTTGGGTCTTTTCTCTTCTTTGTTTAGTTAGTTGGGCCAATGGGGTGTCAATTTTGTTTATTTTTTCAAAAAACCAGCTCTTCGTTTGGCTGATTTTTTGTAATGTTTTTCTTGATTCAATCCTGTTGATTTCTTCTCTGATTTTAATTATTTCTCTTCTACTAGATTTGGGTCTGATTTGCTGTAGGTTTTCTAGATCCTTGAGGTGAATTGAAAGCTCATCTATTTGGTGTCTTTCCAATTTCTTGATGTAGGCACCTATTGATATAAACTTTCCTCTTAACACTGCTTTTGCTGCGTCCCATAAGTTTTGGTATGTTGTGCTGTTATCCTCATTTACTTCCAGAAAGTTTTTGATTTCTCTTTTGATTTCTTCTATGACCCATTGTTCATTCAGGAGCATGTTGTTCAATCTCCATGTGTTTGCGTATGCTCTAGGGATTCCTGAGTTACTAATTTCCAACTTCATTCCTTTATGGTCTGAGAAGCTGCATGGTATGATTCTAATTCTTTTGAATTTGCTGAGATTTGCTTTATGGCCTAGTATGTGGTCAATCCTAGAGAAGCTTCCATGTACTGCTGAGAAGAATGTAAAATCTTTAGCTGTAGGATTGAAAGTTCTGTATATATCTGTTAGATCCATTTGGGCTATAGTGTCATTTAAATCTACTGTATCCTTGTTGATCTTCTGACCGGATGATCTGTCTATTTCTGAGAGTGGAGTATTGAAGTCCCCCAGTACTACTGTATTGGGGTCTAAGTCTCCCTTTAAGTCCGTTAATAAATCTTTTAGATAAACTGGTGCCCTGTAGTTAGGTGCATATACATTGATGATTGTTATATCTTCCTGTTGAATTGATCCCTTAATCATGATATAGTGTCCCTCTTTGTCTCTCTTAACAGTTTTTGTGGTAAAGTTTATGTTGTCCGATATTAAGATGGCTACGCCCGCTCTTTTTTCATTTCTGTTGGCATGGTATATCTTTTTCCAGCCTTTCACTTTCAGTCTGTATGGATCTTGCCTTTACAATTTCTTGATGTAGGTACCAATTGCTATAAACTTTCCTCTTAACACTGCTTTTGCTGTATCCCATAAGTTTTTTTTTTTTTTTTTTTTTTGACAGGCAGAGTGGACAGTGAGAGAGAGAGACAGAGAGAAAGGTCTTCCTTTGCCGTTGGTTCACCCTCCAATGGCCGCCGCTGCAGCCGGCGCACCGCGCTGATCCGATGGCAGGAGCCAGGGTCCAGGTGCTTTTTTCCTGGTCTCCCATGGGGTGCAGGGCCCAAGCACCTGGGCCATCCTCCACTGCACTCCCTGGCCATAGCAGAGAGCTGGCCTGGAAGAGGGGCAACCGGGACAGAATCCGGCGCCCCAACCGGGTCTAGAACCCGGTGTGCCGGCGCCGCAAGGTGGAGGATTAGCCTAGTGAGCCACGGCGCCGGCCAACCCATAAGTTTTGATATGTTGTGTTGTCATCCTCATTTGTTTCCAGAAATTTTTTGATTTCTCTTTTAATTTCTTCTATGACCTACTGTTCATTCAGGAGCATGTTGTTCAGTCTCCATGTGTTTGCATATGCTCTAGAGATTCTTGAGTTGCCAATTTCCAGCTTCATTCCATTATGGTCTGAGAAGATGCATGGTGTGACTATTGATAAGTAACAACTTGGCCCTGCCATTTTCCCATAAATATTCTTATTCTTTTACTTTGGATTTCCTTTGTAATTTTAGTGGGATATTTTCTGCCTTCACCTTATTTCATAGTGATGACCATGTTTCTGTGTTTCTGTTTATAACATATCCTTAAGCATCTGTTGTAAGGTTGGATGAGTGATGACAAATTCTTTCAACTTCTGTTTGCTATGGAAGGTCTTTATTTCATATTGATTCATAAATGATCTTTGCAGGGCATAGTATTCTGGGTTGACAGTTTTTGCTCTTAAGACTTGGAATATATTAAAATAATATGTGGCATTTTAAAAACCTAATTGTTTGTGAGTGTGTTCACTATTTATGAAGTAAACAGAACTATTTGAGCTTCATTTTTCCTGGATGATGTTAAACTTGCCTTTGTCACCCAGAATTGGATATAAATCTCATAGGCTCTGAGTGTGAGAAGTGCTCTCACTGGAACTATATCAGAGTTTCATAGGACCAAATTTTTGCCTTCCATTTCAAATATGCTTTCTGTGAAATAACAAAGTAAGTCAATCATGAGGTGACTTCATCAGTTACTATCATATTGACTTGTCATTTTTATGCCCCATGGTTGGCATTTGCTGATGTATATATGCATCCATTAACAATAAGGACTAAAAATTTAAAGGTGCTGTGGGGATAGAAGGAACAGAAGAGTCCATCCTGACTGTGAGGTGTGTTTTCTTTTTTGCACTATGTCCTTTGCTCATAAAATTGTTGACTCAAATTTTCATAGGCTACCTCATTATGAAAACTAAAAGATAAAAAAGAGTGCAGAAGTGGAAAGTAAAATCAACAAATGTTCTGAAAACAAATACGTGCCAGCACAAAAACATAACACAGATCCCACAACAAAGAATTAAAGTAGGAAATTTCCACAAAAAATGTATTTTATGTGACTCAAGACACTGATAGATCAGGGATTACAAAAATCAATTCACCGATAAACCCATGACATTTAAAAAAAACTGTTTAGTACTTGGCTTCCACTGACTAATGAATCCAGCTTGCTAACAAATATGAAAACTGGCATATGGAGGTTTTTCCTTTTTTAACTTCCTTTCTTCAACTTCATAAACTTTAAAACTACAAAAAAAAAGCAATCAGTGGAGGAAACAACATCTTACCAAACTCAGTTTATGTTTTTAACCTTTTTAAAAATTTAGAAACATTTTTATAGGCAATTTGACACCAGAATTTAATTTCATCAAAAAGGACTTGAATGCCTACTATGTGTCAGCCATGGTTTCATTAGCATGTTCAATTCAGTGTAAATTGCCATCCTTCCAATCCCCATCTTCATCTCATTGAATTGTGGGGATCTAAAATGAATCTGCTTACATAAATGACATCCTCCTTTGCCTTGCTGAAGGGAATTAGCTTCTCTGAATCAGCCTAGTGACAAATCCAAAAGTTTCTTGATGAGATCAGATCATATAGTTCCAGTAAATTAGCACATACCAAATACAGTATCTGCTGAATCTTCAGTATTCCAACAGACTCCCATCTACTGTCAGCAATAGAAAATGACCTTCAAGAAGGCTGCGTGGACTAAGGCTCCAGGAGTTTAATTGAGGCTCTGACTAGATCCAAAAGTGTTGGAACTTTACTCAACATTTCACACGGAGACTTTGTGTCCTCATGAATTTATTTATTAACTCTGGAGAAGTTTTAATAGATCAAAAAAGAGTCCAAAAAGACTTTTTCGTGTCTCTTTCTAATGTTCTCAGTAGCAACTTTGCCACAGCCTGCAATTTACAACCACAAGTTGGGAGGCACTGAATCACAAGGCAGCTCTAGGGCTTCACGGTCCAACCTCAACTCTGGGTGCCTGTCAGTCTTGTAAAGCTGCCTTCTAGGTTCATAAAGAGGCAGGAAGAATATTAGAAATTATGTACAGAATATATTTTAATTAATCCAGAGATCATGATGTACCTCTGTTTTGGTCTCCATAGTTCTAGCCCCTATTTTTTTTTACCTCAGCATTCAACAAAAGCTTCCACATATATGTGTATGTGTGTGTATACATGCAGTTTCTAAGTTTTGAATATATCAAAATTTAAAGTTAGCACCCCAATTAAAAATTAAATAGAATTAAGTAAAAGAGAAAAATATGAAAACTAAATGAAATACATGATCCTGAGTTGAATCTTAAACCAGAGGGAAAAATGGTTGTGAAGAATAACAATTGTGGAAATTTGCATAAAGTTGGTTTATTAGAAAATAATATTATATGGCCGGTGCTGCAGCTCACTAGGCTAATCCTCCGCCTAGCGGCGCCGGCACACCAGGTTCTAGTCCCAGTTGGGGCACCGGATTCTGTCCCGGTTGCCCCTCTTCCACGCCAGCTCTCTGCTGTGGCCAGGGAGTGCAGTGGAGGATGGCCCAGGTACTTGGGCCCTGCACCCCATGGGAGACCAGGAAAAGCACCTGGCTCCTGCCATCGGATCAGCGTAGTGCGCCGGCCGCAGTGCGCCGGCCGCGGCAGCCATTGGAGGGTGAACCAACGGCAAAGGAAGACCTTTCTCTCTGTCTCTCTCTCTCACTGTCCACTCTGCCTGTCAAAAAAAAAAAAAAAAAGAAAAGAAAATAATATTATAATCAGTGCTAATTTCCTGAATGTAATAATTTTTCTGTAATAAAACCAGGGTTTTTAAAAAGTTTGTGGAAAATTGACAAAACTGAATTTTGGAGCACAAAATTTTGAAATTTGCACAATTTCACTTTCCGTGAACTTTTCTAAGAAATCTTATATGAATAAATGTTCTGTCCTTACACTTAGGAAATATTTATAGGTAAAGGATGTAATGTCCCAAGTTATTTTCAAATATTTTGAAATATATACATGTGTAGGGACAGAAAAAAACAATAAATGTGACAAAATGTTCAAAATTGATGAATTATGTTTCATAGATTTTTTTTAATTTTTTTTATTTGAAAGGCAGAGAGAGAAAGATCTCCCAGCTACTGATTCTCTCTCTAGTAGTCACAACAGCCAGGTTGTGGTCAAGCTGAAGCCAGGAGCTGAAAACCCAATCCTGGTCTCCCACATTGGTGGCAAGAGCACATATACTTGGGTCATCTTCTGCTGTCTTGCCAGGCACATTAGCAGGGAGCTAAATTGGAAGCATAGCAGCCAACATTCAAACCTACACTAAATTATGAGATGCCAGCATCAAAAGTAGCAGCCTTTTAAAATTTTGATTTTTTTGAATTTTGTTTAAGGTACACAAATGTCATGTATTTCATATATACAGATTTGGGAATATAGTGACACTTCTCGCCCTACCCTCCCTCCCACCAATGCTCCCATCCTTCCTCCTCCTTCCTATCCAATTCCCACTCTATTTACAGTTTGCTTTATATTCTCTTTATACTCTTTATATTCTCTATATACTCTTTACACTAAGTAAAGAGTTCAACACATAGTAAGAAAAATACACTATTCCTGTGCAGTAGAGGCAAGGACTATAATGAGCATTGAATCTCAGACTGTAAATTTCACTTGTATACATTACATTCTTGGTACTTTATTAGTTACCACCGATCAGGAAAAAAATCTATGGTATTTGTCTTGGGACTGGCTTACTTCCCCAAATATAATGGTTTCCATTTGTATCCATTAAGATGGAAAAGACAGGATTCCATTCTTTTTTTTTTTAACTGCTGAATAGTATATGGCTGAGTATATATAGTGTACATATACCTTAATTTCTTTGTCCAGTCATCAGTTGATGGACATCTGGGTTGATTCCATATCTTAGCTATTGTGAATTGAGCTGCAGTAAACATGGGGTACAGATAACTCTCATTTACTGATTTCATTTTGTTTGGGTGAATTCCCAGGAATTGGATTTCTGGGTCATATGGCATACCTATTTTCAGCTTTCTGAGGTATCGCCATATTGTCTTCCACAAGAACAATACTCATTACATTCCTACCAATTGTGGATGAGGGTACCTTTTTCCCTGCATCCTCGCCACCATTTACAGTTTGACTTCCACCATTTCCATTTGTATACCTTTGATTTCTTTATCTCGCCTAATGGTTCTGGCTAAAACTTCCAGGACTAAATTGATCAGCAATGGTGAAAATGGGCATCCTTGTCTGGTTCTGCATATTACTGGAAATTCTTCCAAATTTTCCCCATTCAATAAGATGCTGGCTGTGAGTTTATCATAATTTTCCTTAATTGTATTGAGAAATGTTCCTTCTATACCCAATTTATTTAAGATTTTCTTCATGAAAAGGTATCTTTGTTATCAAATATTTTCTCTGCATCTATTGAAATAATCATATGATTTTTCTTTTTCAGTTGTTAATGTGATATATCACATTCATTGATTTACATGTTTTGAACCATCCCTTTATACCATGTATAAATCCCACTTGGTCCAGGTGAATGATCTTTCTGATGTGTTGTTAAATTTGATAGGCTAATATTTTGTTGAGGATTTTTGCTTCTATGTACATCAGGGATATTGGTCTATAATTCTCTTTCTCTGTTGCCTCACTTACTGGCTTAGGAATTAAGGTGATGCTGGCCTCATAGAAGGAGTTTGGGAGGATTCTTTCCCTTTCAATTGTTTTTGAATAGCTTGAGAATAATTGGAATTAGTTATTCTTGAAAATTCTGGTAGAATTCAACAGTGATGATGTCCAGTCCTGGGCTTTTCTTTTTTAAGAGGATCTTCATTACTGATTCAATCTCTGTCTTGGTTATTCATCTGTTTATGTTTCCTATGTATTCATGACTCAATTTTGGTAGATGTTATCTCTCCAGGAATCTATCCATTTATTCTGTATTTTCCAATTTGTTGACATACAGCTCTTTGTAGTAATTTCTGAGGATTATTTTTATTTCTGTGGTATCTGTTGTTACATTTCCTTTTTCATTTCTAATTTTTGGTCTTCTTTCTCTCTTTTTTTTTTGTTAGTTGGGCCAATGGTGTATCAATTTTGTTTATTTTTTCAGAAACACTGATCATTTCACTGATTTTTTGTTTCAATTTTGTTTATTTCTTCTCTAATTTTAATCATTTCTTTCCTTCTACTAATTTTAGATTTGGTTTGTTGTTTTTTTTTTTTTTAGGTCTTTGAAATGCACTGATAGCTCATTTATTTGGTGCCTTTCCAAATTCTTGATGTAGGCACCAATTGCTATAAGCTTTCCTCTTAACACTGCTTTTGCTGTATTCCATAAGTTTTGTTATGTTTTATTGTCATTTTCATTCATTTCCAGAAATTTTTTATTTCCCTTTTGATTTCTTCCATGACCCACTGTTCACTGAGGAGCATATGGTTCAGTCTCCATGTGTTTCTATATGTTCTATAAATTCTTGAGTTGTTAATATCCAGCTTTATTCCATTATGTTTAGAAAAGATGCATGGTGGAAAGCCAAGACACTGTGGCTAAAAATATTCTACATGAAGGATCTCTATGAGTAAGATCCCAGTGGAAATAAGTGGCCATCAGAGAAGAATGTACTTTTCTCTAAACGGCGGAGAGAATGTCCACTTTGCTAATGGCCTTATCTAAATACTAACGGAACTGTGGATTCAAAAGGCTTCCATAGCCTAGGCAGTTCGTGTCAAGAGCCTTGGGTGGTCACTGACATCACACATAAGAGTGTTAACTGTTAAATTAGCAACAGGAGTCACTGCATTAATTCCCCATGCAGGACCTCTGCCCTGGATGAGCTGTATTGTGAGAGTTAAATGTGATACTTGTTCTCAAACAGTTTTTTTATTTGTGGGCATGCGGGTGCAAAATTGTTGAAATCTTTACTTAGTAGAGAGTTGGTCTTCTGTGTACAAAGTAATTGAAAATGAATCTTAATGGAGAATGAGACTGGGAAGGGGAGAGGGAGGAGGGGTAGGGGTGTAGGTGGGAGGGCAGGTATAGTGGGAAGAATAACTATATTCCTCAAATTGTACGTATGAATACATATGTATTCCTTAAAAATTAATTAGTTTTTTTAAAAAAAGAAAAGATGCATGGTATGAATTCAGTTTTTTTGAATTTGCTGAGACTCTCTCTGTGGCCTAGCATATGATCTATACTAGAGGAAGTTCCATGCACTGACCAGAAGAATGTGTATTCTGCAACTGTTGGATGAAAGGTTCTGTAGACATCAGTTAGGTCCATTTGGTGCATAATGTAGATTAATTCTGTTGTTTCTTTGTTGATTTTATGCCTAGTTGTTCTGTTCATTGATGAAAATGGGGTGTTGAAGTCTCCCATTAATATTGTATTTGTGTCCATGTATCCCTTTAGATGTGTTAACATTTCTTTTTAATAGCCCAGTGCATATACACAGGGTGTGGTGCATATACATTTATTATAGTCACATCTTCTTGTTGAGTTGATCCCTTAATCATTATACAGGGTATAGTATTCTGGGTTGACAATTTCTTTCTTTTAAAACTTGGACTATGTCTCTTCATTCTCCTATAGCCTGTAGGATTTCTGATGAGAAGTCAGCTGTTAGTCTAATTGGAGATACTGTGAAAGTAATCTGGTATTTCTCACGTACACATTTTAGAATCTTTTCCTTGTGCTTTACTGTTCAAAATTTGGCTACAATGTGTCATGGTGAAAATCCATTTTGGTCATGTATATTAGAAGTTCTATGTGCCTTGTGTACTTAGATGTACCTTTCATTCCCCAAATTAGTGAAGTTTTCTGTAATTATCTCCACTAAAAAGGCCTTCTAATCCATTCTTTGTGATCACACCTTCTGAAACTCCTAAGACCCATAAGTTGGGTCATTCAATAGTATCCCATAAATCCCCAACACCGTTTCTAATTTTTAATTTTTCTAATTTCTTCTTTTTTTATGATATGGTATGGCTGAAAAATTTCCAAGATTTATCTTCTGGCTTGGATAGTCTTTCTTCTGCCTCATCAAGTCTGTTGTTAAGGTTTTCCACTGATTTTTTTTTAAATTTGGCATATTGAATTCTTCATTTCTAATATTCCAGTTTGATTTACCTTCAAAATCTCATAAGACAATTTTTCTTTCACATCATATATGGATATATCTTTAACCTGTGGATTTGCTTCTCATTGCTTCTGAGTAATCCTATGATTTATCTTTTGAATTTCATTTCAGGCATTTCATCAATCTTTTCATCTTCATTCTAATATTTAAGTATTTTTGTGTTCCTTTGGGGAGCTATGTTGTCTTCCTTAACCTTGTTTCTTGAATTTCTGTGTTTTTTAAGGGATTTGTAGAAATACTTGTTGGTTTTTTTCCTCGGATGTATTTTATCTTTGAACTATGCCTCTGTGGCTTAGCTGAGTGTCTGCTCTTTCAGTGAATACCCAGAGGCAGGTGCTGTATAAGGCCAGGGAGCTCTGGTCAGTGATCTATGGTGGGGCAAATATCCAGGGTGATACCCAAGTTGGGTATGGTGGATCTTCTCTTGTCAGCAGGGAAGAGAGTATGATCATCTCTGTTGGTGCAGTCACACCCTCACTGCCTCTCTTTCAAGATGATAAATGCCCAGTGTCAGCACACAGTGGGTGCAGCACTCACCCACGCTGCCACATGAACTACTAAAGGACCTGTGCAGCCTTCAGTGTGAGCACGGATCCCACTGCAACATGCGTGCATAAGAGTCACTGTAACTGCTACTGACATCAAAATGGCTCCTTCTCCCTGACCACTACAGGGCAGGCACCCGAGCTGCTTCAGCTGCTACTGGTATCAAGACGACACCTTGTGCCTGCCAGTTGCTGGGCATGTGCACAAGAACTGCCACAGCTGCTACTTATATCAAAATGGCACTCTCTCCAAGAGGCTTAACTTGCTGTGCCACAATGCCAGGTCCCAGCTCTGTTCTATTAAATTAAACTAAGTCCTAATATAATGACATAAAAATTGCACAACCTTCTTTTATCTCATTTCATGCATGCAGCTTTCTTTCTTTTTATCTCGTTTCATATATGCAGCCAAGTTTTTCAAGGGCCAGTTCTACAAATAAAGATTTTGGTTCAAAAATAGAAAAATAAAAAAACAGAAAGGTATTCATATCTCAGTAATTAAAAGGACGAGATGCAGAAGAGGTCTGTTAGTGTAGACATAGACAAATGTTTGTCCCATGTGACAATTTCATTGATTGCATTTGATGCCCTGGGAAGACTGAAACAAATGTGAATGAAGTACTCTTTTTCATAAAATAAAATAATTCTTCAGAAAAAACACTTTATACTTATGTCTCATTAAGTTTCATGTTACAACAATTACCACTATGACAGATATTTTAAAATCCTCCTTCCATTTCCCATGTTCACTGCTTTTATCTCTGGTGAGTCATAGAGTATTAATGTTTATATCAAAGTAAAATATGTTAAATTTTCATAGTTGACAGATAAATTTCCAAATTACATCATCTTTGTTGTCTCCCTGTATCTTAAAAAGGCATTTTTGTGATTGCCCCATCAAAATGTTAACTGAGCTTCTTTCAGGATTTTTCTATTGGTTAAAGAGAAAATTAGTAATACTGTGTAACTGTTACCTAAGAAGCTGTTTCAGGGCCAGTGTTGTGGTGCAGTGGGTTAAACCTCTACCTGCAATGCCAGTATCCCAAATAAGCATTAATTTGAGTCCCTGGCTGTACCATTTCTGAGCCAACTCTCTGCTAATGCACCTGGGAAAGCAATAGAAGATAGTACAAGTACTTGGGCCCCGACACTCATGTGGGAGACCCAGTTGAAGCTCATGGCTCTTGACTTTGGCTTGGTTCAGCCCTGCCATTGCAGCCATATGGAGAGTGAGCCAGTGAATGGAAGATCTCTCTCTCCCTCTCTCTCTCTCTTCCTCCCTCTCCCTCCCCCTTCCCCTCCCCCTCCCCCTCTCCCTCTCCTTCTCTCTGCAACACTTTATTTCAAATAAATAAATAAATCTTTTTAAAAGGAAAGAGAAGCTATTTCATTTCTCAATTTGTTCATCAGGAAATTTCCCTTAGATTGGAGAAAAATCTCATAAAGTCTAAGTATCTTAGCTGTAATATGAAAAACTAGCTTTTCAATAAAATATGATTTAAATTGTGGAAGTACAATAAAGAAATAGGGGATGACTTTAAAGAATATGAGACCTAAATCTTATGGCCATATGCTAGTGTTTTGTACCCAGAGGTCCCACTGTTCTAATTTCACAGATAGTCTACTCTTGTCTTACTCTGAGCATACAAGGATTCTAAAAGAGTAGATACAATGAGCCAAAATAATTTTTCTCCAATGAAGACAAATAAAGCAGTACAAGAGGAAAAAATATATATGTCAACAGCCAAATTTCTACTTGGCATCAACACTGTAAGAAGTAAGCAGTCAACCATTATCTCTACTTTAAAACTTGATTTGGTTCTACAAATAGCTTCAAATAATACTTGTAGGTGGGTTGGTGCGGATTGTGAGATATACTGAAATGGTGATGCCAGCCATTTACTTTTGGGGATTCCCTTTGACACATCCCACTGACAAGAATGAAGTTTTTTTAAAAGATTTATTTGAAAGGTAGAGATACAAAGCAGGGAGGAGAAAGACAGATACAGAAAGATCTTTTATCCTCTGGTTCACTCTCTAGATAGCTGCAACTAGCAGGGCTAGGTCAGGATAAAGCCAGGAGCCAGGATCTTAATCTGGGTTTCTCACATGAGTGCAGGGACCCAAGAACTTGGGCCATCTTCCACTGCTTTCCCTGCACATTAGCAGGGAGCTGGATTGGAAGTGGAGCAGCAGAGACTTGAACCCACACACATATGGGATGCCAGTGCTGCAGGCATGGCTTAACCCACTATTCCACAATGCCAGCCTCAAAGATAAAGATTAACAGCAAGCTGTGTTCCTGAAAATCTGCAGTCTGAACATACAAATAATAAATTTTTTCCACTGAGCCTTAAACCAGACACCACTGAAAATTACTTCCTTATAGGCTAGATATCTCAAATGTTTGCATTTAGAAAAATTTTAGATTGATAAATTATTTCTAATGACTTTGAACTTGGAACCACCAGGCCTTAACCATTTCATCCCAAAAGAAACTATTAAGTTGTAGCAAGGGAAAGAAAAGCATGCACGAGATGTTCCATAAATGTCTTGTTTTCTATCCAAATATGTTGTGTAAGCTTACTACATTGATACAGTAATAATACTGACATTGAAGAATAAGGAAATCTTCTCTTAGTGTGATTGGATGTCATTGGTGTCTTCCACTCAAGATGAAGAGGACTGCCCCTTTGAAACAGTCATCTGGTCATGTTCCCCTGTGTGCTAGAGAGAAAGGGCTAGAGAGAGAAAGAGACTTCCGCATACTACTTAACACCATGTTGAATAGCTAACAAAGTGGGTGTTTTTAAAAATGTCTTTGGATAATTTTTGTCACCTAGAATTCTTAACATTTGGTCTCATTATCTTATGAAAGAAATCAATGAATTAGATAAGAAAATGGATTCTCCCCCTGCTCTTTTCAAGAATCCTTGAAATGCATATTTCTCACTAAGGACTTGAAAGTGTTTTTCTAATGCCAAGAGTCATAGCTCAGAGATTTATATTTCACAAATGGAATCAGCAGCCTAAGCAGCATATTGGTGTTTGGATCACAGGGCTGTGCTGTCTGCCGCATCATTGTCATCCCAGATGGTGCTGTAGAACTGCCACCTATGTGAAGTTTACATCCAGAGCTCCAAAGCAGATGTGGAAAAGAACTCAAGAAAATCCCTTCATATTGAGACAGTATTCCCTGCATGCTGCAAATTAAAAAAGCAGTTAAAAATACGTGATCACCACATAGAGGTTATGTATTGTCAAAGACAACTCCCATGATACAATCATGTACCTAAGATAACTTTTTTTTTTCCATCACAGCACTTGCTATTCTTTAGAATTGTTTACTGTGTATTACTTCTCTCCTTCTGGGAAGAGAGGGGTGGGCTCTGTGTCGTTCACAATGGCAGGCACAGCATGAGAGCAAACCTGGCCCAAGTGAATGACACATCTCTCTTGCCAACATGGTGGTGAAACTCAGAACATGGTTGCTCCAGAAGACAGAAAAACGGGCTCAGACCCTCAGACCTCTCCTTTGCCTGGGAAGATTATTCCTGTGCACTACTGACAAAGTCAAGAACACAGAGCATGGATTTTTTGAGAGGAAATTTCCCCTTTAGGTGATTTTCAGAGCTCTTCTCAGAGCCCACTCTTCCCATAACTGAATATGATTATGAGGTTAATGCAGGCCCAAAGAGAGGCTTTCATGGCACTGCTGTGTTTACAACAGAGTGCATCCAAATTGTTGGCAGGTGGTGAAGACAGAGGTTGACAACAAATCAATGAAGAGATCTTCCAAAATATTGTTTCACAGTATCCTTTGCTGAAATGTTGAAATCACTATGAGCTCTTCAAGATTATGGTGTAAGTGCTCAAAGTGTACTGAGAATGTACAGTATGGCTTTTCATAAGATGAAAAAAGCATATAAGAACTTTTTAGAAGCTTGTCATCTGAAAGGAAACGAAGGTAGAGGAAGCTTCCTGGGAAGGAACACTCTGCAATCTTTGGATTAATGTTTCTGAAAACACAGGTGCATACCCAATAGATCCTCAGGGAACTTTGTAACTATTAGATTCAATGCCTATAGAAAAATTCTAAAGCAGATTCAGACCTGAAGAGTACCCCTTTATGAAACCATAGAGTCTTATAAAACCTAGACAACAACTTATGTGGGCTACAAACAGGCTTGTGATCCATGGTACTTTTTAGAGTATTCAGAATAGCAATGCTCTATTCCAAGGGTATGATTTACAATCCTCCCTAAATCTGGTCCCCAGAGCTGACTTAGGCTAATTTCTAGATTCTCCTGCATCTACTTAGATCTTGTTCCCCATATATTGTGAATGCTAAATGCAAAACATGTACACTGTTGGTGGCTATATTTTAGGTGGGGAATGCAATTCTTCCCCATAGTGGCAATACAGCATCCTCTCAGTTATAAATATCTTCACTTCAATGAGAAAAGATGATGAAATTCTTTTTGAAGACTCTCAAAGGGCTTGCAGATTTTTAAAAATATTACTGCCACTTTGTTTGGAAGAAATACAGTTTGGTCGTAAAGCCATCATTTGTGATTGAATTTATGAACATGACACGCATTTGCATGCTGTGCATGAAAACCCTGCACCAAAGAGTGGTTTCAAACAAGGAAACTGTTGCTAGTCAGAATTTCTCATCTGTATTATCATTAACAAATACCAAATTCCCCCCAACCTGTTGAAAATCAACGTAATTCAAAGGACGCTTCCTTTGTATGAAGAAGTCTATCAACTTCAAAATTCCTTGTGATGCTGTTGAAATTTTTCAAATTAGAAAGGGAAATTCCTTTTTATAAATGTCCTGTTTATATTGGGGCAAAGCATCTTTCTTTTAGTTATTTTATTTGTGACAGGCTAAGTACTTAAAATAACTTGCTTAGAACAGTTCATTTCCATTGAGCACGGTACTTAGGAGTGTGCTAATAAAAAGAAATGTGGCCAGGTAAAACTAATTCATTTATTCAACAATCCTGATTAAGCATAAGAAACAACACTAGTACAAGATTTAAAAAATAAAGAAATAAGAAGCTACCTTAAAGAAGCATAGGTGTGGCCGGCGCCGTGGCTCACTAGACTAATCCTCCGCCTTGCAGCGCCGGCACACCGGGTTCTAGTCCCGGTCAGAGCACCGGATTCTGTCCCGGTTGCCCCCCTTCCAGGCCAGCTCTCTGCTGTGGCCAGGGAGTGCAGTGGAGGATGGCCCAGGTGCTTGGGCCCTGCACCCCATGGGAGACCAGGATGAGTACCTGGCTCCTGCCATCAGATCAGCGCGGTGCGCCGGCCGTGGCGGCCATTGGAGGGTGAACCAACGGCAAAGGAAGACCTTTCTCTCTCTCTCTCTCTCTCTCTCTCTCTCACTATCCACTCTGCCTGTAAAAAACTAAAAAAAAAAAAAAAAAAAAAAAAGAAGCATAGGTGTGATGTTCCTGTGTTATAAAGTAGAAGGACATAAGGGTTAAGCAAAGGTACCTGTGATATTTTATGATTAAAAAATGGAAAGGGCAATTCGTTAGTCATTGAGACATCTGTTAATGCTTCCTAAAGCGTTGTCAACTGTGTGTGGTTTGAATGATTGGTAGGAAGCTGTAGTTGAAAAATGCAGGGAGCTTGAATCACTCAGTGATTCAGGGGTTTCTGTCCAATTCAGTAGTAAACCCAGGTCAACATTTCTTGAAAGCAAGTGCTTTGGATTGATGTTGGATATGTGAAATGAAATCAAATAACCACAGTAAGGCAACTATGAGGGAATTTGGTGACTGATCAGATTTCTTGATGTGAAATAGTCTCTATAAATGAGATCTATGCTTTAAATATCCAACATATTCATACAGAGAGAATGTAAATTAAGATTCCATATTTGATCATTTTTACATTACTCTTTTAGAGGCACAATAATTTCCTCATGAAACAAAATGCAAAGTAGAATCTCTTTGGCAGAAGCATCCCAAGCACATGCAAAACAGCATTATCACACCAGCAGCTGCTTCAGTGCAAGTGTTTTATCCTGTCAATAAGAAAATCCTTGATGTGCTATTGAATACACAGTTATCTTGACAGCCATCTTCATGTAATATTCAAGATAGCTTTTACACAGTCTAAGTTATAATATTAGCCAGAGAGCTAATGCTTGCTTTTTATTTAAGGGATGATGAACTTGATTTAATGATTTCTCCTCTGTAAGCCAATTCAGACTCGGAATTCTCCTTGGCAGATTTCACCAACTTGAACTAACCGTAAACTTGAGATACTCAGAGCCAAAACCCTATTCCTATCAACTACTATTCTTTATCACTGGTTTTGCCAAGACTGAACCCAAGAGCTATTTTCATCAACTTTTCACCATATATTGTGCCTAACCTTAGAAATATTGTAGCCATTGAATTGCCATCATCCAAGATAAGAAAGAATTTTCTTGAAAGCTTTATCTTGGTTCAGAAAAACACTATTCTGCAACATTTGCTGCCTCAAATTCTTTTTTTTTTTTTTTTTTTTGACAGGCAAAGTGGACAGTGAGAGAGAGGAACAGAGAGAAAGGTCTTCCTTTGCCATTGGTTCACCCTCCAATGGCCGCCACGGCTGGTGTGCTGCGGCCGGCGCACAGCGCCTTTCTGAAGGCAGGAGCCAGGTGCTTCTCCTGGTCTCCCATGGGATGCAGGGCCCAAGCACTTGGGCCATCCTCCACTGCACTTCCAGGCCACAGCAGAGAGCTGGACTGGAAGAGGAGCAACCGGGACAGATTCCGGCGCCCCGACCGGGACTAGAACCCGGTGTGCCGGCGCCGCTAGGTGGAGGATTAGCCTATTGAGCCATGGCACCGCCCCTCAAATTCTTTTACAATAGCCAATCTACAATGGATTGTTGAGGTATAGTTCACCAATTTGAATTTCATGTTTAGGATAGAAAAAACTAAGAAATGATGGAACAGAGGAGTAAGGAAGAGAGGAAGAAAACCAGTAAATACAACCCCCAAATGTGGTTTGGGGGTTCTCCTTCCTGGTTTTAAGATGTTAGCTATCTAACCTCTATATTTAAGAACTAATGAGCATTCTTAACTTACAAAATGTTATATTCTAGGTCCTAGTTGCAGCATTATAAATGAGATGAGATGCATTTATACAAGGGGTCTTCAAAAAGTTTATAGAAAATGGGTATTATGAAAAAAACATGCTTGTATTTTAAAATTTCTACATCAAAATAAATTTCTCAGTGAATTTCATTTTTCTGCAGTTTTCAAAGTGGACTGCTGAGAAAACTGTGCTGGGTAAACTGATGTCAACCATGACTACCAGGCACAGTCTTGCCAGGAAAAAATGGCTCATAGCATAATGAAAGGAACATTCAATAAACCATTTGCAAAGTTGTGGACTGGGATGCCACAGAGAAAGTACAGTACCTAAGATTAGTAGAAGTGGCCAGCATTATCATCCCAGGCCTGAAAAGACTAGAGCTGTTATAGGAACCAGGAGACAAAGAGGCTGTGGTGAGTGGCCACTTACAGAGCTTGAGGGCTTAGGTGAAGTGTGTGGTCTCTGTTACAACCCTGCAAGCAGGAGGCAGTCTCAATTTTCATCCTCCCTCTGATAACCCACTAGTACAGCCTACTGGTGAAAACCAATGGAAAAATGTAATCAATGAGCAAGGAAGCCCATATCTCAGTTCCGAACAAGTTCTCCTAAGAAGCATAGAGTAGGGGGTCAGTAAACAGGATGGAGAGAAGTTCTAGAGGGTCTCACTGCAGAAATCCAGCCCATCATATTAGATAGCACTGTGCTGATTAAGTGCACAGTACTACAAACCAAAAATAGAGGGAGAAATAACAGTAACAGGAGAAACACCAAACTTGTTATTTCATCTGTAAGAACTTGTTGGCCCTGGAATTTTGCAACATAGATGATTTTAAAGATTTTGAATGGAACATACTGTGTTTTTCTCAGTAACTTTTTATTTAAGTATACAAACTTTATGCATTTCATAAATACAAATTTAGAAACATGGGGATTCTTCCTACCCTACCCTCCCTCTCACCCATACCCCCTTCTTTCTCTTCCTTCTCCTATTGCCATTCTTATTTTTTTTACTAAGATCTATTTTCAATTAACTTTATAGACATAAAATTAACATTTCTCCTTTTGAACCACATGACCCTTCCACATTGAAACATTTTACTTTCGTGTGTGAACCACATACTTGCCCAGGGAGGAAGACTCCTGGGGCTGCCTTGGTATTAGATGGGCATTGATTTTTAGGAGCTCCTTAGTGAAGATATGGCTTTGCTGAGGAGCCTCTAAATAATACTCTTTGATTAAAGAATTTTTTAAAAAATTTGAAAGGTGTGTGTGTGTGTGTGGAGAGAGAGAGAGAGAGAGAGACTCCAACAAGCTGGTTTATTCCCCTTGTGCCTAAAATGGCTAGTATCCCACATGGCTGTCAGGAATTCAACTATGTGAGCCAGTATCTGCTGCCTCCCAGGAATTGCACAGCAGGAAACTGGGGTCAGGAGATGGAGACAGGTATTGAAACAAGCATGCCAATGTGAGACCTGAACATCCTAACCAGTGCTGTAGCTGGGAGGCCAAGGGTCTTCCTATTACTGCTTTTTTAATATGTCAAGAAGTGGGCCAGGGACCGGCACTGAGGCGTAGCGGGTGAGGCTGTCGCTTGCAGTGCCGGCATCCCATATGGGTGCCAGTTCAGGTCCCAGCTGCTCCACTTCCAATCTAGCTTTCTGCTATGGCCTAGGAAAGCAGTGGAGGATGGCCCAAGCATGGGAGACCAGGAAGAAGCTCCTGGCTTCAGATCGGCGCAGCTCCGGCAGTTGTGGCCAATTGGGGAGTGAACCAGCAGATGGGAGACCTCTCTCTCTCTCTGTGTAACTCTGACTTTAAAATAAATAAATAAATCTTTAAAAAAAATGAGCCTGGAGACTAGAGAAGTGGGTCTCAATTTTTTGGTCTCAAGATGCTTTTTCATTGCTGAAAGTTATTGAGGGCCCTAGAGAGCTTTTTATTACGTATGTTATTAATATTTAGTTAACAGAACTTGAAATTGAGAACTCTGTAAGATATTTATAAATAAATTCATTTTAGAATATCAATAAGGATCCCCATTATATATTAACCACTAGACATTTTCATTTAAAAAAACCTGTATTTTCTTTTTCTTTTTAAAAAAGATTTATTTATTTATTTGAAAGGCAGAATTATAGACAGAGAGGAAGAGACAGAGAGAAATCTTCGATCTCCAGGTTCACTCTCTAAATGGCTGCAAAGACCAGGACTGTGCCAGGCTGAAGCCAGGAACCAGGAGCTTCATCTGGGTTTCCCATATGGGTGGCAGGGGCCCAAACACTCGGACCATCTTCTGCTGCCTTTCCCAGGCCATTAGCAGGGACCAGGTTCAGCAATGGAGCAGCTGAGACTCAAACTGATGCCTACATGGGATGTTGGTGTTGCAGGTAGAGGCTTTACCCATCACACCACCACAGTGCCAGTCCCCCAAATCTGTATTTTCTGAGACCAGAAAAAGTTATAATGATACTGCTTAGCATTTTTCAAATGTCTGGCTTGATAGGAGACAACTGGATTCTCTCTTACATTCCATGTTTTAAGATATCACACTGCTAAAAAGTTTACATAAAATATAAAATTTTTGTTGTCAAAATCATCTTAATAGTAAAAGTCAGGTACCCTTAAATGATACACATTTACATCATGCTTCAATATATTTATAAAATGAAAGATCTACTCCTCAACTCTCCATAGCCCACCTCTTTTGTTAGCAAATTCCCATCTCAGCGGTTCTGAGAAAAGCAATCTGATTCAATTTGCGATGGGGGCAAAAATTCCCAGTAAGGTTTAGTGATTGCTACAGTTGGAATGTTCTGAAACCAGGGCCATGTTCCTGTCATGGCAAATTAGGTCAGCATGGTGAGATATGGAGTCTTGCATGGAATGACGGGATGTAAAAGTACATTATTAACTGATGTCCTCTCCATTTTATTTTTCCTTGGTGACATTTAACAAATTGAATGTAAATGTTCGCAACACAAAACACTCAGTGAGATGGTTCAGAAGAGGTTTTAGGGAGGAAGGAGTAGCATGTTAACTGGCAGGCGATATAATAATGGGATATTGACTACTGTGAAACTTCAGATACTTTTTTATTTTAGGAATGTCTTTTACAAATTATCCCTTAAGTGGTCCAGAACCTTTTTGTTCAGGCTACTCTTTTTAGGTTAACAACTAATTTTGTAAACCTCTTGTGAGTAACAATATAGATTTTTAAAATGTACTAACTTGTATATAGTAATAATATATAAGAACTAATAAAATTGTGAATATGCTAAACCTACCCTGAGCCATACTGAACACTGGAAAAGTTATGTTTATTGTGAATCTTACATATTTCTTATATATCTCAAACAATAAATCAAAGGGAAAATAAAGCTTGATGACTGCACATATGGGCTCTGGAACCAGATTCTTTGGGATGTAAAACCTTCAGGATTAGAAAATGCTGAAAAGTTTGGCAATTCCTCAAATTATTAAACATAGTTACCATATGAACTGAAAAATTCTACTTTCAGGTATATACCTAAACAAGAGTGTCAATTTGTTAAGTCAACAACAGGAGTCACTGTGCACTTACTCCTCATGTAGGATCTCTGTCCTTAGTGTGCTGGACATTGAGATTTAATGCTATAACTAGTACTCAAACAGTATTTTTCACTTTATGTTTCTGTGTGGGAGCAAACTGTTGAAATCTTTACTTAATGTATGCTAAACTGATCTTCTGTATATAAAGAGAATCGAAAATGAATCTTGATGTGAATGGAAGGGGAGAGGGAGTGGGAAAGGGGAGGGTTGCGGGTGGGAGGGACGTTATGGGGGGAAGCCATTGTAATCGTAATCCATAAGCTGTACTTTGGAAATTTATATTCATTAAATAAAAGTTATAAAAATCAAAAAAAAAAAAGAATTGAAAACATATATTTATTTTTTTATTTTTATTTTTATTTTTTATTTTTTGACAGGCAGAGTGGACAGTGAGAGAGACAGAGAGAAAGGTCTTCCTTTGCTGTTGGTTCACCCTCCAATGGCCGCTGCGGCCGGTGTACCGCACTGAATCGATGGCAGGAGCCAGGTACTTATCCTGGTCTCCCATGGGGTGCAGGGCCCAAGCACTTGGGCCATCCTCCACTGCACTCCCTGGCCACAACAGAGAGCTGGCCTGGAAGAGGGGCAACCGGGACAGAATCCGGTGCCCCGACCGGGACTAGAACCCGGTGTGCTGGCACCTCAAGGTGGAGGATTAGCCTAGTGAGCCGCGGCGCCGGCCGAAAACATATATTTAAAAAACAAAACAAAGCAAAAACTCATATACAAATGTTCACAGCATCATATTTACACTGGCCAAAATATATAAATAACCCAAATATCCTGCAGCAAAGCACTGTATACCCATGACACGAAATAGTATTTGGCCATAAAGAAAGGATGAACTATTGATATATGCTACATACACAATGAATGAAACTTGAGAACATATTAAATGAAAGAAATCAGCCAGGGGTGGGCGCTGTGGTGCAGCAGGTAAAGCTGCCACCTACAGTGCCAGTATCCCATATGAGTGCCGGTTCAAGCCCTGGCTGCTCCACTTCCAATCCAGCTCTCTGCTATGGCCTGGGAAAGCAACAGAAGGTGGCCCAAGTCCTAGGGCCCTTGCACCCATTTGGGAGACCTAGAAGAAGTTCCTGGCTCCTGGCATCAGGTCATTTGGGGAGTGATCCAGTGGATGGAAGACCTCTCTCAATCTGTCTCTGCCTCTGCCTCTGCCTCTCTGTAACTCTGCCTTTAAAATAAATAAATATATCTTTTAAAGAAATCAAGAAATCAGTCAAACCCCAAAAGCCACATATTCTATGATTCCATTTATATGAAATATCCATAGTTGGTAAATCTGTAGAGACAGAGAGTAGATTAGTGGTTGCCAGGACCTGGGGGAGGGATGGAATGGGATAAAAGCTAAAGGTACAGAGTCTATTTGGGGAATGATAAACATGTAATTAGAGAGTAGCCATGGTTGCACAAGTCTGTGAATAACAATCCTAAATTGGATAAATAATCCTAAAATGTATATTTTAAAAGGATAAATTATATAGCACTTAATTAGTTAAATCTCACTAAAACTGTTACTAAAAATTATAGAAAAATTTATGATGAAAAGACATCCAAGGAGCTATTTCTTCGACCATTTCCATTCAGAAAATGTGTGGCTCTTAGAGGTATACTTTGAATGTTCCCGCTTGAAATTTCACCTGGGATAAGGATTTTCAACTTCCAGCGATGTAGGCTAGCAATGTTGATCATCTTGTGGTAGATTCAGCCTGTGGATAAGAGTTACTAGGAAATGATGTTTTGCATAAAATAATTCTCATAGCAATCATAAGAAGGAAGAGTAATTGGATAACCAAAATCCTTAGCAGTTAGCTAGATTTTTTTTCAAAACAAAGTTTGAACGATTACCCAAGAAACTATTGACACTATATATGGCAGAGTAAAAGGGGACAGTGATGGTCTGAGCTTTCTAAGTCATCTTTTAAAAAAAAAATCATTGGAAAGTATTGAATGTTTGCCCTGGAAACTCGGGGTGCTCACTTCCAGTATCAGAGTGCCTGAGTTTGATTCTAAATCAGCCTCTGCAACTCCCAGCTAATGTGCACCCTAGAGGGGACAGGTAATAACTCAATTACTTAGGTCCTTGCCACCCACATGGGAGATCTGGGTTGTATTTCATATGTATAAAGGGAACAAATTTCATGCATTTCATATATACAGCTTTAAGAACATAATCATACTTCCCATTCTAGTCTCCCTCCCTCCCTCACTAATACCTTCCCTCCTCCTTCTTTTCTTATTTTTCTTTCAATTTTTGCAATAACATTCTTTCAACTTACTTTATAACCACAGGTTTGATCCTCCACTAGATAAAGAATTCAACAAGTAGTAAGTACAAAAACCACTGTTTTTAATGAGTAATGACAAGGGCTATAAACACTAATCAAATCTCAAATGTCAATTCCACTCATGGACATTACATTTTTATACTCTATGTATTCATTACCACAAATCAGAGAAAATGTATGATATTTGTATTTTGGGGACTAGTTTATTTCACTAAGCATAATCACATAAACAATTGCACTGGACTGAATTTCTAATTCCCAGCTTCATTCTTTTTTTTTTTTTTTTTTTTTTTTTTTTTTTTTTTGACAGGCAGAGTTAGACAGTGAAAGAGAGAGAAAGGTCTTCGTTCTGTTGATTCACTCCCCAAATGGCCGCCACAGCCGCCGCACTGCACCGATCCGAAGCCAGGAGCCAGGCGCTTCCTCCTGGTCTCCCATGTGGGTGCAGGGGCCCAAGCACTTGGGCCATCCTCCACTGCTCTACTGGGCCACAGCAGAGAGCTGGATTGGAAGAGGAGCAACCAGGACTAGAACCCGGAGCCCATATGGGATGCAGACACCACAGGCAGAGGATTAACCAAGTGAGCCACGGTGCCAGCCCCCAGCAACAGTCTTAAGGAGGAACATAGAACACCTTTGGGGAGTGAACCAGCAGGTGGGAGTTTGGTCTGCCTACCTATCTCTCTGTCCGCCTTGCAAATAAAATAAAATGGCTTTTGATAACTGCATTCAACTACAGAAGTCTGTTTGAGGAAGATTTGTCAGTTAAATATAATAGGTTATCAAGGTAGTAATTTCATATTTGCTTTGAAACATTGAAAATATTGAAATATTTTAAATATAGGTGTTTGGCTGAGAGTGAGCTGGAATCAGTCCTAAGTACTTTTTGGCAGAAAGAATAGGAATTTGCATCTTCAGATTTTGTAATGATGCCAAATGTTCTCTCTTTCATTGACTTTTCATTAAAAATGTTCACCTTCCAAGTGTAAAAAATAATAATAATTCATTAAAGGTAGTTCAGCAAATGCTGTATATTTTTTCAGAAATTTTAAAAGTGATTTTCATGCCAAGTTTTCTCAATCTGCATGCAGTGAAAATAGAGCTATCCCTTCTATGATCAGTTAAATGAATATATGTTAAGCCAATCATCCTCCTAGACCCAACTAGATTTTTGAGGATTTTAAAATTGTTTCCTTAGTTTGTTCTTTTGTGCTTGCTTCTCTTTCTTTCTCTCTCTCTCTCTCTCTCTCTCTCTCTCTCTCTCTTCAGATACGCCTTTTACAGTTTTGCAACCAGCAATCAGGCTTAACTCTATGTTTAATCTTCTAAAAATGTTGAATATCTGCTATCATATTTGATTCCCTAATAAAAGAATTCTAAGGGACTCAAGAGTCTGGAGTCCACAAGGTTGTAACTTCAAAGACAGAAAATAGAATACAGGTGACAATGACATGTAAATTCTCCAAATTCAGCTACCTAGGAAGTACAACGCCCAGTGGAAATGGCATGATCTTTGCATTTAGAAAAATTTGGCGGCAACTCCTAATCCCAGTTTCACAAGTTTTATGTTCATTTTTCATATTTTATCAGAAGTTACTTTTCTAGGTTAGCTCCCAGGCAGGTATTGTAACACAGCAGGTTAAGCCAGCACTTGGGATGCCTACTTTCCATATCAGAGTACCTGGATTTGAGCCTTGCCTCCTCTTCCAATTCTGAATCTTGCTAATTCACACACTGGAACACAGCAGCTGATGGTTCAAATACTAAGGACCCTGCAACTCAAGTGGTAAACCCAGGTGAAGTTCCTGCCTTCTGGCTTCAGCTTGGCCCTGCCCTGGGAGTGAACTAGCATGTGGATGATAGCTCGCTCTCTCTCTCTCTCTCTCCCCCCCCTCCCCTCCCCTTTCAAATAAATAAAAATTAAAAAAATGAATTTTCAAAAAATGTGTATTTCTTTTTTCTTCCTTTTGTTAGGGAAATAGAGAGTTCAACACAACAGTCAGAAAAACTACCTGCCAACTTGCACTCCTTAAGCCCTCAAATAATCTCTCCACCTGGCTTACCATGCTACCTGCTTTGTCCTAGCAATTGTCTTCTGAGTACAGGGGATGTTTGTTACTGTAGTTCATTCTTCTCTTGTTATGAACAACATGCTCCTGAATGAACAATGGGTCATAGAAGAAATCAAAAGAGAAATCAAAAACTTTCTGGAAGTAAATGAGGATAACAGCACAACATACCAAAACTTATGGGATGCAGCAAAAGCAGTGTTAAGAGGAAAGTTTATATCAATAGGTGCCTACATCAAGAAATTGGAAAGGCACCAAATAGATGAGCTTTCAATTCACCTCAAGGATCTAGAAAACCTACAGCAAACCAGACCCAAATCTAGTAGGAGAAGAGAAATAATTAAAATCAGAGAAGAAATCAACAGGATTGAATCAAGAAAAACATTCCAAAAAATCAGCCAAACGAGGAGCTGGTTTTTTGAAAAAATAAACAAAATTGACACCCCATTGGCCCAACTAACTAAAAAAAGAAGAGAAAAGACCCAAATCAATAAAATCAGAGATGAAAAAGGAAACGTAACAACAGACACCACAGAAATAAAAAGAATCATTAGAAATTACTACAAGGACTTGTATGCCAGCAAACAGGGAAACCTATCAGAAATGGATAGATTCCTGGACACATGCAACCTACCTAAATTGAACCAGGAAGACATCGAAAACCTAAACAGACCCATAACTGAGACAGAAATTGAAACAGTAATAAAGGCCCTCCCAACAAAGAAAAGCCCAGGACCAGATGGATTCACTGCTGAATTCTACCAGACATTTAAAGAAGAACTAACTCCAATTCTTCTCAAACTATTCAGAACAATCGAAGAAGAGGGAATCCTCCCAAATTCTTTCTATGAAGCCAGCATCACCTTAATTCCTAAGCCGGAAAAAGATGCAGCACTGAAAGAGAATTACAGAACAATATCCCTGATGAACATAGATGCAAAAATCCTCAATAAAATTCTCGCCAATAGAATGCAACAACACATCAGAAAGATCATCCACCCAGACCAAGTGCGATTTATCCCTGGTATGCAGGGATGGTTTAATGTGCGCAAAACAATCAATGTGATACACCACATTAACAGACTGCAGAAGAAAAACCATATGATTATCTCAATAGATGCCGAGAAAGCATTTGATAAAATACAACACCCGTTGATGATGAAAACTCTAAGCAAACTGGGTTTGGAAGGAACATTCCTCAATACAATCAAAGCAATCTATGAAAAACCCACAGCCAACATCCTATTGAATGGGGAAAAGTTGGAAGCATTTCCACTGAGATCTGGTACCAGACAGGGATGTCCACTCTCACCACTGCTATTCAATATAGTTCTGGAGGTTCTAGCCAGAGCTATTAGGCAAGAAAAAGAAATTAAAGGGATACAAATTGGGAAGGAAGAACTCAAACTATCCCTCTTTGCAGATGACATGATTCTTTATTTAGGGGACCCAAAGAACTCTACTAAGAGACTATTGGAACTCATAGAAGAGTTTGGCAAAGTAGCAGGGTATAAAATCAATGCACAAAAATCAACAGCCTTTGTATACACAGACAATGCCATGGCTGAGGAAGAACTTCTAAGATCAATCCCATTCACAATAGCTGCAAAAACAATCAAATACCTTGGAATAAACTTAACCAAGGATGTTCAAGATCTCTACAATGAAAATTACAAAACCTTAAAGAAAGAAATAGAAGAGGATACCAAGAAATGGAAAAATCTTCCATGCTCATGGATTGGAAGAATCAATATCATCAAAATGTCCATTCTCCCAAAAGCAATTTATAAATTCAATGCAATACCAATCAAGATACCGAAGACCTTCTTCTCAGATCTGGAAAAATTGGTGCTGAAATTTATATGGAGGCACAAGAGACCTCGAATAGCTAAAGCAATCTTGTACAACAAAAACAAAGCCGGAGGCATCACAATACCAGATTTCAGGACATACTACAGGGCAGTTGTAATCAAAACAGCATGGTACTGGTACAGAAACAGATGGATAGACCAATGGAACAGAATTGAAACACCAGAAATCAACCGAAACATCTACAGCCAACTTATATTTGATCAAGGATCTAAAACCAATTCCTGGAGCAAGGACAGTCTATTCAATAAATGGTGCTGGGAAAACTGGATTTCCACGTGCAGAATCATGAAGCAAGACCCCTACCTTACGCCTTACACAAAAATCCACTCAACATGCATTTTTTCTCAATTGTGAAAAGTTGGTGAAGCTACATGGGCTGTGTTTTGTTGTTTGTTGGTTTCACTTCCTTTCTATGTGATGGCACCTTTCATTTGGGATGATACAATATGCAATACAATATGCAATGAGCATTTTTTTTCTTTTCTGATTTAAACTTTGGTGGCAATTACATTAATGTTATAATTCCATAAACGTTAAAAAGGGAGTTAAGTAAACAAATCTATATGGATGAAGAGGGACACTTCTGAATAACTCTAGTTTAACAAGACGTGATGGAGACCAGTGTTGTGGCATAGCAAGTAAAGCCACTGCCTGCGATATCTGCATCCCATATGAGCATCTGTTTGTGTCCTGGCTGCTCCTCTTCCAATCCAGCTCCCTGCTGCTGGCCTGGGAAGATCAGAAGAAAGTGGCCCAAGTGTTTGGGCCCCTACACCCTTAAGGGAGACCCAGATGAAACTCCTGGCTCTCAGTTTTAGCCTGTCACAGACCTGGCCATTGTGGCCAATGGGGGGGTGGCAAACAGCAGATGGAAGATCTTTCTCTCTGCATCTCTTCCTTCTCTCTTCAATTTTGACTTTTCAAATAAATAAGTAAATCTTCAAAACTAAAAGAAAGAGTATAACCTGGACTTAAAGTTAACTCCAAAAACCTGGAGCTGGTTTTTTTGGTTTTTTTTGTTTGTTTGTTTGGTTGGTTGGTTGGTTGGTTGGTTGGTTTTGTTTTGTTTTAGAGAGAAAGAACAGAAAAAGTAAAGTCCAAAGAGATGGATGACACAGATGCACAAAAAACTTATAAAGGATTCACAGTTTCACAAAAGTGTAGGAGGGCTAACTCCACTACTTAAAGCACTTGATAATGGGAACTCCTCAATTTTGCATAGACTATTGTCAGGAAGAAAAGGATCATCAAAATTGCTCCTTTTTTTAATATTTTCTCCTTCTGTCTTCCTTTCAGTCTTTTTTTTAAGATTTATTTTATTTTATTTATTTATTTGAGAGAGAAAAGGAGAGGCAGAGAGAGAGAGTCTTCCATCCACTGGTTCACTCCCCAATTGGCCGCAACAGCCAGAGCTGCACCGATCTGAAGCCAGGAGCCAGGAGCTCCTTCTGGGTCTTCCACATGGGTGCAGGGGCCCAAGGACTTCGGCCATCTTCTACTGCTTTCCCAGGCCATTGCAGAGAGCTGGATTGGAAGTGGAGCAGCCAGGTCTTGAAGCAGGGCCCATATGGGATGCTGGCACTGCAGGAAGCGGCTTCACCCCAAAATTGCTTCTGATGCCATAGTTTTATGATTCAATGACTTATACCTATTCTTTAGTATTGACACATCACCAAGACCAAATGTCTATTCATTAGAATATAGAGTGAATGAATGACCAATATTAACATTCTCAGAGGACCTGATTTTAAAAGACAAACTTGATGAAATGTTAAATCAATTAATTAAGAAGATTTCAAATACAACTGAAGTTTGCCTTCCAACAAATATGTCCCAAAATGACACAAAGAGGGAAAGAAGGATAGTAATTGATAGGACAAATACAATGCTAGCTTCAGAAGATTCTTTCAAAGAAACTATGTATACACATGAATATTTTTTAAACAATTATTTTTATTTATTTGAAAGAGTTACAGAGAGAGTTAGAGCCAGAGAGAGGGAGTGGACTTCCTTCCCACTGGTTCACTCCCCAAATAACTGCAATGGCCAGAGCTGAGCTGAGCTGAAGCCAGGAACCAGGAGCTTCTTCTGGGTTTCCCACGTGGATGCAAGGGCCCAAGGATTTGAGTCATCTTTAACTGCTTTCCCAAGCCATAACAGAGAGCTGTATCAGAAGAGGAGCAGCTGGAACTCAAACCAGCACCTATATGGGATGCCAGCACGGCAGACGGCAGCTTTAACCCATTGTGCCATGGCACCGACTCCAACAAATATACTTTAAAAAAATATTTTGTTATAATCAAAATAGCCTTTTGCACTTCCAATCTCACTAGAAATATCTCAGTTCTCATACATGATTTCTTGGTTTTGTTTTTTGTTTTTTGTTTTTTTTGTTTTTTTTTTTTTTTTGACAGGCAGAGTGGACAGTGAGAGAGAGAGACAGAGAGAAAGGTCTTCCTTTGCTGTTGGTTCACCCTCCAATGGCCGCCGCGGAGCGGGTGCACTGCGCTGATCCAATGGCAGGAGCCAGGTACTTATCCTGGTCTCCCATGGGGTGCAGGGCCCAAGCACTTGGGCCATCCTCCACTGCACTCCCGGGCCACAGCAGAGAGCTGGCCTGGAAGAGGGGCAACCGGGACAGAATCCGGCGCCCCGACCGGGACTAGAACCCGGTGTGCCGGCGCCGCTAGGTGGAGGATTAGCCTAGTGAGCCGCGGCGCCGGCATATACATGATTTCTTAATGGCTCATGTTTACAGTTAATTTTTGTTTGATATTCTTGTCCCTATGTGAAAAAAGAAAAAATATACTTATACTGTATTATTGGTATTTAGCCCATCAAGCTTTAATTTACTAAATAAATAACCTTGAATGTTTAGCTTCTTTTTTCTAAATAACTCTTATTTTTCCATTTACTCTAAATATATCCAAGGTCCATTCCCATAGGAAAAAAAGAAGAAAAAGTTCCCAGAGAACTCAGTGCAAATTTTAGATGCGGGAAGAGTTAGAGATAGCTTCTGTCTTTGACAAAAAAAAACCTGGTCCTGGGCCATTAGAGACTTGTACAACAAACAGCTCACTCTTAGATTAACCCATGCTTCCTTAACACCCTTTTACATTTCTTTTATGAACAAGCCACTTGATTTTAACATTTCACACACTCCTTCCCTTTTCATAGGGCATTTTCCTGTGCCTGGAAATCAATTCTGTACTCTTCATTTTCCATTACATAGATGATAATAAGATACTAGGAGTTAGTCAATTATTTCACAGTTTGCCTTTCACATTGCCTCCCACAACCCTATACTGCAACCTGAAAACTCTACAACTTTTACGTTAATACAAAACAAAACTATAGTCTATAAATTCACCATTTTGTTGTATTTGTAACAAGAAGAGCTAATTGCATTAGAAATCAACCAAGTTGTAGCATGTTGAAATACATCTGATATCATAGCAGAGTTCCCGAAGAGGTTTTTGTCCTAATGTTCAGAATTTTAGGAGTTCTTGCTACATGTAACTTGTGGGAATTGTTGTCTCAAAGACACTATGATAGGAGATATAGTCTCACCCATGAAATAAACCATCTAGGGGGCAGCACCATGATTCATTTGGTTAATCCTCCACCTGGGCACCGGCATCCCATATGGGCGCCGGGTTATAGTCCCAGCTGCTCCTCTTCCAGTCCAGCTCTCTGCTGTTGCCTGGGAAGGCAGTGGAGGATGACCCAAGTGCTTGGGTCCCTGCTCCCATATGGGAGACGAGGAGGAAGCACCTGGCTCCTGGCTTTGGATTGGCGCAGTGCGCTGGCTGTAGCAGCCATTTGGGGGATGAACCAATGGAAGGAACACCTTTCTCTCTGTCTCTCTCTCACACTGTCTAACTCTACCTGTTAATTAAAAAAAAAAAAGAAATAAACCGTCTAATTGAGAGAAAAAGACATTAGATGATTTTTAAGTTGTGTAACATAATAGAGTGTATTATTGGAAGTAGAGTACTAATTAAATGAATTAATAGACAAATACATAGACTCATACAGAAAAATATAAGTTAATAAAGGCTGAACTGAGTTTGGGAGGCTTCACAAAGAAGGGACCGTGTTGCAGCTTGAAAGATGAATGGGGTTTACAGAGGCAGTGAAAGAAGTGCATTCCAGGCGAGCAGGACTGGTTTAAGCAAAAGCATAAAATCAGAAAAGTTCAAGGAAGGTTATGGCAGAGTTTAGCTGGAGTCCAATGCCGGTTAGAATTGTCTGCAAAGATTGCAGTTGTGGTCAAGGTCTTACGCTGTCAGAAAAGGCCATTCAGCCTTCTTCTGGTGGGCTGTGGGGATTCACTGAAGTCTTTGACTGGGGAATGACAAGATTAAAAGAGTGTTTTATGACCAACTTGTCAGCAATATGAATGATGAATTGGCAAGAAGAGAGGCTGGAAGTAGGGTGGATAATTAAAATTAAAAAGCTTCTATAATAGGAGAAATAGAGAAAGATGATAGGGAGCTCAGTCAGAATGGTGGCATCCGTAGAGGGAAGTCAAGGAAATTAATGGGATCAAGAAATATTTTGAAGACGGAATTGATAAACATTGGTGATTGGTAAGATCTGGGAGACAAAGAAGTGCACTGGTGACATGAAAGTTCAGGAACTGAGTGATTAAACCAGTGCTGCACATTTGTGTTGCACACTACAACTAATTTGCAAAACATATTTCCACTGGAAATAAAGAAAAAGAACTTCTTGTAGTAAACGCTACCCCTTTGGAGAATGGTACAAAATGTTCTTTCTACCACCTTGGCATTATGTGGTGGCTACGGTGGCTCTGTATGGGTTACCCTACTGCACTGAAACGTCCATCGCTCTTCCAGCCAAGCATGGCTGGGTGCTCAAGACTGTGTGGGCCTATTCAGACCCATCCAAACTCAGAAAAACCTGTAAAGTGGGCTGGAAAGGAAGGGAAAACCGAGGCTTGCAACACAAATTTTATAAAATGAAATAGCTTTACTTAACGGGGGCAGAAAAACTAAACATGGGTTAATTATCAGTGGTGAAAGCTGAAGTTTTGTAATGACTATAACCTTCCTATCTCTGTCTTGTAAACATCTTCAAATTGGGAATAGAAAAAATAATCTCTTTTCTCATATAAGCCAAAGTCTTTGTTTCTCCATGAATTCTTCCAAAGCTTTGACAGCAAAATAGTCTACAGTCTTAAGCACAGAAATATTTTCAAGACTACTCCAAATAAACATTTTTAAATTGAACTTCAGTGTCCTTAAAATGCTTCATATGCAATAATTCATAGTATTTTCATTTGGCAGGAGTGTTACTCTATCAACGATTGGCAGGATGTCCCTGCTACAAGGAGTGAGGCAAGGAAAAAATCAATCAGCTGGAAGATCCAGGAAGCAGAATTGCTTGATTCCCAATGTCCAGAACCAAGCACAATGCTGAAAGTGCGTTTGTACTTTATGATTCTGAAATACATGCAAGAAGCTCTCTAAGATTTGTAAGATACCGGATATGAAATCTGAATCTATCTTTTAAAAAAAATAGTTTCTGTTCAGTAAGTCTCTAAGAACTACAGGGAGCTCGGCTCAATCAGATGGAACTGCAGTCTGTTACATGTACCTTAGGGGAGATCCGTGCTCTTTTAAATACAGATATATTGAACTTTATAGCTCAGGGACAGAGCTGAAATTGTGTAAATAATATCAATGAAGTCCCTTATTTTAGAGGTGCAAGAAGCTGTTCAAACCATAAAATAATCAAAGAGTTAATCTTGTTTCATTCTTGCAGGAGTAAAACCCACTGGCAAGCTTTAACTATGTTAATTTTCAAACTTTCAAGTCCTTACTCAAACCACAAAGCCAGAAAACTAAAGGTAACCAAAGGGGCTGTTTGGTAAAGACAGAAGTGAGCTACACCTTTTGAAGTGTTTCCAGAGAAATGTGTTTGGAATATTTAAGTCCCATGTGAGTTACAAAGGTTATTCATTCACAAGTGAGATAAATTCATAGCTGTCAAATTGTCTGGATTCTCTGTGTGATCACCAGGGCTTCAAATCATTTGTTTCTTTTTTCCTAGAAAAGTTCAATATTTTCCCAGCTTCAAATTTGCTCGTACTTTATAATTTCAAAATAAAGAACTGCTTCTCCCTTACTTGCTCACTGAAGCAGTAAGAGTCTATGAGTATATTAAAGCAGTTTTTCTCTTCTATTGTATTGTGTTTCTTTCAGCAAAGCCAAATGCTTCTAATCTAGATGCTTCTCCCAGTGAACTAACTGGATATAATAGAGAAAGCGCCTGATTTTACCAAACAGAGGAGGACTATTGGGCAAACATAAATTTTATAGTGTTTCATATTCAGCTGCATTTCCTGGAACAATTGTACCCTGGAATAAGCTTTACCTTTCACTGTTCTTTTTCTTTCTGCTTCAGAAGAAAAGGGAAAACATTATCTGATCTGCTTGGTAAACTATCAGTGATGGGTAAAGAGAAGAATAAGAACGCTCAAGAAAGACAATGAAGGTATGTGACAGGTGATTCCTAACATTTCCCAAGAGACACAAGCAAACAGTGGCTGCTGGCCTGGTTGACTTTGGATCCATTTTGGCTCAAAATATAAAGAGGAGATAGCTCTGGGGAACAGTGTCCCAACCTGACCTACTCTGCTCAGAGAGGGAAGCTAGCACTCCAGGTGTACCAGCCCAGTGTAATAAAGACAAGTGCTTGTGTCTACACCTAGATGGGGAAACAGGACAAAACCAGAAGCTTGTGTGTTACTGCTGTGTGAGTCCAGGAATTTCTGCCTATATTGAGAAGATGGACTTTATTGCTCATGTATTCCTACTGAGGATCTGCTAAGTAGATGGTAAAGTTGGATGTGACCCTTGTCTTTGGGAAGTCAGGCTGGGAGTATAGCAAACAGGGAAAGTTAGCATTGCACAATAGCAAAAGTGAAATAAGTAGATACTCATTGCAAGATGAATAGTCGCTGGAGGAATGTGAAACTGGAGACTGAAGGAAGGAGAGCACTAAGATAAGTGGGGAGGAAAGGAGAAACTAAGCAAAGGGGCAGTCCACGAAGTTGTGCTGGTCAATGTGGGAGATAATGAATAAGCAAGGGGGCTGGCAGTAGAGGATTCACGTAGAGCAATAGTGGGGAAAAAGGTTAGGGAAAGACATCAAGAGCTAAATGAACAGTAAGTTCAGTTTGGGGGATTATGCAGAGCCCCTGAAAGCCTTTTCTAGAGGAGTAGACATGTAAAGTAGTATTTTTTAAAGATTTATTTATTTATTATTTATTTGAAAGGTAAATCAAAGTGACAGAAAGAGAGAGAGAGAGAGAGAGAGAGGCAGGGGGATATTGCACCCATTGGTTCACTCAGATGACCACAGCAGCCAGATATGGGCCAAGCTGAAGACAGGAACTGTGTCCTGTTCTCCCACATGGGTGGCAGGGACCCAAATACTTGAACCATTTTCCACTGCCTCCCAGGCATGTTAGCAGGAAACTGAATCAGAAGCAGAGTAGCCAGGACTCTAACTGGAATTCTGCGATATGGGATGCTGGCATTGCAAGCAGTGACTTAGCCCACTTTGCCACAACACAAGCCTCAAAGCAGTATTCTTATAACTACTGTTCTGTTATTAATCTCTAGGGTGGGGAGGAAAAAAGATTAGAACAAGGGAGACCCATTAGAAGAGTATAGCAGACAAGGCAGTGATAACGATTTAGAGTGCAGGTATGCCATGGGCACAGGAAGGAGGAGATGAATGGCTGGGGTTTATCAAGTATTTACCGTGTCAGATACACTGCAGGTGGTAAAGGTAAAAGGTAAAGTCAAGTCTAGGATAACTGTATCAACAAGAACATATTCTAAATGTAATATTCATATCTTCTTTGAAGAATGATGGAACATTTACCCTGATAAATCCAGCATTCTATTAGATTCAGTTAGAAAGTTGGTTCAATTCAATTTTCTGCCAGAGAATCTAAAAGATTTTGTCCCATGAAACAATACACACAAGAATTTTAAAGATTAAATCCTGTCTTTTTCCACTCAGATGTACTTCACAAGGCTTGTGGAAAATAAATAAAAAGTTCATTGTGGTGCAAAAGGTGTTGAAGGACATGATAGTTTTTCCATAATGTACAAGTTCCACAAACCTTTTTGACAACCCCTCTTAAGCATGGATTTCAAAAATTTTTACACTAAAATGAATTTATCTTTTACATATATTTTCCATGAACCTTCTGAAATCCCTCGTATTTCCAAGCTCTGGCTAGTTCGGATGTCTCATACTTCATAAATACGTATGTTCCTTAATTGTTTATAAATCAAATGATATTTTAATACTCTAAGGAAGGTGCTTTTCTTTTCTTTTATGAGTAACTCTGTAAACTGAAAGAACTTCTCACAATATGACTCACTTATTTTTAAAAATTCAAGTTTGTATCAAAGAAAGTCCATGTATGTGTTCTCATAAACCCTTTGTTCAAAAAACTGAGTGAATCTGAGTCCAAAGAAAAACTAAAAAGAAGAGGAGAAAACCTGAGCTACAGGTCTGCATTGTGATTTCACAGCACAAGATTTTCATAGGTAGCGGATATTTACTAAAAGCAAGGCTACACCTAAAGGGCTGTTTCTAATTCATAGTTAAAAATGCTCACGATTTTTTTTTTTTTTTTGGACAGGCAGAGTGGACAGTGAGAGAGAGAGAGAGAGAGAAAGGTCTTCCTTTGCCGTTGGTTCACCCTCCAATGGCCGCCGCGGCCGGCACGCTGCGGCCGGCGCACCGCGCTGATCCGATGGCAGGAGCCAGGAGCCAGGTGCTTTTCCTGGTCTCCCATGGGGTGCAGGGCCCAAGCACCTGGGCCATCCTCCACTGCACTCCCTGGCCACAGCAGAGGGCTGGCCTGGAAGAGGGGCAACCGGGACAGAATCCGGCGCCCCGACCAGGACTAGAACCCGGTGTGCCGGCGCCGCTAGGCGGAGGATTAGCCTAGTGAGCCGCGGCGCCAGCCTGCTCACGATTTTTTAAAGCACAATTAACTTTAAATCTTTTTAAAAAATGAAACAATGTTGTTGGACTAGATTTTAAAATACAATTGTTGAAAATGGTACAATTACACATATAGGAGTAAGAAATACTCAGCTGGGCACAGGAACAAACGCAGTAGAGGGGCCGGTGTTGTGGTGCAGTGAGTTTGGCCACTGCTTGGGACACCCACATCCCATATCAGAGTGCAGGTCCAAGTTCTGTCAGCTCTGCTTCCAACCTAGCTTCTGGTTAACACGCATCCTGGGAGGCGACGTGATGGCCCAAGTGCATGGACAACCACCACCTACACAGGAGACTCAGATGGAGTTCCAGGCTGCTGGCTTCAGCCTTGTGCAGCCTTAGCTGTTGCAGGCATTTGGGAGAGTGAACCAGCAGATGGAAGACAAAAGTCACTCACTCACTCTCTCCCCTACCTTTACAATTAGATGTAAATAAATAAGTAAACATGAAAAAAAGTATGCAGTAGTAAACAGAAGAGTGAAAATGCACTGCTAATGACTTCTTAAAGGAAAACTCATAATTACATAGCATAAGATGGATCATTTTAGAGAGAATATTAAATAAAAGAAAGTCAGAAAAAAATTATGAATCATTGCAATAAAAATTCAAAATAATCATCTTTCTCTAAATTAATTGTATTTCTTATCATTCTAATGTATTAAATGTCTGACGTTTAACTGATGTTTTTCAGAGTTGGGAACTACTTAATTACCCGGGCTTATCTGTCAGCTTTCATGGATTAGGATCAAAAACTCAGTTGCTACCTAACTATGTAACTTTTTTCAACTTCCGTAAGCCTCCAAAAATGCAGAAAATGAGTATCTATTACATCAATTTTTTGTGAGAATTTTAAAAGATAATGCATATAAACCCTCGGTGCAGAAATGAGTCCACAACACAAGTTCAATGTATATAAACTGCTGTTGTTGCTGTTATTATTATTATTATTTATATAAGTAGTTAGTAAATATCTCCAGTGTCCTCTGAGACTCCCTTTCAAATATACCCAAGCTGCTCCCATAAAAGGATTTGAGGGGACTTACAAAAACAATATGAGCTCACAACTGTCATACAAATAGAAGTAGGAAAAGCTATCCTACAATGTAGGAAACGGAAGTGAGTACAACAACTACATTCGAATCTTTCAAGTGTTTCTCAAACTATTAAGTTGTATCAGCCATGTTTGGATAGCTGTCTAAAATATTTCTCTCTACAAATTTTCATTCTTTTTCACAGAAATTCTAAGTCTGTTGACCCGCTATGATACTCAACATTGGAAATTAAGGCACAGAAAGATCCCACGGCAGAAAAGAAAGAGAGCTAAGACTTAAATTAAAGTTTGGTGAAAAATGAAAGCATAAAAGTTAACTTAACTCTGAGCTTCCTGCAAGTAGAGACAAAAAGGGAAGGTGGAAGACAGGGTAGGGGCCAGGTATCCTCATCTCATAAAATAGCTAATAAAAGGAAGCATGCCGTGGACTGGTAGATAGAAGTTTTCACATTCCACTAGTGGTAACAGAAGTGAGTAATATGGATATTTATTCAAGAGACTTGAACCCACAGAGAACTGTGATTTTAGTAGAAGTCTTGAGCAAAAGGCAGACATGTTTTTGCATGTGTCTTCATGATATAGCCTGAGGGAATAATTTTAAGTTGATTCTGTAAAGGAATTCCCTAACAGCAGATGGTTAGAGTGATACTTTCTAGGAAAATGGTGTTATTTCAATCGAGATTTATTGAGAGTCTACTGTATGCCAGTATTGATTCCAGGTAATGAGTATAGAGAGTTGAAAGCTATGATTCCAGTCCTTAAAACTCTAACAAGCCAGTAGAGAAATTCAACTGTGCTGAGAGGCTTTCCTGATGAAGAAGCATGTGCAAAGGCAGCAATAGGAATGAATGACAAGCCAGATAAGTGCGCAAGATGGTCTTGGTAAGTAGGGGGCTTGACATTTCAGATAACATTTGCCATGTGCACAAGAGCTGAGCAGGTGTTAGGAAAGGAAGACAGGATATGTGCAAGGGCACAAAGCCATGGGGTAGATGGGAGAGTGTGCAAGGACTTCCCAGAGACTGATCACTTCAGAGTACCTGGAACTTTAATAAGATACACACAGGATAATGGGAGAAAGTTTGAAGAAACCCACAATGATCAGATGGAGCTATTTATGCCTAGCAAAGAGTGTATAATTTATCTTTGGAGTAAAAGGAGGTCACTGATATCTGTTGAGCAAGAACTGGACATGGTTTGAGAACAGGAATGAGAACCCCAAATATTATGTCAATTCATTGGATGACAAGTTTGCTAAATGAACAATTTTTCAAAATCATTTTCATTATTTATAAAGTTTACAGTGGTTTGTGAACTATTGATTGGCTTATTTTCATTTTGGCTTTGTAATGACATTTTTAAATTGTGCAGTATGCATCTGGTGCTGTGACACAAACAAGTTTGGTATTGGGATAGGATCAATAGGCCTTTGTCAGGGAGAAAGAGAAGGAAAGTGGAAAGTGGGTACACAGCACAGGCCAGTATGCCAGCCTGGAAAGAGGACCTCAGGGAGAAACAGGAGGTTATTGTACCAAAGAGGACTTAGGGAAGAAGAAATTGGAGGGGTGGTGCTGTGGTGCAGCAGGTAACCGCCCTGGCCTACAGCACCGCCATCCCATATGGGCACTGGTTCTAGTCTTGGCTGCTCCTCTTCCAATCCAGCTCCCTGCTATGGCCTGGGAAAGCAGTAGAAGATGGCCCAAGGACCATGTGGGAGACCCGGAAGAAGCTCCTGGCTCCTGGCTTCAGATCTGCACAGCTCCGGCCGTTGCAGCCAATTGAGGAGTGAGCCATCAGATGGAGGACCTTTCTCTCTCTGCCTCTCCTCTCTCTGCGTAACTCTGACTTTCAAATAAATAAATAAATCTTTAAAAAAAAAAAGAAAAGAAAAGAAATTAGAGTAACAGAAGATCAAGGGCCAAGGATAAAATCAGCAAAGGAAAGGAAGTAGGAAGAAGAAAGATCAGGGATAAAAGCAAACCTCAGAGCAATGGTACCCCACAGCTCCCAGGGATCTACAATCTGCACCAGAAAACTGGTAATAAACAACCTTGTGGCAAATGGAATTTTTGGAAAATCAGACATTCATCAACTTGATTTCCAGAAAATTCCCTTTAACTGAATGACCTTTTTTTTTTTTTTTTTTTTGTAAATGGCAAAATTCCAATGTAGAATACTCAAGATGAGAAATTTCTAGGACTTTAAGTAGAAGAGGGATGCTAAAGAATGTTTTGTTTATATTGTTTTGTTTTCAAATGAGAAACTTGAATAAATTCATAGATGAGGAGAAAGAGTTAACTGAACAAACTAGAAAGAGAAAGAATATTTTAGGAGCAGAGCAAGGTAGTTGAGTGAGTATTGTTATTTTAAAAACTTTCTCAAAGTCTAGTGGCTTAATCAGTGTCAGGATTATTTTTCACAGACCTGGAATTTATGCAGAACTTTGCAGACAGCTCATCCCTACTCAATCTGGGGTCAACTGGAAGGGCTCAAAGTCTAGGAACGGAAATCCCAGGCTTTCTCACTCATTCACTGTCTGGGAAGTGATGCTGATACTTACCTGTGGTCTCAGTTTTTCTCCATATGGTCCTCTCCATTGATCTCTCTCCGTGAGCTAGTTTGGGTGGATGAGTTGAGGGAAAAGCATTTCAAGAGAAAGAACTGGACAGAAATTAAATAAAGGCTTTTCTAACATAACCTCAGCAGTTACTATCAAATTCACAGAACTACCAAGATTCAAGAAGAGGGAGCATAGACCCCCATCTTTTAATGTAAGGATATCGATATCACATTATAAATTGAGAATTCTGACATCCAAAATGCTCCTAAATCTGAAACTTTCTAAGCACCAGAATGATGCCACAAGTAGACCATACTTGACTTCATATGGTGGTCACAGTCAAAATGCAGACTCTAAAAATTCTGCATAAAATTACTGCTCTGGACGATCGTCTGATACTGTAAGAAAATACGTAAAGCTAGATAACTTTATGAAGAAAAGTGGTTTACTTGGCTTACTGTTCCAGAGATTCATGGGTTTACATATGATGATAACTTTCTTTCAGGCAGGATTTGGGGATGGTACCAAATGTCACATGGCAAAACACAGAGAACATACATGTGTGCTCTGGTCTTTCCCCTTCTTCATATAAAGCCACCAGGGTCAATCATGGAGTTTCACCCTGTTGACTTTGTCTAATCCCAGTCACCACCCAAAAATTCAACCTCTGAACACCATAGTCAGATTAACTTTCCACCCTTTTAACACCACATAATGAGGATTAAACTATAGCACATGAATCCTGAGGGGACACACTCAAAGCATTGCCAAGCCATAGCAATTACCTACAGGCCATGTGTATAAGGTGCATGTGAAACAAATTTTGTGTTTAGATTTGGCTCCTATCCCCAAGATATCTCATCACATGTATGCAAATATTCCAAAATAAAAAATATTGAAACACTTTTGGTTTCAACCTGTATATGTGATTATCTTTAAATAATACAATCCAAGCTCACTAAGGTAGCAAAAAAATAAAATACAAAGAATAAAGAAAAAATAACTAATTCTAGAGCTTGGAGATGAAACTGTTCTGCATAGGCAAGAGAATAGATTTTCTTCAAAGGAGACCATTTCTAAGGTCAGACTGGAAATTCAGCTGATTGTAAACTGATTTGAGGAGAACCAAAAAAAAAAAAAAGCTATACAAGAAGATTTGGGCTCACCCCTCAACTAAATTATAAATTATACCTTGCTCCTGAAATTTCTCTCCTTTAACTTAAAGTCAAATACAGAAAGTTCCAATATGTTGCATTCTGATAAGAGTTTTGTTGATACTTTAAGGGACTTGATCCTGAAATTTTCCTTTTATAGTATGATTATAAGCAAATGTAAAAGGAGACCAGACATAGATCTTTGAAAGATCTCATTTTCCCCAAAATACATACTCTTTTTAGGAAAAATAAAATAGAGGAGCAGATATGGTGATACAATGAGTTGAGCTGCTGCGGGGCAGGCTCACGTTCTTCATCAGGTGCCTGGGTTTTGAGTCCCACCTCCAATTCTAATTCAGCTGTTACAGCCATTAAGGAGTGAATCAGAGGATTGAGATTCCCCACCCCTTCTCTCTCTCTCTCTCTCCCTTTTTCTCTGTCATTCTGCATCTCTAATAATTGTTTTAATTTTTAAAAACTCAAAGAAACAAGAATTGGGGTGGACATTTGACCCTGAGGTTAAAATGCTACGAGAGACACCCTCATCCTTATTTGAGTACTTGGTGCGAGTCTGGCTCTTCTGCGTCTGATCCAGCTTCCTGCTAACCTGCACGCTGGAAGACGGCAGATATTGGCTCGTGTACTTGGATCCTTACTACTCACATAGGAGACCTAGACTGACTTTCCCACTCTTAACTTCAGCTTGACCCAGCCCTGCCTGTTGAGGGCATCATGGGAGTCAACCAACAGGTGATAGAACATTCTCTATCTCTTTGTCTCTGATTCTCTACCTTTCAAATAAAATTTTAAAAAAGTATATTTTAAAAAAATAAGAAAAACTAAGAAGTAAGAGTCAAAAAGAGCAGATAATACAATAAAGTTTCGTGTCAATTCCAGCCTGCCCTAGTCTTTCCTCATATCCATTATCACTATCTGTTATGTTCTTTGAGGTGTGAAGAACTTGCCACATCTTTCTAAAGATGAAAAAAAAAGCCATCCTTAAATAATTGCATATTTAATAATGCTTAATACTTACCACTAAAGCAATGTCAGAATTTATAAATTACTCACAAGAAGTAACACTGATCTAATTTTCGTTTCCTTAATGTCTATTGTTCTCACCTTAGAAATTATAAAGAATGTTTTCTAGGTTTAATGATTTCTGGAACATCTCATTTATTTCAGAGATATTAGAGTTAGTATCTATTTATTTCTTTACCCCTGAGTCCAAAGGAAATTAAATGTTGAAAAAAAATGTAGAGAGACTAAGAAGAATATTATTTTCCATACCCGGTAAGTTTGGAGAGAAGTAAGAACAATCTATTTATAACCTGCTATGGAAGGTTGAGGCCAGTAGTTGTGTTAATGGGTCAATCGTTGAACTTTTAGGAAAGGTTTAAAAGCACAGAGGTTGAGAGGTTTGAACTTCTGCAAGTCATATAGATCTGCTGGCAGAATTTCTGAGGGAAGTGTGAATATTAAAAGGGGAATTAAAAATGGTGACAAGTGGAGCAATTAGAGGGAATGCTAAGATTTGATTCAGCATTTGACTACTGAAACACCTAGGAAAATTCTGCACATGATTTTCTGGAGAAAATTTTCTTTTACACCAAAGATTAACAAAATCATTATATTATTTGCAAATCTGCTGTAACTCTGTCAACTCCTTTTTTTCTTCTAAAACATAAAAAACATCTCTTCTCCTGTCAATGAGCAATCCCTCTGTGTAAACTTGAGATCCCTTCCTTTCTCATTAGACGTTATTCTTCAATTATCCCCCTTTCTTGTATCTTCAACTTCTATGTCTAGGCTACATCATTTTCAGCACAGCACCAATGCATTCTAGGGCTCTAACATCTTTACAACACACCATTCTCCCTTGACCTCATTTTCCTTCATCTCCTCTTTCAATTGCTACTCCCTGGCTCCGCTAGCTCTCATAAGCAATCGTCTTGAAAAACTAATCTCCAAATCCTGCACCAAATTTCTCACCTCCTATTCACTTTCCCAAACTCCCTTATAATAGTTCAATTTGCATAATAACACAGAATTAGTTTTGCCAAGGAAAGCAACAACCTCCATGTTTCGAGTTTAACTGGCGCTCTTCTGGTCACATCCTTCCTGGATTATCACCAGCAGCCAACATAATTGATATTTGGTCCCAACTTATACATGGCTACCAGTCCTTTTCAGAATCTTTGGCCAACTTTTCCTACTCTACTGACCTCCAGCAGTTGAAGTTCTTTCAGGTATTATTTGAGCCTTCTCCCCTTCTACATTCTTTGGTAAGTGAGTAGAATTTCCAGTACCATATTTATGTCACAACTTTTACAGCTTTCATTTCCATTCAGCCCAGAACTCAGATAGTCAATGATTGATTTAATATCTCCACTTCTCCAACTGACTGTCCATACATATCTAAATTTAATATGCCCTAACCTAAAACTTTACATTCCTCTCCCTCCAAAATGCTCCTCCCTTAGTCTTTCTTATCTCAGGAAATGCACCAGTGATCCATCCAGTCTCCATCAACAAATTGTTTGGCAGTCCCTTCTGTTTCAAATCCACATCTAACCCCTGTCACCAAGCCCTGTCCATTCCACAGAAAAATATGCCCCAGATTGCTTTACTGCTCTAGATCTTCTTTTCTAACTGAAAAAAAAAATCACAAAAAATGTTGAATACAATTTATTCTCCTCTTGTTCCCGTGTACTTTGAGCTCCTTGAGGGGCAAGTCCAGTCTATCTTAAATAAGTGATTTAAATAACTGAGTTGTATATACCACATGTTTTCCTTGAAATTTTATCAATCAATCGTTTCTCTACTGGGAATTTTTGCCTCTTCAAACTCCAAAGCTAATTTTTGAAAACAACATCTATTGTTTTTTTTTAAAGATTTATTTTATTTATTTGCAGGTCAGAGTTACAGAGAGAGAGGGGAATCTGAGAGAGCGAGAGAGAGAGAGAGAAAGAGAGAGAGAGAGAGAGAGAGGTCTTCTATCCAATGGTTCACTCCCCAATTGGCTGCAACGACCAGAGCTGGGCCCATCAGAAGCCAGGAGCCAGGAGCTTCTTCTAGGTCTCCCAGGTGAGTGCAGGGGCCCAAGGACTTGGGCCATCTTCTACTGCTTTCTCCGGCCATAGCGGAGAGCTGGATTGGAAGTGGAGCAGACGGGTCTCGAACCGGTGCCCATATGGGATGCCAGCGCTTCAGGCCAAGGTGTTAACCTGCTGCACCACAACACTGGCCCCGATCTATCGCTTTTTCTTAGAATTCCAAGAAGTCTGTACCAGAAATTAAGGAATGATTTAAGTTTTTAAATGTTCTTTGTATGGTGTTTCAATGAACACATTTAGCTTTTATTTGAAAAACTGTTTGAATGTTCCTTCATCCAAAATTTTCTGCTGAGTAGAGTTAGGGGCAGTCACTTGGCCCAAGGTAAAACAAGCCCTACAAGTCACATCCAGTCCACCTGTTCTCCCATGAACATCCAGAAGATTTCCTCTCATGGAAAGAAGGAAGGAAAAAAGAGAAGGGAAAGTAAGGGATGGGAGGGAGAGAGAGAAGAGTGGGAATGGGAGGGAAGGGAAGGAAATCAGTGAAGGAAAAAGGAAAGAATAGAAATAAAGGAAAAAGAAAAGAAAATGTGAAGAAAGAATAGGCCAGTGTAGTGGCATAGTGGTTATGTCTACCTGCAACACTGACATCCCATATGGGCAGCAGTTCATGTCCAGCAGCTCCACATCTAATCCATTTCCCTGCTAATGATCTGTGAAAAGCAGTGGAAGATGGCCTAAGTGTTTGGGTCCCTGCCACCCATGTGGGAGACCCGCATGAAGCTCTTAGCTCCTGGCTTCAACCTGGCTGAGCACTGACTTTTGCGGCCATCTTGAGTAGTAAACTGGAGGATGGTAGATCTCTCCCTCTCTGACTCTTCCTCTCTCTCTGTGACTCTGAATTTCAAAATAAATTAATTAAACTTCTTTTTTAAAAAATGAAAATGTGAAGGAAGGAAAAGAAATAAAAAATTCATCTAAATAGCTAACACTCAAAAACTAATAGTCTAATGGCTGTCAGTAAGGAATTTGAGAAACAGGATTTAAACAGGAAAAACTAAGTTCCTTTGCCACCATTAGGTACCTGAAATGAAAAAACAAAGGAAGATTCATTAATTTATTCATGTCCAAAAATAAGGATGAATTTTGCTTCTAACGCAAAGCACTACTGTGCTATGAACTATGCAATTCAAGTTCACTGCGTGATGTAAAAGAAATCAAACTGAATTTTCTTCACTGCATTCCCTTAATATAAAGAGTTGATGTGCTTTTGAAAGAAGTGTTTGAGATAATAAGAGCATGGAGACTTCCTTTACTTTAATACATTCAGATGACGGCATCATAGAAACTTGTTGAAGGTATTTATTGAGCTGCTGCCTCAGATGAAGGACTTTTTGGAATTAATAAGCTCTGAGAGACCCAACTTGTCAGACCCCCAGTGGCTCAGAAGACTGTACATCTCTGTGAATATGACAAGACATCTAAGCATACTGAACCTGAACCTGAGACTGCAGAGGAACCAGGAGCAGCCTGATCTGTTCAGAGTACAAGCATGCAGACTACATGTGAATGGAACAGATGGCAGCTAGGGATAGTACTCACTTCCCATTCTTGGATGTTCATAGCACAAAATATTCAAAAATTTTGTAAAAGTTCAAAATCAATTGATAGAAATAACACCATAATTTTAGAAAGGATTCATAGAGTTTGGTGAATACAAATCACGCTAACGTCTGTGGCTGCCTTTAGAAGTAATATCCAGGTGTATCTGAACTAACAAATGCCTGTGCAATCAGCATCTTCAATTCCATGAGAAATTTGAGATAAACACTGCATGATTCAGAATACTGATTCATTGATCAAGCTTTTAGGAGTTTACTGATCTGAAGCATGCCAGTACATTTCCTCCCAAAAGTAAAGGTCAAAGTTATTGTACCTTGTATTTCATACCTCAATAAAGATACATACATGGTAGACATCATTAGGCTTTGAAGGAGTGGCGAATCATAGTGAGATTAAAGTTCTGACCTGATTATGAGATGATACAAAGGGACACTACTTTTTGAATGGTACCCAAATCAAAAAAAAAAGAATTATAAAATCAATCCAGGCTACCATGCAATCAGCTTTACCCCTTGGGCCACACAACCCGAAGGCTTCCTGGTACTACGGGAACCTGTGGTAGCAAAAGGTATTATGTAGAGGCCAGCAGTGTGGCGTAATGGGTAAAGCTGCCACCTGCAGTGCCAGCATCCCTTATGGGTGCTTATTCAAGACCCAGTGCTCCGTTTCCAATTTAGTTCTCTGATATGGCTTGGGAGAGCAGCAGAGAATGGTCCAAGTCCTTGGGCCCCTACACCCATGTGGGAGAGCCAGAAGAAACTTCTGGCTCCTGGCTTCTGATGGGCCCAGCTCCAGCCGTTGCTACCATCTGGGGAGTGAACAAGTGGATGGAAGATCTCTCTCTCTCTCTCTCTCTCTCTCTCTCTCTCTGCCTCTGCCTCTCTGTAACTCTGCCTTTCAAATAAACATATAAATCTTTTTTAAAAAAAAAGTTATAAAGTCAATGATGGGATGACTTTAACAAGCTCCAAACATAGATCCAAATGAAGATTCCTGAGGTTCTAAGGTAAGATCATGCCATTTATAGCACAGGACTAGACACCATAACACATATAAAGGAGTTCTTGCCATGTTACTATGCCTTAGCAAAGAAAGAGCAAGTTACCATAGCGTATCAAACAACCCTAGCAGCTATGCCTACCCAAAATCAGCTCAGTATGCGAAACACACTGAGTCATATGCTGAGGGGGCTGAGAAGCACCAGGATTGGATTCAAGCAGGTTCGAGTGCATAATTAAGCTATACAAGGAGATATACAGATAGCCACTGTTACATTAATGCCACTTGCTCACATGACAGCTATGCCATCATGGCACTTCCTTAGGACATAGCTCATAGAGGAAGAAATAACCCAAGCTTAGGTCACAGAAGTCAGCTCAGCACATGGGTACAATTTCAACATGAACTGTCACTGGAACTACAAAGTGACTCTGAAAGACAGTGGTGAATGGAAATCTTCCTGATGGACAGATTTCAATCATGAATATGATCTGCTTTGTATGATGATAAAGATATGACCCAAGATGAAGGTACGCATAGGTTCATGGAAAATGGTGAATGCCTTGTCTGTTTAAGCACACACCTGGAAGGAGAAGATGAAATATTTGGGACAAGGAGATGTTGGGAAGAAGCTGGTACTCATCAGAATGGGTTTCTAAAATGTGAATAACATGCATTAAATCTTACTACACACCAGAGACAACTACTGCAGAAAAGGCAATAAGTAATCAAGTAGAAAAATTAGGCCTTGGTCAATTGATATCAGACAAATCCTTTAGCCAGCTTAAACTTGTACAACTTAATTCAGGGACAGAATTGTCATGGTGACAGAGATGGATATAATGCACAGATTGTTTTTCACCAAAGTTGATCTGGCTTCTGCTGAATGTGTGGTCGCCAAGGACAGAGACTGATGTTAAGCTTCAAATACTGCACCATATCCTAGGATACTTCTTTCTGTTACTTCCATTCTGCTCTTCAAACTTAAGTTAGGTTTCCCATGGAGTAGAAGATGGTTCTTCCAAAACATGCTTCAACATTTAGCACAAGCTACCTCATGTTTTAAAATTCTTTGTCACATATAAGGATATATAACAAGGCTGCAGCGTACTTCTTGGCAGGATTTTGTAGGGCAGAAGAGAATGGGTTCATGATCAAGTGGTGTTTATCTCAGTGATGCAAGGACAGTTCAACATACACAAATCAATTTGATCCATCACATTAACAGATCAAAGGAGAAAAATCATATGATTATTTCAATAATACACAAAGACATTCAACATGACAAATATTTCCATCAAATTGGATATAGAAGGAATGTACTTCATTCAACATAACAAATGCCATATATGACAAGCTTAATGATAATATTTATTGCTCATACTTGTTGGTAAAAAGTTTAAAGATTTTTCTGTAAATTCAAGAACATCCACACAGCCGGCGCCACGGCTCACTAGGCTAATCCTCCACCTTGCAGCGCCGGCACACTGGGTTCTAGTCCTGGTCGGGGCACCGGATTCTGTCCCGGTTGCCCCTCTTCCAGGCCAGCTCTCTGTTGTGGCCAGGGAGTGCAGTGGAGGATGGCCCAAGTGCTTAGGCCCTGCACCCCATGGGAGACCAGGATAAGTACCTGGCTCCTGCCATTGGATCAGCGCAGTGCACCCGCTCCGCGGCGGCCACTGGAGGGTGAACCAACAGCAAAGGAAGACCTTTCTCTCTGTCTCTCTCTCTCACTGTCCACTCTGCCTGTCAAAAAAAAAAAATCCACACTCACCACTTTCATTCAACACAGTACTGGAAATCTTAGCCATAGCAAATAGGCAAGAGATATAAAAGGCATCCCAATTGGAAAGCAACTAGTGAAATTTTCTCTGCAGATCACATGACCATACATATATATACATACATATAAATATAGAAAACTCTAAAAATGCTACCCAAAAGGGAAATTATTACAATTAACAAATCAACCCAATAAAGTTTCAGGATGTAAAATTAACACACAAAAATCAGTAGTGGTTATATGGCCTAACAATAAAAAAGAAATTTAAAAAAAGATCACATATACAATGGCTGTACACAAATACCCACACAAAAATAAATATTAATGAATAAACTTGATTGAGAAGGCAAAAGAGCTGTATACCATTAACTATAAAGCATTAATGAAAGAAATGAAGAATGCAAGAATAAATGGAAAGATACTCCATGTTCATGGATTGAAAGAATTTATGTTAAAATATACATGCTACTCAGAGAAATCTACAGATCCTTGGGCAGAGGATATGAGCAGCCTGGGTCTCTGCTGATATCACTGAACTTTTGCACTTGGCCTGCACACCCCTACTTCCAGAATTATTTATGTCAGATAATTTCATGTTTTTTGAGCTTAAATCTTGTGGTTAAAGTTGATAATTGGATATTCTCTTCCTTGTGTCCAAATAAACCTTTCAAGTTCATCAGTATAGCACATTATTTTTTAAACACATAGAAAAGTTACATTTTTTTGTAAAAATATACAAATTTACATGAAAAGGATGCATATGGACTTTAATAGAACAGCTGCCTACTAATGGCTTGGGAAAAGCAGCAAAAGATGGTCCAAGGATTTGGGCCTCTGCCACAACCCAGATGAAGCTCCTGACTGTGGCCTGGTTCAGCCTTGGTTACTTCGGCCATCTGGAGAATGAACCACCGGATGGAAGATCTCTCTCTGTCTCTTCCTCTTTCTGTAACTCTGACTTTCAAATAAATAAATATGGTCGGCGCCTTGGCTCACTAGGCTAATCCTCTGCCTGCGGCACTGGCACCCCGGGTTCTAGTCCCGGTCGGGGCACCAGGTACTAGTCACAGTTGCCCCTCTTCCAGGCCAGCTCTCTGCTGTAGCCCGGGAAGGCAGTGGAGGATGGCCCAAGTGCTTGGGCCCTGCACCCGCATGGGAGACCAGGAGGAAGCACCTGGCTCCTGGCTTCGGATCAGCATAGCTCCGGCCTTTGCAGCCATTAGGGGAGTGAACCAGTGAAAGGAAGACCTTTCTCTCTGTCTCTCCCTCATTGTGTATGACTCTCTCTGTCTCTCTCTCTCTCTCACTGTCTAACTCTGCCTGTCAAAAATAAATAAATAAATAAATAAATCTTTTTTAAAAAAATACTGAGGCAAGAAGTGACAAGATATTTCCCAAAATTAGGAAACTTCCACACAGAGCAGTGTTTACTCTCTCACACATCTGCTTTGCCATCCCTCCCTCTGCTTCTTTCCCAGGTATTGGGAAGAATGACAGTCATTAGACTATAATAGGATCAGACAGCATGCATCCTAAGGACCACAGCCGGAACAGAATTTTAGAGCAGTGATACTTTCCATAAGCAGGATAAAGTGCTTGGAGTCACACATTCTCCTTCTCTTTAGACCACCATTCATCTAACAGGCCTTTAAAAGCTTGATTTAACTATGCAAAAACACTACTAATTATATTCATTTATGTGACTGACTTACCATTTGAATCTAATTGCCATGCAGCAAAATAACTGTTAAAGCATATCATTAAACTACTTGAATAATTAGAGAGAGGTTGCTTGTCCTCCTAGTTTGAGCCTAAGCTTTTGAGCAGGGACCTCGCCTCCTACCTTTTGTGTATTCTTAAATTAGCAGGAGAAAAGGGGTACAGAAGCACTGGCAGACTCACTGTCTTGTCAGAAATCTGGATCTGTGAATAGCTGGGATGCCAAGCAGCAGGATTTTCACTATCTCAGATCAAGGTGCTATAACAAATTGCCACAGACCGTGTGGCTTCATTTTAAAATCAGGATGCAGCACAGGTGGGTTCTTGTGAGGGCCCTCTTTCCGGCTGCAGACTGCCAACTCCTCTTTCTCTGGCAAAAAAAAAAAAAAAAAAAGGAATGGAGTAGCTCTCTTGAACTAACACTAGTCCCATTCATGATGATTTCACCGTCCTAACCATCTCCCAAAGGCACCACTTCTGCATGCTTTGGATTACAGCACAGCTCATGGATTTTAGGAAGATAAAAAATTCTACCTATAGCATTCAGCATGCATGCCACTTGCAGGGAACATTTCTCTTGTATCTCATCCACTGCTTTCCCAGGGACTTACTCATTTCACACGATCCAAACATGCTACACTAAATCCAACGCATTCATTGATCCAAAACCCCATGAAAACACTTATATCTAGCTAAATTCTTCTTTCTACCCTCTCCCTGGCTCCCCCTGCAACACCTGCCTGCTGTGCTTGGAGAGCACAGCTCAGTTATGGTTCACAGTCTCTTTTACTTAATCTCACTTCTCATCTTGCTCCGCAATTCCATCTCTTCAAGAACTTGGCTCCTTGAAGTCACAATGTGTTTCAACATCTTCTCTGAGAAGACATTTTCCTCCTAATATATGCCAGTCAGAGACTAGGGATTGGGAAAAGATGGAGAAGGTTGTTATTTGCCAAGATCACTTCCCCCAACTGGATCCATCTTTTCTTTTTCTTTTTTTTATATAGTTTTTTTATTTAATAAATGTGAATTTACAAAATGCATCTTTTGTATTGTTGTGGCTTCCCCCCCAACCTCCCTCCCTCCCGTGGCCCTCCCCTCTCCCACTCCCTCTCCCATACCGCCCTTCATCGAGTTTCATTTTCAATTACCTTCATATACTGAAGATCAACTTAGTATACACTAAGCAAGGATTTCAACAGGCTGCACTCACACAACCGCACAAGGTATAGAGTATTGTTCGACTAGTAGTGTTGTTTTTAGGTTTCATAGTAGAACACATTGACAGAGATCCTACGTGGGGAGCATGTACCCAGTGACTCCCGTTGTTGATTTAACAATTGGCACTCTTATTTATGACGTCAGCAATCACCCGAGACTCTTGCCATGAGCTGTCTAGGCTATGGAAGCCCCTTGAGTTCATCGACTCTGAACTTGTTTAGTCAAGGCCGTATCACAGTGGAGGTTCCTTCCTCCCTTCAGAGAAAGGCACCTCTCTCCTTGATGGCCTGTTCCTTCTTCTGGGGTCTTGTTCACCAGGATCTTTCATTTAGATTGTTTTTTGCCACCGTGTCATGGCTTTCCATGCCTGCGAGACTCTCATGGACCTTTTAGCCAGTGGATCAATCTTTACCTCTTTTTTTTGTAGCTCTCATGGTTTACAGTCAATTTGTCTGTATGAATTCTTCAAAACACACTAGTTGTTGGTTACCTGTCCCCTTTTGGTCCTGTAACCAATCTGTTTCCTTGGTTCTGTTCCGCTGCTGATTCATATTCTTCCTGTCTATACTACTCTCCAGTTTTACAACTAACAAATCACCATCCTCACTGATGACCCTTCATACTCCTTGACATCTTGAAATTCCTGACACCAGACATAGTGCCAAACACTGGAGGTTCTGTGTGGCATGACTCCTGCCCTTGTGGAACTGCACAGTCTAGTGAAGGTAACAGAAATTCAAACACACACATGCACACACACAATAAGAAGTTTCTTAGGTGTAATGAAGAAAATCGCAGTGTATTACAAAAGCACGCAGAACAGAGCAGAAACCTGCTCTGTGAGGACAGAAAAGATTTCCATGAGCTTTTACCCACAAGATGAGTAGGAGTGAGTCACTCCAAAGGTAGAGAAACAAAATTCAGAGCAGAAACTAGACCTTAAGCCATATCAATTTTTCCAATATCTTTTTTTTACTTTTATTTAATAAATATAAATTTCCAAAGTACAGCTTATGGATTACAATGCTTTCCCCCCGCCCCTTAACTTCCCTCCCACCTGCAACCCTCCCATCTCCCGTAAGTGCACAGTGACTACTGTTGTTGACTTAACAAATTGACACTCCTGTTTATGGTGTCAGTAATCACCCTAGGCTCTTGTCATGAGCTGCCAAGGCTATGGAAACCTTTTGAGTTCGCCTTATGACTACTCAGGATCTGCTCCATCATGGAGCTCTTTAAATGTGGCTTCTGGAGCAAACTAGATTTCCTTCACTTTTTCCCAACCCATGCACCCACTCTCAATCATACATTCTAGGTCATCGTCATAATAAATCTGTTACCTCTTTCTCTTAGAACAGTTGAATAATACAAAAGTGCCATTTTTTAAGTCCAGAATTCACAAATATCAGAAATTTCACATGGCTAATGCTAGTAAGTTATTGATGAACTTATAAGCTTATTGACCATCATTATTGCTACTTCTAGCTAGAGTATCTCTCTTTAAATTTTTAGTGTAACCCTGCACTAAGTTTCTGCCCATCTAGGTCATTAATACTTCTAGGGGAAAAGAGTTTATAACCATAAAGTGTCAGTCACCCATACCATTACTTCATAACCAGGAAATTAATTTTTCCCAAGCCATCTTCCTCTGTCTCCTTCTAAAAAAATAATAGGCTATTTCCTTTTCTTGTATAGAATGGCAACACAGAACATAGCAAACCATTATTTTTCCATTCTCTTCAATACAGCTACTCTGGAACAGCACAAAATAAGCAAAGAAGTACACAAGATAATAAATGTACACAGGTTTGAGGCACAATCCTATATGTAAGCCAGGTAGTGTCTGCACTTTTCAGATAGAAGGACCGAGTCTCAGAGACAGTAAATGGTTATGATGCAGGCAACTGAGCAGTGGTCACTTCTGCTGATTCGAATTTCGTGATCTTTCTGATATTTCACCTCTTCTTGGTTCATGTCTTTCAGGAAATGTGGCAGGGACAGTTGAAGAGCATCAGGACACTTTATTAAAGCAAATTTTTTGGCTTTTCTGCACAAGACAGGCAGATTGGGTAGACCATGGTAGAGTGGACAAACTTGGACCACATAGCCCTTCTGAGCATTTACCCTGGCCCTCAGTCACCCACCTTCCTAACAGCACTGCCTTACCCTGACTCCCTACTGAATTGGTCTGCCTTTTGCTGCTTTCCATGTCCCCCAAAGGCTTCCTAATTCTTGGTTGGAAAGGGTGAGAAAGAAGGGGTAGAAATTATGCTGATCCCAAGCTTACCCTCAAACAGGGAAGAAATTACTGGGAAAAGAACTGTGGGAAGAAAGTTGAAGATCACAGTATCACAGCCAAAAACACGCTCTGTATCTGTGTTGCTGCTAAGATTTTCCCCACCCTAACCTCTGTCTGCTCCTCTAACATCCCAGATGTCTAAAAAGCTCTATTGCATGTGCCTCTCTTTAAAAACTTCCAGATCCCTCTCAAACAAGCAGCTCTACAACATGATAATCTCAAATTCACATATAAGAGGAAAAGGCTGTAATCTTTCCAATCATTATAAATTGACTCTCTTTGTTATACTTTCTCAAACCATCCACACTTGTTCTGCATTTTCAGAAGCCTGAGGCATGCTATATTTCTGAGAAAAGAAAGGAGTCAAATGTCTAATTATACTGCTATTGTGTGCCAGGATCTGTGCTAGGAATTTTACACATTGGCACTTTCTCCAGAAAGTGAAAGAAGGAGATAAAGAGGAAGAAGAAGAACAGAAAGAGAAGACAGAGAAGATGGGGCTGCCGGTGTCAAATGTTTTTCTTCAGGGAAACAGTTCTGTTTTGATTTCCTATTTTCCCAAATGTGATGCAGAGCTATGATTTTCTAAAGACCAATAGAATGACCAGATGGAATAAGGTACAAATATGGGCAGCTCTCTGAGCTGGAGAAAATACCTGTAAATTTACCACCTCCCTTCACCCTCTCATTCCATTCTTCCTCCCCTCCCTACCTTAAGATGAAATGATCTGGGACAAACTAATTGAGAAAACTAGTAGTGCATGCCTTCGGGAGGTTTTATTAATGGAACCAGACACATTGCTATAACAGAATGTACGACTGCTCTTTTACATTGATCTAATTAGAACATTTACATACTGAATGCCTCCTGGACAATTCCCTACCAATGACACTTACTGCGTGCACCAGGCAAGACTACTCTTTAGGTGAAATTGAACAAAGAAGTCATCAAGTCTCCTTTTTTTCTAAGAAAAATAACACTGTCAAAGGTCGTAACAGTCAATAAGCAGCTGTCATAGACTCAGCCTAAATGAGGATATTGGATTTCCTTAAATTTATGAAAGATGGGGAAACCAAAAGTTCTTCTCAGTCTGATAAGGAAGACACCCTAACCTTATGAGAAGAAATAGCTCTCTGCTTTTGAACAGAGAAGAGGTGTAAGAATAGAGTCGGGCCATGTAGATCATTTAAGAAAAAATGTAAGAATCATAGGTGAGTTCAATAGTTACAGTGGAAATTTCACAGCTGTGTGGTACTTCATAATAATTTACCTATTTTTATAGGCTTTAGCTCTTTTCATCCTCTAATTCTATGAAATCAGTGATTGTTTTAGAGATATAGGAAAATGGACGTGGCCAAAGGCGTTAGTGGTTGAGTAGGGCCAGGAACCTGAACATCCATCTCCTGGTTCAAGCTTGCTTTGATATATCTGTGTGGAAAAGAGTTTTTTCCATGTCTACTCCCTCCTCCATTCCCCCACAAACTCCTCTCAACAACCCTAACTGCCACAGCCCCAATTTTTAACCTGTTCTTCATTGTCTGAAACTTTCGTGAGTGGATAATGAAATCTCTGTATAAGTTTAGAGCATCACAGATATTTAGAATGCATTAATTAATGGTTCAGAGTATGGAATATCTGAAAAGGAACCTGAAAAAAAAAAAGACACATATTTTCAGAACCTACATTTAAAGCCACTATCCTGATACTACAGATACATAAATACCATCCTGATAGGAACTGCTTGTGTGTCCTAGTTTCAGAGAAAGTCTTTAGGGTTCTAAAAAGTTCAGAAATATGGTGGTATAAGTATAAAACAGGCACTTGCATAACATATGTGACACTAAATAGGTAAAACAAATCTACTCATGCATTTCTTTAGTTTCTCTCTTCATTCCAGCTCATTTTCTTTTTACCCCTCACGTCTACTCACAAAAAAGAGGAGACCAACCCACTTATAATGAGACTAAGTAAAAATTCATCATAAAATAATTAAAGCACAATCCCTTATCCCTAAACTAAATAAATAACAAGCATCTGTTAAACAAGGGAAGCAGCTCACTATTCAAAAGAGAAATCACAAGAAAGATATGTCCCTCTTCAAAGGGCATTAGTATGCAAAATATATTAAGTACTGGAATCACATTAAAGAGATGGAAGGCCTTATCCAAACAAGTCTGTTTATATTGTTGACCAACAGCTGAACGAACATTGTTTCTGACCATGATGAGCTTTTTATGGATAGTCAATGCTCACAACATTGGAGAAACAGATCGTTGAGACACAAGCCAGACATTTACAGAGAAGTAGTTCATCCCAGATGCTCTTAGTATCATATTGAAATTTTCCACCAGTGACTCAATAATTATTCTGCTGCATATACTCTGCAAGCTAGACATATGTGTTACTTTATGAGACCTCAAGGCCTTGTCTGGGCAGCACATTCAGCTGGCCTCCAGCCTAATGAACTCGTTGTAGACTGCATCCCAATGGTCCATTGTTCCAGGATTTTTTCACACTCATGGAAGTGCAGCTTCTCCTAGTTTCAGACCTCGGAGAACCAACAGGCATAGAGACAACTAAATTTTCTGAACTGTATATGCATTTATCACATTACAACTCAACTTTGCAAGAAAAATATGAAATATTTTGTAGCTAATTTGATACTTATCATAATGGCCTCAACCAATTACGTAGTGGAGGGAAAATTAAATTTAGTCCAATCTGGATTATAATGTAATCTAAACCAATAATTGAAACTCTCAGTTTCAGTCAGCCTTGGGAAGATATTCAATCATTAGATTTTTTTTTCCATGTCTCCTTTGCTGTAGAGTAATACAGTGTCTTTGTATGTGGATAAGACTTACAGAATACTATGACGCTGAGATTAACAGGAATCTTCGGACCTGTATTGGCCTTTGGTCATTCGTTGGTTCTCTGAAATTTTCTATGTAATGGCTGGTTCATTCCCATGTAGAAGCATACTGTTACATGCCCCAGTCAATAATTGTGGTTGGTGAACTAGTGGTTGATTCTTTCTTGGGTCAGTCATTGCCTAATGGCCCATCCTATGTACTTGACCTCTTCTCTACTCACCCACTTGTTGGTGCCATAGACCCCCTGATCCTCTGTCACATTCTGTAATGCCTGTACTTCTTTGTCCCTCTCAGATGCCAGCATGTCAAGGTCCAGCATTGCCAACCAGCTCTCATCTTGTTATCCATACCTCACAGTGATCAATGGGTTTCTGAAGTGCAAACTAAACCCTCTATCTACCTGAGTCCTCTACTTTTCTGCTTTACAGTGCATGAGCTGCCCCCACATTATTGCAAGAACACCCTGCTCAGTCTCTCTGCAGAGCTAAAAAAGCAAAACAATTAAAAACAAAAACCATGGAGCAAAAGTTCCTCTACTTTCTGTTTGCATCTATAACCTAGCTAACTCATCTCTTCTGCACTCACATACTTGAAGCCACAAAGACAGAATGTGGAGACAAAATTCTAACAACTTTCCTCCCTTAGCCCACTCATCTTCTCCCCGGTAACCACCGAGTATGAAGGAGAGGGGAGTTGGGGGCTCACTTTTTCTACCTAACTGCACAGAACATTCGTTATGTCGTAGCTTTATGTTTTCCAAAATGACTTCCTCTTTTCTCTTACTTGAACCCAGTAGTAAATACAAGAAACTGAATTATTATTAATGGCAGATAAGTCAGGAAGTTGTATAAAATATCGTATTTATGACACAGACTTAGGAGACATCTCAGGCAGAGAGAAAACGGGAAAATTCTTTCAGAGCCCAGTGTTTGGCCAGAGGTGGATTTGGCTATCAGCAGTGAAATTCTAGATACCATTCATTTTGTTTCAGAACCTTACTAAACTGCCGCATTTTACATACTTGTCCTAAGGCTTATTATAGAAGACCACAATAGCACTTTTCATTCTCTCTTCTAACCATTGACACCCCTCTGCTATAAGCAATTTTTAGATATAAAGCCTTGCGTGTGCTGACAGAACATTCTATCCTGTTTTCTTAACCTGTTTATTTTAGAAATTGCCTTCATGGTTTCAAGGACAAAGTGAATGCATTTCTTTTTTTATAGTTCCCTTTGGTCTTCTGTTGTTTGATTTGTTTGTTGCCTCATGTTCGACTTGGATAGTCCAAGAGCTTCAGACATGTTAAGGGTTGAAGGGGAGACCATCCAAATTGATTTTTATGGTTACTAATTATGCTCTATCAAAGAAAGAAATTGTCCTAAGTATTCAAGCAACTTGAACAAAATTCCAGATACCAAAGTTCAGTGGGGGAAAATTCCCAGTGTTAAGCAAACTAATCTATCTTAAATGCTTTCATGGAACACGTTTCTCCTTTTCTTATCTTTCAGTTGAACTGTTCCCTCAAGCAAATGCAGAGTTTAAAAGCAATATTTTTACAAGAAGGAATAAATGATCTTCTTCTCAATGTTCCACTTCAGGGCCCAGGAACCAGACACAAACTATCCTTGTCTCTTGGAGACAAAGTCCATCCTTCAATACCAGCCTAGAAAGAAGAAGCCAGGTTCTCTGCCTGGCTTCCCTGAATCAACTTCATCAGTATATAACAGATAAGTCATTGAAACACTGGGCATTACTTCCATGCCTCCCTAAGTCTGCAGTCCTGTTTTGGTTCTCTCAGGATTATTGTTGTTCGTGCCATTCTTCTGATAGATATAAATAGCCAAGCCCTCCCCTCCACACACACCTGGATCCAGTCTGACAGAGGTAGGTTCACACACACAACTTGTTAAGGATAACATGTGGGCAAGGTTCTGGTTTGAAATCCACAGGGTTTGACCAACATAATTGACTAAAACACATCGTGGTACACCCCAAAGCATGACAAATTGCTCCAGACACAGAAGTTAATGCAACACGTCTGAAACCAAGATCTCGTAATCTCCATCATGTGATAGGTATTAGGATTTTCCTGGTGAAGGAATAGCACTATTGTCTAACACAGTTGACTAACGTGTTAGAGAAATCACACAATTTGTTGTTCTCTTCCAAGTTATACTGACTATTAAAAAATCATAATAGGAGTGAGCATTTAGCCTAGCAGACAAGACATCCACATCCAACACTGAAGTGCCTGGGTTCTGTTCCCAGCTCCAGCTCCTGACTCCAGCTTCCCATCAGTGCAGACCACAGGAGGCAGCAGATGATGGCTCAAGTGACTGACTCCCTGTCACCCTGCAGAAAAACTGGGTTGCATTCCTGGGCTCCAGGCTTCCAGCTTCTGCCTCTGCCCATCAGTCTAGCAGCCCAGCAACCTCGACCTCTGCAAGCAGCTGGGGAATAGACCAATGGATGAATCTCCTCCCCTCTCTTCCTTTTCTCCTCTCTCTCTTCCTCTCCCTCTCCCCCTCTCTCTTCCTCTCAAGTAAGTACAGAAAATCATAATTCTTTATATATTTGACTTTATGTAGAAGGCCAGTGGGATGATCTATATGTGGCCCAAAGAAATGTTTGTTGTTCATTTCCCAAATCATATATGCAAGCAATGTCTCTCAAATGTGACTCCCTCTGTTCTTTAAACAACAAAACGTGCAGACCACAAGGATCTGACACGTGGTAACTGTATTTATTTTTATACTTTGTAATTTTCAAGATACAGATTGTCACACAAGCAAATTCTAGAGAATAAATATTAAAATAATGCTAAGATTTCACTGAGGGGATTTCAAATTAAACCTTATATTCTTGGTAGGTTTCATGTAATACCAGCCCAAATTTCACCAAACCATAAAAATCATTTTGAACTAACATGATAGGAAATTAGATGAGCCATGATGTCTAGGCAAAATCAGCTAAGTTTAAAATGTAGCAGCATATATAAATGTATATATTATAAATATAAATGAAACAGATCACAGGGTAGTCAAAAAGTGACAGCTGCTTTAATTCGTAGGAGTTTAGACTTCCAGCCCCTCTGGAAATTATGAAATGAGGAATAACAAAAAAAACCTACCCCCTATTATTATCCAAGCACAAGTGGTATAAGATCATTTATCTTGATGTATGTCACCTTAGAGCACATATTATCCCTATCTCTCAAAGTGTTTTTTCCCCCTTATTTCATCTCTGACATTCATTGTAAATTTAATGATCCACATACGATTTGCTGGTGTCTCAGTCTGGTGTTTTGAATCATGAAACTAGTGCTAAATTTATGGCACTGCAGTACCACTTAGTGAATCATTAAGCAGTACAGTGATTTTAATGATTTGGATCATACTGGACCTCATCACTATATAATGAGGTTCCATTTAGTGTAAATTTTATGTAAAAATTCAATTTGCAAACCAACAACATGAAACTACAACATTTTTTCTAACTTGACATTGTATTTATTTATCACATATTTCTACCAGATTCTATTATTAATTTCATTAGCAGAGTAATCTTTTCTTCTCTTTTCTTTTTGTTAGCATAATATTTAAGTGAGTCCAACAATGAAGGTGACCAGCAATACCTTACACCACCTAAAACTTTTTCCTTGTCAAGTTTGCTCAACTCAGAGGTCTCCAAAATAATTGCAGCTTTTATATGGTTGTAATATCCTTGATAGTATACATTCCTGTTACCATTCACAAATTAAATCACTTTATAGGCCATCTTTCAGTCTCAGGACACATCACGAATGCAGAAAAGAAACAATGGCTACTCCACTCTCTCCTGCCACTTCCATTTGATAAAAGTACATAGGCTTCAACAATGACGCTTCTTCTGAGGAGACAAAATTTAACATTGTAAATGATATGGAATTAAAATGCCAACTATAATTCGACTATGCCAAATCAATTAGTTGAGAATCTCCCTTAATATAATCTTCGACCTCAAAGAATATGCAGATTAATATTATAGCATTAAACTTCACAACTGGAATTAGTTTCAAAAATAGTTAAGAGTTGGCTGGGTGCTTAGTGATAATCTTTTATTTAGCAGAAAAGGAAACTGAGACCAAGAGAGATTAATTATCTTGACCAAGGTTATGTAGCTGTTATGTGACATCGAGAAGCAAATCCATGTCCCTGGACTGCAACTGTTTTCTAAATTCATTTTAAAATTGAAGAGTAACATAGCAATATATTCATATTTTATCTGTTAGCTAAATTTGTTTTTTAATTAATTTTTAAAAATTTTTAAGGTAAACAGATTTCATATATACAGATTTAGGAACATAGTGATTAAATAAATTTCTGACTTTACGTTTTATATTTCACTTTCCTCTGTATCATTGATAAGCATGTCTGCCTAGTGACCTGTTTCACCCCGTATTAAATAAAGACTCTAACAACCAAGTTCTAACAAGCATAGTAATAATATTAAGTTCATAAGGTACACTGAAACTGAATTATTTACAGTCTGAATGAATAGTAAAGTATAATTTTAAAAGTAGTTCCTTGACCTAAGCAAATGTTATTCAAAGGGCTAAGCCTATAGTTGATTGCAGAACTCATTCCTTGTTCATACTGAATAATACATGCTTTTTAACTTTAAAAGAATGGAAGAGAAATTAAGAACATAATTTGAATAGACCCATGTTTCCAATAGAAGCAATGAACTATACAGCTGTGTGCTTTTTATTATTTTTTTTTCTTTAAAAGAATTATTTGAGGCAGAGAGGGAGGCAGACACACAGAAGGAGAGAGAAAGAGCTCCCTTCCTGGTTCACCACCTACATGCTCCCAACAGCCAGAGTTAGGCCAGGCTGAAGTTGGGAGCTGGGAACTCAATTTATGTCTCCCAGGTGGGTGGCAGACATCCAACTACTTGAACTGTTACTGGGGCCTCTCTGGGCTCACATTAGCAGGAAACTGGAATCAGGAGTTAGAGCTGGGGATCAAATTCCTGCATTCATATACAGGACACAAGCACCCCAACAGGAGGCTTACCCACTCGGCTAATCAACCTCCCCTATGTTGTGTTTTCAAGTCAGGAAGAACCATGGGGGACAATCTCCCCAAAACTCCCACTTAGACCTAATCTACTAAGTACTGAAACTTGAAAACATGAAACATAGCTGCTTTCTGATTTATTTCAGTGCATCAGGAAATGGTGGTGTCCGTTGCTCTGTGGGTACTGACAGAGTCAGAGCACGGGAAGAGAGGTTTTCAAACTGCCTCTTCTTGGGTAGGTGAGGTCACTAAAGCCAGGGTACTTACTTCCTTTCAAAGGGGCCCAGTATACACAGCCATACTTTGGCAGGGACTGCCTCATGCCTTGGAGATGGCAACAGATTACATGATTTTAGTCCTTTTTTCCTATGCTGATTGCCATTTTTCATCTTGTTTGGACTTCAGCTGCTACTTTGTATTTTTTTTTTTTTTTTAAGATTTAGTTACTTGAAAGGCAGAATTACAGAGAGGCAGAGGCAGAGAGAGAGAGAGGTCTTCCATCCACTCATTCACTCCCCAGATGGCCGAAACGTCCAGAGCTGCACTGATCCGAAGCCAGGAGCCAGGAGCTTCTTCTAGGTCTTCCACGTGGGTGCAGGGCCCAAAGACTTGGGCCATCTTCAACTGCTTTCCCAGGCCATAGCAGAGAGCTCTATCAGAAGTGGAGTAGCCAGGACTCTAACCAGCACCCATATGGGATGCCGGCGCTGCAGGCCTCAACCTTAGCAACTTTGCCACAGCGCGAGTTTCCCGGCTGCTAACTATTGAAAAGGTTCATACTCAAGTGTAAGAATGCATAGGAGGGGCTGGCGCCGTGGCGCACTAGGTTAATCCTCCGCCTGCAGTGCCGGCATCCCATATGGTCACCAGGTTCTAGTCCCAATTGCTCCCCTTCCAGTCCAGGTCTCTGCTATGGCCTGGGAAATCAGTAGAAGCTGGCCCAAGCGTTTGGGCCCCTGCACCCACATGGGAGACCAGGAAGAGGCACCTGGCTCCTGGCGTAGCAGCCATTTGGGGAGTGAACCAATGGAAGGAAGACCTTTCTCTCTGTCTCTTTCTCTCTCACTGTCTGTAACTCTGCCTGTCAAATAAATAAAATAAAAAAATCTTTAAAACCAAAAAAAAAAACAAACAAAAAGAATGCATAGGAATGAGAACAAGACAGCCCAGGGTTCCTTCTACCCAAAATTCTCTGTTTCCTCCATTTCTAACTGCTAGGTCAAACACCCAAATTTTCTATGAATGGTACCCAATTTTTCAGGATTATCAATAATCTCAAAAAATAAAGGTACATCGTATATTACTCTTATGCTTATTACTGGCATTTCTTTTTTAATAATAAATAAAATATACAAGTAGTCAAGATACGTATTCAAATCTCTCACACTGATATCAAGGGACAGAAGATCTCAAAACTGTATGATGGCCGGCGCCGCGGCTCACTAGGCTAATCCTCCGCCTAGCGGCGCCGGCACACCGGGTTCTAGTCCCGGTCGGGGCGCCGGATTCTGTCCCGGTTGCCCCTCTTCCAGGCCAGCCCTCTGCTGTGGCCCGGGAGTGCAGTGGAGGATGGCCCAGGTGCTTGGGCCCTGCACCCCATGGGAGACCAGGAAAAGCACCTGGCTCCTGGCTCCTGCCATCGGATCAGCGCGGTGCGCCGGTCGCATCGCGCTGGCCGCGGCGGCCATTGGAGGGTGAACCAACGGCAAAGGAAGACCTTTCTCTCTGTCTCTCTCTCTCTCACTGTCCACTCTGCCTGTCAAAAAAAAATAAATAAATAAATAAAAACAAAAAAACAAAAAAAAAAAAAAAACAAACTGTATGATTCCAATGTGGTCAGTCAAAGGTGCTAACTTACATGGTAACATGTTGAAAAGTAGACAAACCTGAATGTGGTCAAATGTGGAAGAGTATAGTTAGCTGCAAGGTTGACAAGCAGATTAAGTTCAAACTGTGGCAGCCAAGCAATGCTCTGAAGAAGAATTGTATAGATATTACAGAGGGGAAAATTGAGGAGGTCTAGAAATTTGTATTTAAGTCTCTAAGTCTTCCCCCAAGGGATTTCTATTTTGATCACATTTCCATAGAACATTCTACCATTCTTTTAACTCTACTTGGTCTAAACAGCTATTCCTGGTGCTAGGTTTTAGAGATTCCCTTTTCTTTTTTGACAGGCAGAGTTAGACAGTGAGAGAGAGAGGCAGAGAGAAAGGGTCTTCCTTCCATTGGTTCACCCCCCAAATGGCCACTACGTTCAACTGGACTAGGCTAATCCTCCACCTGCAGTGTCGGCACCCCAGGTTCTAGTCCTGGTTGGGGCGCTGGATTCTGTCCTGGTTGCTCCTCTTCCAGTCCAGCTCTCTGCTGTGGCCCGGGAAGGCAGTGGAGGATGGCCCAAGTGCTTGGGCCCTGCACCCACATGGGAGACCAGGAGGAAGCAGCTGGCTCCTGGCTTCGGATCGGCACAGTGCGCCAGCTGTAGCAGCCATTTGGGGGGTGAACCAACAGAAGGAAGACCTTTCTCTCTGTCTCTCTCTCACTGACTGTCTAACTCGGCCTGTCAAAAAATTTAAAAATAAAAAAAAAAAGACATTGTTTGGGATACCTGCATTCCATATTGGAGTGTCCAGGTTCGAGTGTGGGCTACACTCCTAATTGCAGCTTCCTACTAACAGGCATCTTGGAGGTAGAAGATTATGGCTGAAGTGCTTTGTTACACATGGGAGGCTTGGATTGAGTTCTCAGCTCCCAGCTTCAATTTGGCCCAGACCCAGTTGTTGCAGTCTTTGGAGAGAATTGGCAAATGGGAGATTCTCTATTTCTCTCTCTCTCTCTCTCTCTCTCTCTCTCTCATTCATTCTTTCTATCTTTCAAATAAAATTTAAAAACAAACAAAAACATCAGTATCCTAGGACTGGCGCTATGGTTTAATGGGTAAAGCTGCTGCCTGCAGTGCCAACATCCCATATGGACACCGGTTCAAGACCGAGCTGCTCCACTTCCAATCCAGCTCTCTGCTATGGCCTGGGAAAGCAGTAGAAGATGGCCCAGATGCTCAGGCCCCTACATTTTGGATTGGCTCAGCTCCGGCCATTTCGGCCATTTGGAGAGTGAACCAGTGGGTGGAAAAGCTTTCTCTCTGTCTCTGTCTCTCACTATCTATAATTCATCTCTCAAAATATAAATGAAATCTTTAAAAAAAATCAGTCTCCTTATTTTACTCTGGGCTCATCTTCATCACCCACTTGTCCTAGGGATCCCAGGATTTCAGAGCAAGAATTACACTTGGGAAGGGCATTTTCTAGTCAAGTGGTCACACGGTTACTCTTTGCCATTACCTTAACATTCCCATATGGAAACTGGAAGAGATGAGAGCCCGGGGTCACAGAACTCCTGCAGTGCTGAAGCCCAGGTGCCAAAGGCCCAGCCCCCAAGGGGAACCATGACCCTTCCCAACATGCCCTGCATCATGGCAGGGGCCCAAATGTTACAAGTTCCTCCCTAGTCTTGATAACCTCACACGCTTGCTCCGGTGCAGCCACTTCCATCTCTTTCTCCAAGCCCAGCCTCTCTGAGATAGATTGTGATGATGTCTTCAAAGAGCTCTGGCTCTCAAAATCAGAACCTGGAGGAAATATAGATTGAATGTAGAAGAGAAGTTTAACAATATATTCAAGAAAATTCTGTTTTCTGCACTATAAAACAATGATCTTGAGGCAAAGGAACCAAGAGTTCTGGTTATTTTCATGATAAAGGAAAGAAGGAAAAATAGGTCAATATTTTAATTTTCCAATAAATACTTATCCTGCCAAACAGATCAAACAATAGCATTAAGTATATATTTAAGTATTAATTGTTAATTATACTATTAATTGAGTATTTATTATGTACAGAGCTCTGTCCTCCTCACTATGGAAAAATAACAAATAGGAAAAACTTATTAAACACCTATTATGTACCAAATACAGCTACAACAGTCTCTGTCAGAGACACCCACAGTTAAATAAGGGTACAGTGTGTATTCATAATACATAGGAATACTAAGATAGGGACTGATGGGTTATCTATCATAGTTTAAGTGGCAGAGAGTTAGTTCACAGGTACCAAGGAATCACAGTGGGTGGGTAAGTGACCAGTGTGAGGTAGAGTACATATAAATGTCTCAGTTGTATTCATTACATTTTTTGCATTTTCATCCTAGGTCACTGAACACTTGCCAGTTTTTAAAGTAAATTATATTCATGATGCTTTAAGTCACAATTTATCATAGAAGGGAAAAGAGACAGGGGTAAGGTCTCCAACTGCTCAGTCGCAAATGCAGGGCTCTGATGTGAAATCCTGACTCTTGATTTATTAACTTCTAGTCCACTCATGGAACTGCTTACACCTAAGAAAAGTAACTTCAGTGCATTTCACAAGCCCGCGTGACATCTTGGTATGACTGGCCCCTGATGTGACTGCCCTTTGTGAAAATTCACCCAAACTTCAAAAAAATGCAAGAAATGAGAACCCATGCCTAGTAATACACACTAGAAAACTTCTGAATTGTACCAAAAGTTTAATAAAATGTACCCCTTTCAATGCTTGTCAAAAGTTGATACCTAGAAAAATTCTCTAAATGGTAATTTTAACTATATTCTGAATGAATATTGGACTTCAAAGATTTTAACCTACAATTATGTACCATTGGATGGGTCTTTGACGCGTTCAGTGAGTTGTGGACCGAGGGAGATGAAATATTTGAATGTCATTACTTTGGCTGCTGAGAATCCATGAGGATGAATAGTGAACTCTCACCACTGCACAGTTCTCTCTTTTTCACACACTAAGTTCAGTTTCTTTTAATTGACATAATAATTGTACATGTGTATGAGGTACAAGGTGATAATCTGATACATGTATACTTTATGCAATGATTATATCAGGGTACATAGCTTATCCATCACCTCATGCATTTATCATTTCTTTGTGGTGAGGTAACTCAGACGCAGAAAGACAAATCTTATGTGATCTCACTAATATGTGGAATTTAAAAATGCTAACCAAATTGCAGGGGAAAGTTGAAGAATGGGAAGAATGGGGAAAGGTAGGGTGAAGGTGTGAAGGAGGAGGCTGATAGGTATAAAGTCACAAGTAGAAAGGAAGAAGTGCCAGTGTTGATTTCCACTGTGTGGTGACTGTAGTTAACAATGATACACTGTATATTCCAAAACAGCTGGAAAAGAGGTTTCCAAATGTTCTTACCTCCAAGAATGGTAAACAAAGACAATTGTTGCCTCTACCTAACTTCCTGTTTGGAAAGGTTCTATAAATATACATAAACTCATGTTAACAAGACTTCGTGTTCATTGGGAAATAGTAAAACCTCCAACTTCAAGAGTCTTGTGTTTGCAGCTTCATTTCTTTTCAGAGTATTTACTGTAGCAATTACCTAAACTCAAGGAATTAAATTCCAGTGATTCTGGTTAAGGACCCGGCCCTTATCTGATTCTAGTCCCTAGTCTGTAACAAGCTGCAGGGATAAAATTCCTTAAACCAAAACCATAGAACTCCTTTTGGTATGGAAAGGGAAAAATACCCTATTTAGACCAACGTATATAAATAGTGATAAAGCTAGTATTTTACAGCAAAGAAAATATGTAACGTTTACAACCTAAAAAATCCATTGCAGTGTTTCTGGGTACAATTTTAACACATGACAGCATTCTCAATTACATAGACTTCATGGAACATGAAGCTTTACTTTTGAAAAATTTGTTCAAGCTTTCTAAATAAATGCTCATTTACCAGATACAGGAAAAATACACTTAGCAACAAACCTGAAGCGTGGGAAATGTCCTCAGATGTGTCATCCACGGTGACTCTCTGCTCTAGTTTCGGGGCAGTTACAGTGTTAATCAGTATGTGATACTCCCAAGTGCCCCAAGCCAGGCCCAACACAAATCTTAGAATAGGAATTAGAGTTCAGGAGCTCCAGGAGTCGCAGGCCATTCTCTCAGGAGTGAAGAGGAAAGCCAGAACTCCAGGAGCCCAGGACAAGCATTTGGCGCAGTGATTAAGCTGCTGCTTGGGACACCTGCATCCAATGCCTGGGTTGTAGACCTGGCTCCGCTGTGAATTCCAGCTCCCTATTAATGCACACCCTGGGAAGCAGCAGATCCTGGCCCAAGTACTGGGGTCCCTGGCAGCTGCGTGGGATACCTGGGCTGAATTCTAGGCTCCTGGATTCAGCCTGACCCAATCCCAAAGTCGTGGGCATTTGGAAAATGAATCAGCAGATGGAAAATCTCTCTTCTTTCCCCCAAATAAAATTTTCAAACATGATAAAGTGAGTTTTTAAAAATCTCAAGGCCCATGGCAAGATCCTTTGTCTGCTAGCACTTACTGCCTGCCTTATGACAATCAGGATGAGCTTTAGGGGTCCTTTATCTCTGTTTAGATTGTCCCATGAAGCCCAGGAATCCCAGCCAGTCCCTCATCCCCTGCATGCTAATTGTCATTTGGTTCATGAGTAGAGAAGCAGTAAAACCTCTACCCATGTATTCTGCTACACTCCCCCCCCCCTACCTTTAGTGCTTTATTTTTCTTTATTGTAGTTATCATCAGTTGAAAAACCATATTTATCCCTAGTTGTTTCCCTCTGAATGCATGGTCGAGGAAGTCTTTTTTTATACTGTTGTATTCCAAACACTTAAAACAGTTCCCAGGAGAGAGCATGTGCTTAATAATGAAAAACTGAGTGGATGAATGAATGAACTACAAGTAAATTATATGAATCTGATTTATGTCAATTTATGTTTATCATGCACTAAAAGGTGTCAGGCACCTGTGTGATGATGCTGAGTTAGGAATTAGAGGTATTGGGATGGTGGAGATGAATGAGATCTGGTGCCTTCGTGTTACAATCCTTGATCCCTCGTAAGTGGCGTTTGCCTTAAAAATGTAGGAGCAGGCAGTTGGCATAGAAGTTGAGACATCCACTTCAAACACCAGCATCCCATATACAAATGACTGAGCCCGAGTCCTGGCTCCACTCCTAATTCTAGCTTCTTGCTAATATGAACCCTAGAAGGCAGCAGACAACAGTCAACTATTGGATCCCTGCTGCCCGTGTGGGAGATATGGATTGAGCTTCAGGTTCCTGGCTTTATGCTGACCCAGTCCCAGGGATTTGGGGCAACAGTTAGGAGATCTCTCATCTGTCCATTTTCTTTTCCTCTCTCTCTCTCTCCCCCTTCCCTTCCAAATACACGAAATAATTAAATGATTTTTTAAAGATAGATGATGCTCTAGAGAAAATATCACTAATTTTTATATCACACTTATATGGCTCCATAGGAGGAAGTATTGACACAATACACAATATTGACACTCCATTTCATCTCCTTGTAATTTTTGATGAACAAGTATGTAAATCTACAATGGTATAGGCAATATTTAGTGAGAAATATGTATTTTTAGGGCTCAAATCAAATTCCCTTATATGCCAAGTAAAAATAATTTGTTTGAATGGGATATTTTCAGTGAAGAAAATAATGTACCAGAAGACATTGAAAGTCACAAGAGAAAACAAGGTTATTAGTAGGCCTTTATTCAATTTGTGATAACCTATCTCCAGAGGGCCAAAAATGGTCCCATTCCTCATTGTTGGCAATTCTTCTCAATGACCAATATGTCTACCAACATTTTCTTCTTCAAAATACAGTCAACGTTGTAACAGAAAATCACAGATGCAATCAAATTCATACTACTAATGGATGAAATGTACCATATGTGCTCTGATACCTATGCACAATAGGGTGCAGGTTTAATGACTTTCTTATTGTGCCCCTGTTGTAATTAGGTATTAAAGGACATATGGTATGCTGCCGTTTTAACAGTGAATTTCCTTGTTTTTTATTGTTTTCCATCAGAAGCTTAACAGTCTTTCAGGGTAGTATTAGTAGTGAGAATTAAACCACATGTTGATTTCATTTTTTTAAGCCTTGGAATCTCATCTTGATTAGCCTTATTAGTGTACTGCCAAAGAAAACATCCAAATCAAATCTATTTTCAGTAAATATGGAACAAAAACACATTTGAATTGCTAAGAAATTAGGGGAAACTCCATTAGAAATAGGCTTAGGATACTATAGAAAGAGGCTTAGAAATCAAATAATAGCTATATTTTTAGTCATCGAAGTATGATGGTTTTCAGATTTTTCCAACATGTGTCAAAAATATTTACAAAAATAATACTTTGAAATAGACAGTTACCTTTTAAGAGTTTTTGTGTGATAGGTAAAGGATTCAATAAAATTCCAAACAAATGTACTCACATACACACACACACACACACACACACACACACACGAAAACCAAATATGAGCATTGGAACTGTGAGTCATGTTGTTTAATTTTGCTTGTCCAAACACAAGCTAAAATTTTTCAAATACCATGATTTATGCCAATTTAATAAGTTTGCAGAAAATCTGGATCAACCTCAGAAGATGATTTTTATCACCATAAAAAAATATTGAGAAACAGAGATGATAGCAAACCACCTTCTTTCAAGTTGTTCCAAAATTTACCTTAAATTTAATTAAGTCTTCCTCATATTTTAGCATGTATATCAACCAAGCACTGGGCAATTTCAAATTCTAATGGTCCTGGGCATCTAGAAGGAATGCTACAGACCCTCAGGAAGGATTTTTTTCACTAGAATCCACAGCATTCCTCTCAGCTTTATGAGATTCTGCATTTCGGGTCAAGGAAAGGGAAAGATCTTATCATGCAAGTTTATATTCTTCAGTCATAAGCATGACTACACATCCCTGTCCCAGTCAGCACGAGGGCACATTACAAGATAGCCAGCTAGGCTTCCAAATGAGGCATGAAGATTAATAAAATACAGTCTCCAGTGCATGTTGGCACCTCCTTGTCAGGCTAGCTAATGAGTACTGTGTTACTCTAAGAGTCAACTGTCACATTATCTCTGGACTAATAAATGGATTCTAAGACAAATAACAATACACAACTAAAATTCAGTCTGAAAAGAGCTTTTCATTTGCTGCAGCCCCAAGAGGCTTTCTTGCTGTCAGTTCCATAAGCGTTGTCACTTATTACAGGAAGTGTTCAATAAGGACAGAGTCAGTTGAGGCAAAAGAAATTTAGAGCTGTGTTGCAAAATTCAAGGTTTAAAATTAATGCCCACTATTATGAAGTTTAATTTGTTTTCATCCAAGTAATTTATAATACTTAGAGAAAAATATGTTCAAACTAGGCCTATTAAAAATGCACTAGACAAAGCTGGTTTGGGGAAAATAGTTGTTTCATATTTGAAAAACTTTTAAAATGTCAATGAGAATCCCTATCCTGTCGCGATATGTCTACTAGAAGTTAACTTCACTAGAGAGATGAAATGGCACTGCCGTACTTTTGTGTACATCTTTCCAGACCCTAACAGAGAGAGGGGCCTGGGTAGATGACTATAAATATGGACATCACACTTGTAATTGTCTTTCTTCAGATTGCAGTTTGGCAATCCATGGATTTATTCTGATTAGGAGAGTATGCATATACTATAATAAGGAGAAACAATTCCTGCAAAGTTACAAAAGATCAAAGTTTCTGATAATAACTATGATGAATGAGATAAAGGATATGACCTAAAAAGTAGTTTTTCTCATTTTCAATTACTGAGACCAGAAGCAGAGAAAGAAGAAAGGGGAAGAAGAAAAGAAAAAGAAATTTGTTGAACATATCCACATTACTCCTAACCTCTCATTTATACTAATACAATGCACCATAATTCACCTCGTAGCATCTGGCAAGTATGTTCTCAAACATAAATGATGAGGTGATTGGCCAATGGTGGATTTCTATGAGAATTTCATGAACAGGAAAAAAAATATGAAAGGGTTACCATCGTGGCATGAATTTCTGATCTAGCCAGTGGAATATTCTTACTATAGTGATAATTTAGGACTTGTATGATGAAATGTGAATTCTATTTGTTTTCTGTTTCTATTACTTTCATGTTGCAAATTAAATTCCAAAAGCATGAGATGCCTTCCTTGACCCCTGATGTAGCAGATTTAATGCACTCTGGGCTATACCTCACACTTAGCAGGAGCTTAAGACATATTCATTCTCTTCCTCTCTTCCTCTTTATCTCCTTCTCCTTTTACTTCCTCTCTCCTCTGTTCAACTTTCAAGTGATGAATCATGCAGAGGACAGAGATCAATTACTCTGGAGAGCTTCCTTCTCTACCTCTCCCTGCCCCTCCCTGATCCTCCATGGTTGATGTCAACAAGATGATCACAAAAAAAATCTTTGATACATGAAGGGCTAATTTTTCAATCCACTAAGGGACTAATTTTATAAAATATTGGGTTGACTTACCAAGAAAATGAGATAAAATAAATATAACAATGAGATAAAATAAATATTAGCTACTATTGTTACCATAATATTGTTATTACTGTATTGGCTAGAAATTTGTTAAGTTATTTTTGGGTTTACATAAGCTCTGAAAGTAAGGAGCTCCCTGGCTTCCTTCTTTCAATTTATTGCAGTGCTTCTTTTTATTGGTTCTTTGTACTGCCCACAGACATTGCAGAAAAAGATTCTGTCCATGAAATACTCAGAATGACAAGAAGAAAAACAATGGTTAAGTGCCAGTCACTTCACCGGCATTATTTATTGAATCTTCACAGAAACTTACAGCCAAGTGCTGTGATGATCTTGATTTTACAGATGTGGAAACTGAGGCTTAGAGATTTAAATAACTCAAAGTCACACACTGGGAACCAACAGTAAAATCAGATTCAAACTTTGGCTATCAGACTCCCCATGTGAACAATATTCTGCCACCCAAGTGCATCCTTCCCCTGACCATGCCCCGTGTAGGGTGTTTTCCTGAGGACAAGTTTATGACCAATATTTGGTATTCTCCTTTTTCAGAAACCAGATGCCCCAGGATTCCCAGAGAACCACTCTAGCTTTATTGAGCCTTCTGTTTAGGGTGTTGTAAAAATGCAGTGGGGCACCAGTCACATCATTTCATCAATCCACGAAAGAGCTTTAAATGAATCACTTATGCAAACAAACAGGACAAACCAAATAAGAAAGGCTTTTCTTCCTTCTCCCATCCAGTTCTAAAGGCTGCGTGGTTGTGTGTTCCAGACCCAAAATGAAGACTTGCAGCATATTACATACGTCTGCAACATTCGCAGCATCTTGGTCAAGATACAGATCTCCAAATGGGCAAGCCAAAATTGAATTAATTGAAGAGGATACTCCAAGTTCTCACCAAGCAGGCTCTTGTAGGCTGTGACAGAGAAACACACTGACTGTCTTTGTTGCATCTTCTTTGTGTGGGGGAGATTTTTCCAGTCGTGTCTGTTGCATGCCAGCTTTGTAAGCCTGGAACTTTTTTTAAAAAAAAGTACTGAAAAAAAAAGAGAGAGACGAACATGTCCAAGAATAACAAATGAGAAAATATCTTCAAAATATGTAGATTTGAGATTTGTTTCAGTGGAAAAAAAAAACACAAGCTCTACTGAGCATCTGTAACAATGATATATCTACACATTATATGGCCGGCTATCTTTAGTTTGTTTTTATATCCTGTGGAGTGTGACATCTGTGCAAAAATTATGAACTGACTCATATACACGAGGTGCTTTTTCAGAGTTTGAAAAATGGGCCTATTCTTCTGAAGTCCAATTATTTATGAAGAAATTAGGAAGAAACTTTAAAACCTTGGAATCTTTTTCTTCATTTATTTGTGTGTTACTCTCGTCAGCCTGATCAAGCAGAAACTATCTGTAACAAAGGTGAAGGTTTTCCAAAGTGGGTTAATTATATTTATTTTCATGGAGACCAGTCCCTCATTTGCTTTTTATAAATTACTCAGGGCAAGGGGCTAATCTCTGTGATCGCTCTCAATCTAGATGTTACAGCTCAACCTTTCATTTGAAGTGGATCTTTTCTATTACTACCCTTTTATGAACCACCTGTGAAAGGAAGGAAGGCTATATCCACGTGGAGATATAGATATATGCATATAAAAATTTATAACTATTCCCTAATCACTCAGACGTGTAGGCTAAGCATCACTTATGATTACTACACAGATACTATTACACAGAGAAGTACATTTATATGGAAAACTAAAGAAAGCTTTTATTATAAGAATAAATGCTCACTGATCCTTAACTCTAACTATCCTATTAATGCAACAATAAGAAGGTTCATTCATCTTTGTCAGTCCATACTTAAGTCCCCTTAAGTGTGTCTACAAGTAACTAAGAGAATTTAGATGATTTTCTCTCCCTACTTTCCTATTCTGGCATGAAATTCTTCTCCTGTCCTGTCTTCCCCCTGTATTTTCCTTTGACTTCTAAATAAGTTTTCAATCAGTATTCTAGTAATAGTATAGAACATTAATCCTTGGTGTATTAAAAACATCTTTGCAGATAGTCTGTTCAAATCTATTTTGATACCAACTACGGTGAAGGACACTGCTTGGGAGTATATAGAGAGCATGTAACCCTCCAGGTGGCAGGCATTCGGCCCAGCAATTAAGATGCCCCTTGGGATGCCTGCATTCCATATGAGAGTGACTGGGTTTGAGTCCCAGCTCTCCTTCTTTATTATTTTTTTAAGATTTATTTATTTGTGGCTGGTGTTGTGGCATAGAGGGTTAAGGTGCCACAGCAACGCCAATGTCCCCTATGGGTGCTGGATTGTGATCTGGCTGCTCTACTTCCTATCCAGCTATTTGTTAATATACTTGGGAAATCAGCAGAAGATGGCCCAAGTGATTGGGTGCCTCCACCTACATGGGAGACCTGTAAGAAGCTCCTGGCTCCTGGCTTCAGCCTGGCCCAGTGCTGGCTGTTGCAACCATCTGGAGAGTGAAATAGCAGATGGAAGATCTCTCTCTCTCTCTCTCTCTCTCTCTCTCTCTCTTTGTCTCTCCCTCTCTCTTTGTGACTCTGCCTTTCAAATAAATCTTTTTTAAAATAATTTTTAAAGGTTTATTTATTTATTTGAAAGGCAGAGTGACAGTTTAAGAGACTTTCCATCCACTGATTCACTTCCTAAACACCTGCAAGAGCCAAAGCTGAGCCAGGCTGAAACTAAGAGCCAGGAACTCCACCCCGGTCTCCCTCATAGGTGGCAGGAACCCAAGTACTCAGGCCATCACTTGCTGCCTCCCAGGTACATAAGCATGAAGTTGGATTGGAAGCAGAGAAGCTATGATTCAAACCAGGCACTCTCATATTGAATGAATGCACCCTACTTGTGGTCTAACCCACTGCACACCCAGCCCCCAGCTCTACTTCTGATTCCAGTTTCTTTCTTTTTTTAAAAAAAAGATTTATTTTATTTATTTGAAAGACAGAGTTACAGAGAGAGGGAGAGACAGAGAGAGAAGTCTTCCATCCACTGGTTCACTCCCCAGATGGCCACAACAGCTGGAGCTGCGTTGATCTGAAACCAGGAGCCAGGAGCTTCTTCCAGGCCTCCCATGTGGGTGCAGGGGCCCAAGGACTTGCGCCATAGTCTACTGTTTTCCCAGGTCATAGCAGAGAACTGGATCGGAAGAGGAACAGCCAGGACTAGAACCAGCGCCCACATGGGATGCCGGTGCTTCAGGCCAGGGCTTTAACCTGCTGTGCCACAGTGCCAGCCCTGTCTGATTCTAGTTTCCTGCTAATGTGCACCCTGGGATGCAGCAGGTGATGGCTCAATTACTCAGGTCCCTGCCACCCATATGAAGACCTAGGCTGAGTTCTACACTCCTGACTTTAGCCTGGCTCGCTCTCTTGCTCGAGCTCTCTCTCTCTCTCTCTCCCTCTCCATCTCAAATCCATAATAAAATAAAATTTTAAAAATACACATTTTTTAAAAAGGAATTCACACCTCCAAAACAACTGACTTCCATCTACTGCCCAATCCTCTCTGAAGCTGAATCCACATCAGGAGAGAAAAATAAGGAAAAGTAGAAAGTAAAAGAGCCAGGGAGTGCAGTGGAGGATGGCCCAAGCACTTGGGCCCTGCACCCCATGGGAGACCAGGAGAAGCACCTGGCTCCTGGCTTCGGATCAGCGCGGTGCGCCGGCCGCAGTGTGCCGGCCGCAGCGGCCATTGGAGGGTGAACCAACGGCAAAAGGAAGACCTTTCTTTCTGTCTCTGTCTCTCTCTCTCACTGTCCACTCTGCCTGTCCAAAAAAAAAAAAAAAAGTGAAAGAGAAGACGGTAGAAGAGAACTAGATTTTTTTCTTTGAGCAGCTACCATGTGCCAGGCACTGCACCCAGTACATTATCATACATTTTTAAAAAGTATGAAGCAATTTAAGTTAACTTTTCAGCATGGAAATAATAAACAGTTGAAAACGTATGAGCTTAGAGGCAATTTTCCCTTCAACTATTGGGATCGTCTCCATCTGAAAATAGTCACACACATCTGAGAGACAGGGAAGGTATTTTCTTACAAGTTGGTTGTTTATAGCTCCTGTAGGGGGCGCAAAGCCAAGCGTCTGCATTCTCTAGCATTCAAGTAAACAAGGGAAGCTTTACAATTGAAGTCAATAACTTCTAGGCTGTTTTTAAGGAATTATTTGGCAGGGCTCTCAACTACAAATCGTAACCCCAACACACATCATTTCACCAGTGTGGTTGTGTTTTGTTTATTCTCAATGATGCCTCTGAAACCTAACAATAGAGTTGCATGTTTGGTCAGTGTGAGGTACATTCTGACCTGTCCATTAATAGGCTAGCTACGGTTAGTGGAAAGTGATAAGTGTTGTTTGGAACAAGGGATATAGGTCTGAAAAGTAATACAGGAATTTAAGAGAAGAATTTGATAGGAAGAAGTAACTTTGAAAAGAAGTATGTGAAAGTGTGGGCACAATAGGATAGATTGACACAAAGAAGCATTGGCCAACTGTCTACATTTAGCTAAAGCAGCCATGTGCAGAAATTGTAACAAAACACAGAAAAGAAATTACACCATACTTGGGCCAGCGTGGTGACAAAGCAGGTTAAGCCACAACCTGGAACACTGGCTTCCCATATGGGTGCAAGTTTGCATCTTTGCAGCTCTACTTCCAGTCCAACACCCTGCTGATGCACCTGGGAAAGCAGTGGAAGATGGCCCAGATACTTGGATGCCTGCACCCGTGTGGGAGACCCAGATGGAGCTCCTGACTCTTGGCTTTGGTCTGGCCAGAACAGTCTTGGCTATTTCAGCCACCTGAGGAATGAACCAGCAGACAGAAGATTCTCTCTCTCTCTCTCTCTCTCTCTCTCTCTTACTTTTCTGTTATTCTGCCTTTCAAATAAATAAATAAATCTTTAAAAGGAAGAAAGACCATATTGATTGCTATTTTTAATCAGCTCTATTGGCTGTTCTAATTTTTAATGGCGTGATAATCTTGCAAAGTCAGCCCCTCAATGCAAAAAATAAAAAATAAAAACAAAAAAAAAAAGGAAAGCTGTTCTTTGTTCCAATAGGCACCTGTCTTACATCAAATTCATGAACAGTCAATAACATCACCTGTGGGAAGAATGTAGATAGGATTTTTGATTGCTGCAGAATCCCTAAAACAGGATTGTCAAGGAGTTGGCAATAGTGAGTTGTGAAGTAATTACTCGACTACTGGTTTTGGTTTGTTTGGCTTTAGTTTCTTTAGGTAAATATCTTATTATAAAAATATTGTTTTCAGGTCACTAAAAAGTAAGCAAAAAGCAAGGCACAGAGACAAGTTTCCTTTAAAATTTGCCAGACTGACAGCATCCTTGTTAATCAAGCGTTTATTGGGGGCCCACTGAGCACCGTGACAGTCCAGCCTCCCAGTGCTCCTTCCCGCCTCGTTCTCCCCTGGACACCAGCCTCTCTGTGCATAGTTAAACACCGCCCATGAAGCTCTCTTGGTTTATCGTTAATTAACTTTAAGTCTAGATTCCCTCCACATACAACTGAAAATACAAATTGTGCACACTTTGAACATAAAGTCTTTGAACATTCCTCACTAATTGTTTAAATGATGTGTGGATTTTGTCTTTAGCAGTTAGTTTCACTTTAACCTTTGGACAAATTGAAAACTCCTTTTTTTTTTTTTTTAAGAAAAACTCCGTTCCTCTTTGTAGTCTTAATTTTGTACTACAGGGACTCTTTAATAAGCCGTGTGCAGGTAGAAAGGAAAGACCTGATGACCCAATATTCTCAGTTTTCCCCAATGATTAGACGTAAAAATTAGTCAACAAAAAGAAAACTGGATTATGATTGGTTACGTATAAATAGGACCAATTCCCTGAAGTCGTTAAGGAAGCAATAATGAGAGAAGAGTTGTTGCTAAAATTGATTTTAGGCGGAAGCCAGCTTTATTTTCCTAAAAAATCTTTTGTATATTTATTTAGTAATTGGTCATGAAATAATGCTTTGGACAGGCATTTTCGAAAGCATACCTCCTGTTTCATAAATCTGAGACTTTGATAATTATTAATGCACAAATGCCAGCAGAGAGATGCTTTATTCCCCATGTCGTGGTACAGCTATTAATGATACTCAAAGGAGTGAAAATTACCATTTCGGAAGTGTCCAAAGCAGTAAACTGGTAAACAAGCCTGCAGTTAGGGATCTGGATGATGTGAATCAACAAGGGTGAAAAGATTTGGTTATTCTGTGTATTAGTGTTAATAGGAATAGATTATAGAGGAATATTTGTGATGTGACCTTCTGTGCACTAATTGAAATAGTATTCAGAGTCAGCATTGGCGTAATCAAGTTAAACACGGAATCATAAATCATCATGAAAAGTGCTGTCACAACTTCACCGTTAATGCCCTGGACTGCTGGGCAGCCTCGAGAAAATATCTGCTATGCCGATCTTTAGGTTAATAGGAACAGAAATGGCATTTAAAGACTATTTGGATCAAATCTGCTCTGAGGTTGAAAGTGTTCCTCTGTTAATTTACTGGTAATTTGAAGTGATGTAGTTAGGGTTAGAAGGAGCACAGCTGAGCCCCTTATAGCAAAACAAAGGGCTGTGGGAGTTTCTTCTAATATTTATTTAATTGCTTTAGGGTACAATGCTAATCAGTTTTAATATACATGTGTAGTTTCCTTTGTTTCTCCGATATAAAACAGTTGGCAAGGTGATCAAATGCATATCGTTAACGATATAGCTGGAGGTGATGAGTTTGACGAGGATAACTTGAGCACCCTTCTATTTGACAAACAGAAAGGTTTTGTATTTTGTATACATGGGAATATTTCTGACAAGTTTTAAACTATGCTGTATTCTGGAGTAAGAATAGGAGTTTACTAGCAATACTTTTCTTAAGAACATTTTCTATTGATTGAATGGACTCAAACTAACTGGCTCACAAAAGAATCACAGAGGAATTTGTTAAGAAATGATATATACTATTGCCAATAAAGCCTCATGTCTCCAAGCAGGGAAAGGTTGTGCTAATTTAATCAGCTGCTCATCAGCTCATGTAGACAATAAGATGTATGATGCTAAGAAGTAAAGGGCTTGTTTATTATAATTTGTTCCAAATGCTATAAACTGATAGAAAATCCAGCAAGTAATGATAATAAAATCTTTTCAAAAGTAGCATATTTTACCTAAAATCTGAAAACACTTCAAGTCTACCCCAGTTGCAATAATGGATTTTAAACTTGGTGGGCAAGGTAGGTGCATAAATGTATAGAATCCATACATATGAGGGGTCTTCAACAAGCTTACAGAAATGTATATTGTGAAAAAAAACTAGATACCAATTTCAAAATATTTTTGCACCTAAATAAACTTACCATTTAATTCCATTTTTTTCTGGAATTTTTGAAGTGCCCCTTTAGATTTGTCTGTTAGATAATCCTAGGAGGAAATTTCTTCTGAATTGTTGAATTCCCACTAAGTAGGGAGGGAAGGGAGGAAGGGACTACTCACTCATAAATAAAGTAGAACCTTTTAAGTAAGTACTAAATTTTAACTGATCGTGTGGTTCACCTATAACAGAAAAATACATGCTATAGAAACGCTGAGATCACTCTGCAGTTCAGATGCATTAGATTCTTTCTCCTGGAGATTCGTGACTTTTGCAATCCTTCAAGTTACTCTGGTTCCCCTTCAGGATCTTGGCACGTTGCCAGGCCCAGGTGGCCCACCTCAGCCCAAACTCAATGAACAAATGAGAAAGCTCAGACTTGAGCACAGCAGCTTGGCTAAATTCCCACAGCCAGCCAGAATGCACACTGTTTAATGATAACTAATCCACACGGGCGTCCCTAAGCCATTACCCCGAAAGTTCCCACTTCATATTCTTACATGAAAGTTTATCATCTTGTAGATGGTACTCCACTTTTTTCACTTGCAACATTTTAAAAAATTTTTCTACCTTGTACTCTCACTTGAAAATTCTACTTTAATTTTCACTTCATACTCCCAGTAGCCAAATCAACTGCTGACACTTGAAAGAGTATATGCTGGGGCCAGCATTGTGGCATAGCAGGTTAGAGCCCCGGAATCCCATATGCGCACCAGTTCAAGTCCCAGCTGCTCCACTGCCAACAGCTCCCTGCTAATGCACCTGGGAAAGCAGCAGAGGATGGTCCAAGTCCCTGGGCCCCTCCACCCACCTCCAGGGAGACCTGGAAGAAGCTCCTGGCTCCTGGCTTCAGTTCAGCTCAGCTCCAGCCATTGTGCCTATTTAGGGAGTGAACCAGCAGATGGAAAATCTTTCTCTCTGCCTCTACCTCTCTCTGTAAAGCTGTCTTTCAAATAAATAAAATAAATCTTTAAAACCAAAAGAGTATATGCTTCCCTGCTAAGTATCAGAAGTGTTTGCTACCATAAAATGACCAAAATGTGGCTAACAAAATATTCACTGAAATGGAAGTCGTATTTCAGGAAAATTACTAAAAAACGTTGAAAAAAGTTTCAATCAATACATTAAATGGGGTGTTAGTCATGAAAAATCAGCTGATGATCTCTGCATTAATTTGATTAACAGCAAAGTGAATTAGTTGTCATATGCAGTGAATTCTCTGTCTTTGGAAGAGGAAACTGGTTCTTCATCGATTAAGCAAGGTGAAGAAAAGGAAGGAGGAATCTTTACTTCATATGGAGAACTTTGTCTTCTACCCTTTCTTCCTTTACCACTAGAGATTTTTAGGAAAGGAAAAAAAAAGAATTAGACACAGTTGCTAATGTTGTAAACTAAACTCACAGTCTAAAAGGGACTAACCCTTTGAGGGGCAAAGTCAGATAAAAACCTTAAAAAGCTCCTAGCTCTTAGTGGACTGTGGCAGCAGCAGGACCTGAAGCAGTGTTCCCCGAGTCTAAGCCCATGGCCCAAGCTCTTCCACCACAAGGCTCTGGATAACCTGTGGAGCAGGGAATAACTCATCCCACCCTGGACTGCAACTCCGAAATGACTAGAGGAGAAAAAGCAAGGAAGCCAGAGACAGTCCCTGTACATTTAGGGACTCTACAAACCTACACTAGCGTAGGAGCACCCGCTGCTGCCAGCAAACAACGTGACCAACCGTTTCACAACGACATGTGGCTCCTTCTGAAATGGGAAGCCACAGAACAGCTCTTGTCACCAACTGATGACTTGGTGTTTCCTGTCATTCAGGATAGGTGATGCTCGCGCTGTAATATCAACTGAATACATGTTGTTAAGGCACTTTTTTTCTTGTTGTTGCTACCTGTTGTCTTCTGGAAACTGCAGGTTGTTCCCCATTTTGGTTTACTTATAATGACCTAGCAAGTGTCTGGCACACAGTAAATGCTGCTATAAATATTTGTTTAACTTCAAGATGTGTCCAGGTTCCTTATCTTACGTGTCTACTCTGCTGTCATAATTTTCAGTTTTTAAGATTTTTAAAAGATGGGTTTCTGAGAAGTATAACAGAACCGTGAATGGAACTGACAACCAAGTGGAGATGTTGTACTTGAGTGTAACAATTCCACATCTGACAGTAATTTTAAACTCTTTTCTCCCAAATGCCCGCTCACTACCTTGGCTTTATAGGCTGCCCTGCCATCCGTGAGCATAGCTGCGTGTCTCCTCCACTTGAAGAGCCCCAGGAGCATAATATAGTCAGTGGGAGTGCAAGACAGGAAAAATATACACTGCTTTGCACACAGCCTGAAAATCAAGGCATAAAAGAGGGAAAATAAATCAGTGAGCCCCATTCAGCCTTTGCATGCATAATTCATCAGTAGAAATAAGTATCTAAAGTGTCTCACCACTGAGTGTAGGGTAAGTAACTTTGTTTTTCATTAATATCTAAATCTCACCTGTGTCCCAGATAATTCCAGTATAGATTATTTGAACTATGTATGCCAGATATTTAAGGTGCATAAATATCAACTTGTTGATTTTAAGGCTATATTTATTTCTTAAAAGTGTGGTTCATCCAGTTTTAAGGATGGTCTATAAAACCGAAGCACTTAGATCCGTTTGCAAATAGCTGAAAGACTGTGAAAACATCAGTGATCACTATAGTAAGCATTTTCATATGTATTATCTCACTTAATCTTCCCAGGCATCTCTATTTAGAGATAAAAGCACTAAGGGCCGACTCAGTAGCTTACTCATGGTCACACAGGTATTGAACAGCAGAGCCCAGATCTGAACCCAGGTTTCTTAGATCTAAAGCCAAGCATTTTTTGTCACCTTATACTGCTCCTCTATTCAGTTCCAGAACTGCATATAAAATAGGCTATATTCTTGAAGAGAGCCATGCGTTTAAATATATTTACCTATAGTTATGTGTAAGTATATATTTACTTATGCTATTGGGTTTGTGGACAATAAATGAGCAAAAAAAATTGCCAGGTCAAATTTGGGCACTGTTAGCTGTATAATCCTTCTCTGCTAAGCGAGTATAGCCCTACCAGCCCTTGGCAAACATTTGTAACTTTACCTTTCTCCTCCAACAGAAAGGGCTTTTGACATTTGAGGATGGATGAGCTGGTGGACCCAGAGGGATAGGATGAAGGAAGCTTTGCTCTCTGGGTACTCTTGTCTGATTTTCCACTACAATCAGAGATCCAAGGAATCACGCACATCCAGAGAACCTGCACGGTACTGAAAGATGGCCAAAAAGACTCTGACCAGTAAGTATAGAGGGGACAAATGTAAGGCAAAAGGAGTAACAAGAATTTTCTCTCCCGAAGTATAAAGTATCACCTTCCATGATCGAAGTTCTGATAGCATAGTTCAGGGTACCTTTCCCTTGGTCACCCTCACAGGAGTGCCTTCCCTGGACTAACAGAAGAGGAGTGGAGAAGAGCATCCTTCACCTTCTTCATCTTCAGCTGGGATCTCCAGGCACATGTTGTTCACCGGCATGTGCATCCCCTCCTCCCCTGCCCCGGTTCCCACAGAGGAATCAACTCCGCTGAGCCTTGACACACCTGATCCTGTGATAAAAAGAAGTAGATTGATAATTTCAGGTAAATGAATCCTCAACCACAGAAAGACAGGTACATGGTTAGATATATTTTATGGATGATAGTTTTATAGATTTTAATATGTCCTCCTGTAAATAACAATGCTATCATGAAAGTCACCCTAATTCCATTTCATCCTGTGATCTTTGAAGAAATCTATAGCCAAATCATAGCTGACATTTAATACATTATGTGAACATCAGCTAAAAATGTACCATTTGTATGAAAACCATGGGTAATCACATTAACAACCAAAAAATTACATTCAAACTGTTTCACATGTGAAAGGAATTTTATCACATAGTTAAGTTCCTTTAACTCTCAAAAATTTGAAAACTCAATTATTTTACTCATAAAATAAGTATATTTATATCAACATTATCAGTTTTGCAATATTTTTCCTGTTCTGTTTTCCCAAGATATTGTGTCTCTATCTTCACATTATGTACCAACAGTGCATTTAAAAAAAGGAGCCTGATTTATTAACTTAAATTAGAACAAAATAACTATATTATTTTTTGAGATGCTGTTCTCTGCTAAGTTCCTAAAGATTTTCAAATTAAATGTTCAGTTCCAAAACTCCAAGCAACTTATTTTACTTGAGAGGCAAAAAAAGACTTAAAATATGATTTAATAAAATTCTATCCCATACATTAGGCTGCTTGGCAAAGAACAAAGTATGTACAAGAGAAAGATAAATCAAAACTAATATTATAACTTTTAATAATAAAAATATATAGATTCAAAACCCCTTCAGTGACCCTGTTTTACACAGTATAATTCCCTAAAACTTCTAAGTCACTCAATGATAAGAGGCTGATCTAAACGCTTCCACTGCATTAATCAAATACCAGGTCTAATTAAAAGAGCCATGCACAAAGCTTTTTCAAAATGTTGCTCAGGTATTGCAATAATTTCTGATCACCCAAGCCTGGAAGACAAATAATTAGAGCTGCCAGAGCATTCTGATGAGTGATGTCAGCATCTCCAAGTGACCTTCCCTCCACTAATTAATTTTCATCTTAAGAAAAGAGACCCTGTTGTTGCACATTATTAATTGAGTTCACTAAAAGATGCGCCTGATTAATTTTTGTTGATAATACTTGTCATTCTAGGCAGCGGCTGTAATCATTCTATTGGGTTTTATTTTTTTAAGTTGATCTAAGTCCTTTGCAATGTGACTGATATATCTGATACAAAATATCATGCATAAGGGCATATCCTATAATGTGTCTGGGCTATTTTTCATTGCAGTTGTTTGCCGAGGTAAAATGAAATGTCAGAGTGGAGTTTTCTGAACTGCTGGAAACTGCAAAAGTGTCGTTTCGCTTTGCCCTTGTGGCTCAGCACCGCCGCTGACTCCCAAGTCCCTGAAACATATAGCTGCACCCATTGTGTAGCTTCTTCTTGTGTGTTGGGGTGAATCATCCATCACCAGAAAAGACACTGCACTCCTCTTAGAAGAGTTCCTCTTGTCATCTCTGTGATTGCCAAAGACTTCTAACAACTTCCTTTGTCCTAGTCGGCTAGGTAATTCCAGCCACCTGACCCTGTGGGAGAGGAAAACTAAGTCCAGAGTTTGGATTGTTGCCCTGTTCATTCATAGAATATGAGGATTAGGAAAAATATAGGGACAGCTGTCTTAAAGTATTTATTTAATTAATCTAAAATTAAATAGGAAATTCAGTCACACACCTAATGAATGCAAGCTGTACTCTACAGGGGACATTCCCATGTCATTGAATTGCAGACCCCTTATTAAAACCAGTTTGTTTTCAGTGGAACCTTCTAAATGTAGAATTAATTTCTTGGGAAAATATTTTGTTTCGCTTTCTAAGTGAAAATATTTTATTTGTATTCGGAAAATGAGCTCACAGTCTTCTGAGGTTTTAAAGGGGTCCCAGTAGGCAAATCTGGATGAATTAGTCGAAGTGACCCAAAAATGTCATTTTGTGAATGCATGTGCTTAAAAACTGGAAGAAAAATGCTTAATGTCTTTTGTTTTGCAGAACCCAAGCTTCCATAAAGTGTCTTGTTAGTCTAAACAGACAAATTCAGATTCTATCATCCACACCTATGCTATTTGCTTAGAAGTACAAAAGAACTCATAAATAGTATGACTCCGAAAGAAAACTACAAAACTGTATCTCTTGAATCTCTTTTGAGGAAGCCTTCCCCTGCTCTGTTGTAAGCCTTTTTCCTTATTCATTTCCCACTGGGTAAATACAAGATGGTTCTAAGTCATCCTATGCCAAAAGTTGCCCTATTGTAAGCCAAACTTCTACCTCTCTGTGAGTGATCTTCAGTAAAGGGAAATGTGTCACTGGTTCCCCAATATCAGAGCTTAAATTCACCATAATCAATCAATACCACTATTAAATATCCGCCAAGAAGGAAGCACTTTGCATAGCCTTAAATTTAGAAGACCTGCAGCGGGCAAACCATTCCATTTCATTCCTGAAGAAACAGTTCTGAAAGCCTAAGGTTTGGTCTGAGATAGATACACTCACCCTGATTTGAACATCATACAGTAAATACATGGATCCAAACATCAGGTGGTATCCACAAATAGGTGTAAATTTATGCATAAATTTAAGTGTACAAGAAGCAAGTGTTGTGGTGCAATGGGTGAAACCTCCACTAGGGGCACTCACATCCCACATCAGAATGTCAGTTTGAGTTCTGGCTACTGTATTTCCAATCCAGCTTCCTACTAATGTGCACCCTGGGAGGCAGCAAAAGATAGCTCAAATGCTTGGGTCTCTGTCACCTATGTGGGGGGACTCAATGGAGTTCCAGGTTCCTGGCTGTGGCCTGGTCCAGCCCCCTTGCTCTTGCATGCATTTGGGGATAAAAATCAGACTATGGAATCTCTCTCACTTTCTCTCTCTCTCTCTCTCTCTCTCTGCCTTTCAAGTATATGAAAATTAACCTTTTTTTATAAGAATATGAAAGTGTGGCTCTTTTGGAGCACGAAAGAAAAAAGGAAAACTTAAGTTTTGAGGACAGTGATAATACTTATGTGAGTTGAATGATGTAGTCATAATTTTAAAAACACCTCATGTACTAACACCAAATTTGATGTTTTATGAGGTGTTTTATTGCCACAGTCTTTTAGAACCCAAAAGAACTTTAAATATCACTTCTAACCCCAATATTTCACATATAAAGAAGCAGATTCCTAGAAAATTTTGACTGAGTAACAGAAGATTTAATCCTTTGCTATGCAAAGGGTATATACAGACAGTGATTGATAAACACTAACTTGTATTTAGTTAAAATGTAATTATTCAGAATCACAAGGGTTCATATATCTCATGAGTCATTGCAGTTGTTTTTTTTTTAAGATTTATTTTATTTTTTGAAAGGTAGAGAGAGGGAGGGACAGAGAGAGATAGAGCTTCCATCCTCTGGTTCACTCCCCAAATTGGCCACAAAAGCTGGGGCTGGACCAGGAAGTGAAGAGCTGGGAACTCCAGCCAAGCCTCCCCCATGGGTGGTAGGGGCCTAAGCACTTGGGCCATCTTCTGCTGCTCTCCCAGGCACATTAGCAGGGAGCTAGATAAGAAGTGAAGCAGCTGGGACTCGAACCAACACTGTGTTACTGCGTGCCTATGATGCAGGTAGCTGCTTAACCCACTGCTCCACAAGGCCAGCCTCCACGCAGTTGTTTTATAGCACTGTTTAGGTATCTGTGTGTATCATCGCATAGGTATTTATGGGTATTGATGTCTTCCACATTAATGTACAAACTGTTGCCTTCTTCGGTTGGAAAGCAATGAACAAATGGGACGAGGGAGAGGAAGAAAAAGTAAAGGAGAGGAAGGGGACAGAAAGGGAAGCGAGGAATGAAGGAAAGAGGCATGAGGATATTTTCTCCTAATTACGCTTTCAGATTTTAATGTGCAAACTTAGGAAGGTTGCCATTCATCTGATAATTTCTGGGCAATTGTAATGTCTTTCCTCTGAAGATTTATTTATTTATTTTAAAGGCAGAGTTACAGAGAGTTATAAGTAGAAACAGAGAGGGAGAGACTGAGACCTTCCACCTGCTGGTTCTCTCCCCAAATGGCTGCAATGACAGGGGGGTAGGCCAGGCTGAAGCCAGGAGCCAGGAATTTTATTCTGGGTGCAGGGGCCCAAGTACTTGGACCATCTTCTGCTGCTTTCCCAGGCCATTAGCAGGGAGCTGGATTGAAAGTGAAGCAACCAGGACTCAAACTGACTCCCATAAGGGATGCTGGCCCTGCAGTCCATGGCTTAACCCACTGTGCCACAGGACCAATTCCAATGTCTTTCCTTTGAGAAACTCATCTCAAAAATATTAAACAAATAGGAGAAAATAAAGTTGGAAAGGGGCTATGCTACAGTGTTCCTCACAAATTCACTTTGCATAACCTCTACTCTGTAGAATCTTTCTGGGTTCAGTGACTGCAAGAAGTGATAGGGCATTTGCAAAGCAATGTCAGTGAAACACATCAGGATAGGATTTCTACCAGTGAGAAAATATTAGGTTTTTTTTTTTTTTTTCAATTCAAAGAAAGCTTAATGATCTTGAGAGAACAGCATTTGGGATTTTATGGAAGAAAAGACAAATGGGACCCAGGATACCTTCCTGAGGATACAGAAGAGGAAGCTGGAGGGGAACGGCAGGGTTGCTCTGAGTCCAGGTCATTAGAGCTAAAAGAACACAGACTTCTGAGAGTTCGTTCTTTGAGTGATGTGATTGAAATCAATACGGAGAGGGATTCTCTGGCTAATATAGCTGGCATTAATCTTCGAATCAGATTTCACTTATAGGCTATCAGCATTCCTTTGACAAATAATCATCAGTATTTACTTCCATGCATGATCTCTCTCCTTTTTTGTAGTCTTTGTCCTGTTTGAGTAATACTGCACTGCAGTAATTATATTTAAGCAAATGACAAACTGAAAAAGAGATCCTCCAACTTTGGAGTCTGACTTTCAGCTGCATCATCACTCTAGACCACCAGTGAGTTTTCAGCATCAATCGAAGAACACTCACATAGGGGCAAGCGATGTGACACAACTGGATAAGCCGCTGCCTGCAATGTCAGCCTCACCTTGTGAGTGCCAGTACCTGTCCCAGCTGCTCCACTTCCATTCCAGCTCCCTGGAATGCTCCTTCGAAAGCACCAGAAGATAGCCCATGTGCTCGGGACCCTGCCACCCACGTGGGAGATGGGAATGAGGTTCCTGGTTGCTGGATTTGGACTAATCCTTACCCAAGGTCAAATTTGCTAGACAGTTTGAAATTATACAGGTGTTTCATGAAATAGCTCATATTTAACAAGTATTAGAAGGTTGCTCAGAGGTTTTGAGGTGGAAATGCAATAGGAAAGAGCCATTGGCAGTTAAAAATTTTAAAGTAACGATTTGATTGTTTTTCAACCCTTTTCAACCAAAAAAAAAAAAAAAGAATTTTAAAGTTTAAAAGGTTGGCAAGCACTATGATCTTATGATCGAGTTTAACTTCTTAAATGGAGTTTCACAGACCTTACTAATTTTTGACAAATCTCATATCATTTAATGTTTTAAGGAGGTATGTTTGACCCAAGGTTTGTGAAATACCTTTATGTCTGACCTAGAATGCACCTTCAGCCTTGCCTCTTTTAAAGATAATTTTGACAGAAAGTTAGTTTTGGCTAGTAGCCACACCACCATAAGTTTTGACCTTGAATGAGCTCCAATTTCTAGTAGTATTTGAATAAGTGACTGTTGGGTAAAAGTGAGAGGTCAGGAGATAAAGTACTGAAGTTATCAGGATTGATTTTTATTATTCCTCTCTCATTAATTGCCTCTGCACTACCCCTTACCCTCCAATTTAATACCTTCTGAAAATCTCCTTCATTTGTAGGTCATTAACAGTAATTTTAATGTAGGTCATGTCCTATTATAACAAATTTCAAAGATTTGTCAGAAGCAAGATGATAGAGTAGAAAAAGCTTTAGACTTGTAATAAGAATGCATAGATTCCCAACCAGTTTCTGCCACTAACTAGTTGAATAAACTGTCCTTACCTCATATGAGATGATAATCAGCCCTCCAAACTCACAGGAGTTTTACTTGGTTTAAGTAACTTCTCTCCTGTGAAAGCATATAGAAAGCTGTAATGTATTGCACACATAAATCATTACACTAATTAAATTATACATTTGATTTATGGTCTTGAAAATCTGAGGATCAAATATTGTTTCAATAAAGGACTCTTGGAAATAAGCTCATTTTAAAGATATTGAAATAAAAATATTTGCATTCACAGAATTTAGGCTACAACATCCAAGGTTGTGGTTCCCAAAATAATTCTGCTCTGTGAAGTTAACCCTGCTTTACTACAAGAGCCTCTTAAGGAGTCACATTGCTTCTTTCCTTGCCCGTTGAAAGTTTACTTTCAATGGTTGCCAGAATAAGCCTTTTAAATGAGTCAGATCATTTCATTCCTCAATTCAAAACTATCCAGTGATTTCCCATGACTCTTTGTCACTCAAAGGAATAGCTAAAGGGCTCACAATGACCAAAAGGACTTACTGGGACTGAGACTTTTGTAGCACTTGTCTCTTGTAGACCTTGCCTACTATTGAAATCCAAGATACACATTTTGTCCTAAGAATCCCTGTGCTGTCTGTTCCTTCTACCTGGACCAATTTTCTCCAATTGTGGCTGACTCACTCATGGCATTCAAGTGTTTGTTTAAAGATCATCTTCCCTATTAGACCTACCCTCATGATCCAACTTAAAACTGCACCCCTCCTCCAAGCATCCAAAGACCTTTTTCAACTCTAATTGTTTGTTTTTAATCACAAACATTGCCTGCTAACCTATTATGTATATAATGTATACATTTATTACATTGATCATTTGCCTCCATTCACCATAACATAAATTCTATCAAGTAGAGGATTTCATCTTTCTTGTTCACTGATATATCCCAAGTACTTCAAACAACGCCCGGGCTATACAAGTTCCCAAAAATTGTTAATTGAGAGAACAAATGATTTAGCAATGATGTCACATATACCCTTGTCAGTAGGTGTGCTGACTTCTCCGACCCATTCTTGTGACCAACCTAAGCATTTATGACATATGTGCATCCAGTAAGAGGTGATAAATGTGACTGTAAAAAGAGAATAAAACTATCTGGTTTTTCTAGCCAGGGAAATCATGACATTAAAAACTCTTTGTACATTTCTCAACCAATGATTTTAACAGGATTTTCTCTGTCCTAGGTCTATTGAATAGAACAATATTAATCTCTTACTAAATTTGCATAAAATTTACAAACAGACTTTCATGATTTGTAATACCAAAATCAAAGCATAACTCAGCAACTTCACTGTCTTCTATCAACAGTAATCAGATTTTCCCATAATTCTTTTTAAATGATCATAGCTCATCTTTCTGCCATTCTCAAGAGACAGATTAGTAAATTCTCCTCTTTTATTATTTTATTTCAATATTCTGTTTAAGATTTAACTAATTACACCTAATATTGCAAATTACCCAAATATTTCATCTTTCAATCTATACATTGCTTCTAAGCCTTTTGGCTAAGTTCAAAGGTGAAACCTATAATATATTTCTTTTTATTTGTATTTAGCAATCTAAAGTTTCATACTGGTCTTTAAAATCCAATCAGTATTGGGTCAGTAATTCAGCTACTTGGGCATCTTAGACAAATGGGCAAACTAGTGCCTTTAACTGGGGCTGCATCACACTTTAGTAGTACTATAAATTCATTAATACTGTCATTTAATGATGGCAACTGTGGTCTTTGGTTTCCTGTTTATAGTATTAGTCTTTCTTTCTAGTTTATAGTGGTATACCAAGATTCTGCTTCTGTCCCCAAATTCCCAATATAAAGATAAGGGATTTGGTCTGAGCAGATTATTATATGTAATGATGAGAATGAAGGAAGGAAATCAAAGATAGTCTTATCAATGAAGCCATAGCTCTTTTTTTTTTTTTTTTTTTTTGACAGGCAGAGTTAGACAGTGAGAGAGAGAGAGACAGAGAGAAAGGTCTTCCTTTTTCCATTGGTTCATCCCCCAAGTGGCCACTAAGGCCGGCACATTGCGGTTGGTGTGCTGCGCTGATCCAAAGCCAGAAGCCAGGTGCTTCCTCCTGGTCTCCCATGTGGGTGCAGGGCCCAAGGACCTGGGTCATCCTCCACTGCACTCCTGGGCCACAGCAGAGAGCTGGACTGGAAGAGGAGCAACAGGAACAGAATCCGGCGCCCCGACCGGGACTAGAACCCAGGGTGCCAGCACCTCAGGTGGAGGATTAGCCTAGTGAGCCGTGGCACCAGCAGCCATAACTCTTAAGATGACTTGTGTCTCCATATTATCAGCAATGGTGGACCTCTGGAAACTGCCACACAAGACTGAAATCCTTTTCCACAGTCATGTTGCTACAAAAATCTGAATTTTAAATATTCAGTCATTCAGTAAAATATGTTTAAATACTTTGCCAGTCTTGTTTTTCTTTCTTTCCCTTTTATTTATTTATTTACTGGTGTATTTATTGTCTGAGCACACAAATGCCTAAAGGTTGCTAGATACATTTTCTAGGGATTTTCATTTTTCCTAATTTTGACCAACAACCTGAGAATTCTGTTCCTCCTTAGTTTTCACTAACCATCATTCAACTCAAGTGTTAATGCACTCTCTCTCTCTGGCTTTTAGGACAATTGAAATTTTCATAAAAATTAACTTGGGGAGGCAACGCTGTGACATGGTGGATAAAGCTGCTGTCAAAAGTGCCAGCATCCCACGTGGGCGCCAGTCCAAGTCCCAGCTGCTCCACTTCTGATCCAGCTCTCTGCTATGGCCTGGGAAAACAGTAGAAGATGGCCCAAGTCCTTCGGCCCCTGCACCCACATGAGAGATCTGGAAGAAGCTCCTGGCTCTTGGTTTCAGATCAGCCCAGCTCCAGCCATTGCAGCCATCTGGTAAGTGAACCAGTGGATGGAAGACCTCTCTCTCTCTCTCTCTCTCTCTCTGCCTCTGTCTCTCAATAACTTTGCCTTTCAAATAAATAAATAAATATTTTATAAAAAATTGATATGAGGGGCCCGCGCTGTGGCGTGAGAGGTTAAGCTTCTGCCTGCAGCACCAGCATCCCATATGAGCACCACTTCCAACCCAGCTCTCTGCTAATGGCCTGGAGAAGCAGTGGAAGATGGCCAAGTCCTTGGGCCCCTGCACCTGTGTGGGAGACCTGAAAGAAGCTCCTGGCTGCTGGCCTTGGCCTGGCCCAGCCCCAGCCCCAGCCCCAGCCCCAGCAGTTGCAGTGATCTGGGGAGTGAACTGGAAATGAAAGATTTTTTTCTATATTTCTGCCTTTCAAATAAATTAATAAATCTTTTTTTAAAAAATTGAAAGAGAAACTAAATCTATCTCACTGGATGGCAGCGATAGGACAAACTGGGGGAAAAGCTAAGACTCCTCAGTGTGTTTGTGTACACAGGACTCTACAGACATTTTTAAACAACACAGAGTATGTTGTGCTCCTCTTCCCATTTCTCTGTATAACCTGTTTTCTCTTCTAAAGTTTGAAACAGGATTATGTGATATAATTCTATGATTTTGTTTCCTAAAATGTCTCCATTTCCCTCATTAATCTTTAAAAATATCATTATTTGCTGCCTTATCAAAATATATTTCTCTAGAAATATTACATAAACATTATCCAGGTGTGCTAACTCCAGGGTTTTGGCTATTGTCCAAAACTTGAACAATTAGTTAAATTCTCTTTTAGTTTTAACCAGATGTTACAGTGCTCATTTCCTGACTCGAAGGCTCTTTCAAATTATAGAGAACTTTTAAATGCTTGTCCCATTCTCCTTTCAAACTAGCTGCACTGGAGTGCTAACTTAATATGGTCTGATATTCAATATGTCCATGTAATTAGTTAGGTTTATACAACATTTGGAATAAATCAGGCCTAAACATACTTTAAACATAAAAATGCAAGCAGTAATCAGCAAAGATCCCCACTCTGTGTATCCACTGACTCTAAACTCCTTTCACCAAGTTTTTCAGTTGAGATATTGAGGACTGAAGAAGTGGGGACTTTAGTGTTAGAGTGTTCGAACCAAGGGGTAGTTTCTTCTATTCAATTCAACTGTCATCTTTCTGATGTGTGCCTTTTACCTAACTTGCATGTTATTCATGAAATAGTTCATACTACTCACATTGCAAGTCCCCAATACATGTCAGTTAATTTATGATGTGCAGCCTTGTGTTTTTATGTTTGAAGAATTTTGAAAAACCACCAGGAAAATCAAAATTTTTCTAGCCCTAAGAAACAATATAAGTCATCCATGATCACAACCGTTTTAAACTATTTTTTCTTAAATTAGCTTTATTTTAGTTTACTTACTCGAGAAGCAAGGGGACAAACAGGGACAGAGTTCCTATCCATTGGTTTCTTCCCCAATTGCTTGAAACAGCCGGGGCTGTGCCAATCCAAAGACAGGAATAGGAAATGCAATCTGGGCCTCCCACGGAGGTAACCAACTCAGTCACTTGATCCATCAGCCGCTGCCTCTCATAGAGAACAGAGTTGGGACTGGAACCCAGGCACCCCAATAGGAGATGCCAGCGTCCTAGCTGCTACCTTAGCTACTTAGTCCAAATGCCACCACTACTCCCCACCAGAAGCAACATTATTGAAGTTCAATCTACCGATTAGGAGAAAATCCTCAAGATGTACAATGTGTGCAACAAACTTCTGGGAGAAAATACCAGCCCAAAGCAATGCTTAATCTTCCTGTTCCTTACATCTCAGACTGCTGAAACCAAATGCTTAGGTCTTTTAGACACAGCCTTTGGGTAAGTGTTGTTCCGTGTTTAGATAAAAGTGAGTTCAATATTTCTATATTAATTTTAATGACATAACAAGAATGCTGTATCATTTTGACATAAAGAGCTCAAAGTTACTATGCAAGCACTCTTCCATTAATCTTTAAAATATATTTGCTGGGTGAGCAGCCAGCATAATCCTGGCTAAACAGATAAGAAAATAGAGAGCTGGTGATAAGGTGACTTGTTTAAAGCTGCACAACAAATCAAGAATGAAACTGGAGCTCAGTTTCTGCCCAGTGTCCCTGGCTGTGGGCGCCGCCTCAGGCACACACGCCCTCACCAGCAGCAAGAACCCGATGCCCCAGAGCTGCAAATCACAGGATAAAAGGACCTCATTCTGACCATTTCTGGGGAGTTCAGAAGAGAATTCCTCAACTGAAAAAATATATATATTTTTCTGTCATGTCAGTATTTTGAGCTGTGTGCCACACTTGCATAGCATCAGTTTTTAATTATTTAGAGAATAATTATCCACTTGTGGCTTATCAAATCCCCTTCCTTCTCTCTTGCTTCCTGCCTTTGGGCCATTTCACTGCTCATTAATATTTGCACCAGAGGCCAGATCTGCTGCTTTGCTGGTGAGTCCTGTGAAAAGACACAGTGGGCAAACAGATAGAAGCCACTGACCACATGAAGTTCAGTGATTACCTGAAAGTTGAACCCGGCCGTACTGGACTTAAGAGTTGAGCTCAATAACAAATGATAACGTAGTTTGTGAAGCGAGGGTCCACTCCTTTCTGCCTATCTATTTTTCTCTAACTCTATATTTGCTGCTTATTATCACAGATTATTGAAATTCAACAAAACATGCAATCATCTAATAGATTTCGACAGGGTCCGTGTGTTTAAAGTTCGCGTTTCCTGCCCTTCAGAAAAGAAAACTCAATAAATACATCTTGCGTTTATTAAGGAATAAATGAAAGACGTGTTGTTTCCGTATTATTTGTGGGTTGCTAGATAAAATACAGCAATCAGCGTCCTGCCATCTGCCTCCCACCCCTCCAGGTTCCTCCCCCATTAAAGAGCTGGAGCTGGTGGTGGCGGATTAGTAACAAGTTGTGATTGCTTCATGAATCAGGGTGAAGCCACTCACAGGTGGCAGAGAGTTTGATCTTCCTAGTCACTCAAGGAGGACATATATCCTTCGTGATGATTACTCACAAGGATATCCTTGAAGGAAAACGAGGCTGCCTCACCAAAATACAGCTAAAGGAAACAAACAAAATGAACAGTGACAAGGTAAGGGAGCAAAGGAGAAAATTCTTTCAGAATCTAGACCAATAAAACGGAGTGTGCTAGCGAACTCCCTCTGCTGCCGCCTCTCAAAGTCCTATTCCTAGAGCTGTGCTGACCGCATCAAAACAATGCTGCTGCATAAGCAAGGGAATAAACAAAGCAAAGACCCATTAGCTCTGTTTCCATTAGACACGCAGAGGGTAAAAAAAAATCAATAACAGGCAAACAGAGATAAAATTGATAGGAAAGAAATGTTAATTTTAGAGCTTTCAAATAAAGCATTGCAAACAATGGCATGCAATAAAGCCTTAAAAACTATTTTTAAAACTTTCAAAATCATTTACATGGGGAGAAGAACTCTAGTAGAAACATACACAGCATATTAAACTTTAGTGCATTTTTAATGACTTGTCTTAAACAAATTATGCATGAGATAGATTACACATCCCTCACCCACTTAACAAAAAGGCAGACGCATGAACAACAAACAAAACCAGGTGGCTTTTAAAAAGAAATTAAGTGTATACTTGGTGACTGGTTGGGAGAAATGCCAAGAGATATGAAGGACTGCACAGAATAGAGTTCTCTTGAAAGAGCTTAGATTGATGGCCCTTTCAAGGCCAGACAGTAGGCAGAACTGTGCAGATGAGTCCCCACTACTGGAGCCAACAACCTGTAAATGCCCTCAGCAGACAGGGTAGGAGTAGAAAGAGCAAGAACTCTGGGGGAACAAGCCCTAGATTTCAGTCCCAACCTCACCATTCATTAACTGTACCCAACGTGGGCAAGTCGTGCACCTGCCCTTCATTTCTTCCTTTGTAAGACAGAGATAATAATACTCATGCTGTCTTGCCTTTCTAACTTGGAGGGAGGTCCATGCTTTGGTATTTTAAAGGTCTCAGTTTATTGTAATCTACAGCCTAGTTCAAAGCCACTGGCTTAGAGCATCGGTTCTCAAACATTCACGGTGTGTCTGAATCACCTGGAAGAATTTATTAAAACAGACGCTGCTGAGCCCTGGCCTTAGAGTTTCTGAGTCAGTAAATCAGGAATGATGCATAAAAATTTGTATGTCTACCAAACACCCAGGTGATTTTTACACTGTTTTCAGAGTCCGTGCTTTGAGGACTCCTGCTCAAGCCCTGTGATTGTAGCGTGGTCCACTCTCCCGCAGGGTCAGGATCATCCAGGACCATACAGACCCACCTACAGAGCCATTCTAGATTTCCCAGTGATTGGTAGGCACATAAAAGTTTGAGAGGCACTGGTCTAGAGTACATTGGAAGGCAGCAGAACAGATTTTAAAAATTGTCAAAATACACTGGAGGATGCTTGTAAGAAAAAATCCCCCACCACACGAAACAACAAAAAAACAGGTCATTAGTGTTAGTATTTCCCCATAGGAAGTCCCATTTTTGTGAAAGCAACAACACACACCTACTGGAAAAACAGTTATTGTCGTGCAGGGGGCTTACATCCACCACAGCAGGTGCCAGGTCGATGGGTGCCTTCAGAGCCCTGGGGCCGGGTTGCACACACTGGAGCATCTTTTCATGTTTAATATGGATTTGTTTCCTTAGACGAAGACCTTTTCCGTGCTTCCTTTCCTGTCATCCCTAGAAGGCTTCCCTCATGTTTCCTGTTTATATGCTTGTTTTGTACATAATTATGATCTTGGTAATATGAAATTTGGTCAGAAGCAAAGTAAACTGAAAACATCATGTGCATTTCCATCCGAGAGATCCTGTAAGCTGAAGAGGCACTGGGTTAGGTGTCAATGATCTAATATCAGCCTAGCATCACCACAACCCCTTCATTCAAACAAGGCTCCCATTACAGGGAATACAAATCGGAGAACCCGCTTCACATTTGTGAGATTTATATGACCATTTAGAGAAATTCCTCTTGTACCTCCTCTGATAACATCACTGGCAATACAACGCTGAATGGTTCAACTCAGATTTCATCTGTACTATGTAGTGGTTTAGTGTTTGAGGATGAACTTACAGACTATTAAATTTAAAAAAAACAAAGACAAATATACAACATAAAACAATTCAAGCTCCAAACGCTTTATATTAGCTTTTGGAAAAGAACAGCTCCAGAAAGAAAAAGGTAGTGAAGATTAAATCTTTGAAGATTCAATTTGTCTGTCCTGCCATATAAGGCATAACCTTGCCGGAGACTTAGAATTACGACTTTATTTCGGTCCACAAGTAAGCAAAGCAGCAGATAACATTTCAATGATAAGTTTTACAGTAAAATCAATGGGAAAATATTCTGAATTTCAGAACTACCACCATAAGTGATATTAATAATGCAAGTATTATTGTGAAAATGTGTATATCATAGTAACAATATAACACAATTTTTCCCTTTTAGTTTCATATTGATGATTTCTTTCTTAAAAATGAAGAAATGCTGAAAATAACGAACTATTAGAACCTAAGAGATATTCAGATTTGAATTAGTTTTCAGCATAGCAACCCAATCTTTTTTCTTGCTAACATCTTAAAAACAGAGGCAGGTGGTTCAAACATTGGTTGGGACAGCTGTATCCCATATCAGAGTACCTGGGTTCTAGTCCTGACTCCTGTCTGAATTCTAGTATCTTGCTAATTCACACCCTGGGAAGCAGTAAGTGAGGACTTGAGTAATTGTGTCCCTGCCATCCAATGAGGGAGACCTACACTGAGTTTCCAGCTCACAGTTTTGGTCAGGCACAGTTCCACAAATGGAATTATCATTCTCTTCTCTCTCTCCTTCATAAATAATTAGAACTTTTGGGGCTGGTGCTTTGGCGCAGTGGGTTAACGTCCTGGCCTGAAGCACTGGCATGCCATATGGGCGCTGGTTCTAGTCCCGGCTGCTCCACTTCCGATCCAGCTCTCTGCTATGGCTTGGGAAAATAGTAGAAGATGGCCCAAGTCCTTGAGCCCCTGCACCCACGTGGGAGACCTGGAGGAGACTCCTGGCTTAGGATCGGCGCAGCTCTGGCCATTGCAGCCAATTGCAGAGAGAACCATCGGATGGAAGACCTCTTTCTCTCTCTCTCTCTCTCTCCCCCTCTGCCTCTCCTCTCTCTGAGTAACTCTGACTTTCAAATAAATGAATAAATCTTTTTAAAAACTTTTAAGAAATGAAATAAAATTGAAGACATCATCTTTCTCAAACAAATAAATCAGAACTCAACACTCCCATCAGGGTACATACTTCTGGCTTCCAATAGGTTGCATTTCCAATGCAGCATTTCTCTGAACAGATTTTTTTTCTCCTTACATCAGTTTGCTGTTGCATTCAAAATTACTCCTGGTTTTATGGGAATCAAAGAATTCATGTTTCTTCATTGCCATTGATGGAAATCTTCTGTTATATATTTTTGGATTTATTAACTAATCACATTACATAATCTAGTACACACATGTGGAAAGAAGTCTGATTATTTCAATTGAATGATAGTTCACTGATTTTCTTTATATTCAATATATTTACCCCAAAAATAATCCAATCTTGCATCGAGGAATTATTTGTTTGAAAGATATCAGACATATTTGAAATATTCCTACTTCTGCATTGCACCAAGCCTTTAGGAATATTAGCCACTGTTGAAGTAATAATGCCATAACAATGAAATCTCTTAGATTATGACTTTTTAAACACAGCAGCCCAAATACTTTTTCTCTGATGTCAGGAGACACAGAAAGTTCAAAACTGAATCTATATTCCAAGTAGACATGAACTGGATGCACCTGCCAACACCCATGCAAAGGACCCTGCACTGAGCATTCTGCCTGTTGAATGGAAGAATGGAAAAACAGAACTCGCCCTAGGCATCCACTTCGGTATGCAAGGGGATGAGCTGCTTCCTACTCACAGTGTTGAACAGGGAACACTGGGTAAGACCCTTATCCAAATAAAAAGAGGCTTTGAATTATGGAATAAATAGCCTCTGTTGACTTGGATTTAATTGTTGAGCTCCTTGAAGGCAGGTTGTTCGCTGTCAACCCCACTGAGCCTAGCAAAGAGCTGTGGACTTAGCAGTTACTTGTCAAATTCAACTAAATTGGCTCAATAACAGCCATTTACTATTAACAACATAAAAACATGTATTACTACAGTGTTCCAAACATACTCAATAGAATTATCCTGTTTCAAAAACTACTTTTTTAAATTTCAAGTTAATTGTTGATTAGGTACTTCATGTGAGTTGTGAAAGGGGATATGGTAAAGTGAGTCTCCATTACCCTGACTCCCAGGTACCTCGAATTCGTCCAGGGGAAAAAATACAGAAAACATACATTACTATAAAAGGAAGTGTGGTGTTGTTGCTGCTGCTGCTGCTGCTGCTGCTGCTCTTGTAAGTTCGATGGAAAGTGAATGCTTTCTTTTTCATACTATTATTCTCAAATTTTTCTTAGTATTTTTCAATCCAGAAACTAAAACACAGTATACCAACTGAGATCTGCAAATAGTATTAGTAATATTAGCAGCATAACTGATCTTCTGTATATAAAGAGAATCGAAAATGAATCTTGATGTGAATGGAAGGGGAGAGGGAGTGGGAAAGGGGAGGGTTGCGGGTGGGAGGGCTGTTATTGGGGGGAAGCCATTGTAATCCATAAGCCGTACTTTGGAAATTTATATTCATTAAATAAAAGTTTTTTAAAAAAAAGTAATATTAGCAGCAGCAAGTCCAAAAGCCACCCACCTGGGACAAATGGCCTTACCATGCTTTCTCCTCTGCAATCTGGAACAATCGCACTGCTGCTCTCAGTACAACGGAGCGCAGGTCTTAGCTCCCACAGCCCTCTGTGGTGGCAGCAGCCACGGATCAGCTGGGATATGAGTTTGCATTGGAAGTGTTCTGCGTTCCCTAGGTTATTTCTCATAGTCAGCGCCCATACAATCAAGGACCTTTCCTAAGCGGTAGTTTAAGGAAGCAGTGAGTGCTTTGCTGCTCTTTCTGATCCCATAGGTAGGGATCAACCACTCAGACTAAGACTAAAGATGGAGGATTAAGACCAACAGCAGCCATTTATATTGACAGAATTTCCTGATGTGTCAAATCTACTGTTCCTATTTTTTGTTGGTTTATTTGGCTTTGTTATGGTTTATTAGATTACATAGACATTTCACATATATAGAGGAGGACAGAAATTTCACTAAAGCTAGAAGAAAATGTTGCTTTATGTGCTAAATAAGCACAGATCCAAAAAATGCATTTTGGCCCTATGAGGGGAATAGCATTATTAACTCCATTTGTGATCTTACTTGAATGTTAGTGAATTTAAAGAAATTCTATAGCATTTCTTATGTGTTCAGCAACCATTGTTCAGAAATGACTTTAAATAGGAAAACAGAAAGGGAAGAAGCTAGCCTTGAAAAAAGATGTTTTGGAGACAATGACAAATGCACCTTATATGAACACTTATGAAATATTTCACACCATGCCTGCCTGCTCCACCATACCACAAAATCCTGGCTTTGACCCGAGATAACTTTTTTAGGCACTAGATAAGCATTAAATTGTCTTTGGATTTATTTGAGGGCCTGAAATCTCTCAAGTAACACTTCATGCTAAATTAAATAAGAGAATACTACAAACAGATCATCTTGTGTATTATGAGTTTGCAAATCAATTCCACAACTCAGGATGCTATTTTGTTCTCTGAGCAGTTGGCATAAAGTACAACATAATATGAACAATCACCTACTAAAACTTGCAAGCACATGCCTAATGCAGATTTTTCCAAAATACGTGATAATGCATACTGTGTATTAGAAGGTAAGGCAGAGCCCTTAACATTCCCCAAGGGATCACTGACTCTCTTTTTCTTCATTCTTTCCAACAGCAATGGTCCTTGCTTCAGGTTCTCTGGTTTTAAGATGTTTTATGAATTATTTCAACTTTTAAAAAGTGAATCAGATTAAATCCAAAAAGGAAAAGGAAGATAGTAGCATTTACACATTTCTGGAAGCTGGCAGCAAGATAAATGCAATGTGACAAATCTCTGTGGGCTATTAAGTGAATTTTGTTATGGAAAGCACACATAAGGCATGCCTAATGAGAATGGAAGGTGCTGGGTTTTGAGAAATGGCTATTATTTATGAACACGAGGTGGTATCCAAAGACATGCATTTAAGGGTTTAAACACTGATCTCTCCAGGGCCTAAACTTTGCTCTATGCATTACTCAAGACAGAAAGCAAGAGATGACATGGTGTATATGTGATCCTTTGGATAACCACACATTTTTATAGGATAATACATAAGTCTTTGAAGCCTCTGGGCTTTTCATTTTACTAACCAAAACCCCAGTACAGATTTTCAAAGAAAACATCTGTGCCAGAGTAGAAAGAGCTCTATCCTAGAAGTCAGAAATTTTTGATTCAAATTGTGATCTGGGGACCACAGTTTCTTTACCTAACACTAGATATAATGCTTGCCCTTCTCACTGCACAATGTCCTTGTAAGTTCCCATGAAATAATGCTTAGGAGAGAGATTTTAAAATAAGAGTGCTTTAAACGTGCACAACATTAGCATTATTAATGTCTGAGAAATCATCATGGCCATTTGGACTTACTCTATGTCAAAATTGCTTCAGGAACCACAAAAGACCCTGAATAGACAAAGCAATCTTGAGTAAAAACAACAAAGAGTGATCACACTGACTCCAAAATAGAATGCTGAGGTGCCAGCATTGTGGCACAGTGGGTTAAGCTGCCTCTTGGGATGCCAGCATCCCCTGTGAGCACCAGTTCGAGTCCCACCTATTCCACTTCTTATCCAGCTCATAGCTAATGCACCTGGGAAAGCAACGGAAGATGGTCCAAATGCTTGGGCCCCTACCACCCATGTGGGAGACCCAGATGGAGTTCTAGGCTCCTGGCTTTGGCCTGGCCAGGCCCTGACCCATGAGGCCATTTGGGGAGTGATCCAGCAGATGGAGGAACTCTCTCTCTGTGTCTCTCTGTCTCTCCCCCTTTCTCTCCCTCTGTTTCTTCCTCCTTCCCTCTCTCTCTCTCTGTGTAACTCTGCCATTCAACTAAAGAAATAAATCTTATTTAAAAATGTGATGCTCGTTTGTTCTACTTAATACTTTTGGTTGAATACTGTAATCAATACACAATTATTCTTAAGTGCTGAAACTTAACTGAAAAGTGATCGCTGTTAAATATAAGAGTGGGAATAAGAGAGGGAAGAGATGTGCAATTCGGGACATGCTCAAGCTGACTTACCTCAAACGGTAGAGTTAGAAACATACCAGGAGATTCCAATTCAATCCCATCAAGGTGGCATGTACCAATGCCATCTCACTAGTCCCAGTGATCAATTTCTGTTCACAATTGATCATAATGATAGGACTAAGAACAAAGGGATCACATAAACAAGAATAGTGTCTGCAAATACTAGCTGATAGAATAAAAAGGGAGAGAATGATCCAACATGGGAAGTGAGATACTCAGCAGACCCATAGAATGGCAGATGTCCTAAACAGCACTCTGGCCTCAGAATCAGCCCTTAAGGCATGCAGATCCTGCTGAAAAGCCCATGAGAGTATTTCAGGCATGGAAAGCCAAGACACTCTGGGGAAAAAAAAAAAAAAAACCTAAATGAAAGATCTCTGTGAATGAGATCCCAGTGGAAAGAACGGGTCATCAAAGAAGGAGGGACCTTTCTCTTAAGGGAGGAGAGAACTTCCACTTTGACCATGGCCTTGTCTAAATATGATCAGAGTCAGTGAACTCAGAGGGCTTCCATAGCCTTGGCAGCTCATGACAAGAGCCTAGGGTGATGACTGATGCCATAAACAAGAGTGTCAATTTGTTAAGTCAACAACAGGAGTCACTGTGCACTTACTCCTCATGTAGGATCTTTGTCCTTAGTGTGCTGTACATTGAGATTTAATGCTATAACTAGTACTCAAACAGTATTTTTCACTCTATGTTTCTGTGTGGGAGCAAACTGTTGAAATCGTTACTTAATGTATGCTAAACTGATCTTCTGTATATAAAGAGAATCGAAAATGAATCTTGATGTGAATGGAAAGGGAGAGGGAGTGGGAAAGGGGAGGGTTGCGGGTGGGAGGGACGAATGGGGGGGGAAACCATTGTAATCCATAAGCTGTACTTTGGAAATTTATATTCATTAAATAAAAGTTAAAAAAAAATGTGATGCAAAGCTATAATAACCTGAACAGCAAGGTACTGACAAAAAACAGATACATCGACTAATAAAACAGAACAGAGACCCCAGAAATAAATTCACACTTATGGTCAGTTGATTTTCTTCTCTTTTCTTTTTTTATTTGAAAGGCAGAGTTACAGAGAGAAGAGGAAAGAGAGGTCTTCCATCTGATGGTTCACTCCCCAGACAGCCATAACGGCCAGGGCCGGGCCAGGCCAAAGTCTGGAGCCTGGAACTTTTTCAGGGTCTCCCACGTGGGTGCAGGGGCCCAAGCACTAGGACCATCATCCGCTGCTTTCCTGGGTGCATTTAGCAGGGAGCCTGATCGGAAGTAGAGCAACCGGACCTAGAACCTGCGCCCATACGAAATGCTGGCGCTATAGGTGGCGGCTTTACCCACTACACAAAACAGCACTGGTGCTGGTGAGTTGATTGTTAACAAGATACCAAGAACACACAGTGGAGAAAGGACAATCTTTTTAGTAAATGATATTGAAACAACTGGATATCACAAGCAGGAGAATAAAATGACACCCTTATGTCGCACTAAATATAAAAATCAATGCAAAATAGTTTAAAGTATTAATCATAAGACCTTCAATATGAACTACTAAAACAAAACATTGGAGAAAATTTCCATGATATTTATCTGGGAAATGATTTTTTGGAAATTAGCCCAAAAGTTCAGAAAATAAAGCAAAAATACATAAATGAGATTGCATGAAATAAAAAGCTCTACATAACAAAGAAAACAATCAACAGAATGAAGAGGCAGCTTACACAATGGAGAAAATATTTTTAAACAGTGCATCTGAGAAGTAGGTAGTACCCAAAAAATATAAGGAATTACAATAAGTTAATAGTAAGAAAAGAACTAATCTGTTTTCTTAAGTGGACAAAAGACCTAGATAGACATTCCTCAAAAGAAGAGATACAAATGGTCTGTAGGTGTATGGGAAAAATGTTCAGCATCATTAATCATCAGCAAAATGAAAATTAAAACCACAATAAGGTACTATCTCAGACTTGCCAGCATGGTTATTATCAAAAAGACAAAAGATAACAAGTGTTGGAGAGAACGGAGAGATAAGAAAAGCTTCCTGCTACTGTTAGTACAAGCCATCAAGGATAATAGTATGAAAGTCCCTCAAAAACCTAAAATTAGAACTCTCATTGGATCCAGCAATCTCACCATTAGGTATGTACCCAAGGGAAATTCAAAGGTATCTTCACTTCCACAGTCATCGCAGTATTATTTGCAATAGTTGTTTAGATGCAGAATCAATGTGAGTGTCCATCAACAGGTGAATGGGTAGAGAATTTATGACACATATATACACAATAGAATACTCTCTAGCCCTTAAATAAAAAGGAACATCTACCATCTGCAGCAACTCGGATGAACCTGGAAGACTTTATGTTAAGTGAGATAATCCGGGCTTAGAAAGATAAATACTGCACAATCCCAACTATATGTAGAATCTAGAATAGTTTAATTCATATCAACAGAGAGTAGGATGGTGGGTACTAACAACTAGAGCACAAGAGGGAAATGTTGGTTAAGAATATAAAATATTAGTTAAATGTAAGGAATAACTTAGTAAAACATACTGACTGTAGATAATAACAATTGCATTATACTCATATGCTTGAAAATGTTTTGAAAACTAGGTTTTAAGTGTTCTCACCATACAAAAAATAGATTAGTATTAAAGTAACACATATGTTAACTGACTTCATTTGGCTATTCTATGATGTACACATATTTTAAAACAACACACTGTACATAGTAAATATATATATATATGATTTTTACTTACTGATTTTATGAATAACTTTTTAAAACCTCTAGGGAAAAAATATTGCCTCATGGCCAAAATTGAGCAGGACAAACTGCTCTACCAGCCCAAGGAAACCAGCCAATCCAAATTCATTGCTGTGAAGGTTGAAAGGGCAAAGGTGCCAGAAGCCAATTTCATGAATATTGCGGCTTTAAGCTCTTCTACCCTATTCCAGGCACCTTGTCTGCTCAGATCCTACTTTGTTCATCTCTGTATCCCCAGCATCCAGCAGAGTTAACCCTCACCAAATGACTGTGAAGGAAATGAGCCAGATGTCTGCTATGTCCATATGGACTGTGTCAGTCATTGGGACAGGTGGATGAGTCAGAGTGCGAACAGAGAAGTAGAATCACTAGGAAATGCACACACTAAGTGATTTGTTGAAGAAAGGAGTGGCCCTGCTCCATTGGGGAGCAGCTTAAACAGGACTGGGAGATTTTGCTCTTGCGTTGGTGCTGGAGTCTGAAGCGGGCAAACAGGACAAAGTAGAATCTGCAGGAACAAGTGGAATCCAAACTCATGCAGATGTCTCACCACCTCCCAGACACCTCCTTTGATGAGAAAGGGGTCCTGCAGTTAACACAGATGTTCATCAGAGCCATACACCTGGCCTGAGAGAGAGAGAAACTGACAGAAAAGAGCCCACAGGCCCACCGTAGCCATGCCACCCAGGTGAGTCAGTAGATATTTGACCACTGAGCTGCAAGAAGACCTCGTATCCTGTACAGATTCTCAACCCAAATGATGTGGCTGCAGTTTCATTTGTGTCTTCCAAATCTCATGCAAAAAGGTCTCTCGTGACCCACAAAATGCAGAGAAGGGGATTCTGGGAAACAAGTGGTAAGCATCAAGTGGTAAGCATCTGCTAGTTGCCTGACAAATTGCATATTCATTAGAACCCTACAACTCTGTAGAGCTATTGTCTTCCATTTCAAAGATGAAATCTTAAAAATTCAGTTTGCAGTGCCGACATACAGAGCAGCTGGAGCATTCCCATGCATCCTGAGCTTGCCTTTGAGTTATTTGTCAGGACAGCCCTGAGGACAACCTGCAGCATCTGGGAAGAGCACCTATCAGCTTCCCCATTGTCAACAGTGATGAAGACAAAGCTGAGGACGGACATTCTTTCAATGTGTCCCAGCAGTGCCTCGTACAGAAGCCCCTGGAGGAACATATTGAGATCCCTCCAATCCTACACTCTTAAACTGGGTTGAGGTCACTCACTTCAGATGTTCCCAGGCGCACTCAGCAAGCAGGTAACAAGGAGCCTCCATGGGCTTGGATGGGCCAGTCATGGGTGTCCTTCTGGCACTTCAGTAACAAGTTGTGCCATGCAGAGGTCACTTGTTCCTTCCTAGGGACTCTCTCCCATGGTGCCTGCCTGTGAGCTACCTCACATTCCTGAACACTGGAGCTGGTTATGTTAGATGCATTTCACAATTCCTGGTTTCTTAAAAATGCAGTTGCTTCCTTCAACATAAAAAAAATGCAATTGCTGCTCTCTGTCTCTCCCTCTTTCCCCCTGTAACTCTACCTTTTAAATAATTAAATCTTGAAAAAAAATACAACCGTTCATATTCGCATACACCCCTTTCTAGTAGTGGCATTTCTCTCAGGTACGCTTCCCTGGAGCCCGAAGTGTTTGAGGAAATCACATTTTATTTCATTAGAGTCTTTTTAAGTTTGAAATCTGAGAAAAAACGAAGTCAGCTGTGTTGTAGGAAGAGAAATACATAAATTTGTGAACTTGAGGTTCATTGATAATTTTAGGAGAATTTTTACATTTTAAAATCTACCTGCTAGCTTTTCATGTATGTAACATTACTAAAAGAATGTGAATTTTGAAGTCTTGAAAATATTTAGATATAAATTCTTTAAAAATTGTTTCATTTTGCTATTAATTGTGTGCATGAACCAAGTGAGGAATAGAACCAGCCCTATTTCATTTTAGCACTAGCACATCTTCAGTCTACCCAAGGCAGGCCTCGGGCAAAGCAGGAAGGAGAGGAAGTTAAATATTTCAAAGATCTCCAAACTTGCATCCTGCCACAAGGCATTCTAGAACCCATGAACTAGAAACTTCCTAACATAAGTTTAATTTCGCTTGTGATCATTCTTGCTGAGTCTCTGTCTACTACCAAAACATCATATTTATATGATTGCATACAAGACTTAATAATGACCAGCCCTGTAACACAATTCCTATAGAGACCTTCAAATTCTCAAGTAAGTGGCTGAAAAAGGTTTTTTTTTTTTTTTTAATTTTCTGGAAGGCAAATGAGGTAGTTGCTCTGTTAAGGGGGCCAACAAAAGTCGGTCACAGACAAAAAGGGAATCTGAATCTTTAAGAAAGATGAAAATTATACAGAAAACCTTTGTGGTCATAAAGTAGATAAAATATGGTTCATGGGAACATGTACATTTATGCCATTCTCTTTTGAGTAAAACATCATTTCCATGCAGTGAGATATTTTTAGGAAGGTAGAAATCACCTTTCCTATCTCTCCTCCTATTTCACATTAGAGTTTTTTCCAAGGTCGTTAAAATGAAAGAATGACAGTAGACTTTCTTATCAACAGCTTGTTCCAACAGATACAATACATGGGTAGGGGATCAAAAAGAGCAGGAGAAGCATTTCTGCCAACATTGTAGAAAATATTGAACATCTGCTATATCTGGGATACTGGGAGTTGTAATTATAATTTTTTGAAATCTGTACACAAGAGTTATAAATATTAGAACTGTAGCCTGTGAAAGCCATGAAATATTTAACTTGTTTGGCAGGCTTAAGCAAAACTCATAAACTTAATTTAAGCAAGCCAAACACTATAGTTTTACCAATTTTATATCTTTCATGTCATTAGTTAGATAAATTAAAGCAAACTATAAAACAGTGTAGAGACTGCCGAGTGGAAGTCCTGTGGGTATACCAAAAACAATGCACTTGGAAAAACGGCTCATGTTATGAGCTAAAGGTTTACCTTTCACCTCTCCCAGTTACCCACACACGTCAAGACGTCACTCTAGCTTGGGGTTGGGGAGGCAGATTGCCAATAAGAAGCAGCTTCAAAGACAAAAACAGGTACCAAGAGCCCTAAGCAGGTCCACAAAAGCTTCAGCAAACCCCAAAGGCCACTCGTGGTTTCCACAAGCGTTGGTTCAATCTGTTAACAGCCCACAGGCCAGCCTGGGCGGAAACCTTTCCAATTGAAAAACGAAGTCCTGGCGGACAGGTTGGTGCTGCTGCAGCAGGTGAGTCCAGTTACGTCTCAGAGATGTGGAAAGGAATATGGGGTGGGGTGAGTCCGCCGCATCACCTTCCAGGTGCTTTTATACTTAACAGGTGACAGGGATGACAGAGCCAACCGCCATGCCTATTTCAAAGCTAACAGCACCCGACAATCAGCCTCGGTATTTCCTCCCTGACATCCCCCACGTGCTCTCTACCCCTGCCCAGAAACTAAGGTTAAGAACATTCCCATGAGAGATCCTGAGTGCGGAAGATAACTGATGATGATGCTATTTATGTGACAGCCCTTTATTTTTTGTATCGTTTTGCAACTGAACTTCAAAGCAAGCCTGTTTATATGTGTGACTTTTGCATATTAAAGATAAATAAAAAGGCACAAAACAGTGGTAAGATAGGCTCACAATTGAACCACTGACAGCCCTGCCACTGGCCCTGTGTTCTCCCAGGACTTGGATCAGCGCTCTGGTCACCAGGATGGCAGCAATTCACAGAACATCTGCTCTGACAAGAGACTGAAACCGGAATGAGCTGCGGATGGTACTTTTAGGACTCATAGCTTCCCTTCCTCTTGCCCCTACCCTGTGCCCTGCTGCTTTGCACATTCGGTATCTCTATTAAAACTTCTCCTCCTCTTTGCCGGCCTTGTCTCCCTCTCTTAACCCCTACAAAGAACTGAAACTGGCTGTCAGCTCTGGGGCTCGCCACAGTCATAGCAGCCTTTGTTAACAAGTTAAGAAGCTACAGGAATCCCCTCTTTGCTGTCTCTACACTCTGTACAAGAGAGCAATCAAATGGATCAGCTGGAAACCCCTCGCTGTGAATGCATAAAAGAGCAAATGAATAGGAAAGTTCAAAGGAGATATTTCACTGAAATACCCTGCTGGTCCTGTTTTATTCCGCATTTAAGAAAATAATACCCATGCCCAAACAGCCTCTTTCTCGCTGAAGTAGAAGGTTGATATCATACAGGCTTGTCTACACAGGGGAACCAATTCAAGGCAGAACTGAAAGTCCCAATTCAATCCACTCAGCCCTTGTCATATGTCTGGGGCCCATCCAACAGGGCTTAGACTGCAGTTTAAAAGAGCCTATGTGGGTTGTGGTTGGCCCACACAGGCAGACACTGCTACCTCAGGTTCTCTTGGAGGAAAAGAAACTCCAAGATTTTTAGTGAACCTCCTGTGCACCAGGCATCGTGTGAGCTTTCAATAGGCATTTCCTAATTCGCCTCCACAACAGGCTTAGGAGATAGATTTTGGTACCAGTACCGCCCCTTCTTTTATTTTTTAAAATATTTATTTACTTATTTGAAAGGCAGAATTACAGAGAAAGAGAGAGAGCCAGAGAGGGAGAGATCCATGCAGAAGCCAGCAGCCAGCGACTCCATCTGGGTCTCCCACAAGGGTGGCAGGGACCCAGGCACTTGGGCCATCTTACACTGCTTTCTCAGGTGCATTAGCAGGAAGCTGGATCAGAAGTGGAGAAGCCAAGACTTGAACCGGCACTCATGTGAGATGCCAGTGATGTCACAGGTGGCAATTTAACTAGCTGTGCCACAACACTGACCCTATAGTATTCCCCCTTTTAAACAGACATTAAATCATTTCTATATAATCAATAAGCCAGTAAGTAGAAGACAGAAATATTGCATGCAAATCTACAGCAAACAAAAATTTTAGGATTATCTGTACTCAACTTACCCTCAAGAACGGTGCATTCCTAGGGAAGAAGGAGGAGAAGAAGGAGGGATGCTAAAAAAAAAAAAAAAAAAAAAAAAAAAAAAAAAACAGCTGAGTGCTAATTCTAAGGGGGAATATCCTCCCCACAAGCCTCCACAAAGGGCACCCAAGACGTCGGTGCCATGGTCCCGACTCTAGAGATAGGTGTGAGCAGCATGAAAAGAAAGACTGAAGGAGCAAGGGCCCTTGCCTTCCTTCCTGTCGCATCACAAATAAAATCAAAACAGGACCAGAATCAAGGCTCAAATCAGAATCATGGACACTAAAGAGACATAAATGGGGGCACGGGTAAAGCCACTGCCTGCAGTGCTGGCATCCCATTTGGGCGCAAGTTCGAGTCCCGGCTGCTCCACTTCTGATCCAGCTCTCTGCTGTGGCCTGGGAAAGCAGTAGAAGATGGCCCAAGTCCTTGGGCCCCTGCACCCACATGAGAGACCCGAAAGAAGCTCCTGGTTCCTGGCTTCGGATCAGCATAGCTCCTGCCATTGCGGCCTATTGGGGAGTGAACCAGTGGATGGAAGACCTCTCTCTCTCTCTCTCTCTCTGTCTCTCTCTCTCTGCCTCTCCCTCTCTCTGTGTGTAACTTAGACTTTCAAATAAATTTTCTTTTTTTAAAAAAAACTCATCTTAGACTTCCTTTTTGAAAAAAGACATAAATGTCATGATGAGCCATGATTTTTCCTTTTGCAAAGAATCATAAGCTGGAAATGCCAATCGCTCTGCAGAAGTCTTCAATTCAGTTCCCCCTCAGAGTGGAAAACTGTGTTTCTGCTGCCTGGTACTGGCGCTTCTCTTCCACAGGAACGCGTTGTCTCAATCTGATTAGATGGACAGGTTCAAGGTCTTGAGGGTCAGGGCCACTGACAAGTTCTGCGAGCAGACAGAGCGGTGTTTAGTGAGACCTGCGGCACAGGAGCTGTAGGCTGCAGGGTGCAAACACCTTGCTGCTTTCTTTCTCTGTGTGCATAAGTAGTGCAGGCTCGGAGCCCCTTTCCAGGACGGCTGTATGAGAGTGAAAGCTGCTACCCCTCCAAGATTTCACAGTGACAGGAGGCAGCCCCACCAGGACTCCTCATCAAGCCACCACGTCTGGTGGGAACTGCATTCCGGCGAAGATAGTTAGGCTTGTTTACATGTGTTTTATTCCACACTACAGTAATCTGCTCACAAGAGACAGAAATCCTGGTAAATCAATCCTTATGGCCTGTTGACATTTGTCCACTTGGCAGATCATAAAAGCCCCTGGAAAAATCACAGGAGTAAATGTGTAAACCACTTCCCAAATTAGATGATGTAAATGCCGAGAGAAGGCGTTCTCAGGATAAGATCACTGAATTGTGACTGCCTTCCGAACGTAACTTTATTTGGGCCTTGGGTTCTATCTGAGGTATTGCCAAGATCAACCGAGAGAGAGACAAAGATGTATGAATTCAGCCCCCAAACTGGCTTTTAAGTTCTCTGTCTTCAAAAAAGAGTGAAGATTCTTTATGAGATGTAGTTTTGCATAAACAATCTCTGCTAACAAGGCTTTTCCCTGAGTATCAGTTAACTTTTAACTAGTTTCCTACAAATGTTTCATGAGTGAGTGCCAGAAACGGCCGTGGAGTGTTGACAGAAAAAAACAGAACTGAAGAAGACTTCATTGCATACATATATACAGAAACTACATGCTGCAATGGTTGGTGGCAACCGCACCGCAAGGGGCTGAGACTTCAAGGCGACTGGCACCACTGCCCCAGGATTATCTCCAGAGAGATTGCCCAGAAGACTTGTAGAGGAATGTAAGAGAATAATCCCTCACAAAGAAACGAGAAGTGCTCAGTCCTCATATCAGTGCAGGCAAATCTACACCTGAAGCTGTCCTGACGGAATGGAGGCTTAGCCCAGCCTCTTTGAGAAATCCAGCCCAAAGTCTAAAACCTTTTTATGTTACAGTGATCTCTACACATTGATTCCATTTGAAGCCCTGGCCTCAGTTGCCTACCAGTTGCTCATGTCTGAATCGTCCACAGAGACAGCACATTCGGGCTTTACATCTCTCTACTGTTTTACACGTCATACTGGATACTCAGTGAGAAGTGAGACGGGAGGGGCAGGCGAGGGAGGACAGAGGGGGAAGAGGTTGGTAGAGCAGGGGAGAGGGAGAGAGTTGGAAATGAACGTTATTGTGTACTGTGAGGTATGGAATCCCATTAATATTCATGCATGTCTTGCATCAGCTAAAGCTAATGTAAGGAATAGCTCTGGATCTCCAGGGTCACCAGAGTTCTTGTGGATGGAAGGGGCGTGACTTCTTCCTGTGGGAGGAGCCTGGGCAGGGTTTCTGGTGCAACACAGCCATCTCCCTCTTCACTGTGTATGATATATGTGGTGAGACATATGTATGATGTTGAGGCCTACACAAAAGATTTTATGTGTTAAATTGTGTTTCTGTCAAATTAAGTTATATTTGAATATCAAGGATTGAAGTAAATTTCACCCACTTAATGCAGAGATCTGACCACTGAGACACAAAGGAGGATAAAATGTTTTTGTCTGTGAAACTCATCATGTGGTAGAAGCAGTATCTTTTTTAAATTTCATGTTGTCAAAAACAACATTATCAAATGACAGCAATAGTTATTTAGTTTTGTAAAAAGATTGAAAGGTGTTTTGAGTAATTGGGTTGAGTAGACAGAAATCCAAAATAAAAGTTTCTGTCCTCTTACTCATAAGTATTAATTCCCATCCTTAAATGTCCACTGAAAATCAAAATGCATTGTGATCAGAAGTTAGCTCAGTGACACTTCCCTATATTGACTTTGAGAGTCACTACAGAGCTAACAGACAAAATGAAACAAAGCATTGAAGTGGATGTACGAGAGGCTGATGTGAGCCAAGCGTGGACATGGTGAGAAATGGACTGTAAGAACAAGCTCTAGGCCGGCGCAGCGGCTCACTAGGCTAATCCTCCGCCTTGCGGCGCCGGCACAGCGGGTTCTAGTCCCGGTCGGGGCGCCAGATTTTGTCCCGGTTGCCCCTCTTCCAGGCCAGCTCTCTGCTGTGGCCAGGGAGTGCAGTGGAGGATGGCCCAAGTCCTTGGGTCCTGCACCCACATGGGAGACCTGGCTTCGGATCAGAGCGGTGCGCCGGCCGCAGCGCCAGCCGCGGCGGCCATTGGCGGGTGAACCAACGGCAAAGGAAGACCTTTCTCTCTGTCTCTCTCTCTCTCACTGTCCACTCTGCCTGTCAAAAAAAAAAAAAGCTCTGTGAGAAAATTCTGAAAAGGAAGAAACCATCATTGGCAGTTAAATGTTTACCAAGAAGGGAGGGTTACAGGTCAAAATTAAAGAAGATAATCTGATCTTTAAAAAGATTTCCTAGATTCCACTTGAACCTCTTTCTGCCCTAATCAAAGGATTTTTTTTGAGATTCTCTTAATTTAAACCAAGGTTTCTCAACATTGGCATTAACTTTTGACAGCTTGGACTGCACTCTTCCTTTTTCGAAGGCTGCCCTCTGCACTGTAGGGTCTTCCACAGTACCCTTGGCAAGTCTACACTGAATGCCAGTTTCAACAAATAATGTCTCCAAATATTGCCTATGCCCCATGGTGGGGCAAAATCAATCCTCTTGAAGAGCCATTAAATTTTTATTTTTCATAAGATTTATTTTATTTATTTGAAAGACAGAGCCAGAGAGGGGGGAGAGAGAGAGAGAGAGGTCCTCCATCTGCTGGTTCACTCCCCAGATGGCTGCAATGGCCAGGGCCAGGCCAGGCCAAAGCTAGGAGCCAGGAGCTTCTTCCAGGTCTCCCACATGGGTTCAGGGGTCCAAGCATTTGAGTTATCCTCCATTGCTTTCCCAGGCCATTAGCAGGGAGCTGGATTGGACGTGGGGAAGCCAGAACTCACACTGGTGTCCACATGGGATATGGGCACTGCAGGTGGCAGCCCAACCCAGTACACCACAACACTGGCCCTAGAATCGCTGATTTAAACTAACAGAGATGAGGAAACAGAATGTAATCAAAGGAATTTAGTGGGCATTGAAAAGGATCTTTATTACAAAAATTCTTCTAATTCCTAATTCCACTATTGTAGATAATAAACATTCTCCGAGATTTTCAACTTGAATAATCTTTAGAGTCTGATACACACACCAACACACACACACAGACATTACAAATGAAGCGGATTTTTTCTGCCTTTGTATTATGTTCATACTACAAAAACAAATTGTGCTCTGTGTAACACAAGAATTAAATGGATTTCCAAATCAGCTTCCTAGGGTTTCAGAATAATTTTGTGTTACCCTATCAATGCTGGAAAAAATATACATCTCATCAAAACTATTCCAGAAGTACCTCATTTTGATAGGAAAGTACTTTGTGATGATTACCTAATAGGCAGCATTTGTTGAAATGCTTTTAATAGACCTTTTTTATCACATGCAAAAGAATTTCTATGCTAGTTCAGTCTCCTGTTTCATTCTGTCATGAATCAATTTGTAGAGACATTTAGAAGTCAATAATCCACTGCAGCTTTGATGACAGGTGATTAATTTCTACATTTTAGAGACATAATAAGATTTAGCAATAAAAAGGCCTTGAAGTAACCTACCAAACAGCTTTAATCTCAGCCTTGGGACTGTTGCTAAATATGAATGCTTGTACACAAATGCGAATGATTTAAGTTAGTAGGTTTTATTGCAGACTCCTTGTGCTTTCATATTAATCTTGCTTACAATCAGGCTATCTATACAATCAATTTATGTTGGGTATTTTTTCCAACACAATGCTTGAAGGGAGGAGGGGGCCAACAAATTATTTACACTCAAAGGGTTTGTTCTACAAAAGAAGTCATTTTACATGCTTATTGCTGAGGGGATGACTGATTTTATTGGTGTAGCAAGGAAAGAGAAAAAAGTGAAGGTGGTCTCCAAAAGGCTCACAGGGGACAGAACCAGAGAGCAGATTGGAATGAGTGCTGAGCCATACCTAAAACTCTCTTCGTAATGACCAGCTACGCTCTTGCTCAAAGCATCTCTCTCCTTTCTTATTCTTTACATGATTAGAGTCCTAAGAGTAGTTTCCAATTCTTATCAAATGATTTCTGTACATCGAAGAACTAACTTTAGAAAGGTGATGGGGTTGGTTTTTGGTCCAGCAAATAAGATGCTGCTTGGGACACCTGCCTGCCTCAGGGAAGCGTGTGTGTTTGAGTCTCAGCTCCAGTTCCAGTCCAGCTTCCTGCTAATGTGCACCCTGGGAGACAGCAGCAGATGATTCAAGTATCTGTGCTCTTCCCACTCACAGGAGACCCAGTTGGAGTTCCAGGATTCTGGTTTCAGCCTGGCCCAACCTCGGCTCTTGCAGGCATTTGGGGCGTGAACCAGAGGATGAGAGAGCATGCTCTGTCTGTCCATTCCCCTCTATCTTTTCCTGCCTTTCAAATAAATAAAATGCATAAATAATTTTTAAAAGTGTGACATTAATCTATTATTTAAAAAAGTGTCTTTTGTTGCCACTGAGGGACACTGAAGACCAAATATAGAACTTTGTTTAAAAATAAATGTATAAATGAATATGGATAAATTTGATGTTCTACATAATATATCATTTCTGATCAGCAAATGACAGTGTTCTTAGAAAACACTAAGTATTCCTAAAGCAGATATCCCAGGTTCAGCCGAGCTGTGCCCGTGCTTGTTAAGTCTTGGGAGCTTGAGGTTTCACTTTGTTCTGACATGTTTTTGATGTAAGTGGAGGATCATTGCTGACATTCTTTATGGAAAAAAATTTTCTCCTTTCAGAAGAAAACAACTAGAGAAGCGTGGCTGCTTGACACACACAGCAAAAACGACAAGGCAGTCGGCTTTCAGGGAAGCTCCTGGAACAGCACACAGACACAGAAATAAATGGCTTCTCAGGAGACCACCCAGCAGACCCAAAATCAAACTCACCTCCCACCACTGTGTTCTTTCCCTTCCCCAACCACCATGATCAAGATTCTCCTTTCGTCATAATTCTCCCTGTTTTAAATATTAAACATCAGTTATTTCCTTTAATTCTTCCCTGTTTTTTTAATCCAAATTTGGCACATCTCCTATTAAAATGTTTAACGGAGTCCCTTCTTCTTTCTTGTCTGAGTTAGGGCAGCAAGTCCTCCTAAAGCATCTCTATGCTCACAACTGATGTGGCTGCCTCCAGCCTAAGCCCAAGCACTCTCCCAAGCGGAATCAGCACCACTGCCAGACTAGCCTTCCCACAGCTTGCTTACCTCTTTCCTTCTTTGTTCATTCACATGTCCAAGGAGCAAGTCTGAAAATTAATACATGCTGGGCAGTAGGGTAGGGACTGGGAATCTAAAGATGAAAGTACAGAATCTATCCAGAAAGACAGACACATAAGTAACCAGCAGAGTGCAAGTGCTGTGGCATATGTGTAGGTAAGTAATGGACAAAGTGCAATATGTGCCCGACTGAAACTGTGATTAATACCTCTCAAGAAGAAGATATCAGGGCTAAAATGTGACAGATCTTACCAGGGGGAGAGGAGCTATCCAGACAAAGCAAGCAATGCAGTAAACAGTCACTGATAGAGAAGAGGGCTAAGGGAGAGAGAGAGAGAGAGGGAGAGAGAGAGAGAGAGAGAGAGAGAGAGAGAGAGGAAGGAAGGAAGGAAGGAAGGAAGGAAGGAAGGAAGGAAGGAAGGAAGGAAGGGGGAGGGAGGGAGGGAAGAAGGGAAGGAAGGAGGGAGGGAGGGAGGGAAGGTAGGAGGGAGAGAGGGAAGGAAAGAAAGAGGGAGGGAGGGAGGAAGGAAGGAGGGAGAGAGGGAGGGAGGGTGGGAGGAAGGGAGGGAAGGAAAGAAGGAAGGAGGGAAGAGAGGGAAGGAAGGAAAAGGGAAATAGATAATAAAGGATAGAACAGGATCTCCTGTTTCTCCCTCCCTTTCCCACCCCACTCTGTCATGCACATATACACATGAACACACATATATCATTTTACTCCTTTCTTTCTCTTGAAAATCTCTGTTTGCTGCCTTCCCACTAATCTCAGCCCATGAAACCACTGACACTCTTCCCTGCACTGAAAAGCTATGTGATCTCCCAGATACCAAATCAAAAGCATGCTTTTCCATTTTTATCTTACTGGGATACACTTGCATTTAAATTTTTTGTGTATGCCCTCATTTTAAAACTCTCTAGTTCCTTGGCTTTGACACACATTCAAACATCCTTGTGCATCTGCTATCTCCAACGCTCCTTTTTGGGCTTTGCTTTTTCACCCTTCACTGAAGGTTGAGTTCTTGAACTATCCCTTCTCATTGCACACACCTTCATTTAAGAGAAGAGAAGCATCATTGTCATGGTTATAAACAGATCTTATAAACCAACCCCCATCAGTCTCCAGCCCAAACTTCCCTCCTAGAGTCAGAAATATTGTATAAAGCTACCTGTAGAATAGCCTACAGCATTATATCTAATGATCTATAGAATGTCTGTCAATGGGCCACAAAATATTATTTTTAAGGAGAAGGGAAGAAAGATGGCGATTTTCAAAAGTAGAGAGTTTGCTTCATCTAGATTCAGCAGCTCCATGTGTCAGAGAGGCGATCTGTACAATAAAGAACACATCCATGAATGAAACAGCATATTCCAATCAGGATGAAGGGAGATGAACACTAGTACCTGAATATTTTAAATAAGACTAAGCCCCCCTGTGTGTGTATATATATATATATATATAGAGAGAGAGAGAGAGAGAGAGAGAGAAAGAGACATAAAAATAATTTGATTAGACTACAGGATCAAAAATCCTTGGAAATCACCGAATAAACCATATTTCCTATAAGACAAGCTTATGGGTTCAGTCCTGGAAAGAACAATTATTTTACTCTGTTACTTACAAGTTAGTCTATGTTCCTATTTTTTTCTGCAGAAGAATGAAAAAATACTAATTCAAATCCTAAATATTACTGTTATCCTATTTATATAAAATGTTATTTTTCATGTCAATATGCCCTTTGACATCCAGACAATAAATTCTAAAGATATTATCAAGATTGACAATCTCATGAGTATTTGACCCCATCAGCAAATGATGGGATAATGTCCACTGTCTCTCACAGGTTTTCCAACACTCCCATTGATCATATAGAAACCTTAAACACTCACATACACAAAACAGGTACATACATATTTGTTAATCTCCCTTTTGTTTGAATAGCAGTATCTACCATTTACTGGCATTTTCTGTGACAGGCTATAAATGTTATATATGCATTTACTTATCTAAGCTTCAGAACAATCTGATGAAGTAAATACTACTCTCACATTAATTTTACAGGAAACAGAGAGACAAAGAAAATAACTAATAACTAATTTTTCAGGATTTGTTTGGATTCAGGTCAGTCTCCATGATGTCTCAGCTCTTCCACAATTAAGAGGCAGAAAGACAAGACCTAATAGCTCTTTTTTAAAAAGATTTATTTATTTACTTGAAAGTCAGAGTTACACAGAGAGAGAAGGAGAAGGAGAAGCAGAGACAGAGAGAGAAAGAGAGAGAGAGAGACAGAGAGATAGAGGTCTTTATCCGCTGGTGCACTCCCCAGATGGCCTCAACGGCTGGAGCTGCACCAATCCAAAGCCAGGAGCCTCTTCTGGGTCTCCCAAGTGGGTGCAGGGGCCCAAGGACTTGGGCCATCTTCTACTGCTTTTCCAGGCCATAGCAGAGAGCTGGATCAGAAGTGGAGCAGCCGGGACTCGAGCCAGCACCCATATGGGATGCACGCACTGCAGGCGGCAGCTCCACTCACTACACCACAGCGCCGGCCCCAACCTCGGCCCTAGCTCCAGATAACAAAACTTCAGCATCCCCCCTCCAATTCAATGCTCATTCCTACTCCAGTCCTTTGATCAATCCTTTCCTCTCCCCCTCAAAAGTTGAAAAGTCACCTTCTCTTTCTTGTTCAAAACCTTTACTTCCTTCAAGCCCAACTCATATCTTTGACCAGGAACTTCTTTGGCAGTTATCATCTATATTACTATCTCTAGTTATCTGTTCTTGAGTTGTTTTCATGTATTCAGTTTTTCCCCCATTATAGTACAATTTCCATGAAGACAGAGAGCCATCTCATTTCTCTTTTCTCCATAACTTCACACCTGCCTATGTAGCATGCTATCAAAAAGTATTGTGAATGATTAAATGAATGAAGGGCAATCAGGCATAATAAAATAAATGAATAAAGGTAGCAAGGAACTTAAAAGTTCATCTTATGTAAATAAATAGAACTCATCCAATAGTTTCAAAAGTTTCATAAAAGTATTTTTTATAGTTCCAATCTCCATGAAGCTGACAGTAAATGGAGGATAGAAACTAACATTGATAGAGCACTTATTGCGTGCCAGGTCTCCACGTGCACTCTGAAGTGTCTCAGTCAAGTCATGCAATAGTCCTGCAACGTTCATCAGCCCCACTTTACAGATGATGAAACTAAGATTCAGAAAAGGTAGGTAATAGCCCCAAGTACAAGGAACATACTGTGAATCCAGCTCTAAATGAATCTCCAGCCAATCTCTTTCCATTGGTTTTTCTTCACTCTCAGTAAGGTGATTAAAGTTTCCTTGGCCGTTCTGTGAAGCTATGCCAACACTATCAATGTTTTTCTAAAGATGTGTGAAGACCACAAGAAGGGACACACAGATCTTGTTCTGCCTCTCATAGGTGAACTATTCTCAATCAATATCAGTATCTATTTTAATCTCTACAAATACCACCAATCCCCAAAGTCTCTGCACCTCTCCTGAAATATCCAAAGTCCCACTCTGTAGAGGACCTTTGGAGATTAATTTGGAGATAATCTGGTAGACTACCTCCTCAGAAGCACATTCTCCAATACTCAGCATGCGAACATGAGAAAACAGCATTTTTCTGAAGATGCTTAAGTGAGGAGAAGGCATGAGAATCCAGGCTAAGTCAACTTCCTACAAATGTTCAACTCAAGTCCCATACATAATTTGGAATCACAGAGCCACATGGTATGTCGAGAAAAGCACAGGCTACTGAGAAAACTAAACTCAACTTCTAGATCTGCCACTTTTGAGCTGCGTAACATCAGGGAGGAATTGTAGCCTCTGTGACAGCCACTGTTTTCCCGGCTGCAAAATGGAGATAAGACCCAGAAGGTTTCCATAAAGATTAATCAAAACATTTACATAAAGAACCTGGAAAATAATGAATAATTAATATTATTTTCTGTCCGCACAGAAGTATTCTCAACAGGGAATATTTACTCTCAGTATATATATATATATATATATATATATATATATATATAACAGAAACATGTAAAAATACAGGCATGAATTAGTATTCAGACAAACTGATGAAAATTAACTAAGTATTGCTATAACTGATAAAAGTCTTAGAATACCTATAAATATTACAGAATTATAAGTTATGAATATCAGTTGAGATAGAAAAAATTAATTTTATAGACACATTGAAAGAAAAAATACTTAATCCTACATCTTTTTTTATTCTTCAGTTATTTGCTTTAGCAGATTTATCAAAGAACACAGTTAAGAGGCAAGAAAAATTACTTAAAACCACAACTAGCTTTATTATCCATTCTTGTGATTTTTTTCTGATTTTTCTGGCTCTCACGTATCAAAAAAAATATCAAAGATGGAAACACTGCTAAGACAAAAGGATAATTGTTTGCTGTGTTAACTTCAAAAGCTATTGCAGCACAGTAGCATCTGTAATAAGACGACGGATGCCTGCTTTTTCACCAATGTCAAATCATCGTAAAATACTGAGGAGAAGGGAGGAATCAAATCTTGCAGTCCTAGAAATCTGATATGAAGTCTATAACCAAGCCTGAGCGAGACGGGTAGCTTTTACAAGAGGGCAAACACACAGTAAGGGAATGAATCAAAGCAAAGGATTAGATAATTGAGGAGGTGACAACACATCAGATCGCGGGTGGCAGAGTGAGGTATGGAACAGGAGTTGCCTGCCCAGTAACACACAAGAAGAGTTACGACATTTATGCATTTTCATTTCTACAGGTGGGAACCTCAAATCATTCCATGGGCTAGCCCCTGAGTACCTCTAATCCAAGCCTGCCAAGGATCAGGTGATATACTCCTGTATCGTCAGAGATGGGCCCAACATATTTTCAACAATATTTCTTTGGTTGTAACAAGATACATTTTAAGTCTAAATAACCTGTAAATTCAAACCTTGTTTTCTATCTTTAAGATATATGTCCTTACAGGTTCCATTGTACACAGCCATAGATCTAGGAAACATTCTATGACCACCTACTCTGTGCCAGGCTGGTGTAAAACTATTCTGTGATTTTTTTCATTGAATCCTAATAGCCATGCTCTGATGTTTATGCTAGTATCCTCCTTGAGTAGGCGAGAGATTAAGAATCAGAGACAATAAGTGACAAGCTCAGGGTGTTCTGCTTTAGAAGAATGCTTTACCCTCAATAGGGAACATGGTGTTACAGTGGCAACAGTGAAGGACTGTAAGACTAGAATGCACTCACCCTTCCCGGAAGCTCAGAGCTTTGGAGCACAGACTTTCTCTCCTCTCCAGGGCTATGTAAGGATCTCACACCCAGGAAGTCTTCAGCCCAGCTTGTCAACTTTTGACAGCATTTTGTCCATTTTGTTTCCAACAGTAGATTTGTCCTTATTAAAGATAATATAAAATGATTGTTTTCCAACTTCATTGTATGGTATATTTTACAGTATTCAAGTTTTTCTTTCTCAGTCTTCAGCAGATGAAATAAGTATATAGATTAAAGGGCCAAGAATAAGTCAGCACCCTAACAAAGGACAATTATCCCTCAAAATAGATTTGAGCCCTCCTAACAGATCTCCATTTCAATTTTAAATTATCTTCTTGACCTTAAAGACAATGCTCTGTGGGAGTGAGACACCTAAAACTACTGTTCTTCATAACTCAGTTCAACAATGAATATAAAGGTTCCCACAAAATAGCAATAAATCCATATTCAAAGACAGTTTAGGAAAGCTATAGGAAAAAATGTTGCTCTCTTATCCCAAGGACTTTTCAGTGCTTAAAGAAGCTAATTGTTTAAACTCCAGAGTCTTGAACTCATAGGACTTTCTGAAGCAAATCAGGTGTCCCCCAAAAAAATCTGCCTGAAAACCTAAAGGACATCAAAACGTCAGCATAGGCAGCCCCTCACTGTGATCTTGCCACACATTGAATGTTGAACGCAAGAACTGGCATTGTGGTGCGTCAGTTTAAGCCACCTTCTACAAATCTGGCATCCCATATGAGAGCCAATTCAGTCCTATTAATGCACCCAAAAAAGCAGCAGAAGATGGCCTCAGAGCTTAGGACACTGTCACCCAGTGAGAGACCCTGATGAAGTTACTGGCTCCTGGCTAAGACCTGGCCCAGCCCCAGCCTTTGCAGACATTAGAAGAGTGAATCAGCTGAAAATACTTCTTTCTGGGGCTGGCGCTGTGGCATAGCGGGTTAAAGCCCTGGCTTGAAACACCAGCATTTCATGTGGGTGCCAGCTCTAGTCCCGGCTGCTCCATTTCCAATCCAGCTCTCTGCTGTGGCCTGGGAAAGCAGTGGAAGATGGCCCAAATCCTTGGGCCCCTCCATCCACGTGGGAGACCTGGAAGAAGCTCCTGGCTCCTGGTTCCTGGCTTCGGATCGGCGCAGCTACAGCCATTGCAGCCATCTGGGGAGCAGATGGAAGGCCTCTCTCTCTCTATCTCTACCTCTCTCTCTCTGTAAATCTGTCTTTCAAATAAATAAAAATAAATCTATAAAAAAAAAAAAGGATACCTCTGTCTACTCTCTCCCTGATCCCTACTCTCTACCCCCATCATGTGACTCTGCCTTTCAAATGAATAAAATAAATCTTTAAAAAAAAATAGCTGAAAGCAAAGTAATTCCAACTTTTAATGGGATTCAGTGTAGGAAGTCAGTGTTATGAATGGGATGGGAAGGAACAGATCGGTTAAGACCTGTACCCAGATGACCAGTTTACAGAGCTTGAGCTTTGTAGAAGATCAAAGTCCACAGGCGGAGCTGGCTTGAAATCTGCCTTCCATGATCTGAAAAAGACTTTTATATCATTCTGGAATCAACATTATTGTACATATGTACATTATCGTGCATGATGCTTGGAATATTGTATGAGAATCAAATACTGAGACAAAACTAATTCTCCTCCTACCTCCAATGACTCAGCATGAGACCTAGCACATGTAGTTCTGGGCACTTTGCTGACTCACTTAAAAACTGTAGGATACTCAACTAAGGTATTTAGAAACCTCTTATGATTTCACTTCATTAATAAACCTTTGAAGTTTACTTCAAAGTAAACTTAATCATCTTGATTTCAGAATGGATTTATCTAATACCAAGTTCTTTTCAACTCATTCATTATGGAAGCCAAGCAGTAGTTGTCTGGAGTTAGAGGAGTTCCTGTTTGGTATTTCTTTTGTTAAAAGATCTAACTATTTATTTGAAAGGCAAAGAGAGAGAGCAGCAGGACTGAAACCAGCATCCCAACATGGAATTGTTGGTTTCACAAACAGTGGCTTAACCTGCTGCACTAAGGCACTGGCCCCTTCCTCTTTAGTCCTAAAGATGAAGTGAGTCATATCTCTGCTAGAACACTCATTTCAACAGAACTCTATTGAATAACCCTAGAGCATGACAAGCATTCTGAGGTCCCTATAACTGTGAGGGGCAGGGAAGAAGACATTATGATATAATATGATAAGACAATAATAAGTTCTATTCTTTCAGCATGTACTAGATGTCAGTAGGTGATACTATTAAATAGACAATGGTGAACTGAAAAATGGGACATTTTTGAAACCAGTCAATGAGCAACTCATTTTCCACCGCCTCCCTCAAGACTAGAACAACACTCTAAGACATAGGTTGGGTTATATATTTTATGAATCAATAAATAAATGAAAACAATTAATGAATCTGTTTCAACCTTGCCATCCAACAAGCAAAACACACGGAAGCTAAGGAATTTATCCTAAATTATTAGCAAACAAAAATTCAAACTTATGCCCTCTATATTTTCTCCTATGTCACATTGTAAATTTTCCTGCAGTTTACTTGCTTGTTTTAATATTTAGAAAATGTAAGTTTGTATTGACTAATCTCAAAATACCATAGCACACAATTTCAAATGTGCCTACGTACAGAAATCACCTGGTGTGCTTATTAAAGTTCCCAGACCTCTGCCTGAGGCTTCTGATTCAGTATCTCTCACCAGCCAAAGCTAGAAGGCACCAACCAAGACAGGTCTCAGTAGAGGGGAGGGTCTCCTGTCCTCATTTTAAGTCCACTCAGTTCAAATCAGAGAAAAGAGGGTGAGGAGACCCTTGCCTACTCCATTAGATGCAGCATATAAGAGGCTTTGTGTATTGCTCATAGTCAAAGGACACAGAAGTGAGCAGAGAGGGAGGTGAGTTTGAGGGCAGAAAACACCTGGGAGATACAGCACTCACCTCTGATTCGTTAATTAGATCTGCAGAAAGGCAGCTGCTCCAGAGGCCAGCAGCTGCACTGCTGCTCTCCACCTTTTTATGAAAAAGAAACAAATGACGTAAGGGCAGACTGATGTAGGGTTTTTCTTCTGCCAAAACCTAAGTTTCAGCACTATTAATTAGTACTCAATTATTTCTATGCTCCATATCAATTTCATGGACATTTTTACCATTTCTACCACTGACCAGAAAAGGATTCAGATATAAATATTTGCTGGTTGAGTGAATGAATGAGAGGAGCATTCTCTCTTCAATTATTAGTACTAGTGAATGAGAATTTATTTGAATATTCTTTTTCTGGACTCAATATCTTTCCTTTCTGAAATATGTATACTATGAATTACATTATTGTAGATATCAAAAAATGGGGGAAGAACCAATGATAGGGCAGAAGGAAAAACGCAATTTTGAAAGCACACAAGTTAAAGCCCTGAGGAAAATAAAACACTACTCAAGACTAAACATGAAGATGCAGTCTGAAGATTGCATGAAGATTGCAGTCTGGTCTCTGTATCCATGAAGGAGAAAGATGAGAAGCCAAGAGATGTGCTTAGGAGGGGTTCACGTCTCTAGTTTTCAGTTTTCATGAACTAAGCTAATATAATAATGGACAGCAAAGTCCATGAACACTGTGCATTTGCTGAATGCAAGTTTTCAAGGGCAAAGTCAATGTCAGCCTTGACACATTTATTGTAGACAATAAATTTTGGATGGATGGATGGGTAGATAATCTTGGATATTTAAGGGATGAGTAAGGATATAAAAATTCTGAGCTTTTTTAATATCCACAAGCCAAATTGTTCTTAGACTCTGGAATCATAATGGGATACAGAAGATGGGACCTACCAAGTGGAAGTCAGTAATCTCTTCATAAAATCAGCAGGGCATTAAGTGTTGATGGAAGACTGATGTGCTAGGTTTACTAGGGCACCTGCAGCAAAGTGCCGCACAGAGGGTGCCTTCAACACCAGTATCTATTGTCTCCCAGTTCAGGATACGAGAAGTCCAGGATCAAGCTTTTAGAAGGGATGGTTCCTTCAAAGTGCTGTGAAAAAGAATCTGTTCCACGCTTCTCTGTCCTTCTGGGGCTTTGCTGGCAGGTTCTGGTATTGCCTGACTTGTAGACACATCACTCCATCTCTGCCCTGATGTTTATCTGCCACTCTCCATGGGTGAATGTGTAGGTCCTCACATTTACTCTTTTGTATGGGATATTCATGAGTTATAGTATATTGGGGTCCATGCTCTGTAAAGAATCTACCTAAGATCCTGGGGGTTAGAATCTCAACACATGAACTTGAACATGGGGCCAGGACATAATTCAACCAATAACATCCAATTACATTAATGAGTTTCTCCTCGAGTTCTTCAACAAAATAAAACTAAATTATTGTTTAAGTTTTTCATTAAAAGAGAGGATATCTTGGCCGGCGCCGCGGCTCACTAGGCTAATTCTCCGCCTGCGGTGCCGGCACACCGGGTTCTAGTCCCGGTCGGGGCGCCAGATTCTGTCCCAGTTGCCCCTCTTCCAGGCCAGCTCTCTGCTGTGGCCAGGGAGTGCAGTGGAGGATGGCCCAAGTGCTTGGGCCCTGCACCCCCATGGGAGACCAGGAGAAGCACCTGGCTCCTGCCTTCAGATCAGCGCGGTGCGCCGGCCGCAGCGGCCATTGGAGGGTGAACCAACGGAAAAAGGAAGACCTTTCTTTCTGTCTCTCTCTCTCTCACTGTCCACTCTGCCTGTCAAAAAAATAAAAATGAAAAAAAGAGAGAGGATATCCCAGTAATAAAGAGATAGTAAATAAAAATTAGTACAAATTATCCAATTGTTATTTAAGATTTCTAAAATGCTATTGATATTCTCTTAGTTCTATTTCTGGTAGTTTTTTTCTCTTTTGTTCTTTTTATTTTTAATTAATTTTTATTCATATAAACAGAACAGATTTCATGTAGTTCATAGATAAAATTTTAAGAATATAATGATGCTTCCCTCCCTCACTCACTCCATCTTGTCTTTGTTACTTTCTTTTAATTTTTGCAATAACATTTTTAATTTAGTTTATAGTCACAGGCTTAATCCTCCATAAATAAAGAGCTCAACAAGTAAAAAGTAAAAACACCACTGTTCTGCAGGAATATAGAGAAAGGTTACAAACAATAATCAAATTCCAAGATGTCAATTTCACTCATATACATTAAGTTTTCTGTGTATGCCTTTATTAAGACTTTAAACACACAGCCTTTATGTAATAATTATAACAGCCTTAGTAGCTGCACTTGTAACACCATTTCCCTCTTATCCTCTTTTCCATCTAACAGCTAAGTTCCTCCAACACAGGGTTTTTAGAAAAACTAAACTCTGTGGAGGAAAATAAATATATATAGCGTTGCATATATTTGGAAAAATATCAGTCTAAAATAAATTTAGAACTTTGACCCTTGAAAAGATAACATTCTCAGAAAATTTACTTATTCAAAAAGCTCATATTCTGACAATAATGAACAACTGAGATTGTGGTATTTATAAAAGTGATTTATCCGGATCTATGCGCAGTGTACTTCACATGAGAACAAGTGCTCTATGAAGGTGGAAAAGGAGAGGACTAAAGGAATGTCCAACACAAGCTTTCAAAAGCTTAGCTATGCTGTACAAGTCACATCCATTGGGAGTCTGATAAACATCAAGAGGAAAAGATCAAAATCACTGTCATAGTAAAAAATCAGGATACTTGCCATTTTTTGCTCTATGAAAGAGGCATCAAACATATCCTCTGAGTACAATGGACTTGGAAAAGAGAAAATTGGGAGAGCTAAATGTTAAGTCGTACACTCAGAAAGTTCAGGGAAAGCAAGATGGCCCGGGCATAGATTCTAAATGAGCAAAAAGACTAAGAATGCAGAAATACTGAAAAGCAAGGTTTATTTCACTGTCCAACACTTATAATTCACCCTGATCATAAAAGGAAAGATTTTAATTAAGCAAGCCTTTGCTATGAAATCAAGGATCCATGTATATCTGTACTAATAAGAGTCTCTCTTTCTCTCTCTCTTTCTCTCTGTGACTCTGCCTTTCAAATAAGTAAAATAAATCTTTCTTTAAAAAGAATTATACACATGTTCAGAAAAAGAAATATATTAAAATGATGTTTCCTGACTATTGACAATATTCCAATAGAAATATGCTACTTTAGCCTCCCACTCATAATTGCATAAAAATATGTAAAATATATAGGAATAAATCAAGCATAAAATACATAAAATCAATATGCAGAAAATTATAAAATAGTTTTAGCAAATAAATAGGGTAAGCAAGTTAATGAGGTGATTCAATATTGCAATAATGTCCATTTTCCTCATCTACAGTTTTAAGATTTTTCCACTGAAAACTCCCATAGAGTTTTCTAACTAAATGAATACAAAGTTTATTTGAAAGAATAATGTCTCAGTATAATCAAGAATATTTTCAGAAAGAAAAATTGCATGGAGATTTGCCCCAGCAGATCTTAAATGTGTTTTTGTGAAGCTGCAATAATTACATGAGTTCAATGAACTATAATTGCACACAACTTACCATATGATAGGCCAAAAAGCTCCTGAAAATTTAGACTGCATTTCCAACAATGTCAAGAGGAACACTGCCAAAGCAGAGTTTACCTCAAGAAGAGGATGCTGTCATTGGACTGCTTCCATGGTAGAAGTTTGGCCTAAAGGACTTCAGCTGTTCCTCTCTACTAAGACTCTATGAAATTAAAGCGGAATATATGCAGATGTCTGTGATCATAAGTCTTTTAAAAATCTTTTCATCCAAGCCCTTCTATTTTATCAGAGTGCTTTAGGCACCCCTGTGGCAAGTAAGCAGAGGGAGAAAAGGGTGTGTTCAGGTTTGCATATCATAAAGATCACTTGGTGCAGTGTAACAGAGTGGAGGGGGAGGAGAAGGCAGCAGGAAGGCCATCTTGACAGTTACTATAATAGTTTCGTGTTGATGGAAGAGAGTAGCTGTGAAGGTGAACAAGAAACAGAAGAGTCAAGAAGTATTTAGGAGGTGAAATTGTCTTGACGCTCAACAGTCCATCAAAATAAATTTGAAAGAAATTCCAAAATCATTCACAGGTATTCAATCTTAAAGCAATTGGTGATGAAGAATAAAGAAAGACTGGTTTAGAAAGAAAGATAATGAGTTCAGTTGTTAGTCTAGTTTTAAGGACAAAAGGTACAGTTTAATAATCAACTTTTTAGGGCTTACTACAAGTGTGCTTATGAAGTCATGTGATTTTCATCTATTCACCTGATCAGTGTCAAACATGAACATGTTAGTTCTGAGACGTAACCCCAGCCTTGTTTTCAGATTACTAGACTACATGATCATAGAACATGTGGATCTTTCACTTCTGACCTGGTGAGTACCTGTAAATTCTCTTCGTCTAATTATTTACATTGTGCAAGAAATTTGAATCCAAGACATTGTCCTGGCTCACACAGTGAATCTAGCGACAGAACCCGGATTACAAGAAATCCCAATCTGCCATGTGGCCTCCTGCTGCACCCTGCCTCACCACTGGATGCTAAATCTGGCAATAAAATGAATAGTATTTCATAAAACTTTGTGAAATAAGTTACATTTTTAATTAATAAAAGAGATAAAATGTATTATCTTACTCCATCCTCATGACTCTATGAGACAAGAAGATATCCTCTGTACAGATGAAGAAACCAAAATTTATACAAAAATGTAACTTGCCCAATCACACAGCAGGTGTAAAACTTGAACCCAGATCTTGGAAAGCAAAGCTCTTTCCCCTAAATCCCACAATCATGAGAGAAATGAAATTAAACACGCACATCCATACTTACGTACTCCATTGATGCTATTTTTATGATTTAATGCCAAATTCCACATAGCTCTGTTGTACCATGGCAAAAAATAAATAAAATATACAAGGCTTGTGTATCCTATTAAAATCAGAATTTTAAAACCTGCTTACCTAATACATTTACTTTGACATCATAGATTACCTTTAATACTACCCTTGTCCTGATATATTTGACCTCTATTCATAGAAAATGAAACACAGCTGTAAGGATTGATTTTTAGATCTCTTTATTCAAAGTAAAAGATGAGCCAAAATCAAATTTTGGTGTGTCTAATATTTATGCTTGCAAAGACACTCTAGCAAGTGTCAACACTGGGTGTATATTAGCATTATGGAAGATCAGCAGGTATTGGGTGAAAAGGCCATCATCAATAAGACAGCCTCATGTAACAGAAAACATAAATTCAGAGAAGCATCATTTGCAAAGTATATGCAGCATGTACTTAGGCTTCAGTTATAACAGTGTCCCTTAAGTCAATTTTCCTAAAATACATAAAACTAATTAATTTAATTAATTTATTTGAAAGGCGGAGAAACAAACAGATCTTCCACCCACTGGTTCATTCCCCAAATGCTCACAACAAACAAGGCAAAGCCAGGCTGAAATCAAAACCCAAAACTCAATGCAGGCCTCCCAAGTGAGTGGCAGGGACTCAAGTACTTGAGCCATCATCCACTACTTCCCAAGATGCACGTTAGCAGGAAGCTAGAATCAGGAGCAAAGTCAGGTTTCAAACCCAGGGATTCCAATAAGGGATGTGGGTATCCCAAGCAGCATCTTAACTGTTGCATCAAGTACCTGTCCCATAACTAATTATTTTTAACACCAGATTCCAGGCAACCTTCTTCTATTTGGAAATAGAAGTAATTAGCCAATGTGGTAGAAATTTAAATGTATGAAACCAATAGCACTGGATTCTTGCTCTAGACAACATAATAAAGTAAGGACAAAGACTCAACTAGCTGCCTCATTCCATTTCTGGCTTTCCCACTCACTAGTATGTGATAGTGGCCCTCTTCTTCATCTTCATCGTGCCTCAATTTCTTCATCTATTACATAAAGCTAGTGATAGTTCCATCTATCTCATAGAGTTAGTATTAGGAACAAATTAATATTCATAAAGCATATAGAATAACATTTGACACAAACTAAGAATTGAACAAATCGTCAGCCAAATCATTCAACTTATCTGTGCCTTGATTGCATTTTTATAATAGAAATTGCACAACCTCTATATTCTGTTGGTTTTATTATTTCAATATTTATGTATTTTAAAATGCAGTGCAAAAGAGGGGGGTGGCTGACAGAGAGAGAGAGAAAGAGGTCTTCCATTCACTGAGTCATTCCCACAAATGGATGCAACAGCCAAGTCTGAGCCAGATCAAAGCCTGCAACTCCATCCCGGCCTCCCACAAGTGTGAAGGGGGCCCAAGTACTTGGTCCATCTTCTGCTGCATGCCCAGGCGCATTAGCAGGAAACTGAATCAGAAGTGGAGTAGCTGGGACTCCACCCAGCATTCTGAGGTGAGATATGGTACACCAAGTGAGTGCTTAACCCCCTGCACCACATTGCCAGTCCCCCTGTTGATTTTAAATCTTGATGAACCAAATGTTCACAACTACTAAATACCTTTTTTGCAAATTAAAAGCAAACAGCTTCCAATATTTATGAATTCCAAGTCTCCTCTTTGGGGGATAATTAGAAGCAGAATTGTAATGTAAAGAGGAAACAGAGGTAAAACAAAAGGAGAAGTAATAGTAGAATCATTGGAAATTAGATCTTGGGAAAGTGGTTAGGGGATTGCAGCACTTGAATTTTGGAGGTAGTTTGACCATGGCCACTTCTGGCTTCTAACATGTGTGACCAATGACAGATTATTCAGCATCTCTGATCCTCACCATCCCATCTCTATTGCAACTTAATGACAACCACTATTTCAAAGTAGTCAGTAATGAGATTTGGCAAGTAAACAAACCGTAAGTCTTGGCACATAGTAGAAATAAGAAATGATAATATCTAGTGTTCTGGTGGTGATGGAAAATAATGATTATGATGTCTATAAGCAAAATCAACAATTTTATAACTCTCCTATCAATTCATGAAATCATCATAAATATAAGAACTACATTAAACATGAAGTGTGGACTTTAGTCTAATTTAACTTTTTATTTTAGTTACCAGTTTCCAACACCTAAATTATATAAATATGAAGGTGAGCATTTTGCCTAGCAGCTAAGATACTGCATTAGAAAACCTGAGTTCAATTCCCAGTTCTGACCCCTAACTCCAACTTCCTGCTAATGCTGACCCTGGAGAGCAGAGAAAATGGCTCAAATAATTGGGCTTCTACCACCCACATAGAAGACCTGGATTGAGGACATGGCTCCAAACTTCAGCCCCAGCCATCACTGGTTGTTGTGGACATTTGGGAAATAAATCAATAAAATCAGAAGATGATTTCTCTCTCTCCCTCCCCTCTCCACCCCCCAACCTCTTAAATAAGTTTTTAAAGACTTGTTCTTTAAAATTTTAGATAAATATGAAAGTAGAAAACATGTCATCACATCTCTTTCATTTTGAAATAAAAGACACCCACAATTTGAAAATTTGTAAGTGGAATTAAAACAACAATAATGTATTTGATGACTTTGTTTTAAGTAACAGAGAAGCAGAGAATTATCAATAGCTCAAGGATGTGTGACTGTGGAGCACCAGAAATCTAGTGGAAGTCGTCCTGTCCAGATATGAAATTGTTTCTGCTGATGTCATGATCAGTGTAACTGCTCTAGTTTAATCAATAAGATTACTAATAATTTTGCAGGCTGAATAGATATTAGTAGATCAAAGTAAGTTTTTAAACTGTTTCCAAAGCAACCCATAAACTCTATTTCAAAGCCATAAGAATTACTTGAGGGGGAAGAATGATGCTAAGGGCTCATTTTATGTATTTATTTGTAATCTTTATGAAAGTTCTAATATCGTTCTCTTTTTGTATTTTACTATGCTACTATTTAGGCAAAATATGGTAAATGCTGTTTTAAAAAATAATGTACAGCAAAGATAAAAACTACCCCAAAACTGGACACACAAAAATGTTAATAGTTTTCAAAATATGAGACCTCAGATATTTACTTATATTAATTATGTACATACAGTTTTATGTTAATTATGACATTCCACATAGTATTTAACATTTTTCTCTCAAAAATATGTGTGTCCCTCTTTTTTTATTTCCATGAATTGTGGGTCTGTGTCATCATGTTCATTCTTGTATTGTGTTTCTAATACATATTACCAAAATTTAGATAGTACATCATTGACAAACAATTAAACATTCTTATGTAATTATTTTATAGCATAAGATTATCTTCTCCCTCTAGTAATTCTTCTAGCCAATTGAAAGGTATTTAAAGAAAAAATACTTTAAAAATTAAAAGATCTTCTCTAAAATAGAAAAAATGGAAAAATCTTCTATGTTCATGAATTGGAAAAATTAATAACATCAAAATGTCCATACTACTGAAAGCAACCTACAGATTCAATGCAATCTCAATCAAAATACCAACAACATTCTTCTCAGATCTAGAAAACACAATGCTAAAATCCATATGGAAGCACAAAAGAGGCCCCGAATAGCTAAAGCAATCTTTTTTGTTTTTATTTGACAGGCAGAGTTAGACAGTGAGAGGGAAGGACAGAGAGAAAGGTCTTCCTTCCGTTGGTTCACTCCCCAAATGGCCACCATGGCCGGAGCTACGCCGATCCGAAGCCAGGAGCCAGGAGCTTCCTCCTGGCCTCCCATGCGGGTGCAAGGGCCCAAGCACCTGGGCCATCCTCTACTGCCCTCCTGGGTCACAGCAGAGAGCTGGACTGGAAGAGGAGCAGCTGGGACTAGAACCGGCACTCATATGGGTTGCCGGCACTGCAGGCAGAGGATTAACCAAGTGAGCCACAGCACCGGCCCTAAAGCAATCTTATACAACAATAACAAAGCCAGAAGCATCACAATACCACATTTCAAAACATACTACAGGGCAGTTATAGTCAAAACACCCTGGTACTAGCACAAAAATAGATGCTGTAGACCAATGCAACAGAGTAGAAACTCCAGAAATCAATCCACGCTTCTCCAACTAAACTTTTTCTTTTAACTTTTATTTCATGAATATAAATTTCCAAAGTACAGCTGATGGATTACAATGGCTTCCCCCGCCCCATAACTTTCCTCCCACTCGCAACCCTCCCATTTCCCGCTTCCTCTCCCCTTCCATTCACATCAAGATTCATTTTCAATTCTCTTTATATACAGAAGATCAGTTTAGCATATATTAAGTAAAGATTTCAACAGTTTGCACCCACATAGAAACACAAAGTGAAAAATACTGTTTGAGTACTAGTTATAGCATTAAATCACAATGTACAGCACATAAGGACAGAGTTCCTACATGAGGAGTAAGTGCACAGTGACTACTCTTGTTGACTTAACAAATTGACACTCTTGTTTATGGCATCAGTCATCACCCTAGGCTCTTGTCATGAGTTGCCAAGGCTATGGAAGTCTTTTGACAAGGAGCCAAAATCAATCTCTGGAGTAAGGACAGTCTCTTCAATAAATGTTGATGGGAAAACTAGATCTCCACATGCAGAAATATGAAACAAGACCCCTACCTTACACCTTATATAAAAATCCACTCAAAATGGATCAAGGACCTAAATCTATGACCCTATACCATCAAATTACTAGAGAACACTGGGGAAATTCTGCAAGACATTGGCATTGGCAAAGACGTCTTGGAAAATATCCCAGAACCATCACCAATCAGAGCCAAAATTGACAAATGGGATGATATCAAACTGAGAATCTTTTGCACTTAAAAAAAAACACTCAGCGAAATGAAGAGGCAACTGACAGAATGGGAGAAAATATTTGGAAACTATGAAATCATGAGGATTAAAATCCAGAATCTATAAAGAGCTCAAGAAAATCAACAACAACAAAACAAACAATCCAGCTAAGAAACAGACTTGAATAGCCTTTTTTCAAAAGAAGAAATTCAAATGACCAGCAGACACATGAAAAAATGCTCAGGATCACTAACCATCAGGGAAATGTAAATCGAAACCAAAATGAGGTTTCAGTATTGTAAGAAAATTAATTCTTCCTAAAACAACCATAAGTTCAGTATAATTCCATTTTTTAAATTCTAGATTTTTGGTGTTTCTAAATATTACCTAAATAATAAATATGAAAGGATATTATGAATATTCAAGACCATTCTAGAAACTCTGAAAGAAGAGGAGAAAAAGAAACAGGAAGAGAATTAAGAAGCTAAGAAAAGAAAGAAGAGGCTTGCGTCGCGGCTCACTAGGCTAATCCTCCGTCTGCAGCGCCGGCACACCGGGTTCTAGTCCCGGTTGGGGCACCGGATTCTGTCCCGGTTGCCCCTCTTCCAGGCCAGCTCTCTGCTGTGGCCTGGGAGTGCAGTGGAGGATGGCCCAAGTGCTTGGGCCCTGCACCCCATGGGAGACCAGGAGAAGCACCTGGCTCCTGGCTTCGGATCAGCACAGTGCGCTGTCCGCAGTGCGCCAGCCGCAGCAGCCATTGTAGGGTGAACCAACGGAAAAAGGAAGATCTTTCTCTCTGTCTCTCTCTCTCACTGTCCACTCTGCCTGTCAAAAAAAAGAGAGAGAGAGAGAAGAAAGAAATGGAGAAGAACAAGAAGGAGGACACCAAAAATCCATTCCTAGCTAGTGAATTGTGAAAGAAATATCACATTCTTTGCCAGAGATGAGCCTTTGGCCTAGTGGTTACGATCCCCATAAGCCACAGTGGAGTGCCTGGGTTTGACCCCTGGCTCCACTCTTGATTCCAGCTTCCTGCAAATGTGAACCCTGTTGTGATGGCTCAAGTAATTGAGTCCCTGTCACCCACTTGAGAAGTCTGGGGAGAGTTCCTGGTCCCTGACCCAATCCTCACTGCTATGGGCATCTGGGGAGTTAACCAGCAAATGGGAACTCTGTCTTTCTGTCTTCTTTCTCTCTATATCTTCAATTAATTAATAATTTCTGAAAAATGTAGAACTGACAAAGGAATACGTGATGAGATCAGTGGAAGAGAATGCGCTTTCCAGGAATTTATGCAACGATCTACTGTATAATGAAGGTATTATTTCAAATCAAATCTGCAACTGTAATAAACAACATTAAGGTCAATTGTCATTGTTTATAAGAAGAAAATTAAAGCTAATGGCAACCTCAATCTTTACACTATAACAAATTCAAATAAGTCAAATATGTGAACTTCTACAATAAACCTACAAGCTATTAGAAGAAAACTAGGAGCTGTAGTATAATTTCAAAATAAGAGACATCTTTAAACATGTCATGACAAGTGGAAATCATAGAGGAATTGGACCTATTTGATTATATAAATTTTAAATGTTCCATATGATTTTTTTTAAGAAATGGCATACACAATGTCAAAAGTCAAACCACAAACTGCTATCATTTTATGCAATTTTTCTGCTGTAAAAAGGGTTTCACTTAATGATTGCCTAAAAAAATGATTTTAGACAGCTCACAAAATCTCAGTACAGGATGAATTCATGACCCTGCATCAACAACGTACCAAAGTTTTTTTGAAATGCTCAGTATTCTCAATTCTTCCATCTGTAGCCTTTTTGCTTTAACACTGTTTAACACAGTAAACTTATTTAGTTATAAGGTGTTCAGATAGAGCCTTATTTTGCCATGTCGGTAAACTTCACATTTGTTGCTGAACTTTTTTTTAGTTCATTTATTTTATTTACTTGAGAAAGAAATGAAAGAGGGAGAGGGGAAGGGAGGGGGAGGGAGAGGGAGAAGGAGAAGGGGAGGGAGCGAGAGAGAGAGAGAGGATCTTCAATCCACTGTTTCACTCTCCAAATTTCCCCAATAGCCAGAGTTGGGCCAGGCCAAAGCCAGCAGGAACTCCCTCCAGGTCTCCCACATGGGTGCAGGGACCCACTTACTTGAGCCATCATCTGCTACCTCCAATTTTAGCAGGAATGCTGGATTGGAAGCAGGTCATTCAGGATTCGAACCAGGCACTCCGACATGGGATGCAGACATACCAAGCAGCAGCTTAACCCCAGTTCCTGCTGCAGAGATTTTTTTTTTTTTTTTTTGACAGGCAGAGTGGACAGTGAGAGAGAGAGAGAGACAGAGAGAAAGGTCTTGCTTTGCCATTGGTTCACCCTCCAATCGGAGCACCGCGCCGATCCGATGGCAGGAGCCAGGTACTTCTCCTGGTCTCCCATGGGGTGCAGGGCCCAAGCACTTGGGCCATCCTCCACTGCACTCCCTGGCCACAGCAGAGAGCTGGCCTGGAAGAGGGGCAACGGGGACAGAATCCGGCACCCCGACCGGGACTAGAACCCGGTGTGCCGGCGCCGCAAGGCGGAGGATTAGCCTACTGAGCCGCGGCGCCGGCCTGCAGAGATATTTTTTTTTTTAAGAAATCTGTTCAGTCTCTGAAGGAATGCTAGGAAAAGGTTTTTCTTGCTCTCCCTGAGATAACCTTCCTTAATGGTACAAAGGTCCCTGGTGTAGTTATGAGCAGCTGATAGACAATTTCAGTACATACATACCCACACACACAAACAAAAACCCTGGACTACCTCAGCTGTAATGCAGGTGCCAACAAAATCATCATCATTTAGTCTAAAATAGTTTCTTTGTTATTTTTTCCCCTTCTTTTTGCCAGAACAACAGGATGTCAATGATTCGGACAGATTCATATCTACCCTCCATTTGACCAGGAGGGTCAAATGACTTAATATATCTATTTAAAACAATTTCTTAGCACCTAAGATTGTTTAATTAAGATGAATTGTTAATATCATTATTAGTGGTTACTATGTAGTCAAACTTAAGACAGGAACCCCTTACAGGCAGGAAACCATTACCTATGCCCCCTTAAATAAACTGTCCCTATGTGTCCATTTGATATTGGCATTGAAATGAGAACCAGATAGTGGCTCTGAGCCAGGTGATGATTTGTGGGATCTCACTAACGATGTCATTGCACTGTGCAATGCAGTCAGGGTGAAGGGGCAGGAGTTGGTCCATTGGTGCTCTTACCAAAGTCTGTTTAAGTTGCTCCTCTCACAACACTGTGCACTGTAGTCATAACAAAGGGAGAGCATGAGAAAGTAAACAGAGGCACTCAGGCTGTGGAGTCATCGGGGCAGCATCACATCCACAGCCTAGAAAGACTAGATGGGCAGCTAGCATTTTTAAGGCAATTGAGAGAGATGCTTTGTAGAGGGAACTTTGTGAAAGCGAACGAGGATTTGGTGTCCTACAGCAGATAACATGGGACAAGGGCCGTCCTGAGCTTTCTAAAGAGAATCCAGGCTGAATCACAACGGAATTGAATCCCCTTGACATGTCAATTAAGAGTTAAATGTCATCACCTCTTCTTCATAGTGGAGAAACTGCAAGTTGATATTAGAATTCATTGTGTTTCCTTAGTGTATGATATATATTCAGGAAAAAGCATTGTGTGTTTCAGATATGGGTTCAGTCAATCTCAAGAAATCCCATTGCCCATTGTCCTTTTCAAAAATTCCTGCATTAAGGGAAAAGCACAGAACAAAACTCTGATACCTTGAATGGACAGAACCAAAAAACAAAGACACATTTCCACATGTGAACAAACTTCTTGCAGCCTGGCCATGCTCTCATTGAATAAGGACCTCCTAATGGACGGCATCTGGAAATGCCTGATGACTTCACACATTGGTCTGGTTTTGGTCATACAACATTTGCTTCAAATTATTCTTCTGTACCACGGAAAGAGGAAGTTCCCAGCCTCAATATTTAATTAGTACCTAATTAAGAGCATCAACACGACAAGTGATGCAGGGTCTGGCCCCAATGTTTGTACCTGGATATGGGCAAACAGTTCTAGTGAGTCTTGGCTGCCTGACAGCTCTCAGCTGTCATTGGCAATGCAGAGCCCAGGGAGGTGCTGACGCTCCTTGGCAAGTGTGCACTAGTCAACATCCAAAACGGTGGGAGAAGTCCGATCACACCAAGTAAAGCACTGAAAGGGAAAATATGGGCAGCCGGATACCGCAATACACGCACATGTAGGTGAGTCATAGTGAGCTGAAGTCATTCTTTCAGCCACTGGAGAGAGTTTTTCAACTCCTCCCACTTTGAACCAAGATATCAACTACTGCAAAGATGTATTCAAGACTAGTGCTCACCCAGGCAGAGTCAGTACAACTGCCAAAAACCAAGTACTCATTTCATGCCAACAAAATCCTTGATGAACAGCAATTACCAAATTGACTTGCCTCTGGGGAGCAACCTGCCTTATGCCAAGCCACCCAGGGACTACATCAGTGATACCTGGAAATACTTGGAATTCTGAATGTTTTACCACTAGCCATTTTCTAAATGGAAAACTAAGCGACCGGGATTTTTGTACTTTCCTGCACATTCACTGATCGTGCAACCTTCGACTAGCCATTTAACCTTTCCAGACCTCAGCTTCTACACCTATAAAACAAAAGGATTATCCCAACTGCTTTCTATGAGCTCTTTCAGTTCTAAAATATGATTTGGTGCTGCGTATTTATATAGCATCTTCCTTCTGCAGATTTCAAAATCTCTCAAGAGACTCTCATTAGTATTCTCAATATTGCTGTGAGGCAGGCAGGTGGCAAGGTTTATTATCCCCATTTTTTAAAAAAAAAGAGACAATGAGACACTTTGCTGACAAAGCACTCTTGACCAAGTAAGGACTACAGATTCGGTGTCCTAATACTAATCAAGAACTCTGTTAAGTCACTTTGCAACTAAACTAAATGGAAAGTCTCTGATGAATAAAATATTCTGTGCTCATGGGGGCCAAAAAATGGAGTTTGATCATCCTGCAGAGATGTAATGGTTTAAAACAATGATTTCCAAATTGTATCCCAAACAATATTCCAGGTGATTTTCTCAGTTCTCACTGGCATAAGCATGTGCACATTTTCTCTTTCCTGATCCAAGTATCAAAATGAGAGTCTACCGAAGTGAAGGAGTGTAAAGGACATGTATAGGAAAAGTAAGAAGAGTGCCTGATGTAACAGTAATGAAACTTGCAACGGATAATTCTCAGAAAATAAACTCTATAATCCATATTAATATATAGATATTATAGCTAAATCTCAAGCATACTTATCCATGAACTGAGATTGTCATCCAAGGAACAATCCAGTTTTTAATAATATGTATGTATCCAGAACTATAAAAAGTCTAAAATTTTACACGTTTTGCAAGCCAATAAGTCAACAGAACACAGTTTCATGGATGCTGGCAGAAGACATGATACTCATAGGTCAGATGTAAAAGCTATTATTACTATCAGCAATAGCAATATCCAAGGTGTCATTACATTGGCTTTGCTTTCCCAGGCCCCAGTTCCCACAGTTCCCTTGCACAGAGTGCCAAGTGACCCCGGCACAAGCAGTCTGTTGCACTGGAGGAGAGAGACCCTGAGCTTGGAGATTTGGAATCATTTATTGTAGTAGACAGTAAGCATGTCTGCCCTGTTCTCCAGAGGAGTACACTATATCTTCCAAGGATGGTCAACACACCAACATGCCTGGAAAGATGGCAGAGAACTAAATCAGTCAGTTCCAAAAAGTGTAGAAGCAGGAGATATGCAGAGAAAAATCTCCAAATGATGTTTTCTGGTTTGACTATCTGTGTGTCCTTTGTTCCAAGAATTCTTAAGTACTCAAAGTAAACAATGTGAGGCCCGTGTTACGGTACAGCAGGTTAAGCCACCACCTGTGATACCAGCATCCCATATCGAGTCCCTGCTAATATCTTCATTATTGTTTGAGCAATAAGTCTGTGAATTTGGGCAATTAGAGAAGACATTTGTGGATAAATCAACTTTTCCACATCACCTATTCATCAGCAAAACTGTTATCAGTTGTTACAAAGAACTACTCCAAGTACTTTCTGTACATGAAATATTTTAATCCTCCCCAAGCCCTAAAATGTTGGTGTTATTACACTCATTTTGGAAAACCTGGGAAAGCAGTAGAAGATAGCCCAATTGCTTAGGTCCTGTCACCCATGTGGGAGACCCGGATGGAGTTCCAAGATTCTGGCCCAGCCCTGGCTGCTGTTGCCATTTGTGGAATATGGATGGAAGATATCTCTCGCGCGCGCACACGCGCTCGGGGTATGTGTGTGTGTGTGTGTGTGTGTGTGTGTCTTTCCCTTTCTCTTGGTGACTCAACCTTTTACATAAATAAAATTTAAATAATTAAGAATGTGATAAAACTGAAGGAAAATAGAACATTTTCCCTAGCCTGCACTCCTACTGGATGTCTTCTTGCTTCTGTCTCCATCGTAATAGTTCCATGAATCCTTGGTTCACACTTGCCACTTGTGTGGTGGGCCAGCGGGTGGATGCTCCAGAGACTGGCAATGGCAGACAAATCCTGGAGGTGCTACTCACTAGCTATTTGACCTTGACTTGGCCTTATTAAAGTTCTTAGTGCCTCAGCTCTCCTATCTGCAAAATGAGTGTAATAACACCAACATTTTAGGGCTTGGAGAGGATTAAAATATTTCATATACAGAAAGTACTTGGAGTAGGTCTTTGTAACAACTGATAACAGTTTTGCTGATGAATAGGTGATGTGGAAAAGTTGATTTATCCACAAATGTCTTCTCTAATTGCCCAAATTCACAGACTTATTGCTCAAACAATAATGAAGATATTAAGGGAAAGGTGTAGATAATGAGCAGCACAGTTTTTGTAGAGCCTACCTCTCATTTCTAGTCTGTTCTTATGATCTGGGAGGAAGGAAGAGCGTAATCTAATTCATACATTAAGAAAGAAAACTATTTCGGTGTAGTTTGCTGTATTCAATCTATTTCATCGGTTATTAAATGAGCATTTTCTCCTGCACTCAAGGTCTAATATCAAACTGCTAGTTTTGTTTCTTAACAGATTATGAGGTTATGATTGGTGAGCTGTGACCTTCCCCTCTGCACAGGGAAAGTTAGGTTTTGCGGAAATATAAATTGTTATTTTGAGTGGAAATGTGAAGGTCTTACAAGCAGTACAACGGTACAAGTGGACAAACAAACATAGAACAAGACGAAGTAAATAAATGGTAATGACCTTTCTGAAATGACATTTTAGGATATTTAAAGGGACCACAAGAACAATAAGTACAGTTTGTGTTTGACTGTCTTTGAAGTTCTAATCAGTTCATGCCACTAAATCATCAAGGAAGATTATTTTTAACTTGTTATGTTAGGAAATTTAAAAAAAAAAATAGAGCTTTCTCTGAGTATGAAACGTCAGCTACAGAGGGATTTCTCCATGTCCTGAGTCTACTAAGGTGATAGATACATGGATCGGAGAGAATTCTTTTCTCCCAAAATTTTCCAAAAGACTATGACAAGATTCACGCATGGGAGTGGTGTGTTTTCCTAAACATCTTCTTTGAGCTGCTTTATAAGTGAAATATTTGTGTGTCTCCTTAAACCACAGTGCAGATTTCACCAATTACAAAGCAGCATCATTGGAAACTAGATGCGAACCTGATTAGAGGGCCCTCCAGAAAAGAGACCAGCATCCCTGCCGTCCTGCAGAAGATATGCGACACCAGACCCAGGAAGGACTGCACTGTTCTCAGGAAAGTCCCCTCCACTGGCTCCTTTATGAAAAAGTCTTTTCCCTCCCTGCATTGCCCTTCTCTCCCTCTCATTTTCCTCTTGTCAGCTCTCTGAAGCACCATGCAGACCCCTATACCCTTACCTCCTTTAACCTATGTTATTTTGTATTATTATTCTTTTATTTCTATCTAAAAATATATGTTTCCATGGTATCTTCCCTTCACCCTAAAATAGATATATCTGATACATAATGTTCCCACACATCCTGAATTTTGTTAAATCACTGAGTGAGACTTTGGCTGTAGACACCCCCTTGCTTTGAGTCCGCGTGAGATTCTGCATTCAACATTCTTCTTCCAAGAGAGTGAATCGCTCTCGCCGTGCCACACGGTCCACTCTTCTTTAATCAGGTCTTGAAACTTTTATTTTTATAATGTGCAACATAAATAGTGCCATCTCTGCAGTTGGGGAGAGAATGGAAAGATCCAAATTTCTCTCACACTTTAATGTGGGTGAGCCATGATCTACTTGTTAAAATTCTTGGATTGCTAATAAAAGTCATAATATACCAAATGGTGGTAATTTGGATGAAACAAGCATATCAATCATTGAAGAATGGGCTCATGGCTCTTTATCTGGGCAGAATCATTAAGTAGAATTTATGATATATAATGTATACTATTAAGCAGCTTCCATTAAACTTGCCTGCCAAACTCATTCTATATAGCAGGACGTTGCTAAAACAAGATGTATGCAAGAGCGCCACCTATAGTAAAACGTCCACATTTATTTTACAGTGCAAAAACTGCAGAGAATTGCTAGGTTTTGAACCAGAAACTTTAAAGAAAACAAGAATATCCAAGAAATGTAATGTATAGTTTAACTTATAAATCTGAACTAGCTCAAAAAATGAAATTGTATAAAATTCATTTGAATAAAAATATAAGTATTCTAAAACACAATTAAAGAAAATGTGTTCCGGTTTTATACGTTTGCCACAAGAATAGCTTCTCTTCTAATTTAAATAAATTATAATTCAAACAAGCTATTATATACTTTGTTATTCTCTATCTTGCTTTTGTTAACTTGGCTTTTTGAGACCAAAAAGCAGCCATCTAAAGTACAAATTAAAAAAACTGCTTTCTCTTGCTTAATTCCTTAAAAACACATGGCCTGAATTCTTTACTTCATCCCAAATATAAGATAAATGGAGAAGGCTAAGGAAGTGGTGCCTGGTACTACTGCTGTGACATGTCCTTTAGGAGTTGATATCCACAGAAATTTAGTCTTAAACACTTGTTACTTTGACCTAAAAGCTAATTATGAGGGAGTTGAGCCAAAAAGCAGGATGAATAAAAAGACATTTTATTGGTATTGCAGAGATAGTTGCCAGAAACAGCTTACAAATCATGGATCTACGCAAAGATGAAAAGTTGAGTCTAAATTATTATTCAGCTGGGTCTTTAAATCAATGGAGAACAAAAATGATTACAGCGGACCTTTAATTTTCAACAATAAAAAGTCAACGCACTGGCACATTCAACAATGTTCTACTGCAGGCTATTGAGAGAGGCCTTGGCTTCTTCATTTCCAAAAAGAATAAGGCTTGTTGCCATTGCGGTTTTCACATAAGCTAAAACCAGTCATTGCAGCAGGTCACAGAGGAAGCCGCTCGGCTTTCTGAGCTAGAGTGGGTTAGCAGGAAGCAAACCAGGAGAGAATGAGGCCCGGCAGGTAGCCCTCATTATCTCACACCTGAGTACCTTTGACTTCTCATGGGCCCAGGGTTCATTTGGGCGAGGCTGGATTTTAAGTGGATTCAGTGCCCATCAAGCAAGGTGCCAAACAGCACTACAAACCGATGTCCTCTGTTTGCTAAGCACAGTAGCAGGGACCGTGCCCGCTTTCCCACAATGCACTGCACCGCTGCTTCATCTCTGCCCTGGGAGGCCTACTTCTCAGGATGAGAGGATAATTCACTTGCTATAGCCCATTCAATCTTCCGCATCTCGGCTGACGCTGCCAACAGAAGTGCCAATTAATGCCAATTACAATGGTGACTTTTCTGATATGGACACCTACTCATATAGGCCATCAAACAGCCATCATATATTAATGACTGTCAGTCATTACCAATATGGGCAAAGTTTGAACTAGTGACCTAGAGGAGAACTGCTCTTTATCCTACTTCCAACTCCCTGAACCGTCCAATTCCCCTCCCCCTTTCTTGGCCAATGTTCTTAATTATAGTTTTGTACCTGAATAATGAATGTGCTACATTTTGACAGTGACAATTGCCGAAACTGTGACAGCAGAAGTGCAGCTACTGTCTGCCATTTAGCAGTCCCTGTCACAGCCTTCAGGCCAGCGAGGTCCAGCTCAAACCTTCAGGGGGCACTGCCCTTCGCGATGTCATTTCACCAGGTACATTTTTTTTTATTTGTCTTTACTTCTCCTTAGAAATAAGGAAAGCATTTTTTATGCAGATAAAATGTGTCAGGGACTTCTTATGCAGATGCTGCATTGGGCTTTTCTTATCTGCTCATTATTTCTATAGCCTTATGAGACAGAAACTCCTCAGACAATTAAATATGAGGCAAATTGATCTCCAAGTACACTTTTCAGTTTCAAAAAGGGAAAACAGGTTCAGCACAACAAATCTTCTAAATGATAGAAAAGTTCCGAGTTCCTTTTGGAAAGCAAAAACCTTAGCCTTTATGTCTGGGAGTATCATTTTGAGCTACTCCTGGCTACAAGCCCCTAACTGACCAGTGGCTGGCTGTTCCCTTCACCCAGATGTTTTTGTTTTTCAGACACCTGGAGTGAATCACCTTACTTAACTCTCAGAGTGTACACAGCCTACAGCAGTTGGGTGTCGAGTCTGTTATTCTGAGATCTGAGCAGTAAAAACTTCATGGCAAAGAAATTGATACTAAGGGGCTGGTGCTGTGGCACAGTGGGTAAAACTGCCACCTGCTGTGCTGGCATCCTATATAGGTGCTGGTTTCAGTTCCGACTGCTCCTCTTCCCATCCAGCTCTCTGCTATGGCCTGGGAAAGCAGTGAAAGATGGCCCAGGTCCTTGGGCTGCTGTGCCCACATGGGAGACCTGGAAGAAGCTCCTGGCTCCTGACTTCAGATCAGCGCGGCTCTGGCCATTGCAGTGGATCAAAGACCTCTCTCTCTCTCTCTCTCTCTCTCTCTCTGTCTGCCTTTACTTCTCTCTGTGTGTAACTCTGACTTTCAAGTAAATAAATAAATCTTAAAAAAAAAAAAAAGAAATTGATGCTAAGCCCCTCACTGTCCCTGCCAAGGACCCAGAATGAAGACCCAGAAATCGCCCCCACACTCCTGAAATGTTAGAATAACAGAAGGAAGCAAGCGGCAAAGTACCTCACACTTCTAACTTCTCACTCTTTCTTTAAAAATGGCACCAAAAAAATTTCTAAAAGAAAAAATATTCTGAAATTTCCCTTAACTCCTCTACATTATAATGTGTTTCAAAAAGAACAATTCCTTTAAAATCTGAATCCCAACACATGAACCCAGTGGTAAAGGTTACATAATCTGCCCTGTCTACCTGGAAAGGCTGTGGGAAAAGTCAGATTAAAACACAAGCTGGTGCTGCCCCGGAGCAGATTAAATCACACGAACATCCCATTTGGGTGCCAGTTTGTATCTTGCCTGCTTCACTTCTATCTCCATGAGAAAGAGCCAAAGATGATCCAAGGGCCTAGGCCCCTAACAACGAAGTGGGAGACCTAGATGAAGCCCTTGGCTTCTTGCTTCAGCCGGTCCATCCAAGGCCACTGTGACTATTTGGCAAGTGAACCAGCAGATGGAAAAGCTCTCTCGCCCATTCATTCTCTCTTGCCCTCTCTGTCTCTATCTCTGTAACTCTGCCTTTGAAATAAATAAATAAATCTTTTTTAAAAAATAAACTCAAGCACAAGGTTTTTTTATTTTTTTATTTTTTTATTATCTCTCCTTAAACACAAAGGTTTTTCCATTCTTGTTGACACCACTGGTGTTTTCAACTTTGGCATCCTCCTCTGAGTGCTACACACACACAGCTCCATGCAACAGACAACCTGAAAGGGCAAAATAATCAGCGAGCACCATTCTGCGGATTCTGAGACTGCCCAAGATACCCGTCTCTTGGTACCACTAGCTCCAAAGAACCAGATGGTTCAACATGTCACAAGGCTTTGAGGCTGCTCAGTGTTCCTTGGGCCATCGCAATTGCTATACCCAATAGTCAGGTGATCTACAAATTGTTGAGATGTTAAGTCACTGCAAGGCACCATACAGTAAATCAGGACAGACAGCATTCAATACTAAATAAAGGTGGCAGAAAAATGCTCTAGTTTCCATTCTTCTCAATGGTGTTGAAGAGACTGGGAGGTAGGAAATTCAGGACATGGGCTTTTCTTGAATACTCCAAGGATGTGAATCCCAAAGGGCCCCGTAGAATACTATTTTAAATAAAATACAATATTTTTAGTACTATCAGTGACCATTTACTGAAGTCTACCAAGAACTTTACAGACATCATATGCTATTTAATCCTGATGATTGGGTGTTATTATCCCATTTAATAGATTAAGAAACTGAGCTCAACTAAGTTCAGCTAGTTGTCCAAATGTACCAAGGTTGAGCTGGAGTCTGGGCCCAGCACCCACAAACTCCAAAGTCAGAGGTGCCTTTTCACAGCTCTTTCCCTCAACATGATCTTTGTTCACATAGCTTTCTGTGCTTATATGTTGGGGGATGGGAGAGGAGGGAGTCCCAGAAGGATATTTTTTAAATAGATTAAGGAGTCTATCCTTGAATAACAGGCAGAAGAGTACATGAAAAAGTATTTTGGAAAGTACCAACCTCAAGAGAAAATATCAAAAATATCTTAAGATGATTCTTTATCTTGCAGCCTATTTTAAATGACAAAGACTTTTCCAACTTCTAGATTGGAAAAAAAAAAAAAACAGGCCAGTCAGTGTACACTGTACATAGACTACTGACGTCTAGAAAAATAACTAAGAGTAACCTTTCTCTCTGCTGACCCTGCTTCTCAAAATAGTTACAACATCAGCTCGCCTGCAATATGGAATAAACTCCCTTAAAGACACAACAGTCTCTGGTTTTTGAAAAATGCATGTTGAAATATCCCCACCACCATGACACAAAGGCTCAGCTACAATATTTCCTTTACCTAAAGCATATTAAGATTCAAGAATCCCTTCTTGTCCTATGCAAAAATACACATGAAATATTAGAAATTACAATGGCAATGAATTCTTTCTTAAGAGTAGAATTCTAACCCTGGATGTGATAGATGCTTCAAGGGCACAGCACCACAGCAGTATGAGGTCACTCTGAACCAAACCCAAGGAAATGGGCCTGGGAGATAAGCAATTTTAAGGTCCTGGTAAGGAAAACTCTAGGATCAAGGGATAATAAATACAACAAAGAGTGAACTGCAAAGTCGTGAAAGATTCAAGGAAATAATAAAATGTTTGTGATTTCAGGAAATCTGGCTTGGAGGAAATGTACCGCAACTAGAGGAATGTCCCTGGAGGAAATGCACTACAGAAATATAGACATTACTTGTTGGTTCAGCGTCAACCAAACGGCTTCTGATGCTCTGCAAGATTTAGCTGGGATGCAATTTTGAGAATTTCTGACAACTTCCCTGCAGAAAAGCCAGGACATCCTTTAAAAGAACAAAAATTTAAATATTCCACTCTTGATGCCAAACAAGAAAATAAACGCCAGTATATGAAACAAGAAAAGACACAAGGATCAAAGCTTTTTTTTTTTTTAAAGAACATGAAAAACTGAGAACAATGAGAATGAAAAAGAAGATGAAATAAGTTGCTAAACAAACCGGTTTACATTTCAGACGAAAATTAAATGTGAAGATTGAGTTGTGTGCTTGAGTCTTCTTGGTTTCCATTCACAGAAAAATAGCAGTTGTTCATCTTTTAAGACCTCGAAGCCCTTCCTCTAACTTACAAATCTTATCTGAAAGCTTTCTTCCCCTTGCTTTCATTTTTCTTCTTAGATTTGAATATTTTCCTTGCTCTAGCTACATTTGGAATGTTACTATTTCAACTTTTAAACAGTTTGTATGCAAGATGTTGTTTTATGTAAAGAAGGGGAAAGATTGACAAATCTAAACCAAACAGGGCAGAATTATAAATATTTTGCTTCACTATTGCAGCTTTCTCCATATGCCTCAAATAAAACATTTCCAATCAAGCTCCACTTCTGCAGAAAGCTTACCAACAAAATACGTCTTTATTTGCATGTAACATGTGTAAATGTAATTAGCTTTTTAAAAAGAAACAATTGAAATACGATGCTTGTGGAAAGAGACTGGATTTTTATTTATTTATTTCTTGCAAATGAAATCTGAAACTGTACAAGATATTGACAGACTGATGGCTGGGTCTGTTGCCAGAAACTGGTTAGGAAGTCGGTATGAAGGTCACTAATTTCATTCTGTTTTATTTCAACAGGACCTTGAAACAAAGAACACAGTGTTAAATAGATGGTGAGGAGGGATGGGTTATTAAACCAGTGCTATACTATCAGTTCTGCCTGATCTTTAAAAATATAGAGGGAGCATACTTTACCAGAATATATATATATTTTCTTTTATGATAATATATATATATATATATCCTACATTTTATTATAAAAGCAAAGTAACTAAGAATAAGGTAGGGAAATGTTATTTGTAGCAGTGACTGACTTTTATTTTTGCAATATTACTTGCATTTTCCTTTCTATTTCCTGATATTATTATTATTATTATTATAATTTGAAGGAAATCAGTTAATGCCTTTATGAAGTGGATGCCCAGGCTGTATAGGGATTATTCTATACTTTGAGAAAATCCTATAATTTCTCATCTTATTTCAGTAGTCTCTCTCAGATATCATCCTTTGTTTTTCCAAGTTCATTCTTCTCATCAATTAGCAAGGAAATCACCAAACAGCAGTCCATTTCTCAAAGACCATGACTTGTAAGTTGTTTTTTAATAAAATTAAGTAGTGAAAGAAAAGGGTATCATATTTAGTACAAATATTTTAGCTAAAATATTTTAGTTCAGCTAAAAATTTTTGCTTTGTTTTGGTTTTTATTAGAAGAAATAAGTCTGAGTAAGCTCATAAATGACCTGAACTATGCTGTATGCATAAAATTACTAAGCACAGTACCATTATAGTTTAAAGTTCTCTCAAAATCTAAATACACAATCCTAAACCTTATAATGAATTCTACTCTATTTTTTTCTCTTTTTCTGATCTGAGAATTATTCTAAAATATACAATCTGTTGTGCAAAGACACATAGACACACACCCGTGGGAGAATTTAAATCTAGTAAATAGTACAGAAGGAAATTAAGAGGGAAAAAGCTAATTAGTCAAAAAAATCAAAAGAAGTCCTCATGTGTTCTGCTGAATAGACAAAAACCCAAGAGAAATCAAGAATGAACCTAAACATTACACAGGACCCCATTACTCTCAAGTACTTTCTGGTACTTGAGTTAACACCCCAAATGTCAGCAGCGCCAGGAACCTCCAACAGCATAAGGCTTGGTTCAACCCTGCAGAGATAGCACGGCAAGGTCAGCCTCAAAAATGCAGTCCCCTCCATGTCTATTTGTCCCCAGGAGAGAAAAGAGGGTTCATGTGTTTTCCCTTGGGCCACAGAGACTTTTCACTTCCTAAGTCCTTCCAAAGCCACCAGCTAGAGGACATTACATGGTGCTATGGACTGAATGGTGTGTGTGTATGTGTGTGGGGGGAAGGTATGTATGTGTGTGTATGGGGGTGTGGTGTGTGTGTGTATGTGTGTGTATATGTGTAGGGGTGTGTATGTGTGTATAGGGGGTGTGGGGTGTGTGTGGAGTGTGTGTATGTGTGATGCATATGTATGTCTATGGTGTGTGTGTGTGCAGGGTGTGTATGTGTGTAGGAGGGTGGGAGGGGGTGTGGGGTTGTGTGTGCAGGGTGTGTATGTGTGTAGCAGGGTGGGAGGGGGTGTGGGGTGTGTGTGTGTGTTCTCAAAATCCTCATGTAGAAACCCTCATCCCCAAGAAAGCAGTATTTGGAGCTGGAGCCTTTGGGAGATAATTAGGCCATGAGGGCGGAGCCTTCAGGAAGGGCATAGTCTCCTTGTAAGAAGAGATGGGGAAAAGTTTGTCCTCGTTCTCTGTCTCTGTCTCTCTGTCTCTCTCTCTCTCTCTTTCTCCCACCCGCCTCCGCCTCTGTCTCTACCAACCGAGGAGATAGCAAGAAAGTGATTGCAACCCAGTGCCAGTCTTCCCAAGAACCCAGCCATGCCAAGTATGAGAAATAGAAGCTGCTGAAGCCACTCAAGCTACAGTATTCTTGGTACAGCAGCCCAAACACAGACTCCTAGATGGCACAGCAGTGATGAGCTAACTGTTCCCAGATGCACACAGCATTGCCCTCTCCAGTGCTTTTTTAACCACTGGCTGAAACCTCCCTCCTCCCAGCTGCCAGACCTGCGGGCCCTCTGGTGTTTGTGGGGTGAAGGCTTAGAATCATGGTTTCCCCTTTCCCTCACTAGTTTCAAGGCTGACCTTGCTCCAAGCTGTGCCAAGACTGCCTCTCCACAAGGTGGAGCTCTAGTCCCCTTATTTGAGAAAGACATTCCAAGACCCTACCCCCCTTCCCACACCCCCACCTCCCAACCCCCTCCAACCCCCACCCCCATAACCCTCACACCCCCAGTGGGTGCCTGAACACATGAATAGTACCAAACTCTATGTAAACAATCACTGAAGAGTTTTTTCCTGAGTGGCTAAAGGGTAGGTAGCATATACAGAGTGAAGACCCTGGACAAAAAGATGATTGATGTCCAAATGGAACAGCACAAGATTCCATCACACTACATAGATTATGAGCAAATTAAAACATATGAATTGTTTATTTCCAGAATTTTCCATTTCATTTTTAAAGGTTTTTTTTTGTTGGTTTATTTATTTGAAAGTCAGAGTTATAGAGAGGGAGGGACAGACAGAGAAAGATCTTCCCTCTACTCCCCAGATGGCCACAATGCCCAGGGCTGGGGCAGATGAAAGCCAGCAACCAGGAGCTTCTTGCGGGTCTTCCACATGGACAACAGGGGCCTAAGTACTTGGGCCATCTTCTGCTGCTTTCCCAGGCCATCAGCAGGGAGTTGGTTCAGAAGTAGAGCAGCCATGACTTGAACCCACATACTGGCACCCATTTAGGATGCCAATGCCTCAGGCAGTGCCTTTACCCACTCTACCACAATGTCGGCCTCCATTTCATATTTTCAAATCACAGTTGACTGATATAACTGAAACTGTGGAAAGCAACACCACAGCTAAGGGGGTACTGCTATACCTTGTAGCAACTCCTCTGACACAACTTCCTGCCGTGTAGAAAACAGGTGTGAGCCTTGCCAGTGAAATCTCACACTTCTCTGTCCCTCTTTGCCCCCTCTTACCCCGATTCACCTTGCGAGGCCAGATTCCCAGAACAGGGCTTCACTGCCTCAGAGGCAGGAGTTGTCAGCAGAACAGCTCAGCAGGATCTCTGCGTGCCACCTGCACCATCTTACCTGTGGCTCCATTTACCAACCTACTTTACAGGAGGGCAAACCCTTCCCCGTACTGTCTGTGGAGTGCTGCTTCCCTTGGACTTTCTCCACCAGGTCCCAAAACATTCCTTGCTTCTAATATGTATTTTGTATGATCTGTAGAGCAGCCTTCCCCATCCCCAACATCCATGATCACCTAAGCCAAAGAGTCAGGCACATATTGCAGACTTCAGAGCTCCGGGCACACAAAGTAATTTCTCTTCTTGTTTCCTTCCACTCCTCAGTTATCAGATTGCATGCCTTTACATAGGAATTCTAATCAATTAATCATCCAAAACTTCCTTACCTGGAAAAAAAAAAGTGCCCCTACCATGAAGGGGAAAAAAAAAATCTGTTAAAAATATTAAGCGATCCCAGTGCTAAATAGTTTATGAGCTCTCTGGAAATGTATACACAAACACATACACAGAACAGTAACAGTGCCAGTGACTACAATGTACCGGCAGTGGGGATAATCTCTTAGACTTCCTCTTTGTGGCACATTAACTTCACAAAAGGACATTGCAGTAGAATTGCATCTTCATGATTTTAACATAAGAGACATTAGCTTACATATCTTGCTTTTCAGAATTTCTGATTAAATGTTTTAATTTAAATGGAAAATAATATTTAATGTAATATCTAGCCTAAAGTGTCCCTGAAGCTTCAATTGCAAACAATCATAATAAAGAATGTTCCTGTTTAATCTACAAAATAAGTACATTTGATTTTAATTACTTGGATAATGACCAAGCAAGTACATCAGGCACATCCCTTCCAAGAGATAATGAAAGACACAGAGGAGCAAACAATATTCCTGCGAACAGACCATCACATTCTGACTCTGAGGATGACTCCACTAATGAAAATCTGTCTTTGCAAATGACTCATCTTCTGAAGATGTTGGAAATCAGAATGATGCATGTGAAAATGAAATTAATCAATATGAAGATGGGGAACAGCAGTCTATCACAGAAGGGCTGTTTGATAATAATGAAATTGAGGAAACAGTCAGTGGTAGAGAAACAAATGAAAGCACAGGAAATGTCAATGATAATAATGAATAAGTAACTAATTCTTGAAATTCAAGAGGAAGAGTTAGCAAACAAAGATAAATTATCATACAGATAAATGACACAGAAATGAGACCGTGACTTTTAAGTTGATTCCAAGTTTCTAAAGTTATGAAAACACTACTATGGTAGGAAACTCAATAGCAAGAGAGTCTAAAATTTTCAAAATTTCACATCAATAGTGAAGCTATGTAAGTGTCTCATTTGGCCTGAACAATTTAGTATAACAGGGTAGTGGTAGTTGGAGATAAGACTAAAACATTCTTCTGGGTTTCCAGGAGGCATCCGTCAACAGTAGGAGTCTTCTTCCTTTATGACCTTGCCTGTTTTAGGTCACATTGTCCCAGGTCCACAGTTCTAGCCAGATCCACAGCTGTTTGTCACATCATGAGATTTCCCAGTCTGTCTTCAACTGCTCTCTAAGTTCAGTCTTCAAAGTGCAAGGATTTTACCTCAATTGCAAGGTTTTTATCAGTTTGTTTCCCTCCTAAATGCTGTTATTTTTATGCCAAATTCACACATCCACGTCATGGTACCTGGAGAAACTACAGTTCCCTTGTGCGTTTGAAAGGCAAATACCTCTGACACTGCTTTGAATGCTGTCCAGAAGATTCTTTGCTGCTCTGAAATAATCTGTTCTCTATAGCATAAATATTCTCTTTTCTCACTTCAGAAACCTCCAAAAGCTCATTTGAACCAAGACTCATAAGCTTTTATTTAACTGGGTCATATCCTCAAAGTGTTAGGTACACTGAACAACAGTTCATATTCGTTCATTTTTTTCCTGATTGCTCATAGACCTTAGGTCTTTGTATGTCTGCTAATTTTTTTCCACAAACTCAATTCATTACATTTGGTTGCTCTCTCTACTTGCACTGTGACTTTTGAGCTATGTTTTCCTCAGGTTGGACCTCATTCAACCTAAATCCTGGTATTTAATATGTACCAGGTATTTAACAGTTATTGGAAGTTTTACTGAAGGAATTATGGAGGACAAGGTAAGAATAGGGTAGAAAGCATACTACTGGGTACAAATGTCACTTTAATTCAGTTATTTTCATCAGTTTTCAAAACTACACTGGAAGCATTTAATTGTGGATGTTTCCTTGTCTGACCTATGCTGTCCATGCCATATATAGCGTAGGAGAATATCCAAATGGAAAAGGACCACACCATCAGTGCGTCCCCAGAATGTTAAGCCACCGGTGGTAATATGTGTAAATGAGAAAGAAGTTACAGTGGATTAAGCCACAGAGATTTGGAGTTTGATGACACAGCATAGTATCCTACTATATCCTGACTGATACCCAGGGGCAGCATGCGAATCACAGAGTGATGGACCCAATATTGCTGGGTTCACACTTGTTAAATGATTTATTAGTTTTTTTTATCAGTCACGTGGTATGCTGAATTTTTGGTAAACAAAAATTGGAAACCAGAATTTTTTCATTACAGGAGCCCTCACTTAATTCAATAGAAGCTTACGTTTCTTCTAAACATATAAACTTACAAATATTGCCATAACAGACACTTGTCAGAGATTCAGGGAACACTCGCTTTAACAAGACCAGGATCCTTAAACTTCCCACTAAGTTATTCCTCACATCTCCCATCATAAACTCTGTGCTCTGAAACTTAAACAAGTGGAAATTTCCTCATAAAATTCCTGCCTCTATGTTTAATTTATACTATCTTTGCCTAGATGCTTTTACCTACCATCAACTTAACCCAGTAGACCCTTTTTTTGTGAAGTGTTTCATTTCTCTTTTAAACACATGCATCTATAATACACACACCAAAAAAAAAATCCTTCATTCAGGGCCTGCATTGTGGCGTAGCAGGAAAAGCCACCGCTTGCAGTGCCAGCATCCCATATGGATGCTGGTTCGAGTCCCAGCTACTCCACTTCCAATCCAGTTCTCTGCTATGGCCTGGGAAAGCAACAGAAAATGGCCAAAGTCCTTAGGCCCCTGCATCCACGTGGGAGACCTGGAAGAAGCTTCTGGCTCCTGGCTTGAGATCAGTGCAGCTCCGACTATTGCGGCTATCTGGGGAGTGAACCAGCGGTTCACAGTGAACCTCTCTCTCTCTCTCTCTCTCTCTCTCTGCCTCTCCTCTCTCTGTGTAACTCTTTCAAATAAATAAATAAACCTTAAAAAAATCCTTCATTCAAGTAAAAGAAAGGGAAAACACACTTTCTCTTTAAAAATATTCATTAACATGCAATACTTGTACATTTGTATGGGGGGCAGTGCAATACTTCAACACATATACACAGATTAAACTAATCAAACCAAGTAAGTAGACTTTCCATTTCCTTATCTTTTCTTTGTGTGGGAGCACAGCTCCTGTCTTTCTGTTCTTTATATATATTATATATAATACATTGCTCTGAACAACAGCAGCCCCGCAGTGTAACACCAGAACCTGTTACCTCCATGACTATGTTTGGCTAGCTGATATCCAAACTCCTTCTGACTGTCTCCTACCAGGCCTTTCCCAGCCTCAAGTAATCACTATCTTAAATTTAGACTTCTCATAGTTTGTAACACTCACATACGAGAGAGGGCACATGGTACTTGTCTTCCTGAGTCTGGCTCCTTTCACATAGCATAATGATCTCCAGTTCTACCTATGTCACTACAAATGTCAGAATTACTATATTTTATCGAATACCCCATGATGCTACTGTTACTGTATGTGTTTTTTATGTTTGTCCTTGAATTCCTTGAGTGCTCTATTTTCTCCTCTCTTGTGGCTATATATTATATGTTAGATAGATAGATAAATAGATAGATAGATAGATAGATAGATAGATAGATATTTGCGTCTTTATCATCATTCTTAAAAAGAGTTATTCATTTGAAAGGCTAGTGACAGAGAGAGAAAGTGAGAGAAACAGAGAGGGGGGACCTTCCAGCTGATGGTTCATTCCCCAAATGCCCACAACAATAAAGGGCTGAGTTAGTCTGAAGCCAGGAATAGGAGCTCCATACGGGTCTCCTGCATAGGTGACAGATACTCAAGTATTTGATCCATTACCTGCTGCCTCCGATGTGCACTGGCAGAAAGCTGGATCAGAAGCATAATACTGAAACTTGAAGTGGAGCTCTGATGTAAGATGTGAGTGTCCCAAACAGAGGCTAAACTCACTGTACCTCCGTGCCCCTCCCCATCCCTTTACCATCTTTGAGGACAAATTCAAGGTCACTTGCAGGTGCACCCTGACGTCTGGCATGTGGCAAAGTCTCCAGAAATATTTTTTAAATGAAAGAATGCTCTTAAGTTCCTTTTTAATGTCTCCAATATACAAAAGATTCTGAAGGGGCAAGAAATCTGATGGTAATATGATTTTTGCCTCTACTAGTATGCCTGATTGCACAGCTTAAGAAATTATTCCAATGTCAGGTTGCAGGCATGATTTAAAGCTTCATTCTGTCCCCTGAAAAAAAAAAAGGCACAGGTAGCCAGGGTCCTACCACTGAAGTTTCCTTCCCAGTAAAGACACTCAGGAATTGTATCTGTTACACACATCTCATGAGCATGAACACTTAACTATCATAAAGTGAGACTCACTGAAACAACTGACCAATCAGGAGACAGGAATAAAACTGTGCGAGGAAGCCCAGAGAAACAGTAAAACAGCTTTCAGCTTCACAGGACACTAATTAATCATTTTGGCTAGAAAGCCCCTCTCCCCATGGAGCACAATGGCTTCCAAGGAAGGTTTGGATGAAACATTTCACCAGATGGACCCAGTACCTACATTAAGACTCTGCCACCCACACCCTTATGTATTCCTTAATTTCTCCATAAAGCATTTGTTCATGTGTTGAGGTAGAAGAGGAATCTGTGTTAACCCCAGACTAAAGAAAATGTGTGACAATTCAACTCCAATTTCTCATAGTCGAGTGTAGGCTAAAATGGAGGCTCATAATTAAAATTATGTCATCGTATAAATATTGAGCAGTTTGGAGTGATTTAAGCTTAAATTTTCAATTTATTCTTTTTGAATAATGAACCAGGGTGGCAGGATGGCAGTGGTAAGCAAATTCCACAACAACTCAGGGCCTATTTCATACTGCCTCACTCACATTTAGAGAAGTAAAACATCTGCTTAATTTCGAAACCACATGGGGATAAAAATCTGTATAGTACATATTCCCTTAAGTCATTGGATTTAAATTGCAAATTACATAACAAGGGTTGCCACTTTTTGAGCACTACAACATAGCTATGATTATCCCATTGCAGAAATGAGAAAAGTGAGCCTCAGAAAGGTTAAGTTACCCAAGGTGATGGACTCGTATTAGGAAGAGCCAGTATTCAACTCCAGGTCCTCCAGGTCCCCCATATCCAAAGCTTTAGGCTCCCTTCAAAATTACTCTTTGTTATACAGCAACATGCTGTTTCAGAGTTTTCATTCACATATGTAAGGAACACGTAAGACTTACCAAGACAATGAACATTGAAAAAGAAGCACCTCAAGTATTTAACCTGCTAAGAGCAGACAGTGATAAAAGAACTGAGCCACAAAATACGAGTTTTTGCTTTTACCTAAAAATTAATAATGATCAGCTTTATCTGCAAGGCTTTATAGCAAAGGTTAAAATAAATGTTGATAAATTAAGACTATTAACACAGACTGGTAATAGTCTAAATAGCAATTTAGTGGCATTGCTATCTTACACTTTAATGAAATGAAAACTTGAATTGATTATATAAGGAAAGAATCTCTTGTTTATTCTGATCTTAATATTATGGTTGATAATTTCAGCAGCAGTCCTGATGAAAATGTACCTGATATAACAACGCCACAGGAAACTAATGATCATAATGAATCTACTTGTCGCTGAAGAACAAAGATACAGACTCATAAATCTTGTAAAAATTACTAAAACCAAACAAGTGATCAGGGCAAGCAAATTATTATTTTAGCATTGTTTATATGTCTTCTACTCTATATTTATTATCTTGTTTCCTGGGGAAAGTGGTCAAAATCCCTTTAAATATTTGCATTTAATTTTAACCTTTATTATCTTCACTCCACAGAAGCTCTTAGAAACTGAATTTCAGCAACCTTTGTTTAATTGTCTTTGTGAGATGGCTATTTAATCTTTTTTTTTCCTCTTCCTCAAAAGATAATCAGTAGTCAGCTGACAAACAATATTTATTCACCTCTTAATACAATCTTTTCCCAATTTTTATGACTCAGTAACTTGATTGTAAATTATTATTCAATCTGAAAGTGTGTGTAGATAGCCTTGTTTTAAAGAATACCTTTTTTCCCAAAAATGTCTAAAACTCATGATGCAGTTTATTATTTATTTTGTTACTTTAAGTTGATATTCCATAACCGAAATGAGAAGTCCAATAAATTACTCAGAAAGTTCCGTTGTCCCCATCGTCACCTCTGGAGAAAACAAAGCTTAACAAAATAAAATAGTACTTCACTCAAAGATAGTTACAATTGGCATAGCAGTTGCGAAAGCTACTTAGGAAGTCTCTATCTCAGATCAGAGTGCCTGGGTATGAGTCCTGCTCTACTGCTGATTCCAGCTTCCCTTTGGGAGGCAGGGCTGATGGCTCAAGTACATGGATCCCTGCCACCCATAGTGGAGACCCAGAATGGATTCTGGGCCCTTGGCTTCAGCCTGTCCTGGTCCTGGCTGTTACAAGCATTTGGAGAGTGAACCAATGGACTGGGTCTCTTTCTCTTTTTCTCAATCATTCTCTTTTTCAAATAGATAGTTGTAATCATTTAGGTAATTGCCTCTTGCAAACTTTCTTTAAGAGTGCCAAGTCCAAACATGACCAATGTGTCATGATCAGAGACTAAAGCTATGCATGCTGAGTTCAGATGAATAGGAATAGAAGATCAGAAATTTATTTTTAAAAAAAATCAGAATATTTTGGGGCTGGTGCTGTGGCATAGCAGGTAAAGCTGCCGCCTGCAGTGCCAGCGTCTCATATGGGTGCCAGTTCAAGTCCCAGCTGCTCCACTTCCTATCCAGCTCTCTGCTATGGCATGGGAAAGCAGTAGAAGATGGCCCAAGCCCTTGGATCCCTGCACCCACATGGGAGACCCGGAAGAAGCTCCTGGCTCCTGGCTTCGGATCAGCTCAGCTCCAGCCTTATGACCAACTGGGGAGTGAACCAGTGGATGGAAGACCTCTCTTTCTCTCTGCCTCTCCTTCTCTCTCTGTGTAACTCTGACTTTCAAATAAATAAATACATGTTAAAAAATCAGAATATTTTTATTTATAATACTTACTGTTGTTTTTTATAGAATTTAACATTTCCATGTTCTTAGATACTACCATGTCTCCCAAAATTATGCATGGGATAAAAAAATTGAAAAATACATAATCTTCTCTAACTGCTTCCTCCTTGATCACCCAGTAACCAACTAGACTAGTTAAGTAGCATTATGACAGCAGTCATGAGCACAGTCAGGGGTGGGGGCAAATACTCTTCCCAACATCATCGAGCATACTCAAGTTTGAACCTTGGTCTCAAATAAACTTAGATTTGAAATCCAGCCATCCCAATTATTAGCTACATGACATTGATTAAGTCACTTAACGTTTCTGTGCCTCAGCTTCCTGGTCTCTACAATGAGAATAATAAAAGCACCGGCCCCAGAGGTGTGGCTGTCAATATTAAAAAAGATAAGGCACTCAAGTGGTAAAGCCAGGGCTTGGCATGTATGAAGGATCCAATATATATAAATATTGCTGTAGCTTTTTAAAGTTTGTTTTGGTATCTGAAAGGCTGAGATAGGGAGACAGACAGAGATCTTTCAGCCACTCAAATGCCCTCAACAGCCAGGGCTGAGCTACCCTGAAGCCAGGAGGCCAGAACTCAATCCAGGTCTCCTACATGAGTGACAAGGACCCAGCTACTTTTACCATCACCACTTCCTCCCGGGGTACACATTAGCAGAAAGCTGGAATTGGGAGAAGAGCCAAGATTCAAACCAAGATACTCTAATGTGGGATGAAGGCATCCCTAACAGTGGCTTACCCCCTGGATCAAACACCTGCCCCTGTGGTTATTCTTAAAGACACTTCCATGTGTGCAAACAGTAAGGATTCCAAACCAGAGACTGAGCACACACACATTTTCCTAATCCTAGTAAATCTGCATAAATGGAATGGCTAAAACATTGGTTAGCTGAGAAACCCACAGGAAAAGAATGCTAAACAGTGACTTCTACAGGATGACTTATAGTCATTACACAAGAATTTGAGCCAAAAATTCGATATTCTTTGGTGACCCACAGCTGGGCCCTGACCTGTTTCCATTGTTAGATACCCTTTGTTCTTCTCATGTTCAAATCAATCCGTTGCTTAGCTGTTTTTCTTAGATTAGCACAACATTCATTTCTGGCATGGGAGAGTCGTTGATTCTTCTCTCTCTGGTTCTCAATCTCAGGGTTATGGATCTGAGAGGTTATTTAGACCTTTCAAGAGAGCAGAAATTCCATAATATTCACCCCATGGTGAATTCAACTGAAGTATTATGTCTTTCCATAGATGATAGATAGATAGATACATAGATACATACATACATACATACATAATAGAAAGATACACAGTATTTTTCAAATGTATGTAGATGCTGTTTTGACTCAGGAAATATTCTCACAACAAATTGGCCCTAGTCCTATGAATTTTAACCTAGCAATGCTTCTAGAATACTCACTTTTCTCTTCCCACTGGCACTGCCTTCAGCCTGACCCTCACATTCATCACCTAACTCTTCCAGCAGACTTCTAACTGGCCCTCTTCACCCCAGTGTGGCTCAACTCAAGTCTGTTCCTTTGTTCATGATCTGGGGCTCAGTTTTCTCCTCTTAAAATGGACTGATATTAATCTAGTCACTCATAAGATCACTAGGGAGATATAATGAGTTGACTGTAAAAGCATCTTATACAGTATACCTCTCTCTGAAAATATTAATTACTGTTAGGAAGAATTCTGACTTTAGCCAGGAGTGATTTACTTATTCAACAAAAATGTATCAATGCTTATTAGGTTTGTGCAAAATGGTATGCAAAGTGCTAGTGACAAAAATATCAATGAAACACAGTCCGTACCCTTGAAGGAGCACAAAATCAATTACTGGTAACCATTCCTAGTATCTGTCTGACTGAGGCCCTGGTGTCCTGATCCTGAGGGCTGTCTCTCATTCACAGGATGGGCCTGAACAGACAGAAACTATGTGACTCCCTCCCCATGGATAGGGTGGATTGGACAGGGATGGACTTTGGAAGTAAGATCAACGCTGCAGACCGGAATTCTCCAGAAAATTTGAAACAGATTCACAGACAGCCACTTAGTCTCCGCAGGTGGTCAGAACTGCAACTCCTGTGAATTTAGTTACCGAGTCTCAGTGGGGACAGGAAAACCAGGAAGCTGGTCTGCAGGATAAGAGGAATGAATGTGACGACAAAAACAGGCTATCTGAATGTCTGGCAACCTTTTCACTCAATTCAGGTCCCTGCCTGAGCCCAGGTGTATTTTCTTATTTCTACCCCAGTAGAATTAAAATACCATCTTTTCTCCTAATAATACCCACTATGAGTTCCATTACTTTCAACCACAAGAACATAATATATTATAATCATCACATAATTACAGCCAACATAACACAACAACTACTATGATAAAAAAAAAAAAAGCTTTGGAAGCCTATAGATTGCTGCAAGTTGACTGACTTTTAGATTGCTTTCCAGGAGAAATGAAATTTGGGTTGTTATCTGTTGCCATGTCTTCCTTCTAAGAGACCTGATCGGCCTGCCTAAAGAGCCTTCCTCCACACCCATGCTCTGCTTATGAACCACCCTCAGGAAAAGGATTCGTTCCAAACCCCGGCCTCATTGTGCCCAGTCACAAGCTATTTAAGTGAACCACATCAGCTTGAAGGTCAACACACCCATGCTGTCAAAATTTTTCAAGCAGAGAAACTGAGTCATTGTTCTGTGTTTTGGGTTATTTGCTCAGGATCATAAAAGCTCTTAAGAGATTTTGAAGACAAATATTCTGATTCCTAGAGGTGGGCAGGTGGCTAGGAAGGCACAGATTGAGTAATCTTGCAGACCCTGTTGCCAACAAACTCAAGTCCAAAGTCTTTGGCATGTCATTCAAAACCTTCAGCAAGCTGGTTTCTATCAGTCACTCCTGTCTCTCTGCCCACATACCCACCATATCAGACCTTGGGCAACCCCTACACTGGCCACTGCTTCTCTTTGTCTTACTCCAGCAGTCATGACTTTCTACCCACTGCTTCCCTCCATCAAGCCTTCCTCTAGTCACGGGCAGATTTCATCACCCCAAACTCTACTTGACCTTGTACTTCAGTCACCTGCTAACACGGTGCTGAACCATAAATGCCCCCTCAGTAGACTGTCAGTCCATACCAAATTCTCATTTCCACATAATCACGGTCAAACACATTTAAGCAGGAAACAGGTAGGAGCGGAGACAAATTTACAAAGAAAGAGAGTGGATATGATCTGAGATGTAGCTAAAGATTGTGCCAGCAGCAAAATTTTTTTCATACCCAAGGACTTTGGTGCCTGAAATCACACTATTAGAGATTTATTTCTTTGACTCTGGCATTACTTGGTCTTTTATTAATATGAAAATGTTTGAGTAACCTGAGTGTAAATTACTGTGGAATATATTTCCTCTGTGACAACAGGAACGAAGCCATGAAAGAAGCAGGTGCATAAGAAATGAGGTATAGAAAAGAGAGGAAAGGTCAGAGCAAGGGAACATCCAGATAGCAAAATGTATCCTTGATTGGGGCTTAAGAATCATGCATTTAATTGATTAGAAAACTAATGACATCACTATCACTGGTATCACCAGGATTTTGTTTCCTTCTCTGAAAGAATTTTCTGCAACTGGAGTTGAAATTTTATTTCAATTGATTTTTAATACATGACAGCTTACATTTCCTTTTGCCATCTTGCTGTGACAATTGAGAAGACACTGGCTATAGCATTAATAGATGAGAAACTCCATTATACCCAGTTCATAAGAATGATTTGATAATGTAACGAAAGTCAATTCAGTTTTTGGTCAGTTAGCACAAGAGGTGTTAAATACCCATCACTCGGTTTCTTGTGCTGCAAATCACTTGATGTTCTCATTGATACCAACAACTTAGAAAGATGCAAAGCCTGCCAGATAAGAGGAAAAGTAGCTCAACCCCATTTTGCTTTGCCACTAACCCAGTATACAGTATCATGACTATGTTGCTAAATCTGCATGTAGGTTTCTTCACTTGCGAAATTAGGATAAGAATGCTGTACCCCTCAAAGAGCATAAAATAATTAGTTGAGTGCATTAAAAAATAGAAACTGATTTTATGATAAGCAAGGTAAATAAAACACATCCTTGGCCAGAAAATGGTCTCATGATCAAAATTACTTTATAAACAATATTTATAATCATCTTTAATTTACTAAAAGAAGGCATTTTAAAAACAGTGTTAAGTTGTGGGCATTTGGCCAATTGGTTAGGATACCCACAACCCACATCAGAGTACCTGGGTTCAGCTCCTAGCTCTGGCTCCTGATTCCAGCTTCCTACTAATAATATAAACTCTGGGAGGCAATAGCGACAGCTCAAGAAATTGGCTTCCTGTCACCCTCCTGGGAGATTTGAATTGAGTCACCAGCTTCCAGCTTCAGCTTCAGCCCATCTCTTGCCATAGCAGGCATTTGGAGAGCGAACCAGATGTGAGTACTCTCACTCTCTCACTCTCTCGCTTGGACGCTCTCCTCACAAGCATTCTGTGTGTGTGTGTGTGTGTGTGTGTGTGACTGTTTTTGTGTCCCTCTGCTTCTCAAATGAATAATTTAAAAAAAATTTTATAAGCAAAGATACTTCATGATCTCAAACATAAACTAAAGATTTGTTTTCATCTTATTCTTTTCTTCTGGAATCCATGCTGCAGCCTGTGGTTTTAATATTTGCAATGAACCCTCTCCCAGTAGTAAGTTGCTGTTTTTTATTTTTTGTGCTTTTTTTGATGAATGTAAAAATCTCATCTCATTACAGCCACAAAAACAATAGTAATAACATCAGGAAACAAAACATGTGTTTTCCTTGCATGATCTCATTTAATTCACACAGTTAATTTTATAGGTAAGGAAACAGGGAGTTTAAGAGAGTACAAACAACTTGGTCCCAATGACAGTTGGTGGAATCACAAAACTCAAACCTGTATAATACAGCCCAGGTATGTTCAGCATTGCCGATGTTGTTGTTGTACTTGGCCTTGGGTTATTAGGGAACACACAGCTCAACTTGATATCCCCAAGCAACTTCTAGGAAGTAGGCATCAGAATTCCCTCTACCACACCAGCCTACCTTGCTTGCCGTGTTTGCCTGTGCTCAGTCCCCGAGCTGGTAAATCGCATGTTGAGCCCTGTCTTCCAGGATCTCTCCCTTTTTCAGGGACTATTCCTTTTGTATCTATTTCAAGCCTTTGTATTATGAAAGCTTCCCAGCTGCTGGCTGTATGTAAATGGGACTTAAAAAGACAAGATTACAGGTATGAATATCAAGCAGTATGCCATGTGAAATACACTTGTAAAGGAAAATGCACACCTATTAATCATGTGTACAAAATTGCGCATCTTCTCTTGTATTTTGTTGGCTATTATAATTGACCAACTATACACACCATTCTTTAAATATTGTAACATTCGAAGAATAACTCCCCTCCCCTGTTAGGACTCTCTCATTTTTGTTTCGGCTGGCACACTTCATGTCAGTTGGCAACTACACTCTTTACCTAATTCTGAAATATTAAACTGTATGCTAAATAAGTAAAATATTTTAAGATAATGTCCTAAGGGAATAGTATTTCATATTATAACTCAATACACTCTAAGGTAATTATTCAGATATCAATATGCAAAACAGCAGTATGTTGTAGTACACATATTTCTTTTTATTTTGCTTCTTTGTAGCAAGCAATACATTTCAGGGTACAAAGGGAAAAAAACATTAAAGGAAAAGTTTGCCGTTGATTTTCTTAATAAGATTGTTTGCCTAGGGAGAGAGAAATTTCACTTGGTCCTTTCCTAATTATTCATGTAAATTAAATTCTACGAGTGAAGAAAAATTCATAAAAGTCATACTTACTCATCTGAGAGGGAGACACGGCATATGAATGGGGCCCATAACCTTAGAAGGTGAAATGTGGAAAATATCACAAGCAACTCCCACATTAAGTTAAGTGAACCAAAAAAGGGAGATTCCCGGTGTGAAGGAGACTTCAAGGATACCCTCCCTAATCGCCTCTTAATAGCCTCAAATCTCTGACACAGGAAGCAAATCAAGAATTCAAAGAACATGGAATTATTAATCACTTATATTTGATACCAAATGTAAGCACTACTAGACACATTTTAAATTTTAAAAAGCTCTTGCATATTATGTTCAAAAAGGAAGCACAGCATGTAATCTAATTTTTAAGCCATTGGTATGTTGCACATCTTAAAAGAGACAACTGCACATTCTTTTGTATTTCTGAAATCCACAATTTTTTCTTCCTGAGCCTAAAATATGCCAGGATGAAATTATGCAATCAACTACTACAGACTCATTCACTGACTGACATCCAATATTCAGAGTGAATGCAAATCATTCAGCAAATATTTATGAAGTGCCTCTTGTGTGTAAGGCATTGTACTCAACAGCACTTATAATAGCACCTTTCTTTGAATAAACAGTTTAATCGATATTTTTCACAAAAGAGTTCATCATTAAATGGAAAAATATGTCCACCAATCAGGAGTATATCTGTCTCCCCTCAGGATGGAGTTAAAAACTGTGAAGGAAAAATACGCCAAAGCTGGTGATTAGTTGAATGTGGAAGATGAAGATGAAGAAAATGATGAGAAACCAAAACAAAGCAAAGGTAAAAACAGTCAGTGACAGGAATTGGGAGACAATGGTAAGATCAGGGCAGCATTTTAAGCACCATGAACGTAGAGCTTGAAATACATCTAGGTATCCAAAGACAGCTGTGTGAGAGAAGCTGGTATCTGACCAGAACTTGAAAGCCAGCTTTAAGGGAGAGTCTAAAACTATACAATGAGAGGCCAGCTTGGTGTCTCAGTTGGTTACCTTTCTGGGACATCCCATGTCAGAGTGCTACTCTGCTTCCAACCCAGTTTCCTGACAATGCACCTGGGAAAGCAGCGGGTGGCAGAAGATTGTTCAAGTACTTGGGCACCTGCCACCTACCTGGGAGACTCAGATGGAGTTCTTGGCTTCTGGCTTTTGCCTGGCCCACAATAGCTGTTTCAACCATTTGGGAAATAAACCAGTGGATAGAAGATTTCTCTCTCTCTCTCTCTCTCTCTCTCTCTCTCTCTCTCTCCCTCCCTCCTCCTCCTCCTCCTTCCCCTCTCACTCTCCCTCTCCATCTCTATCTCTATCTTTATCTCTCTCTCTGCCCCCTTGCTTTGCTTTTCAAATAAATAAATCATTTTAAAAAAATAACATAAAAGACACAGTGAGAAATAAATTATCAAGAGTACTTGCAGTTAAGAAACAAACATATCCGGCCGGCGCCGCGGCTCAATAGGCTAATCCTCCGCCTAGCGGCGCCGGCACACCGGGTTCTAGTCCCGGTCGGGGCGCCGGATTCTGTCTCGGTTGCCCCTCTTCCAGGCCAGCCCTCTGCTGTGGCCAGGGAGTGCAGTGGAGGATGGCCCAGGTGCTTGGGCCCTGCACCCCATGGGAGACCAGGAAAAGCACCTGGCTCCTGGCTCCTGCCATCGGATCAGCGCGGTGCGCCGGCTGCAGCGCGCCGGCCGCGGCGGCCATTGGAGGGTGAACCAACGGCAAAGGAAGACCTTTCTCTCTGTCTCTCTCTCTCACTGTCCACTCTGCCTGTCAAAAAATAAAAAAAAAAAAAAAAAAGAAACAAACATATCTGAAATGAAAGGCAACACCAGTGGCTTTAAGAACAGAACATTCAAGTATATACACAGCAAGAATATATATCCATCTATAATATATCCATCTATACAACAAGAATATGCATATATAAAACAAAACAAATATTAGCAAGGACATGGAAAGATGATAACTTTCACTCACTGCTATGGAAAAGTGTGATAATTCCTAAGTTACTCATACAATTATCATGGGGTCTAGCAATTCTACTACCAGATGTATACCCAAAAGAATTGAAAGAAGAAATGCAGGGGCCATTGCTGTGGCCTAATGGGTAAAGCCACCACCTGCAGTGCCAGCATCCCATATAGACTCTGGTTCAAGTCCTGGCTGCTCTACTTCTGATCCAGCTTCCTGCTTGTGTGCCTGGGAAAACAGCAGAGGATGGCTCAAGTGCTGAGGCCCCTGCACCTATGTGGGAGAGCCAGAGGAAGCTCCTGGCTCCTACCTTCTGTCTGGCTCAGCCCTGGCTGTTGCGGCCATTTGGAAAGTTAAACAGCAAATGGAACGTCTCTCTTTCTCTCCCTCTCTCTGTGTAACTCTACATTTCAAATAAATAAAATAAATCTTTAAAGAGAGAGAGAAAGAGAAGAGATGCAAAAGATACTTGCCCATCAATTCCTAGAAGCGTTACTCACAATAGCCAAAATACGGACACAGCACAATGTCCACTGATGAGTGAAAGGATCAACAAAATGTGGTGGATACCTCCAATGAAATGTTATTCAGTCATTAAAAGGAATGGCATTCTGATACATGGAGGACGCTAGAGGACACAAAAGGAAAAATGCATCATAATTCCACTTATATGAGGTACCTAGGAAAGACAGAAAGGAGAACAGAGGTTCTCAGAGGCTGGGAGGAAAGGGGAGGATGGAGAGTTTTCGCTTACTGGGTGCAGTGTTTCCATTAGGGGTGATGGAGAGTTCTGGAGAATGGTGAAGATTCCACAACACCATGATAGTACTAAATGCCAAGAAATGGGCAGGGAGCGGGGAGGACACAGCAGAAGGCTGTTAGAGGAAAAACCGGACAACAGGAGATCACAAAGCAGAGAGGGGCGGTGCAGGGATGATCTGGGGCTTACACATGACTCTCAGCTGAGAAATAGGTACACCTGCAGGACAGTAAGGCTTCCTCTTCCCTACCCAACTGCTGTGGTCTGAAGGGGTTCCTCCCAAAATCCATAGGCTGAGACCTAATCACCATGTGATGGTATTAAGAGGCAAGGCCTTTGAGGAGTGATTAAGTCATGAGGATGGCGCCTTTGTGATGGGATGAGTGCTCCTAAAAGAGAGGAGTGAGGGAGCTGTTCACTCCTTCCACCAAGAGAGACACAGCAATAAGGCACCATCTATGAAGCAGAGATGGAGCCCTGAACAAGACCCAAAGCTCCCCGCACCTTAATCTTGGATTTCTCAGCCGCCCAAACTAGAAACAGAAAGTTCCTGTTTATAAGTTACTCAGCTAAATGGACTAAGACACCAATCTTCCCCCCAAAATACTCAGTACAGCTCCAAACCTGTAAAGCCTTTTATACAGTAAACTAATAACTCAAAAGTCAGCCTCAATTCAAAGAAGTAGCATGCTAACTTAAATTCCTCCTGAGATACAATTGTTAGGTATCAGACTTCCTAAAAATAACATTCATGAAGATTCTAGTTTTCCCTTTTACCCAAGGTTGGCAACATGATTCAGCAATATTTAAAAAAACCAAAAGTTAAACTGTTATGAAATTAACATTGCTGAGCACTTTCTACATAGTACCTCCTAGGAGGTAGGTTTCTGAAATTTTCAAAAATATCAAATTCGACATCATTATAAATTACAGATAGCCACTAAAGCATACCTATTTATCTTTTGAGGAGACTTCAGCAATTTCATGGATCATAAGGGAACCATAATCTTAGTTCTACAGTTTTAATGTGCCATCTACTTGTTTTCAAAAATCAATTGATCAATTTTTTTATTCTAAGTAAAATTGTCAGAAACTTATACTTTTTTCTTTGCATTTCATGTTTGTATTTTTCCTTGAGATTATGGTGGTAAATATTATCTCTTAAAATGTGTCCTTAAGTAAACTGTGTACAAATAATTATGTATTTATTCAATGAACAATCATTTCCTACAAAACTACTGTGTATCAAACACTGTATCTGATACATGATAAGAGCGGACAGAGAAGGAGAGGGAGAGATAGTGGAAGCAAAAAGAAAAGAGTCAAGTCTTTCTTCCTCTCAAGGATCACCCTGTCCAGTAGGAGAGATAGGCATATATAACTCATCATAATACAAGTGGGGACTGCCAGACACAGACAGGTATGGGACTATGAAGACCCAGAAATAAAGTCCCTACCATCTCAATGGGTAAGGCCTAGTATTACGTAGTGGGGTCTTCAAGCTTATGAAAGGATATGCTGCAGCCTTCTAAAAGCTTATAACTATATAATAGAATAAAATACATACAGAAAGTATACAAACACATCAAGGGAATATTTACGAGCGCCACGAGAGTGATACAAAAATATAAATTCCTAGGATGGTCTTCACATGCAACTAGGAATGATAACACAGCCCCTTATGGAATAGATTTCAACCATCAGGCACCTCTCTGAAGTCTTCATATACCTAAGTTTCACATTTGAGGGCTGAGAATTGTGGCAGATCCTCATATAGCCGCACACCATCTCCACTCCTCCATTCTCACTCCTTGGGTGATTCACTTCGTCCTGAGTGCAGCCAATGTCTGAGACTTTCTTTTAGTCAACACAACATGACAGAGGTGATGCGATGTCATTTCCTGGATCCATCATTCTCAAGATCGTAACATCAGCTTGCAGGCTGTAAGAAGCAAGATGACAGTTGACACGGAGCTGAGGGGAAATTTCAGCCTCCAACCAGCAGAGAGGCTGTCAGTGCAACAGCCAGAAGGAACTGATTTCTGTCTGTAAGCATGTGGAGCTAGAGGCAGATGCTTCCCCTGTCAAGTCTTGAGATGAGACTGCAGCCCAGGCTCAAACCTTGATTACAGCTTTCATAAGAAATCCTAGAGCATGGAACTCAATAAAGCCGTGTCTGACTCCCGACCCACAGAAGCTGTGAGGTAGACAGTTGTTGTGTAAGTCATAAAATTGGTGATGATATTGCTACAAAACCACAGAAAATCAACACAGATATTGTGATGCCCATTTTTAAATAGAGAAATGTGCCTTAGAGGCCACTCAAACATTCAAAAATTAAAAACTAGTGGTAGGGAAGAAAGTCAAGAGGAGAAGCTGCAGTTAAAGACAGGTTAAAGAGATTAGTTTCCAGCAGGAGATTCATATAGAGTTGTACAACTAGTCATTGGAATCTTGAACTTGAACCAAAGAAAAGAGATGGCATGACAGTGTCTTCCAAGTGGATTGATACCAAGAAAATGAGCTTAAAGAACAGAAGACTGTAAGCAATGTGGAGCTGCATACATATGCACACCAATGAAATCACACGTGTGTATCTAACCTCAGGAAGAGGTAAGAGAAGGAGATGTAGAGTTATGATGTTGTGAACGTTGTGGTTGACTCTTCAGCATCCTTTCTGCCCCAGATGATTGGTCTAGACCACCCAGACAAATGAATTCCCTTAGCAATTAACATTGGTCCAGGAGCTTCTCATTTCCTATGTTGGCCTGATCATGTTGAAGGGAAGATTTTATACTTCTGAATGAGAATAGCGTTTTTAGATATGATAAGGCAACATGCAGTAATAATTATCACTGGCAGCCATCTACCAGCCATGAGTGAAGCCAGTATGAGAACAAATCCGACTCAAGCAGAAGACAGAGTTCCCAAGAATGCAAAGATACAGCTCTGACATGCTCAGTCTAGATTGCACTCCTCCAGGAATTTCATTAAATAAAATGCTGTGTTTTCTTGTTGCATGAAACCACTTAGTGGAGACAAAGATCTTTCTAGCTAATGCAAGTATGGATAAAGAAAATTCAAATATTGCAGACAAGGAAAGTATGAGGGGAAAAAAAACTGTTTTTCACCAGTTAGGTAGATTGTACTTTAATTTATCATGACTTACTCCTGCTCTCCATCACCTGAAAGAGTGAATTGTATTTTCCTGCCCCTTGTCAGGGGACTTGCCCATGTCTTCTTTGACAGGCATATACACCCAGCTTCAGATGCATGCAGACAATGGAATACTAGTGGGCAGGGAAGATACTTCAGGAAGCATCAGGTGTTTCCACCGAAGTTCTTATTCTTGCCATCTGCCACATCCCAAACTGTGACTTCTTTTAGCTGAGTTCTGAAAGAGAAGACAAAGAAAGAGTGCCCAACAGAGCTGAAAAGTGAGAGCCATAGGGGCAGTGGTCAATCGACAACTGACAATATGTTATGTGAGTAAAAGCCAAATATTTAGGGGTAAGCATTTGGCATACTGGTTGAGACACATTTGGATCCCACAGCCTGTATTCAAGTGCCTAGTTTTCAGCCCTGACATTGCTCCTGAGTCCAGTTTCCTGACAATGGGTACCCTGGGAAGCGGCAAGGATGACTCAAGTAGTTGGGAGATCTGGATTGAGTTCCCTGCTCCTAGCTTTAGCCTGGCACAGACTCAGCTCTTGCAGCCATTTGGAGAATGAACCAGCAGATGAGAGTTTGATATATCTCTCTGTGTGTCACTCTCTCTCTTCTTCTCTGTTCCTTTTAAATCAAATAAAAAATAAATAATAAATAAATTTAAACAAATATTTATATGTTAATTGAATGATACATTTGGATTGTTACTACAGCAAAGGTGACTAGTATACCAATAGAAAACCAAGAAGATCTTCAAGAAAGCAGTTTTTCTAGACTGGTTACACCAATAGATAATTTCCAAAAAGATTAAGAATTGAAAGAATAGGCAGGAAGAGAAACAGCTCCTTTACCACTGCTTCAGACACCCACATCACCTATCAGTGTCTGGATTCAAGTCCTGCTTCCACTTCTGATCCAGCTTCCTGCTAACGCACAACCAGGGAGGCAGCAGTAACTGGTTCAAGTAGTTGAGTTTCTGCCACCCACATGGAAGACCTGGATTGAGTTCCTGACTCCTGCCTCTGGCCTGGGCCAGCCCCAGATGTTGGAGGCATTTGGGGAGTGAATCAGCAGATGGAAGATAGCTCCCTCTTTTCCTGTTTCTTTCTCCCTCTCTCTCTCTCTCTCTCTCTCTCCCCCTCCCTTCCCTTCCTCCATCCCCCTCCCTCCATCCCTCTCAAATAAATGAAAATAAGTGTTTTTTAAAAAGAATGTAGAAAGCCCCATACCAAGTCATTCAGCCTAACATTGAGACAATCTTAATCAATATACAAGCCATAACTTCTCTTGGGTCCATCAGAGAGGTTGGCAACCACCTCCAGTGAGAGACATGGCACACAAACTGCTTCACACATGTCAGAGCATGAGAGGAGCAGACGATGACCATGGGAGTAGGTAAAAAGTAAGTGAAAGTCGGGGCCAGTGCTGTGGCACGGCAGGTTAAAGCCATGGCCCAAAACGCTGGTATCCTATATGAGCACCAGTTCTAGTCCCAGCAGCTCCTCTTCCAATCCATCTCTCTGCTATGGCCTGGGAAAGCAGTAGAAGATGGCCCAAGTTCTTGGGCCCCTGCACCCATGTAGCAGACCCGGAAGAAACTCCTGGCTCCTGGCTTCAGATTGGTGCAGCTCCAGCCGTTGTGGCCTTCTGGGGAGTGAACCAGTGGATGGAAGACCTCTTTCTCTCTCTCTATCTCTCTCTGTAAATCTGTCTTTCAAATAAATAAAATAAATCTTTTAAAAAAAATAAGTGAAAGTCATGAAAAATGTTCAGGACCACTAGCCATCAGGAAATGCAAATCAAAACCACATGAGGTTACATCTCACCCCAATTAGAATGGCTATCATACAGAAATCAACAAAGAACAAATGCTGGTGAGGATGTAGGAACAAAGGTACACTAATCCACTGTTGGTGGGAATGTAAACTGGTACAGCCACTGTGGAAGACAGTATGGAGATACCTCAGAAATTTGAATATAGACACCATATGATGAGCCACCCACTCCTGGGAATTTACCCAAAGGAAATGAAATTAGCATATGGAAGAGTTATCTGTACCTCCTGTTAACTGCAGCTCAATTCACAATAGCCAAGATATGGAATCAACCCAAATGTCCATTAACTGAAGACCAGATAAAGACAGTATGATGTAAGTACACTATAGATTACTACACAATGGTGAAAAAAATGAAATCCTGTAATTTGCAACAAAATGGATGCAACTAGAAAACATTATACTTACTGAAATCAGCCAGTTCCAATAAAACAAGTGTTCTCCCTGATCTGCAGTAACTAATAGAATACCTAAAAGATAATCTATAGAAGTAAAACTGACACTTTGAGATGTGATGATTTTGAACAGCCCTTCTCTCAACTGTTGAGGAATAGTTTTTTTCTTCATCTATTTGTTGAAATCTTTACTTAGTGTAGGGTTAATCTCATGTGTATAAAGTTAATTGAAAATAGATCTTTGTGGGGCCGATGCTGTGGCATAGCAGGTAAAGGCGCAGCCTGCAGTGCCAGCATCATATGGGTACCAGTTCTAGTCCCAGCTGCTCCACTCCCAATCCAGCTCTCTGCTATGGCCTGGGAAAGCAGTGGAAGATGGCCCAAGTCCGTGGGCCCCTGCAGCCATGTGGGAGACCCAGAAGAAGCTCCTGGATCAGCACAGCTCTGGCTGTTGTGGTCATCTGGGGTCACCAGTGGATGGAAGACTTCCTTCTCTCTCTCTTTCTCTTTCTCTCTCTCTCTGCCTCTGCATCTCTGTAACTCTGCCTTTAAAATAAATAAATAAAACCTTTTTTAAAAAGAAACAAAATATATCTTTGTAAAAAATAAGAATGAGAATAGGAGAGAGAGGAGGAAGAAGGGTGGGAGTGCGGGTGGGAGGAAAGATAGGATGGGAAGAATCACTATGTTCCTAAATTTGTATATATGAAATGCATGAAGTTTGTATACCCTAAATAAAAGCTTTCTAGGTTAAATAAATAAATAAATAAATTGAACTACTGTTTGAAAAATAAACAAACAAATAAGTGAAAGTAACGAGCTTACTCATTTAACAATGGTAAGAAAAAAAGCAAAGCCCAAAATGAGGAAAGCAATTGAAGACAGAACCTTACTGCTTTACCAAGTTCAAGTTTTTGGCCTAAATTATACCGGAAGATACTGAAAGAACTTGCAAGTGAGAGTTCCCAGCCACTGATAATGACTTTTGAATAAAGATGAAGGAAAAGTGAATGTTTAAAAAAGTAGATTGGGGTAAAGTGAGTGAAACTTTTAAAAAGGGGAGGTAGGCTCTGCAAACACCAGATCTAGCTCTGTGAGGATAGACCCAGGCAAGTCTTCACAACGAATTACAAAAGGGATGTTTGCAAGTCTCTAGAGGACAAAATGAGTTAGCCAAGAAGAATGCTTACCTCTTCTTATCCTGAATAAGATAGACTAGTAGGTCAGCAAAATCCATTGCCATGATGTAGTTGAATGTTAGTAAGCTGTGTGATAAAGTCTTTCGTGATATTCATATACACAAGTTGGAGTTATATGAATTGGCATAAGTAGAAAACAAGAACAATCAGGACATGGGGATATAGGAATTTGAAAAATAGTGGTCCCTGTTATAAAGAGATTCCAGGAAAGTGAGCGTTAATGTGGACAGGCTGCTCAATTAAGGCAAAAAATTAGTGTAGCCATTATTTGAATAGGTTTAGTAACAGCAAGAATGACTTATTTTAAAATGAATTAATTATAGATTTATTTCATTTGAAAGCCAGAGAGACAGAGACACACCAAGAGACACACAGAGACAGAGATCTCCTACCCACTGGTTCTCTTCCCAAATGCCTACAAAAGCCAGGAGCCAAGAGCTCAATCCAGAGCAAGTTGGAACTCAAACTCAGGCTTTCATATGGGAGATGCAGGCATCTCAAGTTGGGTATTAACTTTTGCACCAAGTGCCGGCCCTGATAATGACTTATTTAGTACTTACTTACTCTATGCCAGGTAAGATGCTAAAGCATCAGAGAAACATAAGCTCCTTTAGCCGTCAGCACAATCATTTTAGTTAGATATGATTTCCTATTTTACAAAGGAAAGTTTCAGAGAGGTTAAGCAGCCTCCCCAGTGTAACACAGCTAGCAGGAGGAAGAATGGTATTATGAGCTAAGTTTGAGTCTAATATCTGTGCTCTTCAGAATTATGCTGGGCCGGCGCCGCGGCTCAGTAGGCTAATCCTCTGCCTTGCAGCGCCAGCACACCGGGTTCTAGTCCCAGTCGGGGCGCCGGATTCTGTCCCGGTTGCCCCTCTTCCAGGCCAGCTCTCTGCTGTGGCCAGGGAGTGCAGTGGAGGATGGCCCAAGTACTTGGGCCCTGCACCCGCATGGGAGACCAGGAGAAGCACCTGGCTCCTGCCATAGGATCAGCGCGGTGCGCCGGCCGCGGTGGCCATTGGAGGGTGAACCAACGGCAAAGGAAGACCTTTCTCTCTGTCTCTCTCTCTCACTGTCCACTCTGCCTGTCAAAAAAAAAATAAAAAAAAAAAAAAAGAATTATGCTGACCCTGAGATGCTTCTGGGCACTTATCAAACACAGGGCAAAAATCACCAGACGATGTGGAAAGATTGGCAAGACCTGATCTGCAGCAAGAGGCGGCAGTAAAAGCCAGTGTTAGAGCTGGCAGAAGGCAAGGATGACAGGAATGAAATGGGAAGAGGACGAGAGGCAGGTTATGGGGACTTGGTTGTGGGGCAAGTGGAGCAGGGAAACAGTGGGCTGCTATGAATTGTGACTAATGAAGCAGATTAAAGGAATGATGTGACTTACTTTTCTTCTAACAAAGACACTAGAGAATGCACCTATCAACAATGCTATGCTCAGTCCAGTCAACGCCCTCACTATTGCTGGTGGAAATAAACAGATTGGTTGATGGAGACTTTCACAGGACTGATGTAATAGATATGTCTGCAGCCTTCTCCTTTAATTACTCCTAATAACTTTATTACTCTTAATAACTTCATAATTAAAATATATGGCCTTCCTCACAAATCTCAAAATTTTCTTCACTTATCAAACAAGACAAAATATGTAAAATGTAATATTTTTTCAATATTTAATCTCATTATTCTTTCTTTCATTTATATCAATATTGCACTTAAACAATGGAAATCTATCTATATAAATTTTTTTAACTGTTGGAAGATACTACTATTATATGTTGCTGTCAAGTACCACAGAAACCTAAGCAGAGTAATTTTTCCAAGCTTAATGTGCAGCAATTTGTGCTATCTAAATAACAAATCTGGAATTGGGGGACGTCATTAAGGTTTATGGAAGTAAATAAGAAGAGGTTCAAAAGCAACAGAGCTTTTTAAGTTTCAGTGGTTAATACAGACAGAAATTAACATAGCCAAATAATCCAGAGGTAGCGCCATAAATGGGGAGCTAATATCATTATGTTTGTGTATGTTACACTGTATGCACACTTTGCAAATTTTGAGTTCAAACAGTGCAAAGGAAACGCCGTTTTTATCTAAGCCTATGGAAACAGTCGGTCACCTGCTGAGTCCAAGGAGGGTCTCAAGTTTTCCGTCATTTATAAGCAGTCTCCTGCCTTAAATATAAAATCATTGGCTTACACAGTGAATCATTATAAATCTCTCACAAGCTTTTAAACCAATCAGTCAAGCTTAGAACGCAGTGATTTGGAGAATCATAGCTCTGAGGCTTTGGGGCCTCACTGTGCAAGGGTAATAAATGTAAATGATTTTGTAACTTGTAGAAACATAGGTTAGTTCGCTCTTTACCTCCCAAAGAGCAACTGAGTTTGACTAAGGAGGTTTACTGTGATCCTAGGGAAAAAAAAATCTATTATGTCATTTTCTTTCCTGGATCCTGGGGAAAAGAATAACATAAAAAGCAGTTAATCTGTTAAGCACACAAAGCCTACTATATAGAAAACTGCCAGTCAAAAAGCCTGGATTCCTTATGTAATTTGTAGCCTACCCGGAGAGAAAAGAACCTTTCTAAAGTGGTGCCATTTACCCAATTTATCCCACTTGAGGTGAGAGAAACTTAAGTACAACAGTCAGGGAATACTCATTGTATGTCATCACCATCCACCCAACCCCCCAGAAAAAAAGCAATCCAAATTTTAAAATAACTCATACACAGAACTCAAGTGACTCTTTTCAACCTGAGCTTTAATTTCATGAATACAGCAAACAGATTTACTGAGAATGGCAGTGATGTTTAAAAAATGAGAAGTATATACATATCATCGCACAGTTAATTAAATCTTAATTATATACAACAAAACTATACATGATATAAAATGAGGTTTTGATTATTCTTACCATGCTGCCTCCCGTAACGCAAAAAGGATAATAAAATGTACCTCTTGTAAGTCCAGTCTGGATTTTTCATCTCTGGTTGTTTTATTTCTTTTGAAGGTCTTTGTGTCCGTGGATCATATGTATATGCTCCCATAGTGTCATCTACAAAGTCATGTTGTCTTCATGTCAAAACATGTATTGCTTCATCTTTTTTTCCCTTCTCAATACTTGGGTTTTAAATAAATAGTTGCCTGAACAGGTTTTGTCAAATTCCTTCCACTCAGCACCTCTGCTTTCTCGAACCTACTCTAAGCCCTTGTGTTCCCATCCATGCCTTCCGCATTTTTCACCTTCATATAAAGAAGTCAGCTTGGATATCTTTTTAGCAAGATTTCTAATTGAAGTCCAAACAACAAGAGAAAGCTTTTAAAAAGGTCTGGATATTCACAACGGGGAGAAATGTAGATAACGTAAAGCATTCTAACATGCAACACCTTCTCCCTACCCTACGCTCTCTCTGCCACCAAAGCTGAAGCTGTCTGGGGGATGCTCTTGGATAACCCATTTGTTGCCAATATCATCTCAGCTAAGCTTACAGATGCCCAAGGCTAAATTACATGTTACTATATTTAAGCAATGATTTCTACTTTAACTGAGAGGAGAACTTTTGGCGATGGTAGGTCCTGAACCAGTTGAAAAGGGTCATTTTAGAACAGTGCATGAATGAAATGCAGACATATATGGGAGAGGTGTATGAATATACACCATTCTCTCCAATCAATGCATTTTTATATACTTTTAAAATTACACTGAAACTCAATATGTTCAAGGCACGGAAGCATACAATAAATCTTCATTTCTGTAGGAGAACCAATACATCGATATCCAAACAAATTTTTTCCTTTGAAAATTTGTTATAATGGTTGATTAGCAGTGATTACTAACAGAATACAAGTAATTAAAAACAAGCAGAAATTGATTGAAAATTGATTAAGAAAACAACTTAGTAGAAGCAAGGAACTTAAGAATAAGAGCATTTTGAATACAGTTTCAGATTTTTTAAATATTTATTTATTTATTCAAAAAGTAGAGTTATAAAGGGGTCAGGGGGAGAGACAGAAATCTTCCATCTGCTGGTTTACTCCCCAAATGGCCACAGTGATCAGTGCTGGGTCGATCTGAAGCCAAGAGCCAGAAGCTTCTTCTGGGTCTCCTTTATGGGTGCAGGGGTCCAAGGACTTGGGCCATCTTCAACTGTTTTCCCAGGTGCATTAGCAGGAAGCTGGATCAGAAGTGGAGCAGCCGAGACCTAAACCTGGGATGCCAGCACCGCAGGAGGCAGCTTTACCTGCTACACCACAGCATTGACTCATTAGCCTTTTTTCTCTTCCAACATGAAATACAAAAGAAAAATCTTTGTATATTGGTGAAAAAGATTTTTTGATCTGTGAACAGTTCTCAATTTAATTATTTATTGGAACCTGTAAATTCCAAAAGACCTTTTATTAAATTGTATAAATTATTTATGTAACAACATTAGTAAATAACATTAGGTACTAAAAAAACTATCAATTTCATGTTTCCAAACATAGTTCAAGATAAAACAGGCTCAAGGAAGACCCTATGAAAGATTCTTATTGAATATAAGCAAAAAATGTAGACTCTTTGAAGAAAACAATGGGATGAGCTTATGAGATTTTGAAATGCCTTTCACTGGCAATCTTCCACCCAGAGTCATTTTTTAGTCATATCTTAAAAGAGAAAAATGGCTGGCACCACAGCTCACTAGGCTAATCCCCTGCCTGTGGCACCAGCACCCTGGGTTCTAGTCCCGGTTGGGGTGCCGGATTCTGTCCTGGTTGCTCCTCTTCCAGTCCAGCTCTCTGCTGTGGCCCAGGAAAGCAGTGGAGGATGGCCCAAGAGCTTGGGCTTTGCACCCCATGGGAGACCAGGAGGAAGCATCTGGCTCCTGCCTTCGGATCAGCGCAGCGTGCCGACCATGGCAGCCATTTGGGGGATGAACCAACGGAAGGAAGACCTTTCTCTCTGTCTCTCTCTCTCAGTCTAACTCTGCTTGTCAAAAAAATAAATAAATAAATAAAAATAAAAAAATAAAAAGAGAGAGAGAAAGAATAATAAGTTTTCCAAAAGTAAAGGCATGACTAAATGGTTGCTTCAAGATCCCTCAGAAGTGTCTAGTATTACATTCCTTTTTGTTTATGTATATGCTTCCACTTGTGCTTGCATAGACATGGACCAAATTGACTCTATAATTTTTCAATACAGTCATACACCCAAATTAAAATTTCAATGAGTGACGGACCACATAGATGAAGGTAGTGCCTGAGATTATAAAGGAGCTAAAATATTCCTAATGCCTAATGACGTCATAATTGACAGCATATGGTGCCACAACATGTTATTCACATGTTTGTAGTCTACTACACTGCCACCCATATAAAGGTAGAACACATACAATTAGTATACTACATAATACCTGGTAATAAGAAATGATCATGCTACTCTTTTATGTATTTACTATATTGGACTTTTTATCATTAGAGTGTACTCCTATTTATAAAAAAATATTTACTGTAAAACAATATGCAGCATTATGCCAGCAGCAGCCTCATATATCCGGAGCATTATTTCCCTACATTCTTGATTTAATCTCAGGTTGTTTTGCTCATCATGGCAATAAGAACAATATACTATAAATATGTCCCATATAGTCTGGGTGTCTATTAGACCATGCCATTGGGGTTTGTATAAGCACAATCCTCCCACAATGACACGGTCACCTAGTGATACATTTCTCAGAATGTATCCCCATGGTTAAGTGCATGACTATACTCAGATTATCACTAAAAATCCTGTGTGGAGTAAATAGCCCAAAAGGGTTTATGTGTATAAATTGAGCTTTACATTTCCTGGTCAAGTTTCCAACCATTATTATGTACAACAATCCGCTTTTATAGTTTAAGAGTTAATTTATTAACATTAATTATTGGTCCATGTAAAGTTAGAAAATGTGATCTTGAAAAAAACTAAGTTTAACTATAATATCACAGAGCCGATACTTCAATGGTTACATTCATCAGGTAATAAATAGCTCCCTTTGATCATTGTTTTTAAAGTCTCTTGAACCATGCTTTGATTAGTTCTATTTAATATTTAACATCTGGTTAGTCAATTTCAATCTGCAGGAAACACTGCTGGAAAAATTCTATGCTGACTAAATACATTTATAATACTACAAAGCTGACATGTAATTGATTTTAGTTCTCATAAAAGGATTATGTTAACTTTCCTTAATCTATATATTTGTATTTTGTGCAGTCTAGTGAGTTCACACCAGGGATGCTAAATTTTTATTTCTTATCAATATTTTATGTCAAATTGATAGGATTATATTTTAGTCTAAGTACCACTTTCCCATTTTTCCCTTGAAAAGAAAATAACAAACCGAAATATGACTGCACCGCCACAGCGCTACCACAGCTGGCCAGAGGTTTGCTGGCAGACTGAGTGCTTCTAATCATCAAAAAGCACATTGCAGTGCTTTGCACGGGCTCTCAGATCCCAGAGAGAATGTGAGATACTAAATAAAAAAGGAAACATTTTTATTTCTCTCAGGTCTAAGTCTGCTGGTCTGTTTTTAGTATTGTCTAATTACAAATTAAATAAAGCAATGGTTGCAAGCATTTATTTATCAGTGTTCTGGCTGAACGTCCTTGAATATTTAATATTATTGTTTATTAAAATGTGTATGACAAATTTCTAATTAAGAACCGTTCCTAGATCCAGCAGTTGGCCTACTAGGAAAGATGCTGGTTGAGAACCTTGCTTCCTGCAGCACTGTCTGGGTTCGTGTCCTGGCTCTGGTTCTCAATTCTTTTTTTTTTTTTTTGACAGAGTGGACAGTGAGAGAGAGAAACAGAGAGAAAGATCTTCCTTTTGCTGTTGGTTCACCCTCCAATGGCCGCCGCGGCCGGCGCGCTGCGGCCGGCGCACCGCGCTGATCCGATGGCAGGAGCCAGGTGCTTCTCCTGGTCTCCCATGGGGTGCAGGGCCCAAGCACTTGGGCCATCCTCCACTGCACTCCCTGGCCACAGCAGAGAGCTGGCCTGGAAGAGGGGCAACCGGGACAGAATCCGGCGCCCCGACCAGGACTAGAACCCGGTGTGCCGGCACTGCAAGGCGTAGGATTAGCCTAGTGAGCCGCGGCGCTGGCCATGGTTCCCAATTTCAGCTTCTCACTAAGCAGACTCTGAGAGGCAGCATGTGATAGCTCAAGTAATTGGATCTCTTCTACTCACACAGGAGACCTGGCTTTGGCCTGCACTGGCTGCAACTGTTGTAGCATTTGCGGAATGAAGCATTGGATGCGAGCTCTCTCCTATCCCGCCCTCACTCTGTCTTTGTCTCTCTTGCCCCATCACTCACTCTCTCTTTCTGCCTCTCAAATAATAAATAAAATAGCCATTTCTAATCAGGCTATTTTATAGAACAGAAATTTTATGAAACAGAAATTTTGGTTGTCCTCATAACATTGACCCAACTGACAGAGAAGTTCGTTTTTCTTAGATAGATAAAACTTACTTTTAGTCTATTTGATTTCAGAGACTCAATTTGTTGAAATTGGAGTTCCTTTAAATTTATGGTTTTGATTTTCCTTTTGTGTGGGGGGAAGATGGGTAAAAAGTCAAAATGTGATATGAAAAGTATGAAAACAAAATCCAAACCTAGACTCATTCTCTAATCTTCTCTCTAATCTTCTCTAATATATATCTTCCATTATAGTTCCAAAAAGTTAAAACAGTCACTAATTATGGAAAGAAAGAATACTTAAAGCAACACTAAAAGAGCAATAAAATTTTTCACAGGGTTAGTGCTGCGGCACAGTAAATTAATCTTCTGCATGAGAACCCAAAATCTCATATGGGCGCTGGTTCCAGTCCTAGCTGCTCCACTTCTGATCCAACTCCCAGCTTATGGCCTGGGAAAGCAGTGGAAGAGGGCCCCTGCATCCACATGGGAGGCCCAGAAGAAACTCCTGGCTCCTGGCTTCAGATAAGCTCAGCTCCAATCACTGTGGCCATTTGGGGAGTGAAGCAGCGGATGGAAGACCTCTCTCTGTGTAACTATGCCTCTCAAATAAATAAACAAACCTTAAAATTAAAAAAAAAAACTGTTGAACAAGAAAGATTTGTGAAGTCTCAAATTTCTGAAAGTTTTACTAACATGTCTTGGTCAAAGGTTATTGAACACATACAGAAAGCTTTAACAACTGGTTAAAATTCAGTGATATGGAAGGATGCTGTATTTGCTTTAAACTATAATGACTTTGTCAATCCAAGTCTTAATTCAGGTGCCACCTAATGTATTGATACTCAAGGAACTCGAGAGAGGGAAGCAGGAGAGAACACGCAGGCATTTATTTATTTATAATTGATTAATAAAAATTACATGTATTTATAGTATACATGTTATTTTGAAATATTCATTGTATATATTTGTAATATAGTAAAATTTAACTAGTTAGCACATGCTTTCCCATATAGATTTATTGTTTTTGTGATGAGAACATCTTACATCCATCCTCATAGCAACTTGCAAGAATACCATAACAGGCCAGCATTGTGACACACTGGCTTAACCTGCTGCATGGGACACTTGCATCTCATATCAAAGCACTGGTCTGAGACCTGGCTTCTCCACTTCTGATTCAGCTCCCTGCTGATGGCCTGGGAAAGCTGCAGAAGATGGCTGAAGTACTTGGGCCCCTGAACCCACGAGGGTGACTCGAATGGAGTTTCTGGCTCCTGGCTTCAGCCTTGCCTAGCCTTGTCTGTTGCAGCCATTTGTAGACTGAACCTTGGACTAAAAGATCTCTTTGTTTCTCTCCCTTTATGTCTGTCACTCTGCCTCTCAAATAAGTAAGTGAATCAATAAAATAAATCTTTTTTTCTAAAAAGGAATACAATGAGATAAGGCATTTTTATAGAGTTACATTCTTTCTGACATCTTGTGAAATTTTCCAGAAGTATACGAAATGGCAAATACATTTTTAGTAATTCCATTCCATTTTAACAATATTTATTGAGCATTTGTGATAGGATGGTTTCTGAGGGACTTAAAAGTTAAATAGAAATCTCATAAATTTTGAAAAATACAACATATTATGACTCTCAAGATACCTGCATTCTAAAGGGGAAATATAAGCAATATAGGAGATATGCTTCAAAAGCAGTGGTTTTTAAAACTAATGTGAATAAGAATTTATGCATCCAACCCAAGAGATTCTTTGATGGATCCAGAGTGAGACCTAACATTTAAACCAAATTCCATGTGATTCTTTTTTTAATTAATTAATCTGAGAGGCAGAGACTGTGTGGGAGCAAGTGCCATCCACTGGTTCACCTCCCCTTCCCAGCCATGGTGAGAACTCAACCCATATCTCCCACAAGCATAGCAGGAAACCAATTATTTGAACCCTGTTTTCCAGTGCTGTCATTAACCAGGAGCTGAAATCAGGATCTGCAACCAAGACTTGAACCGAGGTACGGTGATACGAAACATAGGATTTTTTTCTTTTTAAAGATTTATTTATTTACTTATTTGAAAGGCAGAGTTACAGAGAGGCAGAGACAGAGGTAGAAGAGAGAGAGAGCTCTTCCATTCGCTGGCTCACTCCCCCAAATGGCCAATCTGAAGCCAGCAGCCAGGAGCTTCTTCTGGGCCTCCCACGCAGGTGCAGGGGCCCAAGTACTTGGGCCATCTTCCACTGCTTTCCCAGGTCATAGCAAAGAGCTGGATCGGAAGAGGAGCAGCCAGGACTTGAACCGGTGCCCACATGGGATGTCTACACTGTATGGGGCAGCTTTAGCCACTATGCCATGGCACTCTTAAACAAAGGACTCTTAACTAGCATCTTTACCATTAGGCTAAACATCTACCCCAAATTCCATGCAACTCTAATGAGGATGGTCTGTAGCTTTAAATATTGGGACTAACTTTCAAATGTACCTGGAGAAAATTATCCTATTGATTTATAATGTCATATAACTAATTTAGATAAGTAGGGGTATTCTAAGCCTTAAGATAAAGGTAACACTGGTTTAACTTCCAAAATGTGTCCCCTACTTGGGGGCCAATGCTGTGGTGTAGTAGGTAAAGCCACCACCTGCAGTGCCGGCATCCCCCTTGGGTTTTTTGAGACCCGGCTGCTTCACTTCTGATCCAGGTCTCTGCTATGGGCTGGGAAAGCAGTGGAAGATGGCTCAAATACTTCAGCTCCTGCACCGGTGTGGGAGACCTGGTAGAAGCTCCTGGCTCCTGGCTTCAGATCAGCACAGCTCTGGCCATTGTGGCCACCTGGGGAGTGAACCAATGGATGGAAGATTTCTCTCTCTCTGCCTCTGCCTCTGCCTGTCTGTAACTCTGCCTTCCAAATCAATAAATAAATCTTTAAAAAAAAAAAAAAACTGTCACTCTGAAAGTCTAAAAGTTCTCTTTAAGATTTCAGAGAAGTAAACTTTTCAGCCTTTTGCTCAATTCTGACTCTCAGATACCTGCTTCTATATACCACTTCTTTCCTGCACAGTTTTTTTAAAGATATATTTTATTTATTTGAAAGGCAGAGTTGTAGGGAGAGAGAGGGAGAGAGAGAGAGAGAGAGAGAGAGAGAGAGTCTTTCATCCACTGTTTCACTCCCCAATGGCCCCATGGCCCCAGTGTCTGGGGCTGGGCCAGACTGGAGCCAGGAGCACAGAACTCCTTAGGCCGTCTTCTGCTGCTTCCCCAGGCCATTAGCAGCAAGCTGAGTCAGAAACGGAGCAGCCAGGACTCAACCTGCCACTCAGACGGGATGCTGGTGTCACAGCAGCAGCTTAACCCCTGCACTCCAACACTGGACCCCAGGCACAGTTTTTACACAGCTGTGAGTCTCCTCCCTCTACCACCCTATCCTCCACGTATACGCACACTCAGCGTTGAGAAATAGAATGGATATTACTAAAACTTGAGGGAAAAGAGTTGAGACAATGAAGAGCAGACCCTATAAAAACGTGTTAGCACGGGGCAGTCAGTTGGCAGAGTAGTTAAGTCACTGCTTGGGGTGCTGGTGTTGCACATCAGAGTGCCTGATTCATGTCCCAGCTCCTCTGCTTTCTGTCCAGCTCCCTGCCGATGCGCACCTTGCGAAGCAGCAGGTGATGGCTCAAGTACTTGGGTCCCTGCCACCCACAGGAGCACCTGGCTCCTGGCTTCAGCATGTTCCAGCCCCTGTAGCTGCAGGCACCTGGGGAGTAGGCCAGCAGATGGAGGGTCCTCTCCAGCCCCCCTCCCTTTCAAATAAAATCAAAATAAATTTAAATGTTTTAGAAAAGAAACTTCTCAATTTTAAAATTTAAAATTCAGGATTAAGTATCACTGGCACTCCCTTCCCTCAAATCAGAATTTTCCTATCTCTGCGCTTTGCAACAGTTACCTGAAGCACTATATATAAAACAGAAATAAGTGATACTTAAACTTACTCTATTGTGGAGATACTGAAATATCAGATCATTCTGTAGAATTGCTCCTTATTAAGTTGGTAGAAACAACAGCTACCGTGATTTCTCCACCTTAAAGAACAGGGTTTGGGGCAGCAGTATGGCATAGTAGGTTAGGCCTCCGCCCGCGGCACTGGCCTCCCATTTGGGCAGCAGTTTGAGTCTGGACTGCTCCAATTCCAATCCAACTCCCGGTAAATGCCCTGGGAAAGCAGTAGAAGATGGCCCAAGTGCTTGGGTCCTTGCACCCACATGGGAGACCCAGAAGAAGCTCCAGGCTCTGGCTTCGGATTGGCCCAGCTCCAATTGTTGAGGCCATTTGGGGCATGAATCAGTGGACAGAAGACCTCTCTCTCTCTCTCTCTCTCTCTCTCTCTCTCTGTAACTCTGCCTCTCAAATAAATAAATAAATCTTAAAAAAAAAAAAAAAGAAGAAGAAGAAGAAGAATAGGTATAATAGGACCTTTTCCCCATCAGCGTCTGTTCTGTAGTTATTACTACTGGCTCAGAACTTCTCTCTAAGGCCCCCTAAAAGAGCATATTCACATATGATGTGAGTTCAGTTGGAAACTTGCAGCAGTAAGCAATTCATTTAAAATTTGGGAGCCTAAGAGACACACAGGAAATCAGAGGAGCCGTATGCTATGGTACCGCTAAATCAACAGAGGATCATTTCCGAAGCGTAACAAAGAACTCGGTACACACAACACTCACTTCAGCCTCATTTACAGTATCTGTGCCAGGGGAGCAAAGGTCTCCAGATTCCTCTTCCATGTAGAGAAGGCCCCATCCTGGTTCCAACGGCAATGTGAAGTTAACTGTACATAAAACTGTAAAGAACCAACCACAGCATCAAATTTAGGTCATTTTTTTCTTCTATTTTGGATTTGCCTCTTAATCATCATGTTAATATTGTAGGCCACAGGCATGACAGCCAATGAGCAGGTGAAATCAGAAGGAAAGGGTTCAAAGACCCCTGTGCTCCCCAGCAGGCTTCTGAGTGGACCGCTGTGGCCCACAGAGAAGGCTGGAGAAGGAGCCAGGAGACGCTGCATGCGCTCTGACAGCCCGCAAACTACGCTGTGTCTCTTTGGACTTTCAAGTTGTTCCTATGCAGCTTCTTTCATTTCTTTGGAATTGAATAAACCAGATGATTCTTCCACGGTGGGGAGAAAGTCAGTTAGACAGCAGTGATTGTCACAGTGGGCTACTGTGCTGTTGTCTTGAAGGGATCAGACAGATCAGAAGACAGATTCCTTGGGGGAAAAAAAATCCTTAGAGGAGCCCAAACTTGACACAGGGAGAGGATGGGCATAGGTGCATTTTGACGAGAAGTGGAGCTTAAGAGTGGAAGTGGAGGGCGCACTGGTGAAGAGTGACAGGATAGATACCTGGTTGAGGCGGCGTGCCCATCTGTCATTGTCAGGGAGGCTGGATAGTTTGGATAAAAGTGGCTCATGAGGAATATTAGAGGTTTAATTTCAAACACATGGTTGGAAGATAGAAGATGATTATTTTGGGGCTTCAGGGGGATTCAATTCAAAATTGAAAAGGGAATAACTTAATTTAAAAGAGAAAGCAAGTGTTTCAATAAGCCTGATGAATAATAAATGAATGCATGATTATTTCAGAGGCAGGAGACTGGCCTAGCCGTTAAAACGCCAGTGAGTGCCGTGTGCCACACAGAAGCACCTGGATTCAATACCTAGCTCCAGCTCCTGGTTAGAGCTTCCTACTAATGCAGACCCTGGGAGGCAGCAGGTAGTTGAGTCCCTGCCACCTACATGAGAGACTTGGATTGAGTTTCCAGCTCTTAGCTTAAGCCTGGCCCAGTCCCTGCACTTCTGAACATTTGAAGAGTGGACTAGTGGAAGACAGCATTTCTGGCCGGCGCCGCAGCTCAATAGGCTAATCCTCCACCTGGCGGCGCCGGCACACCGGGTTCTAGTCCCAGTCGGGGCGCCGGATTCTGTCCCGGTTGTCCCTCTTCCAGGCCAGCTCTCTGCTATAGCCCGGGAAGGCAGTGGAGGATGGCCCAAGTCCTTGGGCCCTGCACCCCATGGGAGACCAGGAGAAACACCTGGCTCCTGCCATCAGATCAGCACGGAGCGCCAGCCGCAGCGCGCTGGCTGCGGCGGCCATTGGGGGTTGAACCAATGGAAAAAAGGAAGACCTTTCTCTCTGTCTCTCACTATCCACTCTGCCTGTCAAAAAAAAAAAAAAAAAGACAGCATTTCTATCTCTATCTCTATCTCTATCCCACTCCTCTGTATCTGCCTTCCAAATAATTTTTTTATTATTTTAGTTGCCTATGTAATAATAACAGCCGAAATGTATTGAGAGCATGTTATAGGTGATTTTATTTCCCTCTACAACCTGTTTAGAAGCCCATTTTACAGGTGATAAAATTGAGGCACAGGGTTGTTAAATCACATGCCTAAGTTTACATTGCATGTAAAGTAACTGAAATTTTAAACTAAGCACCTCATCTCCTATAAGTCTGATCTCTTAACTACTATAACTCACTAGAGGTGTGAAGGATTGTAAAAAGAAAGAAAAGAGAGCTAATAAACATTACAAAGCAAGAACTGCAAGGATTTAGGGGTCAAATGAGAGGAAGGAACTGAAGATGGCTCCAGTCTCCAGTGTAAGGAAGGAACAGGAAGGATTGATAGTGTGTTTGATACCAACTTAAGTTTTAGAAGTGTGTTAGTGACACAGTAATAGGCAGAGGTGATGATCTATTTCCCAATCAATATGTGAATGTCGTTTCTTTTAATGTAAGGCATTTTCCACATTGGGGAAAAAATAGATTAGGAGTTGATTGTTCCTCTTAGTAGCTATATTTAAAGTATTCCAGCTATTTTTCATATGAGACAATACTCTATATTTATGTAACACCTTTCTTCTAAGGAGCTCAAAGCATTTTACCACCACGTATTACCTTATTCATCCTCATCATATCCCCTGTTAAGAAAGGAAGTGTCAAGTATAATGACCACAATTTTACAGACGGGAACACTAAGACAAATGGAGCCAGTGACTTGCCAAGATCGCAAAAAAAGTCCTGTAGCACAACTAAGCATGGAACTGGTGCTTTTGGAAATTTAAAATGCTTTCCAATCTCTTCTCAGTGCTATGTCTGAAACCTGTCTTAACTTGTGGCATTACTTTATCTATAATTTGTTTAGAATTGAGTTATAATCTGGTGTTATCCAAGAAGTGTGCATCATGAACTTGAATAAACCTATAAAACTGTGAAGGACAGTGCTTTTTGCTTTTAAAATATCAAAACTCTCCCCCACAATTAACTCTAAAGAAGTTTTCATGTATACAAAAACCCTAAAAGACTTAAGAAAATGCTTTTAGGGGCCGGCGCCATAGCATAGCAGGTAAAGCTGCTGTCTGCAGTGCCAGTATCCCATATGGTTCCTAGTTTGAGTCCTGGCTGCTCCACTTCTGATCCAGCTCTCCACTATGGCCTGGGAAAGCAGTGGAAATTGTGCCCAAGTCCTTGGGCCCCTGCACCCTCATGGGAGGACCTGGAGGAAGCTCCTGGCCCCTGGCTTCAGATCAGCGCAGCTCCACCCATTGTGGCCAACTGGGGAGTAAACCAGCAGATGGAAGACCTCTCTCTCTCTCTGCCTCTCCTCTGTGTAACTCTGACTTTCAAATAAATTGATAAATCTTTAAAAAAAAATGTTTTTATTTAAGGCAACCTTACTATTTAGAAACCCCAGATTATCAATAAAAGAAATAAGATGACACACACCCATGCCAACTCAGGTAATAAAGCAAGAAATCAAGTGGTTTTTTTTTTTTTTTAGAGGAAACTAGGTATTTTTCTCCAGATAATAAGACAACAAACAAAAGGCCCTCAAATCCTAGGAAATATTTTTTAAGATATTTATTTATTTATTTATTTGACAGGTAGGGTTACAGACAATGAGAGTGACAGAGACAGAAAGAAAGGTCTTCCTTCCATTGGTTTACTCCCCAATGGCTGCTACGGCCAGCGCTGTGCCGTTCCGAAGCCAGGAGCCAGGTGCTTCATCCTGGTCTCTCATGCGGGTGCAGGGGCCCAAGCACTTGGGCCATCCTCCACTGCCCTCCTGGGCCACAGCAGAGAGCTGGACTGGAAGAGGGGCAGCCGGGACTAGAACCCGGCGCCCATATGGGATGCCAGCGCCAGAGGCAGAGGATTAACCTAGTGAGCCACGGCACTGGCCCCCCTAGGAAATATTTTTAAACTCAAAAATTATGTTATTGCTCACTTCTATATTAACTAAGATTTCTATCTGATTTTTTAATTTATCTCATTATAAATGCAATGCAAAATTAGTTAATAATTGCATATTTAGATGTTCAAGTCTTAAAACAGAAAAGAGAGAAGTGTCCATTGAATTTCTTTTAAACAGCTAAAAATAATATTCGCTTTCAGAGTCCTTTAATAGAATCCTTATGTATACTGTGGGTGGTGAGCACAGGCTATGGTACAAGGTGAACTACATACAACAAGACAACCGAAGATCAAAGGCTCAGTCATTGGTTTCCACACTTAAAGGCACCTACGTGTTTTACTTTTCCTCCTTAAGTTGCACCAGCTCTGCTCTTAAATGTGTAAAATCTTTTAGAAATTCTACCACAGGTTAGCAGGATATTACAGTTGAAAAATGAAGCAGAATAGCTTTTACAATGACAGTACATGAAAAGAACAAAGAAGATGAAAAACAAATTGTGCATAATAACATGCCCAAAACTGTGTCAAATCAGATTCATCAGTGCCCCCAAAGTTAGAGGATCGTTCTGGGAACTAAGTTATATCGTATGTTTATGCTATTTTCTCTAGCAAGTATAAAACATTGTAGATAAACACTTCATATTTTTTTTTAATAACTACCATTAATACTCAAGGACATGATTAACCATCTCCAAATTAAATAGAAATTCTAAGTGGGCCTTCTGAATCACTCAGATTATTGCTATATGCTTTGGGTATTATAAAATGTCAAACTCAGCTTGAAAATGGACACAGACAAAAAAGGCAGTTTTTTGACAGCACAAATGATACAATGTAAATTCATTCATTTATTCAACAAATATTTTTAAACATTTTCTATGTTTCAAGTGTTGTTGAGAACAATTGAAAAAAAGCAATGAAGAAAATCAAAGTCACTACTTTTCTTGGTACACATATTCCAGAGGGAAAACACAGAACATACTTTATAATGAATTAATTATAATATGTAGTATGTTTAGTGGTGATAATTGCTAAGAACAAAAGTAAACTGCCTTAGGGCCGGCGCCGCGGCTCACTAGGCTAATCCTCCGCCTAGCGGCGCCAGCACACCGGGTTCTAGTCCCGGTCGGGGCGCCAGATTCTGTCCCGGTTGCCCCTCTTCCAGGCCAGCCCTCTGCTGTGGCCAGGGAGTGCAGTGGAGGATGGCCCAGGTGCTTGGGCCCTGCACCCCATGGGAGACCAGGAAAAGCACCTGGCTCCTGGCTCCTGCCATCGGATCAGCGCGGTGCGCCGGCCGCAGCGCGCCGGCCGCGGCGGCCAGTGGAGGGTGAACCAACGGCAAAGGAAGACCTTTCTCTCTGTCTCTCTCTCTCACTGTCCACTCTGCCTGTCAAAAAAAAAAAAAAAAAAAAAAAAGTAAACTGCCTTAGAATCAATGCAGTAGGACTGTAAATGGATAATAAAACATTCTATCCTTGTGTTGCTTGAATTAGATCAAATCTGGAAGCTATCAAAGGTAATTCAAAAATGTATTATATTTTGCCTTATTAGAGAGTTCAGGAAAATCCAATATAGTTGGAAAAACACTGGTGAATTGCTCTGCTGTGTTGTTCATTTCTGGGATTTCTTCCACGTGAAAATGATGAGCATTGAATTTTTTCATACATCCCATAAACATGTACTAAAGACCTGCTGTATACACGGTCATATGTTCAGGACTGTGTATGTTAAGTGAGATCCGCACTTGATCCTTAGGGACACTCTACTTCCCTGAAAAAAGAAGGCACAAAACCAAGTGAGCTATATAGGTACTCAAAAATAGTCTAGAAACATTACCAAAAGTGCAAAGAATTGAGCAAATAAATCCTTGTAAAGGACTCAAGAGAGGCTTCAGAGAGAGTGGTACCTGAGTAGGACCATGGAGGATGAGCGCATTTAAGTCAAAAGTACAGCAGAAGCAGAGGAGAGTGTGGGGAGGTTTGCTGGGTCTTGGTGGGACCAGAAGTACAGGAAGCAGTGGCGATGGGGCTGTAAAGGTTAAGTTGAGGACAGATGATGGGAGGACTGAAAAGAATAGATATAAACTTCATCCTTCAGGAAACTGAGAACCTCTGAATATTATTGAACCAACAAAATATTGGCACAACCTAGAGGAGAACTGAAAAGGGAAAACAGTGAAGTCAAAACAGAATGTCAGCTCCTGCATTAGTCACGTGGGAAACGCAATGGCTCTAAACTGAAAAAGTGGAAACAGAGATTGGAAGGATAGAAACAGATGAACTTTTCACTTGACAGCAAATTAACAATGAGTATGGAGCAATGGAAACATCTTTTTATACTCAGAAGTGGGATATTTTCAGGAACCACTTTTTTTTTTTAAGATTTATTTTATTTATTTGAAAGACAGAGTTACAGAAAGAGGTAGAGACAGAGAAAGAGGTCCTCCGTCCACTGGTTCATTCCCCAGATGGCCACAACGGCTGGAACTGCGGCCATTTGAAGCCAGGAGCCAGGAGCCTCTTCGGGGTCTCCCACGTGGGTGAAGGGGCCCAAGCTCATAGGTCATCTTGTACTGCTTTCCCAGGCCATAGCAGAGAGCTGGATCGGAAGAGGAGCAGCTGGGTCTTGAACCAGCACCCGTATGGGATGCAAGCATCTCAGGCCGAGGCACTAACCCACTGCACCACAGCGCCGGCCCCAGGAACCACTTTAAATGTACACATTCTGCTTCAAAAGTAAGTATGGCTTTTGACTTAATGAAGCATACATGGAGGGTATAATGGGTGCCCAACATTGGTAGGCTCTGTATGAAATGAAAATATAAAGCCTCAAACCAATTCTTCCTCCCAACATAAAAGATAGTAAACTGTTAAAATCAGTATGTAATACAGCGTTTAATTAAGTGGCACATTCTAAAAACGCTACTGGGGCACTAGCAATTAACATGAGGTCCTTGGTAAGTGTTCTGTTAATCACCCTTAGACTTTTTATATTTGAATGTTTTGTTCACAAGAAGAGTTGAATGATTTGATCAGTCTTCCATCGGCCAGAAAACAACTGCTTACAATAAAAACTCATTTTCTGGGGCAAATGCTTGGTGAAGCAGTGATGACATCAGCTAGGACGCCTGTATCTCCTGCTCCTGACTCCAGCTTCCTACTAATGTAGACCCTGGGAGGCAGCCATGCTAACTCAAGCAATGGGATTCCTGCCTCCCTAGAGAGACCTGAACTGAATTTCCAGCTCCCAGCTTCAGCCTGGCCCAGACTGAGCTATTGCAGGCATTTGGGGGAGTGAACCAGAGGATGGGAGTCTTCTCTGTCTCTCTCCCTTTTAAATAAGTAAACCCTTTGTTTTTCCTTTTTTTTATAAGAACATTATCAGACTAGATTAGGACTCACTCTATCAGCCTCTTTTTTTAAAGAAAGATTGATTTATTTATTCGAAAGCCAGAGTTACAGAGAGAGAGAGGGAGAGACAAAGAGAGAGAGAGAGATCTGGGGCCAGCGCCATGGCTCACTTGGTTAATCCTCCGCCTTGCAGCGCTGGCATCCCATATGGGAGCAGGGTTCTAGTCCCGGTTGCTCCTCTTCCAGTCAAGCTCTCTGCTGTGGCCCCAGAGTGCAGTGGAGGATGGCTCAAGTGCTTGGGCCCTGCACCCGCATGGGAGACCAGGAAGAAGCTCCTGGCTTCGGATCGGCACAGTGCTGGCCATAGCAGCCATTTGGGGAGTGAACCAAAGGAAGGAAGACCTTTGTCTCTGTCTCTCTCTCTCTCACACTGTCTATAACTGTACCTGTCAAATAAAAGAGAGAGAGAGAGAGAGAGAGAGAGAGAATCTTCCACCCACTGGCCTACTCCCCAGATCAGAGTTGGACCAATCTGAAGCCAGGACACAGGAGCTTCTCCCAGGTCTCCCACGAGGGTGCAGGGGCCCAAGGTCTTAGGCTATCTTCCTCTGCCCTCCCAGGCACATTAGCAGGGAGCTGTATCAGAAGTGGAACAGCCAGGACTCGAACCAGTGCCTATATAGGATGCTGGCACTGTGAGCAGCGGCTTTGCCTGCTATACCACAGAGTTAGCTCCAAATAAGTGAACTTTAAAAAAAAATATTTCTTTTCTGGAACCAGCAGTGTGGCATAGAAATAAAGCCGCTGCCTGCAAAACCTGCATCCCTAATGGGTGCTGGTTCAGGTCCTGGCTACTCCACTTCCGATACAGCTCCCTGCTAACAGCCCGGGCAAAGCAACAGAAGATGGCCAAAGTGCCTAAGCCCCTGCTACCCACGTGGGAACCTGGAAGAAACTCCTGGCTCCTGGCTTCAGCCTGGCCCAGTGCTGGCCATTGCAGCTACCTGGGGGGTGAACAAATGGATGGAAGATCTCTCTCTCACTCGCTCTCTCTTTCTCTGTCTGTCTCTCCCTTTCTCTAATTCTGACTTTCAAATAAATAGATAAATGTTTTGAAAAAAAAATTTCCTTTCTAGTTTCAAACCTTCAGAAATAATAGGTACTTTGAACTTCCCATAAGAAGAGTTTTCCAAAAACTGATGATTTTCAATGTCAAAGAGTTCTTCTGTCTAAATTATTCCCGGTAATTTACTCTTTTGTATCATTTTAAATAATTCCACTGCCACCTTTTTAACTTTCAAATATTTGTAGAATCTTATAATATAGTCTGTAGTCATTACTTGCCTAGCTATATATTTATCTACTTAAACCTTTACTTATAAATTAATCCTTTCCTTCTCTTAATCATTGCAATTGCTTTTTCCTGGCCTAGCTCCAAATTTTCTTCAAATCATTGGTTCTGAGGTACCTGAAGTCTAATACACTATTTTAGGCTTAGATTATATCCAGATATTTCCTTTTTATTTATTTATTGTACTGCCCTTGTGTGGGTGATTTGCTGTATACTATTGCCCTTATAGATACTAGGCCAGGCAGAAATGTACTTCATATATTAATGATAATCATAAAAACACCCAAATGTGATAAGCATCTCTTTCTATCCAGCACTTATTAGCTAGCATAATGAATCTAAAATACTCCATTACCCACATTAATAAAGTAACTTATTTAATTTTTTATTTTTATTTTGTTTCAATTTTCATTTTAACATCATATTTTTCTTCTTGGTCTTTATAAAAATGTATTCAACTATAATATTTTATTTTTCAATGTGTATGTCACTTGGGAGAAAGGTATAAATTCCTGAAATTATTTTGTGTATTTCTCCTTTCATTATATTCTTACTAAATTTATATATTGCTTGTATGTTAAGCTATTTTTGTTGTTTTTAAAATAATAATATTTACCCTAGTTTCCAAAACATCTGGACCTATTGACTGTGTTAGCAGATGGAGTCAGTATTTGCAGAAGGAATTTTTTAAAAGTGACCTGATTGAGAAAAACTACCATTCTTTCTTTTCTTCATTATGTTGCTTTCCATTTTCTCTGACTCCTTGGAATCCCATTTATTTTCATATACACTTATAACAGTGGCATTTGATAATAGTAAATTATGTAGTAAATGCTGGCCATCTGATAATAGTAGATTTTAGACATCCATAAACCAGTTGTTGAAATTGGAATAAGCTCTGTATATTAGCTCATTTTCTTTTGCTGTAATCAAATACAAAAGGCCAAGCACTTTATGAATAAGGTTATTTCACTCCCACTTCTGAAGGTTCAAGGATTGCTCCAGCACCAGCCCAGCTCCAGCCATATCCCAGCATGGTAGATGGTGGCATGGTTAGAGCGTGTGGGAGAGGGAGAGGCCACGTGGGCAGACAAGAAGCCAAAGGGATTCAGAGGCAGGCTTGCTCTTTTCATAACAACTCACCCTCACAGCAACTCACCCACTCCACAAGACCAGCACTAATGCTTTCCAAGGGTGATGTCCCCTGACCTAATTACCTCACACTAGACCACACCTCAACACTGCCACAATGAAGACCAAGCTTCTGGCACACGAACCTCTTGGGAGACACACTGAAGGCATATCCTAGCCATGTCACTGTAAGTCAGATATTACCACTGTGGTAACTATTGACTTCCTAATTGTCATGTTAGATTATGGCCTTGTTTTCAAAAAATACATGTGAAAGTATTTAGAGAAAAAGGTGTTACGTCTACAACTTATCTTCTAATGGTTCTGAATAAAAAATCCCCCCTGCACACAGACATGTAAGGTAGAGAGAGACAGCAAAAGAGAGACATAGTAACAGAGAAGAGAGAATAGTTAAAGAAATAATAAAACAAATTAAGCAAATGTGACCATTTGGGGAATATGGGTGAGGGTTCGTGAGAATTTCTTACTTATGTGACTTATCTGCAAGTCTGAAATTGTTATTAAAAAAGAAAAACTCTTTTAAAATATTACTTTTCATTTGATTGGTAACATCCCATTCATAAAATGTTTTCACATATGACACTATCTTACTGAATCTTTCCCATTGCTTTTTCTTTATTTTTCCCCTTAAATAAAAGAAGGAAACTCAGTGTTAGAAGTGAAAATAAAAGGCTCTGGGGCCTGTGTTGTGGCACAGCAGGTTAAGCCACCACCTGAGACGCCAGCATCCCAAATGAGATGGATCGTGAGCATGAGTCCCGCCATCTTAGGACAGGCCCCGAAAATGGAAGCACAAGTCAGCAAGCATCACAACCCACCCAACATCACCAGAGTCCACGCAAACAAGCTTAACCCACCTAGTGCCCAGCTACCCGGAACTGCTGACAAGAGCAAGTAACTCTGGCTCTACACAAACTTAATCGTACAAAAATGGTATGCAATACTCTTGCTGGTAGTGAGTCCCTCTTGGGTTTGTCTCCAAGTAAACCTATACTGGCCATTGAGTTCGTGATCTCCTCCTCCTCTTTGGCTCATTCCTATACTTTAACAATATGAGCACTGGTTCGAATCCTGGCTCCTCCATTTCTAAATCAGTTCCATATTGATGCACCTGAGAAAAGCAAAGGAAAACGGCCCAAGAGCTCAGGACCCTGCACTCACATGGGACACCTGGATGGAGTTCCAGGTTCCTGGCTTCTTGCTGCCATATGAAGAATACCCAGTGGATGGATGGACAGATGGATGGTCTCTCCCTGTCTCCTCTCCCTCTCTCCCTCTCTCCCTCTCTCTCTCTCTCTCTCTCTCTCCAACTCTGTAACTCTGTATTTCCAATACATAAATAAAAATCTTCAAAAACACAAAATCAAAGGCTTCTAACTCAAAATACATGGTTCTATTACAGGATCATAAAGGTCATTTCAGTTCTTGTCATACATTGAGGAAGAATTTCCATGCACACAGGGACTGTGAGCAAAGTGAGACTTTGTGAAGTGAGAACCTCCTGCTTCAGCAGTCGGTGGAGGGTGGGGGATGGAGTCCAAGGGAGGAGTTGCCTGGGGAAGCCTGCAGACCTTGGCTCTTTTATGCACAAAAGTGGCTACGTAGATTTAACCAATCAGGGAGGAGAATAACAGCAAACAACCAATCAGATAGCTAAAATAACAACCAATCAGAGGGCTGCAATAAGAGCCAAACAGAGGTAGGGATAAAAACCCATCAGAGGACTGGAATTTGTAATCCTCTGCAGCCTGCTTTTGTGAAAAAACTAAAAACACTGGACCCGGCATTGTGACCTACTGGGTTAAGCAGCTGCCCGTGGTGCCGGTATCCCATATCTTGTTTAAGTCCCAGCTGCTCCAGTTCCAATCCAGCTCCCTGCTGATGTACCTGGGAAAGCAGTGGAGGACAGTCCAAGTGCTTGGGCCCCTGCTCCCATGTGGGAGATCTGGAAGAAGCTCCTGGCTCTTGGCTTTGGCTTAGCCCAGTCTCAGCTACTGTGGCTATTTGGGGAGTGAACCAGTGGATAGAAGACCTCTCTGTATTTCTTCTTCTCTGTGTGTAACTCTGCCTTTCAAATAAATAAGTAAATCTTCAAAAACAAATAAATAAACAACTAAAAATTAGAATTGGTGATCCTAACTAGCCTATTCTCATGGTAAAACTAAGTGTTGCTAAAGGCAGCCTCTGGGAAGAAGCAAACACTTTGACCACCCTTAAAGGGACTCTGCCCCTTTTCTGATTCCTACAGGAACTTGACCTACTGCCTATTAACCCATCAAACTGACCAAAATTTCACCTGCCATTCTTCTTTTTAATTAAAAAAAAATTCAAATACATTGCATTGAGACATTTGAAGTGTTTTGTGTCATTAATAAATATTTCCTTTTTTTCAACTTATATTTTATTTATATTGACAAACTCGGTACAAATGCAGGAAATCCATTATGAAAGTAACTGTATTCAATAACTAGGTTTTTTTCCCCCAAATTACAGTTTGCAAATTGTAATATACACGATACATCTATTTTGGTTCATTCTTTAGCAGCAAAATACAGTACTTTATTCCCATTAAAATTTCCAACAGAATTAATTGCATGTAGATTCTTTGTATTACAAAAAAAAAAGATAAATTATGCGTGTTGTAATTGTAACAGGTGTGTTTACACAAAAACAACCCAATTTCAGGTTTGTGAAATATTTTTTATATTAAAATTGAATGCATCAGAGGAGAATTCAAATAAGTGAATTTAGCCTGATTCCTCCATAGTTAAAGGCATCTAAAATCAGAGGCCTATGGAAACTACCAGTGCTGTATTGAACCCATCCACTCCCCCACTATTCTCTCACACCCATCCACATTCCCTTCCTGATCACTGTCTCTTGACTGTGGCCACAATTCTGCAACAAAAAAAAATTCATTCAGAGTCTCCATCGTTCTCATGAAAACAGACTTGCATGAAGTAGAAAGCATATTAAAGATCACTTCTGATTTCTTTCTAATTCTGGGCACCACATCTGAATGGCACCCTAGTTCCTTGGAAGCATCAGACTATCCCAAGGATGATTTCATCCAGACCACTCTAGATCCTTTAATTAAGTATGAACTTTCAGGGCCCAAAAAGTAGTCACAATTCCATTTACATCTCTCCAGAATTCATTAACATGGGGCAGGATACATAGGAATAGGTCTTTCACTCAGAGTCACTAACTTTCATATGCTATGCCTTGGTTTCAATAATTCCTTTCACCGCTCTGATTCAAGACTCTGGAATACTTACCACTTCCCAATCATTTCAAATTATTTTTTTAACTTTTTGCCCAATACACACTAATTTCAATAAACTCCACTGCCTTGATAATTCACTCACTTTGGAAGCAGAATAAAAAGCTGATCTCCGTGGAGTGCATTTTATTATAAAGAAGACTACTCTTCCTCATTTAAAAACTACTCACAACTAAATAGTTTAAGCTCTTTCCTTTTCTTTCTAGAAAGATTGACCCTGAACTGACAACAAAACCCTAGGTGGGATATTTAAATCTTAAGTGAGTGGTCAGTTAAGCACTTGTAGAGGTAAAAGGACAGATCACATATTTGGTATGCTAATAGAACCTATTTACTTCAAGGAAAGTGACAAAAACATCAATCAAATCAGAAGAGGCTATTAAGGATTGTTAACTCCCTTTCAGATGAGCAATGATTTCCATTGGGATTTAAATAAATATTCATGAAAAAGACCAATGACAGAAATTTCACCAAAAATCATGCCATAGTAAGGTTTCCAAATGGCTTACAACAAGACTTACATGGCCCCCAGTTTCACAGGAGTTTTGAATGTTTGTGGCATGCTCACACTTAAAATATCAATGAAGATTGGCATTTTTTTTGTAATTTTAGATCTAGAATGCACTTAGGTAAAATTACACCCTTAATGGATCTCTAATTCTCAAAAATATCATATAAATATCTTCTCCAATCATAAAATTCATACCAATGCTAATCCACTGGTATTATTCATAATATACTGTACAAAATAAAACCCTGAAGAAATATAAAAAGATTAAGAAAGCAGTATAAAGTCATAATTTAAAATTACATGCAAATTATGTGACAGCAATTTTTTTATTGAACAGGTTAGGTGGTGATAGCTCTATACAGGTTTACCTCAAATAAATAATCCAAAATAAAACCTCATTAGTAAAGTCCAGTTCAATTTAATTCAACTCAATTCAATTCAGTAAATATCCATCAAGCTATTAGGATATTCCTGACACTGGTTTAGACTGTTAGGAACACAAAAGTAAAGCATTGGGACCCTATCTTAAAGGTACTTTTAATTGAGGTAGAAAATCAATCTAATAAAAGAAAAATTCTTAAACACTATAGAACAGTATTAAATAAATATTAAACATAAGAGAAAAAGCAAGAAATCAGATATAAACCTGAAATATCAAGTTTCTAGGCGAACTGAGACTTGAAATGGGATTTAGAAAAATTGGGAGAGGACAGATCATAAAGGTAAATCAAGAGGATGTTAGACATGGTATATAAAGTAATGGGGAGCCTGGAAATTTCTTGATCACATGATTGACATAATAAAAAGTGAAATTTGGGTAAGAGTCCTCCAAAAGAAATCTCCAGTATGGACAAGACCAAAAAGATGGGGACCGGTCCAGAAGCAGGACTCCAATTATGAGTTGACAGAATCTATGTAGATCAACAGCTATCAAAATGGAAAGGAAATAAACAAGCTAGGATATCTCACAAGAAAATTTTAAAGAAATTATTGGTTTTTGAAAAGAAGAGAGAAAGTCATCACTTTAACACCATTAGCAAAAGAATTGAGAGAAGAAAAGTGCATAAGTGGAACAGAAGTTATGCATTGGAGACACTGATTTTGAGACGATACTGAGATATGAAGGAAGAGATTCCAAACTTAGATCCTCTTTGTAAAAGTTAGGATGTAGGCTGGCGCCATGGCTCAATAGGCTAATCCTCCGCCTTGCGGCGCCGGCACACCAGGTTCTAGTCCCGTTCGGGGCGCCAGATTCTGTCCCAGTTGCCCCTCTTCCAGGTGGCCATTGGAGGGTGAACCAACGGCAAAAGGAAGACCTTTCTCTCTGTCTCTCTCTCTCTCTCTCTCTCACTGTCCACTCTGTCAAAAAAAAAAAAGAAGTTAGGATGTAACTAATGACAGAATTATGTAGCATTTCTCCATTTTTAATTCTCTACCTAAGAGTAAAGTTTCACCTCAAAGAAATCCTTGTGAAAATTAGTCTTGATAAGATTCATATCCCACTAATTGAGTCCCTTCGAACTGCCAATCACTGTGGTAGACACTTTCACATACATTATCACATTTAATTCTCACAGCAACTGCGTGAAGTTGTTTATCTAGAAATTCTAATTAATTATATTGTAATGAAAATGCAACTGCCAAATATTAATCAAATATTCATTGAATTAATTAGACATATATTGTTTGATTTCTAATCCTATACTGCTCCACTGCCCAGGTTCCAATTTTCCTTTTAATAGACATTATTAGCACAAAGTAACAAAAGAGTAGTTCAATGTCAAATAATGCACATGAAAATTCCTCAGCAAAAACAGAGGCATGTTGGGGATGAAAGATCCAAGTTACTAACCAAGCTCAACCTTAGGCAAATCATTAAATTTTTCGAGCCCTAGATATTTCATCCTTCTCACATGGAATTAATGATTCTCATTCAGTCCATCTTCAGAGGTTGCTGTATGGTTCAATAGGGTACAGGCAAAAAATAAAAACGTTGCTCACTAAACAGAGGATATAGGTCAAGGTTTAGAAAAAAGGGAAGGGAGATATCTTTCTCCAGGCCTCTCTTTCTATTTTCAAAATCTTCCTCCAAGTCTATCAAGTGGATAGAAAAATGGCAGGAAAGGGGACCTGTGGTCCTTACCAATATCCAACACCTGTTCCTTTTCCTCTTCTGTGTACCTAAATCCATACTCAGATATGTTCCTGCAACTAAGCCAATCAACTTGCTATAAACAACAGTTCATATGGTTTTACTCAATCATTGTTGTAACTCTTGGCTTTGAATCATTGAAATTCACCAACCATTGAAACTCACCAGTGAACTGAGAAGTTCTTTGAAGAAGCAAAAGTGAGTAGATTGAGCATCACCAGCATATTAACTGCAAATATGAGCTGAGCTTATCTGCAGAATCCACTTCTTCAAAACAAAACCTTAAGAAGAAAGCTATAAAGTCATTAGGAGCAAAAGCCATACAGAGCTTACCTAACATCTAATTTTAAATGCATATATAATTACAAGCTAACTCAAGCATCCCTGCAGCACTGATTTGATGTCAATGGCCAACCTTTCCTTCCCGGGAATTCATGAAGCACTCACAGAGGGTATCTGTCCTTGGACTTGTAAGAAATGGTACCAAGTCCTACCCTCACTTCTTTACCTGGTAGAGTTCCCTTCTTCAACCTCATCCCGCACTTCTCAGTTCTGTCTTGATGCCCACATGCTGAGGTCTCAGCCTACCTATCCACAGTTGCTCAGCATTGAGGCACAGCTGTTCTCTCTGACACTCACAGAATTACTACCTGTAGTTCACTGTCGCCTCTGTTCTAGTTCAACCCAGTGAGCTTGTACAGCACAGGAACTACACAAGTTTCACCTTCCCCCATGACTCCCTCAATATAAATGCGCACAAATGGTCCCCAAAGACCTTGGACCCTGATGTTGCTGGAGTGAGAAAGGTTTGAAGAACTCTATAGCCTTAGGTACGGGAAGGAATATCTCACCAGAGCCCCTCGTCTACCACGCAAGGTTTCCATCCATGACTGCAAGCATCTTCTCCTTTATAGGAATCCCCTTACCCCCTCCATTTTGCTAAGAACTGCTTATCACTGAATATTGCATACAACCAGGGTGAACTGCCCTGTTTAACATACACTGAGGGGCCAGCACTGTGGCGCAGCAGGTTAACACCCCGGCCTACAGTGCCATATGGGTGCTGGTTCGAGACTCAGCTGCTCCACTTCTGATCCAGTTCTCTGCTATGGCCTGGGAGGGCAGTGGAAGATGGCCCAAATCCTCGGGCCCCTGCACCCACGTAGGAGACCTGGAGGAAGCTCCTGGCTCCCGGCTTCAGATTGGTGCAGCTCCATTGGTTGCGGCCAATTGGGGATTGGATGGACCTCTCCTCCCTCCAACTCTGTCTTTCAAATAAATAAATAAATCTTTAAAAAAAATACACTTAACATGGTCAATATGCTTTCTAAATTAAAGCTGTGAGGTACACCTTTTATTTTCTTCAACCCTCTATGATTCCTTCTATTATACTGTAGCAAATATCATTTATGGGACCACCACCTATGGCACTGTACTTAGCCCTTAAAGCATTAAATTTAACAACAAGAAATTATCATTTTCATAAGGAAGATATAGGCAATTTCCTATGATTCACATAATATTTTTCATCCACAATCCTTCACAACCATAAAAAATAGACATAATTATGCCCATACCAGAGCCAAGAAAACCAAAACTCAGGATAGTTACTAGGCCATGGTCAGACACCTGAAGAAGGGCTGGAGCTCAGCTTAAAAGTAACTACCGGGGCTGGAGCTATGGCGTTGCTGGTAAAGCCACCACCTGCAGTGCCAGCATCCCATATGGGTGCTGGTTTACATCCTGGCTGCTCCACTTCCGATCCAGCTCTCTGCTGTGGGCTGGGAAAGCAGTAGAAGATGGCCCAAGTCCTTGGGCCCCTGTACCCATGTGGGAAGACCCGGAGGAGGCTCCTGGCTCCTGGCTTCAGATTGGCACAGCCCCGGTTGTTGCAGCCAATTGGGGAGTAAACTAGCGGATGGAAGATCTGTCTCTCTCTCTCTGCCTCTCCTTCTCTCTGTGTGTAACACTGACTTTCAAATAAATAAATAAATCTTTAAAAAAAAAAAAAAGAGTAACTACCAAAGTGCCATCATCACATGCACCCTCACAAAGAGAGATAAGGAGGTAAATGGGAGTGTGGAGCAATCTGTGGAAGCCACTACAGGTAAGGAAAGCAGACTACGAGACAACGTGAGGATGACAGCGCAGAGGCAACGTGTAGTAACAGACTCCAGGGACACATCCTGGAATGCAAATAAAACACTCTTCTTCCCCTCTGCAAGGACAGCACAGGAAGAAAAAAGTGTAGAAGCCTGCACAAAATTAGCTTGAAAATAAAGAAAAATGGCCTCGCAATTGAAATATAGGAATGGCTTACCCATAAAACCAGATGGCTTGCCCTCTTCCGGGTCTTCCACGTGGGTGCAGGGGCCCAAGGACTTGGGCCATCTTCTACTGCTTTCCCAGGCCATAGCAGAGAGCTGGATCAGAAGCGAAACAGCCAGGTCTTGAACCGGCACCCATATGGGATGCCAGCACTGTAGGCCAGGCCGTTAACCTGCTGTGCCACGGCGCCAGCCCCTCAGTGTATGCCCTCAGTCTTTAAAATATGTAATACCAAGAACCCTAAAGAAAAAGAAGTGACCAAATGACGGGAAAAAATGTTAGTAAGTTGACCCCAACCGCAAGTAAGGACAGTAAGAGGGGAAAATGCAGACAGCTTGAGAACCCGACAGCATCAGTCACTGAGCTGCCACTCAGATCCCGTCTCCCAGCTGTGCTTGGAAAAGGACTCGCAACTGGGCAGTGCAACTTTGGGGCCGAAGTGGAAGGAAGGGTTAATTTACCTAATTTTATGCTACTTGACAAAACAGAAACCCAAGAGCAAGATATCAAGGCCAGACCTTGAGAAGGATTAATATCCAATAAGTTTGCATAAAAGTGTATATCTTGGTAAGATCTAAAGCCAGTGAAATGAAGAGCCAGTCATCAGTAAGAGAGAAGTGGACATTTGACGCAGGCACTGTGCTATAAAGGACATGGAATGTCTCTCAAAGCTACCACGAATATGCTGAAGGCACACATTCCCATCTAATGAGGTCAACCTTCATTCATTCACTGAGCTTCCTCTTTTCTTTCGTTAAAAATCATCTGGATAAATCAGAAACATGTTAAATGGAAATTATCCATGAACACTCTCACTGAAGCTAAAAAAGCTTTTCATATTTTAAATTTCTCTTCTAGACTAAGTAATTGTGACCATTGTGCTCATAAAATTTGTAATAGGGCTTTCAAGATAGAAACCAGGGCTGGCGCTGCGGCTCAATAGGCTAATCCTCCACCTTGCAGCGCTGGCACACCAGGTTCTAGCCCCGGTCGGGGCGCTGGATTCTGTCCCGGTTGCCCCTCTTCCAGGCCAGCTCTCTGCTGTGGCCAGGGAGGGCAGTGGAGGATGGCCCAAGTGCTTGGGTCCTGCATCCCATGGGAGACCAGGAGAACCACCTGGCTCCTGCCTTTGGATTTGGATCAGCACGGTGCTGGAGGGTGAACCAACGGCAAAGGAAGACCTTTCTCTCTCTGTCTCTCTCTCTCACTGTCCACTCTGCCTGTCAAAAAAAAAAAAAAGATAGAAACAGGATCTATTCTGAATACTCCCCTGAAAAATTGAAAACATTTTTTTCTTTCTTTAAGTTCCAAATTCCAACAAAGAGTTCTATAGTGGGCATCTGTTGCATTTGCCTTCCCAGGATTAATTCCCTTATGTAAAAGAATAATTCTCCTTTGGGAACATTTGTCTATCCCTACTTTAGCCCATTTGGTTTAGGTCAGTTTGACTCGGGCCAGGAGACAGGTAGTGAGTGGATTGGACAAACTGGGCAGCAAAAAGTCGTGTGACACTCATCAATTCAATTAGGCACAATCTTGGAAAGTTCCCCATCTGCTAGGTTTAAAGCTGAAAGACTACAGAGGCTGGTGTTGTGGCATAGCAGGTAAAGCCACCACCTGCAACACTGGCACCCTATGTGGGTACTGGTTCCTGTCGCAGCTGCTCCACTTCCCATCCAGCACTCGCTAATAGCCTGAGAAAATAACAGAGAATGGCCCAAATACTTAGTTCCCTGCCATCCATGTGGGAGACCCAGAAGAAGCTCCTGGATCTTGGCTTCAGCCTGGCCATTGTGGCCATCGGGGGGCGGGGGGGACAGTAAACAAACAAACAAAAAAAACCCTCAAAAGGGTTTAGGCCTGAACTTACCTAAGGCTAGCACAGGTAGGAGTTTGGGACTTTATAACCAACAGAGAGGAGTTTAATTTGAACAACGGATTTGGAAATAAGAGAAAAAAAGAACAAATCCAAGCCTTATTGATCTTTTTTGAGTCCCTAGATGCAGTTGTGCCTGACTCTTTAAATGTTTGAGCCAAAAACTTCCCTTTGAGGTTTAAGCCAATTTGAGTTAGATTTCTATTACTTGGAACTGAAATGGCCTCAAATGATACAATATATTTGAGAAAGCAGGCGTAACAATAGGAAACAGGGTATATACACCGAGAACCTTAGATTTAAGGGAACATGTGGACAACTTTCTCTGTTAATATATACGAGGGGATTTAAGAAATTTCTTGGAAAGTGAAATTTAAGAGATAATGTGAATTTTCCATGAATTCTTGGACCCTTCTCATATACAGTCCTGTGCTGCATATGGCCATTCTGGTCAACAAGAGACCTTATAGACATCAGGATGTGCCATCCAGCCTGCGTATATGTGACATACATCATTTAGCTTTGTGTAGGTACACTGTATGATTTTAATGACGCCTTTCTTGAATATATCCCATTATTAAGTGACACACGGCTGTACTTCACTCAGACATAAACTAAACATTATGGGGTTTAAAACTTAAAATGTATAAGACACAGAAGAGGGTATTTGATGTAGGGATTAGGTTGCCTCTTGGGAAGCTTATTTGTTATATTGGAGTGCCTGGTTCAAATCTAGGCTCCTCTGGTTCCAATCCAGCTTCTTGCTAGTGCACACCCTGGAAGGCAGCAGATGGAGATGGCTCAAGTCCTTGGGTACCTGACACCCAAGTGGGACATCTGTGTTGAATTCCGGGCTCCTGGCTTCAACCTGGCCTGGGCCAGGCTATTGGGAGTGTTTGGGGAGTGAACCAGCAATGGAAGATCTCTCTCTCTCTCTCTCTCTCTCTGTCCCTTTCAAATAAAATGAAAATAATTGTTAATGTGTAAAAATGCAGTGTTGTTATGAGGTGACTCAAGAGACTGCAGTGAGCCTGCACAGCTAGCTGGGCTCTGAGGTCTGGCTGCAGGATGAAATCCAACCTTGTTCCAGCTACTTTTTGTTGCTGCCCAGTAGGAGTCAGCCCCTCTGCCTTACATACTGGTGGGGAATTCTACTTTCTGTCTCAGACTTCAACTCTTAAGACAGGTGCAGGGCTGGCACTGTGACACAGTAGCTTAATGCCCTGGCCTGAAGCGCCGGCATCCCATATGGGTGCTAGTTCTAGTCCTGGCTGCTCTGCTTCCGATCCAGCTCTCTGCTGTGGCCTGGGAAAGCAGTAGAAGATGGCTCAAGTGCTTGGGCCCCTGCACCCACGTGGGAGACCCGGAGGAAGCTCCTGGCTCCTAGCTTCGGATCAGCTCAGCTCCAGCTGTTGCAGCCAGTTGGGGACTGAACCATCGGATGGAAGACCTCTCTCTCTCTCTGCCTCTCTGTGTGTGTCTGTGTGTGTAACTCTGACTTTCAAGTAAATAAATAAATAAATAAATCTTAAAAGAAATAAAAGAAAGGTGCACATAATCTGATTTGTTCTTAAGCTCATACTCTGTGAGGTAGGGCTTATTGGAGTGGCCACTGTATAGGTGAGGACATTATCCTGTCTTCCTAATAATGATCCTCCATGCTTCATTTTCAGGCCCCTCATTTTACATGTGAGGCCCTGAGCCATGAAGGGTCAGAGTGGCTCCCCAAAAATCAGCAAATCTCAAACAAGATGAGGGCTTGAACACAGCTCCCCTCACCCTGTTCTTTCTCTCCCATAGGCTCACTTTGTTCTTTAGATTTCTGTCCTATAGCCTTAAGAACAGATACAGAATGGGGGAAAATTACTTTTCAACAATCCACAATAGACATAGCATGGAAAGCTTTAAAACCAGCAAGGAAGGAATTGATAGAGTGAGGCAGGTGGGGGACAACAGGCCATTTGGGAGGAGAAAGCTTAAACAGTCTCTCCTTGGAGGGGTGGGCAGCGAAACTCCAGTGCATGTCCTTATTCTTAACTGCCATATTTACAATTCATCTTTTCCAGTATAAAAGTATCCCTGGGTGGGGAAGATACCCATGAGGAAACAATTCAGGAATTTGTAAGAAATTAAATTCTTCTCCCTTATTCTCATCATTGGAAGAATCAAAAATAAATGTCAAAGGAGTTTTCCTCTTGTTTATTAAGTAACATCCAGGAAGATGAGCCAAGAACAAACTGCAAACAGTGAATACAAGAGTGGGTAGAACTCAGGCATTGTGAGATGAGAGTGATTCAAAAAGTCCAAACAGCTGACATGGTGGGTCACTTGCTCACCCAGTGAGGCTCATTACGCTCAAGCCAGTGAACTTGGTGCTTGAAATGATGTCCACGTGAGCAACTGGGGTCGCTCTGTGCTCACCTACTCCATCCCATCCTAAAAAAGCATTATCAAGAATAAGGCCAGTTTCTCTTTCTTCATGTATTAGGCGGATCAGATCCAAGCACAAATCTCCCTTAAAGAGCTCGGATAAACACCACAGGGTGCCAAGTAAAACAGACACCAAGAACCTCAACATGGCTTATTTAACCAGCTAATTGTTAACTGGTAGGAGGTGGGCGATGGCAGGGAACAGGAATGGGCCCACCTTCCACATGAATGAATTCAGCACATGGAATTCATGTTCATATTTACATTTATAACTTACAGGATTTCTATGTCATTGACCCCAAGCTGATAAACAAAATTACAAAGTTCATTTTAATTTCACAGACTTGGCCAACCTCATCAGTCTCCCCATTAGGTTTTCATATTAAAAGGAAGAGAAAAAAATGAGAAAGCATATGTTTATGGCCAAGAATAAATATAACAATAATAAAGGAAATAAAAAAGAAAAACTAACCTTGGCACAGTTACTTAAATTTTTCCACCTTTCTCATATGGATGGTTTCCAAGTTCTACCATTTCAAAGAAAACACCTCATCGAAGAACACATAATTGCACGTTGTTTCCATTCTTTAAATGTGGGAAATGAAGCCTTTTCACATTCACATCATCAGCTGTGCCCCAGGAAACCTTCCATTCTTTCCAAATTAGTTTTTGTATCATTAAACCAATCAGCATTAGGTGCTTAGGATTATTTTCTGGAATAAACCCTGAATCATTACCTACATTGTGTATGTAATAAAGTCAAATAATGACATCATTATATAGCACATGAGCACTGACCCTAAGTGACCAGGACCTAAAAAAGTAAAAAAAAAATAAAAAATAAAAAATCAGGGCAGTGCTAATAAGAATCAGGCAGGATGCCTAATGAAAATCAAACAGCAAGCCTAATAAGAAACAATGTATTTTGCCTCTCCTTCAAATTCACTTTTGATTTGCTTTTCATGAGAATCTCTGTTTGAAGTGGAGCTCCCACAGGCTAGAACTCTCAGAGGTAGCTCTGAGATGAGTAACTTCCAGATGTTTCCCTGGACCATTTGATCTGGGATAAGAACCACTCGCTTGTGGAGTTTAAGTGTCTGTTGAACATTTACTATAACATCGACTTCAGCTTGGCTCTTGTTTTAGGTCAACAAACATTTACTGAGTGCCTAGCACAAAGAATGATAGCAGCCTTAGAAACTGAACTGATGTCATAGATGCCACTTAGAGTATATTTACTACATGCCAGGCACAAACACACATGCATTATTTACTAATGATTTAATATTCCCAGCAACCCTATAAGTAAGTGTATATTTTACCCATTTTACAGGTGTGGAAAGTAAGGGTCATCTAGACTAAGAGGCTTACCCAAGACCACACTGCTAAGGAGTGGCAGAGCTGGTCAGAAAGTCTGTCCTCATTTCAAGCAATGCATTCTCTTCAGCTTAAACTACTTACAATTGTTGCTATTTAACCATTTTTTATGTACAGATGACAAATATTCCTCCACCCGCATCTCCAGCAGAGCTCAGGGTATGGTAGAGAAGCAGAAATGTCACCAAAGCAACACAATGTCGGATGAGTTGCAGTATGATATCATCTCACATGAGTATGCCCAGCCCCCATTCTTTGTCTAAAGAAGGAAACCATCATTTTAGATGAATTTTTACTTATTTATTCTCATTTTACTTGAAAGAGAGACAGACGAAAAGACATTTTTCTTCCATCTGCTGGTTTACTCCCCAGATGCCCACAACAGCTAAGGAGAGGCCAGAATGAAACCAGGAGCCCAGAATTCAGCCTGTTTCTCCCACATTGCTGGCCAGGACAGAAGTACTTGAGCCATCATCACCTGCTGCCTCTGATGGTGCGCATCAACAGGAAGCTGAATTAGACGTGGAATAGGCAGGACTTCACCTAGGCGCTTAACGATTTAAAAACTGCATTCTCCCCCCTGCACACACACACACACACACACAGACACACAGACACACACACATTCTGTGGCCTTATCTGTAAACTGAAACTCTTCACTTTTTGTCCCCATCAAAAATAAGCAAGCAGATAATGTGCTCATCTGCATCTTCTTTTCCTTTTTAAAAAAGATTTATTTATTTATTTGCAAGCAGAGTTAACAGAGAGAGAGAGAAGGAGAGACAGAGAGACAGAGAGAGAAGAAGGAGACACATAGAGAGAGAAAGAGAGAGAGATCTTTCATCTGCTGGTTCACTACGCAAATGGTTGCAACAGCCAGGACTGAGCCAGGCCTAAGCCAGAAGCCAGGAGCCTCTTCCTGGCCTCCTGCATGGGTGCAGGAGCCCAAGCACTTGGGCCACCTTCCATTGCTTTCCAAGGTACAGTAGCAGGGACCTGGATCGAAGGTGGAGCAGCCAGGACTTGAGCTGACAGCCAAATGGTATGCCAGCGCTGCAGGCTGGAGTTTAACCGGTGAGCCACAGTGCCAGCCCCTCTTTTTTCTTATTCTGAATAAGGCCCCAGTCACCCTTGTCATAGCTCTCATAACCTTGGAATGGAAAAGCAAAAAGTATTTGTTGTGATTTGTCCTGCCAAAGATGGAGATTCAAATATCCTGGACATGGTGTGTGTCCAAGAAGAAAAAGGCCACACACACAAGCTTCTAAGTGGCAGATTTGCAACATTCTTTTATACAAATTATTTACAAGCTTGATTCTCTGGCTCATATTTTTTAAAGCATCTTGCAAATCTTAAAGAATAGATATAGTGTGAGCATCCACATGCTTTGAAAATGTTTTTTCCTTCTTAAATTTATTTTTATTATTAATATAAAGAGAAGATATTTCATGTATTTCATAAATTAAATTCTAAGAACATAAAGAGACAGAAACTTTCTATCTTCCATGGTAAATGTTGGATAAGCACTAAGTCCTCCAACCACTTGTTTTCTATTCTGTATCCGTGTTCAGCTAGTACCTAACTGTGCATGAGCCTTGAGAAAGACCAGAAATGACTGTATCTTAGCATGATTCCCTAGATATCTAAGTATGCAAACAGTGATAGAATTGGTTGATTAACATACTTTGTACGGGGAATTAGTCTTTTGCTTCCAAGACTCTCAGCCCCTTGAAAGCAAGGTCCACATCTTTTAATTCCGGATGCTTCATGCATTAATGATACACCATGCAAATGGAGTTGCTTGCTTGGTTTATTTAGGGCTCAAATAGTATTTGCAACTACTAGAGTGATGAACCAAGTAAGAAAATGTGTCTATAGCCTTGATGTTTATAATAAAAAAAAAAGGCTGAGTTGCAGGAAGCAATGTTTTGTCAGTCAACCATTAAAAATATTCCACATAGTATTAAGCCTATGCAGCGCCCAAACTGAGCAACATGAAATACTTCATCTCCTTGGACAACATATCCCGTAAATTATGAAAAGAAAACGGTATTTTATGAGAGCCAGGCAACCTCATTTTCTAGGCAGCACATTTCATTCATATTGCAGTTATTAATAGGTCACTTAGAGGATTCATAACTTGTACCCCTGCATGAAGGTACCCACACATGGACAATCACCAGGGCGAAGCAGTAACTTTAGCAAAACTCTCACAGATGCCCTTTGAACGCCACGTTAATATTCTCTAATTGGATTTTAGATTTTGTTCACCGGAGTTCCTAGAAGACTTTTTTTTTAACTTTAAAACTTTCAAAAAAAAAAACTTTCAAAATCTCCTTTTCACCATGAATTTTGCCTCCTGAAGTTAGCATGTCCATGAACTTAAGCACATAAAGTGCCTGGTTGTACTTTGTAACTCACATCAGCTAGTCTCTTGCATGAGCAAATGTATTCAATATTTTCAAAATTAGAAGGGAAAGCATACCTAGGATAAGGTGTCACTATAAAGTGAGTAAGGACAGATAATTAAGGATTAAAATCTAAACCATTACCTCTCGGGCAAGGTACAGCAAGAAGCACGGCTGACTTCTCATCTCCCTAGAGACATACAGATACAATGCACCAGATAAGGCATCCTGTAGTTTTCATTATAAAGTTAATATTTATCTTACAGCATTGAGTTTATCTTACCAACACATCTCGTTCACAAAAAGAAGAATTTCTTGATTTACAACATTAAAGTAAATATTGCTTGAGATACGTGTTAAATTTTTAATAAAAACCACCCTATCTCTGTTGGATCAAAGAGAGCTGCTTCAGCTGAGATACAAACAAAACCAAATAAAAATACCTAACACCAAATACTGAGCATCCCCACACATGTTGACCAGCCTGCCTGCGTTAGTAGCAGTTTGTTGTGCCTGAACATTTCAGAGCTTCACCCACATTTATTGCAAGCCATAATCTTGGAGCTAAAAAGTGCAATTAACCGCACCTGTAAAGCTGACCCACAGGGTAGCATTTCAGAGCTGCATATTCCTTGTCCCTGAACTATGCCCCCAAAAGGCACAAAAGTGAAATTCAATTCAATTAGATTTGCAAACATCATCCTTTGCCTTGTGTGGACACAGTGCTAGCATGGGAGATTTATTAGCGTGGTGTGTTTTTCTCTGTTCAGGATAGATTTAGATGTAAAAAGCAAGTTTGTTTTCACTTGCTCAGAATTCCTTACGCTCACAATAAAAATCCTATTACTGAAGAGCAAAAACGACCTGGTATAAAGGAGAAGACACAGTCAGCAAGCCCAGCAAGGGTGACCCTCGCGTATTTATGAAATGTTTCTCCATCAGCCTGTGGTTAGGACTCATAGAATCTCTTTCTCATTCTGGAATAAGCTATTTAGAGGGGGAGAACACAAGACAAGAGGAGCACAGGATAAAGATTGCTTCAAACCTTCAGGTTCAAAGGGAAAGAATAAAATCCTCAAAATTATAGCATCAATCAAAACAACAGGTCTCGGTCTGGCCTCTTTTGTGCAATGCCCTGTAATGGAAAAGCACCAAGGGGCAGGTGGCACAGCAGTTAAGTCGCTGCTTGCAACACCCACATCCCAAATTGGAGTGCCTGGTTTGAGTTCGGGCTATGCCACTTACCATCTAGTTTCCTGCTAACTTGCTGCCTGGGAGTAAACAGATGGTGGCTCAAGTACTTTGGTCCTTGCCACACATGTGGGAGACCAGGATGGAATTCCGGGCTTCCAGCTTTGGCCCAGGCCAGCCCCAGTATCGCAGGCATTTGGAAGATCCTCTCTGTCTGTCTGTCTAATTTTCAAATAAAATGAAAATAAATAATAGTTTAAAAAAGGAAAGCACTATGGCCTAAGACCACAAACTCTGCATCCTGACTCCCATGCATTTGAATTTGCCACCTGCTAGCTGTGTGAACTCCAGGAAGTTTCATAACTTCTCTGTGCCTGGGTTTCCTCATCTGTAGAATGAAGGTAATACCATTTCTATCTCTTAGGGCTGAAATGAAAAGTAAATGAGTTAATATTTGTTAAGCTCTTGGATAGACTTTGCACATGACACTGTATAAGTACTTGCCAAATAAAGTAAAATGTTGATTCTGCTGGCTTTCTTGATTTATACTATTAGAAACCTGGAGATAAAATCAAATTCTATCTTCCTCCAACCCCATGACTTTTTCTTTTCCTCTCTCCCCAACTCATATCACATTCAGTGATATCTCTTTCTCTCAATGAAAAGAAAAGCTGACATTTAGTAAACTCTCTCTATGTGCCAGGCAATTTATTTCAGTCAATCCTCATTAAATACCATGAATTGAATGCTGTTATTTTCCCCATTTGAAAGATGAAGGCATGAAGGCTCTCAAAGTTAAAGTGAATTGTCCAAGATAATAGCATTTATGGAGCAGAACCAGGATTTGAACCCAGCATTGATATTTTTAAAGAATTTTTATTAATATAAGGAGAACAGATTTTATGTAGCTCATAGATACAATCCTAAGAGAAGAACCATATTTCCTTGGCTCCCTCAATCTCCTCTTTTTCCTTCCTTTCTTTTTTTTAATTTCTTTTTAATTTTTGCAATAACCTGATTTCAATTTACTTTATAATCACAGGCTTAATGCACCACTAACCATAATGCTCAATAAGTAAAAAGTAGAAAGACCAGTGTTCCCCGGGAGTTAAAGTGGGTAAAAGCAATAATCAAATCACGAGATGTCAGACTTGTCACATGGAGAGGAAACAGGTCATACTACAAAAACATTCCCTAATAAACTTTCTAAAAAAGTAATCCTCATGCAAAATTTCCTCCTACACCAGTCAAGCTCACTGTAGGCAAGCTAATGCCCAGACACCCTGCAAACCCATGAGAACAAATGACTGTTGTCTTCAGCCATGGAGTTTGAGGGTTGCTTCTTTTATAGCAAGCCTATAGCAAAGCTCACGGACACAGGCTTTTTGAATGCTTGTGATAAAAACAAATACGCAACAAAGAAATGTTGAACGCCTGTATATTTTCTTCGCTTACCCACATATATGCAAATTTTAGGCCTATTGTTTAAAGGCAGCATAAATAAAATTTCTGCTAATAAACAATCCCTTTCCTCCTTAACACTAAAGTCCATCCCTACATTCCAGGTTAGTGTGTTTTTAAATCAGCAGCAAAAAGACACTTAATTCTTACAAAAGATCCAAGTTTCTATGAAGACGAAGGGCTATCACCAAAACAGAGTTAAACCAGACAACAGCTGAAGAAGAGAAACAGCAAGTATGATGACAAAAGTGTTCCCAAAGAGAGACATTCAGATGCCAAAGAATTAAAGGATTCCCTTGCAAAAATTGATAAAGTCCTTGAGTCACTTTACACAATGGTATCTTTTATGATTGTGCTATGTAGAGAAGGCAAGTCCGCAACTCCTCCCCTAGGGGGCAGAGCTGAGCTAGCAGAGCATAGGGGGAGTCTAGCCAAAAAGGAGAAAAAAAGGTACTTAATTCATTTTAATATATGGCTGAAAATAAAATCTAAACTTAGCTAAATGTAAGAATAATTGGAAAAATTTTTATAATCCTCAAGTTATTTTTCAAGATAAATTCCCACTCAAACCCTTTTTTCCTCATCATGTTTTGGCCAACATTTGTAAGTGGATTCACTTTTTTTTTATTAGAAAAGCAGAGAGGGAGAGAGAGAGAATCTTTCCATCTACTGATTTATTCTCCAAATGCCCATAATAGCCAGGATGAGGCCAGGCCAAAACAAGGAGTCTGGAAGTCCATCCAGATCTCTCGCATGAGCGGCAGGGAAGAGGTACTTGAGCCATCAGCTGCTGCCTCCCAGGTGCACACCAGCAAGCAGCTGGATGGGAAGCAGAGCTGGACTGAAACCCAGGACTCCAATATGGTGCTAGGGCTTCCAAAGCGATGTCTTAACATGCTGTGCCAAAGGCCTTGGGTTCACTTTAAGAAGCCTTTTTCCCTCTGGTTATAGGTGTGGCATTCCTTATTCTGAGCTGCTTCATAACTGGGATTTTTTTGGTTTCAGGCCTTGGAATATTTTCATATTCATCATGAGGTACATTGGGAATGGGACTCAAGTCTAAACATGAAATTTACTCACTTCATATAAACATTACACACATGGTCTAGAGGGATCATTATCTAACATTTTTTGTGTGCCTGTATTTTAATTGTGACCTATCATGTGAAGTCAGGTGTGGAATTTTCAACTCGTGGCATCATGTCAGTGTCACAAAGTTTCAGGTTTTGGAGCATTTTGGATTTCAGATTTTTTCATTAGGACACTCACCATGTACCAATTATCCTCAGATAATGAGGTAAGGAAAAATTCATCTCCTGCATTGCTGCAAGAGTTTCCAATAAATAAACCTAAGTCAGAGAAAGATTATAACAAGAGTAATTCTGCTATCTGGTGGCAAAACACATAAACAACAGGAGCAAAGAATTGAGCACCAAAGAATGGGTCTGAAGTTTTATTACGTTTCTTAAGAATGGTGGATTTGGGGGACTGGTATCGTGGTGTAATGGGTTAAGCTGCCAACTGCCATGCTGACATCCCATATGGATGCCAGTTCAAGTCGTGGCTGCTCCATTTCTGATCCAGCTCCCTACTAATGCACCTGGGAAAGCAGCGGAAGATGGCCCAAGTCCTTGGTCCCCTGCCACACAAGAGCAAGACCCAGAAGAAGCTTCTGGCTCCTTGCTTCAGCCTGGCCCATCCCCAGCCATTACAGCCTTTTGAGGAGTGAACCAGTGGATGGAAGATCTCTCTCTATACTCACACACACACACACACACACACACACCTTTCCCTTTCCCTCTCTCTTTACAACTCTGCCTTTAAATAAATTAAAAAAAATTTAAAGAATGACTGATTTTCTCATCTGAACTAAAAAATAAACCACTTGAATTTTGTTAAGAACTCATTACCTTTAATAAGATAAAAAGAAACTGAAAGGCAGGAATATTATCAAATACTGTGTGCTGTATGCTGCCATTGGAAGCCTAGCATTCAATTTAATAGAAAATTTGAATCACCAAGACCTTCCTTCACCAACAATGTACAGCTATCCAGTGAAATTCAACTGCCACCAAGACAAACTGGTTCATCTGTCATCGTGTGACCAATGCTTCCTCTGATTGACAAACATACCAAATGAATCTTAGAGCAGGAAGAGATCTTAAACATCATCTAGGCTGACAGCCTTGGTTTGCAGAAACCAGGATTAAGTGACTTGTCTATAACTATACAGCTTGTTGGAATCAACACAGGGCCCAGAACCAACAGAGATCTTTCCTTTCTCTCCACTGAGAAGTGGCAGTAGAGTTACCAGGGAGAAGTTCACCTGAAGCCTGTTTCACCTCTTAGATTCTCCTCCAGTGAGCCTATTTCTCCCATGTGAAAAAGAGTGGAACGGATACACCAAGTGTACCGCTAGTGTTGTTTTCCACGCTTAAACCCGACAGAGCCTTACGCCCTCAGAGCAGACTGCAGGGGCACCTGGAGCAGGGCAGAGCAGCCTGTGGGTTTGATCTGCTCCGCATTTCCACGACCAGGCACTCTAGAGCAGCACACAGCCTGCACGGTGGTTCTCAAACCGTGGGACTCAGATCTGCAGCAGCAGCATCCGAGAACTTCTGAGAAATCCACACTCGTGGGTGCCACCCCAGATCTACTGGACGAGAAACTCTGCGAGTGAGGTCTCAAGCAAACTGTGGTTTACCAAGCCCATCAGATGTTTCTGATGCACCCTGAACTTGGAGGACCACTGATCTACATACCCAATACACTGGCTGCATCCATACAACCTGAAGTCGTCCCACCTGAGAGGCAGTTTTTGTCAAGTACAGAAATGCCAGCTCACTTTGCACGTGGATTTTGTTACCTTAAGTTTAAAACACTGGCACAAAACTTTCCCTACAGCAATTGTTTCTTTTTAAAAAAAAGGTTTTATTTATTTATTTATTTGAGAAGTAGAGTTACAGACAGTGAGAGGGAGAAAAAGAAAGGTCTTCCTTCTGTTGGTTCACTCCCCAAATGGTCCCAACGGCTGGAGCTGCGCCTATCTGAAGCCAGGAGCCAGGAGTCTCTTCCTGGTCTCCCAAGTGGGTGCAGGGGCCCAAGGACTTGGGCCATCTTCTACTGCTTTCCCAGGCCTCAGCAGAGAGCTGGATTGGAAGAGGAGCAGCTGGGACTAGAACCGGTGCCCATATGGGATGCCGGCACCGCAAGAGGAGGATTAACATACTGTGCCACGGTACCGGCCACACAGCAATTGTTTCAATCTGCTTGTGGAAGCCCATTCTTACTTATATTTAAGATTTGGAGGGTAGGTTGCTTTATTCCCCACGAATAACGTTTTCCCATCTGTGCAGAAACCAATGAGCAGAATGGGAAGCAATGTGCCCAGAGCACGGAGACCAGTCCAAGAGACATCTGCATTTCCTTCTTTTCCTCTCATGTCTCTGCTTTCTTCACCTCAATCTATTCAGGCACAACTAACTTCTTTTCATTTTTTAAAAAGATGTATTTATTTATTTATTTATTTGAGAAGCGGGGGGAGGGAGTGTCTTCCATCTCCTGGTTCACTCCCCAAATGGCTGCAACAGCTGAAGCTGAGCCAATCTGAAGCCAGGAACTTCTTCCAGGTCTCCCACACAGGTTCAAGGGCCCAAGCACTTGGACCATCTTCCTTAGCTTTCCCAGGCACGTTAGCAGGGAGCTGGATTGGAAGAGGAGTAGCCTGGACACACACCGGTGCCCATATGGGATGCTGGCAGAGGTGGAGGCTTAACCCACCATGCCACAGTGCTGGTCCTCACAACTAACTTTTCAACCATGATTGACTCCTGCTTCCACTAAATGCTGCTGATATGGCCACTGTCAGCTACTATCACTACAACCTCTGTCCCTTTTCCTTCACTTTGTAACTACCATGACTTCCCCTTTTTAACTGCCAATTTCACTATGCGATCATTTAACTTCAGAACTTAAGTAATCTCATTACCTACAAGATATTTAAGTCTAGTAAGATCCATCTGATACAGACGACAAAAATCTAGGCCTGGGAAAATTAAATAAATCACTCACTGCTATACAACTCTTCCAACTAATGAAATATGATTACATATTTTTCTTCTATATAGATGTATTGCTTGAATCCAGAATTTTAGCTCCCTCAAAAATTGGTATAGCTTGGTTTTAAAATTGTGTAGTTATTTTTCCTAGCTCAACTTCATCACAAAAGTTCCTAAGTCTTCTTTTTGTATGTTCAACCAAGCTTTATTGAGAATGAGAAGGATCCTAAAGCAATCCGTCCACTGGAGACCTTCCTTGAGGTTATCATCAAGACATTGGCTCTGAAGATGGTGGACTAGGGAGGGAGCTTGCTGCTCATGATAGGGGGCGATAGTTAAAAAGGCGTTGAGAGAGTGCAATCTCAGGGAAGAGTTAGGGAGAAAATAGCAGAGGGAACTCCACCAAATTAGAGGGACGCTGTGAACCTGCACGGATGGTGTGGATGTGCACAACTCGGGACTCCGGTAGCTGAGAGCCTCAGCACCAGCTTTGGAGAGTGAGGTGAGACCAGACTGCAGCAGCCCAAGCCACTGGTGATAAAGCCACAGGAAGAGCCTGAGATGAGTCTGGCTTGGAGCTGGTGGGGGACAGTGTACCTGCCAACCTAGAGGACAGAGAGAGGGCACGTTTCTCTCTCCCCAGCTCTATACTTTGTATAGAGTTCATCTTCTGTGTATAAAGTTCATTGAAAATAGGCCTTAGTAAAAAGAATGGGCATAGGAGAAGGAAGAGGAAGAAGGGTGCGAGTGGGATGGGAGGGTGGGTGCTGCGGTGAAAAAAATCACTATCACCATGTTCCTAAAGTTGTATTTATGAAATGCATGAAGTGTGTATACCTTAAATAAAAGGTTTCTGAGAACAAAAAAAAAAAAAAAGACAGCAGCTCTGAAGGTTCAATTCCAATAGCACTTATTACCATTTGGTCTGTTTATCAGTATCTACAGAAAATTATTCCTCCTTTGGAACACTAGTTGTGTGCCATGTACTGGTGATACAGCAGTTCAGAGAAAGGGGTGGGGCAAGGGAGTTAAACTGCCCCCTTGCAGCCCACATTCCAGCTGGGGAGAGAGAATCAGTGCATTAAACAATACACGTGCCAAGGAGAAAACAGGGAGAGGGAAAGTTGACATTTAAAATAGGGTGAACAGGTGAGGTCATTAAGATGGGAACATTTGCATATCTCAAGTTTCTTATATGTGCTTTTCTCCAATGTCTTAGGCTTCTGATCTAAAGATCGGATCTAAAGATCACTAGAAACTATTTGCTTTTAGATTGCTCAAAAGCCCTTTGTTTAACAATACATCCTGGAATTCTCTAGAATTTAACTTCAACTCTTTTAGGTCTGTGTGTTTCTGAATCTGCCCTTTATTTTCTCAGAATCAGTAATTTCAAAATACTAGTGAAAAAACAGATCTACCGGTCTGTATAAAAATAAACGGAAAGTATCATGTCACAGTTGAAGAACTGTTTGTTTCCCAACAAGGAAAAATCCCATGGAAGTTACAATTTAGAAAACATGGTTTGCCCTTGTGCCCTCGTCTACTGAAAGAAAAATATCAGTGCTTATTATGATTATAGCCAGCTTCCCAATCTACTAAGAACTTGGCAATAAACTGTGAAATGGCTACGTGGGTAGGAAAGAAAAATTGTGAGTAAAAGCAGGATGAGTCTTTCAAGCATCTTTTGTTGTGAACTGTATTCACCTCTTTGTTCAGCCTGAACTAGTAAAGACATAATTTATTTATCTGAAGCACCTCAAGTCAGATAGAGTGTCCGCATTGTCCAGGGGATATCTTTTTATGCCGTTTTATGGCTTGGTTCACACAGGAACAATGAGTTCATGCAATTTGGCCAAGGTCACATGCCAAGAGTTTCTGGTTTTGTCTGTTTTAAAATTGGAGAACTTAATGATTTCCCCTTCTTCTTGTAATCATCAGAATCCATTGTCTCTTTAAGTCTCTGCTCAATTTTACAGGAAAAAAAAAAAAACAACTTTAAATCCTTAAGTACTTTACCTGTTTTGATCATTTTAATACTTCCAAAGTTGACATTAGCACGAATAACTTAACATTCACTATAATTAGTCACTGTAAAAGAATTGTCCAGAAAAATGAAGCGTTGCTGCTTGAGAAAAATGAATGTTGTGGGGATACCGGGTAAAACAAGAACAAAAGCGCAAACAATGAACAAAATTTGTACAGAATAAACACACAGTGACTGAATCAGACTTCCCAGGGTCATATGCAAAATCTGATGACATACCCTGCTTTTTTTGGAAAAGACTTGTGGTGATAAGTCAAAACACTGAACTATAACCTCCTCCAAATAAGCTAATTAAAGAATCCATAGGTTGCTGATTAAGTTTCAAACTATAGTGGCCTTTGTGCACCATAAAATCCTGGTTTTTTTGCTTCTTTCTATTTAGCAATTTTTCAAAAGGATTGCTTCTGACACCTAATTGTCTTAGTACAAATTAGAACTTTACATCGAGAAGTTTTTCTCCATTCTCGAATTCCCTGCTTTATTTTTTCCTCACAAGAAGTTTTTCTTTGTTGCCTTAAACAATATGCTTTATTACATAAGGTTTACAGGATAATTCTCAAAAATATAGAGAATTAAGATAAGTAAAATGAAGAACATCTAAATTATTCATATTCCTGATAATTAAAAATAATGGTTAACAGTTTGTGTGTATCTTTCCAATCTTTTCTTCTACAGCTACATATAGTATTTCTTTTTTATTGTGTTATTAACACCTCATCATTAAAATGCAATACATACACAGTCAAAAAGTACATAAGTCAATGAATTTTCACAAAGTGAATAGACAATGTCAGTACTTTCTCAAAAAAAATTATGTATTTATTTGAAAGTCAGAATTAGAGAGAGAAAGGGAAAGACAGAGAGGTCTTCCATGTAATGGTTCACTCCCATGATGGCCACAATGGCCAGGGCTGGGCCAGGCTGAAGCCAGGAGCCAAGAGCTTCTTCTGGGTCTCCCATGTGGCTGGAAGGGTCACAAGCACTTGTGTCACCTTCTGCTGCTTTCCCGGGCACTTTAGCAGGGAGCTGGATCAGAAATGGAGCAGCCAGGACTGAAACCAGTGCCCACGTGGGACGCCGGCACCATAAGCGGCAGTTTTACTCTCTATACTAAACAGCACTGGCCCTACCAAGCATGTTTTGTTGTGCTTTTGAACTTAACAATGCATCGGGACCCTGGGGTGGGGGTGGGGGGGCAGACATTTTTGGCATCAAGCTGTCCAGCCAGACTGCCTGAGGCTGAATCCTGCTCTACACAGTCTTGGTGATGTGACTTAGAACACGTTATTTAACCGTTCTAGGTCTTGGTTAACTCATCTGTTAAACATTAATAGCTTCTCCTATTATGAAGATTAAATGAGTTACTGTAAATAATTTATGTAGAACAGCATACAATGTACAGGATACATGCAGTCCACACTCAGGAATGTCAGGTATTATAACTACAATAGCAGGACAGCCTCTTGCCTCACAACGATTAAACGTAGCCTCACACACATGGGAGTCATATTTTTTCTTTTGGGATTTGGTTTGCTCCCTTAAAATCTTCTTTGATTCCCTCTGATACAATTAGTAAAACGCAGAGCAGTCACGATTCTCACAGTAAACCTCATGCTTCCATGTAGGGATCAGACTCCCTCCCCTCTAACAGAGACTACACAGCACCTATCACGCTCTCCAACGTATCTTTCCAAGCATACACCCTTTTGCTCCCTTCTATAAATACTCCTAAATCAAGCGAGCCACCCTCCTCTAAATACTTAAAATCTTTTCCTACTTCTGGCTTTGGGCTTACATCTCCACGCCTCCTGGAATCGCTGTTGTTCCTAAGAATGCTTTCCTCTAGGTGGAGCTGTCTCTGGCCTCTGAACTCAGCATAGCTCCCCGCCCCCCCACACACACACCCTTTTGACAATCTCTGCACTGCCTTCAAATACACTTTGCAGCTTAGAACACACTTAGATATGCAGTGACTTCTTCTCTTCTGTCTTTTTTTCTTATTCAAGAAGAACAGAGGAGAGAGAGAGGGAGAAACTCTAGCTCTCATTCACTGGTTCACATCCCACACCCCAAATGCCCTCAAAGAAACTCAGTTCAGGTCTCCCACCTGAGTGGCAGAAACCCTATGACTTTAGCCACCGCCACTCCTCCCAGGATGCGCCTTGGCTGAAGCTGGAGTGAGAGCCAGGTGGGTATCGAACTCAGGAACTCTGATATGGGACACTAGCATCCTAGTTCATCTTAATCGCTAGGCTAAATATGGGCCACCAGAGTCTCTTTCCATCTGCACACTGTGATGAAATAGATAAAGCTGTGACTATGATCCCTGTTTTGCCTCAAGGAAATGAACTCTTTGTCCTGAAAATACATGCAGTCCCTGCCTAGAATGAAAACTGCCCCAGACCAAAGACATTGTACTTCTCTTGGTTTCCTTGACCTTGAGACATGGGAGTATTTCAGAAAAATCAATGGAAAGTGGAATTAAAGGATAAGTTTATTTGATGCAAAAAAAAATTGAAGCCCTTGCATAGTTTTTTCATAGCACACATTTTACATAAAAATTTTTTGGAAGACCCCTTGTATTTGATCTGGGACTGTATTACATTCATGTAATTGTGATCAATAAAAAGAGCCAACTTGTGGGTACCTTTTGCTAATACACACATCGAGTCATCCTGCAGGATCCTGGACGTCAGTCTCTTCGTGTATGATATGGAGGCAATGCACTCTGACCTGACCCTCTCACACGAGCAGTAGCAAGATCAAAGATACCCACGTGCTCCATACGCTCACGAGTATGAAGAGTGTCAGCACCAGACAGTTGAGACACGGTGCTGCCATCGTGGCCCCACACTCCAGCTGCGAAGAAAAGACATGTACCTAAGGAGACGAAGTCCAATATAACATGATGGCCGAACGCACACACAGGTGACTCAGAACACAAAAACAACATTCAGCTTCTCAATCAGAAAGTTAAAACATTATTCCAAATCTTAGTTTGACCCCTATTTTATTAATGGTTAAATTGTGAAAATATTCATTCTTCTTTTTTATTTATTTTTAAAATTTATGTAAGATATACAAATTTCATGTATTTCCTATAAACAGCTTCAGGAACATAGTGATGCTTCCCACCCAAACCTCCCCGCCCCCCGACCCTTCTTCCTCTCCCCTCTCCTATTCCCATTCTTAAGTTTTACAAAGATCTATATTCAGTTAACTTTATATTCGTCAGATTAAGCCTACACTAAGCAAAGAGTTCGCTAAATAGTATGAAGAAAAAAATACTACTCCTCAATAGTCGAGACGAGGGCTGTTAAAAATCATAGAATCATAATTTTCAACCAGATCAGATTACATTTTTGTGTTTAAAACATGAAGTAAATGCCCTGGTCCTGGGGCAGCAGCTCTCCACCCGGGTTGATTTCATTCTCCCACACCCATTCCAGCGGCCTTAGTTCCTACCCCTCCCAGACTTCTGCGGTAGAAAGAACAGGAGAAAATGTAAGGAAGCAGCTCTTTGATCTCCATGTACATCAATTATAGGTAATAAATCCCCCTGCAGTTGGAGCTAAGACAGAATCTCTGAAGCACATGGGCTTTTCCTATTAGAAAATATAAACCCAATAGTGACTATTTGTTGTTTAGATTTATTTTGTGAGTAATGTAACTGAAAAAACAACCCAGCATTGAAGGATGTATCATTTTTAATCTCAGCACTTTTAGCTACTGCCAACACCAGATAGAGTATCTTATTGCAATAATTCAAGGATTTCTCTATTAGTTTCTCTAAGCCCTTAAAGCAAATGAAGCTCTTATGATATAAAACACCTCCTTTCTCTATTTTTTTTCTCAGCGTTCAGGCCAAAATGCATTTCAGGGTAGAATTTTAAATGAACTAGATAAATGAAATTCTATCTAACTGTATTAATTTTTGACACTCTTTTTATGATTCTTTTAAAAAGAACATAGAAACGAATTGCAGCTCTGGCTGCTGTACAGTCATGATGAATAGCATGCTACAAATAATATTTTTTTCTAACTTTTGAAAGAACAATTTAGATTTTTAATCTCTCAGGTGGGTTTACAAACACCTCACATCGGTAATTGACCAAAGAGCTGTCAATGGGATTTCTAAAACAAAGAAAAGCATTCCTATGTTAAAGGAAGCATTTTCACACTTTTTCTCCCTATTGTTTAACCTTTTGTTCCCATCACAAATATCTACGCATAGTTTTATCTCCGACCTTGGGGAGTGTACAGCCTTATGGAGGCTTCCTTTTAGATCACAGATGACCTTCAGCTGATATCATTGACCTCTGACCTGCCTCCGTAATCTGCTTGCACAAAATACATATGCTGAACAGTGCTGGTGTGTGCAGTAGGGGTAAGTGAATTATTTACAAAAATTTGAGTTGACACCTTTTATCAAATGTGGAAAGATGAAGACAAAACAGCTGCTATTGCTGTCGTAAGCAATCTGCTGGTGATTGAATAAAAGTGTCAAGAAAATGGCTGCTTGATGGCCTTTTGTTCTCCCTCATCCAGCTTGATGTTAGTTTGAGCTGTCAGTTAGGAATCACGGCAGTGTGATTTATCAATAGACTGAGTGACCTTCTGTTTTAGCTTGTGATAGAGCTAGAAGACAGCACCCTCTACTGCGAGTACACAGCGCTTCCTCTGACTCGGCCATGAGTCCTAGGGAATGGTTTGCACTTGCTGAAAGCAACTCACCCTTAGGATACTTCAGGCTTTTTCAATTTTCTCCACGCATTTATTCAAAATTAGTGAAATCTCAAAAAATCTTCAAGCATATTTCTATACCTTCCAGCAAACTAACTCAGAAAATCAGTATTTGAGATGAACTGCTTCCTACTTGCTAATTCAACTGCAGAAAAAGGAAACATCATCTTTGAAAGCAATCTGAATTTCTAATAATGTTTTGATTATATTGATATTAATAACTCATCTGCATTAACTCAAATTATTTGATAGTCTCTATAGAAAGAAGGATTTACTTTTCTGACATAACATCATGGCACCCTCTGGAAAGATGATTATCAATCAGGCATTTGTGGGTCTTTGAGTGACATGAAATCATGTTGGAGCAGGACCTTCCAATGAACAGTCTTACTGCCATCAGGTAGAATACCATATATGTATTTTTTAGGTAGGGTTTTCTAATTGGATAGATGTTTATTTCATCTAAATCCCAAATAAGTTGAAGGTAAATTATGAGAAAAAAGATAGTGTAGCAGTTATTGAGAAGGAAAGACTTAAAAGAATTAAAATAGCATTATCTGATTTCCAGTAGCACATAATCTTTTAATGTTCAGCTCCAATTTGATAAAAATATGCAACAAATATTGTTCTTTTAAAAATGCTACACATATGCTATTTCAAATATAGTTGTAGTCTCTCTAAGGGATTTCATAGTTATTTTTCATTTTAATTTCTCATTTTGCACTTTTGAATCAGACATGAAAAATCATTATGAAAGTCTCATTTTCTTGCCTGTATCATGGGCTTCACTATCTAGAAATACTTTCACAGAGTCATGTCTGTCTCCAGTCTATCTTAGATATAGCCTTCATTGCGCTGTAGATTAGGGCAGACCATGTTAGGAATAGTTAGAAAGATGTGCTTCACTGATTCCAAAATTCTTACTTTGTGCTAAATGCCCTTTCCTCCTCCTGATTAAATGTCCACAGTTAGAGAACTAGTTCACTCTCACATCCACAGAAGCACCACGGGCAGATCCAGACTTGGGGGGGTCAGACCTTGACTTCCTGCCTACGCTTCGCCCTTTGCTTCTCCACCCTGATATACATACACACCATGACTTGTTCGTAAAAGCTCTGCGGCAAAGTTGAATAATATGTAAATTTTATGTTGTAATGAATTAGGTCCTAAGATCTTTAAAGGTCAGACACCTGGTATAATACATCACATTCTTTAATATCAACTACAAAATAACTGTAATAAATTTCTCCAACACCACATCCTCACACACTGTTACCCACAAGGAAGCACCAAAGGAAATGTGTCATTTGTCAAAACATGCACAAAAACTGGCATGTGTACAAGTCACTTTAAAAGTAATGCTCAGATTAGAAAAAGCTTTCCAAATGATATTTTGTGGTTACACAAAGAAAAATACATTAGTGCTTAACTGAAATCATCTCCTGATATGTTACCAAAAAAGGAGAAACAACTAACAGTCTAGAATTTATGATAAGATAGTTTTAATTAGCTACAGGATGATGCATATGCTATAGGCACAGAGCTTTATTTTACTTTCTTTAGGGAAAAATTCAACAGGCAGGGAACTGCAACTTAGCATGGATAAATGAGTAGGACCATGAGTCACAGAAATTTGATAGTTGCTATGTAAACAAAGATATTTATTTCTTTTATAATGCTATTTGTAAGCTTCAATTACATGTCTACTATAAAAGTATGTCTGTTAGCAAGAGAAGGAAAAGAGATTTGCCTGAAAATAAAGCAGATTTGGGGGAACTAAGAAATGCAAACCACATCAACATGTGCTTTCATTCCCAGTCACCTCATGTTCTTATTTTCCAATATCATATTTCATTAACTTACCACACAAAAGAAATAGGTGTGGGCCGGCACCGCGGCTCACTAGGCTAATCCTCCGCCTAGCGGCGCCGGCACACCGGGTTCTAGTCCCGGTCGGGGCGCCGGATTCTGTCCTGGTTGCCCCTCTTCCAGGCCAGCTCTCTGCTGTGGCCAGGGAGTGCAGTGGAGGATGGCCCAGGTGCTTGGGCCCTGCACCCCATGGGAGACCAGGAAAAGCACCTGGCTCCTGGCTCCTGCCATCGGATCAGCGCGGTGCGCCGGCCGCAGCGCGCCGGCCGCGGCGGCCATTGGAGGGTGAACCAACGGCAAAGGAAGACCTTTCTCTCTGTCTCTCTCTCACTGTCCACTCTGCCTGTCAAAAAAAAAAAAAAAAAAAAAGAAATAGGTGTGTAACTCAGAGTGTCTACCTTTAGACTTTCTAGTGTGGATCCAAACAGGTCTCTGATATGTTATTTTTTATGCTTTTAAAGGTTTTTCTTTAAAAATATACATATAAGAGGTTGTTTTGGTTTGGCAATGAATTTCCAGATGGAGACTGAATTGTATTTGAGAAACAACTGGAAGTATTTATCAATTGAAATAATGTTTGTGTTTTAAACTTGAATATGCTTAAGAAATTAATTAAACAATCAATTGGTTTTGTTAAGACATACACGTGGCATCAATCAGAAGTCAGAAAATGAAGTGGCAATATTGTCAAGATCATTAAGAGGCACCCCATGAGTAAAAAAATTGATGTCTGTATAGTTTGGTATTTGGAATTTCTGGAAAATTACCAAAGCCCCACCCTCTTTGATATATACATACATGTTAGCCAAAACATTCATAACCTTTATAGCCAGACCTCAAATGGACTTTCCAAGGTGGGAAGAATGTGTTGGCCTAAACTCCTCCTCCAACAAGCAGCTGGACACCTTTGCTGCTGCTGCTAGTGCATTCAACCCATAGCCCGTTAGGAAGGCCACAGGAAGTAAGGAGTTCAAGAGTGAACCTTTCAGTGTTTTAAATAACTTGTCCAAAGTGGGCAAAGAATGAAGAGACAATTTAAAGAAAAGAAAGATATACTAGTCAGAGGAAGAAATTTGAGGTAAACTGATCCCTGCAAATGTCTTGGATCATAACTCATAATGTGCAGTGCAGCGTAGTGAGAAGCACATGCTGAAACTGCACTTGTGGACATGCGTGTTTCTTTAGCTTTCTGGTAAACGATTTGGCAGTATGACTGATTTTCTGATTCAACAAAGGTATTTTGAGTGCTTAATTAATGCCTCTCTCTGGGTAGAGGGAGAGCACCCTACAATAACACCCCATGGGAACTCAGCCTGTTTTCCTGTGCCTGTCCCAGCTCTGAGTTTTCTCAGAAAGAACTCACATTAATGTTTTCCTTCTATCCTAGGAACCAAGCAGAAATCCAAACCAAATATGTTTTTTAAAGTTATCCATCATCAAGAAGACATACAAATGGTCAGCAAGTATGAGGAAAATGTTCAACATCACTAATCTTCAGGGAAATACAAATCAGAACTACATCACCCCAATTAGAATGATTACTATCAAAAAGACAAATAATAACAAATGCTAAAGTGGACGTGGGGGCCGGCGCCGCAGCTCAATAGGCTAATCCTCTGCCTGCAGTGCCGGCACACCGGGTTCTAGTCCCGGTCGGGGCACCGGATTCTGTCCCAGTTGTCCCTCTTCCAGGCCAGCTCTCTGCTATGGCCTGGGAGAGCAGTAGAGGATGGCCCAAGTGCTTGGGCCCTGCACCCCATGGGAGACCAGGAAAAGCACCTGACTCCTGGCTTCGGATCAGCGCGATGCACTGGCCACAGCGCGCCGGCCGTGGCAGCCGTTGGAGGGTGAACCAACGGCAAAGGAAGACCTTTCTCTCTGTCTCTCTCTCACTGTCCACTCTGCCTGTCAAAATAAATAAATAAATAAAAATAAAAATAAATAAAATGGATGTGGGGAAATGAGAGCCCTTACATTCTGTTGTTAGGAATATAAATTAGTACAACTATTACGGAAAATATGAAGGTCCCTCAAATAAAGATAGAACTACCATGTGATCTAGCAATCCCATAACGAGGTATGTCTCCAAAAGAAATTAAATCAGTTTGTCAAAGAGATTATATGCACTCCCATGTTTATTGCAGCACTAGTCACAACAGCCAAGACATGCACTCAATCTGGATATCCATCAACAAATGAATGGATAGTGAAAATGTGGCATATGCATACAATAGAATGCTATTTGGTCAAAAAAAGGGGTTAAATCCTTTGTGGCAACATGGGTGAACCTGAAGGACACTGTGTTATGGGAAATAAGCCAGGGACAGACAGGTAAATGCCACATGATCCAATTCACTCCTGGTATCCCATAGAGGGACAGAATAGAACAGTGGTTACTAGAGGTTGCAAAGGGTAAGATGGGAGGAGACGGAGAAAGACTAGCCAGTGGGTACAAAATTATGGTTTAATACTAGGAACAAGTTATAGTAGTCTATTGTACAGTAGAATGGCTACCGTTAACTTTTATTTAGCATTTTAGAATAACTAGAAGAGGGGATTTTTAATGTTCTCACATCAAAGAAATTGCACGTTTGAGGTGAGGGATATGCTTAATACTTGGACTTGATCATTACACAATGTATACTTGCATATATGTAAAAACATCACACCCTATCTCACAAATATTTGCAATTATATCTCAATTAAAAAGAAAATAAAATTTAAATATATGTAACATGAAATTAAGTTAGTCATTGTTATTTACACTAGAAGTGGCCAATGAAAAAACAGATGACATTATATACTTACAATGATTTTGACACATATATACACAGCATATGGAAAGAAAAAAAAGAATTACAGTAATGAGTCAGCAATAAGTATGGCACAAGGGTCAGTAAACTATAGCCCATGGCACCAAATCTTACCCAAGTTTGTTTTTGTACATAAAATTTTATTGAAAGACTATCATGCCCATTCATGGAGCTGCTTTTATGTTACAGCAAGGTTCAGTAGCTGCAGTCAAGACTAGATAGCCTACAAGCCTAAAATATTAACTATCTGGCCCTTGACACAAAAAGCTTGTAGTGCCCTGGTCTATACATTTGGGTTGTAGATATTTCCGTTTCTTTCAGTATGTCTCTGTATTTTCCATATTCTCTAAAGATAAAAATATAGGATGATTATAGTCAGGAAAAAAGAAACATAAATAAATAATTTTGTTTTTTTTCCATTGTTCTGAGAATACACTATGAAATGATGAATGGTTAATACCAAACCCGGTTTTGTCCTTGGCCATGGTTAAATAATTTATAATGGGTGTCTATCAAGTTACTATTTATGTCACAAATATTTGTTGTTAGCACTTACTACATTTCAGGCACTGTTCTAAGTGCCTTGCAACTATAAGCTCATCCAATCCTCATAATAACTCTGTAGGACAAGTAGTATTACCTCCTTTCACAAATGAGGAAACTAGAAAACAAAGGAATTCAGTAAGTCAACCCAAGTCACATACACATAGATGGGATCCAGAATTAAAATCCAAGCAGTCTGGAAATAGCATCTACTCTCAAGTTCTACACTGATCCTTGTGCCTTTTACTCTTGCACCTCCTTCTCACAGGAAAATGCTCCTTGTTTGTGGTAACGATTCGTTCTCCCAAGTTAATAGCTAAAGTCCAAAAGCATTGGCAGAGATTGAAAGTGAGAAGAGAGGAGTGGAAAGGAGGAAAAAAATGAAGGGATATAATAGGTTAAATATTCATAGTTACTAAATATTACAAAGGCAGGTTGTGAAAAGAAGTCTGGTTTGCCAGAGAAAAAGAACCAATAGAATGGGTATGTGTATAAATAGAGAGATTTATTTTGAAAAATTGGCTCATATGGTTTTAGATTGCTGAATCCAAAATCTACAGGATAGCCAGGCAGGCTGGACTTTGAGAGTTTACAGCTCAGGTAAATCCAGAGAACAACACGCATTGGATTCTCACAGTGGCCCCAGTAGGGTCCCAAGTGAGTATCGAGTAAGTGTTTGAGCAACAGACATGAGTGAGAGCAGAAGGGGGGTTATTCTACAAGCCAGATGTCAGACATCCCTAGAGAATCTTCAGATAACTAACTGGGGAGGCGGGGCATGGGTTATGAGGATTAGGGGATGGGTTAAGGCTGCTGCTCCCCCAGTTGTATGCATAGGCTGGGGAATCTCTGGTGATCCATTCCTCTGCAATGCCTGGTTTTTGCTTTTTTGTTTTTCTGATTCATGTATTTGTTTATCCAAAAGGCAGAATGACAGCTAGGTATAGACGGAGACTGAGAGAGAGAGAGAGATCTTCCATCCTCCAGTTCACTAGCCACATGCCCACAACAACCAGGGCTTGACCAGGTTGAAACCCAGAGCCAGGACTACCATCCGGGTCTCCCACATGGATGATGGGGACCCAGGTATTTGGGTCATCATCTGCACATTAGCAAGAAGCTGGATCAGTGTGGAGAGAGGCAGAGCAACCTGAGACACTCAGGGGCTGGGACACCTGCATGTGGTTTGCGCATTGGAGTACAGAGTATGCTTGGGGGGCGGGGGCAGAGTGGGCATCACAGAGTCCCTCAGTTCAGATTCAGTCAATGAAGTGTAATGGCTTCTCCTTCCATCTCCCTGCATCCACTGCTCCCCAGGCTGCTTCCCTGAAAAGTCCTCTTCCTCATTGCATCTATCTCCCCTCCCAGAGAAAACTGCCCTGTTAACTTGCAAACCAATAATTACCAAATGTGTTTGATTGGCAGCAAAAGTAGAAGGTAAGCTCCCTCAAGGCAGGAATGTTGTTTTCTGTTGTTCACCGTGTTTTCCGTGGCTCTAAACAGAGAGAGGCAGCCAAGATACTTTGCTAAGAAAAGGAATGGAAAGCCAACACAGTCTCCTTTTATTTTCTCAATCAATAGCAAATCAGGGAAGCCCAGGGGTGGAGGGTGGATATAAAATTACCTACAGATTGCCTGGGACATAGAAAGTGGTCAGCAAATGCCAGCTGTTATTATTCTTTACATAACTAAAATGAGAGAGACTGAAAATCACTTTTTAGGAAACAAAATATTAGGCATGTAGGGGCTGGACTATGTGGGGCCTCCAAGACATGCTTAGATGTTTCAGTTTGATCTGAAGGCAGAAGTGGAACTTTCAGAAAACCTGAAGAAAGGAATCGAGGGGTTACATTTCAAGGAGGTTTTCTTCATAGCAGGAACAAACTGGAGTGGAATTTTGGAAAGCCAGAACAATAGAAAGGAGGCGGCCGACGGAAAGGTATTTGAGAAATTAAATCTGGCAGAGATAGTGAAGCAATTCAAGAAAAAGAATAAGAGCTGACCAAAAAGGAAATGCAGCATGACTACTTTAGGCTTAAAAGAGAATTTTTACACATATCTTTATATGTGGTTTACCAAGGAAACACACACGATCTCCTTTTTTTTTTTTTTTTTTTTTTTTTTTTTTTTTTTTTTTTGACAGGCAGCGTGGACAGTGAGAGAGAGAGACAGAGAGAAAGGTCTTCCTTTTTTCCATTGGTTCAATCCCCAATGGCCGCCGTGGCTGGCGCACTGCGCTGATCCGATGGCAGGAAACAGGTACTTATCCTGGTCTCCCATGGGGTGCAGGGCCCAAGGACTTGGGCCATCCTCCACTGCACTCCCGGGCCACAGCAGAGAGCTGGACTGGAAGAGGAGCAACCAGGACAGAATCCGGCGCCCCGACCAGGACTGGAATCTGGTGTGCCGGCACTGCAGGCAGAGGATTAGCCTAGTGAGCCACAGCGCCGGCCATGATCTCCTTTAAAAATGAGACAGAGGGGTAGGTGTTGTGGCACAGCAGGGTAAGTTGCTGTTGGGATGCCCACATCCCATGTTGGAGTACCTGCTGTGATCCAACTTCCTGTTAGAGACCTGAAAGGCAGCAAGTGATAGCTCAAGTACTTATATCCCTAACACCCATGTGGGAGACCCAGTTGGAGATCCTGGCTCCTGGCCTCAGTCAGGCCCAGCCCAACTCTTGCAGGCATTTGGGGACTGAACCAGTGAATGAGAGATTGCTCTCTCTCTCTCTCCATGTGTGTGTGTGTGTGTGTGTGTGTGTGAAATTTTTAAATGTATACAAATCTTTTGGTTGGTAGTTGAATGCTTGAGCTTGTTCTCTGATACGCTCTTTTGATGCTATGATTTCAAAAGAAAAGCAAAATGCAGATATAAGAGGAAATAGAAATAATTTATAGTATTTAAAAGATTTTAATCATATATACATTTTATCTTTACAACTTCTTAATATGTTGGAGTTTTTATGGCTGAGTTTCAGAGAGAGAGAGAGAGAGAGAGAGAGAGAGAGATCTTCCATCCACTGGTTCACTTCCCAAATGACCACAGAGATGGAACTGGCCCAGGCTGAAGCCAGGAGCCAGGAGCCAGGAAATCCACCGGGTCTCCCACATGGGTAGCAGGGACCAATGTTCTTGTACCATCATTCACACTGCTTTCCCAAGCACATTCGCAGGGAACTGGAGAGGAAATGGAGCAGCTGGGACTGAACCAGCACTCCATCATGGCAAGCAGTGGCTTAACAAGCTGGGCCACAAAGCCGGCCCCTTCACAATTCCCTGCACTGTTTTTATTTATGTACACAGTTTTGTCCATTCACCTTTAAATATGCTATCTCCCTCTGCCCGTGATTTTTTCCAATCATGTTCTTATTATGTCTCATCACTTTATGAAAATGACATTGCTGCACTGTGACTTCGTGACTGTAAAGAAACAATATGAGTTTACAGCTGAAAAAAGTATAATTAAAAACATCAATTATGGCTGCTGTCAAGAAAACAGACATTAACAATGAAACTTAGAACATAACACAGAAATAGGTTGGGTTCGTGCTACCTGAAACCATTGTCAATCTTGAGAGTGTTTTCTCTACCAATAATCCACCTAAAACTTACTTCATCTTTTTAAACAAAGAAATGAGGTGATTTACTCTATCTTGCCTCTTTTCCTGTTTCATCCTCCAGATACATGACACTCTCTTATTAAAAGGTGTAATGAGAAAGTATTGCAGGCCACTGAGAGAGAGATTAGTATAAACTAGATGGTAGATGGCACTAAAAAAAAACAAAGACAGTAGGAATCTATGCATAAACAGAAATCTTTAAATTTGTACAAAGTCCAAGGAAACTTCTCCAACATCTGAAAAATATGATGGTTCAACTGCCATCTGCTAGGTAAAATCACAGCTGTATCCATTCTTTAATTGGGCACAGTTTTAGAGCTGGAAATCCTTACCAGGCTTTTTTTTTTTTTTTTTTTTTTTTTTTTTTTTTTGCTTGGACTGATGAGCCTCCTGAGCAGAGATCTACAGCACATGATGCTGTACAAATGCGGAGCGCCTGGTCACTTTATTGGGGGTATTCCAATGGAAATCTATGATCAATTCCAAGGGATACAATGGATGAGCTCTAACAACACCTATCTCCTTCTTTTTTTTAAGATTTATTTATTTATTTGAAAGGCAGAGTTACAGAGAGGAAGAGGCAGAGAGAGAGAGAGAGGTTTTCCTCCATTGGTTCAGCCCCCAAATGGCCACAATGGCCAAAGCTGGGCTGATCTGAAGCCAGGAGCCAGGAGCTTCTTCCAGGTCTCCCACGCGGGTGCAGGAGCCCAAGGACTCGGGCCATCCTCCACTGCTTTCCCAGGCCATAACAGAGAGCTGGATCAGGAGTGGAGCAGCCGAGACTCAAACCGGCACCCAGATGGGATGCCGGCACTGCAGGTGGTGCATTTACCTGCTACCCCACAGCACTGGCCCCAAAAGGTTTTCAAATCTATGGAAATAAGGGTCGGGCATGTAGTACATCACTCAGGACACCCTCATGGTATACTGAAGTACATGAGTTCAAGTCTCAGCTCTGCCCTCAATTTCAACTTCTGCTAACGCACATCCTGAGAGGCAGCTCAAGTACTTTAGTCCCTGCCTCCCACATGAGAAACCTAGATGGAAGGCCAAGCCCGGTTCTCAGCCTGGTCCACACATAGTGGCTCATTTGACAGGAGATTCTCTCTCTTTCGATATATATATATATATATATATACACACACACACACACATACATATATACATATATATATTTCTCTATCTTTCGAATAAATAAGTGTAAGTCCACATAAATACACACACACACAGTGTGTGTGTGTATACCTACATGTCTATATTGATATGTACATAGATACATGAATATATGATGTTTTAGATTCTTGAGATTTTATTTATACATCTATATGTATAAATGAAATTATTTATACATCTATATGTATAAATATGTATGTAGAGATATATGAACCAAACTTCACCAAAGTTCCAGAGACTTAATATATTCATGACCCTACTGAACAAAGAAAGATGTAAATATATAATTTCTAGTTTCTTGAGTTTTTATTTATATATCAATATATATAAATGGGTATATAGATATATATTTTTAAAGTTCAGGGGCTGCTGCTGTGGCATAGCAGGTAAAGCCACCACCTGCTGTGCCAACATCGCATGTGAGTACTGTTTTGAGTCCTGGCTGCTCCACTTCTGATATAGCTCTCTGCTATGGCCTAGGAAAGCAATAGAAGAGAGTCCAAGTCCTCGGGCCTCCGCACCTGTGTGGGACACCCAGAGGAAACTCCTGGCTCCTGGCTTCGGATCAGCCCATCTCTGGACTTTAGGGCCATTTGGGGAGTGAACCAGTGGATAGAAGGCTTCTCTCCCTTTCTACCTCTGCCTCTCTGTAACTCTGCCTTTCAAATAAATAAATAAATCTTTAAAAAAATGAAAAAAATAAATGAAAGTTCAATAATATTCCAGAGCATGCCCTTACTGAAAAAGAAAAAAGAAAGTGGTAAAAAGAAAACGCATCTAAGAACAAGGATTCCTGGGCATTTTGGAAAGACTTAATCTGCTCCACTCTCTGGGCCCTGAGAAACACAATGAGACAACCTCACTTGTGTGGTTGTAATATAAGGAAATGTCAGGTTATATATAATATGTCTTCAGAAATATTTTCCATTCTTTGCTTTTAATTTATATATTGCAAACTCCCCTACATATTTCATAATTATTGAAGCTGTTTTACAGAAAGAAAAGAGATTATTCTCAACATATATGAAGAAATAGTTTCCAAATGTCAGAGAGCAGATTATTTATTCCTGTATCCAATACTTCAGCACTAAAGAATCTGCATATGTGATAAACAAGTAGACTCTTTGAAGAGTAATTTGTCATGTTTACCAAAATGTGAGGTCTAATTTCTGTTAAAATATTTTTTCAATATTTTTAATGAATTTTAATAAAGGTTTATCAGGCGCTTGTTATGGTGCAGAACTTTTATTAAATTCTGTGATCCATAAAACGTTTTTTTGAATGACACATAGTTTAGTTTTTCATTTAGAGGCTATAAAAGTGTTCACAAAAGTTATGTTGAAAAAAAAGTGATTGAAAGTGCTAAAACACTGTACAGAATATAAAATCCTTTCATAGACTTTTTATGACACATGAAACATGAGTCTTAAAGGTTTAATGTTACTGACTTTTATACAAGGCTTTTTAATTCTTGATTCCAGTTATGGTTCTGCAAATGAACTGTGACATTAAAAGGAATCAGGCTGGAACTGCTGGACTCCCATTCTAGATGAGCCCCAACTGGCCAGGAGAGGCTTGCCCGAGGACCCGCCCCTCTCACTGTTGATTAGCACTCGCTGGTCTGCCCGGAACTGAGGAGTGAGCCTGCTTGCCAGAGTCCCTCCTACCAAAATTCAGTATTAATGTTAGGGAGGGGCCATGGATTACTATCAGCAAATACGAAGAGTGAAAGATCGCTGGGCCTCCATCTTTGTTTATTTAATGCCATACAATGTTTACTGCTATAACTGCAGTGATGTCTTGGTGAACTACAAAACCAATATTGCCCGCTGTCCCATTAAGATAATGGATAGAAATTCACTTTGTTTCTATCTTTGAGAATTTTGAGTCCACACGCTGACCTGCATCCAGCGCAGAAGACAGATCCACTTCTTTCTCCCAAAGTATTGGATTCAACCAAATGCAGATGCCAGTTTTGAAAGTTTGAAATAGCTGGCACCTTCAATTCCTTATGGCTCACCTTAATTCTCCAAGATTGTCTAAAAATAATGTTTCAAAAATCATGCTGATGGTTGGTTTACATTAAGAAGAGAACAGAACAATGTATGATGAATCAGATCAATATAAGAAACCAATTTAGGTAATTTAGGTTAGATTTCAGGATAATATGCTTGGCTTAAATGTTCTCGAATACTGTCTTAACATCACACATGATTTTGGATATGTAGATACTGTTCTTCTTGGCTAATTTCCTAGAGGACTCACACAGAGTCCCAGTTTCCATCTGTTGATGTTATACTATAAACATAATTTAGGGAAGAGCTTAAGTTTATAAAAACGAATGAAAAAAAACACGGTGTTGAGTAAGTATATACCATATAAACAATCCAAGGCAATATTTTGGTTCTGTAGCTCAAAAAAACAACATTGTAATTTTAACAGCAAATGGTGTATAACATTAAAGAAACAAAGATTATGGCATAATAGTCCTCCTTCACACTTCATATTCACTAGTAGTAATCTATGTGCCCTTTCCCACATTAATCATCGGTGGTACACTCCAAAAGGCTGAAATAAAATATCTCTGGCATATAAGGTATTCATAATTCATCTGTTTGTTTTAATAAAGAATCCCTTTCTTATTTCAGAATTATTTTAATACAAAAAAAAAAAACCTAGACACTGGATTTCTCAACATGAGTTATAACCTAATATCCTGCATGTAACCACAGGTATATCAAATATTGTAAAAATTTCTACTTCCTTGTAATCTGTAAGTTTCTCATATGAAGCATGTGATTCTAATTTAGCATAATTTTAACATAATTTATTTAAACATATAGCACTACATATTTTAAATGGAAGACTCACAAGTTTTACAATACTTTTAATGTACTTCAGAAATTATTGAAAGACATTTTTGATCCATGGCAATACAGTGCACTGAAGACCTATTTTTTCATTAACTTGCATGATTTTATGTATCATTTTTGTAGTTCAGTTTATCATATATGCTGTATTTGGAAGATATTGAAGTTGTCTTTCAGCTAGATAGAATATTCTAGAATCACTCATTACAACAAGCTTACTGTTCTCTTATAATTCTAATTTAACAAATTTTTACTGAATTGCCAATGATTTCTCTACTATATGAATTTTGATTACTAGCTCTCTAGTACTCTGAACAATATAAAATTAAAAATATCTAGTCCACTAAAGCAGAGAGCTAACAAGCAAACGTCTTTCCTGACACCCAATAAACTACAAGAAAGGTATCCAGAGGGAGAGAAGCATCTAAGCTTAGTGTGGGGGGCATTACAAGTTGTGTCAATATTAAAGACATCTTTAGAGCAAACATTACTAATTTAGAAGGAGAAAGAATAACTAAGGAACTGAAAAATCTAACTTTTTAAAAAAGTTTCTCTCTTTGAAAGAGAGAGATCCTCTATCCACTGATTCATTCCCCAAATGCCCACAACAGCCAGGCCTGGACCAGGCCAAAGCCAGGATCCAGGCCCTCCATGCAGGTCTCCCAGATAGGTGGCTGGAACCCAAGTACTTGAGCCATGATGTGCTGCATCCCAGGGTGCACATTAGCAGGAAGTTGGATTTGAAGCAGGCACTCAATTCTAGGCACTCTGATATGGTATTTGATTGTCCCCAAGCAGTGGCTTAATCCATTTCTCCACAGCACCCACCACCAAAATTTTATTTTTTAAAAAAACTGCTTCCAAACAGCTGATATTTATAAAAATTATATTTTAATCTTTCAGTGTGTGTTACACATATTGCTTCTTTTATTTTTTTGTGTCTACTGCTTGCTTTTTCTCTGTATTCTAAAATCATGAGCAGAATGTGTCTAAGAGACACGTGTTACTTTCCACTGGAGGCAGTAGCAGCAGATGTGTTGTCTCTGTGCTGGGTTCCCTTTCTGCAGTGATTTGAGAAACTACAGCTGAGATGGGAGAGCCACAAAGTGGACAAATCTTGGTTCTGCGGTCACTGCGTGGAGCAGAGCTACTCAGAAGAATGGATCTGAAATTTGCAGGAGGGAAAAAAACCCTTGCGTTAAATCGCTGGTACGTTCGGGTTTCTTCATTACAACAAAGCTTATCTCGACAGTACCCTATTGCATAAACTAAATCCTCAGTCTCTTGCTCTTATTCATCCAGCACATCAAGTCAGTCAGCCCCCCCACCAAGTGTGTGTGTATATATATATATATATAGCCTCCTTAACTACTGCTCTACTTTCTTTCCTCAAAATAATGCATTTATTTTATTTGTTTGAAAGGCAGAAAGAAAAAGAGCGAGAGAGAAACAAAGAGGTCTGCCATTCACTGGTTCACTCCTGCAATAGGCAGAACTGGGCCAGACTGAGGGGGCTGCGCCTGGCTGAGCCTGGAGCCCACAGCCCATCCCACATGGGTGGTAGGCGCTCAAGTACTTTAGCCATCATCTGCTGTCTCCCAGAGTGCCTGTTAGCAGGAAGCTGAACTAGAAGCGGAGCCGAGACTTGAACCAGACACTCCAAAACAGGATGCAGGTGTCCAAAGTGGCAACCTAACTGCTGCAGCCAAACACCCACCCCTGCTGTTTCAATTTCAGCTGCTAAGATACTATTATAACACCAAGAACTATTAAAATGACACCACCAATCTGGTCTCCCTGCTTTTCAGACCTCTGCCCTCCACTACCCTACTTCCATTCCCCCAGTGCCAATTAGCTGGTCCCTTTAAAGTTCAGAAACAACTGGGCCATTCATCTGCTTCAAAGTGTTCCACAGCCTACCCCCCAGTCCCATGTGCAGCACTTCTCTGGGCGTTCGCCACAGAAAACTCAGCTTGCCTTAAACACTCCAAGCTTTTCACACCATTCGGCTCATTGTCTGCACTTGCCTTGACTTGGCAACTCACCTCACTTTCCCTTTGCTGGGCGTCAATAACTAGTCCAGGTTTTTACACAGCTGGTGATAGAACCAGTGTAAGAACCTGTCGAGTGCTTCTCCGCCTTCTAAGACCAAGTGAAGAACTTAGCTCATTTGGACAGTTGCATTCCAGATTTGTGCAGCAGAAATTAACCGCTATGCTTCTTAATTCCCAGGTAAAAAAATTCCCTGTGGAACACACTGTCTTCCCTTCTAGCTTCTTTTCCTTCCCTTTCTCCCAAGTACTCAGCAGTAATCTAGCCATAGCAAGCACACACATCTTAGTGTGTCACTCCCTCATTCTGAAAGACATTCCTCACATATTTGTCCACCTTTTGCCTTGTGCCTCCCTGTGTCAAAGCTAGCATCCCCTTCTCAGCTCTCCACGTCGAACGAATGCCTCCATCACTGCTCTCTCTACACATTCCTGTTGTGGTACGGACCACCGTGTGCTCTTGTTCTCTTTCTCCCTCATCACCCAAGAACCTCGTGAGAGCCAACACTAATCTTACCTCCATCCCCAGAATCTACCAGAATATTTGTCATGTAGTAAGTGCTCAAAAAAATCCGTTTGAGTGAATGCAAGAATGAGATAGATTTTGTTATCCACATTTTATCATTACCAAAAAGTTGGTCTTCCAAATTTTTAACTTTTATTTTTGAATGAAAGGCATTTTCATGCTTTGCTAACAACTTCCTAATGAAAGATTCAATTTGTGAGTTATATTATCACATTCAATATAATATTTCTTAATCCATTATTTATTTTACTCGTATACTGTGGGGAGCAATTCAGACTAGACTAAGTTACTGGAATTAAGACTTATTCTATGCATCTGCTCTCCCACAATATGGCGCTGGGAGAGAAGAAAACAGCTTCTACGCAGCTGCCTCCAGTTCAACCAATAAACTGTAGGACCTACTCCTGATTGGAGGAGAGCAGCGTACTCGGCGTGTGGGCAGCCGAGTTGGGATTGGCGGAGGAGGACTATAAAGGAGGAGAGAGACGGCATTCACGAGGAACATCTAAGGGAACACCTGTGCAGCCCCCGAGAGAGCCGGCCGGCGGTGTGCCGCTCCCCTGCGGAAGTGGGGAATGTGGCAGGGGGAACTGCCCTTCCACGGAGGTGGAAGGGATAGTAGCCAACCCGGGAAGAACCAGCAGCAAACCCGGGGAGGGCCGAGCAGACGAAAGAATAGCGCAGGGTCCTGTGTCGTTCCTCCACGAAGAGGGGGAGCGACAGTATACAAACATGCAGATATATATTACAGAAAATTAAAGCCTCAGATTGAGAATTAAAATATTTTCTCCTGGCCGGCGCCACAGCTCACTAGGCTAATCCTCCGCCTGCAGTGCTGGCACCCTGGGTTCTAGTCCCAGTTGGGGCGCCAGATTCTGTTCCAGTTGCTCCTGTTCCAGTCCAGCTCTCTGCCGTGGCCCGGGATGGCAGTGGATGATGGCCCACGTCCTTGGGCCCTGTACCCGCATGGGAGACCAGGAGGAAGCACCTGGCTCCTGGCATCGGATCGGCACAGCGAGCTGGCTGTAACACACTGGCCATAGTGGCCACTTGGGGGGTGAACCAACAGAAAAAAGAAGACCTTTCTCTCTGTCTCTCTCTCTCACTGTCTAACTCTGCCTGTCAAAATAAAATTTTTTTTAAATAATAAAATATTTTCTCCAAAAATTTTTATTTCAAAAGCAATCTTAAAATGTAACTGTGGGGAGCAACCCGGACTAGACTAAGTTACTGGAATTAAGACTTATTCTATGCATCTGCTCTCCCACAATATGGCGCTGGGAGAGGAGAAAACAGCTTCTACGCAGCTGCCTCTTGCCAACTTGAGTGATGACCTCCAGGAGCTGATCCTGCTCCTGATTGGAGGAGAGCAGCGTACTCGGCGTGTGGGTAGCAGAGTTGGGATTGGTGGAAGAGGACTATAAAGGAGGAGAGAGACAACATGCACCAGGAACATCTAAGGGGAACATCTATCTGAAGGAACACCTGTGCAGCCCCCGAGAGAGCCGGCCGGCGGTGTGCCGCTCCCCTGCGGAAGTGGGGAAAGTGGCCAGGGGGAACTGCCCTTCCACGGAGGTGGAAGGGACAGTAGCCAACCCGGGAAGAACCAGCAGCAAACCCGGGAAGGGCCGAGCAGACGAAAGAACAACGCAGGGTCCTGTGTCGTTCCTCCACGAAGACGGGGAGCGACAGTAACATTCCCAATTTTGCCATTTTTCTTGTTGTTTCCTAAAAGAGTTAATAATCAGCTGAGGAAATAGTAAGAGTTTCAAAGTATTGAGCTCCTTGAATGCATCAATCTTTGTTTTCATGCCATACATTAAGCGCTCATGTCTCCTTTCAACACACCTACAAGATTGATATTATTATTCCCATTTTATACTTAAAGAAACCAAGGAACTTTGATATTCCGTAATGCATTTAAGGTCACGCAGTGAAAGCAGGGCTTACAGATTGCTTTCCTGCTCAAAGTCATCTCAGAGGGTTTTAAACGAAGAAGATAGTCAGAATGGTAAAATAGTAGTAGCCTACATTTAAGCTATGAGAGAATTATGGGGCTGTAAGAAGGTCTCGCATGTTGTATTTGATTCTACCTGCACATCCTTGCAGTATCTTGGTGAAGTCTAGTACAATCATTGGGCTACTCCTCTCACTGTATGTGACTCTACCTCTCAAAAAAAAAAAAGATGTATCCAGACTCTTTTGTAATATTTTTTCCTAATTCATGTGCCTGAAAAAAGACAAAGCTATAAAAACAGAGAAATGAATATGAACTGTTTTTTTAAAAAAGAGAATTCATTGCTTCAGCAGGCATTTATTAAGTGGTTATTACATGTAGGACGCAGATGATACAAATTAGAATAGAAAGTGCTGTCTTTCCTTGGAGATCTCATTATCCAATTAGGGAAAGGATGTGTTTATAGTTAAAAATATGAGTCTTTAAATAAGATTAAGAAACTTTAAATTGATAGCGAAAATGAATCAAAGAGCAAAAAAAATATTTAAAAAAATAGATTATCATCCAAGCAGAATTAAAGAGCACATTTGAGGAAAGATAAAAACAGGCTCCTTTAAAAGGAATAAAGGGTAAATTGAGCCAGATGGAACACATAAAAGGAACTTAAAAGCTGTGTACGCTACATTAGCTGGAGTTAACGTGTTCTCATATTTTCATCAATAGCAAAAACAGTAGCATGAACCCCCAATGTCATGAGAGCAACTGATATCTGTGATACAGGAACTGACTATTTCAAATATTAGGTTGCATAGAATGATTAAATCCAAACTATGATTTGGGAAAGTTAGGATCTCTATAAATTCTTGGTAAACAATTTAAATAGCCTAAAGCTACCAGCTATTCATATCACACAATTGACTGGGTATTAGAATGTGTTAATGAGTCTCACTTATCCACTAGAAGTAAAAAGTAACAACCCCTAAACTAATAGAGATCCCCAATGGGGAAAAAATTGGTGATATTAAAATAAATCGAGTCAGCAAAAATGCTTCAGATTTTCCAGAATTATTTTGGCAAAGGGTGAGCAAATAAATTAAGTGGTCGGTAAATACATCAGGGATGCAAAGCAGCAATGCAAATAACAATCCATTTTTTATAATTAAAGCTTAGCTAAACTATCATTTGGTCACAATGATAATTTTTTATAGAACTATAAATACCAACAGGGGATTTGTGGAGAAAAATTGCCTTGCAGCATTTTTGAAAAAATTAATGCATATTCAATATTGATCTTGATTTGTGCATGTTAAATTGTGCCTCCTCAAGTAAAATATTCTTGAAGAAGTCAATAATATGCCATAATTTCATATGACACTAATAAAATAACATAAATGACAATTCATTTTTTGTTTACTTGTCTATGACTTAATGGAAGGATAAATTTTGTTAAAAGAGGAAGCAAAAATTTGGTGCATAGTAGGCATATTTATAAAACAATTGTGATTGATTTTTTTGGTCACTTTCCTAAGAGAGAAAGTGAAACAATCAATCTCTTGGAATTCTTTGCAGAAAAGTGTTTTTATAGCTGTTGATATATGTTATGAATTTCAGAGGACCGAAGCCACATATATTAGGCAGTTTGTTTTGTTTCCCAAGATATAATAGAGTAGTGCTGTTGCAAATAAAGTCCAAGGAAGCTAAAAATATGCAAAACAATGGCATTATAATGACTTTATCTGTAACACAATTAATTGTATTTACTCAAAATTGCTGAAATTAGTAACACTGACACTGTTTTCTTATACTCAAGGGATGCTACTACATGAAAAGAGTAACTGAACAGTAAGATAGTCAAGTGAAGTCTTAGACTTAAAAAAAATAGAGCAAATAACTATTTTTCATCTAATCCAATTTTGTTATTCATCCATTATGAGAATGCAATGAATTACTGACAGGTTTGCTCAGTACACCAATGTGGTCTGCAGTAACTGGTTTTCTGGAGCGAATACCAACAACATATCTTAAGAAAATAAATTTGAGGAGCAGGTTTCATGTCACAGCTGTTTAAGCTACTGTTTGCAGCATTCACATGCCATAAGCAAGTTCAAGTCCTGACTGCTCCATTTCTTATCCAGCTTCCTGATAATGCATCCTACGGGGGGGGGGGGGGGGGGGGGGGGCCCTGAGGCTTGCATGGGAGACTCAAATACAGTTCTTGGAGCCTGTCTTCAGCCTGGCCCTGCCCTGTCTGTTGTAGACATTTATGGGAATAAGTCAGCAGATGGAAGGTCAGTCTCTCTACCCCACCTCGTGCCTTTCAAATTCATGAAAATAAATAACTAAACATTATTTCTTTTTTAACAGAAAAGAAATTTGAATCCAATTCTTCTAAGTGCCTGCTATTTCCGACTCATCGTTCAAATTCTTAGACAAGCACATGAACTCTTTCAAGATGACAAATAATCCATTTAGATCACAGTAGAAACATTAAAGTAAGAGTTAAGGTTACACTTGAACCCAAAAACTTAGAACATGGAAGTACCTTGAACAACAAGAATTCCTCTGAGGAAGGCATTCTCTACAGAAAATATTGTTTGAACACAGTGTAAGTTTGACCGTGATATATACAGAGCTGAAATGTTAAACAGAGTGACAACTTAGGCAAAGGATCAGTTGTTAAAAACCACCAGCTCATCCACACAGCAATGGTATTTAAAAGGGAAGCTCTAGCCCCTTCATGCTTCATTGAGATCTTCCTGACAAAAGAAGATATATAAAAAACCTCACTCACATATAAAAAACCTCACTCACATATAAAAAACCTCACTCAAAATGGAACATGGAACTAAATGTGAAAACTGAAACTATAGAACATGCAAAAGAGAATTTAGGACAAACTCTTTATGACCTTGAGTTTCAGCAAAGGTTTTTCAAATATGACAGCAAAAACACAAAGAAAAAATTGGTAAACTGGGCTTCATCACAATTAAAAACCTTCTGTTCTTTAAGACACCACTGCAGAAGGAAAAGATAAAGTATACATCTGAGAAAATATTTACAAAGAATATACAGTTGTTCTACAGTGTTTTTAATGGATTGGTTCCAGGACACCTCACGGATTCCAAAATCCACAGTGTTCAAATCCTTTATATAAAATTGCATAGCATTTGCCTGTAACCTGAGCATGTACCCCCATATACTTAAAACATCTCTAGTTTACGTATAACACCAAATACCATATAAATGCTATACAAATAGATGTTATACTATACTATGTAAGGAAAAACGACAAAAGTCTGTGTAAGTCCAGTCAGATGCCTTTTTTTTTTTTTTTTTTTTTTTTTGTATTTTCCACCTGAGGTTGGTTAAGAACACAGACTTAGAACCTGCAAATACAGGGGATCAAACGCATTTGATAAATAACTTTCGTCAAGGGGCCAGCATTGTGGCATAGAGAGTAAAGCTGTTATCTGCAATGCCAGCATCCCATATGGGCACCTGTTTGAGTCGTGGCTGCCCCACTTCCCATCCAGGTCCCTTCTAATGGCCTTGGAAAAGAAAACAGCGCCGGCGCCGCGGCTCACTAGGCTAATCCTCCGCCTTGCGGCGCCGGCACACCGGGTTCTAGTCCCGGTCGGGGCGCCGGATTCTGTCCTGGTTGCCCCTCTTCCAGGCCAGCTCTCTGCTGTGGCCAGGGAGTGCAGTGGAAGATGGCCCAGATGCTCAGGCCCCTACATTTTGGATTGGCTCAGCTCCGGCCATTTCAGCCATCTGGAGAGTGAACCAGTGGGTGGAAAAGCTTTCTCTCTGGCACTGCAGGCGGAGGATTAACCAAGTGAGACATGGCACCGGCCCCAAATGGGCAAAAGATTTAAACAGATCTTCACCAGAGAAGCTATTCTGATCACAAATAAGCACATGAAAAGATGATAACTACTATTAGTCATTAGGGAAATACAAATTAATCCACAATGAGATAATAACTCCACGCTTCCTAAAATGATTGAAATTTAAAAAACTGATCACACCAAATGTCAGCAAGAATGTGTAGTAACTAGAATTTGATCACCTATCTATGGGAATGTAAAATGGAACAGTCATTTCAGAAAGCAGTTTGGCTGTTTCTCAAAATGTTAGACACCTGCCCATGACCCAGCCATTGCGCTCCCAGATATTCATTCCTGAGAAACGAAAGCATCTGTCCATAGAAAACCTTGCCATCAGTGTTCGAAGTACCTTCACTTGCAATAGCCCAAACTCAAAACAACTCCAATGTCCCACAAAAAACAGTGGCATACTAATCCACTAGAATACTAATCAGCATACACTACTGATCCACAAAACAAATTGGATAAATCTTGAACTAATTAGACCCAGTTAAAGGAGCCAGACCAAAAAAAAATACATGAGTGTGATTCTATTTATATAAAACTAGAAAATGCAAAGTAGAGTTACAGAAAGCAGATCAGTGGTTGCCAGGGAGCGGGTGGGGATAGTAGGAGAGTCTGGGAGGGCAGGTACTGGGGAGGAAATACAAAAAGGACACGGAAATGTTTGGATATGATTGACATGGTAAGCATCTGGACTGTGGTGATGGCTCCAGCTCTTCAAATAGTACATTTAAATATATGTAATTTATTGTATGACAATCATAGCTCCATCAAGTCATTTTTTCCAAGTGAAGATCTAACCCCTTTTTGCTTTACTGGACTCTCCTAGAAAAAGGGAAGTGCAAGTAAGTAAAAACATCTTTTCATCGTGATCTATTAAATCTGCTTGATTGATGGACCCTGAGTTCACAGCACCTGACCTGCAGACTTCTTTGGAGAGGTGACCAATCCCACTCCCCAGGTGAATTCCACAGGTCCTGCTTGTGCATCAGGAACCTCAATAAAAGCTGGACTCTATTGTATGGCAAATGTACTCCTAACACTTCATATGCACTATTTCACTTAATTTCATGATAATACCATGAGATAGACATCAGTATTTCCATTTTACAGCACAAAGAATTGGAACACATAGGGGTTAAGTAAAATGTTCAGTATCACACAGTCAATAACAAGTTAATTACGCCAGAGCATGTGAGCCTAAATATTATGCTATGTTGCTTCAGTGTAGTGACCATGTGATCATTTGTTTATTGCCACTGTGAAAAAGTATGGAAGAAGAGAATCAGTTTCTTAGGACTGTTGTAACAAAGTGCCAAAATGTGGGTGGCTTAAGACAACAGAAATGCACTGTCTTCCAGTTCTGGAGGCTGAAACGAAGATGCTGGCTGGGCTTGGCTCTCTCTCTGATGACTTTCGGGGAGAAGGCACCGTTGTTCGCCTAACTTCTGCTGTTTGCTGGCAGTCCTTGGCTTGCCTCAGCTCCTAGGTCCATCACCCCAGGCACACAGGCTCTTCGGATCCCCTTTCTTCTAGGCAATGTCTCTTACCATGACCAAATTTCCCCTGTTTATGAGGACCCCAGTCACAGTGGATGAGGACCCACCCTAATGATCTCGCTTTAACTCAATTGCTTCTGCAAAGACCCTCTTTCCAAATAGGGTCACATTCTGAGATATTGGGCATGAGGGTTCAAAATTCTTATTCGGGGAAACGTATTTTGACCTGTTTTAGTCTCTTTTCCATTTTTATAACAAAAGCCCTGCTGCTGGGCACTTTCTACATAAAACAAGTTTCTTTAGCTCTCAGTGCTCGAGGCTGAAAATCCAAGCTTGGGCAGCCTTCTCTGTTTGGCTGTACCACATTGGCAACGCGTCCTGCAGCACTGTCACTTTTGACAGTCAGGCCATGGTAGTCCTCCGGTTTCATCCCGACTAAAGGCTGAGCCCTCACAGTGGTTCTAGCTTCTCGGCCTCCCCTGTCCCTGCTGTACTGTTGCTCTCAGACCGCCCTGCCCTACTTACTCCAGTGACACTGCTCTTGCCGCTGGCCTAGAACAGGACACTCTTGTCCCGGCATTAGGGTGTGACATTGACTTATTTTTCTGCCAGAGATCCACTGGCTGATTCCTGCACCTTCGTCAAGTCTTCTTCAGTGTCAACACTTTATGTGAGCTTGCGTCTCACCTTTTCCCAATGACCCTTCCACATTTTCAGTTCCCCGTTCCCTCCCCAATGCTTTTCCCATAGCGTTTACCCCTTGTAACCTACTGCGACTTCCTTAGCTCCAGACGCTCATTGCCAGTCGGTCTTCTTCCACTAGGATGCAGGCTCCCTCGGGGTGGAGACCTCTGTTCCCTTCATTGATGTGTCTCCAAATACAGCAACTGCGACATAAAAGACCTTCTTTTTTTTTTCCTTTAATGAATGGAGAAAAAAGAAATCCCATGTACTATAAATAATCATTTTCTTATTTTTTTTGTTTTTTTGAACTACATTTCAGTTTGTTCTATGAACTGGAAGAAAAATAATCATATTCTTGAAATTACTGATTTTCTATTTTAATCATTTGGTAACACCGATATAAAACTCAAATAGTTTAACTGCTTATGAAATTATTCAAGTATTAACAGGACCAATACATTAGCAACCAATACTTTACCTTCTATACATGCCCAGGAAAACGTATGACTGAAAATCAGTGTAATAATGTAGAAAAGACATTCAATACAAATGAAAAATTGATAATCATTTTTCACTGGAGCATTAAAAGCACATGGCATAAATGCAGAAGGTAAAAATATATCTGTAGAGAGCTCTTCCATGTCTTACAAGAGTATCAACAAGTAGGGTTCTGCTAATGAGATTTGCACATGGAACGCATACTGTCATAGCTGTATATCAGATCACTCTAGCAATAGTGTGCATCCTGCTACCTCCAATTTTCAGTGTTCACCAAGATAAATTTAAAAAATAGTTTTTATGGGGGCTGGTGTTGTGGCCTAGCGGGTAAAGCCACTGCCTGTGATGCCAGTATCCCATCATGTCCCAGCTGCTACACCTCTGATGCACCTCCCTGCTAATGGCCTGAAAAAAGCAGCAGGTGGCCCAAGGGCTTAGGCCCCTGCACCCATGTGGGCGACCTGGAAGAATTTCCTGGCTCCTGGCTTCAGTCTGGCCCATACCTGGACATTGTGGCCCTCCAGGGAGTGAAACAGCAGATGGAAGATCTCGCTCTGTCTCTCCCTCTCTCTCTGTAGCTCTTTCAAATAAATAAATAAATCTTTAAAAAAAAATTGTTTTCATGTTGTCACAACCTGACCCTTCCTGATTCAATGCAGCATAATTATTTAGAACACAGACTCTGGGACAGAGTGCCTGGTTTAAATCGGTTTCCAGCAATAGCTCTGGGACTTGAGCAAATTACTCAACTTCTCCCGGCTTCATCCATACATGGGGTGTTTAAAGAGTCTAAGTAACACTTAGAGTGGTACCTAGACACAGAAAGCGCTGTACACATTTTTACTGTGTTCCTATGTGGCGACTGCAAGCAAAGTTTTTGTGTCCTCAAAAGTTTCTTTAACTAGCAAGATTTAAGTTAGGCAGAAATCCTCTCACAGGAAACGGATAGGTTTTAATACTAAGAGGAGAAAAACATTTCCCAGATAGTTCATTAAATTGCAAAACTCCAATCTCATCTTGCCTTCGATAGTTGTGAAGTTTCTAAATGGAGTAAGCCTTTTATGCTTAAATGTTTGTGGTAGTCTCATGTATTTCAAAATTGCAGAACTAAAGACATTATCACTAAAACTAGCACTTCAAACAATGTGATCACTTGTGTTTTGACTTGAATCTACTTCTGTCTCAGATTTCCAGGAATTCCAATCTAGATGAGCAACATTCATTAAAGAACCCACTGCTTGCTTTATTATTTATGGTTTCGATGTCTACCCATTCAACAAAGAGGCAGATTGTCTTCTAGCTGGGGCACCTGGAAGGTGCGGGCAGTACAAAGCCCAGGCTTCCCGAGTTTGCAGTGCAGTCAACAAGCAATTACCTTTGCATGGCATGAGACTGTCAGCTTCAAACACAGGACATTCTTTGGGAAGATTAGTCCAAATTACATTTTATTACCTTGGCCCTCTTGAATGGCCTAAACTTCATCTAGTTCTTATTCTAATGGAATTCCAACTGGGGCACTCATATATTGTTTATGACATGTTTGGCGTTCTTGCGTTATCAGCAGGCATTCATGAGAGAAGCTTCAAATCGTATCAGATAACAGTGAGCGGGATGTTGGATGTTGTACAGCACAGGGGATTTTATCATCTTGTTGAACCAGTGGCAGTGATTAAATTAAACTGTCGGAACAAAGCTTTTGCATGTCAGACTGTTGAATGGCAAAATGAAAGAGTGACACACTTCAAAGATCAGAGAAAGGGAGAGAGGGCTAGGAAAACACAGTTATGTAACTCTTCACAGCACGCAGAAGCAGAGCCAACAGCTAAGAGTAGCTTCCATTTTCCTCATCTGGAACATTTTCATTTCTACATACATTTCCAAACATTCTGCTTCACATCACGTATTTAATTTAGTTGGGATATTTGACCAAATTACGAGATCATGTAAAGGTTTTTGCTTATGTTCTGTTCCTTATGTGAGGAGTGGCTTTTTTTTTTCTTTAAAAAAAGATTTATTTACTTATTAATTTGAAAGGCAGAGTTACATAGAGAGGAAGAGACAGAGAGAGAGAGACAGAGAAAGAGATCTTCCATCTCCTGGTTCACTCCCTAAATGACCACAACAGCCAAGCCTGGGCCAGGCCAAAGCCAGGAGTCAGGAGTTCATCTGAGTCTCCCTCTTGGATGCAGGGGCCCAAGGACTTGCATCGTTTTCTTTAGCTTTCCCAGGCACATTAGCAGGGAGCTGGATGGGAAGTGGAGCTGCTGGGACTCAAACCGGCACCCGCATAGGATGCCAGCATCGCAAGCAGTGCTTAAATTTACTGTGCCACAATGCCAGCTCCTTTTTAACTTGTCTTAATTTCTAATTTTTCTCTAATTATTTCCAAATGAAATAGTTCAGGAAGAAAATTCCAGGAATATTAAGATGTTCCCTTGGCCGGCGCCGCGGCTCACTAGGCTAATCCTCCGCCTTGCGGCGCCGGCACACCGGGTTCTAGTCCCAGTCGGGGCGCCGGATTCTGTCCCTGTTGTCCCTCTTCCAGGCCAGCTCTTTGCTGTGGCCAGGGAGTGCAGTGGAAGATGGCCCAAGTGCTTGGGCCCTGCACCCCATGGGAGACCAGAAAAAGCACCTGGCTCCTGCCTTCGGATCAGCGTGCTGCGCCGGCCGCAGCGCTCCAGCCATGGCGGCCATTGGAGGATGAACCAACGGCAAAGGAAGACCTTCCTCTCTCTCTCTCTCACTATCCACTCTGCCTGTCAAAAAAAAAAAAAAAAAGATGTTCCCATAATTTATAAGCACAAGTTTTATTTGAGGAGAAAAGCACAAGGTTTTATTTTTCCACTTCAAGCACGATACGGGGATGGGAGGAAGGGTAGGACGGTGGGCATGGTGGGAAGAATCACTATATTCCTAAAGTCATCCTTATGAAATGTATGGTTTGTATTCCTTAAATAAAAGGTTTCTTTGGGAGGGAATAAAAATAAAAATAAACATAAATAAATATTAAAAATTAAGAAAGAATGATACAGAAGTTCAAGACAATAGAACTAAACTAAACTGAAATTTGTGATATGTAAACTTTCTGAGGATGGTTGTTACAGAAAACTTCTAAGTATCTAGATGTATCTGGGATACAAAATAACTTTTAGAGGAATCCACATGTTTCCCATCCATGAGGTTTTTTAAATCAACAAAGTGTTCTGACATCTCTTTATTATTATCTTTGTTAGTTTTAAAAAGTAGTGGTTCTGTTAGTATTAAGAAAACAGTTATTTCCTCTCAAACAAAATAAAACTGGGAAAAAATCCAGAAAAAGCAAATGGAGTTTTAGTGATATTTCCATGACAAAGTCTACATAGCTTCACTTCTAAATTATTGGCTAGATTAGCGGTTTCCTTTTTATGGGAAACTGTGAGTTAACTGTTAAGAAACATTTTAAAGACTTCAATGTGTCGTCACAAAAGGTAAATTTTCAGGTGCCATCACTCCTTATAAGTTTATCAGTTTCTATTCTTATTTCATTTTTGACTCATCTGTAGGGCAATGCTATTTTGAAGTAAACACTTGCTCTTAGCACATCTTCATGAGCTAGTTTTGTTTTGTTTTGTAATTAATTAATTTGAAACACAAAGTGACAGAGGAAGAGGAGGGAGAGAAAAAGAGAGATCTTCCATCCGCTGGTTCATTCCACAAATGTCTACAACAGTTAAGACTGGGCCAGGCAGAAGGCAGAAGCTAGGAATCCCAACCATGTCTCCTGCATGAATGTCAAGGACCTGAGCACTTGGATCAGCAACTGTTGCCTCCCAGATGTACTCGCCAAAAGCGGGATCAGAAGCACAGACTAAGTGGGACTCAAAGCACGCACCCGAGGGTGGGATGCTGGCATCCTGAACGGCAGCTTAACCCCCTGCGCACAATGCCTGCCCTTAGAATTGCTTTTGGCCAGCGCCCCGGCTCACTAGGCTAATCCTCCGCCTGCGGTGCCGGCACCCCAGGTTCTGGTCCCGGTGGGGTGCCGGATTCTGTCCCCGTTGCCCCTCTTCCAGTCCAGCTCTCTGCTGTGGTCCGGGAGGGCAGTGGAGGATGGCCCAGGTCCTTGGGCCCTGTACCCACATGGGAGACCAGGAGAAGCACCTGGCTCCTGGCTTCGGATTGGCACAGCGCACCAGCCATAGCGGCCATTTGGGGGGTGAACCAACGGAAAAAGGAAGACCTTTCTCTCTCTCTCTCTCTCTCTCTCTCACTGTCTAACTCTGCCTTTCAAAAAAAAAAAAAAAGAATTGCATTTTAATTTAACATGAAAGATGACAGATTCTCTGCTCAGTGACATCTACTAACATGTTAAAGTACCAAGTGCTCTAAGTTAATTCTGGTTGTCTGGTGGCAAAAAAAAAAAAAAAAAGAAAAAGAAAAAAGTGTAAACAAAGTCAAAGTCAACCCACCCTCTTGGAACATTGCATGAATAACCTCATCAGAGTGAGTGCTTTACAAGTTTACTTAGTCTTTTCTTTAACCTGCAAACTAGCCAAGAAAGCCCAACTAGAGTATGTGATAAACAGCAGAGTCCTTGTAGAATGTACTATGTGAAATATTAGAGAAACAAACAGGATTGTGCACAAATTTAAACAAAAGATGAACTTTGACTTAGCCAAGTAACTGATTCTAGAGTTGGGATAGAAACATTCTTATTTAGAACTCTGTGTGCAGAGCATAAGAATTCTTAAAGTCATAATTGCAGCACCCTGAAATGTATTTGATTGTAAACTTATTCAGTGTTTCATTTGTAAACTGTTTTCAGAGTCTGTACTTTTGATTAAAATATAATCAAGAAGTGAGTTGTTTTGGGCATTTTCTGCTATACAGAATGCTAATGCTTGTGTTTATCAAAGGTGTTCTTTCATTTACTCAAAGTCTTCTATAATCTCAAAATCAAACAAAAATGTAAATGGAGCTAAAATAATACACGTAACAGGAGTTCCATAAAGATCCATGTTTAAAAACAAAAAATAAACATTTCCCTTTCAGATACTTTACAAATATTTATAAATTAGACAATGAAGTAAGCCTCTGAAGTTATAAAGACAGAAAAATGTCAGTATGCATAACCTACTAAATATAATAAAATTAAAAATTAATAACAACATTTATATAATCAATAATCAGGAAATTGCAGGACACATCCTCAATAAAACCTGTCTCAGTAAGAACTATGAAAGCATCATGGATCAAAACTCCTGAAATATTTCCAAGGCAGAATTTTCAAAACAAAGTTATAGACCTGAATGTTTATATCATCCATGAAAAAAAATTAGATACAAATTAGATGACTACTCAAGTAAAGAAGTTACAGGAAAAACAAAAGTATCCACAGAAAGTAAAAAGGAACTAATAAACATAATTTAATAAAATAGAAACAGAAGACTTCAGGATTAATTACTACATCCATAAAATGATACTTGGAAAAGGTCAATAAAACAAACTCTTGGCATGTTTACTTTAAAAAACAGAAATAAAATAAAATACAATGTTAAAAATCAAAAAGAATCTATAAACAAAATTAAATTATAGGGGCTGGCACTGCAGCATAGTAGGTTAAGCCTCCATCTGCAGTGCCAGCATCCCATATGGGTGCCAGTTCATATCCTGGCTGCTCCTCTTCTGATCCAGCTCCCTGCTGATGGCCTGGGAAAGCAGCAGAAGATGGCCCAAGTGTTTGGGCCCCTGCACCCACATGGAAGACCCAGAGGAATATCCTAACTCCTGGTTTCAGACTGGCCCAGCTCCAGTTGTTGCCACCATTTGGGGAGTGAACCAGTGGATGTAAGACCTCTCTTTCTATCTCTCCTCTCTATCTATAACACTGCTTCTCAAATAAATAAATAAATATTTTAAAATTAAATTATAAGAAGATACTATTTTTTTAAAGATTTAATTATTTATTTGAAAGTCAGAGTTACACAGAGAGAGAAGGAGAGGCAGAGAGAGAGAGAGAAAGAGAGGTCTTCCATCCACTGGTTCATTTTCCAATTGGCCACAATGGCCAGAGCTGCGCCGATCTGAAGCCAGGAGCCAGGAGCTTCCTCCAGGCCTCCCATGTGGGTGCAGGGGCCCAAAGTCTTGGGTCATCATCTACTGCTTTCCCAAGCCATAGCAGAGAGCTGGATTGGAAGTGGAGCAGCCAGGTCTCATACTGGTGCCCATATGGGATGCTGGTACTGCAGGTGATGGCTTTATCTACTATGCCACAGTGCTGGCCCCAAGAAGACACTATTAACACAAAAATCCAGAAGCTAAGAGAGAGAGAGTGAGAGAGAGAGTTAGTTATTGATTTTACTACATAAAACTGAAAAATTTTATTTGGCGAAAGATATTCTCAACAAATTTAGTAAATAAATATAGTGGGAGAAAATGTGTAATATATATGAAAGACAAGTAAAACAAGAATAATCAAATTTTCAGGAAAAATAAATATGGCTGCAAAGCTTTAAAAACATGATTTCTGGGGCCAGCGCTGTGGCACAATGGGTTAAGCTGACACCTGCAGTGCCTGTATCCCATATGGGTGCTGGTTCGAGTCCCAGCTGCTCCAATTCAATCCAGCTCCCTGCTAATGCATGTAGGAAAGCAGCCGAAGATGACCCAAATCCTTGGGCCCCTGCACCCACGTGGGAGACCCAAATGAAGCTCTTGGCTTAGAACTGGCCCAGCCCTGGCCATTTTGGTCATTTGGGGAGTGAACCAGAGGGTGGAATACCTCTTTATCTTTCCCTCTCTTTGTAGCTCTGACTTCCAAATAAATAAATAAATAAGTCTTTTTAAAAAGTAAGAAAAAATTATACTTATAAAAAGCATGATTTCTCTTTGACTTAGCAGTTCTAATTGTAGTAAATTGCCCTGGAAGATTTTAAATGTTTATTTATTTATGTGTGTTTGAAAATCAGACAGACATATGCCAAGAAAGACAGAGAGCTCCCATCTGCTTGTCCACTCTCCAAATGCCTGCAACAGCCAGGGCAGGAGCAGGCCCATACCAGAAGCTAGGAACTCAATGAAGTTTTCCCATAGGAGTGGTAAGGACCCAACCACTTGAGCCATCACCTGCTGCCTTCCAAGGTGCACATTAGCAGGAAGCTGGAATCGGCATGGGAGCTGGGATTCGAACCTAAGCACAGTATCCCCAGACAACGTCTTAACCACTGTGCCAAACTCCTGCCCTCTGTAAAAATCTTTGAAAAGATATAATGAGATGTCCATCACAGTTAACTGTAATAGAGAAAAATGAGAAACAAGTTACATTCATTGGTAAAAACACATTATGGTACAAACACACAGTGAAATAATATGCAGTCATTAAAGGAGTTAGGAAGGGTAGGGGTTAAGAGTACAGGGGTACTGTTGCATAGAAGGAACAACATGTACGTTTCTATAACAAAATATGATAACTATGGGTTGAAAGCAAAAACTGAGTATTTCAGAATAGCTAATAGAAAGAATTGTCATTGTTACCAATATAAAGACATGATATATGTATGAGGTGATAGATATGCCAGTGTTACACATTGAACTCTATAAATACAATGATTTAAAATATATGTTAAAATTTGAAAACAGATAAAGTGAAAAATCTCCCAACCTGGTTGTTAAACAGGGAATAAGAGGTAGAAGGTTACAGAACAATATGTATGCATGTTCAAAATTATGAAAAATGTGAGATGATGTGGGGAGCAGCTCGGACTAGACTAAGTTACTGGAATTAAGACTTATTCTATGCATCTGCTCTCCTCTGTGGGGAGCAGCTCGGACTAGACTAAGTTACTGGAATTAAGACTTATTCTATGCATCTGCTCTCCTACAATATGGCGCTGGGAGAGGAGAAAACAGCTTCTACCCAGCTGCCTTCAGTTCAACCAATAAACTGTAGGACTTGCTCCTGATTGGAGAGCAGCGTACTCGGCGTGTGGGCAGCCGAGTTGGGATTGGCGGAGGAGGACTATAAAGGAGGAGAGAGACGGCATGCACCAGGAACATCTATGGGGAACATCTAAGGGAACCCGTGCAGCCCCCGAGAAAGCCGGCCGGCGGTGTGCCGCTCCCCTGCGGAAGTGGGGAATGCGGCCAGGGGGAACTGCCCTTCCACGGAGGTGGAAGGGATAGTAGCCAACCCGGGAAGAACCAGCAGCAAACCCGGGGAGGGCCGAGCAGACGAAAGAACAGCGCAGGGTCCTGTGTCATTCCTCCACGAAGAGGGGGAGCGACATAATGGTGCCGTGACTCGGATAGGAAACTTAGGAGGGAAGAAACGGGAAGAAGTGGGAAAATACCGGAGAGAGAGACTAGCAAAGAGCCTAGGTGCTGGAAGAAGCTATTGAAAGCCTAGGCATAGACTTGGATACGGACTGTGGGAAAGAAGTTAGGATTGAAAGCGAAAGTGAAAGCTTTCATAGACTCGGATGCGGACTATGGCGGGGAAGCTAGGAGACTGAAAGCGAAAGTGAAACCTGGAGGAGGCTTGGACTCGGATACGGACTGTGGGGAGAAGCCAGGAGAAATGAGAGGAATATTGTTGGAAGAAAACTTAGAGAAACATACCGGGTAGAGAAAAATGTTAGGGAGGATGAAGCCGCGAGTGCAGGCCAAGCCATCTTGGAATTCTTCAAGTCACCCCGGGGAGCAAGAGGCGAAGATCTGGAACCAGAGGCAGCGACGTGGGCCGCCAGGATTCGCCAGGTTAGTCCGGGGAACTTGGACTGAATGCCGGTAGTGGCGGAAACATTCGCGGAAGCCGCCGCGTGCAGAGAGCGCACGGGGCGTGAACAGATAGGAAACGCGAGGCTGGCGCAAGGCCGTGGTGCGGGCGCGAAGTGCGTGGAGACCGCGGAGCGTGCGCGCAGAGCCGGCGGGGCGAGGCGCCGGGAAGCCGCGCAAAGCCGGGAAGCCGCCGCGAGGCGGGCGCCGGCGGGGCGAGGCGCCGGGAAGCCGCGCAGAGCCGTGAAGCCGCCGCGGGGCGGGCGCCGGCGGGGCGAGGCGCCGGGAAGCCGCGCAGAGCCGTGAAGCTGCCGCGGGGCGAGGTGCCGAGAAGCAGCCTCGGGCGGGCGCCGGGAAGCCGCAGGGATAAGAGAAACAGAAGTTTAGAAGTAAGATGAGAGAAATGGGAATGTTGGCAGACAGAAGTAAAATGGGAGAAATAGGAATGCCCGGAGATAGAGAAATAGAGAAATGGAAAGGCCTCCCCTCAACATGGCAATAAGAAAGCTTGGATTCGGTCTGCCTGATTAAGTGAGGCGATGAGCACCTGGGCGGCTAGCAGCTTATGCGCCGCAGGTCACCGAAGACAGGCACGAATTAACATCAGTAAGGCTTCCCCACAATGCAACAATTAGGAGGCTTGGATTCGGTCTGCCTGATTAAGGCGGTAAGCGCCAGCAAAGCTCGACCAAAGCATGAGCTGCAGGTCACCGAAGATAGGCACAAACCAACACTAATAAGTCTCCCCCACAATACGGCAATGAGAAGGCTTGGATTCGGTTTGCCTGATAGGTTTTGTAAGCACCTGCAGGCAGTTCTAGCAGAGCAGAGCATGCGCTGCAGGGCACCGAACACAGGCACGCATCAGCGCCTAAAAACCTCCTCACAACATGGCGAAGAGAGGACCCGGATTCGGTTTGCCTGATAGGACTTGTAAGAGCCTGTGGCAACTCTAGCAAGTAGAGCAGAGTGTGTGCCGCGGGACACCGAAGACAGGCGCGTATCAACGCTAAAAAATAAAAAGAAAGGGGGATCTGTGGGGAGCAATCCGGACTAGACTAAGTTACTCGAATTAGGACTTATTCTATGCATCTGCTCTCCTCTGTGGGGAGCAGCTCGGACTAGACTAAGTTACTGGAATTAAGACTTATTCTATGCATCTGCTCTCCCACAATATGGCGCTGGGAGAGAAGTAAACAGCTTCCGCACAGCTGCCTCCAGTTCAACCAATAAACTGTAGGACTTGCTCCTGATTGGAGGAGAGCAGCGTACTCGGCGTGTGGGCAGCCGAGTTGGGATTGGCGGAGGAGGACTATAAAGGAGGAGAGAGACGGCATGCACCAGGAACATCTATGGGGAACATCTAAGGGAACCCGTGCAGCCCCCGAGAGAACCGGCCGGCGGTGTGCCGCTCCCCTGCGGAAGTGGGGAATGTGGCCAGGGGGAACTGCCCTTCCACGGAGGTGGAAGGGATAGTAGCCAACCCGGGAAGAACCAGCAGCCAACCCGGGGAGGGCCGAGCAGACAGAAGAACAGCGCAGGGTCCTGTGTCGTTCCCCCATGAAGACGGGGAGCGACAAGATGAGAGATCACACGTGAAGACAAGAAGGGCCTAACAGATTAAACTCTGACTTAGTGATAAAAGTTATACGGGAATTGGCATTATGATAAGAAATAGCTTCAGCCTCCTTCCACCCAGAGCAGGCTGCTTTGTGTTTCCATGACATTGTCTGGGTAGGAAACCCATGTCCCTCGTCCTGTAGCACGTCCCACCTCTGGGCCATTTAATGTGTGTGTTGTATGAGTAGCTGATGGCTCTGGTCTATCTCCCGTGTAACCTGTAACCGGAAGTTATGGCTGAAGTCTTACTTGTGTATTCAGATGAGACACTTCATGCAAAATATACCCAGCTTTCTCTGTGGCAAAGGATTATAGTTAGAGTACAGAAGAATACAGTGATACTGACTCTCAGGTTATTTGGGATTTTACAGTTAACAAGTTTCTGTATTATGTTTGGAAAAACAGAAATTTTGCAGATACAGAAGAAATGTAGGCTGGTGCCACGATATAGTTGGTTAAGCTTCCACCTGCAGTGGTGGCATCCCACATGAGCGTCAGTTACTGTCCCGGCTGCTCTACTTCTGATCCAACTCCCTGCTAATGGCCTGGGAAAGCAGTGGAAGATGGCCCAAGTGCTTGGGACCCCACTCCCACGTGGGAGAACCGGATAATGCTTCTGGCTCCTGGCTTCGGATTGGCGTAGCTCCAGCCATTTTGGCTATTTGGGGAGTGAACCAACAGATGGAAGACCTCTCTCTGTCTCCCTCTCTGTGTGTCTGTAACTCTACCTCTCAAATAAATAAATAAAATCTTTAGGAAATCATAAAAAAGAAGAAATGTATAAGTATAGCAATCATATGTTAAAGGGAAAAAAAGCAAGTTACAAATAAGTTATTTTTAGTAAAAAAAAATTGTACCTCTGTATGTGTATACATCCACATATATTCATATAGAGTCTAATGATGTAGATACCTATCAAGAAAGATGAAAAAATGTGAATAGAGATTACCTCCAATGGTCTGATTATTGGTTCACTATATTGTTTTATCTTTACTTTGAATTTCTAGTTTTCCTTCCATGAATATGTAATACTTTTGCTAAGAGGTAGAATGTGTGGTTATTTCATAAAACTGATTATTTTAGATGTTGAAAAATAGTAGAAGAATTACAAACAAAAACAAAAAAGGAGCAATGTTAGAATACTTCTATGCCTTGGTTCTCTAGAAAATACCAAGGTATATCAAAAAAAAGTGATATTTATTTTTCAAAGCTGTGCATTCCCAGGAAATGTGTCCCTAGATGTGTCCTCATAAAGCAATCTACATTATAATTGTGTTTGTGACTAGCAGAGAAATATATTTATTTCATGGAACTTTGCTGAATAAATCATAGCTATGACCAAATTTCATTAAAATCACAGCAACAACCATAGCCAGCTGCAATCATTTAAAATATAAAACTAAATTCTAAGTAGTAAAAACGAACATGGATGTGGTGCTTGTTAGCACACAAGGGGCCTGGAAATACATAAACCAAAATGTATTGTTATAATTTGAGCTTTTGTAAGCTTTATTTTGTAAATTTTTTAAAGAAATTTTTCATAACTATGTCAAGAGGATTAATATCATTCCAATGGACTAAGCAGATCTTGACATTGAACTATTACCTGGTTAACTAGACATTGCATTTGGATCCTCTAAGTCCTTACTTTAAGTTTGGGGTTATGCAGTCTTTGAAAGAATGAATGCATAAATCTTTCTTGGGGCTGGTATTCCGTATAGCAGAAAAAGCTGCTGCCTGCGGTGTCAGCATCAGATGGGCACCAGTTCATGTCCAGGCTGCCCCACTTCAAATCCAGCTCCCTACTAATGTACCTGGGAAAGCAGCAGAAGATGGCCTAAGTGCTTGGGCCTCTGCATCCACGTGGGAGACTTGGGAGAATCTCCTGACTCCTTGTTTTGGCTTGGCTCAGCCCCGGCCATTGCAGCCAATTGGAGAATGAACAAGTGGATGGAAGATATGTCTCTCTTTCCTCTCTCTGTAACTCGGCCTTTCAAAAACATGAATAAATCTTAAAAAAAAAAAAAGACCTGAAGCACTATAAATAAAGAAAAAACAATGACCCTGTGAAAAAGAATGAAACTCTGCAAGGATTCAGAGGATTCCAAAATATGGAAAACTGGCAAATTCATCTAAGCAACTTTCCAATCTCCACACAGGAGTGCCATAAGATGGGATTCTACAGCTAAAACATCACCCTCAACCTTAAGCAGAAAACAAATCCACAGGTACCAGTATGAGTGGCAAATGAATGAAACAAATAACACCATGCAATTTACCATCCTCTTTAAAAAAATTTATTTATTTGAGAAGCAGAGTAACATAGAGGCAGGGGCAGACAGAGAGAGAGAGAGAGAGAGAGAGAGATCTTCCATCTGCTGGTTTATTCCCTAAATGGCCACAATGGCCAGAGATGAGTAGATCTGAAGCCAGAGGAGCCAGAAGCTTCTTCCAGGTCTCCCATGCAGGTACAGGGCCCCAAGCACTTGGGCTATTTTCTATTGCTTTCCTAGGCCATATCAGAGAGCTGGATTGGAAGTGGAGCAGCTGGGAGTCAAACCGGTGCCCATATGGAGTGCTGGCACTGCAGGTGGTGGCTTTACCTGCTATGCCACACCACTAGCCCCATCCACCCTTATTTTTCAAGCTCTGTTTTTTGTGTGTATTTTCTTCAGAAGAAAAACATCAGTGGCAGACTGGTTATCAGGTAATATACAAAAAGCACAAGGTTCAACGATCTACAAACTAGAACCAGAAAGTGCACAAAAGTGTTAGTTACTCTAATTTTTAATGCAGCATTGAATGTAGAAAAATTGAGACCAACCTACATGGTCATCAGAATGGATGGAATATTGGACAGTGTTTAGAAATGATGTTAGAGATATACTCACTGACATAGAGAGATATCTGTGACTCATTCTGTGATGAAACACAACTTGTTCAATAATATACATCTCATGATCCTACTTTTGTAAGAAAAAAAAAGGTGTGTGTCTAGTCCACAGATGCATGTATTTAATTATGATAGACGGATAGACAAAAGGGCAGAATGATAAGCAACTGCTTGTTCACACTGATTATCTCTGGGGATTGAAATTGGAGAGCACATTAGTTATCTCTTGCTGTAAACAAATTACTCCAAACAACAAGCATTCATTATCTTAGTTTCCATGGATCAGAAAGCGGGGAACAGCCCTGCTGGATGGTGATGGCAAGAGCTTCCCACCGAGTGCACCCAAGGGGTTGGCTGGGTCACCTTGAGATTCACCTGGGGAGGGCCCGTTGTAAATCATTTCCAGAAGATCCCTTCCTTTTTTGTTTGTTTTATTTGATCTTTAGTTAGCACATGACCATTAAACATATTTAGGGGTGTATAATGTGATGTTTCAATGCACAAAGACATTATGGAATGTTCAGTTGGGTTACCTGGTATACCCACTGCCTCGGCAGTGCCTTCATTATCCAGAGCTGCCCCAGTTCTTCTCCACGTGGCCCCTCATCTTCCAGGACATCTATGTTCCATGTGGACCTCTGGAAGGACAGCCAGGACTTCCTTTAAAATTCTTTTCATTAAAGATGTCACTATTTAGAGCAGTTTTATTGTCATTGAAAAGGTGAAAGGGCAGTGTGAAGATTTCCCGGGTGGCCCTGCCCCACACATGCACAGCTGCCTCCCCTGTAGTGCTCCTCACCTGAGTGAGGCTATATATGTGCTATAAGGGATGAATCCACATTGCCACAGTACCAGCATTTGTATTATGGTTCACTCCTCAAGTTGTATGCTTGATGGGTTTGGACAAACGATTGAAGTAGAGAAGATCCAATATAGTATCCTACAGAGTAGTTTCACTGCCCTAAAAATCCTCAATGCTCTGCTTATTCATCCTCCATCTCCAGTCCTGGCACCCACTGACCTCTTTACTGTCTCCATAGTTTTGCCTCTTCCAGAACACATACACGTGGCATCACGCAGTATGCAGCCTTTTCAGTGCGGCTTCTTTCACTTAGCAGTATGCCTCTAGGTTTCCTTCGTGTCATTTCATGGCTTGGTAGCTCATTTCTCTTTAGCCCTGAACAATATTTCACCATTTATTTATCCACTCACCTACTGAAGGATGTATTTGTTCAAGTTTTGGAAATTATGAAAATATAGCTGCTATTAACATCTGTATGCATGTTTTTTATGTGAATCTACATTTTCAACTTCCTAGGAGTGAGTTTGCTGGACTGTGTGGAATGCATATGTATAGTTCTTTTTTCTTTTAATATTTATTTGTTTGAAATGCAGAAATACAGAGAGAGAGAGAGAGAGAGAGAGAGAGAGAGAGGAGGGAGAAAGAGATAGAGAGGGAGAGAGAATCTCTAATCCGCTGGTTCACTCCCTAAATGGCCTCAACAGTCCAGGCTGCACCAGGCCGAAGCCAAGAGCCAGGAGCCTCCTTTGGGCCTCCCACATGGTGTAAGGGCCTAAGCACTTGGGCCATCCTCACTGCTTTTCCCAGAAGCATTAGCAGAGAACTGGATTGGAAGTGGAGCAACCAGGACTCAAACTGGTGCCCATATGTGACACTAGCACTGCAGGCAGAGGCTTAACCATCTACGTCACAGCACCGGCCCATAAGCATAGTTCTTTAAGAAACTGCCACATTGTCTTCCAGTGTCAATACCACTTTGCATTTATGTGGCCAACTAGTCATATAAAGAGTTGGCCCTCCATATCTGTGGAGATTGATTCCAGAATCATCTATGGATACCAAAATTTACAGATTCTAATCTATGACATAAGATGACATAGTAGAATTTGCATATAACCTATGAACATCTTCTAGTATGTTTTAAATAACCTCCAAATTGCTTGTAATACCTACTGCAATTTAAATGGGATGTAAATAGCTGCTATACTGTATGTCCAGGGAATAACGTCAAGGAAGAAAGGTCTGTATACATTCAGTACACACGCAGATGTTCTTTCCCAAATACTTACAACCATGACTGGTGGCATTTACAGATGTGAAATCCTAGGATACAGAGGGCCAACCGCACTTACCTGTATTCACCTACCTACTTAGAGTCATACATATTTACATAGTATTTTAAAATTTTTGACACCAGTTGAAACATATTTTATGCAAATATTTTGGGTAGTTAGATTGATAATATTTTTAGTAAGCGCTTTTCATCTCTTCAGGGCAAATTGAGATGAATGAACATCTAGTAAGTAATGAGTGATATATATGCATAAATCAATTCAGGAGAGACTTTTTAATCATTTTAACTACTGCAAGAAATGTATAATATTATTAGCGATTATTATTAAGATTATAATAGCACATAAACAGAAGTTTTCATCTTTCTGAGAACTTAGGAACATTCAATCCTCCCTGAGTCTGCTGGAGGTTGTCTTTTTTATTTGGTGTTTTAATCAATATAATATTCTATCAAGAGACTATCATGGTTTTTCTGGAGAGTCAGTTCAGTATGATACCTAAGAGCAGTGACTCCAGAGCCAGTTGGGTGGCTTCAAATCCTAGTCCAACCATTTACCTTAAGCAAGTTAGTGAACCTGTCTCTGTCAGTTTTCTCATTCATAACAGGAAGATGAAAAGACTTTTGTAGGTATTGAATATGATTTAACCCTCACAAAACTCTTAAAATAATACCTCGCACAAAGTAGTCACTCAATAGTTATCAGACATTATCATTATCATTAATGTTTATATTCAATTTATGAGTAAGGTTAACATAAGAATATTTAACCTGGGAGCAGTTTTTTTTTATTTTTGTTTTGTTTTTTACAGATTAGCATGCATCGTGCCAACAGAAACAGTATTTCCAATAGTGGATAAGAAACCAGAGAAGCCCGCAAAAAATCACATTTTGTCCATGATGTGATTGAAATAACAAAGATTATACTTCCAATCCCTACACTTTTTCAGTGTCTCTAAGTTCTGGGAGCAGAGAAGAAAATTCCAAAGTGTAGGGGCCGGTGCTGTGGCGTAGCGGGTAAAGCCACCGCCTGCAGTGCCGGCATCCCATATGGGCACCAGTTCAAGCCCTGGCTGCTTCCGACCCAGCTCTCTGCTATTTCCTGTGAAAGCAGTAGAAGATGGCCCAAGCACCCACGTGGGAGACCCGGAAGAAGCTCCTGGCTCCTGGCTTCGGATTGGCGCAGCTCCAGCCATTGTGGCCAATTGGGGAGTGAACCAGCGTATGGAAGACCTCTTTCTTTCTGCCTCTCTCTCTATGTGTAACCTTTCAAATAAATACATAAATCTTTAAAAAAAGAAAATTCCTTGGTGTGGAAGGAATTGTGTACCCAGCTGCACCAGGGAGCACCAAGGTGTTATGGGGAAAATCCAGATGGAGATTGTGAGGGCTCCAATGTAGCTCCAACAAAGGCAGTGGAAACAGGCTTGATGTTTGGAGAAGGTCCCAGGGCCAAGCTTCCAAGCATGTCAAGCATAAGGAAAAGTTCCAGGTTCTAAGTATGTTAGCCTATTTAATGATTCTTAAATACACTTTGCTAAACTCTGTGTCAGCATTATAGTTCTCAGGGTAAGAAAAGTACTGCGGTGGGGGTTGGCTTAGGGATTAAGAAGCCGCTCAGGACACCTGCACTCGATAATGGAGTACCTGGGTCCAAATCTGCACAGACCAAAAGGGCCTACACTGCAGCCTGCACATGGAAAAGCATCTGGGCCTTTGCACCTGCTGTTTCTGCCATCTGCCCCCCACCCTTTTTTAAAGTTTTTTCTTCTTTTCAAATCAAACCTGTCGCTCCCCCTCTTCATGGAGGAACGACACAGGACCCTGCACTGTTCTTTTGTCTGCTCGGCCCTCCCCGGGTTTGCTGCTGGTTCTTCCCGGGTTGGCTACCGTCCCTTCCACCTCCGTGGAAGGGCGGTTCCCCCTAGCCACTTTCCCCACTTCCGCGGGGGAGCGGCACACCACCGGCCGGCTCTCTCGGGGGCTGCTCAGATGTTCCTTCAGATAGATGTTCCCCCTAGATGTTCCTGGTGCATGTTGTCTCTCTCCTCCTTTATAGTCCTCTTCCACCAATCCCAACTCTGCTACCCACACGCCGAGTACGCTGCTCTCCTCCAATCAGGAGCAGGTCCTACAGTTTATTGGTTGAACTGGAGGCAGCTGTGTAGAAGCTGTTTCTCCCTTCTCAGTGCCATATTGTGGGAGAGCAGATGCATAGAATAAGTCTTAATTCCAGTAACTTAGTCTAGTCCGAGTTGCTCCCCACAAAACCTCTATTGATCTTCTGGTATTATTTAGAAATCACTAACAACATTCATATCCTTCTAAACTAGACATGTGTTCACCTCCATGTGGCAGTTACAGACCAATCAGAAAATCTTGTGTTTAGTCTTTATTACTTTGTGAGCTTCTCAAGGAAAAAGAAAACATTGTACTCATTCTTCTATCTGCAACCCATATGGGCACTCGTTCAAGTCCCGCTTGCTCCATTTCCAATCCAGCTCCCTGCTAATGTGCCTGGGAAAGCAGTGGAAGATGGTCCAAGTGCTGAAGACCCTGCACCCACATGGGAGAACCCGAAGAAGCTCCTTGCTCCAGGCTTCAGACTGGTCCAACTCCAGCCATTGTGGCCATTTGGGGAGTAAACCAGTGGATGGAAGACCTCTCTCTCTCTCTCTCTTTCTCTCTCTCTCTCTCTTTCTGTGATTCTACCTCTCAAATAGATAAATGAATCTTAGAAACAAATAGAGAGCTTAGGTTTCTACGTAATCCAGGAAAGTTGACAGAATCAGGAAATCACAAGCAGTGTCAGAGTAGAAGTCCCAAACAGAGAAAAGAGCTGTTGTTATCCAATTAAACTAACCTCCGAATTCTGCATTTAAATAATGCTGGCATAGAGCTAAGTAGACATGCACTGAAAGCTTTTGTTTCCTCTAAACGTATTTATTGAAACCTGAACCCCCAATATGATGGCAGCAAGAGGTGGTTATGTTGGAAGAGTGTTCTCTCACCATTTTTTTTCTCTTTTTATAAGGATCTATTTATTTTAAAGGTGGAGTTACAGAGAGGCAGAGACAGAGGCAGAGAGAGAGGTCTTCCATCTGCTGGTTCACTCCCCAATGGCTGCAATGGTGCAGGGGCTTAAGCACTTGGGCCATCTTCCACTGCTTTCCCAGACCATAGCACAGAGCTGGATCAGAAGTGCAGCAGCTGGGTCTTGAACCGGCACCCATATGGGATGCAGGCACTGCAGGTGGCAGCTTCACCCACTACGCCACAGCGCTGGCCCCGCTCACCCTTTCTATCATGTGAATATACAACGTAAAGTCAGCAGTCCGCAAGCCAGAAGAGGTCCCTCACAAAAATCCAGCCATGCTGTTCCTAATCTCAGTTTTTCAGCCTCCAAATGATGAGAAAAAAATTATGTTGCTTATAAAACCACCCAGCCCATGGCCTTCTGTGACAGCAGCCTGATTAGACAAAGACAGCAGATAAGCAGGTACAGATCCAAGAGGAGAACGGAAACCAGAAGAGTAAACACTCAATTCAAAGTCACTTTAAAAAAAAAAACAAACTTTAAGTTATACAAGTTTCACATATTTCATATATACAGATTTAGGAATGTAGGGATACCTCCCCCCATGCTCCCTTCCTCCTCCTCTCTCTCACAGTCCCACTCCTAATTTTTACAAAGATCTATTTTCAGTTTATTTAATGATCATATAGTTAACCCTACACTAAGTAAAAGAGTTCAACAAATGTATGAAGGAAAAAAAAAAATGTTCCTCAACAGAAGAGACAAGAGCTGTAAACAACCATTGAATCTCAAAATGTCCATTTCACCCCAAAACATCACATTTTAGGTACTCTATTTGTTAACTCGGATTAGGGAAAACATAAGGTATTTGTTTTATTTTGGGACTGGCTTTATTCAACTAAGTATAATGGTTTCCAGTTATATTCATCTTGTTGCAAAAGATAAGACTTCTTTTTTTTTTTTTTTTTTTTTTTTTTTTTGCAACTGAGTAGTACTCCATGATGTATGTATATCATAGTTTCTTTATCTGGTCAACATCAAACTCACTTTTACAGAGGAAGGATCTGTATACTTCTGTCACACTGGATAAATGTGGTTAGGGAACAAGGGCAGAGTCTAAGAGCAGAAAGCAAGCTGGGTGCTCTGGGTTCTTGCTCCTCTTCCTGCCTGCAAAGCAGGTCATCTGTAAGACCCATCAGTAGGAACACGCAGGTGACTAAAGAAAAGTGGTCCATCCCTTATTATCATTATGACTGTTAAACATAGCCGCAGGTTAGCAAGCACACTTACAGAAAGAGTTGGTCCCAGATTAGAGATAAGTAAATACTTCTATATTCCATTTATGGAAATGAGAGCCAAGCACTTAACTGCCACTAAGAGACAATTTTCTAGCTCAATAGGACTAAGGAATTCTTAGCTTTTAAACTCAGTTTTATCAGATGGGAGGAGGTAATATTGGAGAATGGGCAGATTAAATGTCAAGGCTAAGTTCATATCTACATACAACAATCAAATCAGCCAAAGTGCAGTGAAGCCAATACACTCTGTGGCCTCCGTGATGGAGCTGTGTGGTGATCAGCCCTGTCACCTGGCTTGTGATCGAACACCGTCTCTTAGAAACAATCAGTCGCGCTGCAGCAATTCAATGACTTTTGTTATAATCTTAAATAGAGTGTTTTTGGTCTTCCTTTAAAACTTTATAAGGAGACACGGTTCAGTCAAAATGGTCAGGTCTTCCCTTGAAGATTGAAAATTATTTAAAATATAGGATTTCTGCCAATACCAGATGCCTTGTTGAAATGACTGCTTAAACATATTCATTATGGTTCTCGTATTAAATTACTGACATTTTTGATTATTTCTTTTTTTTTTTTTCAAGTGTGTTGCTTTATCTTGTTTGTGAACTGACCTAATAATCAAGATTTTGGGTTTGGCTACATTTTGCCTACCTTTTCTATGATATGATGCACATACAGTTCTCACCCAAAGCATAACTATAGAAGATTTTCAATAGCTAACAGTAACATGTGAATTGATTTCATTGTGAATTGATCACTTAAATAAATACAAACTATCCTCCTTCCTGTCTCTTCTTATGAATTTATAAATGAATACTACTTTTGAAATCAAATCTTAATTTATTCCTTAGTCTTCACCATCTTCCTTTTCCTATTTTCTCACTTCCCTGCACACAAGCAAATGAAATTCATAAGAGCTAGCATTTATTGAGTGGTTTCTATGCTTAGGAACTGTGTCGTTTTCTTTATAAACCATATCTTTTTCCCAATAATTCCTTAATGTAGGTACTATTATTATTTTCTCTATATCACACATGAAAACATTGAGGTGCTCTTCCTGTAAGTGGGCCTTAGGTGATTGGTGAAAATGGTTCGCTACTCACTTGACCCAGAAAACCCCACAAAATCATGCAAATCCAGAAGTTCAAATCTTCGTGTTCACTTTAAGAACACTCAAGAAACTGCCCAGGCCATCAAGGGTACGCATGTCCGAAAAGCCACCAAGTGCCTGAAAGACGTCACGTTAAAGAAGCAATGTGTTCCATTCATTTGCTAGAATGGTGTAGTTGGTAGCTGTGCCCAAGCAAAGCCATGGGGTTGGACAGCGGGTCGATGGACCCTGCAAAAAAAAAAAAAATGCTGAATTTCTGTGGCATGTGCTTAAAAATGCAAAGTATTGCCAAAATGAGGGTTTGGATAAAGATCCTCTGGTCATTGAACACATCCAAATGAAAAAAGCCCCCAGTATGTGCTGTCCCTTCAGAGCCCATGGTCAGATTAACCCATACATGAGCTCTCCGTGCCAGACTGACATGATCCGCACTTAAAAGTAACAAATTGTTCCTAATTAAGAAGAGGAGGTGGCACAGAAGAAAAAGATATCCCAGAAGAAACTAAAGAAACAAAAACTTATGGCTTGGGAATAAATTCAACATAAAATAAATGCAAAAACATTAATACAGGTAGAGTATGTGCATGCACAGTAGACTTAGCTGCATTTTTTAAAAGATTTATTTATTTATTTATTTGAAATCCAGAGTTACACAGAGAGAGAAGGAGAGGCAAAGAGATAAAGAGAGAGAGAGAGTCTTCCATCCACTGGTTCGCTCCCCAGTTGGCCCCAACAGCCAGAGCTGCGCTGATCTGAAGCCAGGAGCCAGGAGCCGCCTCCGGTCTTCCCATGCAGGTGCAGGGGCCCAAGTCCTTGGGCCATCTTCTACTGCTTTTCCAGGCCATAGCAGAGAGCTGGATCAGAAGTGGAGCAGCTGGGTCTTGAACCAGCACCCATATGGGATGCAGGCACTGCAGGTGGCAGCTTCACCCACTACACCACAGCACTGGCCCCAACTGCCTTTTTTTTTTTTTTTTTTTTTTTGTGACAGGCAGAGTGGACAGTGAGAGAGAGAGACAGAGAGAAAGGTCTTCCTTTTTGCCGTTGGTTCACCCTCCAATGGCCGCTGCGGCCGGAGCATCGCGCTGATCTGAAGCCAGGAGCCAGGTGCTTTTCCTGGTCTCCCATGCGGGTGCAGGGCCCAAGCACTTGGGCCATCCTCCACTGCACTCCCTGGCCACAGCAGAGAGCTGGCCTGGAAGAGGGGCAACCGGGACAGAATCCGGCGCCCCGACCGGGACTAGAACCTGGTGTGCTGGCGCCGCAAGGCGGAGGATTAGCCTATTGAGCCACGGCGCCGGCCCCCAACTGCTTTCTTAATATTGGACTTGGTCATTGGATTTCCTTGAGTCTACAGAACACTAACAGATATGACATGGGCAGAGGCCTTACATGTGCATCATGGATTTGGTTTGTCTCTCACATTCACGTTATCCACCATGAAAAGAACATGGTTCAGATGGATGCTGCTCCTTCAGCCTGGACCACATAATGAAACACATAGATCAGAGTCTTTGCCCTAGGAAGCCATTGATACCAGCATTAAGAAACATAACTCTGTGTTAAACCTATGTCCTAGAACCTGGAGGCAAGTTGCCATGGACTTGCAGACCTGTGACCAAGAAAATCAATTATTATTATTTTATACCTCTTATTTTGGGGGCACTTTGTTGTTATATACTGAATGCTTGTGCCTCTTGCACTCTCCCTCCAATTCATATGTTGAAGCCAAGTCCTGAGCTCCAATCCGATGGTGTTCGGAGATGGGGCCTTTAGGAGCTAATTAAGTCATGAAGCTGAAGCCCTCATCGATGGGATTAGTGCACTTATTAGAAGATACACAATAGGCCGGTGCCGCAGCTCAATAGGCTAATTCTCTGCCTGCAGCGCTGGCATCCCGGGTTCTAGTCCCAATCGGGGCGCTGGAGTCTGTACCAGTTGCCCCTCTTCCAGTCCAGCTCTCTGCTGTGGCCCAGGAGTGCAGTGGAGGATGGCCCAAGAGCTTGGGCCCTGCACCCCATGGGAGACCAGGAAAAGCACCTGGCTCCTGGCTTCAGATCAGCATGGTGCACCGGCCGCAGCACGCTGGCCACGGCGGCCATTGGAGGGTGAACCAACGGCAAAGGAAGACCTTTCTCTCTGTCTCTCTCTCTCACTGTCCACTCTGCCTGCCAAAAAAAAAGAAGAAGATACACAAGAGAAATGATCTCTCTCTGGCTCTGTCATGTGAGGATACAGCAAGAAGATACCCACTTGCCAACCAGGAAGCAGCCTCACCAGGAATGAAACTGGCCTGCACTCAATGTTGGACTTCTAAGCTTTGGAACTCTGAGAAAGAAATTTCTATTGTTTAGGCCACTCTGTCTATGGCATTTTTGTTATAGCAGCCCAAGGTGACCAAAATATTTTTTATGCTGCATTCTGGAGGTAATATAGACAGTTAGTTGCTGACTAGGTTTCAATCCTATGTCTACTGAGTGCCAAACCAGGAGCACTCACTTCTTACTTAATAATACCTGTCTGTGAAATGGGAGAATAGGGCATTCAACACAAATGCATGGCTCTAAGGGCTGAAGATTAAAGGCAAAATGATTTTTAAAGGAAAATGGAGGGTACGTTGAGAAGAGGAATAGGGAAGCTTGGGCCTTCCAAGCTGCTGGGGAAGGGGGCCTCCAAATGACTCAAGGCTTTCTACTCCCGATGCTCAGTTCCCACGCCCACACCTCTTCTTCCACGCTGTTGACCCAGCCTTGGCTTCTGGCCCCTGCAGGGAAGATAAAACCAATAGTATGTGCTGGCCTAAAGAAAGCAACAATCCATAAAAAATCCAAAAAGAGAAAAATCCACAAGGGGTGTGCAGTGGTTAAGTTGCTTCTTGTGAAGCTTGCATAGCATCGGAGCGCCTGGTTGGAGTCTGGGTCCGCAATTTCTGATCCAGCTTCCTGCTACTGTGCACGCTGGAAGGCAGCAGGTGACCGCTCAAGTGTTTAGGTCCCTGCCCCTCATGAGGAAGAGCCTGATTGAGCTCTGGGCTCTTGGCTTCATCCTGGCCCAGCCTGGGCTGTTGCAGGTGTTTGGGGAGGGAATCAGTAGAGGAAAGATCTCTGTCTGTGTCTCTCTTGCTCTCTCTCTCTCTCTGCCTTTCAAATAAAATGACAAAATATTGGTTTTTTTAAAAAAATAAAAATCTTGAAAGTATCTGTTTTACATATACTTTTCTCATCTTTCACTTTAAAATATTAGAGAATACTTCTGTACCTATTTCCCATGGCTAGAAGGATCCAGAAAACCAGTTATTTAACAAATACTTTAATATAAGTGGATTCCGTTTGATAACAAAATCATTTACTGATGGAGCAGGGACTCAAATTCACAATATTGGCTTTGAGTAAAGGACATCTTTTGCACTTTTTTTATGACAAAAATTATTAGCACTTGTCTTTTGGCAAAAATCCAAGCCAAGCAATTATATCATACCTGTTCATGCTCCTCCCATGATTTCAAATGTCATTCTTCTTGCTTTCTTCCTTGAAACAATGTGATGCCACTGTGAACGCCTAATTCAATTCCAGAAGTCAGTGAGCCATGGTTTCTCTTTTCTTAATACCAGGGCTCTTAGAATTTTAATTAACTAATCACTAAAAAGCAATCATATGAAAGGAAATATGGTATATCAACTGATTTTATAATACTTAAAGCTAATATGATTAAGAGAGATAAATTATAAAACTCCCTCATTCTCTTCCAATCCCAATGCCTATGATAGTTCAGGAAGTTTTGGTTCTTTTTTTAAAAAAGATTTATTTATTTACTTGAGAGGCAGAGTTATAGACAGAGGGAGATACAGAGAGGTCTTCCATCTGTGGGTTAATCCCCAAATGGTTACAATGGCTAGAGCTGGACTGATCCAAAGTCAGGAGCCAGGGGCTTCTTTAGGTTCTCCCAAATGGGTGCCAGTGTCCAAGGACTTGGGCCATCTTCTACTGCTTTCCCAGGCCACCAGCAGGAAGCTGAATCAGAAGTGGAGCAGCCAGGACTCGAACTGACACCTATATGGGATGCCAGTGCCGCAGGCGGATGCTTAACCTACTACGCCACAGCACTGGCCCCTGACAGTTCAGGAACTTTTTGCCAGAATTAAGACTTCTCTCTAAGCCAGACTTATTACTAAATCCATATTTAGTATTTTCTTGTTAAAAATTAGAGCCACTTTAGAGCAATGAGTGAGATCAGATTTTATTTTACTTTTGGATTCTAAATTTATTGCTATCATGCTTGAACTTGGGATTTATTATAGCACTTTTTTTTTTTTTTTTTGACAGGCAGAGTGGACAGTGAGAGAGAGAGACAGAGAGAAAGGTCTTCCTTTGCCGTTGGTTCACCCTCCAATGGCCGCGTGGCCGGCGTGCTGCGGCCGGTGCACCACGCTGATCCGATGGCAGGAGCCAGGTGCTTCCTCCTGGTCTCCCATGGGGTGCAGGGCCCAAGCACTTGGGCCATCCTCCACTGTACTCCCTGGCCACAGCAGAGAGCTGGACTGGAAGAGGGGCAACCGGGACAGAATCCGGCGCCCTGACCAGGACTAGAACCCGGTGTGCCGGCGCCGCAAGGCAGAGGATTAGCCTACTGAGCCGCGGCACTGGCCTATTATAGCACTTCAAATCATGCTCTCCCACAGGTTGAAAGTTCTTCTCTAACTCATGTATTAGTCAGGGTTTGCCAGATAAACAGTGCCAAAAGTGTGTGTGTAGAAATTGAGAGAGAGGATTTTTAATCAGTTGGCACAAGCAGTTATAAGGAAACAATAAAATCTCAGCTTATTGGCAAGCATTTGACATGTTAAAACACTGGTTAAGACTTCTGCATTCCTTATCAGAGTATCTGAGTGCAGTCCCTGGCTCTGGCTCCTGATTCCAGTTTCTTGCTGGTGCACATGATGGGAAGCAGTGGTGACGGCTCAAGTAGTTGGGTTCCACCACACAGGAAACCTGGATTGGGCTCTCAGTCCCAGCATCACCTCCTGTTTGACAATGCCTCTGGGAAGTGAGTCAGTGGATGGGAGTTCTCTTTTTCTTTCTGGCCGTCTCTCTGCCTCTCAAATAAATAAAAAAAAAAACAAAAAAACACATCCTTGGTCACCTGCACTTGCATGAGAGACCTGGAAGAAGCTCCTGGCTCCCGATTTTGGATCATTTAGCTCCAGACATTGTAGCCATTTGGGGAGTGAATCAGCAGATGGAAGACCTCTCTGTATGTCTCTACCTCTCTATATAACTCTTTCAAATAAATAAAAATAAATCTTAAAAAAGGAATATTCCCCAACATAATCAAGGCAATTTATGAGAAACCTACAGCCAGCAGCATCCTATTGAATGGGGAAAACTGGAAGCATTCACCCTAAGACCCAGAATCAGACAATGGCGCCCACTCTCACCATTGCTATTTAATATAGCCCTGGAAGTTTTAGTCAGAGGCATTAGACAAGAAAAACAAATTAAAGGGATGCAAACTGGAAAGGAGAAAATCAAACTATCCCTATTTGCAGATGACATAATTCTCTATATAGAGGGTCAAAAAGATTCCACTAAGAGGCTATTGGAACTTATAAAAGAGTTTGGTAAAATAGTAGAATATAAAATCAACAAAGAAAAATCAATAGCTTTTGTATACACAGACAATAACAATGCTGAGAAAGAACTTTGAAGATCAGTTCCCTTCACACTAGCTCCAAAAAGAATTAAATACCTTTAAATTTAACCAAGGATGTCAAAGATCTCTATGATCAAAATTACAGAACACTAAAGAAAGAAATAGAAGACATTAAAAGATGGAAAAATCTCCCATGTTCATGGATTAAAAGAATCATCATCATCAAAATGTCCGTACTACCAAAAGCAATTTACAGATTCAACGTGATCCCAATCAAAATATCAATGACATTCTCTGCAGATCTATAAAAAATGATTCTAAAACTCATATGTAAATACAAGAGATCCTGAAGAGTTAAATCCACCTTATACAACAAAAATAAAGCCAGAGGCATCACAATACCTGATTTCAAGACATATTACAGGGGCTGGTGCTATGGCATACCGGGTAAAGCCACCCCCTGCATTGCCAGCATCCCTCATGGGCTCCAGTTTGAGTCCTGGCTGCTCCACTTCTGATCCAGCTCTCTGCTATGGCCTGGGAAAGCAGTAGAAGATGGCCCAAGTCTTTGGGCTCCTGCACACATGTGGGAGACCTGAAGGAAGCTCCAAGCTCCTGGCTTCAGATTGGCATAGCTCTGGCCATTGCGGCCATCTGGGGAGTGAACCAGCAGAAGGAAGACCTCTCTCTTTCTCTTTCTGCCTCTGACTTTCTGTAACAATGCCTTTCAAATAAATAAATAAATCTTTAAAAGAAAAAGACTTACTAGACTTACTACAGTGCAGTTATAATCAAAACAGCCTGGTACTGGCACAAAAACAGACTTGTAGAACAATGGAACAGAATAGAAACTCCAGAAACCAATCCATGCATCTAAAACCAACTTATCTTGACAAAAGAGCTAAAATCACTCCCTAGAGGAACAACAGTCTCTTTAAAGAATGGTGCTGGGGCTCTGGCCTCAGAATCAGCCCTTCAGGCATTCGGTTCTGGCTAAAAAGCCCATGAGAGTTTCTCAGGCATGGAAAGCCAAGACACTGACATCATAAATAATAGTGTTAATTGTTAAATCAACAACAGGAGTCACTGTGCACTTACTCGCCATGTAGGATTTCTGTCCTTAATATGTGTTGTACTATGAGAATTAATAGTAAAACTAGTCTTCAGACAGTACTTTATACTTTGTGTGTCTGTGTGGGTGCAAACTGTTGAAATTTTTACATAGCATATACTAAGTTGATCTTCTGTATACAAAGATAATTAAAAATGAATCTTGATGAAGAAAGGGATGGGAGAGGGTGTAGGAGATGGGATGTTTTGTGGGTGGGAGGGTGGTTATGGGGGGAAAAACTGCTATAATCCAAAAGTTGTACTTTCAAAATTTATATTTATTAAATAAGTTTTCAAAAAAAAAAAAAAAAGAATGGTTCTGGGGAAACTGGATCTCCACATGCAGAAATCTGAAACTAGGCTTATACTTTATACCTTACACAAAAATCCACTCAAAATTGATCAAAGACCTAAATCTATAACCTGATACTCTCAAATTACTAGAGAACATTGGAGAAACTCTGTAAAGCATTGGTATAGGTGAAGATTTCTTGGAAAAGACACCAGAAGCACAGGCAATCATAGCCAAAATTGACAAGTGGGATTACATCAAGCCAAGAAGCTTCTGCACTGCAAAAGAAACACTCAGCAGAGTGAAGAGTCAACCGACAGAATGCAAGAAAATCTTTGCAAACTATACAACTAACTGATAAAGGATTAACCTCCAGATCTACAAAGAGCTCAAGAAATTCAACAACAATAAAACAAACAACCCAGTTAAGAAATGGGGAAAGGCCTTAAATGGGCATTTTTCAAGATCAGAAATTCAAATGGCCAACAGACACTTGAGAAAATGCTCAGGATCACAAGCCATCAGGGAAATGTGAATCAAAACCACAATGAGATTTCACTTCACTCCACTTAGAGTGGTTCACATACAGAAATCAACAAACAACAAATGCTGGTGAGGATGTGGGGAAAAGGTGTTCACTATTAGTGGGAATGTAAACTGGTAAAGCCACTAGGGAAGACAGTATGGCGATACCTTAGAAATCTGAATATAGACCTACCATATATGATCCAGCCATTCCACTCCTGGGAATTTACCCAAACCAAAAGAAATCAGCATATGAAAGAGTTCTCTGTACCTCTATATTCACTGTAGCACAATCCACAATAGTTGAGATATGGAATCAACCCAGATATCCATCAACTGTTGATTGGATAAAGAAATTATGGTGTATATATACACTATGGAGTACTACTCAACTGTAAAAAAAAAAAAAATTCTGCTTTTGCAACAAGATGGATGCAACTGGAAACCATCATACTTAGTGAAATACACCAGTCCCAAAATGACAGGTATCATATGTTTTCCCTGATCCAAGGTAACTAATAAAGTACCTGAAATGTAATATTTTGGAGTGAAATGGACATTTTGAGGTTCGATGATTATTTATAGCCCTTATCTCTTCTACTGAGAAAGAGTGTTTGGTTGTTTTCTTTTTTTTCCTTCATAATAGTTGTTGAACTCTAAGTGTAGGTTAACTATAGGATCATTAAACAAATTGCAAATAGATCTTTGTAAAAATTAAGAGTGGGAATCTGAGAAGGAGGAGGAGGAAGGGTTGGAGCATGGGTGGATGGAAAGGTAGGGGGAGAAGTGTCACTTTGTTCCTAAATCTGTATATATGAAATACATTAAACTTATATAACTTAAATAAAATTAAAAAAAAGAAAAGACATAAACCAACATTGTGAGCCTTCCTTAATATACACATTTGATAAGACCATGTTCCCTCCCCTTAGGGACTTCTTGCTGTCACTTGGTGCTATGGTCTGAATGCTGCCGTCCCTCCAAAATTTGTGTTCTGAAATCCTGATCCCTCCCCAGGTGATGGAATTAGGAGGTGAGGCCTTTGGGAGGTGGTTAGATCATGCAATTAGTGACCCTGCTATATGAGGCCTGGAGGAGCATCTTCACCCCTTCCAGCACATGAGCACGTGGTGAGAAGGAGGCCTCTCCAGGTATCAGAATGTGTGGGACCTTGATATGGGACTTGCCATCCTGAACTGTGAGAATTAAATTTCTTTAGTTTCTAAGCCACTTTGCTGTATTTTGTTACAGTAGTCTAAACAAATGACAGGAAATAAGGCTTCCAACAGTTTCCTAATATCCAAATCAACAGCCCTGTCTCATTTCTTCCATGGTTGGAAATTTCATGCCCACTCTTTATTATTCCCTTCTTTCCTAGTTCTACCACCAGCTTCATCTGCTCTCTTCTTACTACCTTCATTTCTCCTCACCATCCACCGTGCCCTAAGGCAGAGAATTTTAAATTTTAATGATGACAACAAAACTGTTGGCAGCTTAGACAAAATAAAGAGCACTTATCCTTATCCCAGAATTCTGATAAAGTAGATATAAAGAGGGCCCAGAAATACCTATTTTCTTTTTTTCTGAAAAGATTATGTATTCAAAAGGCAGAGTTGGGGGGGGAGGGGGCAGAGAGAATCTTCCATCCACTGGTTCTCTCCCTAGATGGCTACAACAGCCAGTGCTGGGCCAGGCTGAAGCCAGAAGCCAGAAGCTTCATCTGGGTCTCCCATATAGGTGGCAGGAATCCAAACACTTGGGCCATCTTCTGCTGTTTTTCCCAGGCCATTAGCAGGGAGCTGGATCAGAAGTGGAGCAACCAGGACATGAACTGGCCCCCATATGGGAGGCTGGCATCGCAGGTGGCAGCTTTACCCACCACGCCACCACGCTGACCCATAAACACATATTTTCAATAAAGCTCTTCCCTGGTATGGTCCTCAGGCCAAGGCATCCACTCAGGACACATACCTGTGTGATTTTAATCTATGGTTTTGGTCTCAACTTCTATTAGGATGGACCCCAACTCTGTATCTCTTGGCTTGCTTTTCATTAGAACTCTAAACCTGCATTTCTAACTGTTCATCTCTCCTTCTCCAGTTTTAAAGCAAACACTTCACACACATGTGGTTTCAGAAACAAAGCCATCGGCTTCCTCCTAGTCCTGTTTCTATTTCTGACTGATTCAGCCTTGCTAATCACTCTTTTCCCAATTGCAGGGGTTCAAAAGCTTCAGAAAACCCCAGTCACTGTCAGGTAGTTATTGATCCAAATGAAGGCTGCAAACGGTTTTCTCCTTTGCATTCACAAGAGTGGCTGCAGCTGTCTCTCACCTGACCTTGCCAGCTTCCTAACTGGTTCACTCATCTTTATCTTGCAGCCAACCCAACCTACTGCTGCTAGACAAATCTTCCTTAAGGACAACTCTGATTCTAGCCAACTTTGAGGTCTCTTTTTCATAAAATTAAATCAAACACCTTAATGTGTAATCAGCACAATCTTTTAAGAACCTACATATTCCCTCCTACTTTTCCACGAACACCTCCTCTTCCTAACTTAGAGGCAGGAAACTAACCCTCTGTGGACCATACATGTGGCCAGTATTTTTTTTTTTCACTTTCTGTTGTCATTCAAATTTGTTCAACCTTTACTACTTCTTGTTTGCTGCCATCTTCTTTGCGTTAGGCTTTTTGTTTGTTTGTCTGTTCAAGGTTTTTGTGTGTCATTCTAGAGTTTGCCATCTTGTTTTATATGTTTTCTATAATGTCCTCTTTCAGATCTTAGACTGCGAACTATGTCATAATAATACTATTTTTTTTTTTTTGACAGGCAGAGTGGACAGTGAGAGAGACAGAGAGAAAGGTCTTCCTTTGCCCTTGGTTCACCCTCCAATGGCCGCCGCAGCCGGCACACCGCGCTGATCCAATGGCAGGAGCCAGGTGCTTCTCCTGGTCTCCCATGGGATGCAGGGCCCAAGGACTTGGACCATCCACCACTGCACTCCCTGGCCACAGCAGAGAGCTGGCCTGGAAGAGGGGCAACTGGGACAGAATCTGGTGCCCCAACCGGAACTAGAACCCAGTGTGCCGGCGCCGCTAGGTGGAGGATTAGCCTAGTGAGCCGCGGCGCCGGCTAATAATACTATTATTTATACATATAATGAACGTATGGCTGAACACCTGCAATGAGCTATTATTTTTAGTGCCTTACAAATACTAACTCTTTAAATCCTCATTTCAACATGTTAGGTACTACTCTTAGATAACCCCTACACAGATGTCAAAACTAAGGGAACTTGACCAAGGCCACACAACTGGTCAAACAAGGCACACAACTAAGTAACCCTGGTAGAGCCAGGCAGTTTGGTTCCAGAAACCCTGCTCTAAACCACTAACCAATTCTATTCTGCTCTGTTGTGTATGAAAAAATAATGGACTCAAAAGGACTTATTGAAGAAGTGAAATGCAGTATAATGGTGCTCATATTTCTGACCTATGAATATGAGAGGTCACAAAAGACGACTGAGCAACCAGAACATGAACTGCCACAGTTCCCAAAACTGAGACTCTGAGTTAGGAGGCTCTCAGAGGGCACCGGTCCACACGTACCTGGTTAGCTAAAAGGGAGACCTCAGATGATGAATAGGAGACAGCACAAAAACAAACAAACAAACAAACAAAAAACCTGGACTCCAACGCCATGGGAAGTTTTGCACCTCAGACACACTCTCATCTGGGACACTGCTGTGGTGTGCTGTCAGCCGTCACTGCGCTGAGCCCCTCTGGGAGGTGCTGAGTATGCATCCACAGTGCATGTGTGCCCTGAGGAGCCCCACCGCCCAATCTTCCTGAGTTTCAGCAGGAACACAGAACCACACAGCACGCTGGGACAAAATCTGCTCGGAGCTGAGTCAGGGTAAGAGAGCTATTCACACAGTCCCAAGGCAGGGACTCTGGCTCAGGCTGTAGATTCCTAAAGACACTTGCAGTAACATCATTGGATAGAAGGCAAGAGTTTACACAAAAGGCCTAATTGTATTTCTTTAATAGGAAAGCAAAAAGGGAGCTAATGGGTTGGATGGTTGGTTAAGATACCACTTGGAACAGACATCCCATGAAAGAGTGCTGGGATTGAGTTCTGGTTCTGCTCCTGATTGCAGCTTTCTGCTAATGCACACCCTGGGAGGTGGAGAGTGGTGGCTCAAGGATTTGGGTCCTTGCCACCTGACTGAGTTCCCAGCTCCCTACTTCGGGTAGGCCCGCCTCTGGCTGTTGAAGGCATTTGAGAATGACCAGCAGATGCAATCTCTCTCTCAATCTCTCTCTCTCTCTCTCTCTCTCTCTCTCTGCACCTTCCTCCATTTCCCCCTTCCCTAATAAATTTTGTAAAAAATTTTAAAAACAAAGCTGAACACCTAAAAAGTTGGCATGAGGGACTGACATTGGGATCTTAAGCCAGAGTTCTTTTCCGTTTGTTTCAATCAAATGCTGAGCTCTTGGAGTTTGTATTCTCATACAGAGAGTGAATGCTGGAATTCTAACTCTCTGATGATGGGGAGTGGGGAGAAATTTTAGCAGAGAGATGTAAAGTGACCAGTCAGGCCACATACTTAGCCAGTAGCAAGAATTCAGGTGCCTCATGGGACTTTCTAAATTTGGCTCTGCAAGGAAATAGTACTGCAAATCCAATGATCAAAAGCACCCCGGGGCCGGTGCCGCGGCTCACTAGGCTAATCCTCCGCCTTGCGGTGCCTGCATACCAGGTTCTAGTCCCAGTCGGGGCGCTGGAGTCTGTCCTGATTGCCCCTCTTCCAGTCCAGCTCTCTGCTGTGGCCAGGGAGTACAGTGGAGGATGGCCCAAGTCCTTGGGCCCTGCACCCCATGGGAGACCAGGAGAAGCACCTGGTTCCTGCCATTGGATCAGCGCGGCCGCGGCGGCCATTGGAGGGTGAACCAACAGCAAAGGAAGACCTTTCTCTCTGTCTCTCTCTCTCACTGTCCACTCTGTCAAAAAAAAAAACAAAAAAAAAAAAACAAAAAAAAAAACACCCGGATGGAACTCCCTTCAATTTTTAAAATTTCTTTTGATTGTTTTTAACTCACAGGTGTCTTTACACAGAAATAAGCACAAATATAGTCTTCTGGTCAATATGTCAAGGGAAGAGAATCTACTCAGAAATTATATTGTCCTGGAAACTAATTTACTGAACCATGCAAGTGGCTTCTTCCATAGAGTTACTGACTTGCCTTCAGTCAAAACAAGATCCGGCATCTTTACTGCATCCAGCACAGAGTTTTCTGGCCGAGAGCTGGGTGTGGATATAATTTGGTTTGCACAGATAGCAAGCTAGAACGAGGTTGTTACAGACCTGATTTCCACTTCTCCTTCCCATACTCCTAGGAGACCCTCCCTGGGTCTCTGAGGACTGGGGGCGTTACTAGCATGCTCCAGTCCTGCTTTTGCTCTTGTTTTGTAAGGCAGGTGGCAGCCAGCCAAGGCTGAGAGAGGAAAGAGCTGGGGTAACAACACCACCATGGCAAGCATCCCATAATTTCATCCACTTTCTTACTTCTTTCCCTTTGCCTGCCTAAATCTCCCCTGCGTTGAGAGACACAGCCTTGGCTCTGTTTGTAATACAGCTTGCAGCAAGCACTCAACAAATTTTTGCGGCCTTCACAAATGATTGGATTTCACTCCAGTTCATCACCTCTCATTTTTCATTATCCTCACTTCTTTTTTGGTCCATTCTTTAGTTTTTTAAAAGGCAGTTCTGAGGCCAGTGCCGTGGCACAGTAGGTTAATCCTCCACCCGCGGTGCTGGCATCCCATATGGGTGCTGGTTCTAGTCCTGGCTGCTCCTCTTCCAATCCAGCTCTTTGCTGTGGCCTGGGAAAGCAGTAGAATTTAGCCCAAGTCCTTGGGTCCCTGCACCCACATGGGAGACCAGGAAGAAGAACCTGGCTCTTGGCTTCGGATCGGTGCAGCTCTGGCCTTTGCAGCCATTTGGGGAGTGAACCAAGAGAAGAAAGACCTTTCTCTCTGTCTCTCCCTCTGTCTGTAACTCTACTTCTCAAATAAATAAATAAAATCTTAAAAAAAAGGAAAAGAAAAAAACAGCAGTTCTAAGATATTCAGCAAAACCAATGGCTGAAATGGGGACAAAATACTTAGTTTCTTTGAATTGGTTTTTATTTTATAATTTCATATTACACTAGGAAATCACACTGGTGTTTCCTAACATACTCACTTTTTTATAACTCACTTATTAACCATTTTGGTCTTTGCAGGTCCAGAAAATATTATTCTCTTGGTTGTAAATAAGCCAAAGAGCATAGCTGTCTATGCAACTAGTGCCTAGTGGAGTGTTCTAATTACAAATGTCCCTATATAATTATTGATAAATGACAAAATGGTACCTAAATGCAGGGTAAAATAAAATCACACTATAATTATTAACATGGTAAGAAAAAAAATACATATGCTACATTTTTGTGTTAAATTTATCTAGTCTGATTTTTATTCTTTTTAAAAAGGCACATTTTGAGTTTATAATAGTGTTTGTATCAACACTGTCATATTATCAATACTTGTAATATATCACAATTAAGTACGGGTCAGTTGAACACCTAATTATATCTAAATGTAACATAAAATGTTTCTGTATTCATTCAGAAATGTATTTAAGTATTACCTTGTATTTAAAGAGATGGATTAGAAGAGAACATGCAGTATTCTAAAGCTATTCTACCTTTTATATCTAAAATTAAATGTGTGGATGAATGTGTACTTAAACAAACACAAACTAATTTAAAGTTTCCTCTTTAATCTTAAGCTTAATATGATTAAACTGGTTATAGAATAATCAGTTGTCTTATTCTACTGTTCAAACTGAAATTAAATATATTTTTAAAAGTCTGCAGAATTGATTAAATACATGACAATGTCATTTCTATTACAAGTGCCTTTTCTGCCATCTAGTGGAAAAATGAAATCTATGAAGAATCACGAATTACATTTTTTAAATTCTCATGCCTTAAAATATTTAGCAAAGGCTTACTTGAAATCTCAAAAAAAGAAACCAAAGTAATGCAGTCTCTCCTCAGTTCTGATATGGTCTTCAGGTAGACCAGATGTGTGTGATCCTACAAACTCCCTGTGTTGCTGTAGGAATTGCACAGAAAAAATGTAGAAGGTGCTTCTGGCTTCTATAAAAATCACCGAAGCCATTAACTCTAAAACAAAATATCAGCACCCTATGATTTACATAATTGGGTTGTCGTTCATTGTCAAAGTGACAAAGGATGCCTCAAATCCCTACATTCTTTCTGCTCCTATCAATACTCTAACCCTGTAAACTGGAGGAGGAGAAATATATTGGAGTGATGACTTGGTGGACTCTGTCTTGATTGTTGACTTTCAAACCTTTAAGCCTGCAACTCAATGAAAACATGTATTTGACATTGTGACCCAGAACACACACGTGTGTATATTAGAACACCAAGTGATAATCTTTATAGAAGCACCCACTATATTTTATGTTCTGTTTGGTTTTATCCTGTTTCACATCTTTGGTAATATTTCACATTTTAAATTGACTCCATGATACAGTACTAGCCCCAAAGTTTAAAAAAGTACTGAATATATTTCCTCAGAAGCCCTAAGTATTTATCTCTCTTATTTTAAAAGCTTAACATTATAAAAAGGTTAAAAAAATAAAGATATGAAAGTATTGGTAAACTAATTAAAAGACTGAGATATTCTGTTAAGGATATTTGATGAGTGTTCACTTCTATTACTAGCAAGATCATCTTTCTCACCCAGAAGAGAAGATTCATAGTCATCTTCATAAGTACCTCATTTATCAAACTCAGTCACCAAGGGCAGGCATCTGACCTAGCGGTGAAGACCTCACTTGTGATGCCCACATCCCATATCAGATTGCCTGAGTTCAACTCCTGGCTCAGCTTTTGGTCCAGCATCCTCTTCCTGTGCACCCTAAGAGGCAGCAGATGATGTCTCAAGTAACTGGTTCCTGCCTCCTACATGGGAGACCTGGGTGTCCCAGGTTCTGGGCCAATGTGGGCATTTTGGAGAGTAAACCAGCAGATGGGAATGTCCTCTCTTTTTCTCACCCTCAACTAAAAATACATAAAAATTTTGAAAATCAGGAAAGCCATCATCAATTTCTGTGGATTCTGTCCTCACAGTGTCTTGTATCTCTATTCCCTTTTCCATGTTTAGCACATTTGGCACCTTCCCACTTCCCTCCTGGATGAGCACTGCTCTTCTTGACTCCATCCGTCCCTCACTCCTCTGGTCCATCCTTCACACAAGTGCCAAGACATCAAATGACATCATTCATTGCTTCCTCTGCCTAATGAATAAAACCCATGCCCATTAGGGTGGCATGGAACACTCTGTTTGCTTAGTGCTCCATCAGCATTTACTGATGGAAACTTGATGCTCTCTCTCCCCATTAGGCAGTGAGTAAGGACTGTCTTTGTCTCTCTTTAAGTGTACTATATTTGTTCCATTAAATATAGTGCCTAATATTTTTGAAAGGCACTGAGTGAAACTTTTTTTCTGACTTTCAGCTCCTCCTGTGTGCACTCTGTAGTTTCTGTTCTACTAACCAACCTTTCCCAGAACTCTTAATTAATTATTCTTTAAGAGTAGTACCTAACATGTTGAAATGAGGATTTAAAGACTTACTATTTTGCCAGGAGGGAGGTGGGAGTATTGGTGGGACGGCGGGTACAGTAGGAAGAATCACCATGTTCCTAAAGTTGTAATTATGAAATGTATGATGTTTGTAACTGTAAAGATGTATAATTCTTCATACATTCCTATGGACTTACTTCTAAGGGAATAGTTTAAAAACTTGCCATGGGACCCCAAATCCCCTTAAACTGACAGGTAAAAATAGCATTTTAAGTGTTAAAAGTGATCACATGGATAAGAATAAGTGTTAAAGTGATCATATAGATAGGATTAAGTGTTATAGTGATCACATAAATAGGATTAAGTGTCTAGTAATAATAATAGATAGAATTAAAAAGGATTGACTGGTCCACCACGGGAAGCTGACCACACAGCAGACTCATAGAATGACAACTGCTTTCAGTAGCACTCTGACCTCAGAATCAGCCCTTAAGGCATTCGAAACTGGCTGATGAGCCCATGAGAGCATTTCAGGCATGGAAAGCCAAGACACTGTGGCAAAAAAAGTCCTACATAAAGGACCACTGTGGGTGAGATCCCAGTGGAAAAAGTGGTCATAAAAGAAGGAGGTACTTTTCTTTGAGGGGAGGAAAGAACTTACACTTTGGGACCAGCACTGCGGCATAGTGAGTAAAGCCACTGCCTGCAGAGCTGGCATCCCATATGCACACCAGTTTGAGTCCCAGCTGCTCTACTTCCAACCAGCTCTCTGCTATGGCCTAGGAAAGCATTAGAGGATGGCCCAAGTCCTTGGACCCCTGCATCCACGTAGGAGACCTAGAAGAAGCTCTTGGCTCCTGGCTTCAAATTGGCCCAGCTCCAACCATTGTGGCCATCTTGGGAATGAACTAGTGGAAGGAAGATTTCTTTCTCTCTTTCTGCCTCTGTCTCTCAAATAAATAAACAAATATTCAAATAAATATTTCAAATAAATAAACAAATATTAAAAAAAAGAACTTCCACTTTGCTTATGGCCTTATCTAAATACTAACGGAGTTTGTGGATTCAAAAGGTTTCATAGCCTAGGCAGCTCATGTCAAGAGCCTTGGGTGATAATTGACATCATACATAAGAGTGTTAATTGTTAAATTAGCAACAGGAGTCACTGTGCACTAACTCCCCATGAAGGACTTCTTTCCTCAAAGAGTTGTATTATGAAAGTTAATAGTGGCCGGCGCTGTGGCTCAATAGGCTAATCCTCCACCTAGTAGCACCGGCACACCAGGTTCTAGTTCCGGTCAGGGCGCCAGATTCTGTCCCGGTTGCCCCTCTTCCAGTCCAGCTCTCTGCTGTGGCCAGGGAGTGCAGTGGAGGATGGTCCAAGTCCTTGGGCCCTGCACCCCATGGGAGACCAGGAAAAGCACCTGGCTCCTGCCTTTGGGTCCACATGGTGCGCCGGCCACAGCGCACCAGCCGTGGCGGCCATTGGAGGGTGAACCAACGGCAAAAGGAAGACCTTTCTCTCTGTCTCTCTCTCTCTCACTGTCCACTCTGCCTGTCAAAAAAAAAAAAAAGTTAATAGTAAAACTTATTCTCAAAGATTTACTTTGTTTTAGTGTATTAAGTAGAGGACATTCTTATGTCTCATAGTTATATCTAAGTGTTTGCAAAAGATGTATAATTCTTGGGTTCTTTTTTAAACTTAATTAAGCTTCTCCAAAAAATGCTTTAAAAAGTGAAATTAACTTCAAGATGCAATGACTTTGAACAGCCCTTGTCTCAACTATTGAGGAACAGTTGTTTTTTTTCATACAATTTGTTGAACTCTTTACTTAGTATAGAGTTCATCTTCTGTGTATAAAGTTAATTCAAAATAGATCTTGTTAAAAATAAAACGGAATAGGAGAGGGAGAAGGAAGAGGAGTGGGAAGGCAAGTACGGTGGCAAGAATCAATATGTTCCTAAAGTTGTATTCATGAAATGCATGACGTTTATATTACTTAAATAAAAGGTTTCTTGGGGGGGGGGGGAATGTGTATTATGAGAAAATTACACATGGATTTTGAGGTTTTTTTTATGTGCCAAAACTAAACTGAGCTTTTAATTCCATTTTCCATGAACTTTTTGGGATACCTTCATACGGGTCAGCCAAGCCTTCAGTGGGCTTACCTGGACTGTATATTTAATTCTGAGTTGGGATTTGATCAAGCTTTCTAGTCTGGAGTATGAGCCCACATCATCAATTTTTTTCTTTTTTTAGTTATCTACTGGGCACTGTACGTGGCTAAAGAGACCAACATGTGGAAAAGCTAGCTGCCACCCTTATGCCACGCATGCCCCCAGGGTAGCCCTTCTCTGTGTTCTTGTAATGACCTGTACATTCTTATATCACTGTCTTTCTTCCCTGTACTTCATATACCCATGAACTGCTCTAGGGCAAGGAGTATCTCTCACTGATTTGTATACTAAGCAACTAATATACTATCTGAATATAGCAGATGCTTAATACATACATGCTGGTGAAGTATCATTAAAGATACAAAAAAAAAAGATGTAAAGGATTGAAAAGAAGTGTTACGTATTGTGTGCATTCTCAAAGAGCTGGTGCAACATTTAAAGAAATAATTATCTAAATATTCTGTCTATAATGTCCTATACTTAATAGTTACTGAGTACATTTTTACCAAATGAATGAAATGGAAGCTAATTTCCAGGAAACATACAAGAAATACAAAGGACTGTGTCTATCCCTTAGGAGAGTATAATCAGGTGTGAAGCAATAAAAATGTTCACAAATACTTACATTACTCAGCAGGTTGTATTTGCTGCCAAATGTGTCTCAGACACACCACTGTTGTCAGCTAGTGTGGATCCCAAGAGATTTTTGAAGGAGTCTTTGTCAGGAACTGCGGAAAATCTGAGATTTCATCCAACTTTCAAACTGCAAAGTTAAACAGCCACATTTCAACTGGTGCTGGCAGAGAAAGAGAGTCCCCTGAGTCAGAGACTGGGTGTTGTTACTCACAGCACAGCAGGCATCATGAGTTTCACTTTTACATTTTTTCTCCCTATATTTTAAAGAATGAAAAAAACAATCCCAGGTATGTTATCCACGCTCTAGGTTTATATTACAGCAGAGGCCCAACCTAAAGAAACCCCAGTTCTCTAAAAGAGACCTATCCAGTCTCTGTCCTGGAGGGAAACATTTTCCTTATCTCCCTGATCAGAAGACAAATCTGCCTCATGCCCTGCTGGGAGACACCTTCTCCATGTTTCAAGATCACTTGCTACATAAGCATGTATGAAAAGATAGCCCGGGATAAATGTTGTTGATGGCTTTCCTCAGAAACACAAGCAATCAAGGGAGAACCAGTGGTCTTAATTAGGTTCTCAAAGACTGATTTGGTCAAACAATAGAATGAGAAAGGATACTCTCAGAGGAGGAATGTCATATGCATTTATTTGTGTCATCACAGACCAACCTGGGCTTCAGTTTCCTTACCTGAAAAACTGGAGTATCAATATCTACAACACAAGGTTGCTCTGAAAGATATTTGAAGTAATGTATGCATGACTTCCAGCTTGGTGCCTGATATGTTGCCAAACTGTTAGCTCTTTTTTTCATTTCCCTATGAAATGTGACTTTGTAGACTGTTCTGATGTAAAGAAAGGGGGAAGATGAGATGCATTTAGCAAGTCCATTCACTAACATTTTTTATTCAGCATCTTCTATGTGCTAAGTACCAGGCTAGACCCTATGCCTGCCCTCTTGATGCTTATGGTCTGTTTCAAAGGGAAAACAAAGAAGAAACTTGTACAGTGTAGACGTCTAAAATTTTATGGCAATCCCATGTGGCCAGAAAGTTGGGAAATTGTGGAGACATAGAGGAAAAAAACCCTAAAGGAAGAGCATATGCCAGTTAACATCATGTTTTCCTGGTCACACTGAAGAGAAGGATATTAATAATTGTAGCAGGAAAATTTCATGTGACTATTATTGCCACATATGTAGGTCAGTTTTCCACAACTATTAACAAAATACCTGAGGCGGGGCAACTTCTAAGAAAAGATGTGTACTTAGCTCAAAGTGCCACAGCTCTTGTATGGCTCCCCCTGGCTGCATCGCCTCATGGCAGATGACATCATGGTGGCAAGAATGCATCCCATAGAGAGAGATGACATGACAAACTAGGAAGTCAGAGTATGGGGAGGGACTGGTCTTGGAACCACCTACAAGAGCTCACCTCTTAAAGGTCACATCACCTCTTGATATTACCACACTAGAGAGCAAGCTTCCAATACATGTACCATTGGGGGACACATCCAGACCATACCCAGACCACAGCACCACATATGTATGATTTTTAATCACTCATTCAAATGTTATTGAGTATTCCCTGCATGCTGTATATAGTGATAGATGCTGGAGTTTAAGGATCAAGAACAGGAATTCCTTTGAGGATGAGTTAGCCCCAAAAGATAAGGGATTGGTTTTTCACAAGACAGTGTCAACGTCCATGTATACATGCATGGAGAGAGAAGTGTGAGAAGCCAGTGATATTGTGAATAAGGTGTTTCATTTAAAGATGATTAAAGTATTGGTTTACGGGACAACCTATATTAGATGTTGGAGAGAAAGTGGTTAAAATTTTCTTTATCTGTGGAATATAGGATTATTTGTTTTATTACAAACTAAATTTATGCCTGAAATATTTTGTAGTGATAATATAGTAATTTGGGAGTGGGAAGAAAAGATAATTATAAAGGAGGTCCATACAATAGGGGTGGGACTTGTTAATTTGACCACTGTGTTAAATTAGATACATTAGAATTAGATATTATCTAATTAGAATTAGATACATTAGAATAGGATATGAAAAGGTAGCCCCAGTTTTTTTTTTTTTCTGGAAGAATTATGGTAATAGCACTTTGTTCCTATCTCATGTCCAGTGCGATATAGACTGGATTTCAGATACTTGTCTAGAATCTACCTACTGGGCTAGATTGTCAGAAATGCAGGGACTATGTGACAGCTGAGTGATGGGGAACTAGCTAGGAGAAGTGAATTATATTTGAAATGGGAACCTGAGTACAAGGTAAGCAAAGCCAAAGAGAGGAGCCCTTCATCTATATTTCTATTATTCATGGATCATGAGGAGGGCTTTATATTGGTCTTATATTGGATGGCTTAAGGGAGTACTGAGTCCAGCAGCCAAATGACCGAAGGTCCTAAGCAAACCCTCTCCACCTGCCAATCTCATCCTCTCCCCTACCACCCTGTGCTACCTGGTTGGCTGCATTCTTCAAGTTCAATCATACCTCCAGGGCTAGCTTTTCCCCAGAGAAGGGAGTTACATTATTAGAAACATCTCAGTACAGATTCTTTTGGGCTGATTTGAGCCTGTGAGTGAAACAAGAAAGCTTGGCCCAAAATGCTGAAAGTGAGAGAAGAAAAGACTTGAGAAATCCCAGGTGGGGAAGTATCTTCTCTCTCCTACAAGTTGATTTCCCTAGGGGCTCTCTGGTTCACCAGATTTTCTACTAAATCTCCACACAGATTCTCATGCCTGTCTGTGTTGATGAAAATGGCAGGGCAGGGGTCAGAATACTCCATCACAACTACTCTTTTTATGTCTAAGTCATGCTGGTGCTGCTGCCTTCAGAGGTCAAGTCCACACCACCTTTTCCTGACTGTAGGACCACCAAGGTCCTGGCCCAACTGCTTGTCAATGTAATCACAACTCAGTAGAGAGTGCACCTTTTGGAAAATTAAAGCACTGTGTCTTTGTTTCATGTAAAATGTCCCTTTCCCTGAATTTGGTCTTGAATGATGAAATTCTTTCCATTTCTATTAGGTAAACTTGGTGAAAGCAGGCATGATTTTTACCCAGGCCTTAAATTAAACCCTATAGAGCCCTCCTCCCTCACAATTTTTTGAGTCAACTTCCAAGGATGCTTTCATTTAGCCAGCTGTTTGCTCCTCTTTCACATGATGGTTTTCAGTGTTCAGCAGGAGCAAAGATCACTGATATTCCCATTGGGTTTATCGAAGCAACTGAGAACAATGGGTTCTTTTTGTGTTGAACATAGAGACTCAAAATTTATTCATAATCTTTACCTCTTCTCCCAATACATTCTCAACCCCACGAGTTTCTTTCTCTAATCAGCTATGCAAGTCTTAACACTAAAATTTAGCTACACATGACTCATTCATTTTTATTAGTATGGTGGTGTCTTGATCTTCCTCCCTACACAATCTCTATATCTGCTTAAATTTAAATCCATTTTGTTGGGGCCAGTCTTGTGGCTCAGCGGGTTAAGCTGACACCTGCAAAGCTGGCATCCCCTATGGAAACCGGTTCATGTCCTAGATGCCCCACTTCTGATCTGGCTCTCTGGTAATGTGCCTCAGAAAGCAGCAGAAGATGGCCCAAGTCCTTGAGCCCCTTGCACCCACACAAGAGATCCAGAAGAAGCTCCTGGCTTCTGCCTGGCCCAGCCCTAGCCACTGCAGCCATCTGGGGGGAGTGGTGAATGGAAGAACTCTCAGAAGCTAGGAGCCAGAAGCTTCTTCCAGGTCTCCCACATGGGTTCAGGAGCCCAAGCACTTAGATGGGAAGCGGAACAGCCAGGACTCAAACCAGCGCCCATATGGGATGCTGGCACTGCAGGCAGTGGCTTTACCCATTACATCACAATGCTGGATCTTCCATTTAATCTTTACAACACTGTGAGCTGTATGTTACTTTCCTCTTAAGATTACAAACTGATTAGAGAGGGCACACAGAATGAAGCCTATCTCACTCCAAACTAGTGCTGTCTACACTAAATTTTTTTTAAAGATTTATTTATTTATTTGAAAGTCAGAGTTACACAGAGAGAGGAGAGGAGAGGAGAGGAGAGGAGAGGCGGGGGGGGGGGAGGTCTTCCATCCAATGGTTCACTCTCCAGTTGGCCGCAACAGCCGGAGCTGCTCTGATCGGAAGCCAGGAGCCAGGAGCTTCTTCTGGGTCACCCATACAGGTGCAGGGGCCCAAGAACTTGGGCCATCCTCTACTGCTTTCCCAGGTCATAGCAGAGAGCTGGATTAGAAGTGGAGTAGCCAAGTCTCAAACCGGCACCCATATGAAATGCCAGCGCTTCAGGCCAGGGCGTTAACCCGCTGTGCCACAGCACTGGCCCCTATCTACATTAAAGTACATGAGTGTTAGAGCCAAAAGGATGAGGATTATCAAAGATAGTCGTTTCCTAAAGTGGAAGATAGATACCAAAAAAGGGGATACATGGGACACTGAATTTAAAATTCAATAAATGGGGGCAGGCATTGAGCTGCAGTAGGTTAAGCCACCACTTGGGATGCCTGTATCCACTATTAAGCGTGTTGGATGGAATTCTGCCAACTCTCCTTCCAATCCAACTTCCTGATAATTGCACCGTGGCAGGCAGCAGATTATGGTTTAAGTGCCCCTGTCACCCATGTAGGAGACCTGAATGGAGTTCTTGACCTTGGCTTTGGCCTGGACCATTCCTGGCTATTCCAGACTTTGGTGAGTAAACCAGAAGATGAAAGCTCTGTTATTCTGCCTTTTGAGTAGATGAAAAATAAATAGTTAAAAATCAATATCATAAAAAACTAAAATGCAACAAATACCCTAGTGAAGAAGTTAATTTCTTTTCAGTACTTTTCTAATCCTTTTGATAACATTCAGAGGAAATTCAGTTCTACATTATACAAAGGCACTTCAAAAGGTTCACAGAAAATGGAATTAAAAGATAACTTTACTTTGGTATAAAACATTGAAACCCATTCATCTCAGTTGTTCAAAAGTTCATAGAAACGCGTACTTTCTAAAAATTGCATGATTTTCAAAAATTTTAAGCACCAAAACGAGTATCACTAATTCCAAGTTTCCACAAACTCTTGGAAGTGCTCACAAATGCTGGATACTTGCTCATTTGCTTTTTTTTTACTCAAGAAAAACAATTCTCAGACAACTAGCAAAAAACATAACTACATTTTTCATTGTAATTATTCTTATAGCTATGTCAAATGGTGTTATTCAGTTTAGTAGTCATAAAAATTTTAATTTTCAAGATAAAATGTTTTTAGTTTTTTTAAAGTGAGCCTACTTTTCTAAATACTGAAGGATTTTGTGGATTCAAAAGGTTTCCATAGCTTTAGCAGCTCATGTCAAGAGCCTCAGGTGATCACTGACGTCATACATAGGAGTGTTGATAAATTAACAACAGGAGTCACTGTACACTAACTTCCCAATCAGGACCTCTGTTCTCAAAGAGCTGTATTATGAGAGTTAACAGTAAAACTTGTTCTCAAAGATTTATTTCATCTTAATGTATTAAGTGGAAGATATTCTTATGTCTCATATGTTTTCATTATGCCTAAATGTCCAATTCCATTGCTTAGTTTCTTAGGTGCTTCCTTAATTAATGATAAAACTCATTCTCAAGAACTTACTTTTATTAATTGTATTAAGTGGAGGATATTATTATGTCTCACAAGTTATAGTTATGTCTAAGTGTTCACAAAAGATGTATCACTTTTGGGTGCTTCTTTAATTTTCTCAAAAAAAGTGAAATTAACTTTGAGATGCAATGACTTTGAACAGCTCTTGTCTCAACAGTTGAGGAAGTGCTTTCTTTTATGTGCAAATTGTTGAACTCTACTTAGTATAGAGTTGGTCTTCTATGTAAAAAGTTAATTGAAAAATGAATCTTACTGAGAATGGGATTAGGAATGGGAAGGGAGGAGGAGGAGGGGTGGCAGTGTGGGTGGGAGGGTGGTATGGTGGGAAGAATCACTAAATTCCTAAAGTTGTACTTATGAAATGTATGAAGTTTGTATTCCTTAAATAAAAGGTTTCTTAGAGCGGTGGTGGGGGGGGGGGGAGAGTGAGACTAGGCACATAAAAATGTTTCTAGGCCAGTGTTGTGGCATACTGGATTAGACTGCTGCCTGCAACTCCAGCATTCTGTATGGGCGCTGTTTCAAGTCCCAGCTGCTACACTTCTGACACAGCTCCCTGCTAATGCACCTAGGAAGGCAGCAGAAAAATGGCCTGGTGCTTGAACCCCTGCACCCATGTGGGAGACCTAGCTACAGCTCCTGGCTCTTGGCTTTGTCCTGGTCCAGCCCTGGCCATTGTGGCTGTTTGTGGAGTCGGTCAGCAGATGGAAAATCTCTCTATCTCTCTCCCATCCCCTCCGGGAATCTGCCTTTCAAAAAACAATAATAATAATAAACAAATCTTTTAAAAAGAAGTTTCTAAATATTCAGCAGCATACAGATGTGGTTAAAAACCATGAAGATGGGGGCCAGCGCTGTGGCGCAGTGGGTTAACACCTTGGCCAGAAGTGCCAGTATCCCATATGGGTGCCAGTTGGAGACCCGGCTGCTCCTCTTCCAATCCAGCCCTCTGCTATGGTCTGGGAAAGCAGTAGAGAATAGCCCAAGTCCTTGGGCCCCTGCACCCACGTGGGAGACCCAGAAGAAGCTCCTGGCTCCTGGCTTCTGATCAGAGCAGCTCCAGCCATTGCGGCCAACTGGAGAGTGAACCATCGGATGGGAGACCTCTCTCTCTCTGCCTCTCCTCTCTCTGTGTAACTCTGACTTTCAAAAAAAATAAATAAATAAATCTTAAAAAAAAAAAAAAAACCATGAAGATGCTTCAGGAAATCTGGACTTAAGGGGCACAGACCTAGATTCTAGGTGAAAACCCTCCTGATACAATCAAAGAATGTCTGGAGCTATTCAATGTCCAGGTCCAGGTTTCCTGAATTGCTAACACGTGATTAATTCCCCTGATTTCCTCACAAGCAAGTCAAGTCAACTTCCACTGTTTGCATTTTTCCTGCAGTTCATCAGGCACCTTTTGACCAACAAATAGACAAAAATTATAGGAACAAAAAAAAACTATTTCTTTCCAGAGCTGTCATAGTTTTCTTCTTGCTGAAGGATGTGACGTTGAAGTGGGTGTATTTTACTATTTGTATTTGAAAGACAGAGTTACAGAGAGGGACAATCTTCCATCTGCTGGTTCACTCACCAGGTGGACCCAGTGGCCACAGGTGGGCAAGGCCAAAGTCAGGAGCCAGGAGTTTCATCTGGGTCTCTCATACAGATAGCGGGGACCCAAACATCTGGGTCATCTTCTAATGCTTTTCCTAGGCCATTAGCAGGGAGCAGGATTGGAAGTGGAACAACCAGGACACGAATCAGTGCCCATATGGGATGCCAGCATTGGAGGCAGCAGCTTTATCTGCTATGCCATAACAATGACCCCTTAAGTAGGTGTATTTTAGACTACTTTGATAATGTGGGTATTCAAATTAAATCCAAAGTTGATATTTTTATAAAATTCACATTACTTTAAATATCTCTATGTATAACAGTGAGCAAATTCAAATTTAAGCTGTAGTTAAGAGAATAAAAAGCCCATTATCTCTTGAAAGCCAAGTGTCAGAACAATTTCTTCAAAGGCTCTTGATATAACTCTCCCAAGGATACATCTATTGCCTACAGTAGTTGCAAGTGATAAAATGGACTTCTAACATAACATGCCTGCATTTCCAGTCAGCTACCCGAGCCCACAAGATACCTCAACATTCTGCTCTATTCCAGTGAAGTGTTTTACCAGCAGATTTCTTGAGGGCTGCTATTTAGGGTTGTCAGATGCACCATCTTTTTTCATAACATTTAAAAATACTCCAACCTGAAGTTCATAAAAAGGGGTTTTTGTTGTTGTTGTTGTTAGAACTGGGTTACCTAAGTATAGCATTTGTAGAAAATAAGTGGCTTTAACCTGTTAATTTTTTGTCCTAATTAGAAGGCAGCAATATATATTTGCTACAAAACTCACCAGTCCACTGTCATCAGCAACAGCATACTTATAGGAAAAGAATGGGGCAACCTTGAGGAAGGTAAGCATCTGTCCTTAGTTTCTTGTTAGCTTCAAGTACCACTTTAGGCATCTGATTCCCACTCCCATTTTGCCTCTAGTTGTTGCAGTGGATTCGTTTCTGGGAGGAGGAGTGTGGTGGGGGCAAGAGGCGTGGAGTTACCACACAGACCCTGCGAGTCGGGTGAAAGCAGGCCTGAGGCAAGCAGCCTGCAGACTCATTTATTTCAGTTGCTACAGCTGCTTATATAGCCAAGGCAGCCAATCCGGTCAAAGGGCAGTCTATGTCCTAACCAATCACAGCCTGTTGCCAGGCAGTTTTGAAGCCATCCAATCACAGCCTGTTGCCAGGCATACTCTGTTGCCAGTGGCCATCTTGGCATGGCCTTCTCATTCCACCACATTTCCCCCTTTCCATTTATTTTTGAGCAATGGGAGGCATAATTCTTGGCCATACCATTGTTGACCCCGTTTCCATGTGGCCTCCGTATGTGGCTGTGCCTGTCTTAGGTTGTCCCCCAGGGAATCTTACCCATCGTTGACTAACCAGTGCTCAAAATGGGAGACCACAGGAGTGCTTGCTCAGATGGGGGTAGGAATGAGGAACGATGTTAATCAGGAATGGCTTAACTGCACACAGGCTGTGAGCCATTTCAGTGGCTGACCAGAGCTAGTGGGGTATAAAACAGTAATAGATGTGGCTATGAGCAGTTTCTCAGGGTAGGATGATAGGGCAGGTGCATCCACTAACAAGGCGGACTCTCCGTCTTGTTCAGCTGGTTCTGGTTGGCTGTCAGTTGCAGGCTTGATGTTTCTGCCTGGTACCCAAATGGGCTGTTCCGCATTCTCTGGAAAGACACAAGCATATGCTCGACCCTTGGTTAGCAGAAGGTGTGGTCCCTTCCATTCTCCTGTCAGGGGGTCTTTCCACCTAACTATAGGGGCTGCAGTCTGGGATGGAAAGGATCCCCAGTGTTTATAAGCTGGGTTGACCCCTTGGGAATCAAAACTAAGAAAATTGATAGTGAAAAGGACCTCAGTCAAAGCAAGCTGTGGGTCTGGGGGCATATGATTGTTTTTCTGTCTTTGTGAGAGATCTTTAATCATCCTATGAGTTCTTTCAATGATTGCCTGTCCCTGTGGGTTGTATTGGATACCTGTGGTAGACTGTATGTTCCAGGATTTCAGGAAGGAATTAAATTCCTGTGATGTATACGCTGGCCCATTATCAGTCTTTATGGTCCAGGGGACACCAAGGACCAGCATGGCTGATTTCAAACCGCCTTTATTGCATTACTAACCTTTTCTCCAGTTTGGGCTGTTGCAAATACAGCCTTTGAATAAGTATCTACCACCACATGGACAAACTTAAGTTTACCAAAGGAGTTAATGTGAGTGATGTCCACTTGCCAGAGCTTATTAGGAGCAAGGCCTCGCGGGTTCACTCCTGCTTGTTGCAGTGGGTTAATGGGGCGAGGGGTGCACAATTCTTCCAAGAGTGCACTAGGTGTTTGCATTGGCTCATTGTTAGCTCCAGGAAAAGCAACTTTATGTTGCTTGCTGACATATGAAATTTTTGGTGTAGAATACGGGCTTGCTCTAGGTGTCTGATGGAAGCCGTGTTGCAGGAGATCAGACGATCAACCTTTTTGTTGCCTTGGTTAATAAAGCCAGGTAACCCAGTATGTGATCTTACATGTGAGATATACCATGGGTGTTTTCTGTTCTCAGTTAGCTCTTTAAGTGTTGTGAACATCTGGTCAATTGGCTTATCGGTCGGGTTAAAGACTGCAAAAGGAATCATCTTTGCTACCTGTACTGAGTATTTGCTGTCCGAAAATATATTTACTGGCCCATCCTGGCTAAGGAGTAGATCCTTGATTATTGCCCTTATTTCTCCCAATTGTACTGATACCCTGTGGGGTTCTACATGGATCTTATCTTTTTCTGTTGAGGATTTTATCACCATTCCAAACAGTAACTTGTTGGCATCCGTAAACGCACATGGTGCCATGGGTATAGGTTGATTAGCAGGGAAAGCATGTTTTGGATAGTCTATTTCTAAGGTTTGTAAGGTCTGTCTGGAGTAGCCTGTCCACTGGCAGGTGATTGTCAACCTGTCCTGGGAAATTTATCATTAACATTTGAAAGAGCGTGCTATTCTGCATCAATGTCGACAGTTCTAATTGTGATAGGGGTAGGACCACTATGTCTGGCTCTATGTTAAATATCTCATTGGCGTAATATCTTAATTTAAGTCCCATCATAAGGATGGCATCTACTTTGTTAACTATTTTATGACACTCGCTCCAGGCTATGTGCACCCAAAAAAGTGGTCCGTGTTGTTGCCAAATAACTACTATAGGGGCCTTGAGGGTAGATATGGTTATGGCAAATAGAGGCACCTGAGGGTCATATCTAAAGGTTTTTAAATCTAAAGGTTTTTAAATTTGACATCTTTTCTATAGTGGATTTAGCTGCTGGTGTCAATGTGATTTTTGAAGAAGGGCTGTTTCCCTTAGTAAATCGTATAGCGGTCTAAGCTCTGCAGGTGTTAGGGGAAGGAAGGGCTTCAGCCAATTGATTTGGCCGCATAGTTGCTGAAGTTCATTAGGTAAGTATTTATGCTTGACTTTTTAGGTTTGGGCCCACTGGAGATATATGGGAGATTTGATAACCCAAGAATCGAAAGGGAGAAAAATGTTGTACCTTTTCTGTGGCAATAGACAAACCCAGGAATTGTAAATTTCTTACCGTCTCACTTAGGCCTTCAGAGTTGCTGCATTCTTGTGAGCAAGTAAGATATCATTCACATAATGTATGACCAAGCACTGATCTTTAAGTGTGCTGGTCGCATGAGAAACATATCTTTGGAAAAGCAGGGCTATTTTTCACGCCTTGTGGGAGTACTGCCCACTGGAATCTTTTTGCAGGGAGCTGGAAATTGGGCTCCCATAGTGTAAAGGCGAAGTAGGCCTTACCCTACTCCGTGATGGGAATGGAAAACAAGCAATTTTTGATATCAATGGTAACAATGTGGTATCCGTTAGGAATCGCCCCTGGATGGGGAATGCCAGCCTGGAATGTTCCCATCTTTTTTATGATTTTGTTGATGGCTCTCAAATCCTATAGTAGCCTGTATCTTCCCTGTTTCTTTGGTATCACAAAAATGGGTGTGTTGTGAGGGCTAGTGGAAGGCTCTATGTGTCCCTTTTCCAATTGTTCCTGTACCAATTCTCTAAGGATGCAAAGTTTGGGTTGTAATATTGGCTACTGCTCTACCCAGATGTTTCCTGTTTTTTCCCATTCAATGGGGATTGGGCCTGGTTTTTGTATGAGGTGAGCAGTGGCCCTAGAATTGGGGGTGAACCTTACTTGTAGGCTCTCCATTAAAGCTGTTGGCTTGTGGAGATTTGTGATCCGTAGTAAGGACCGCTTGCATTTAGGAGAGCACATCACTCCCCCATAAGGTCGTGGAAACCTCAGCAATTAGTGGAAAGATGGTTCCTGTACCTCCATTGTCACAAAGGTGTAAACGAAGGAGCCAGTTTACCTGGCTTGAATCTTGGCTCCAACGCTTCCATGATTAAACTATTGCTTTCTCACTGCCTCAGCTTTAGCATTTGCCATCGGATGATGCTATCTCCTTAGGCTGCTTTAAGGATCAAACTATTCTATTTGTAGCATCCAGTCAGTGCCCTGATGTACAAAGTTCTGAGTATCAGTCATTATTTTTCTGAGTGCTCAATCTAGATATTCATCCAGCCAACGTGCACTGCACTCATACACATCAATAACAAGAAAAATCCCTGATCTTGTGGGGCCTTTTTTGGTATAGGTAGAAAATGATCAACAATTATAGCCAAGTAAACTACATACTGTTAGAGGAAAAGATTGGGATCAAATATAGAGTTCTTAAAATTTTCCAGGAAAATTAATTTCCATTTATTGCTAATCATTCTTCATTACACAGGTTTAGAAATGCAAGTCATCCTTCTTCCTTGCCTATTCCCCTCCAAATCTGCCATTACATATTTTTTATTTTTTTAAATCTATTGAAGCTACATTTATCTGAGCACTGGGGCCTGGGTTACTGGCATAGTGCCCTAACTAGTCTCCACTTCTAGCCTCTGCATACTCTAACTCATCCTAGGGGTAAACTTAGTAAAGCTGGTTCAATAACTTGATCAAGTCTTCTCCTTTTTCCAATGCCTTTGGAATAAAGGGCAAACGTCTTAGGGATATTCATAACCTGGAAATTCCACTTCTGGGTATATCCCCAGAAAAACTGAAACCAGGAACTTGATGGGGCCAGCACTGTGGGGTAGTGGGTAAAGCCACTGCCTGCAGTGCTGGCATCCCATGTTCCACTTCCAATCCAGCTCTCTGCTATGGCCTGAAAAACTAGTATAAGATGGTCCAAGTGCTTGGGCCCCTGCACCTGCATGGGCGACCCAGCAGAAGATCCTGGCTTCGGATCAGCCCAGCTCTGGCCATTGTGGCAATTTAGGGAGTGAACCAGCAGATGGAAGACCTCTCTCTCTCTGCCTCTCTGTTAACTGTGCTTTTCAAATAAATAAGTAAATCTTAAAAACAAACAAAAAACATCAGGGACTTGAACAGTATTTGTTCATAGCAACACTAATTAAGTAGCCAAAAGGTAGAAACATCCAGTTGTACACTGACAGAATATAAATGAAATGTGGTATATACATAAATATTGAGTATTATTCAGTCCTGAAAAGGAAGAGGATTCTGATATATGCTATAACATGGATAAATCTTGAAGATTATTATGCTGTTGCATTACAACATGGAAAAGGACAAATGAGTGATTCTACTCTTATTGCTCAACAGGTACAAAGATTCAGTTTGGGATGCTGAAAAAGTCCTAGAGGTAAGAGTGGTAAAGACCACAAATGATGTGAATATTATTACCTCTAACCTATGCAACTTAAAAATGGTTAAACTGATACATTTTAACCTATGTATCTTTTACTACAATAAGTAGATTAGTGAGACTGGAATTGGATTTTTAATTTTAATGGAATGTTTAACTTTTAAACATGTTTGGAACAATGTATATGTAAATTTCATACTGTAAGGAAGTTCTTTTTTTGAAGTATAGAAATATATGGGGGGGTCTTCAAAAAGTTCATTGAAATTGATGTTGGATAAACTGAGGATTTTGTAAAAGTCTGCAGCAAAACAAAAACCTTTTCATTTTGCTTTTCTGCAAACTTTCTGAAGTACTATCTTACAATTTCAGTTACTTGAATTGCCAACTTTGTTTTAAAGCCTGAGGCAGTGTTAATAGCGCTATCTCCTTTAACTACCAGGGGAAAAGCAATCCATTTTTTATCTCAAGCCTAACATGGGTTTTAAATTATACAATATACCTTTAAATAGTCTTCAGTAACATATAATACACATTTTAATATTTACAGGTGGGGTTGGTGCTGTGGCACAGTGGGTAAAGCCACCACCTGCAGTGCCAGCATCCCATATGGGCACCGGTTCACATCCTGGCTGCTCCATTTTTGATCCAGCTCTGTTAATGTACCTGGAAAAGCAGTGGAAGATGCCCCAAAGTGCTTGGGCCCCTGCACCCACGTGGGAGACCCTGAAGAAGCTCCTGGCTCCTGGCTTCGCAATGGCACAGCTCTGGCTGTTGCGACACAGCTCTGGCTGAGTGACCCAGGAGATGGAAGACCTGTCTCTTTCTCTCTCTGTCTCTGCCTCTCTGTAACTCTGACTTTCAAATAATTAAATAAATCTTTAAAATAAAATAAATGATAACAAAAAGAAAAGAGCTCTTTAAAAAAAATACAGGTTATCTGTAGAAACAACTGAATTCACAGAGACATATTAAATCAGAAATAAATGTCAACACCACCAAAATGGTTTTATTTTAGTCATTGACAACATGCACAACACTGCAATTGTATCATAATTTTGCTCAGTTTCTTAAATATTAAGTATGCATTAAAAATACATTTACATTTAAGAAATGTGACACATTAAAGAAGTCCTCTGTAAACATAATCCCTCAATATATTTTCCCACTATTATTTCACACATAAATAACTTAATCTACAAAGTCATAAATAAAACTACCAATTCTTACTGCCTAGAAATATATACAAATTTTTGAGTAGGACAAAAGTGTTCTCTTTGATTTTTTAAATAAGAACATGTTGTTATTTGCAGTGTTTATTATCAATCAAATGATTTGTCACAAGTTCTTACTGTCTCCCAAACTGTTCTGTCAATGACAGACCATTCAGTGCTATGCATTTAAAAAGTTAAAATGGTCAAAGGCTTACATTAAGAGAAAGTTGCGATTTAAATACAGTTTTCTTAAATCCATATCAGCTTGTTGGAACAACAGAAAATGGTAACAGTGAATGCTTGTACTATCATTTAAATGGTATTTAACAAAATATAAAATTTGGGAAACAACAGAATCAGATTCAATCCATATTAGTCTTGCAAAAACTTCTACTGAGATTCTGTTACAGGAACAGAACCAACACAATGATAAATTTCCTAAAATTCACTTTTGAATTATCACTTTCATTGGTTAAAACTTTAAGGGAAGGCCGGCGCCGGCACACCGGGTTCTAGTCCCAGTCTGGGCGCCGGATTCTGTCCCGGTTGCCCCTCTTCCAGGCCAGCTCTCTGCTGTGGCCCAGGAGTGCAGTGGAGGATGGCCCAAGTGCTTGGGCCCTACACCCGCATGGGAGACCAGTAGAAGCACCTGGCTCCTGCCTTTGGATCAGCGCAATGCGCAGGCCACGGCGGCCATTGGAGGGTGAACCAATGGCAAAAGGAAGACCTTTCTCTCTGTCTCTCTCTCTCACTGTGCACTTTGCCTGTCAAAAACAAAAACAAAAACAAAACAAAACAAAAAAACTTGAAACTTTAAGGGTAAAAATAATGACATAAAATGACTTTAGAATGTAATACTTAGAACTCCTGATGCAGAACATTTGATTAGTTTTATACTTAATGACTAGAAATCTTTAATCTTCAGAAATCATTAAATATCTGTTGAAATATATCACCCATCTAATGATTTATTAAGTAACCACTCAAGATCTATTCGGTAAACATTCCAATTACTCTTATGTAGTAAAAGTAAAAAGGAATTTTGCATGCTGGCTATGTTTTGCTTTATACAGTTTTTTTTTAGGCCTTAATTTATAGGATAACTTCATTTATGTCTAAAATCTAGAAAGAAAAATATTCTTAACTAAAATTCTCATTAGAGTTAAATGATTCAAATTATAAGCACTACTAAGCTAAGTAATATTATTTTTAAAATCTAAATTTCTAAAAATTTTATTTTTCAATCAATACAAAAATGGTCTTGTTCACATTATTATCTGCTCAAAAACTGTTTTAAAAAATAAGTATTACTAAAGAACAGATTACAATAAATGTTTTCAATGCTCTGATTTAAAAAAAAACAAGATTCTGATATACATAATGAATTTAAATCACAATTCTCAAATAGTGGCTGAAATCCTGTCAACTTTCAGCCCAATACAACATAAATCCACAGTTATTACACAAAAACAATTCAAAATTAACGTTTATAATGGAAATGTCAACAAGTCAACTACTACACATCACTACTGATGGGTTCCACTATACTTCAACCAGGCACAGCAGATGTGCACATCTGATAGACAGACTGCTTAGAAAATTAAAGTTATCAGAGCTATAAATAAGGAATACATAAACATGAACACTGCAATGCCAAAGCATTAGGGTAGTTTAAAAAAGTGAATGAGATGAGATGTAAACACACCTGATGGTTCTTCCTGTAAGCTACTTTCCACTGATTTATAAAGCCATAGTTTTATAACTCTTTAAAAAAGGGAAACTTTCCTACACTGCTGCATGCAATAATTTCACTGTTCATTCTTGACTACAATGCAATCCTCAAATCCTCTTGCAGAGCTTGACACATCTCATCAGGACTTCTCCACAAAGTCAGCTTGTCATGTTTTCAGCAGTCTAGAACAAAAAAGTAAGATTGATTAAATTAAAACCACAGAAAATGAGACATCATGGAGATAAATTTGTTAATACTGCACTGTCATCAACAACTATTCCTCCATGTAGCTAAACCATTTTTACAGTTTTTTATTTTTTTTTGGGGGGGGGGGAGGGAGAGAGGGAAAGAAGGAGAAGGAGGGAGAGAGGAAAAGAGGGAGAGGCAGAGAGGGAGAGTGGAAGAGGCAGAGAGGGAGAGAAGGAGAGGGGAAGAGAGAGGGAAAGACAGGAAGAGAGGGAGAGGGGGAGAGGGGGAGAGGGAGAATGGGAGAGAGGGGGAGGAGGGAGAGAGGGAGAGAGAGAGAACCACAAGAGCACTCAAAGAGATATCCCCCATCTGTTGGTCTGCTCCCCAAATGCCTGCAAGGGAGCAGAGTCCAAGATGGAAACTCAACCCAGGTTTCCCACCTAAGTGGCAGGGGCCCAACCACTTGAACCCTGCTTCCCAGGGTGTGCATTAGCAGAAAGCTGGAACTGGGAGCCAGAGCCAGGAGGACTAGAACTTAGGCATTCCAATGCAGAATGCAAGCATCCTTGCTGGCATATTTATTGCTGGCTTGAAATGCTTGCCTCCAATTTTTTTTTAAACAAACAGGATAGTGGATACTCCAGTAATTTTCATTTTTTACTGCATATCAGGACTATCTTCTGAATTCACTGCTAAAACAAAAGTAGAAAATAGCTATATCATTTTTGGAGGGGAGGGGTAATTTTTTAAAAAGATTTATTTATTTTATTTGAAAGGCAGTTACAGAGAGGTCTTCCATCCACTGGTTCAATCCCCAAATGGCTGTGATGGCTGGCGCTGAGCCCAATCCAAAGACAGGAGCCAGGAGCTTCTTCTGGGTTCCCCAGAAGCTTCTTCTGGGTACAGGGGCCAAAGGACTTGGGCCATCTTCTACTGATTTCCCAGGGCATAGCAGAGAGCTGGATTGGAAGTGGAGCAGCCAGGACTCAAATCAGTGTCCATATGGGATGCCAGCACTGCATGCAGTGGCTTTACCCACTATGCCACAGCACCAGCCCAGGCATATTATTTTAAATAAAGTTAAGGGTAGATGTAAAAATGTACTGCCACTGGAAAAATTAATCTATTAACCTTTGTTCCCATAGTTTCCATTAGTTTGTCTATTGTTATATTATATTATATTGTCTATTGCTTTATTATAGTGCAAAAAGGGTATTAAGAATGAAAAAGGCTTTTGATGCTATAGATGGAAAAAAAGCAAATGAGAACTAGTGAATATCTGGCTAACCCTGTTTCATCCTACCCCTAACAACTATATTTTCCGAGATGATTCTGAAGAAATCCCACTGTCATCTTTCATCAATAAATAATTTCAGGGGCCAGCGTTGTGGTATGGTGAAGTCACCACCTGTGATGCTGTCATCCCATATGGGTACCAGTTCTTGTGCCAGCTGCTCTACTTCCATTCCAGCTCCCTGCTAATAGCCTCAGAAAAACAGCAGAGATGGCCTAACTCCTTGGGAGCCTGCTACCCATTAGGTACCTATATAGGTGTGAAAATAGAAAGATCTACATTTGTATAATGTGAATGCTATAGTAATGCTTACTTAGATGAAGTGAAAATGTTTTATTCATTGTATATGGGCAGAAAACCTCTAGTATTAGTAAGAAAATAGAATGGGACAAGAAAAATCACATTTGATTGTTACTTTGACTTTTTAAAAACTTGTGTATGTAATTTCAAGTCTTCTTTGAATTAGGCAATACTGATATTGAGGCTAGGGAGCTAACAGGTGTGTGCCTGCAGAGTGTTGCTAAAGCTAATATAGGAACTTACAATGATTGACAGAAGTAAGAACTGTTTTAGATCAGTGGAACTTTTTTAGGGAAATAGGTCTGTGAACTTGACTATACTACAGAAAAACAAGGTTAGCTCTGTGAAGAGAAAGTTTCATCCTTATTCCATATTGCATTATCTAGTTTTTCCAGTATTGGTGAAGATTTTCATAAAAGAGCTCTGAATATAGAATAAGGCAAGTTTTAATTGCATTAGAAATATGAGTGGGGGCTGGTGCTATGGCATAGTAGGTTAAGCATCCACCTGTACTGCTGCCTTCCCATATGGGTGCTGGTTCAAGTCCCGGCTGTTCCACTTCTGAACAAACTCTCTGCTGATGTACCTGAGAAAGCAGTGGAGGATGGCCAAAGTGCTTGGGTCTCTGATCCACGTGGGAGACCTGGAAGAATCTGGCTTTGAATTGGCCCTGCTCTTGCCTTTGCAGCCATTTGTGGAGTGAACCAGTGAATGGAAGACCTCTCTGTCTCTCTTTCTCTGTCTCTTAACCATGTCTCTCAAGTAAATAAATAATTTTTTTAGTGTCAATCAAGAATGTTTATTACTCTGCCTTGATCAGTAAACATTGTATTAAAATATCATAGTAGCCCATAAATGTATGTAATTTTTGTTGTATATGTGTAAACAAATTTTTATTCCATGAATAAATTGATGAACTATATATATATATATATAACATTTTTTAATCCATGAATCCACTGTTGGAATATATATATATATATATATTTTTTTTTTTCTTTTCTTTTTTGGGGTCGGCGCTGTGGCACAGCAGGTTAACACCCTGGCCTGAAGTGCTGGCATCCTATATGGGCGCTGGTTCAACACCCAGCCTGGCTGCTCTACTTCCTGTCCAGCTGGCCTGGGAAAGCAGTAGAAGATGGCCCAACTCAGCAATTTTACTTCTAGATACACACCTAACAATTCAATCCCATCAAGGTGGCATGTACCAATGCCATCTCACTAGTCCAAGTGATCAATTTCAGTTCACAATTGATCATAATGAAAGGACTAAGAGTCAAAGGGATCACATAAACAAGTCTAGTACCTGCTAATACTAACCGATAGGATAAATAAAGGGGAGGGTGATCCAACATGGGAAGTGAGATACACAGCAGACTCATAGAATGGCAGATGTCCTAAACAGCACTCTGGCCTCAGAATCAGCCCTAAAGGCATTCGGATCTGGCTGAAATGCCCATGAGAGTATTTCAGGCATGGAAAGCCAAGATACTCTGGCAAAAAAAAAAAAAAAAAAAAAAAAAACCTAAATGAAAGATCTCTGTGAGTGAGATCCCAGTGGAAAGAACAGGTCTTCAAAGAAGGAGGTACCTTTCTCTGAAGGGAGGAGAGAACCTCCACTTTGACTATGACCTTGTCTAAACAAGATAAGAGTCAGAGAACTCAAAAGGCTTCCATAGCCTTGGAAACTCATGACTGGTGCATAGGGAGATTACTGATGCCATAAACACGAGTGTCAACAGGAGTCACTGTGCACTTACTCCTCATGTAGGATCTCTGTCCTTAATGTGCTGTACATTGAGATTTAATGCTATAATGAGTACTCAAACAGTATATTTCACTTTATGTTTCTATGTGGGTGCAAACTGTTGAAATCTTTACTTAATGTATACTAAACTGATCTTCTGTATATATAGAAAATTGAAAATGAATCTTGATATGAATGGAAGGGGAGAGAGAGTGGGAAAGGGGAGGGTTGCGGGTGGGAGGGAAGTCATGGGGGGGGGGGAGGGGGAAGCCAATGTAGTCCATAAGCTGTACTTTGGAAATCTATATTCATTAAATAGAAGTTAAAAAAAAATGCATGCAGACATGCAGCAACAGACATGGATAACAATGCTCAAATCAGCATTATCTGGATTAGCCCAACAAAATATAACATAACTTAATATCTATTTATGGTAGGGATGGTAAGTAAATTGCAGTGTATCTGTACAACAGAACACACTACAGTGAAAAGGAAAGCTTTTCAGCTATATGCAATGTAAGTGAACCTGGTAGACACAATGTTAAATCAAGAATGCAGTAATGGAGCCGGCGCTGTGGCGTAGCGGGTAAAGCCACCGCCTGCAGTGCCGGCATCCCATATGGGCACCAGTTCGAGACCCAGCTGCTCCACTTCCAATCCAACTCTCTGCTATGGCTTGGGAAAGCAGTAGAAGATGGCCCAAGTGCTTGGGCTCCTGCACCTGCATGGGAGACCTGGAAGAATCTTCTGGCTCCTGGCTTCAGATTGGCGCAGCTCTGGCCAATGCAGCCAATTGGGGAGTGAACCAGAGGATGGAAGACCCTCACCCTCTCCCTCCCTCTCTCTCTGTGTATCTCTAACTTTCAAATACATACAATAAATCTTTAGGAAAAAAAAAAAAGAATCCAGTAAAAGTGAATGTTATAACAAAGATTTTAGATACAGTTCAAATATGCTACATATTTGAGATTCATGTTTAGTTAGGAAAACATTCATGAGAATGTATTGGGACTTGCACTGTGACACCGTGGGTTAAGCTATCTGAAGCCACCAGCTAAAATTTTTCCAGCTGGTTCTTCTTTTTCCAATCTATCCATTACCCAATCCCAAAGCCATTTCCATGTTTTAAATTATTTAACAGCACCCCACTTCCCTCTACTAAAACTGATATGACACTTTGAAGGTTGCCATAACAAAGTTCTATAAACTGGGTGGTATAAAATACAAATCTATTCTTCTACAGTTCTGAATCCAGAGGTCCACAATCAAGGTGTCAGCTAGACCATAATCTCTGGAGGCTCCAGATGGGGATCCTTCCTTCCCTCTTCCTAGCTTCTGGTGGCTGCCAAACAAACAAACAAACAAACAAACAAAAAAAAACCTTGCTTTTCTTGGCTTGTATATTTGTACATTCATTCACTTCTAATTCTGTCTCCATTGTCACACAGCCTTCAACCTGCTGTGTCTTCCCATGGTACTGTCTCTGTATATCTGCACCCAGATTTCCCTAGGTCTATAAGGACACCCAATTATTGGATCAGACCTACCCTAATCTAGCACAGGACATCTCAACTTGACTGCTTCTGCAAAGACATTACTCCTAAATGAGATCATTTTCACCTATACCAGGATTTAGGCCAGGAATATTTTTAAAGGCAGACACAATTCTACTCAACACGAAGGAAAATTCTAAACACAGATAAAGACTTTTGATATATGGCCTAAATAGGAGCGTTAATTGTTAAATCAACAAGAGGAATCACTGTGTACTTGCTCCCCATGTAGGACCTCTGTCCTTAATGAGTTGTACTGTGAGAATTAACTGTAAAAGCTGTTTTCAAACAGTACTTTATACTTTGCGTGTGTGTGTGTGTGTGGTGCAAATTGTTGAAATCTTTACTTAGTATAGAGTTGGTCTTCTGTATATAAAGTTAATTAAAAACGAACCTTAATGAAGAATAGGATGGGAAGAGGGAGTAGGGGTGGGAAGGTGGGTATGGGACGAAGAGCTGCTATATTCCTAAAGCTGTACCTATGAAATTTATATTCATTAAATAAAAGCTTTCTTAAAAAAGAAAAGATAATATGGCCTGTAAAATATTAAGTTCAGCTTTTAGAATTTGTCCTGATGGTGCTGGAAATTAGTTGAGCATCGCTCAACTAAGATCTTCCATATAACTTCATCATCAATTATTTTCTAATCAAAAGTACCATGACTTAGAATTAAACAAATCTCTAACCTTTAGTGCTTCAGTAGCCTTGCGAAGCTCCTTAATAACCGATGATAAAGCTTCTGGATTAATTCCTTGTTCACAAAGCCGCACACATATAGACAGTGTTTCCATATCTAAGCCAGTATTCAAAATTCTTGAAATCTCAAGCAGAACTGAAAAACAATTAAGAAAGCATTTTTTAAAACTTTATATTTTAAAATATATAAAATCACGTAATACTATTGTCCCCTTAACTAGCTTTAAAAATTCCTGTTTTATGGAATACCACACTTAGCCAGTCTATTATTTAAGAGTTAGGAAGCTCTCATGTCTCCCTTATTCAAATAATATTTAAAAAAAAATAGATTTGGATCTATTGTAAGAAGAACTACTCAGCCAGTAAAATGCCCTTTTTTTCTTTAAAAAAAGCTTTTTGTTTGAAAGGCGGAGTTACAGAGAGGGAGAGATGCAGAGGCAGAAACAGAAGTCTTTTATCACTGTTTCACTCCCCAAATGGCTGCAACAGCCAGGGCTGGGCCAGACGGAAGCCAGGAGCAAAGAGCTTCATCTGAGTCACCCATGTGGGTGGGTGCAGGGGCCCAAGCACTTTGGCCATCTTCTGCTGCTTTCCCAGGTGCATTAGCAGGGAGCTGGATCAGAAGTGGAGCAGCCAGGACTTGAACCAGCACCCATATAGAATTCTAGCACTGCAGGTAGCCACAGAGTCAGCCCATAAAATACATAATTTAGGATTCAAGAGAGCTTAGAAACTTCTACAACAATATCACTATTTATCGGAGTCTAATAATAAAAATGAAAGCTTGTATTTTCTAACTTCATTTTTATAGCACGACACATTATGTGGTTTATAAAAATTATCTATCTTTGATGCAAGCAGCACTAGCATAGAGAAACTAGGGGCTGGCGCTGCGGCTCACTAGGCTAATCCTCCGCCTTGCGGCACCGGCACACCGGGTTCTAGTCCCGGTCGGGGTGTCGGATTCTGTCCCGGTTGCTCCTCTTCCAGGCCAGCTCTCTGCTGTGGCCAGGGAGTGCAGTGGAGGATGGCCCAAGTGCTTAGGTCCTGCACCCCATGGGAGACCAGGAGAAGCACCTGGCTCCTGCCTTCAGAAAGGCGTGTGTGCCAGCCGCAGTGCGCGGCCGCGGCGGCCATTGGAGGGTGAACCAGCAGCAAAGGAGCAAAGGAAGACCTTTCTCTCTGTTTCTCTCTCTCACTGTCCACTCTGTCAAAAAAAAAAAAAAAAGAAAAGAAAAGAAAAGAAACTATGAGTCCAAAGCGATTTTTTTCAAGAATCCCTTCCCTTCCATTACAGGGTGTAAATATGTTAATTCTACTGGACTTTGTCTTACGGTTGCTGTTTCCCAGAATGTATTAAGAATGTTTTAAGTCCATTGTCAACACGTTATCTATTGTTTCCTATATTTTTTCCCTTGACATTATGCTTATTAAGTTGCTACCTACATAAAGATCATACTCACCAGAATTCTCTTCCAGCTCCTGAAAGTTTATTTCCTCCCTCCTACTCCATAAACACATTTTAATTTCCTTGAGTTTGGACAGAAAGTAGGACCTAATTTTTCCTCCCAGAAATAAGTCAGGTGCCCCAATATAATTTATTGAATGACCTTTTAACCACTCAACTGAGATGTTAGATTTATCACATAGTAGATAAACCTCACACTAATTTTATATTACATGCAAGAGGTTAGATTCCTTTGCTACTATTCATTTATATAAACCCTTTTATTCTCTGGGTGAACTTAGAATCTTCCATCAATCCACAAACAACACAAATTTGATTTGGATTCTGATTTTAACTGCATGAAAACCATATTATTTTTGAAGAACAGACAAGTTAACAGTATTTATTTTGTCTTTCATTAACTAAGTCCTTCTGAAAATTTTTCTGTTATTCATAATGTTCATGATTTGGACTCATTCTACTTTTCCACATTAGACATTCACTTTCATCTCGGAGTTCAATTTAAGTCTTTAAAATACATGTTTTGTCTTCCATGCTCATACTATACTTTCTGAATACAAAGAGTACAGTTCCAATGCTCTTGTCTAATTCTACCATCTGTGTTATCTCTGGGTCTATTTCAACTGATTGACATTTTTTCTCCTCATCACAGGCCACTTTTTTAACTGCTTTGCATATCTGGTAATCTTCAATTAGATGCCAGGTGGTGTTCATTTTATTTGGTTGGGTGCTAGGCATTTTTGTATTTCTTTTTAAAATGGATTAGATAGATCTTACATCCACGGTTTACTCCCAAATGCCTGCAACTTTCAAGGTCAGGCCAGATTGAAGCCAGGAATCAGGAACTTCATCTGGGTCTTCCCCACCAAATGGCAAGAACCCAAGAACTTGGGTCATGATCTTCTGTCTCCCAGGTGCATTAAGAGGAAGCTAGATGGGAAGCTCTAAGTAGCCAGGACTTGAACCAGTCACTCCAAAACAGGTTGTGGGAACCAAGCTGTGGCTTTACCCATTTGGCCAAAACACCTGTCCCAGACATTTTTATATTCTGTATATATTTTTGAGCTAAAAGATACTTTATCTGTGAACAGTTTAATTCTTTTGGGGTCTTATTTTTCAGATTTATTAGGCAGAACCAAAATCCTGTCTAGTGTGGAGTAAATTGCTTCCCACTACTGAGGCAGGACACTTCTGAGAAGTCTACCAATATCTGGTGAATTATCTATTTTTCATTCTGGCTGGTAGATACTGGCACTATTCTCTACCCTTTCTGAGCATGGTGTACTGTTCTTTCTAATCCTCTGGGAAGGTTCTTCACCCAGCTTTCTGGGTACTTTTCTCATATACATGCTAATCAATACTGTGCTGAATATTCGTGGCGGGACTCTTCTACAGATCTCCAGAATTCTCTGTACAGCTGTCTTCTTTCAGGTACACTACAAACTCTACCTGCCTCGGTCTCCCTGGCCTCGTAACTTCCTTGTGTGCACTTCAGGTCGTCCACTAAGTCCCACCAGGGACCTCTAGCCACACTGCAGTCTGAAACTCTGAGGGCAGCAAGCTCTATGACCACACAGCTTGCTCCACTGTGCCCTGTCTCAGGGATTATTGTCCTTTGACGCCTGATGTGCAGTGTCCTGAGTGCCATTGTCTGTATGTTTTACCTGGGTTTTATTGGTTGCTTCAAGTCAGAGAGCAACCTCTGTCCCTGTCAATCTGGCTTGTCTGACAGCTGACATTTTCATTTCTTCAGGTTTTTTTTTTTTTTTTTTTTTTTTTTGACAGGCAGAGTGGACACAGAGAGACAGAGAGAAAGGTCTTCCTTTACTGTTGGTTCACCCTCCAATGGCCGCTGTGGCCAGCGCACCGCGCTGATCCGAAGCCGGGAGCCAGGTGCTTCTCCTGGTCTCCCATGCAGGTGCAGGGCCCAAGCACTTGGGCCATCCTCCACTGCGCTCCTGGGCCACAGCAGAGAGCTGGCCTGGAAGAGGGGCAACCGGGACAGAATCCAGTGCCCCAACCCGGACTAGAACCCGGTGTGCCGGTGCCACAAGGTGGAGGATGAGCCTATTGAGCCGCGGCGCCAGTCTCATTTCTTCAGTTTTAAAATTCCAGTTTACTGAACACTTTGCTCTTCATTTGTATCTGCTGAATTTATTCTGAATTTGTTCTGGATTTCTAATTCCTTCCTAACATCCTCTCCTCATAATCACTTTTTCCTGTTTCATAAATAAATGCCTATTTATAACCCTTCCCTACTTCATGGCTGGCTCTCAAGCCTTTATCTAGTTAAGGCTATATTATTAAAACTGTTTTTGAGATTTTTCTCTTATATCTATTTTTGGAAGAATAAGCAAGCAGCAAAATAGTAGGGCTAAGTGGGTAATCTCCAGAGCCAGACAAGCTGGGGTCAAATTCAGCTTTCTTATTTACTGTGCAAGTTAAACTTACTGTAACTTTAATTCATGATTCTACAAAATGGAGATAATAGTACTTATTTTATGCAACTGATGTGCGGATTAAAGGATATATTTAAGAATGGTGCCTGGCACATGCAGCACTATGAGTTACTAGCTACCACTACTACTTTTCTTTCTTGCCCACCCCAAAATCTACTTAATTTTCTATTTCAGTTATTTACCTTTTTTAAAAAATCTACCTTAGGTGCTTTGTGATTCTTGGATAAAGCTTACCTTCCATAGAGGATTTCTCTCAGATGTCATAAATTGGGAACATGTTATTGGACAGTATTCCTCACCCCGTTCTCAGCACCCTGGGTTAGGCCTCAGAGAAGCATCTTAGCTCTGGACCCAGAAGACACATGGCAGATACCACTCCACCCCTGACCACAGCAGATGGGTCATCTCTGACTCCAGCTTCACTCGGGCAAGGCAGCATGTTTCATCAGCTTCTCTTTCCACTCTCCTGCTGTGGTTCCCGTTGGGGAAACCACTCTCTAATCAATAGAGACTCCCCTTTTGCTTTCTGAATATGGCCATATTGATAATAACCAATACTTTCTTATTATTTCCAATAATTCTTATATGATTGGATCAAAAAGCTTCAGCAAGTGCTCAATCTGCCTTATTTAATATTAATTTTCTTTAACTTTTTGTACATGGGTTCCACTTCCTGCTTGCACATTCTAAGTAGTTACTGCTGATACGTCTAATAGTTTTTTAGTTGACTGACTTGTATTTTTTAATCAGATGATTATTTCCCCTACAAATAAGTTTCGTCTCTTTATTAATAATTTTTTCCTTATCCTCTGCTATTTGGCAAAGCCTTAAAAATCAGTATTTGAAAAAAAGTGATCTGGAATACATTAATAATGATGTTGGTTTCATATTGCTAACCTGTACTTGAAAAAAATGATACTAACAGCTTTTCATCAATGACTGAAATGATCACATAGCTCTTCTCTCCTTTGAAGTAATGCGTTACTTTGACAGACTTCCTAACTGCATCTAAAGAACAGTGACCTTGGAAAATCCTTACTTTTACAGGAAGGGGTTAGCAAACCAGCTCTCACTGGGAATATGTTACCAGAAGTCTGAGAAACAGCCTAAGGAAAGAGCACTGGATGCACAGCCTTGCATTCTTGGTTTACAGAGCAAGTAAGTCCAGGTATGTTGGGAGCCTATTGCTGACTTCAAAGTCCTCACCTGAGTGACACTGTATCAACTTCCAATGCTGGGTTAAAAGAGGCAATGGGGGCCCGCGCTGTGGTGCAGCAGGTTAAAGCCCTAGCCTGAAGTGCCGGCATCCCATATGGACACAGGTTTTAGTCCCAGCTGCTCCTCTTCCAATCCAGCTCTCTGCTTTGGCCTGGGAAAGCAGAAGATGGCCCAAGTCCTTGGGCACCTGTACCCACGTGGGAGAACAAAAGTTCCTGGCTCCTGGCTTCAGACCAGCGCAGCTCCAGCCGCTGCAGCCATCTGGGGAGTGAACCAGTGGGTGGAAGACCTCTCTCTCTGTCTCTACCTCTCTCTGTAACTCTTAAAAAAAATAAAAAAGGCAATGTAGGAGTGGGCACACTGTCTAGTACACCTTCCTTATCAGAGTGCCTAGGTTCAATATCTGGCTATAGTGCCTTACCCCGATTTCCTGCTAATGCAGACCCTAGGAGGCAACAGTGATGGCTCAAGGAACTGGATTCCTACAGACCTCAGGAGGTCTAGACTGTGGTCCCAGCACAGCCCCAGTGGTTGGGGTATTTAGGGAGTGAACCAGCCTGTAGATGAGTGTTCTATCTCCCTACCCCAACAACTACAAGAGGATAATGTAGTTTCCTTCTGGCTCTCCATTGTTATTCCATATCTCGAACCCAGCCACCAAATGTGGCTCTTCAGTCTACCAACATCAACATCAACAAGCAGCTATGTGAATAAGAAAGCCCTGAGATGACTCCAGACAGAGAGTATCTAAATAGAATACATGAGGGACTCAGTAACCCCCACCTAGATGAGCCAGATCAGCACCAAAACTATGAGATAAGAAACTTCTGTTGCTTAATGTTACTAGGTTTGGGTAATTTCATCACACAGCAACTAAAAGCTGGAACATGTACTATGACCCTATTCCAATTCTATCGTTATCACCATTGCCACCAACTCTTCCTGACAATCTCTCCTTGTTCTCTCACTTGTTCTCTCCTTGGTAGACCGCTACCTATAAATATCACACTCGTGCCTGATGTCACTGCCCTTCACTCATGCTTTTCTCCTCTGCTTGTCCTCTTCCTCTTTCCCTGGATGCTGTCTTTCAGGTCTACCTCAGTCCTAGTATTTCTTCCTTTAAGCTTTCTTTAACATTTTTAAAGTAGTAGTGCATGTTAATTCGAGAGGAAGAGAGAGAGGGCACAATTCCACCTACCAATTCACTCTCCAAATGCCTGGCAATGGCTGGGGTGAGGCTATGCTGGGATCAGAGCTGGGACTCCATTCTAGATCTTTCACATGGGTGACACCACTGCCTCCCAGTCTGCATTTGTGGAAAACTAGTTAGCGGCTGGGGTGGGAACTCAAATCCAGTCTCTAATGCAGGATTTTGGTATCTTAAGGGCTAGGCTAAATATCTAATCCCTACACTTTTTTTTTTAAGATTTATTTATTTATTTGAAAGAGTTACATAGAGAGGAGAGGCAGAGAGAGAGAGAGAGAGAGAGAAGTCTTCCATCTGATGATTCACTCCCCAATTGGCTGCAACGGCTGGAGATAGCCAATCCGAAGCCAGGATCCAGGAGCCTCCTCTGGGTCTCCAGCGTGGGTGCAGGGGCCCAAGGACTTGGACCATCCTCTACTGCTATCCCGGGCCATAGCAGAGAGCTGGATCGGAAGTGGAGCAGCCAGGATGTAAACCAGCTGGACAGTAAGTGGAGCAGCTGGGTTTCGAACCGGCACCCATATGGGATGCCAGCACTTCAGGCCAGGGCGTTAACCCACTGTGCCACAGTGCCGGCCCCTAAGCTTTCTTTTAAACTGACAACAATCTTTACTTCCTATCTTTACAAACTGTCTATAATCAACACTATCTCTTTAGTGCCTACTGTGTACTTGGTACCCATGTATATATTGTGCCTACAGTTCTACTACTGGAATTACAACTGTAAACAAAACAAATTATCTGAGGTGTCACAGATACCGCAGTCTAGGAGGCAGCATATATTAAAATAAATTCCAACTATGACAAATAAAAGAACGGAACAGTGTGCTTCTGAAACAAATTACAAGGGCATCTTACCAAGTTTGGAAGTGTACAATATTTAGCAGACTTGTCTGAAGACATGACACTTAAGTCTCGACTTAAAGGGCAAGAAGAAATCAATCAGACCAATGCAGAGGCAGGGTGAAGAGTGGTAGCGAAGACAGCTTGTGCAACGCCTCCTCCACTAGAGAGAAGCTGCTAAGTTCATAGACTTACATGGCTAATGTGAAAGTAATCTAAGTAAGGCAGAGGATGGGTGTAAAACGCAAATCCACTGAGGCCCTATTAAAGATCTTAGCAGGGCTGGTGTTTTGACACAGGTTAAGCTGCATTTTGCAAAGAAGGCTTCTCGTACTGGAGTTCTCCACTGCTCCCCGTTCACGTGCCAGGGAAAGCAGATGATGGCTCAAGTACTTGGGTCTCTGCCTCCCATACAGGAGACCCAGAGACCCAGATGGAATTCCCAGCTTATGGGCTTTGGCCTGGCCTGGTCCAGCCCTGCCATCTCTCTCTCTCTGACTTTCAAATAAAAAAATAAATGTTTTAACTATTTTTAAAAAAGAAATTGGGTGGGGTGGAGGGCAGCGCTGTGGCATAGCAGGTAAAACCGCTGCCTGCCGTGCCAGCATCCCATATTGGCACCAGTTCGAGTTCTGGCTGCTCTACTTTTGATCCAGTTCTCTACTGTGGCCTGGGAAAGCAGTACGCGATGGCCCAAGTCCTCGGGCCCCTGCACCTGTATGTGAGACCCGGAAGAAGCTTCTGGCTCCTGGCTTCAGATCAGCGCAGCTCTGGCCGCTGCGCCCAACTGGGGAATGAACCAGCAGATGGAAGACTTCTCTCTCTGCCTCTGCCTCTCCTCTCTCTGTATAACTCTGACTTTCAAATAAATAGATAAATCTTAAAAAAAAAAAAATTGAGGGAAGTCACTGGAAAATAATAAAATGGGGAATATACGAAGATCAGATCAGCATTTAAAAAAAACTGCCTGAATATGTAACGGGATTTGGAAAATGGCAGAGCACCTGAGGCAAGTAAGTCCAGTTATTATAATGTTGGTGAAAGACTAGTGATAGGAGAGATTAAGACAAGTGGTCAAATCTGAGATGAGTGAAAAATTGGAAAGACTTAATGAATAACTGGATTGGATTTACTCTGCTGACAGGGCCTTGCAGGGCAGGTCAAATGAGGTGAATACACTGTGAACTCTCCTAACCTCGGCTCTGTATGATGCATTCCTTAAATTCACTCTCTGATTAAGTATAAAGTAGTACTACACTGAAGCCTTTGGGATCCTACAGCAATATAAATAAGGAACTCAAGGACAGCTAACAGAGAAGACAGGCTGGACCCAAGGCCTCAGCCTCTCCATCCTGTTAAAAATGGAAATACTCCTGCAGGCACTGTGGCACAGGTTATCCCATATGGGTGCCGGCTCAAGTCCCGGCTGCTCCACTTTCGATCCAGCTCTCTGCTATGGCCTGGGAAAGCAGTACAAGATGGCCCAAGTCCTTGGGCCTCTGCACCTCCGTGGGAGACCTGGAAGAAGCTCCTGGCTCCTGGCTTCGGATTGGCGTTGGGGAGTGAACTATCGCATGGAAGACCTCTCTCTCTCTCTCTAACTCTGACTTTCAAATAAATAAATAAATCTTTAAAAAAAAAAGAAACACTGACTTCCAAGGAAACATACAGGATAATATTACTTATACAGAAATCCTCATGTACATAAATCTAAATTCATTTATAAAATTGGTATGCCATGACACATCAATGAGGATGGAAAAATAGGCTGGATGCCGTGTCATAAAAGAAAATTCTCAGAAAACCAGCAAAGTAGATACTGGATGAGTAAGAAATGAATGCAAAGTCTCCACTAGTGTTAGGTGAGTCTTTGAAGAGGAAAGCAGCAGCCAGTGCAAAAAGTCAGAAGCCTTCATCAGAAACTCTTACATGCAGGGACTGATAGATAGCAAGTGGGACTTCCGGTGAACAAAACATTGTAGGAAGCCTGACACTCCCTAGTGAGGATTCCACAGCGGTCTCTTTTTAACAGAGATGGAAAATACCGTGGCAGACTGCAAACAGGACCTAGGACTATTTAACAGCACTCAAATCCTCTCACGCAAGGAGGCTGCAACCGGGTTGACATCTAATCCCCCTCCCCCCAAATCGATCCTCGCTATGCCTTTATCTGCTTTGTCTTTAAATAATCACAGTAACCCTGCTTCCTGCATGCCCCGGGGAGGGAGGGAGGCGGAGTGGTGAGAACACGCTTAAAGATGTCGCAGCAGTTTGTCCAAACTCACTCCGAAGGGCCGACATTGGAGGGTACAGGGTGACTTGGTCTACCACCCACGTGGAGGCTTGGCCGCCACGTGCCTCGGGGTGCCCGCGACGACGCCCACCGCATCCGGACACGCGTCACCCGCTCCAACACGCAACAGGGGCGACTCTAATAACAGATATCTAAACAGCGCCTGTCCCTGCTGTGCCAGGGGCAGGGGCCACGGCGGTGGCCACGCACACGCGGCCCACGTCCGCACAGACTTCCATCCGAAGCGTTCCGCCGACACTGGACGCGCGCGGGAAGCGGAGTGGGCGCGGCGCGCGAGCAACGGACTGGCGTGCGGGGCCGGGACGCCGCGCGCGACCAACGACCCAGGAGCGGAGAGACAACTCTGCAGGGACAGGACCAGCAGCAGCCTTGCGGCCCCGGCGAATCGCTTTCCGGGATCTTCCAAGATGCCCGTCGGGGCGGGAAGGCGACCTCAAGTCCTCCCCGGGCTGTCCTCCGCCTGGGGGCCTCGGCCAGATAAAGAGGCCACAAGGGACACTCACCGTCCATGGTCTCCCTCACTGCGTTCAGATTCGCCGCCGCGGCCGCCCCCGCCGCCCCGGAGCCGCTACTGCTCGCCATGGCAGAGACCGAGGGAGGCAGCTGCGGGCCCGACCCGGAACTGGAGCGCCTTGCTTTTCTCCCGGGCAATCACACCGCGCGTCGCCCGCTCACGCCGGGCAGGCTCCGCCCCTCGCGCTCGCCGCCAGCGTGCGGCTGCGTGGATTTGAATTTGGAGCCTCGTTCCTCTGCGCGGAATGTGGGGAGCGAGGCGTTGCCATTCGAATTTACCTCGCGGCTTGGATGTGATTGGCTGGTTCGCGGACGGCGGTGCGACGCCATTGGCCAGTCGTCGTCAGGCCCCGTGCGCTGGTTGGCCTAAGACAGCGCGGAAGCGGGGAGTTAAAGAGTCTGCGGCTGTCGTGGGAGCTGGCCTGGTCCCCTCTTGGGAGCATCCTGGAGTTGATGTTGTGGAGGGATTCCTTTTCCCACGCGCCAGTGGGTAAGTTCTTTCCTCTGCTTCCCTCCTTTCTTGACTGGAGGGCTTGCTTTTCTCGGCTTCAGGCCTGCCTGCCCGCTCGCCCCGGGGTGGGGACGGGAGCAGCGAGGGAGTGGGGTCTTGCCCAGAGGGGTTGCGCAGACAGAGCGATCGCGTGGGCCCGGGGCCGTGACACGTCCTCCCCGCTGCTCACCCGAGGAAGCCGGCTGCACTTCGCCCTTGCAGAGGCGGGATGCTGGCTTTTCTGGAGATGGAGCCCTTTGAACTGGAAGCCGTGCGGCCTCGCTGTCTCTCTCGGGAGGGTCTTGGCGACGGGAGCGGGAGGTTTGCGGAGAGGCCCCCGTCAGTCGGACTTGGCTGGCCAAGGTCTCCTGTGCGAAGAAGGCGCCCGCGCGCTGGCTTCCTCATCTGCTCGCTGGCCCACAAAGCACTGGAGTTCGGCCCAGAGTGGCTGGAGTATCGGCCTGTGGCGAATCTTGAAGGAATGGATGAGAAGCTGTAGGCAGAAGGGAAGATATTTTTCCCTGCTGGAACGTTTAGTCGCCTCGAAGGCAGGCCTGAATTCATTCCTATTTGATTGACTGCTACTTAGAAGCCTCTTAACTTCTCTAAGCTTAATTCTGCTGCAGAATGGTGGCAGTCTGGCTTCCCGGGTTATTGGAGGAGCACTCTAGGAAATGTTTAAGTAATGCTTTTTTTGGGGTGGGGTGGGGAGGAGAGAGGGTAAGCTATAAGATAGCCCCAAGAGAGTTAGGTTTGGAGTTAATCCTTTCCATGAAATGTGATTGTTCAGTACATTTTGTCATAGTCGCTGTCTGTGAAACTGTATAGTTTTGATACGGATGTTTCTGATTTTGTTTTTTAGTTTTCGCTGCAGGCTATGGGAGAAGTCAAAGAATTAAAGATGCAAATATCACCAGAAACTCCAGGGAGGATCCCTGTTTTAAATCCTTTTGAAAGTCCTAGTGATTATTGTAATCTCCATGAGCAAACTCTCGCCAGTCCTTCTGTTTTTAAATCAGCAAAATTGCCAGTGAGTTATTCTTGGCTAATCTTTACTACTAATTTTAAGTGTTAACAGCTACAAATAATTGTAGATGTAAATATCTTTATAAGGTAAAGGGGGACTATATCACAGAATATATATATATATATATATAAATGGCTGCAGTGTGCAAAAATTTTGTTGGTGGCTTGAGAGGCAGGCAGGGCGAGAGATTCCATCTAATAGTTCATCTGGGAAGTCCAGGGTGAGGGCTGGGCTGAGGCTGAAGCTGGAAGTCAGGAAGACAATCCATGTCTCCTGGCTGAGAGGTAGGAACCCAGTTACTTGAGCCATCAATGCTGCCTCCCACAGTGTGTATCGTCAGACAGCTGAAGTCAAGAGGCAGACCCAGGAATCAAACCCAGGCACTCCAGTGTGCAACAAGGGTGTCTTTTTATTTTACTTTTTAATAGATTTTATTTATTTATTTGAGAGGCAGAGTTAAAGCGAGAGGGAGAGACAGAGAAAGGTCTTCCGTCTGCTGGTTCACTCCTCAACTGGCTGCAATGGCCAGAGCTGAGCCAATCCAAAGCCAGGAGCAAGGAACTTCTTCCAGGTCTCCCACGTGGGTGCAGGGGCCCAAGCACTCAGGTCATCTTCACTGCTTTCTACCTGAGTGTCTTTTTTTTTTTTTTTTTTTTTTTTGACAGGCAGAGTGGACAGTGAGAGAGAGACAGAGAGAAAGGTCTTCCTTTGCCATTGGTTCACCCTCCAATGGCCGCCGCGGCCGGCGCACCACGCTGATCCTATGGCAGGAGCCAGGTGCTTCTCCTGGTTTCCCATGCGGGTGCAGGGCCCAAGCACTTGGGCCATCCTCCACTGCACTCCCTGGCCACAGCAGAGAGCTGGACTGGAAGAGGGGCAACCGGGACAGAATCCAGCGCCCCGACCGGGACTAGAACCCGGTGTGCTGGTGCCGCAAGGTGGAGGATTAGCCTAGTGAACTGCGGCGCCGGAACTCTACCTGAGTGTCTTAACGTTAGGCTAAACACTTGTTCCCCAGTTTGCTTTTATAATTATAGAGTGTTCATTAAAATCTAGTAATTGGTCAGTAATTTAACTAGAAAATTTCTTTAAAGTTATTACTTGCCTCCCTTTTTTAATTCAGAGAGATAGCATATGTTAGCTTCCTACAATTTAAGGTGTAGCTATATACCGTAATTCATGATGTATCTACTAATACCATATTAAGATAGGAACTGGGGCCGGCGCTGCGGCTCACTAGGCTAATCCTCCACCTGCGGCGCCGGCATTCCGGGTTCTAGTCCTGGTTGGGGTGCCAGGTTCTGTCCCGGTTGCTCCTCTTCCAGTCCAGCTCCCTGCTGTGGCCTGGGAGTGCAGTGGAGGATGGCCCAAGTGCTTGGGCCCTGCACCCACATGGGAGACCAGGAGAAGCACCTGGCTCCTGGTTTCGGATCGGCATAGCTCTGGCTGTTGCGGCCATTTGGGGAGTGAACCAACGGAAGGAAGACCTTTCTCTCTGTCTCTCTCTCTCACTGTCTAACTCTGCCTGTCAAAAAAAAATAAAAAAATATAAAAAATAAAAAGATAGGAACTGGGTCATCTAATAATCTGTTTTTATTTGTTCAGCAAACATTTGAGTATGCCATGTGTCTGATTACTGCTAAACGCAGGGGTGCAAACACTCAAGTAGCTTATACTTTTTTGCAAGGGTCAGAAAACTTCTGGCTGAAGCTAGATAGGTAATATCTGATTCTGTTACAACTACTCCTGCTTTGTATCGCAAAAGCAGCCTTAAGCACGTGTGAGCAAATGAATGTGGCTGTTATTAAAATAAAACTGCATCTGTGAACACTGCAATTTGAATCCCATTTCATTTTAATGTGTCATGAAACAATATTGTTAGGTTTTTTTCAGATTAAAGAATGTCAGAAACCATTGTTCAGCTTGCAGGCTGTTTTTTTTTTTTTTAAGATTAATTTTTATTATTTATTTGAAAGAGTTACACAGAGAGAGGAGAGAGAGAGAGAGAGGTCTTCCATCTGATGGTTCACTCCCCAGCTGGCCACAGTGGCCGGAGCTGTGCTGATCTGAAGCCAGGAGCTTCTTCCGGGTCTCCCACCTGGGTGCAGGGGCCCAAGGACTTGGGCCATCTCGTACTGCTTTCCCAGGCCATAGCAGAGAGCTGGATCAGAAGAGGAGCAGCCAGGTTGAGAACCAATGCCCATGTAGGATGCTGGTGCTTCAGGCCAGGGCATTAACCTGCTATGCCACAGCACTGGCCCCTGCAGGCTGTTTTAAAAAAACCAATCCCTACTGTAATGAGATAGGACAAACTAAATGGGCAATTTCAGAACAAAGTCATATGGATGATTCATGGCTAGCACAAGGGTGATATGGAGGGGAAAGTGCTCCACTGGAGATTAGAGAAGCCTTCATCACTTTAGCTTATTTTCATTGTTATTTGCTGTACTGGGTAAGTTCTTCGGAAGTCTCGTCTTGTCTGTCACTAGTAGATTACCAGAAAAAATGCAAACTGGGTGACTGTTTTTGCTGTCTCAGCTTAGATCTTTTTTTCTTTCATTTCTTTTTTTTTCTCCAAGATTTATTTATTTATTTATTTATTTGAAAAGCAGAAATACAGAGAAGGAGAGAGAGAGAGAGGTGCTGGTTCACTCCCCAAATGGCCCTAATGGCCAGGGCTGGGCCAGGCCAAACCCAGGAGCTTCATCTGGGTCTCTTATGTAGGTGCAGGGGCCCCAGCACATGGGCCATCTTCAGCCAGGCATATTAGCGGGGAACTGGATCAGAAGTGGGGCACCCGGGACTCAAACCAGCGCCCGTATGGGATGGCAACACTGGAGAAAGTGGTTTTACCCACTAAGCCACAGTGTTGGCCTCTGAACTTATCTTGTAATTTACATTTTCCATGAACTTTTGGAAGTCTACTTGTATTGGCCCATTTCATTAATCTGACCTTATGCGTTTTAATTGAATCGCGTTACAGATTAGTTATCTGTTAGTTTTAATGAGAATAAATAATGGAATGATGGCAGTTTAATCCACAAAACTGGAATGTGTGGCATCCTGGGGTTTTTTTGGCCTGAGTTTGTCAAGAATATATATATTCCCAACTTTAGATTAGTGCTCGGATAAGCGTTTGGATAGTTGAATATTTAAAGGCAGCCCTAGTTACCCTTTGTAATTATTTTAAGGATCAATTACTTTATGACATTTTGCAGCTGTAGTTAGGACTTTAATTTCAGTTCATTCTTAATGAAAGTAAAGACCTTTAATAATGCTAAGAGATTTTTATATTTACATACTCATGATGTGTTACTGATGAGTCTTGTGAAATTCCTGTACCTTTATTACTCTGTTGTGATTTTGCTATTATTATGCAATTAATATTAAATTTAAAAATGGAAGCTTGTATTTTAGTAGAGCTATAATCAAGTCATTTAATGCAGTGTGATTTGATTCCCATTTGCCATTTAATTAACTGGTCCAATCAAGTTTTAAAATATGAACTTTTAAATATTTTTATATTGTAACCATTCACAACATTTTCGATAGTGACATTGTTAGCATTTTGATGAACTCTTTTGGTTTGCTTTTGCTCATAAGCTCACTTTCTTTTGTTAAGACTCCAGGGAAATTTAGATGGTCTATTGATCAACTCGCTGTTATAAATCCTGTAGAAATAGACCCAGAAGATATTCATCGTCAAGCGTCGTATTTAAGTCATTCTCGGTGAGTTTTCTTTTCTTGCTCCTAAATAGAATAACATGCTGTTAAGTGACGAGATATTGGAAATTCTATAGGTTGGATATTTTTATATGTGAAGGTATCAGGGAGAAAAAAATTCTTAATACAGATTATTACCATCTAAACAAGTGAGTTCAGAGAACTACATCCAGAAAGATTCCTTTAAGATTCCTCTGTTTATGGAACAGAACAGCTCTGCCTTCCCAGCACTTGGTAGAGGGGAGGGCATTTTGGAACTTGTACATTTCTATACGTGGTTGTGACCTGTTTTGTTTTGTTGTGTTGTAGTTTTAAGGTAAAGCAAAAAGCTGTTTAATTGCTGTGTGTGTCAGGGGACACCCAGAATCTCCACAGTAAGTTAAGACACACTGGAAGGGTATTCATTCACCACAGAGATATTTTCTAGATGTCATCTAACCTTTCATAATTCATTATTTGCTTGAATTCTACATAACACCTGGCAGTCCTAGCTTATTTGCTTATCATTGGTGCAGGTTTTAAGGCATTCGTGAGCCTCAGATTTGTGAACTTAATGATGCCTCATGTAGTGAAAACATGCAGTTCTTTAGGGGAACAGACCTAGTTTTTGCTTTATGCTTTGAGGGACTCTTGTTTTATAGTCTGATTGCTTTATGTTTAAAAAAATATGATATGACCAGTTTTAATTTTCTGTCCCGAGAGATGTGTTGTCAATTCAAAATGATGGATAACCCCTTTCCCTTTGACTTTAAAATTCAGTCAGACAAGATGCATACATGTTTTGCTAAGCTTTTGTACTTCATCCTCTCTTTGCTTGGTAATTTGATGATCATTCACTTATCAATTGCTATCCATTCAGAGGTCATAAGAAGAGAATAGAATAGGAATAAAACATAAATGAATTTTAGTGTTGGGGCCAGTATTGTGGTGTAACTGTTAAAACGACCACCTGCCTCACCAGCATCCCATATGGGCTCTGGTTCAAGTCCCGGCTTCTCTACTTCCAATCCAGATCACTGCTGATGTGCCTGGAATCAGCAGAGAATGGCTGAAGTCCTTGGGCCCCTGCAACCACATGGGAGACCCAGATGAAGCTTCTGGCTTTTGGCTTTGGCCTGGCCCAGCCCTGGCCGTTGCAGCCATTTGGGAAGTGAACCAGTAGATGGAAGACCTCTCTCTGTCTCTCCCTCTCAAATGAATAAAATAAATCTTTAATTAAAAAAAATAATTTTAGTGTTAAATTTAAATAATGCTTTTGAAAAGCATACTTACATTTAAATGTAAGAATACTTACATTTAAATGAGTAATATTCACTTTTTGGTTTCACACAGACTGTATGCTTTATTATTTTTCCTCACCTCTTTGATATTTTGGACAACTGTTACATGCATCACATTGAGCACTCTGAGGCACTGTGAGGTAGAGTAAAGCAATGTAGGATGTTATTCCTGCTTAGAACAGTCAATAACAGGTGGGTACTTCCGAAAGTGCATGGACAGTGGAATTAAAAGATAGGTTTATTTTAGCACCAGATTTTTGGAAATCCGTGTATAAGAAAGGTCTTCAAAAAGTTTGCCTAAAATGAGTATGATGAAAAAACTATGCATGAATTTCAAAATTTTTTTGCACCAGAACAAACTGATCTTTTAACTCCATATATCCATACCCTTTGAAGTATCCTCATACAATTAGACCAAAGTTGCAACCCAGGAACTTTATATCTATTAATAAATAATGTGTTGTCTGGGTAGGTTTATAGAAAGAATCTTGGTATATTTCAGCAGATAGATATGTGAGAGGGAAGTAGGGAAAATATCCTAATTTTTTATTTAATTTAATAATGTAATTCAATACATGGTAATGGCTTCTACTAAGGGTAGTGAGTACACTCTTAACAGAGCAGGTTAATTCATTCTTAGACATAAGCAGTGTTTTCTCATCTGTCTTCTTGTCTAATCAGAGCTCTCTATTTTTAGTTCTTTGCATTCTGTTCATGCATAATACACACAGATGATGATAACTGTAAGGCATACTGATGTAATCAGCATTCTTGTCCACACAGGAGGTGGCCAATTCTGAAGGTCTCCTCTTCTGCCAGCTTCCCCGAAGGACCAGCCTTCAGGGCACACCTGTTATTGTTTGCATCCTAACCTTGCTCAGTGGTGTGCTGGTTAGGATACTTTGCCCAGATGACTTCCTAGAACCTCCCATGATGTGGCTCTGGGATATTTGGTTAGACTGATTTTTACTGCATCCTACAATCATCTGTATATTTGAGTCCCTCTGATGAAATAGCAGGTTTCTGAAGGAGGTAAACCTACAGCAGAGCTTGCTTACTCTAAGCTAAGATCTGACACTTTGACCCGATTGTGACTGTGATAAAATGAAGGGAACAGAGTTATTATCCTCAAAATGACTGTTGTTTAAGTGAAGATATGTGGCATTACCTCTGTTTAGTTTGTTTTCTCAATAATTACTTTACTTGAAAAATCCACTTGATTTAACTTTTTTGAAATGCTTCCCTTCTCATGTAAGCTTTGTTAAGCCATGAACACATGTACATGAAAAGTTTTTGAGAGAAAATGATCTTGGATTGTTTAAAAAAAAGTGATTTACCACCAATTTATTGGTAGAAAGCGAGCATTTTTTCCTAGAACAGAATAAAAAGTAGTTTTGTGAGGATATACCTTGTGTTTGAGACCTGATCTTTTATACTAAATCTTGTGACTGAGAAATGTGTATTGCTGTAATTGCATGGTGTATCAAGGTGAAAAAAAAATTGGGTGAAGTTTTGTATTGTTGATGTTTTATTTCAACATTAATGTTTTTACCTATTTATTCAGAACTGTAAGGATGTTAGTTTTTTTTTTCTCTTTCAGAGTAAGAGTTAATTCTAAAGTTATAAGAACAGCTTTAGACAATTTTTAGATTTCTGTTAGAACAAAATACTTCTTAGTTTGTGTTGATTAAAGAACAAAGGTTTATTTGAATCACTTTATGTGTACAATAGTTTAAAATTTATACCAATGTAGACCTTTTAAAAGAAAACATTCTATTCAAACTTTGAATGGAAAAGGGGGAGATAAGCCTAATAGCCAAATGCTGAATTTCAGAATATTGCCATTTACAGAATGTTATGAGAAACCAATTTTTCTTTTAAAGTGAACTTACTTGCCAATTTTCAATGGAGGGAAATTATTTCTTTGAAAGATTATTGTTTTAAATGTCCAATAAGCTAAAGTAATGGCATGGTTATTTTTCTTCTTTATCTCTGTATAGAATAGATAAAGATGTGGAAGACAAAAGACAAAAAGCCATTGAAGAGGTAACTTAAAACTGTGGGTGATTAAGCCAGTTAAGGATCTATTCTGCATGTGTGTCACCTCTCTCAGGAAGACATTCTTCAGATCTTTCACTGTCCATTTCCCCAACAGCCCTACCCCCTTCCCCAACTAAATTAAGCACCCCTTCTGTGCTTTCCTAAGACCAATGGTTTTTAACTATGCCTGTCCTACCCATAGTCCTGCATATTATTGTAAGGACCCGTTTGCTGCTTCTCTACTCTACAGTGAGTTCTTTGTTGGCCAGTTGTGTGTTTCAGACATCTTTTCATTCTCAGAATCTATAGTGATTGGTCTTCCTTGTGCCTTCAGAATATCCATTAGTCCAAACCTGTTTGAAGTTAGAAATTTATGCAGAAGTTGAATGTTTTTCAGGACTTAAAATCTAGATTGGCATTGGCAATAAATTTGTTGTTGTTTTTAATATTTAGGGTTTTTAGAAAATATTATATATTTCATGAAAGTAAGTGTCTGACTGCTAAGCAGGAAAAGTATATCATAAATATAGGGTACTTTTTAAAATAATAATAATGTTTCTTTTTGCTTTTTTGTTTGCTGAACTCCTCTTGCAGGATAAAAGTTATCTAAATCTTTCCTTAGAAAGTCTTCATGTTATGGTAGCATTTCTAATTAGCCCTCTCTACTCATGTCTGTTCTTTGCTTTGCAATGGTCTCTTGCATCCCAAGACTTCTGCTATGGTGTGTTCATAGAGCATGTGATGCACTGGCTCCCTCCTGCACTTCTTTTTCTAGTGCAGTTTTTATCTCCTTGTATTTCAGATATGCATATTTTTCAGAAAACAATTTGATATATTTACTCCTGCCAAACATTAGCTGCTTGTTAACCGAGTAACCTCAAAATTTTTATTCTGATTCAGTCACTTGATTCCCCCAAGCTGAAAATTCGTAGACTCTTCTTCCAGTTACCCAACATTTTGAAAATTATACTTCCTTAGAATCCTCGACTTTAAAGGGAAATTCAGGTGCTAAAACTTAAGAAAATGATGTCAGCATTAAATTATAATTAGAAACAAATTGTTTTTATTTTTCTTTGAAACTAGAATAAGTACATACACATGTACAACCAAAAAAATTTCAAATGAAAAGATTCTTGTTCCTCTATTATGCTACTTCCTGAAGGTAACTACTATAATGTTTCTTGTGTATACTTTCAGGTTAATTTATATATAAAATAGCATATTTTAAATGCTTTAGACAAACAGGATTATCATTCTCATAGTGTTTTGCATCTTTTATTTTGCTTAAGAATTTTTCTTTTATGATCAGCACATACAGAGTCTTATACTCTTTCAGTAATAGCATAGTAACCAAGGCTATATTGAAAGATGTTTAAGTCATGTTAATTTTCTTTATGTCACAAATAATGCTGTGGTGATTTGTACATTTACTTTGTGTACTTGCAATGCACTTACTAAGTCAGAGGCTTTGTGAATTTTGAGTTTTGGTATATTTTGTCATGGTGGCCTCCTTAAAAATGTTGTACGAATTCATACTCCTGGTTATGATACCTTTTTTTTATTTTTCACATCTGCAATGCTATTTTCAAACTTCTTAAATTGTGCTTCACCTACTACTTTAAAATGACAGCTTGTTATTTGGATTTGTATTTTTCAATTTTTGGGTGCACAAATGCCTCATTTCCTCAGTTTATGGGCCCTTCACCTTTCTTTTTCTCCTGGGAATTGTCTTCAGTTTCTGTCTTCCACCTCCTTTTTATGTCTTTTCTTCATAATTTCAAAGGTAGGTTAGTTCAGAAATGAGCTCTTTGTCATATATGTAGCAAAATATAAGGAAAATGTTTTGACATATCTCCAAAATATAAGGAAAGGAAAAATCCTTTAGTGGGAATGTTAATATGCAGAAGTGTATCCAAATGCTGTTATTCCCTTTGGGTATCCTGGCCCATAGAATGCTGGGAGATGTTTAAGCCCTGGTCCTTTGGTTTTAGAGAGAGTATGATGTACATTGATTGCTGCTGCTATCTGTAGTGTAAATACTCCAACTATGAGGCGAGTTCAGCCTACCAATGTGGTGTCACTGGAAAAGATGTGCAGTAGCACATCGGTGCACAACACATAATTAACTTTGAGGGGACAGCTGCTGATAAATGCAGTCAATTAATGAGCAAAGGATGAATTTCTGAATCCTGTTTCCTTTATGCTTAATATTTAAGTGTATTTTATTTTTTAATATTGGCTTTCACAACTAGTACACAAAATTCCTGAAAATTTTAATAATCAGATCTTAAGAGCCAGTCCAAGCAAGCTCCAGCACACCATTCGTGCTTCTGACTTGCCTCCTTCTGTCTCCATTGATTCTTTCCCTCTCCAGCCCTCCTTTTTATCAGCACCCTGCCCCCAAGAAAAGTCACAGAGAAATTAAAATTATTTTCTCTACGATGAGTGCCCTTAACTTAATTTTTTTACAAGTTTAAAATTTAGGTGCTAGATTTGAAGTGTCAGATTTCCTCTTTATGTTTATACTTGAAATTTCTTCCACCTACCTTTGGTTGGTTGTACTTTCAAGTATTCATAATTTAAAGATAACAAGTCAGTAAATGACAAGAGCAATGGTTATTTGAGAATAATATGAGTACCTTCTCAAATTTTTTGGAGGCATTTATGCCTAATTGTGTGATTTTAATTTTCCTAGTTTTTCACTAAAGATGTCATCGTACCCTCTCCGTGGACTGATCATGAAGGGAAACAGCTTTCAGAGTATCATGCCAAAAAATGTGAGTGTACTGAAAATTATATTCATAAAAATCATAGCATCAAAATAGTCTTGAAAAATCAGTGTCTGTAAAGCAGAATAGAGTGAAGTGCCAATTTATCTGCTTTAGTAAGTATCTTGCTTAAAATTAAATTTCTAGGTAACACAGTTTGGTTCTATTCAGGGTAAGGATTCAGCAGTTGATCATTCTATTCTGCATTTAATTTGCCCCTTGTGAATATCAGTTTTGATGTTTATCGAGTTAAGTTGTAAATGACTTTAGCAGTGATTTGGAATGTTAAAATTTTAAAATTCTGAAATTGCTTTCCTGTTTTTTGCTAATTTGCTGACTTCTCATAAAAGTGGAAGAAATAGATACTAAGATGAAGGACCGGCGCCATGGCTCACTTGGTTAATCCTCCCCCTGCGGTACCACATCCCATATGGGCACCGGCTTCTGTCCCGGTTGCTCCTCTTCCAGTCCAGCTCTCTGCTGTGGCCTGGGAAGGCGGTGGAGGATGGCCCAAGTGCTTGGGCCCTGCACCCGCATGGGAGACCAGGAGAAGCACCTGGCTCCTGGCTTCGGATAGGTGCAGCACTGGCCGTGGTGTCCATTTGGGGGGTGAACCAATGGAAGGAAGACCTTTGTCTCTCTCAGTGTCTATAACTCTACCTGTCAAATAAAAAATTAAAAAAAGACGATCTCTGTGTTAGTATATATTGGAGCTGATTATTTGCAAAATCAATAAAGAAATTAAAGGGCAAATTAGTAATTTCCAGTATCTTTCTACCTGCAGGCAGTGCTTCTTTCATATTTGCTCTCACTGCCCTTTGCAAGGTAGATAGTGCTCAAATATCATTCCTGTGTTTTCACCTCTTGTTGCATCGCAATTACTCACTTTTCTATTCAGCATCCCTTAATTGTGCTCTCAGGATAAGAGGGAATATTTGTTCCATTTTTTAATCAAAAGCACAGCAGTGACAGGTAAAATGGATTGAGCACTTTCTTGATGCCCAGCCAACACTAAGGGCTTTTAGTAATTGTGATTCATATGAGGTAGATGTAATTGTTGTTCCATTTTATAGGTGAGAAAACCCAGTTTGAGAAAAGTTAGAGCTTGTGTCAGGGGTAACTAAGGTGATTAAAAATAGGAGAACCTGGATTCAAAACTATATCAGAGTCTGTATTCTCAGTGTTGCAAACTAAAAACAGGATACAGTAGTGGATGAAGACCTGGGTTGTAAACTGTGGGGAGCAATTCGGACTAGACTAAGTTACTGGAATTGGGACTTATTCTATGCATCTGCTCTCCCACAATATGGCGCTGGGAGAGAAGAAAACAGCTTTTACACAGCTGCCTCCAGTTCAACCAATAAACTGTAGGACTTGCTCCTGATTGGAGAGCAGCGTACTCGGTGTGTGGGCAGCCGAGTTAGGATTGGCGGAGGAGGACTATAAAGGAGGAGAGAGACGGCATGCACCAGGAACATCTAAGGGGAACATCTAGCTGAAGGAACACCTGTGCAGCCCCCGAGAGAGCCGGCCGGCGGAGTGCCGCTCCCCTGCGGAAGTGGGGAAAGTGGCCAGGGGGAACCGCCCTTCCACGGAGGTGGAAGGGACAGTAGCCAACCCGGGAAGAACCAGCAGCAAACCTGGGGAGGGCCGAGCAGACGAAAGAACAGCGCAGGGCTTAGTGTCGTTCCTCCACGACGAGGGGGAGCGACATAATGGTGCCGTGACTCGGATATGAAGCCTAGGCAGGGTTTAGTGTCGTTCCCCCATGAAGACGGGGAGCGATATAAACCACTCTGTGTATAAGCCAGGGAAGTTGCTTAGACCAGATTAGTCAATCTCATTGCATCGTGTTTTTGTTTGTAAAACAAAAGGATTAACTAGAGGGTTGTCTGTTATACCCACGTGGGAGACCTGGAAGAAGCTTCTACATCCTAGATTTGTTCTGGCTTAGTACTGGCCATTGCAGCCATCTGGGGAGTGTACCAGGAATCGAAAGATCTCTCTCTCTCTCTCCCTCTCTCCCTCTCCCTCTCTCCCTCTCTCCCCCTCTCCCCCTTTCCCTCTCTCTCTCTCCCTCTCTCCCTCCCCCCCCCGCCCCTCCTCCCACCTGCCCTACATCTCTCTGTAACTCTTTCAAAATAAATAAATCTTTAAAAAGGTTACTTGGGATTCAGCAGTCCCATTTCTGGATTTATATCCAAAGAATTGTCATCACATGTTTGCTGCAGCAGTATTCATCATAGTCAAGATAGGTTCATCAACATTTGAATGGATTAAATAATGTGGCACATATACATAATGGAATACCATTTAGCCTCTAAAAAGAAGGAAATTCTGTCATTTGTGACAGCCTGAGTGAATTGGAAGACATTGTGCTAAGTGAAATAAGCCAGGCACAGAAAGACAAGTCCATTGTAGGACATCACTCATATATAGAATCTAAGAGAGTCAACCTTACAGAAACATAATAGAGTGGTGGCTAGAAGTTGGAGGTTAGGAGATGTGGGTCAAAGTTTGTTACACATAAACAGTTTATTTTTCTTGACTTGTTGCATACCATGGTAACTAAAAAATTGTGTACTTCAGAATTGCGAAAATATTCTCACTACAAAGACATAAGCATGTGAGGTGATAAATATGTAAATTAGCCTGATCTACTCATTCCACAGTGTATATGTATCAAAAAATTACCTGGTACCCCATAAATATATATAATTATCCATTTTCATTTTTAAAAAATGACTTTTGTGGGGGAGTGTTACTTCGTACCTTCACCTTCATTGCTACTCTTTCAGTTTTATACGTGTACTTCCTCAGTGTTAAAAAATTAATCAAGGGGCTGGCACTTCGCATAGCAGTTAAGACTGAGTTTGCTGAATCCCCATTTCTTAGTACACAATTTTAGGTCTTGCCGCTACTTTCAGTTTCAGCTTCCTACTGTTGTGCCTGGAGATGGCAGGTGACGACTCGAACACTTGGGTCCCTCTCACCCAGGTGGGAGATCTGGATTGAGGGATTGAGTGCCCTAATCCTGGCTTTGGCTGGCCCCATCCTGGCTATTTAATTGTTGTAGTAAAAAAATTTCCATTTGGTTAATTTTTTCACTCTGGAAAATTTAATGGTAAAGTAATTGATGAATATAAAATGTAGGACTTTCAACTTAAAATGTTTTATAGGTATTAACATAAATAATGACTCTCCAGTTGGAAGAAAGCTGACCATTCTTTCTGAAAAAACCAATGGTGAGTATAAACAGAAGATGAACAGTATGTTCCATAGTAAGGTACATTTGATTTATAAACCCAGTTCTGGTAGTGACACTTTACTCTGGAATTAAATCTTCTTAATTTCTATGAATGAGTTGTATATATATTTGTTTCAGAAGGAACTATATATGAATAGTTGAATACAACTGTGATATGGAAATAGCAGGAGCACGCTATTTTCTTGTTGAAAGTGGGTGAATTGATTTCTGATTTTGAAAAGCATTCTTTTGGAAATTTGTTAATGTGGGAAATTCTGTTCACAAAGATAGGCTTCCCTTTTGATTCAAGTGTCAGCATCACAGCCAGGGGTTAACTCTGACGATGAACACAGTCACATCAGTTGTGGAAAGGTGGCGCGATCTGTAACAGAATGTGGAGATGGAACAGTCCACTTTGGCCAGGAATCATGGGGAAATGGCTGCTTGGGAGGCATGTGTTCAGTTGCATGTCATGCTTTTGTTGACCTATCTGTTTGTATTTATGTAATTATTTATTTGCTTGCTTCCAGCTGCTTGTCAGACATTGCTGTCTCTTCCTGTGGATTTTAATTTAGAAAGTATATTAGGTAAATACTGTATGTGTTTAAGCCTTTAATAATGTAAATCAACGTTTTGTTTTGTGATCTTTGTAAATGGGAATTTGTGCAGTGCCTCTTTTAATTTCATTGAGACACAGAAAGAGCTCTCATCCACTGGCTCACTTTCCAAATACTTGGAGTGACACTTGGCCAGGCCGGGGCTGAAGCTGGAAGCCATGAACTCAACCCAGACCCCTTGTGGAAGGCAGGAGCCCACTTACTTGTACCATCACCCCTGACTCTCAGGGTCTGCTTTAGCAGGAAGCCAAAGTCAAGAGCCAGAGCCTGTACTTGAACCCAGACACTCTGATATGGGACGCAGACACCTTAGCTAAGCCAAATACCCGCCCCAGCAGTGCCTTTTTCTAAACAAGTACTTTAAGATTTAAAACGTAACACATAACATTAAACCTTGTTCTCTTTTTTTGAAAAAAATTCAGAGCACATACTGGCTTTTAAAAAAGTTAGGTAGCTGCTGGCATTGTGGCATAGTAGGTAAAGCTGCCGTCTGTGATGCCAAATCCCATATGGGAACCAGTTAGAGTCGTGGCTGATCTATTTCCATTCCAGCTCCCTGCTAATGGCCTGAGGAAAGCAGTGGAAGGTAGCCGAAGTATTTGGGCTCCTGCAACCACGTGGGAGACCCAGAAGAATTTCCTGGCTCCTGGCTTTGGCCTGGCCCAGCCCTGGCCGTTGTGGCCATTCGGGGAGTGAACCAGCAGATAGAAGATCCCTTTCTCTGTGTCTGCCTCTCTCTCTTTGTAACTCTCACTTTCAAATAAATAAATAAATAAATAAATCTTTAAAAAGAAATTAGGTAACTTCTCACAGTGATTGGTGTTACCCTTTATTCTGTTATCATTAAATATAGGTGACTATTTTAGAGCTGATGAATTTGCTGATCAGTCTCCTGGGAACCTCAGTTCGTCATCCCTCAGAAGAAAGCTGTTTCTAGATGGGAATGGAAGCATCTCTGACTCCTTACCTCCAGGTTCTCCCAGTGGTTCACACAGTGGTGCTCAGACATCACTCGAGGTTTTTTATTCAATAGATTTATCTCCCGTACGGTGTAGGAGCCCTGTGCAGACACCAGGTTCGGTAAGAAGTAGACTAAAAAGTGTCTGGTTATTTTGTTGTAGATGAACTTGGACCAAGATGTTCATAACTGTATTCAAGAAGATAGTTGTCCTTTGAGTATTATACGTCATGTATATTAACCTCATTCACGTATTGTCGTTAGTCATGGCAATGCTTTTGGCCAGACTCTCTGATTTTGTATCTGTAGATATAGGAGATGACCAAATTCAACATGAGTCTTAAGGAATGATGTAGGACCTTGGTGGAACCACATCAGTTAGGATTAACAGTATAACACAACTAGATGGGCATTCATGGAGTATATTACATAAAATGTTTCATAGCCAGCTGCTTGGTTGGAAATTGAATAGTTTGTTTTACACCGTGCATTTACTCACTACCATACTCTATTTCAAAATTTTTGTAGCAGTCGTTGGTTGTCTTTTTAAGAGATGCCTTTTGGTTCTTCTTGTGAACAATTCCTAGTTTATAGAGGTATTTTGATTGTTTCTCGATCGTTTGCTAAGATCAAGTGCAAAAGTGTTTTGAAAATGAAAACAAGTAGTATGTGGTGTGTCACTGAGCTGAAGAATAGAATTACCCCAATTTATTATTTGTTTTTATCCTAGGGGCAGTTTTCTTCTAGCCCTATTCAGGGCAGTGCAAAGAAATACAGTTTGGGAAGCGTAGCTAGTCCTTCCCCGATTTCTTCACCCACTTTCTCTCCGATTGCATTTCAGATAGGAAAGACGCCACTCTCAGGTATGTCTCAAAATAATGAGTGTTAGGGTCTTGATGAATTTTGCCAAACATTCTTCTTGGAAGGTTGTGCCAATGGAAATATTCATCAGCGAGTGTATAAGGAAGTCCTTTCTCCCCATCCAGAAACACTGGTATTATCTTCTGATGTTTGCCAATTTAACACATTAAGATCTTGTACTGCTTTAATTTTTATATCTTCAGTCATTAGTGATCCTGACTTTTTCCAAGTGTTTATTGGCCATGTTTTTTTTTTTTTTTTTGATGGGGGTTTTTGTTGGTTCAGACTCAAGTATTGTTATTAAGTGAATGGTTTCTCATTGCTTTATCTTCTATATATTTTATTACTTGCATGGCTAAACACTTAGGTTTATTTACCACTGGGAAGGTCGCTTATGTGTTTTAGCCAATTTTTAAAAGCTTTTTTTAAGTTAATGAAGTTATCAAAAATATTGCTTTAAAGCATTTTGATTATCATTGTTGGACTCTTCATTGCATATAGTATTTTTCAGTTTTTTTTTTCTGCCTTTTAATACTACTTACTGTGTTTTACATAAACACATGGATTTTTCCCATATTTCATTTACCAGGTAAGATATAGCTTTCAGTTGATTTGCTTGGGATCTTTGTACATGAACCTTACTGGTATAATAGCATTATGCTTACAAAGAAGTAATTCTCAAGGGGTAAAATATTTTAAGTGAACTTGGGAAAATACCAGTGAAATTATTTTTGAAGTCCTTCATCCTTATTGAAACACATTAAATTGTGCTGCTGTTTTTACCAAAATTTCACTTCCACAGCAGCACAACTGCTACAGAAAATCCAGTTTTTCTGGCTTGAAACATGATTACCATTTAGTAACAGCTCTTCCATGTCCCTGTTTTTATGATGTGATTTTTTTGCCTCCCAATCTTTTAGAACAAAGGAAGTTTGCTTTTCATTCTCCTGATGCTTCATCTTGTGCAAATGCTCATGGAATTTCTAATCCATGTATCCGAAGTCCTTACATAGAAGGCTGCTCACCAATCAAAAACTGGTCTCCCATGAGACTCCAGATGTGTCGAGGCGGTACCCAGTATCGAAGCTCACTGATTCGGATGCCCCTTACTCTCGAGGCTCACAGTGAAGATGAAGAAGATAAAGAGAATCTTCCTTCCTCAGATGTCTCATCGCCAGCCCTGGGTGCTGCTGGAGTGCACCTGCGGCAGGTGAATCCTGACACCTCTGCACATGGCACACATCTAGTGGTGACTGCCATGTCCATCACCCAGAACCAGTCCAGCGCTTCTGAGAAAGAGCTGGCACTGTTGCAGGATGTTGAACCTGAGAAGGACAATGACACTGTAGATATGGTTGATCCTACAGAGACAGCAGATGAGAACACTTGGATTAAGGAGCCGGTTGATAGTGAGAGTTTGCCCATGGCTGATTTTGTGAATGGAATTGCCTTCAGTATTGAAAACTCTCAGATGTGCATGTCACCTCTCGCAGAAAGCAGTGTCATTCCTTGTGAAAACAGTAACATTCAGGTAAGGTACTTGAATATTCCACAGCCCTCTATTTACCTATCTTGGTATTTTTTATCCTTTTTTAGGGTTATGGCTTAAAAGAAGAAAGGGAATAAGTGTGAAGACTGTAGCATTACATAGCTTTTAAAAATATCAATACCAAATCCTGCTAAGAGGGTTAATACTTTTCATTAGGACTGATTACGTATATTTAATATTCACATTAACATACTTATTTGGACTAGGGAAAATGAGAGCAGAAAAGCAGTGAAGCCTTTCACAGACTTCTAGAGCCAGGCAGTTGCTCAGGATTCAGCTGTGTTTCATATAGATCTAATGTCAAAGAAAAGCAATTTCCAGTATACTATTTGTATTCTGAAAATAAGGCAGTTTTTGTACCTTTATGTGATTCAGGGGGAATAATCACATTGAAAAACATGACTTATAGCTGGAATTTTTGCATGTAATCATATACTTTTAATTTGAAATGTCCAGATCCAGAGAAACTTGCTTCATCTGACAGATACATACAAACATAGTTACCAGCACTTACTTTCCAAGGACATGTCTTCAGTTAATTGCAATATTCTTTGAGCTAAAATTTTGAAAGAACTTCAAAATAGCCTAAAGGGAAATTCTTTCAACATAATATTTATGTAGCATCTTCTACCCAAATTTTAAAAAGTTTATGGAAAACGTGTACAAAAAGTTTTAAACTTTATTTTCACTTACTTGAAAGGAACAGTGACACGCAAAGAGAGGCAGAAAGAGAAAGATCTCCACCCACTGGTTAACTCCACAAGCCAGAGCTGGGTCAGGCCAAAGCTAGGAGCTTGGAACTCCATGCATGTCTCCCATGTGTGTGGCAGGGACCTGTTGCATGTCATGGTTCACATTAGCAGGAAGCTGGATTGAAAGTAAAGGTGGGACGCAAACCCTGGCACTCTGATATGGGATGTAGACTTAACTGCTGCGCCACAACTCCCATCCCTGCTTGCCAATTTTTTTTTTTAAAGATCTATTTTTTTATTTTATTTATTTATTTATTTATTTTGGATAGGCAGAGCTAGACAGAGAGAGACAGAGAGAAAGGTCTTTTCCATTGGTCCTCCCCAACCCCCCCCAAATGGCCGCTACGGCCGGCGCTGCACCGATCTGAAGCCAGGAGCCAGGTGCTTCCTCCTCGTCTCCCATGCGGGTGCATGGGCCATCCTCCACTGCACTCCCGGGCCACAGCAGAGAGTTGGACTGGAAGAGGAGCAACTGGGACAGACCCCGGCACCCCAGCCGGTGTTAGAACCCGGGGAGCCGGTGCCGCAGGCAGAGGATTAGCCAAGTGAGCCGCGGTGCTGGCCATATTTCTTTATTTTAAAAGAGTTACACAGAGAGAACCAGGAGCCAGAAGCTTCATCCAGGCCTCCCATATGGGTGGTAGGGGCCAAAACACTTGGGCCATCCTCTACTACTTATTAGCAGGGAGTTGGATCGGAAGTGGAATAGCTGGGACATGAACCGGCTCCCGCATAGGACGCTGGCATTATAGGCTGCAGCTTTACTCACTACTCTACCCTCTATGCTGGGCCCCCCTACTTATCTGTGTTTTCACAAACTTTTTGAAGTACCTTTGTTTATGCCAGGCACTTATTTTGAGCCCTTTACATGTGTTAATTTGTTTGGATTTCACAACAATCCTGTGAAATTATTAGGTGAAGTATTATAGCCATTTTACTTATGAGAAAAGTAAGTAAACAGACTAAAGCTCTATGTAACTGGTAAGTAGTGGAGATCTGATCTTGGCATTCTGGCTGTAGAGTCTGTGTTCTTTAAGTTTATGCCGTCTCATAGTTATGCTTACACAGTGCTTTGATGTCCCAGGCACCTTTCTTTTTTTTGCAGAGAGAGGCCGTCCCTCAGCTCATGGCTGCTCTTTATGCACTGGAAGCATAGATTACTCTCCAGGCACTTTTTTTTTTTTTTTAACTTTTATTTAGTAAATATAAATTTCCAAAGTACAGTTTATGGATTACATTGGCTTCCACCCCCATAATTTCCCTCCCATCTCCCGCTCCCTCTCCCATTCCATTCACATCAAGATTCATTTTCAATTCTCTTTATATACAGAAGATCGATTTAGTATATATTAAGTAAAGATTTCACCAGTTTGCACCCACATAGCCACACAAAGTGTAAAATACTGTTTCAGTACCAATTATAGCATTACTTCACATTGGATAACACATTAAGGACAGATCCCACATGAGAAGTAAGTACACAGTGACTCCTGTTGTTGACTTAACAAATTGTCACTCTTGTTTATGGTGTCAGTAATCTTCCTACGCTCTAGTCATGAGTTGCCAAGGCTATGGAAGCCTTTTGAGTTCACCGACTTTGATCTTATTCAGATAGGGTCATAGTCAAAGTGGAAGTTCTCTCCTCCCTTCAGAGAAAGGTACCTCCTTCTTTGATGGCCCCATTCTTTCCACTGGGATCTCACTCACAGAGATCTTTCATTTAGGTCTTCTTTTTTTTTTTTTTTTTTTTTCCCCCAGAGTGTCTTGGCTTTCCATGCCAGGCATTTTTCTAACCACTTTTTTTGTACAGATAAGTAAGTTCATTTAATTCTCACAAAAACCTGTAATGCTTTAGTGTTGTTGAGTTTGGCTTGCAAAAGTTCAAAACTCTTGTAAGGATTCTAAATGACTGAAAATTAAATACAAGCTTTTGCTCATATTTTTATGCCTCTATTACCTGTTCTGAATTCTGTATTCCTTGGATGCACACACAAAATCACATTTATAAATTTTAGCTTTTAAGGTTGTTTCCCAAGTAGGAAAAGCACATATAGTCATAGAAATTACAAAGCACTTCTGTTGAAATACACCTTAATAATCAAATCCAACTACCCCTTGGAAGTCCGTATTCTATAATTGCAGTCTCCATTAAGTTGTCATCCAGTCTGTGTTTGCATAACTGCAAGAGTATTCCATTTTGTTTTTGTCTTTCCCTTACCATTGCAAAGCTCTTCCTTTTAAAATATAGTTTTAGCTGTGATATCTACATAGTAGTCTGTTTTAATTTGGCCCTCACATCATAATGCTTGCTTTTTGCACAACTATTTGTAGGCTAAAAATGTTCTCATGGATTTTTTTCTACCAGTTAGTTAGCTTTAAAGCATGCACACGCAGCCATAGTTTCCCAGAACCTTTTGAGTTCTGGGAATCACTGTGGGTTGATCCCCTTCATCATCACCTTGGAGTGTGCCACAAACCTCTCCTGTGTTCTGTATCTTGTTTTCTGGGCCTTTTTCTTTTTCCTGGTTTACTTCTCATTTTATAAGAACACATTGTTCTTAAGGCTTTTTGAAGAAGAAACATTTTTAAGACACTGCAGGTCTGATATATTCCTTTTTTCTTACATGTGAGAATTTAGAAATAATTGCCTTGTATAGTTGAGGTGTTGCTTCATTTTATTGCAGTATTATTCTTGGGAGATCTGGAACTATGCCAGTGCTAAATCTGCTCATGGTCTCTTTTTTCCTCTCTGGATATGCGTAGACTCTATTTTTCCACAGATTTCTGAAATTTCAGGGGTGTTCTCTGGTGTTCTTTTTTTGAAAGAGTTACAGAGAGGCAGAGGCAGAGAGACAGGCAGGTGACAGGTCTTCCATCCGCTGGTTCACTCCCCAAATAGCTGCAATGGCCAGAGCTGAGCCAATCCGAAGCCATGAGCCAGGAGCTTCCTCTGGGTCTCTCACGTAGGTGCAGGGGCCCAAGGACTTGGACCATCTTCCACTGCTTTCCCAGGCCATAGCAGAGAGCTGGACTGGAAGTGAAGCAGCTGGGACTCAAACTGGTGCTGGCACTGTAGGCAGCGGCCTTACCTGCTATGCCACAGCACCAGCCCTGGTGTAGGTTTCTTGTCATCCTTTGTACCAAGCACACAGAATGCCCTAATGGTCTATAGACTTTCACTCTCTACTTCTTGGACCTTTTATTGAATAAAATCTCAATATTTCTCTCTTGTAATTTTTATTCTGTGAAACACCTTTAGATTCTCTAGTTTTCTTTACTATGTCTATGCATTTTTTTTATTTTCCTTTTCTAATTTTTTGGGAGATTTTCTCAAGTTTACATATACCCATCATTGTGTTATGTATGTTCATCTTTCAAAAGGCAGAGCCGCTGGTTCACTCCCCCAAACCCATGATAGCCAGTGTTGGACCAGGCCAAAGCAGGAGCCATGAACTCCATCTGGGTCTCTTCCTTGGAGGGCAGAGGCCCAAGCACTTGGGCCATCATCTGCTGCCTCCTGGGAAGCATTAGCAGGAAGCTAGATTGGAAGCAGAGGTGCTGGGACTCAAACTGGCAGTGTGATATGAGATGTGGGTGTCCAAGCAAGGCTTTGCATGGTCTAGCCCTTCCCCTACTCTCCGTCTTCAACTTGTTTCACCTCATTTTCTTTGTTTCAGTCCCACTGGCCTTCGAGAGTTTTGAATCGCTGTATTTCCTCCTGGCAAAGGGCCTTTGCACAGACTGTGTAGAATCTCTTTCTATCCCACCTCACCTGTTCACATATTCCCTGAAGGCTTCCCTGATCGCACTAGCCAGGCTAGACCTCATTAAATGCTCTCATAACTCCAAGAGCATTTGGTATTCTTTCCAGACTATTAATCCAGCAATCAGGTATGTTTTTCTTTATCCCCAATGCTTATTTATATTTTTAAGAAAGCCCTGGTAAATAATAGCTACTCATTAAATATTTGTATAATGAATACATAGGTAGATTCAACCAGATGGACTGTATATAGTGAGAACAAGTGGGTCAAGATTTGGAGCCCTGAGGAAACATTCGGGGGTTGGATAATGGATGCAGAGCTCTTGAAGGAGACTGAGACCAACCAACCAAAGAGGAGGAAAAGACTCTAGGAAACCATGGTGTCTTGGAGCATCTCACACAGGAAAGAAGGGTTAGTACTGGCCAAATAGGAGCAAGGAATAGAGAGCTTGAAACATGGCTGTTGCATTAATAATAGAAGGAACTGGTAACTGAACAGGCTTGAGGTAAGGAGATACAAAGCAAATGGAGGTGAATTAATGAAATAAAGCTCTCTGAAGAAGGTTACGTGTGAGGGGAAAGACAATAACTGAGGAGAATAACAAGTCCAAGATCATTTTGTAATTTGCTTTTTACTTAGAAACAGTATATTTAAATGAGGAAGAGAGGGAGAGGATTTTTAAATAGTTAAGATTGGCAGGATAGTTGTTAATACGAGGTATCTGTGGGGCAATGGGTTAAGCCACCACCTGTGACACCAGCATCCCATGTGGAGTCCCAGCTGCTCCACTTGCAATCTAGCTCCCTGTTAATGCCCTGGGAAAGCAGAAGATGGCCCAAGTACTTGGGCCCCTTGTACCCCCATGGGAGATCCTAATAGAGTTCCTGGATCCTGGCTTCAGCTGTTGGGACCATTTAGGGATAGAACCTGCAAATGGAAGATCTCTCTTCTCTATAATTCTGCCTTTCTTTTTTGTTTCCTATTTGTGTGTGTGTGTGTGTGTGTGTAACTATGCCTTTTAAATAAAGAAATTAATCTTTAAAAAGTATCAATTATGAGTTCAATTACTATAGTCTGCAAAGCATTTTGCACTGAGTCTAATCACCATGATAGCTTACAAATGGAGTAGGTATCTTTATCTGTGATCCATTTTATAGATGAGGGGATTGAGGCATGCAGTTTAGGGTAGAATCTAGAGCCCTGGAAACCAGCAGCATAGCAGTAGATAAAGAACATGGGTTGATGGGAGCATAATGGCAGGTTTCAGCTTACAGCCCAGCTCTGTCCCTTTTATAAATATCAAGAAGTGGCAACTTGTTTCAGCTTGTTAGCTCTTTAAACTGGAGATAGGAAAACAGGATTAAGGATAATAATATGATCATAGCCTGAGTAAACAGTCCCTGAACACTGTTGGTTTTCAATCAGTAGATTCTAAGGGGAGACCTCTGAATGGTAGCCAGCAAGGGGGACTGAGAATGAGGGTGGGCTGACATGGAGGCCATATATCAAAAATGCCTTTGTAAGACACAACTGTTGCCTATTGCAAACCTTTTAAAGTTTTCAGAAGACGGTGGCATCTGGTTTATGTGGTGTGTGTAGGATGACAACAGAGAGACACCCTCAGTTGGAAGAACAGAAGCTGGGCAATTAGAGTTAAGTTTGAATTTGAGTTCTGTGGGGAGCAACTCGGACTAGACTAAGTTACTGGAATTAGGACTTATTCTATGCATCTGCTCTCCCACAATATGGCGCTGAAAGGGAGTAAACAACTTCTACACAGCTGCCTCTCACCAACTTGACTGATAAGCTGCAGGAGCTGATCCTGCTCCTGATTGGAGGAGAGCAGCGTGCTTGGCGTGCGGGTAGCAGAGTTGGGATTGGTGGAAGAGGACTATAAAGGAGGAGAGAGACAACATGCACCAGGAACATCTGGATAACATCTGAGCAGCCCCCAAGAGAGCCGGCCGGCGGTGTGCCACTGCCCCGTGGAAGTGGGGAAAGTGGCAGGGGGAGCCGCCCCTCCACGGAGGTGGAGGGGTCGGCAGCCAACCCGGGAAGGACCAACAGCAAACCTGGGAAGGGCCAAGCAGACAAAAGAACAGCGCAGGGTCCTGTGTCGTTCTTCCGCGAATGGGGGAGCGACAAGTTCTTTTAATCCCAAGCTGTGGGATCTTAAGGCAAGATACCCTGATAGTGACGAGGGCATGACTTTTTCATGATTTTTTTAGCATCTTCTCCCTCCTCCCCAGCTATAAAATGGAACTGATGAGTACCACTACATCTGCAGAGAGTAAGATGATCTGTGTTGCCTAGTTGGTACACAGTGGGCAGTGACATGAGTAATTGTCTAGATGAGAGACAGTGAAACAGATCTTCCATCTGCTGACTCCCCAAATGGCCTCAACAGCTGGGCTTGTGCCAGTCAGAAGCCAGTAGCCAGGAACTCTGTCCACATCTCCAATGTTGGTGGCAGGGTCCCAGCCACTTAAGCCATCTGCTTCCTTCTGAGGTACATTTACAGGAAGCTGGATCAGCCGGGACTTGAATCAGCACTTGATTTGAGATGCCAGCCCCATCTGCTACCATCTTAACAGGTCTCCCATTGATACTGCTCTTCCCAGAGCCTGACAGATTCAACCTTTCTCCTGATGTAATGTCAAGTATTAGCAGTGAGTTAGGAGCCACTTAGCTGGCAGTGATAAATATTAGAAGTAATTAGCAGATTCTTTGGAAGCTATCTGTTATTTATATTTTTGATCAAATATCTACTGATACAGACAAGGTGTTTCCTGAGATATGACTGATGTTAAATTCTGTATGTCACAAGACTTTCATACTAATGGAACATGACTCCTAGTGGTGAGCAGATATGCATATATCCAAAAAAACTGGCACATTTTTCTTAGTTACGGGTGGCAGAGTTTACCTTCTAGGCTATTCTGTGTTGGTGAGAATAGTAAAAGTTCATGGTCAGTCTTCCCTCTGATCCTAATTTTGCAAAGGATCAGGTGAAAGGTGTTATAAATGTCAAGATAGTCTCTCATTGTGCCTAATTTGTAAATTAAAAGTTATGTTTAATTAATAAGTTATATACATAAAAGGGGCTCATGAAAAATATACCTTAACTTTTGCATGTTTTCACATTTGTAATGTGAATATATATATGAAAAATAGTATGTATAAGCATCCAGATATTATATATGTCAGGAATTCACTGGGAGGTTTCAGACATATCCCCTGCAGATAAAAGGGGACTACTTGACATGCCCAACTGGAAGTTTGTTAGAATCTTTATTTTGCTCTTATGGATTAGAACAGTGTGTCTTAGAATGCTAGAATTTTTGTTACCTTAAAAACCTGAACTATCAATGTAGAGCCATTCATTATACTTGTGGCACGATTATGAACAATTGGGTGTGATGTAACCCACATTTAAGAATGTGTGCTATTTTGAATACTTTTAAAGGCAGCATACCTCTTAGGTAAAATTTAGAGTTACAACTAAGCCATTTAGAGACAAACTGGGAAAATGAGTTAGAGGGTGAAATTGATCATAACACTCATTTTCTTCTACTGGGTATGATCACAGAGTAACAGGAAAGAAAACATGTTTTCAATGGCTTGTTAATTGATTCTAAAGGGAATTACAAGATATATTTCACTGGAAGGAATTATGAAGTTACACTGAAAAATCATCAGTTCTGTACAGAACTACCTTTTATGTTTTTTAAAAATTTTATTGTGATCCATATTACATATTATTTTTCAAATGCAGTAAATGACACTATATAGTTATTCACTCAACTATTTAACTTCTGAGTTCTCACAATGTATTTTATGGGTTATTGATAAGTGAACTAGAGTTTGCCATTTTAATCCTTAGGGTTTTTTTCTTTTTTCCTCTTCCTCATGTCAGATGGATAGCGGCTATAATACGCACACTTGTGGAAGCAATCTCATGGATGCAGTTGGAGCAGAAAGTGATGTGCAATCCTTTGAAATTGAAAACAAACCTCAAGTTTTTAATACAAAGGTATGCAGAAAATACAAATAGCTTAAAATAGTTTATAGATGAAAAGTATTTACTAACTCCAACTTTTTATAATCTATTTTCCCTCCACTCTGTTTCAAGTTAAGTATGTTTATGTCCTGCTTATTTAACAGTGGCAAAAGCTGGTTTTTAAAAATGTACACACTTCACTTTTCTAGCTCTTTCACTATGGGAGAAGGTAAGAGAAGAGGTTGTAGGAAAGGGAGGACCAGTTCAGTTTTGGAAGGGTGCTTGACATCAGTTCCTTACAAAGGAATATGGGAGTCAGTCTTTTGCCCCTAATGTTGATTTTGCTGTCTGTGAAATATTGCAAAGATATCTGGAAGCTAAGCGTATAAAAATTTAGATTCTGAGAAATACTACAATTCAGACTACACGTTAATTAAAAACACAAAAAGGGCTGTTTTCTTAAGATTCAGTAGCCTTTGAACATTCTTTGCTCTGAATGAAAGAACACACAAGTAACTTACAATGTGTTTGTACAGGACATTTACTCAGCCTTCTAGGTGTTGTGATTAGTGATTACTACTATCTATTCATACTTGAAGAAACCCATCGTACTTTTAGGCACTTCTCAAGACATTCTTTGATTTTATATGCCAATTTATTAATAAACGCTAGAAACAGTAGCAAATGTATAAATGACCACAACTCTAAATGAAATTATTTTTCCTTTCTTCCATTTTGCAATTCTGTTTTAATGTAAGAACAGATCTCTTTTTCAAGATCAACTTGAACAAAGTTGATTATGATAGTCGGCATTAAGACACAGGAAGAATTCTTTCTGTATCTTTAGTAAGAAATTTCATTTCAAGTTTTAAAAATAGTTCCCATAGTAGTTGCATCCTTGAATGATGCTATTTAAAAACAAGGCATTTCCTTCTTTCTTCACAGCAAGACCACACAACACAGAGGTGTTGGATGAAAACAGCAAGTCCCTCTCCATGCGGCAGCCCATAGAATACCTCTGTCAGAACCAAAGACTCACTGCGCAGCTCCTTCCATATTTCATACACAAAATCAAAAATGTGATGGTGCCTGGGAAGAAACTACTTCAAGTAACATGCTGAGATTTTGCTCTCCCTCCTTAATGTGAAAAATGAAGGGCTTAATCTGGTTAACATATTAGCAACTCCTGGAACCTTAAGTTGCTGAACTACAAGTATATTTTTTATCAATAAATATTTTTGTACTTACCTTGAGTGACATGTTTAATGCTAGAAAACTAACAGAGCTGCTGACTGGCTCCTGTTCTACAGGATCAATACACTGCTTAGGAAGCCTCAACAGCACTGGATTTAGCAGTGGTTCTGATAACAGGTAAAAATGTGTTACAAAGGGGCACTGTGTGCTTTGTAAAATACCTCCATCCCTTGAGTGGGGTAACCTTTCTAGCTCAGACTCAGCTAGGCAGAGGAAAGAACATGGGAGAACCCAGAGAAAAACTGGCTACTGGGAGAGTGGAGTTCCAGTAGGGCTCAGATGCATGAAGTAAGGCAGGTATGTGAGTCACATACAAATAGTTTTGAAAAACTTAAATCAATGTTGGGAGCAGATGGATATAATGTTGGGAAGTATCATTGGATAACATACATATGTACTAATCATCTCCCAAAAAAGGAATGATTTATGTGTAGCCTGAGGAAATAAAGACAAACATTATCAATGTGTCTTTTTCATCCTTATCTTGTACCTAGGAAGCCTACAGATTCCTTCTTGTATACCTAGTTCATCTTCAGCCACCCATTAACCATATTAGGAAGCTGAGTCTTTAGTTACATAGGGTGTTGAGTGAATAATAAATGCACATAAAAACAACTGCTGCAAGGCTGGCACTGTGCATAGACAGCTAAACCTCTACCTACAGTGCCGGCATCCCATATTGGTGCCAGTTTGTGTCCTGGCTGCTCCACTTCCGATCCAGCTCCCTGCTGATGCACTTGGGAAAGCAGTGGAAGATGGCCCAAGTGCTTGGGCCCCTGCACCCACGGGGGAGGCCTGGAAAAAGCTCCAGGCTCTTGGCTTCAAATTGGCCCAGCTCCAGCCATTGCAGCCATTTGGGAAGTGAACTACTAGATGGAAGACATTTCTGTCTCTGCCTCTCTCTGTAACTCTGCCTCTTAAATTATATACAATTTATTTATTTATTTTTTATTTATTATTTTTTTATTTTTGACAGGCAGAGTGGACAGTGAGAGAGAGAGACAGAGAGAAAGGTCTTCCTTTGCCGTTGGTTCACCCTCCAATGGCCGCCGCGGCCAGTGCGCTGCAGCCGGCGCACCGCGCTGATCCGATGGCAGGAGCCAGGAGCCAGGTGCTTTTCCTGGTCTCCCATGGGGTGCAGGACCCAAGCACCTGGGCCATCCTCCACTGCACTCCCTGGCCACAGCAGAGGGCTGGCCTGGAAGAGGGGCAACCGGGACAGAATCCGGTGCCCCGACCGGGACTAGAACCTGGTGTGCCGGCGCCGCTAGGTGGAGGATTAACCTATTGAGCCGCGGCGCCGGCCAATTATATACAATTTAAAAAAAGAGAAAAATACAACTGCTACAAATCAAAGAGGAGCTCTAGGTGATAAGGATAAGAGCTTCCCTGGCTATCATTTTTTACTAGCACAAGTTAAGAATGAATGAAGCAGTTATTTTAATCAGCATTTAAAATTCCTCTCCACTCTCATTACTTTATGAGCCATAAACTTCATTATTTTTGATATTAAAAAGAGGATCATGGGGGCCGGCGCCACGGCTCACTAGGCTAATCCTCCGCCTTGCGGCGCCAGCACACCGGGTTCTAGTCCCGGTTGACCCTCTTCCAGGCCCGCTCTCTGCTGTGGCCAGGGAGTGCGGTGGAGGATGGCCCAGGTGCTTGGGCCCTGCACCCCATGGGAGACCAGGAGAAGCACCTGGCTCCTGCCATCGGATCAGTGTGATGCGCAGGCCGCAGCTTGCCAGCCATTGGAGGGTGAACCAATGGCAAAGGAAGACCTTTCTGTCTATCTGTCTCTCTCACTGTCCACTCTGCCTGTCAAAAAAAAAAAAAAAAAAAAAAAAGAGGATCATGGGGCTAGCATTTGTGGTGCAGTGACTGCAATGCCAGCACCCCGTAGTGGAGCAGCCAGTCTAGGTCAAGGCTGCTCTGCTTCTGACCCAGCTCCCTACTAACTTGCTTGATGCAGGATAATTATTTGAAACTTATATCCATATCTATTGAGAAAGATATCGGAGTGTAGCCATGCTCACTTGTTTACATACTGTCTGGCTGCTTCACTCACTACAGCTACAGCAGAAGTAAGTACCCCATATTGCTTGAGTATGTTAGTCATTGTCCCCACTTTACTTGGATCAAAAACTACTTCAGGCTGTTTCCCTTCAGTTAAAATGAGTTCTGCCTCAGTGCATGGATGTTTCCTTCAATAACAGAAAACTGGGAACACTCAACCATTACTGAATGCCTAAATAATTGTAAATATTGTTAATTGTAGTCACTTAGGATACCACTGATTTGTCTGCCAGTCTTTTCTCATACTGCAAGCTCTTTGAAGGGAGAGTTTACTTGACTGATGATTGACCTGATAACACCATCAAATGCTTTAGGAATTGAAAAGCCAAGTCAAAGGTCTTGGGGCTGACATTGCAGATGGCAGGGTTAAGCCACTGCCTGCAACACCGGCATCCCGTATCAGACTACCTGTTCGAGTTCCAGCTATTCCACTTCCAGTCAGCTCCCTGCTAATGCGCTTGCGAGGGCAACAGAAGATGACCCAAGGACTTGGAACCCTGCCACCGACATAGGAGACTCAGAATTCCTGGCTTTGGCCTGGCCTAGTCCCAACCCTTGTGGCCACTGAGGGAGTGAACTACAGGATGGAAATTCTGTCCCTCTCTCTGTCACTCTTTCAAATAAAAATTTTTAACAAGTCAAAGGTTTTAAGAAACTGTATCTCAAAATGCTGAAAACACATTTAGTCATTGGTAATCTCTATGGTTAATAGGAAAGTAGTCAATCTGACACACCAAATTATAAAACTAATTTAAATCTGTTCCTTTTATTATGTTCTTATACAATTCCTCCTCTCCTATATAATCTGATACAAATGGAATTTAAAACCCATTATGTTTTTACAAGATAAAAAGATGTAGACATTTACCATCTGTATTTCTCTGAGCTCTGATTCCCTATCTTGGGGAGAGATTAGAGCTGAAAGTCAAGGAATATAATCACACTTACTACCTGGTAATAAAAAAAGTATTTTCCAAGTCAGCTCTCATTATCCTGTTTTTATCTTGGTTTCCTACCAATTGCTAAACATAGCTGTGCAAGGACCACTTAAAAAACAGTAGAGGGAATACTTAATGTAAGTTAGGTAAATTAAAGATGGCAAAAAAGATTAAATACCAAACACTGATGGCTTTCAAGATTTGGAAAGATTGTTCCTTCTCAAATGCTCATTTTCCTGTGTTAGGAAAATGATGGGGTTTTTTCCTACCAATATTGAAGTGGTTATGTAACATTAATCTGCCCTTCAATGAGCAGATGAGTGCTCCATTTCAATGATCTGTACAGATCCCTGACGTTGCTCATCCTGTCACTAAGTGATGGATAATCAACTGAATTTTTCGCATAAATAGTTCTGTTCAATCTGGAAACAAAGTGGTATGATAAAGACAGTCAACAGTTCAATAAAAATGCAAATTTCTAAAATTATTAAAATATACTTAAAAGTAACAAACTATCACACACACTTAGGCTTAGAAGTGGTCTCTCAAGATTTTTTTTAAACCAGTTTTTGAAAATTTTTCTCGAATGTAGCTATTTTTCAAGCTTCCTCTTCTTTTTCCCTGGTTCAGAATCCATATTTGAAATATCCATAGGAACGCTTATCCCTGGTATCTAAAATAATGCAAATGGAGGAAAAAATCAGGTGATTTTAAAAGTGTAATATAAGAAATACTCCTTCCCTCCCCCATTTCCACTTTCAAGTTTAAAAAGATGTAGGAATTGAGACACGTAATAGGTGTTAATAAAGGTTTTACACACAAAGTCATAATGGTTCAAATAGTAGACCTGGTTCTCAACAGGTGAGAGGCATGTCATATTTGACAGTGTTTTAACTGCAACACAGCCTTTCCCATGTTCAGTTTACACTGGTGCAGTTAGTGTGTTTGACAGAGAGCTACAGGAGCCCCAGGTACGTTGAGGTTAAGAACCAATGTGTCTCAGGGCTGGCACAGTGGCTTAGTAGGTTAAGCCTATGCGGGCGGTGCTGGCATCCCACGTGGGCGCTGGTTCATGTCCTGGTTGCTCCACTTCCAATCCAGTTCCCTGATGGTGGCCTGGGAAAGCAGCAGAAGATGGCCCAAGTCCTTGGGCCCCTGCGCCCATGTGGGAGACCTAGAAGAAGCTCCTGGTTCCTGGCTTTGGATCAGCCTAGCTCCAGCTGTTGTGGCCATTTGGGGATTGAACCAGCAGATGGAAGATCTGTCTCTTAAATAAATAAATCTTTAAAAAAATTTTTATAAAACAACCAAAAAACAAAAAAAGGAACCAATGTCTGAGCTGAAAACACCTACACTTTATCTTCAATAGTACAGATTTCAAAACTCAGGGAGAAGGATTAGGCAGGAGGATGGAAAGATATTTTGAGAACTTCAGAAGAATCTTAGGTTTCTATGATGCAATGGCCTAAAGAAATCAGGGAAAAAAGCATTTTCTAGGCAAATATTTGGCTTCCACACTTAAAGGATTCCCTCTGACATTAAACCAAAACAATGAAATCCCTGTCTTTTACAAATTTTCACCATTTGTTCCACCGCAACTTGGAAATTTTAAGTCTGATCCAACCTGAGGTTCCACCAGGGCCATTCGGATTTTCTGATGCTGAAGATTAGATGAATCTAACATAATTTTCACTTTGACTTTATCAAACACATGGAACACTGTATCTTCTATTTTAAGTGAAGGTATCTAAACAAAACACAATTATCACTCTTAATTGCATTCTCATATTGAAGCTTTGTTCTAATTCTTCACAATTTATCTTTCAAAGTAAAAGTTTAAAAAGTACCTCAATATTAATAAGCATCTAGATGTTCAACTTAACAAAACCTACTAACCTAGTAGTCTCACATAACTACAACTTCTTTATGTGCATACTTCTTTGATTAAGGTGGTCTTAATATGTACTCATTCATCTTAAGATTCTCTCTCTACTGATTAGCAAACTGCCTGTGTGTCTAGTAGAGGAGCACAAGATGGTTGGGCACAGTTTATTTTTTAAATAATCTCTGAGTTAGAGTCCTACCAAAGTTAGAGAAGTAACAGTGTCAGATAACGGTATGAAAGGACAACCTTTATATATGGGAAAATATCCTGAGGTGAGAAATTATGAACAAAACCATAACTTAGCTAGTATAATTCAATGTGGATTTTTCTGGCATGTACTTAGAGATCTGAAGTAAATACTGTATGATACAAAAATAACGTTATACTTTATAAGTATCATTTATAAACTGTCACAGTGTCCCCTCCTCCCCAAAAAGGAAAAGCATGAGAAATACTATACCTCATCATCGTAAATAAGCCGTGGCTTTGGTTTATCCTTTTCTTCAAAAAAGACTGTACCTTCTAAACCATATTTTGGAATTAACACCACGATGGCATTCTTTCTTACAAATAGAATATAGGCTTCTTCGCTTACTATTCCTTTGCTTTTGAAAAATAACTGCAAAATAACATGCAATCTTTTTATTTAAAATAGTCTCTCATATTATGAAATTAGGAAAAATAACTACTAAAGAAAAAGCAAACAAAAGTTCTTTTCTCCTAGCATTATCGTAGAAGGCAAATACCTGGGTGTGAAATGCCACTGATGCACGTTGGGCATATTGAGCCATTTTGTGCCGGTAATTCAAATTTTTACAAATATCTGCAAGTTTGTGTTTGTCTGTCAACTCTGGATAAGTACAGTCAGCTCCAATAGCCACAGCCAACAGCCGATGAACAATGATATCCGCATATCTAGGTGTACAAAGGAGAAATAAGAACCATAGTACATTAGCACTAAAATGTCCTTTTAAATTTCCTCTCTCCTTTCATGTCAAGGGAAATACCTTCGGATGGGTGAAGTAAAATGTGTGTATATTGGCGATGCTAAGCCATAGTGATGAAAGTCATTATCCATTCCAGAACAGAAATACACAGCTTGCATCATGCAGCGGGTGGCTAATATTCTTAACAGAGTGTTTAGATACGGGAAAACAGGAGACTCAGCCCGGTCCAAAGAGTCAGCCAAAGACTTGGCAGTATCAGTGTTAATTTCCAAATTCTGTGAATCAAAAGAGGGAAGAACATATTAAACTTTTATAAATCAGTACGATTGTGTCTTATAACTAGCCAACTGAACAAACAATAGTGTTTTTGACCACATATTCTATGTTTATACCTTTTATTCTTCATATAGGAAAATTAAAATACATACATAAAAAGTAATGACTGTTTTGTGCAATACTAAAAGTTAAAACTTTCGGAATGTATTTAAGAGTCATGAAGTATCAAGGCTTGAAGAAGTCTCCTGTGGGGGAAGGAGAATGTAACAGTTGTGTTATTTCTTGAAGCCTCGTTTGCCTCTGCCTAATGTTTGAGTGGGTGAAAAAAAATCAAAGAAAGCAGACCTGGAATCTTTCTCAGCATGTCAAGTTTTCATCTCTAGTGATCTTCTATCCATTCAAAGTAGACATAAAGGCCAAACTACAGGTCACTATAGTTCAGTCAGAACAGTGGGAACAGGGAGAAGCAGTCAAAAATACTTAAACCCTCCTTTCTCTACCTGGCTCTTAACAAGATGACAGACAATGGGAACAAATCCCCCAATTTATGAAGTAATTCTGAAGTAGAGAAGTGAGAAGTTGATTCAGTCCTCATAGACATGACAGAGGTAGGCACACCAGAAAAGTCTGAGCCAAAATTAGAAACCAACACCACGGTGGTAGAATGATGCCTGGAGAGCCCAGGCTACTCCATGCAGTTGTCTTCCAGATGGGAAAGATGGAGCCTGGCCAGGTGAGCCAAGGAAAACCAACATAAGCCACAATTACCACAAAGGTCAAGTGTGCTAAATAAGTCTACTAACCAGAGACAGGGGTTATGCAGGGCTGAGAAAATGGTGCCCTTTCCATAGTTTTCCTCTTTTCCATTAGTGCAATAAATAAACTTCCTTCTTAGAGACATGACATAAATTTAACAGGATTTAACAGAGTTGAGAAACAAAAAAACATATTTGTGTTTAGGCAGTTCATAAAAACCATGAAGTTATAGGCTCAAAAATTTATGGGGAGTCTTCAGAAAGTTGTGGAATATACATATTATGAACAAACTGTACAAATTTCAAATTTTTTTTGCACCAAGATATTCCTTTTAGGTTATCTTTTAATTCCTTTCTAGCACGTGAACTTTTTGAAGTAGCCTCATAAATGTAATGACAAAAATAGTAGAACAACTTTTTATGTCCAGGATACTACAAATAACTTAGTCTAGAATATCCGGCTTTAGCATGCAGCGTTCTTTAAAGGCAATAACAGATTTTACTAAGCTGACGACCTCAATGCAGGAAGAGGTGACCATATCTAAGTTAAATTTTTTTCCATCAAAAGAACTACGGCCATATTTTTCAACAATAAACAACATAAGTTTTATGTAGATATGAATAAAAAGTGTTCAGTACAATGGCTAGACCACTACACAAATACAAATGATTTTTCAAGCTGCAAGGTTTTACCTTGGACTTAGCTGCCTTAACAAGAATTTCATAATTTGATGGAGGTGGAGCAGGATGTTTTCGGAGCAGAGCATGTTCTGAAAACTCTTCATGAATTTTTTTGGCAACAGAGATATTGGCAAGTAACATAAATTCTTCCACCATGGAATTTGTTTCTCTGCAAATTGAAAAAGTAATGTATTAAACGAGGAAAGAAAATCTGAGATTGCTATACATCCTGTTTACTCACAGGTAACCAGTAAGCCAGTAAGATAACTGAAGCATTTCCTGTATAAACATTCATCTGTGTGTACATGTATGTTTTGTTAATATATGGCTCTTTAGTTTCTCATGCGCATTCTCATTCACTTCAATCTTTTACTACAGATGTACTGTGTGAGTAAATCTCACATGCTAGAGGAGACTAGAAATTGTACTCAAGAAAAGCAGAAGCTTTACTAACGCCATTAATACCTAAAATCTAAAACATCACCATTTTCATCTCCTTTTACTGGGTCCAATGAAATTTTTATTTAATTTTAGAAACATAAAAATAAACTTCACTCAGAAGAAATAAAAGCTTTTTAGATCATACAAATTTTGGCTTAAAAAATTAGTTTTCCCCCACCAGTGACTGAGGAGATATATTCACAATGAGTCATGCACTGTGCTCTAAGGGCGCGCACACACACACACACACACACACACACACACACACTGTTCTGCAGATGAGGAAACTGAAGATGTGCAACATCATTCCGCTCAAGGTACAAGGCACTAGCAGTTTCAGAATCCAAGTCCATACAATTTTACCTAAACTCAAGCAGCCTGCCTGACAGCTTTGTTTTCTTCCTTCCAAGTCACTGAACAGACACTAATCTCATTCATGCTCTCATTTTTAATAATGAAATCCTGTGACTTCTTGGCAAGGTTCCTAACAAACATTAATTGTATAAATAGTAGGAAAACTTCCAATCATACAGGGACAATCTTAGATAGGTGATGTTCTACTCTAGCAACCTTTTCCTCAAAAAAGTTTCTAGTATTGTGCTTATTGTTAATATTAACATTAGACATAGTTCCACAGAAGTTCCATTCAGGAATTCAGAAATTCTTGGTCTAAAACTAAAGTGGTTCTAAGAAATGAATCTGAGTTAACCCTTGATTGTCTCCTAGAAAAGCACTCATGCATGATTAATCTTATATCTACCTCATAAAAGATGCAGAGGTCTAAATTCTGATTTAATCAAATAGCCTTGCTTCATGCATCTGAACTAAATCAAGAAAAAAACAAGACAACATTAACAAACATCCAAGCAGTGTTCCTTGAAGCATGACTTGAGGTAGGTATGACTTTCAGTAGTAACTTACAAATACACCATGGCATGGAGAGGTTAATTTATTGGTCGATAAACAGGTAATAGTGGCAGATGTGGAATCCAAACCTAGACAGTCTGGCTTCAAATCCTCTATTTTACCACTTTATGTATTTAATACTTAAGAAATTAATCAGGGTGGTCTACTTTTACTTCCCAGAATTATTATCAGCCAAGTTCTAATATACTTTACATCAAAGCAAACAAATTAAAAATGGAAATTTTTCTATTATATTCCAGATACTAGTATTATATAAAAAAGTGAGATATCTGTTTTCCATGTATTTTACAAGCCAAGAAAATATACAGAAATGATAACCTTAATAAAACTAGATGATCTGGTTATTCACATACTAGTCTTTTTATTTCAAAATTTTAAAAGTGCATACCTAAGTTCCTTGGTCTGCAGATCTATAGGATCATGAGTTTCACTGTCCATGTGGAATCGAACTTCTGGAGAAGAAAGAGTCAAAGCCCTAAGCGAAAATTAAAGAGGCAAATCATGAAGCAAGCCAGGACAGACACAACTTTCTGCAAATGATTCATTTAAAGTAGTACTGAGCAAGTACAGAGCAATTGTTCAGAATTCTGGAAGCTTTAGGATTATTGCTACATTTTATGTTATCTAAATGAACAGTATTTTACAAATCTAAAAATGGGGGGGGGGGGGGAGGATAATGTTGTGGGTAGCAGGTAAAGCCACCATCTGTGATGCTGGCATCCCAGAAGGGTGCCAGTTTGAGTCCTGGCTGGTCTACTTCCAATCCAGCTCCCAGTTGGTGTGCCTGGGAAAGTAGTGGAGGATGGCCCAAGTACTTGGGCCCCTGCTACCAATGTCTGAGACCACGATGGAATTCCTGGCTCCTGGTTTAAACCTGGCCCAGCTGTTGTGGCCATATTGGGAATGAATCAGAAGATAGAAGATCTTATTCTCTATGACTCTCCTTTTCTCTAACTCTGCCTTTCAAAGAAATAAACCTTTAAAAATAAAATAAAAATGAAAATAAAAACCCGTCTAACAAAACAGTAATACTTGCAGAAGAAAAATGTGAGTCCTTATGCTTCTAGGGGCTGGAATAACTTCTGTACCCAAACTATGAGTTTTTACTGAGTGACTTTTTTATATTATTAGCATTGATTGTTCACTTTTACAAATAAAGACACCTGGCAGGACTTTATCTACTATAGAAAACAACGGGAGTCGGCGTTGTGGCACAGAAGTTTGTAAAGCCATGGCCTGCAACACCAGCATCCCATGTGGACGCCAATTCGAGTCCCAGCTGCTCCACTTCCCACCCAGCTCCCTGAGAATGTGCCTGGGAAAGCAGCAGAGAATGGCCCAAGAACTTGGGCCCTTACACCCACATGGGAGATGCAGATGAAACTCCTGGCTCCTGGCTTCAGACTGGCCCAGTCCTGGCCATTGTGAACATTTGGGGAGTGAATCAGTGTATGGAAGATCTGTCTCTCTCTAACTCTACTTTTCAAGTGAATAAATATTAAAAAGAAAAAAATTTAAAAATTAAAAAAAGAAAGCAATGAACTGAAGTGGGGAACAATGGAAAGAGGCAAAAAGGAAGTTACCTTGGGGAGGCTGGCTACATCAGAAGATCCACAGCTCAAAAGTACATCCCAGGAAGATTTAATCAAGAGAGCAGACTGGTAAACTAGTACCATTACTAGATCATCAGTGCCAACGGCTATTAATATGTGAGTGCTATGTGTCAGATAACTTATTATGCTAAGGGGCTAAATGTATTAAGTTTTCTTTCTCTCTTTTTTTTCTTAATGCAGTTGACTACTCTTTTTTTTTTTTAAAGATTTCTCTTATGTATTTGCAAGGCAGAATTAGAGACAGAGGGAGGAAGAGACAGAGAGAAAGGTCTTCCATCCACTGGTTCACTTCCTAAATGGCCACAATGGCCGAAGCTGGGCCAAACTGAACTCAGGAGCTAAGAGCTTCTTTTGGGTCTCCCATGTGGGTGCAAGGACCCAAGCACTTGGGCTATCTTCCACTGTTTTCCCAGGCCATTAGCAGGGAGCTGGACTGGAAGTGGAGCAGCTGGGACACGAACCAGAACCCATATGGGATGCTGGTGCCGCAGGCAGAGGCTTAGCCTACTATGCCGCAGCACTGGCCCCTTCAGTTCTCCTTTGGAAAGTATATTTCCACAAGGCAACATAATGTTTCTTCATGGGTCAGTGCAGCAGCGCAGCAGGTTAAGCTGTCACCTGCAGTGCTGGCATCCCATATGGGCACCAGTTTGATTCCCAGCTGCCCTATTTCTGATCCAGCTCCCTGCTAATGCATCTGGGAAAGTAGCAGAAGGTGGTCCAAGTTCTTTGGCCCCTGCACCCTTGTGGGAGACCAGGATGAAGCTCCTGGCTCCTGATTTTGGTTTGGCCCAGCTCCATCCACTGCAGGCATTTGAAGAGTGAACCAACTATTCCTCTCCCTCTCTCTGTAATTCTGCTTTTCAAATAAAATAAATAAATCTTTTTTAAAAAAAGTTTCTTCATACACTAACATTACTTTAAGATAGCTGCAGATCAACCTAGAACTAAGAAATTCCTTTTAAAAAAATCTCTGTATTTTTATTTATTAGAAAGGCAGAGAAAATAAAGAGAGGGACAGATAGAAAGATCTTTCACCTATTGCTTCATTCCCCAAATGCCTGTAACCACCAGGGATGAGTCAGTCTGAAGCTAGCAGCTCAGAAATCAATCTGGGCCTCCCTAGTGGGTAGCAGGGAACCAAGTACTTAGTCATCACCTGCTGTCTCCCAGGGTGCACATTAGCAGAAGTTTAGAATTGGAAGTGGACTTGAACCCAGATATTCCGATATGAAATGTGGGTATCTCAAGTCACACCTTAACCACTGAACCAAATGCCCACTTCCTAAATTTAAATAGGTACATCTTAGGAACTAGTACAGATGTAGAGTGTGTACTCACCAACAAAAACATTTTGTAGTAACCACTTGTGACACTACCCTGATGATCATGAGAGCCCAGAGACCAGCTTCTGAAAGGCTCATGTGCCTGCTACCCCCGATAACCGTTTTTCAAGAATAAAAAAAAAAAAAATTAAATATTTATTTATTTGAGAGGCAGAGTTACAAAGAAAGGGAGAGACAGAGCGAAATGTCCTCCATCTGCTGGCTCACTCCTCAAATGCCCACAACTGCTGGAGCTGGGCTGATCTGAAGCCAGGAGCCAGGAGCTTCCTCCGAGTCTCCCACGCAGGGGCAGGGGCCCACGCACTTGGGCCATCTTCTACTGCCTTCCCAGGCTAGAGCAGATCCAGAGCTGGATCGCAGAGGAGCAGCCTGCACATGAACTGGCATCCACAGGGGACCCTGGTGCCACAGCGGAGTCCCAGCCTATGACTACTACCAGCACCAGCCCCAAGAACGAAATTTTTAACTGCTTTTTTTCAACAATGTTGGGTTAGGACTTTAGGATTCTTTGCTTTATGCCTTTTGCAATAAGGCAAATACCATGACGTAATGGTTAGAATACCCTAAGCTGCCACTTGCCATCAGATCATTGGAAAGATTCCATCTGTGTATCTTTCAGTTATTTAAAAAATGAAGGAGTTGCATTGAACAATTCCTAAATCTCTTCTAACTCTAATATTTATTTCAACATCTGAAAATTAATATTCATCCTGGAGACTCATTACTATTTAAAAATAAAACAAACCATGGAAGTTTTAAGGTGTTCTTACCTTCTAGAAATTTAAGAACTTTTAAATCAAGCACATCATTTTTTAGTACAATTTACCAGACAGAATTCCGGAGCAAAGTTCAGTTTACAGCCCAACTGCTAATATTCAGAAGGCATCTAGAAGAAATGGGATGTGCCCACTTAAGAGCTTCTATTCAGCTTATCAAGTAATAAATGTGGAGCCAGTATACTGGTACAGTGGGTTAAGCTGCTATTTGCAAATTCAGCATCTACAGTTTGAGTCCTAGCTGCTCTGCTTCCAATCTAGCTTCCTGCTAATGCACCTGGGAAGGTAGGGGATGATGGCCCAAGTACTTGGGGCTCTGCCATCCATGATGGAGATCCAGATGAAGCTCTGGGCTCCTGGCCTAGGCCTGGCCCATCCCTGATATTTGCAGTCTTCTGAGGACTGAACAAGCAAATGGAAGATGTGTGTATCTCACTCTTTCTCTCTTTCAAATAAATATGTTTTTAAAAAATAATAAATTGTCATCCATGATCAAATATTGTACATAGAACTCACAAGTTATCTTAATATTGATATATGTTGTGATATTAACATGTATTAATTAATAGTAGATACACATCCTAATATGTATTTTAAAACAGTTTTTTAAAAGTACCCATTTTCAATTCTTCTTCTTTTCAGAATTTTAGCTAGCTTATTTAGTCCACGAAGACTAGTGGTGATATCATCATTCATGGTTGCTGAATCAATTCTCATCTGAGCTTCAGCATATGTAAGAGAAGCCTAAAGAAGAAAATATATGTTAAAACGATAAATCTAGCTTATTACGTTCTATTTCTAAACAAAATCCATAATTTCAAAAAATTTAAAACATTAACAAGTTTATAGCTATACCTTTTTTTAAGATTTTTATTTATTTATTTATTTGTTTGTTTGTTTCACAGAGTTACAGACAGAGAGAGGGAGAGACAGAGAGAAAGGGAGAGACAGAGAGGTCTTCTATCCCCAAATGGCTGCAAATCCCCAAATGCTGGGCTGATCTGGAGCCAGGAACTTTTTCTGGGTCTCCCTTGAGGATGCAAGGGCCAAAACACTTAGGCCACCTTCTACTGCTTTCCCAAGCGATAGCAGAGATATGGATCAGAAGAAAAGCAGCCAGGACTTGAACTGGCGCCCATATGGATTGCCGGTGCCACAGGTGTAGGATAGAGCCCACTATGCCACAGTGCTGGCCCTGTTATACTATTCTTTACATCTATGATTCTGCTTCATCAATTCTTCTCTGAGGTACTATAAACTTAAAGTAAAATGACAACATTCTTAAATTAAGTGGCTTAAATTTTAATTACTTTGACAGTTCCGTTAAAATATAAATACTAGGGCCAGTATTGTGGCATAGCAGGTAAAGCTGCTGGCCTGTGACGCCAACATCCCAGTATGGGCACCAGTTTGTGTCCCAGCTGCTCCACTTCTGATCCAGCCCGCTGCTAACAGCCTGGGAAAGCAGAAGACAGCCCAAGTGCTTGGGTCCCTGCCACCCACATGGGAGACTTGGATGAAGCTCCAGGCTCTTGGCTTTATCCTTTATGGCCATCTGGGAAGTGAACCAGCAGATGGAAGATCTCTCTGTCCCTCCCTCTAACTCTTTCAAATAAATAATTAAATCTTTAAATACACTAAGATCATGCTAAAATATGCACAAAGGCAGGTCAGATCTTTGACAACAGCTGTTGAAAGGGAAACTCTTTCCAACTGATCATTATTCCTGACTCACTGGCAAATAATTAGACAGGAAGACCGCAGGAGTCTGGATGTCATGTTTTGAGGAAATCTACTAAATATCCAAAAGTCAGTCCCTAAAAATGGGACCTGTATCAATAGAGAAGATTTAAAGTAATCTCCAAAGACAACTCAAATACAGAAAGTTTCTCTGCTAGTGGAAAACCACCTTTTTTGTGTTAAAAAAAAAAAAAAAAAAACAAAAACAATAAAAATGAAGGAGACTATAATGAAAGTACCAAAAAATGGAAAAGGATGAGAAAGACCATGTGGCTCCCTTATGTCTGAACTAATCTCAGGCTAGTTTTACTAGAATCCAACTATGATTTGAAATATCACTTTGATAAGAAAGTATGAAGATGGAAGACATGGTAACCTTTAAAACACTATTAGGGGCCGGCGCCGCAGCTCACTAGGCTAATCCTCTGCCTTGTGGCGCTGGCACACCGGGTTCTAGTCCCGGTTGCCCCTCTTCCAGGCCAGCTCTCTGCTGTGGCCAGGGAGTGCAGTGGAGGATGGCCCAAGTGCTTGGGCCCTGCACCCCATGGGAGACCAGGAGAAGCACCTGGCTCCTGCCATCGGATCAGTGTGATGCGCAGGCCGCAGCGTGCCGGCCATTGGAGGGTGAACCAACGGCAAAGGAAGACCTTTCTCTCTGTCTCTCTCTCTCACTGTCCACTCTGCCTGTCAAAAAATTAAAAAAAAAATAAAAAATAAAAAAACACTATTAGGAACAACTTCAATTACTGGGATTCCTGAGACAGGGCATCAATTTGGTCTGCTCAAGTATTTACACAGGCTTTGCAAATTTTTGAGAATAAGACAAATGCTACATTAACTAATTTCTGAGTAACATCAAAAACTAAGGAGATAACTAAAAAAAAAAAAAAAGATTTTGCTGCAACATTGCAGAAAAATTTTGTTATAAGCCTAAATTTTTGAAGACAATCTTGGAAACTGTTAAAAGAATGAAAGATTTTAAAACATCAGAGATCAACATGAAACTAACCTTGGAGTTAATGACACTTTTGGTAAATTTTGTTCTTAAGATTTCGGCATTGTGATTCATTTCCCAAATACATGAAAATGCCAGCCTATGAGGAAAAACAGGACCTGTTAAAAGGACTCAGTTAAAGTAGTAACCATAGTGATCTTATTGAAAATATATGCATAAATACCTGTCAACATCACATCTTAAGGAACATAAGTTAGAGCTAAGCAACTCTGGAACCATGTCAATCCTCTGCAAAAGATAAAAATAGAGGTAGAGTCCCAGATCACTTAGCTATGTCTGTACATTTACCTGAAGGTCTTTTCTCAAACAACAATAATCTATCAAGAGGAGGAAAAGTGTGTTTTTTTGACTAGCATAACAGAGAGAATGTCTAACTAAATGTCTGTTTTTGGAAAAGAGCTTACAAGAAATTGTTACAGAAGGAACCCATGAAACAAAACTGAACTTTACTGCAGCAGATTTAGGTTTAAGTCCTCCATATTAACCACCCAGCTCTCCTCTCAAGGTCTGAAGTCCCTTGCTTACATAAGGTGGTACTCAGTAACGGACATAAACTCAACCAAGCTCTATGACTGGACCTTTCTCTGATGCTAAACACAAACTACATAGTGTAAAAATACTTTAACAAGAGACAAAGCTCATGGAGGACTAATAGATTGAGTTTTGCTTTCCCCTTCACTTTCACAACTGCTCTCTAAGTTTATGGGGACAACACTTAAAGCATAAATGCTACACAATTTGTATTAAATACATGTACTTGCTAGCTAGACCACAACATAACAAGAATTTGCAATCTTTTCAGTGAGTAAGGACACCTTATTCTATGTATTTCCTACAGCTAAAACCCTGAACTATTTCAGACTATGACTGTTCAAGAATTCAAAGGCTGGGGCTGGCACTGAGCTGCAGCGTATCAGGGCACCACCTGCCATGTCAGGCATCTCCTACTGGAGTGCTGCTTGAGTCCCAGCTGCTCCATTTCCAACCCAGTTCCTTCCTAACGCACCAGACAAGGCTGTGGAAGAAGGCCCAAACACTTGGGGCCCTCCCACCCACTGGAACACCCAGGAGAAATGGGCTCCCAGCTTCGACTTGGACCAGCCCCAGTGAACCAACAGACAGATATCTCTCTATCCCTGCATTTCACATAAGTAAGTAAGTAAATAAATATTTCATTTAAAAATTTCCTAAAAAATAGAATTCAAAAGTGCCCATGATTGTTAGAAGTTCTTAAGTTCCTTACCTTTTCACAAAGGTACACAGTTGTTCCTCTTCTGGCTGATTCTTGATCCAAGGCATTTCCTGGTCTAATAAAATGGCTAACATCAGCAATATGAACCCCAACCTTCCAAAGATCAAAATAAAAGGATGTCAGTATGCTTATTTAGGTAGCTGTACCAATAAAGTTTTAATACGAAGAATGTCAGCTAAACTGAAAAGGTTGCATCTACCATTTCCATAGCTTTAACTATACTTCCCATGAATAATTCACAATTTCTCCCCTGGGTCAAAAGAATGAACTCATAAATAGAATTATATTTAGGTAAGAACATCATTATAATATGATTACCTCCAAATTTCCATTTTCCAGTTCTCTGCAATGCAAGGCATCATCTATATCTGTACATCCTGGTGGGTCCACACTACAAACACAGAGATGTCGCAGGTCTACTCGGTGCTTCATGTCCTAGAAGATGCCATATTATAAAGAAATAAAAAAGTATTCTGACACTACGACTGCAACATAGCTCTTCCAATGATAGCTCTTCTTAGCGATAACCACACATTATCATTTGTAACTAGTGGCCTTTGAAATATCTGTCATACAAATGCTCTAGTATATGCCCCCAGAAATATTTATTTATTTATTTATTTGTTGACAGGCAGAGTTAGACAGTGAGAAAGAGACAAAGAGAAAGGTCTGCCTTCCATTGGTTCACTCCCCTAATGGCCGCCACAGCTGATGCACTGCGCCAATCCAAAGCCAGGAGCCAGGTACTCCTTTCTGGTCTCCCATGCGGGTGCAGGGACCCAAGCACTTGGGCCATCCTCCACTGCCCTCCCAGCCCACAGCAGAGAGCTGGACTGGAAGAGGAGCAACTGGGACTAGTACCCGTCGCCCCATTCGGGACTAGAACCCAGGGTGCCGGCGCCACAGGCGAAGGATTAGCCAAGTGAGCCACAGTGCTGGCCTGAAAAATTTATTTTTCAGTAAAGAAGCAAATGATTTTTCATCATGCCTCAGAATACTGTACCTAACTACATTTTTAGGGGAGGAGGAGGGACCATGGCTTCCATGTATTTAAGAAGAGGTATGGAAATTAAATTAATTAGGATATAAGAATAACATTTATAAAGTCATTATGAATTCCTTTCAACTCACCTTTTCAGTAATGCTCCAGGGCATCTTTGGCAGAAAGCTGAGTACAGCCTGGGAAAAGGGCTGATGGGGAACATCATGCTCAAGTAACAGAACTTCTGTTTCAGTCTCTTTCTCTCCAACATCGCCTAAGTTTTTTACGAAGTGTCCCTAAAACCAAATATTAGAAAGGCATACTTTACAGCTAATTGCTATTATAGTACATACTACATTCTTCAGAATTTATAAATCACCTTGGTATTTCTCAAAGTTCCTGTATTGATTTTTTTTTTTTAAAGATTTATTTATGTGAAAGGCAGAGTTACAGAGAAGCAGAGGCTGAGAGAGAGAAGTCTCCATCCACTGATTCACTCTCCAGATGGCTGCACTGGGTAGAGCTGGGTTGATACAAAGCTAAAGCTAGGAGGCTATTCCAGGTCTCCTACGCAGGTGCAGGGTCCCAAGGACTTGGGCTGTCTTCTACTGTTTTCTCAGGCCATAGCAGAGAGCTGGTTCAGAAGTGGAGTGGCTTAGATGCAAACTGGTGCCCATATGAGATGCTGGCACTACAGGCGGTAGCTTTACCACTACGCTACAGCGCCGGCCCCTGTATTGACTTCTTAAAAATACTTCTTTGGGGATCAGTGCTGTGGTGCAGAGGGTTAAAGCCCTGGCCTTGGCCCTAGTCTGTGGCACTGGCATCCCATGTGGGTGCCAGTTCAAGTCCCAACTGCTCCACTTCTCATCCAGCTCCCTGCTAATGCACCTGATAAAGCAGCGGAGGATAGCCCAAGTCCTTGGGCCCCTGCACACACATAGGAGACCTGAAAGAAGCTCCTGTCTCCTGGTTTCAGATTGGCTCAGCTTCGAACATTGGGGCCATGTGGGGAGTGAACCAGCGAATGGAAGACCTGTCTCTGTCTCTACCTCTCTGTAACTCTTTCAAATAAATCTTCAAAAAAAAAAAAGACTTCTAATGGACACTTCATAAAGGCCCAGTTCTTGTATCACAATGCATCTATTTCCCATTCACTTTCAAATTTAAAGTATTCTTCAAATAGCTTCAGGGTTTATTGATTAGAATCTATTATCTATTTAGGACTCAAACACCTTTTTCATAGTCTTGATGTATAACAAGTACTTGCTTGGGAATTTGAGTAAAAGTAACCACATAATTTATATTAGCATTTCATAAAATTGGTTTTTAAATTACATATGCCATTTATCAGGTAACTTAACGGAGTATCCCCAAGTTTCAGTACAAATCCTATATAAAAGTAGATCCTATTCTCATTAAAAGCAGCAATGTCATTCATAAATGATTAATATCTTAAATTGAATTAATACTTTCAGCTTACATTTGGATATCTGGAATTTCTGGGCCAACCATCAATAGCAACAATTATTCTCCGTCCTTCTAATGTAGAAGCCTGTCTGGTTTCTATCCGAATTCGAGGGATTCTTCTATCAGCAGGCGTAAAGAGATGTCTTCTGGACTGGAGGGAATTAGGAAAGATATTTTACACACACAGTATCTGAGGATGGAGGCAAAGAGAGGGCTATCAGTTAAAGACAATGTTTATCACTTCCTATTACACAGTGACACCCTCTTTACTCACCTCCTTGATGCCGGACTTGGAAAGCATGCCACAATATGGTCTCCAATTCCTTTTTATTATTCCTACAACTCTACCTGTAGGCTTTAACATTTTTTCATTGACAGTAGTTTTCAGCTGAGAAACAGAGAAAAATAATCTGGTTTACTTTCCCTCTAAGCCTAATGAGAAAATTTCTCTTCAAAATTAGAATATGTACATGGATACTAACACATTCAAACAGGAAACTGCAGAATCTTTACGCTTCAAAATTCTATGCAAAGAACACGCCAAACCAAACCACAGAAATGGTTTCATGATTTTAAAAAACCCATTACAAAAACAGAAAATCAAACAATAAAAATAGCTAAATAAATATGACAGAAGTCAGTTTTTCCCAGTTACATGAAGATTCCCTGATTTGAGGACACACCAGCTCTGGGAATTAGCAGTCTAGATTTTGGAACTAATCTGCACTGAGTGACTACAGTCACCACTTCCTTTGGACCTTTATTAATTCATTGAAAGAGATGTATCTTTGTTTTTAGATTTATTTGCTACAGTGGAGTTACAGTTACAGTTACAGATCTCATGGTGTTTCCCCTCTAACATTCTCCAAAAGCCTCGACTCTTCAAGAATAATGTTAAGACTTCAGAGCACTGAACATAACTGATGGGAAAAGAACTGCAAATGTTGCATGTATTGAAACTACTATCATTATAAAATAAGGATATAAAAAGGTCATATAAGGTAGACATAGATCTTAAGAAATAACTGAAAGCATTCTCTTCATTATAAATATGGTAATAAAGAGGAATAATTAAAAATCCTCAAATCTTAAGTACTTTATGCTAAGGGAATTTTAACAACAGAAAAGTATGTCGAAAAATTTTAATGTCATAGATTTCTAATTTTGTACTCAAATCTTTTTGTATCTAACCCATTTCTTTAAGAAAATAAGAAATTAAAACTACTTAAAAGGAAAAAGTCAAATGTATATGATATGTATTAAACCTGCAGAGCTACAATTTTATTCAATCAATATGAAATTTGTTCAGCTTCCTCAGAAGAGGACATGGTACATAATAATGCAAAGCTGCACAGACAATATAAAACCTGGCTGGTTTCCTACCATGCGCTCTTTCTCCTCTTCTTTCTCCATATCATCTTCATTTTGACCTTCATCATGCAAAACCACAGAAGATGGTGCCACCCACTGACTCTTGGGGAAAAGCTCCACAGCCACAATATCTTCATGAATCGCTCGGTTTAAATGTTTAAGTCCTTGCAATATTATCTGTTTAAAACAGCAAACAGCATGTGCCCAAGTTTTTTTTAATGACAACAAGGGAAAGGTTTTCTAACAGAAGTGTTTCCATTATTGAATATCTATATCTATGCAATCTCTATTTCTTCTATGTTTTTCTTTCATTATAGTCTCCCTTTATCTCACACCATCAATTTCTCAGTATCAAGGAGAAAAAAAAGGTCATGGCTCCACCATAACTTCTAATGGTTCCAAGAGGCTTGGGAAAATTTCTTTAACTTTCTATATCTCAACATTCTCATGGGTAACTGAAAAACAGAGTATTATAGGTTGAGTGGAAGATTAAATGAAATGCAAAGAGTTAGAAGAGTCCCCAGCAAATACTGAACACTCCAAAAATGGTTGCTATTTGCTTTAAAGTATGGGACGCTCTCTGCAAGTGCTATGCAAATAGTATAACAGGTCATAACACTTAAAGTAAAAACATTTTATTTTTTATTATTTGGGGACTAGATTTTATTCCTTTTTCCCATTTTTAAACAATTTTTATTTGCTTATCTTCATTTTCTATTTGAAAAGTAGAAGCAGAGACAGGGATCTTCCATTCACTAATTCACTGCTCTAAATGCTCACAATAGTCAGAGCTGGGCAAGGGCAAAGCCAGGAGCCAGAAACTCAGTTTGGATCTTCCACATGAGTGGTAGGAACCCCACTACTTAAGATATCTTCTGGTAGGCATTACCAGGAAGTTGGAAACAATGTGGAACCGGCATACTGAACCCAGGCACTCTGATACTGGGATGCAAGTGTGCCAAACAGCATCTTAGCCACTGTATCAAATGCCCAACCCAAAATTTTATTCTCTTCAAAGTGAGTTAATAGAGTCATTTTCTACCACAGCAATTTCCTAAAAAGAGTGATTAATTCTACTAGTATGGGTAACTTCCTGTATAACTGCCTTCAAGTTGATGAATTGGCAAGATAAAGCAAATTTAAATTCTCAAATTTCTAAACACTTGTTAAAGAATATATGGAACAGAAAAAGTACTGGTTTACAAGGTATTTATTTCCACACTTGCCTCTTTATTTTCTTCCGTGTCTCCATGAATCCATACTGTAGCTTCTAAGTAATTTTCCCTGCTGGCTCTAAAGGTTCCTTGAAGGTAAATACCAGATTTTATACCTTGTTGTAACTTACTTAAGGGAAGATGCTCGGAAAATATTATTTTCCCACTTTCTATTTCATTCTGTAAAATAAATAAACCAAAAGATAAGTTAGTTAAGTCTTCTGTTTGTTCAGCCTACAGCCATCAATATCACATCCATATTATTATATACAACTCTATAAATGTGAGAGAATACACTGTATCTCTTAAACCAGTGTTAAAGCTTTCTGTGATGTCTAACATGGTAGCCATCAGGCACAAATTTCTCCTGAACACCTGAAACATAAAGAGTATAACTGACAAACTGAATTTTAATTTCAGTGAAATTTAAACAATCACATGTAACTAGTAGCTACATGTTGGACAGGACGAATCTAAATCTGTATTCCAAAAATAGATCCTAACTTTTTAATCTTCTCATTTCCTTTAGCTTTGTAAAGTAGCTGGTTAAAGGCAAACAGGGTTGAAAGAAATATTATGAAGACTGGACATATGTATAACATCCTAGTACATAAAACTTACTATTATAACAACAGCTGCTATGTTCCCAGGTACTAGGAATTTTACTAATGGAACTGTTATAATCTTTAAATCCGTGTAGCAAAGCTAGGAATTCATTATTGCTAAATCTACTTTATGTACTCATATAAGGAAATGAAGACTCAGAATATAATTATCCCTGAGCACGCCTTCTCAGATCAGCTCCTGCAGTGACCCCATCACTCATCTGTTTGTCTCTAATCCTGCCCTCTATGCAATGCTTCACCTTACCTTTTGACATGAGAGCGATCTTCAAATACCATTTCTTATCATGCTCCCCCAATCCACACTCTCATATAGCCCTAACTTCCCTCAGCCTGCCACAGAAGGCAGTGAGCTCAGCATTCTATCAGTTATATTCTCATCACAAGAGCTCTTTAGGTAGATATTTTTAAGATGTTTGAAACATTACTAACCTACAGAATAACTTCTGGTTTATCATTATCTGGCTCTTTCTCTTCTGTTCTACCTCATCCTAGGACTCCCTTCTTCCTCCTTTGGCCCTTATGCTGTCTGTACTTTATTTGACAAATACTCCTCAATCACTAGTCACAGTTTCCATTCTTTTGCTCACCACACAAACAGTGCACCATCATGTGCCAGGCAACTACTAAGGTTTCTGGGAATACAGCTACTTTAGAAAGTCAATTCATTTAGCAGTAAGTCTCATATAGCCACTTTTGTTTTTTTATGACCCAATTGCTAATCTAATTCCAGCTTACCTACCCATGTTCCAATTTTTTAAATTTGGTAACTAAAATCTAATATCTCAAAGTGGCTATGTTAATATTTCACTTCACAAAAATAAATTAGAAGAAAAAAACATCTGAAACATACCCCTTCTTCAGACAAACAAGCAAGACGATCTATGAGTTCAGGGTTAGCAGTTAGGCTCTTAATATATTCTTCACCTGAAAAATGAGTTTACGTCATTCTTGATAAATTCAAGTGTTGTTTTTCTTAGGTACAAAAGAACATGTAACAGTATCTCTTGTCAATTTTTTGGGAAAAAAAAGAAAAAGAAAATCAACTTGATGTGCTCATGACTAAGGCAGTGGGTCCACCTATCTATGAACTTTTATCATTACAGCAATTGCAAATGGTGAAGGGGAAGAAAGCCAACCACTATTAGGTACCACAATTTATCAAGCTGAAAAACACTGAGAAATTAATAAATGCAAAAAAAAAAAAAAACAAAAACAAAAGAATCACACAAAGTTATACAGCACTATGACAATATCAGCCAAGTGACTATCCGACCATGGGCCTGCTAAATCTTACATGCGAATATGCACTAACACTTCGACCTTGACACTTACAAGTGAAAGCTGGTATCCCTTCTTCTACAGCTTTCTCTTTGTTTTTTCTGTCATTTGTTATGAAGATAACTTGTGGCTGATTCTCTGCTGACAATTTCTTTAAATGTTCATTATACCATTTTGCTGCTACTCGAATGGCTCTATCATTCCTGTCATTCGCATTTTCTCCCTGTTCTTGTTCCACATAGGTTTCCCTAAATGTAAAAGAAAGGAAAAAAAATGAAAAACAAATTTTAAAAAGGATACATAAAAACTCTTAGGATATAAATATTCAACCCTGAATTGGAAAGTCTTCTTTCTCTTGGAATGTACTGAGATTTATACCTTTGAGAAAAAATAAATTGGATGATTATTTAAATTAGTTAAAATTTTAAGACAACAGTTTGCTTGGAAAATAAGAAAATTATGTGACTAATGGAACAATAAAAAGGCTAACATAATTTTATTGCATAAAAAGAGAAATTCAAGATCTGACTTTATTCTTTAGGTTGGGACATTAAATAAACAGTTCATCGAAACAAGCTATAATATATTGCAAATCTGTTGAGGTTTTATTCAAACTGCAGAATAAGAGCAATTCATAAAAGCTACAAATAGTAGCTGTGACTATGATCATGTGATTCCATAGTCATTAAATACATAACAGATGTAAATTATCCATTGCAAACACTCAATAGAGGGCGGAGGCTATCTAGAGACTGAAGGATCAGGTCAGATATGATTATTTCTTTTAAGTCTATTTGCTCTGAACTCCCAAATAACCGATCTTCAATGCCAAATTTAAGCACAACAAAATATAGTACAATAGGTTCTTGTGATTAAAGACAACAGATGCTTAAACTTATTTACAGTAATGGTTTTTAGAATTATTTTGTTCCCTACCACTATATGTACCTGTTAATATTTAAGCTCATAAGCAAAGGACATAAAAGAGTCCTAAGTTTGAATTTGGTTGAGCAAGACTTGAGTAGTAAAATCTTAGATGAGATTTTCCCGGGTGTCCTAAGAGTTTACCATCAACTCCCATTCTGCTAAGGTCTATTCACTGCATTTGAGCTGACAGAACTGCTATCCTCTGACATGAAATCTGAAGATTATACCAACACCAAGTTACAGGTCTTTCTACAATGAAAAACAACTGATGCTTCTGTTTCTACACAGTAAGGTGCTAAAAATAAGACTACAAGTGCTTTACTGATAATGTTCTTTATAACAACAATATTAAATGTGGGATGTAAGAATAAAGAAGAGAAATTGGAGGGGCCAGTGTTGCAGTGCAGCAGGTTAAGCTGCTGTCTGCAACTTAGGCATCCCACATGAGTGCCAATTCAAGTTCTAGCTGCTCCACTTCTGATCTAGCTCCCTGCTAATGTGCCTGGGAAGGCAGAAGATGGCCCAAGTGCTTGGGTTCCTGACATCCATGTGGCAAACAACGATGACGTTCTGGGCCCCTGGCATCAGTCTGGCCTAGCCCCGGCTATTGGTGGCCATTTGGGGAGTGAACCAGTATATGAAGATTAAAATCAAGATCTCGATGTCCCCCTCCCCTGTTACTCTTTCAAATAAATGAACTTTTTTTAAAAAAGAGAGAATTTTTTTTTTAATTTGCATAAGCTTATGGAATTGCATTACCAGAATTCCACTCTAACCCAGTGCAATCTTTGTTGTTATTTTTTTAAGATATACTTATTTTTTTGAAAGGCAGAGTTACAGAAAGGCAGAGGCAGAGAGAGAGAGAGAGAGGTCTTCCATCCACTGGTTCACTCGTCAGATGGCCACAATGGCCAGAGTTACACTGATCTGAAGCCAGGAACTTTTTCCTGGTCTCCGATGCGGGTGCAGGGGCCTAAGGACTTGGGCCATCTTCTACTGCTTTCCCAGGCCACAGCAGAGACTGGATCAGAAGTGGAGCAGCCAGAATTTGAACCGGCGCCCGTATGGGATGCTGGTACTTGCAGGTGGCAGCTTTCACCTGCTATGCCACAGCGCTAGCCCCACCCAGTGGTTCTTAATTGGGGGATGAATTTTCCCACAGTGGGTGATGGTCATGTAGGTAGACAGTTTTAAGTTGGTACCACTGAGTAGGGAGGGTTGGTGCCAGAATCTAGTAGCCAAGGATGCTACTAAACATATCACAGTTTATAAGAAGTCTTTAACAATAGTCTTTATTAATAGTGCCAATATTGAAAAACTCTAATAAAATATCATAAATACCTTCAATAGATTATTTATGTAAGATCATAAACAGGCAATACCATTTTCTAAGAACACACATTAAAACTGTTTCTTAATCTTCATTGTAATGTTTTAAGATACTAAACTTTTTCAAGCTCGTTAGGAATAAATCTATATAGTTTTATATGGAATTCCAGGCATTTAGGCAAATCTCATCCCCCAAGATTCTGTTGCTCAATTCATGCTAATCCCAACCTGAAAACATTTTGGGAAATAAGAGCACCTGCTATATCCCAGGGGGCAGTAGACGTATACTCAGGGCTTTACCCCATCAACGTCCATTGGTTTTAGTGAGAGCCACTGAGTACGATTTGCTGCCCAGCTTGCACAAGAATGAAATATCTGAGAAAACACAGCCTTTATCTTCTGACGACTACTCCCAGAAACTCCCCCTCCCCAACTCAGCTACTCCCATGGTTCTCTGGTAGTCTAATTTGCTCCTACCTATGGTGCTCGTTAGTAAATGTATAGAAATGCTTCTCTTGGTTATTCGTCACATCTCGGATTCGTTTATACACAGGGGCGCTCCGATTTCTCACTTCTTGGAGAACTGTTTGCAGCACAATCACATTCCTGATGGCCGGATCTTCGAGAACATCAATCTTAGAGGGAAGAAAAAAAAAAGTTAAATTTTTCCTATATGAAACTGTAGACTATATCTGTCAAACATAAAATCCTATCAGCTTAAAAAAATATTAATTACGCAGTAAGTCAAGGAACCACTTTGCTACAGGAAAAGTGACAAGAGTCACTCAACCCTTCAGGTCTTGCAAAGAGAAGTAATACACGGTCCAATCACAAAAGTCCTCCGAAGTAAGGCTACTGATAAGTAAACATGTTGGCCCACACAGTTTTCGTTTGTAGGCACTTACAAGCTGCCTGGGGGTCGCAAGCTGGAGGCCACACAAGCCCAGGTCCCCGGCCTCCAAGCACTTACAATCTAAGGCAGAAGAGACACCAGGAGTTAGAAAACGAGCCTGTCTAATATACGACTCCCAGAACTGAAAAGAAAAAAAAAAAAAAAAAAAAAGAAAAAAAAAAAAAAAAAACAGCACAGGGAAAAGAACTTGAGCAGGGACAGAGGAAGCTGGGTAACAGCGGAGTCTGCTTCTCCCCAGCTACGTGACACTACCAAACACCCTCCTCCTTGGCCTTCAGATTCCCTGTCACATCCCCTGTCGCCCGGGTCGGGCCGCGAGGTCCGCAATTCGCCCGCCGGCCGACGCACCTGGTGCAGCAACACGTTGGTGTCAGGCAGCAAATAGTGCGGACTTGGGCAGAGGGTGCTGGCCGGGTCCTGGGGCTGCGGCTCCAAAACCGGCCCTTCGTGCGCGCCGCCGCACGCCGAGCAGCCGGGAGCGCCGCAGCCAATGTCATCCCGCAGGTAGTGCTCGCGCACGATTTTCATCACACCGCCCGCCCGGGTCTTTTTTAAGAACGTTTTGGACTTGAGCATCTTGCCTCGCGGTGCAGAATCGCGACCCCGGCAGCACTTTTCCGGTAACCAGCGTCACGTTTGGAACCCTATCGCACAACTCTATTTCACCCGGAGCTTCCTCCCTTCCCGCTCCAGGACAGTCACACCTCCTCTCGCGAGACTGACATTGGTTGTGTCTCTGGCAACCCCGCGAGGATTGGGCGAGAGCTCGGAGGATGGGCGGAGCACAGAGCCATTTCCGCTCGAGGCTTGGGCGGAGCTCGCCTGTAGACTCCAGCTCCCAGCATGCCTTGCTGCGCGCCCCACGGAGGCTCCCGAGAGGCCAAGTTCCGGTGGGGTGCGCTGGCTTCCGTCCCCCTGCAGGTGCGGAAGTGGTTGTCTTGGTTACGGATCCTAACGGTCCCCAGTCCTGAGATCCTTTGCTGAGGGGCTACAACCCGAGTGACTGACCGGAGGCGCCTCTGCACCTGCGAAGTGTCTGCGGTGTGGCTGGCCCAGCCCTCGGTGTGGAGTACTTGAAGCTTTGGAGGTAGCCTGCAGCCCTACGTCTCCCTTTCTTTCCCGCACGAGGCAAGGAATCCGAAGCTTCCAAGTTTGGGGCTTAGTCATCACGCCTGCCGTGCAGACCGCCGGTGCCAGTCTCTGATCTTTGTAATCCAGGAGAGCATTTGTCTTTGATTTCACTTTTCCCTACCCTCCTCTCTTTAAAAAGGAACGAGGCCGGTCTTACTGTAGTTTTTCATGTTTCCCGCTTCATACATCTCTTTCCTGATCCTTCAGTTAAGACATCCTGAAATGTACAATACCATAAAAATTGTTATTATACTGTGAAGAAATAAAGCAAGGAAGCTACTCAGATTCTTGCGAAAGGGTAAGAAGTTCCATTTAGAATACTTGGGTTTTCTCTTCTACTCCCTTGTTTACATTGTTATCTAGCTCGTCTGTGAGAATGTTTGTGTCTCAGTGCTTCCATATTTTAAAATGCTCCAGGGATGCCTCATTGCCTGTAGAATAAAATCCGAATCCACTGTGGTATTTAAGTCCCTGCACAGTCTTAATCTTTTCTTGTGTGGGTGTAGGGGGTGGGAGTCACTATTCAGATGCAAACTTGGCCCTACCCCGACTGCAGACTCTGTTGTTTCCCACTTCCTCCACTTCTGTACCAGCCTGAATACCTGCTGCATATTCCCTTATGACTATGCCTGTGCAAAGCTACTTCTGTGTTACCTTCTTCTGACCAAGGAAGAAGTGATTCCTCTTTGAGTATGCATTGCTTTTCTGAGGGACATTTTGGGGTGCTGTTGGGCTTACTGCTTTACTCGTACATTTCTTTGCCTCCTCAAAAGCAGATTCCTGCTGCCAGGGACTGTGGGGTGTTTTTTATTTGTTTTATCAAAGGACTGAGTTCATAGTAGGATTTATTGGGTGTATGTTGATTTGAGCAGTAATTTACTGTCATAATCTGTCCTAGGTTTGAAGTTCTCCAAATTGCCTAATAATTATTTAAGAAATCCTTATTGTCTCCTTAATACTCTCTATGCTGTCTGTATTTTCTGGAGCTAATATTGCACTACTCTTTAGTTGTTTTTTTTTTTTCTCTCTCTACAGAAGATTGAAAGAGAATTAGAGAAGAAAACTGACCCATAATTTAAAAAAATGTCTCGAAAAATTTCTAAGGAGTCAAAAAAAGTGAATATTTCTAGTTCTCTGGAGTCTGAAGACATTAGTTTAGAAACAACAGTTCCTACAGATGATATTTCCTCATCAGAAGAGCAAGAGGGTAAAATCAAAATCACCAGGCAGCTAATTGAACGAAAAGAACTGCTTCATAATATTCAGTTGCTGAAAATAGAGCTGTCCCAGAAAAACATGATGATCGACAATTTGAAAGTGGATTATCTTACAAAGGTAAGAGCAGATGAAAATTTTGTGTTCTATATGCTTTACTGTCTTTAAGCAGCAGATGAGTAAGGATGAAGTGTTTATGTTGTCTGAACTTGAAATGAGAACATTTATATTTCTTGTCCGGGATGGCCTATTTAAAGTATTGACAGGTGGAGTGATTTAAAGGTGGGCAGGGATGAATTATTTCTGTGTGCTCCACTTAAAAAATCTAGTGTGTGTGAGATATATATTCTTAGGTATATTTTCTACCCAAGGGATTTTCTGCTTCATTGAGAACTAAACTTGATGGTGCCTAGTTTGTGAGGGAGAATCGAGATCATGATTATATTATTGAATCTGTATTGTGCTTTGCCCTGGAGATTTGGTTTCTTTGGTACCTTTCTATTTACTAGTTACTGTGTCTTGTCTATTTGAGAGTTACTGTATAAGAGGTATAAATTACAGGTGTCTATAGTCAGTAGTTTTGCTATGCAAATGAGATGGTCTAAGTCCTTGTTTTTCTACCTTGTGTGGTTGTTTACAGATAGTTTTATGTAAGACCTGGTAAAGTTATACTAGCTATAAGAAAAAGATGGTGATTTCAGAAAGACAAGAGTCAGTTTGATATTAATACTTAGGTTTCTGGGGAAAACTGTTCTTTGCAATGGTAAACCCTCCATCTTTGCTCTTGGTCCCAGCTCTTTCAACCTCCCCATTTTGTTGTTTCAGTTACACATTTATCTCCCATTCTAGCTCCTGCCTATACTATATAAATTAACATACCTCAGAGTTCTGCCATAAGAAAAGAAATCTTGAGGAAATACCTTTTCTTTCTAGGAAAGTATGAAAGTGTCCAAAATCTCAAGATCTTGATGAGATGAAGAAGTTGTTTGGGTAAATTTAAGAATCTGTAATAATAGCTAACGTTTATGGAGTGCTTATGCTGGGCCAGACACTGTTTGGAGAGCTTTTCATTGAGTTGTCTCATTTAAGCCTCACAACAACTCCAATTTTCAGATGCTTTTTGAGTGTGTGTGATGATAGGATAAGAGTCTTCCTGATCCATCATATTTCAATGAACTAATAGAATAAATTGGGTTGCTGTCTGATACTTAGTTTCTTTTATAAGGGTACCACTGTTCACACTGATAGGGTACGACCAATATATTTTAATCATCCGCCTAAATGCCCCCACTCCTATTATTATCACATTAGTATTGGATTTCAGTACATGAATTTTGAAAGGACAAAAGCAATAAACATGCAGCAGGGGCCTCGCGTCGTGGCTTAGTGGGTAAAGCCACTGCCTACAATGCCACCATCCCATATGGGTGCCATTTCGTGTCCCAGCTGTTCCACTTCAGATCCAGCTCTCTGCTAATGGCCTGGAAAAAGCAGTGGAGGATGGCCCAAGTACTTGGGCCACTGCCACCAATGTGGGAGATCCAGATGAAGCTTCTGACTGCTGGCTTCAGCCTGGCCTAGCTCTGGACATGGCAGCTAACTGGGGAGTAAAGCTGCACAGGGAAGATCTCTCTCTCTCACTCTCCTTCCATAACTCTTTCAAATAAATTAATTAATTTTTAAAATGCAACAGATATTAGCTATTATTATAAACTAAAACTGTATTCTCATTTTTTTCACCCCCTTTATTTTCTGTTCCTCATCCAAATGTCCACAGGACTGACTGTTTGGTATTTGTCTTTCTAATAGACTGAAGTGCACAAGGAAAGGAATGTATTTGTATTCACTTCTGTATTTCCAGCACTTAGAATCTTTAAAAAAAAAAAAAACATATAGTAAGTGCTCAAATATTTCTTTTTCTTTTTTAAAAGATTTATGTATTTACTTGAAAGTCAGAGTTACACAGAGAGAGAAGAAGAGGCAGAGAGAGGAGAGAGAGGTCTTCCATCCTCTGGTTCTCTTCCCAGTTGGCCACAGTGCTGGAGCTGCGCCAGTCTGATCCGAAAGCAGAAGGCAGGAGTTTCTTCTGGGTGCAGGGCCCCAAGGACTTGGGCCATCTTCTACTGCTTTCCCGGACCATAGCAGAGAGCTGGAGCGGAAGTGGAGCAGCCAGGACTCAAAACCAGCACCCATATAGGATGCCGGCACTGCAGGTGGCGGCAGCTTTACCTGCTATGCCACCATGCTGGCCCCAGGCTCCCTCAACTATTTCTTAAATAAATGGCTGAAACTCATTTTGCTGTTAATGAAACAAAGCCAGCAGATCGTTAATAGCCTGCTCCAGTCATTCAGGACAGACAGAAGTGAGGGAGCCGGGTGGAATTCAGACCCAGAAAGTCTAAAGCCCATTCTTTGTGCAAGTGAATCTCCAAACACTTTCTATTAGGTGCCCTGTATAGTCACCACCCCTAGACAAGGCTGCTCGATATTTTGTCAGTGTAGCCAGGAATTTCCCGTCCCTAGTCCTTCACTCAAATTCCCTTTACACCTCAAAGGGATTCTACATTGCTGCTGGCTCAGTATTTCCATCTCAGAATCTCCTGTAATACAAGTCATTGAAGAAGTCTGAAGGTACTCTCCCATTCCATCATCCACCCATTCGTTCAACATGTATTTCATTACATGCTGATTGTGTGCCGTATTCTGACTTAAATTTTGTTTGGCAACAACTTGTTTTCCACTTGGCATTATGCTTGGTTATAAATGTCTTCCCCTCTTTTTAAGTGTAAGCTTTAATTACAGAAATGGTGACTGATTCATGAGAGATTCCATAGTGTAATGGATCATAGCCAGAGTTCTAAGTATACAAAGTTTGGGTTAATCCTAGCTTGTGTGTATATATATATATATATATATATATATATATATTATACCTTGTATAAATCCCGTAAATTTTTATATCCCCTGATTTCTTGTAAAATAATGATAATATTTACTTGGGTTTCTTGAGAGAATTAAATTAATCCATGCAAGCTCTTACATGCCTGGTATATAATAAAAATATGCTTATTCACATATTATATATTACTGTAATATATTTGTAGCTGCACTTTATCAGCACTATACTGTTGTTTTTGTACCCCCGTGGGGCTTAGTATAGTTTGTTGTAATGGTTTTTTTTTTTTTTTTAAAGATTTTTTATTTATTTTATTTGAGAGGTAGAGTTACAGTGAGAGGGAGAGACAGAGAGAAAGGTCTTCCTTCTGCTGGTTCACTCCCCAAATGGCTGCAACGGCCAGAGCTGCACTGATCCAAAGCCAGGAGCCAGGCACTTCTTCCTGGTCTCCCATGTGGGTGCAAGGGCCCAAGGACTTGGGCCATCTTCCACTGCTTTCCCAGGCTATAGCAGAGAGCAGGATTTGAAGACCTGGCTTTATGGGATGCCAGTGCCACAGGCAGAAGATTAACCTACTGCGCCACTGTGCGGGCCCCATAATGGTTTGCTTTTTTTTTTTTTTTTTTTTTTTTTTAGTTTTATTTATTTATTTGAAAGAGTTACATGGAGAGAGGAGAGAGAAAGAGAGGTCTTCCATCCGATGGCTCCCTCCCCAATTGGCCGCAACTGCCAGAGCTGCGCCGATCAGAAGCCAGGAGCCAGGAACTTCTTCCAGGTCTCTCACATGGGTGCAGGGGCCCAAGGATTTGGGCCATCTTCTCCCAGGCCATAGCAGAGAGTTGGACTGGAAGTGGAGCAGCCGGGTCTCGAACTAGCGCTCCTGTGGGATGCCAGTGCTTCAGGCCAGGGCATTAACCTGCTGCACCACAGCACCAGCCCCTCCACTGATGGTTTTCTTTTTTTTTAAAGATTTATTTATTTACTTGAAAATCAGAGTTACACAGAGAGAGGAGAGGCAGAGAGAGAAAGAGAAAGAGAGGTCCTCCATCCACTGGTTCACTCCCCAATTGGCCACAACAATCCTGAGCTGCGCCAATCCGAAGCCAGGAGCCAGAATTTTCCTCTGGGTCTCCCATAAGTGTGCAGGGGCCCAAGGACTCTCGAACCAGCGCCCATGTGGCATTCCGGCGCTTCGGGCCAGGGCGTTAACCCGCTGCACCACAGCTCCGCCCCCCCCCCAATTGTTTTCTAGTTGTACAACAAGCATAGAAAATTGAATCAATATTATTCCTGGGTTTATGACACAAAATCATTGATTCTTGCAAGGCCACTAGGTTTTTAATATATTTATTTTTGTTACTGCCTTATTCCTATCTGTTTCCCCTCCATGCAACTATTCCAGTGTTAATCCTTTAGTTTGCATGTAATCTTGAGAATGTATATTAATTTTTACTTTATGTAAATGGTAGATCATATTTTGTTTTAGACCTCATCTCTTTTTTTCTATCTAGTACTAATTTTTAAATCCTTTGTTACTGTGTGTGCATCTAATCCTTTTTTTCCACCTTAATTCTCTATGTGCATGTAATGATACATCCGTCCACTCCCACAGTGATAGGCATCCTGGCTGCCTACAACTTTTTACCACCATTGTAGAATTGGCCTCTAGACCTCATGAGCATTTCTTATTTCTGTGTTCCTGTAATTTTTAAAGTTTTGTTTATTTGTTTTCATTATATTTGAAAGACAGAAAGACAAAGAGAGATCTTCCATCCACTAGTTCATTCTCCCAATTCTTGCCACAGCTAGGACTGGGCAGGTTGAAGCCAGGAGCCCAGAACTCCATCTGGGTCTCTCACATGGGAGCTGGATCCGAGGCAGAGCAGCGGGACTCGAACCTGTACGCATTTGGGACGCCAGCACTGCAGAAGGTGTCTTAATCCGCTGCAACACAGCTCTGGCCCCTATAGTTTAAATTACTCTGAATGTCTTCACCAGGTTGATTTGATTTCCCCATGTCTAAAACCAAAAATAAAAAAGTCCAAGAGAACTGAAAAAACATTGATTTCCACTTCCCATTCAGAAAACCAGGAGAAATTAAAGTGTAGCTACTCAGGGCCAGCACAGTGGTGTAACAGGTAAAGCAGCTACCTGCAATGCTGGTATCCCATATGGGTGCTGGTTCATGTCCTGGCTGCTCCACTTCCCATCCACCTCCCTGCCAGTGGCCTGGGAAAGCAGAGGAAGATAATCCAAGTGGTTGGGGGCCCCTGACTCCCATGTGGGATACCAAGATGAAATGTCTAACTTCTAGCTTAAGCCTGGCCTAGCCAAGCCATGGTGGCCATCTGGGGAGTAAACCACCACATGGAAGATCTCTCTTCGTCTCTCCCTCTCTGTAACTCTGGCTTTCAAATAAATTAATAAATCTTTTTTTAAAAAAAAAAAAAAAGTGTAGCCTCTCAGTCCAAACCTCCTGATACTACAGAATTGCCAGCTTACACTTTAGTCCCCATCCATTGCTACCTAAATCCCTTTCCATACTCTTTCTTTGTTCCTTTCCTCTTCACTCTTATCTGTCAGTTTTCAAATGCCAAAACCTCATTCTGTTAATCCCGTGTTTCAGATCTGAGGGTTCCTTATTACATGATAGATGAAAGAGGTTGTCTTCCCAGGTTGACACTGAGCTAGCAGACTTAATTGAGAAGTTAGTTGAAATTGTAAAACTGGACACCTTAAAAAAAAAGTTCCTTAACAAGTGATAACATTATTTTTGATTTGCAAAATAAGAATTTTGAGTAGTGTGGTTGTTTTATATTTTTTATTGATTTAATACATTGATTGAGAACTATTGCTGGGGTTATAGAAATAACTATGGGAGTCCCCTTTTTACAGAGACTATATTCAAGTGAAAGTCTTGATCAAAAAAAAAAATTAAACAAGATATCCTCAAGAGCATGTGAAAGTCACTTAGCAAAAAGAAAAACAGAAAAGAAATGCCTTTGTGTGTATCAGTACTGCTGCAAATATAGTTTTGTCAACTCTTATTTTATATCTTTGTCAAACCAATAGTTAAGAGTGATGTGCTACTATAGTTTTCAGGATCTGTGATTATTTTAAAATTTACTGTATATGATGAGTGAAATGGTCATCTTTTCAGTTGATTATTATTTATAACCCTTGCCTATATTCCAGTAGAACTAGAATCTTTGTACTTTTTACTTGCCGAACTCTTTATTTAGTGGAGCATTGAACCTTTGACTGTCGTGTAAATTAAAAATATGTTATCTCAAAAACTAAGAAAGAGAGAGGGATGGAAGTATCATTATATTTTTAGAACTGTTTGAACTACAGAGAATCAATTCTTTTTGTCTTAGTATCATATTAACATGAGAATTGATGTGAATTTTGTTGTATTAATTAGCATGTGTTTGCTGAGACCCTGAGAGTCTAATTAATAAATTCCTTAAAATTTTTTTAATTCTTTTTTTTTTTAAGATTTATTTACTTTATTTGAAAGGCAGAGTCACAGAGAGGCAGAGGCAGAGAGAGAGAGATCTTCCATCTGCTGGTTCACTCCCCAGATGGCTGCAACAGCCGGAGCTGAAGCCAGGAGCTTCTTCCGGGGTCTCCCACGCAGGTGCAGGGGCCCAAGAACTTGGGCCATCCTCTACTGCTTTCCCAGGCCATAGCAGAGAGCTGGATTGGAAGTCGAGCAGCTGAGACTTGAACCAGCACCCATAAGGGATGCTGGCACTGCAGGTGGCAGCTTTACCTGCTACGCCACAGCACTGGCCCCAAATTCCTTAAAATTGGGAAAAAAAAAATAAAGTACATTACTTTGCCCAATGCAATGGAGTTTGTTTTACTTTAGTTAAAGAATCAGCAAACATTTTCTATAAAGGGCTAGGCAGTAAATATTTTATGCTTTGCTGGCCACATTAATTGTCTGTCACATATTATTCTTGTTTTTTCTTTAAAGGACTTTTAAAAATCTAAGCTCATTCTTAGCCCTTGGGCTATATAGAAACAGCACAAGACCTGCATTTGGCTTTGCACCATTGTAAAGTCTGTCTTTAGTTTACATAGTAAGAAAAATCATTGTCAGATTTTAGGCAGTTGGAGTTACACATCAAGATTTTATATTCAAAATGAACCTGAAGGAATCGAGCAAGGGATAAGGCAGAAGATAGTTATCAGCTATTGTCTGATGTAAGACTCCCAGATTTTTGGCCTTATCAACTGGAACCATTCATTGATAAATGGAAGGATGGGATAAAACTGTTCTGGAAGAGAAAATAGAAGTTCTGTTTTTAATATGTTAGATTTTAGATTTCTTTGAGATTCCTAAATTGAAATGTCAATTAGAGTTTATGGGAGAGTCCATGACAGTTTATCTGTCTATGAAACACATGAGGATTAAAGATCAGCTATTAAATACAACTAAAGGGACTCACAGGCTAAGAAGAATTTCCTGAATTGAAAAGGAGGAACTAAGAACTTTTCTCAATAAACTAAAAGCAGATAGAGGTTTAAAACAAAGCACAATACATTTGGGGAATGGGAAGCACCTGAGTTTTTTTTGTTTGTTTGTTTTTTGTTTTTTTTTTATTCCAGTAAAAAAAGAAGTGATTGGTAAGGGCCAGATCAAGAAGAACTAGTGCACTCTGCCACAAAGTTCAGAATTTATTCTGAAGTCAGTGAGAATTCTGTGGTGAAATTAGAACTAGGGAAATATACTTTTGATAACTTGTTTCAAAGGTAAGATAAAGAAAGATGGATTTGAAGATTGGCAAAACTATAGGCAGGGAAACCAAGGAGGAAGCTATTGTAATAGCCTAGGCAAAAGATGATAGAGGTCTAACTCAAGTCTCCTTGGTGGATATTCCAGAGCATGGTACTGTTTTTTGTTTGTTTGTTTGTTTGTTTAATTTTTTGACAGGCAGAGTGGACAGTGAGAGAGAGAGACAGAGAGAAAGGTCTTCCTTTGCCATTGGTTCACCCTCCAATGGCCGCCGCGGCCGGTGCGCTGTGGCCGGCGCACCGCGCTGATCCGATGGCAGGATCCAGGAGCCAGGTGCTTTTCCTGGTCTCCCATGGGGTGCAGGGCCCAAGCACCTGGGCCATCCTCCACTGCACTCCCTGGCCACAGCAGAGAGCTGGCCTGGAAGAGGGGCAACCGGGACAGAATCCGGCGCCCCAACCAGGACTAGAACCCGGTGTGCCGGCAGGCTAGGCGGAGGATTAGCCTAGTGAGCTGCGGCGCCGGCAATGGTACTGTTTTAACATCTACTTAATGAAACAACTTTAACAAAACAATTGGTGTCTAATCACAAAAAGCAGTAAAGGAGAACTAAGCATATCAAACATGACTCAGGTTTTTGGGTTTTTTTTGTTTTATTTTGGATATCAGAAGATGCAAGGAATACAAGATTATGTGTGCTTGCTTTTTCATTTCATTTTGAATGTTGGTAGCATTACCGGTGTGATAGTCACTTGAAGACTTACAGTAGTCGGATTCATGGTTCTGGATACAAACAAGCATTTGGCCTGCAGATAATTAAATGGGCAGGCCACCAACATGAAATTCCAGTTGTCCGTAGCTTCTCAGCATGGGTTAAGGAAAATAAATAGTTAAAAAAAATTTCTGAGGCAATAGTTTCAAGCTGAAGTATGAGCACACATTGAACTTAGTGAACACAACAATTGCAAAAAAGAAAAATTAAGTCTTTAAAAATTTTTTAAACAACCATTTTTAAATATTTATTTATTTGAAGTCAGAGTTACAGAGACAGAAAGAGATCTTCCAGCTACTGGCTCACTCCCCAAACGGCTGCAACAGCCAGGGCTGGGCCAGGCCAAAGACAGGATCCTGGAGCTCCATCTGGGTCTCCCACTTGGGTAGCATCAGGTACCAGCCTGAGTACTTGGTCCATCTCCCACTGCTTACCAGCACTCATATGGGATGCCACCATTACTAAGTGGCAGCTTAACCTTTTGTGCTACAGTGCTGGCCCCTTAAAATTTTTACTTTTTAAACCAAAGGTTTTGACCGGCGCCGCGGCTCACTAGGCTAATCCTCTGCCTTGCGACGCTGGCACACCGGGTTCTAGTCCCGGTCGGGGCGCCGGATTCTGTCCCGGTTGCCCCTCTTCCAGGCCAGCTCTCTGCTGTGGCCAGGGAGTGCAGTGGAGGATGGCCCAGGTGCTTGGGCCCTGCACCCCATGGGAGACCAGGAAAAGCACCTGGCTCCTGCCATCAGATCAGCACAGCGCGCCGGCCGCGGCGGCCATTGGAGGGTGAACCAATGGCAAAGGAAGACCTTTCTCTCTGTCTCTCTCTCTCACTGTCCACTCTGCCTGTCAAAAAAAAAAAAAAAAAAACAAAGGCTTTTCTTTATGGTAAATTTGAAAATTGAATATATGATTTACTTTTTTCTTTTTTAAGATTGAAGAATTGGAAGAAAAACTTAATGATGCACTTCACCAGAAGCAGCTACTAACATTGAGATTAGATAGCCAATTAACTTTTCAGCAGAAGGATGCCAGGTAAGAAAAACTTTAAAAAGTAACTGTATTTATCTAACAATTAGCCGGCGCCACGGCTCACTAGGCTAATCCTCCGCCTAGCGGCGCCGGCACACCGGGTTCTAGTCCCGGTCGGGGCGCCGGATTCTGTCCCGGTTGCCCCTCTTCCAAGCCAGCCCTCTGCTGTGGCCAGGGAGTGCAGTGGAGGATGGCCCAGGTGCTTGGGCCCTGCACCCCATGGGAGACCAGGAAAAGCACCTGGCTCCTGGCTCCTGCCATCGGATCAGCGCGGTGCGCCGGCCGCAGCGCGCCGGCCGCGGCGGCCATTGGAGGGTGAACCAACGGCAAAGGAAGACCTTTCTCTCTGTCTCTCTCTCTCACTGTCCACTCTGCCTGTCAAAAAAAAAAAAAAAAAAAAAAAGTAACTGTATTTATCTAACAATTAAAGTAGCTTCATTACCTGTTTATGCATAATGTTATAAACTAAAATAGAGAGGTTTCAAATTTAAGATAAAAGTTATTTTCACATCCAGGCCATAATAATATATTATTTGATAGAGTACACAAAATGTAAAAAGTCAGAATTCAACATCCTTTCAGCAAGTCATTGATAAGTAAAAAAACGTTGGTCAATAGAAGTAAAGCAGAAAGTGACAAGGAGGCGCTCTAAATTCACCACTACTTAACTTGCTATCTGGATTAACTTTTCTTCATTTACCTTATAAAACATACTGAGTCTCGTGGTACATTGAACTTTCTCTTAGCTTCCACATTATGCCTGTATACTTTCTCCAGCTCAGCTGGAGTCCATTGTTTACTTTCAAATACACCTATGCCAAGTTCCTTTTTATATTTATGTATTTAATTAAAACTACACTTGATCTTAGCCAAAAGGCCGAGAAACGATTAGTTTAATTAAAGCTTAATAAACAGTGAACTATAAATACAAAAAGATGTGCTGTTTCTTTAAAAACTATCAATGGATTCTTTGAGACAGATTCAAGAAAACTAAGTGATTTAAAAATCATCAAATTAGGCCGGCGACGCGGCTCACTAGGCTAATCCTCCGTCTGCAGCGCCAGCACCCCAGGTTCTAGTCCCAGTTGGGGCACCGGATTCTGTCCCGGTTGCCCCTCTTCCAGGCCAGCTCTCTGCTATGGCCCGGGAGTGCAGTGGAGGATGGCCCAAGTGCTTGGGCCCTGCACCCGCATGGGAGACCAGGAGAAGCACCTAGCTCCTGGCTTCAGATTGGCGCAGCACATTAGTCGTAGTGGCCGTTTTGGGGGTGAACCAACGGAAAGGAAGACCTTTCTCTCTGTCTCTCTTACTAACTCTGCCTGTCAAAAAAAAAATCATCAAATTAAGTGTAAACAAGTAGATTTGAAGATTGTGAACTAAAAAATCAAATCTATTAGAACTGTCTTCTCAGATCTTCCTATGTGTCTTTCAAGTTCCTCTGCCATTTTAAAGAAATTGTGTTTGGAAATTATGACCAAAACTTGTATTAGTCAGCATTTCATCACTATGATGTAATATCTAACAGGGTAATTATGAAGGGAGGGAGGTTTATTTCAGTGTATGATTGGGTTGGCCACATGGGTCTTGTCACCTAGGGAGGCCAGAGTGTGGCAGCAGTGGAATGTGTGCAGGGTAGTGATCATTTAGCGAGCGAGGAAGCAGAGAACAGCAGCTGGTCCTGAGTCTGGTGCTTATAACTAACCTTCTCTAGAGAACTACCTTCCAAAAATAAGCCCCCAGTGACTTAAGGACCTCCCATTAGGACCACCCTGTAGGCACCATAATTGGATTAAGACTCTACTGCCTTAGTACATCAGTCCTTGACTTTGAGGCTTAACTATCTGCATGAGTTTAGGAGCCATGTTATATTCAAACCATAGCAAACATTTATCCATAAAGAAAGCATACCTCTCTAAGTTAAAAATCAGTACTGTAATTAACAATGTGTCAAGAATGTTTGTTTCTGTGTCTTAGTGGTAAACATGTCAAGTAGGTATCTTTTTCTCATGTCAAGATTTCACTACTGGGGCCAGCATTGTGACACAGAGGGTTAAACTGCCACCTACAATGCCAACATCCCATAGGAGCCTTGGTTCAGTTTCTTGCTGCTCTACTTCCAATCCAAATCCCTGCTAATGTGCCTGGGAAAGCAGCAGAGGATGACCCAAGTACCTGGGCCCCTGCCACCCATGTGGAAGAACCTAGTGGAGATCCAGGCTTCTGGTTTCATCCTGGCCCAGTTCTGGCCATTGTGACCATTTGGGGTGTGAACTAGCAGATGGAAAATCTCTCAGGCTGGCGCTGCAGCTTAATAGGCTAATCCTCCGCCTGCAGCACCATCACACCGGGTTATAGTCCCGGTTGCTCCTCTTCCAGGCCAGCTCTCTGCTGTGGCCCAGGAGTGCAGTGGAGGATGGCCCAAGTGCTTGGGCCCTGTACCTGCATGGGAGACCAGGAGAAGCACTTGCCTCCTGGCTTCGGATCGGCGCAGCGCCGGCCGCAGTTCACCGGCCACAGTGGCCATTGTGGGGTGAATCAACGGCAAAGGAAGACCTTTCTCACTGTCCACTCTGCCTGTCCAAAAAAAGAAAAAGAAAAAGAAAATATCTCTCTCTCCAACTCTGTCTTTTCAAATAAATAAGTCTTTAAAAAAAGAAAAGAATAGCAACTCCTGGCTCCTGATTTTGGCTTGGCCTAGCCCTGGCCGTTGTAGCAGATGGAAGATCTTGCTGTCTTCCTTTGTCTCTCCCTCTCTTTCTCTCTCTCTAACTCTGACTTTCAAATAAATAAATAAACCTTTGAAACAAATTACCTAGGGGCCGGAGCTGCAGTGTAGCAGGTTAAACCACTTGCCTGTAACACCAGCATCCCATATGGGTGTGGGTTCAAGACCCAGTTGCTCCACTTCTGATCCAGCTCCCTGTTAATGTACCTGGGAAAGCATCAGAAGATGGTCCAACTTTTAGGGCCCCTGCACCCACAAGAAAGAACAAGTGGAAGCTCCTGGCTCCTGGCTTCAGCCAGGCCCAGCCCTGGCTAGTACAACAATTTGGGGAGTGAACCAGCGGATGGAGGATCTCCTCTCTCTCTCTCTCCCTCTCCCTCTCCCTCTCCCTCTCCTTCTCTCCCTCCCTTTCTCTCTCTCTCTCTCTCTCTCTCTCTCTCTCTGTAACTGAATTTCAAATAAATAAGTAAATATTTTAAAAATTACCTGGCCAATTATTAGCTGTTGTCACATTGAATCAGTGGATCTTAAACTTTAGTATCTATCAGAAACACTCAAAGAACTTGTTAAAAAAGATTACTGGGTCCCACTCTCAGAAGTTCTGATTTGGGTGAGTCCTGAGGTTTGCATTTCTGCCAGCTTCCTGAGTTGCTGATGTTGCTGGTCCAGGACAACACTTTGAGAACCACTACCTTTGATTATAGGTGTGCTGTAATGTTTTAGACATTTCATCAGATTGAGTAATGCTGCTGAGAGAACAGTTAGGAGGCTGTTGGAATAATGCTGTCACTGGGTGATGGTGGTAAAAAGTGTTAGGTTCCGAATATATTTTGAAAGTAGAGTTGATAGTTTGTCTTTACAGATTAAGTGTGGGATTTAAGAGAAAATGGGGGCCAGCGCTGTGGCATTGTTGGTAAAGCTGCTGCCTGCAGTGCTGGCATACCGTATGGGCACCTGTTCAAGTTCTGGCTGCTCCACTTCCGATCCAGCTCTCTGCTATGACCTGGGAAAGCAGTAGAAGATGGCCCAAGTCCTTGGGCCCCTGCACCCACATGGGAGACCTGGAAGAAGCTCCTGGCTCCTGGCTTTGGATCAGTGCAGCTCTGGCCTTGCAGCCATCTGGGGAGTGAATGAGAGGATGGAAGATCTCTCCCTCTCTCCTCTGCCTCTCTTTAACTCTACCTTTCAAATAAATAAATAAATCTTTTTTAAAAAGTGAAAATGAAGAGTCAAGGATTGCACTAATATTTTTGGCTTGAATTACTGAAAAAACTGGAGTGTTGTTAACTAAGGTAGGAGAAACCACAGTAGAAAGGGTTTGTGAGTCAAGACCAGGAGTTCCATTTGAGATGTGTTAAATTAGAGCTGTCTTAAAAATCTATCCTGAGATGTTGGGCCGGCGCCGCGGCTCACTAGGCTAATCCTCCGCCTAGCGGCGCCGGCACCCCAGGTTCTAGTCCCGGTTGGGGCGCCGGATTCTGTCCCGGTTGCCCCTCTTCCAGACCAGCTCTCTGCTGTGGCCTGGGAGTGCAGTGGAGGATGGCCCAGGTGCTTGGGCCCTGCACCCCATGGGGACCAGGAAAAGCACCTGGCTCCTGGCTCCTGCCATCGGATCAGCGCGGTGCGCCGGCCGCAGCGCGCCGGCCGTGGCGGCCATTGGAGGGTGAACCAACGGCAAAGGAAGACCTTTCTCTCTCTGTCTCTCTCTCTCACTGTCCACTCTGCCTGTCAAAAAAAAAAAAAAAAGAAAAAAAAAGAAATCTATCCTGAGATGTGAAAAGTTGCACCTGAAGTACAAATCAGGGAGTCAGTAGGATGTGGACAATATTTAAGTTATGAGGCTGGATGAATTACCTAAGGAAGTGACAGAGAAGAGGAGTAGATATGCCAACACTGACACAAAAGAGATTGAGAAGGTGTCAGAGTCAGAGAGGAGAAAGATGAAAAGAGAAAAAAGTTTGGTGCCTTGGAAGACAGTTGAGTCGAAGGAAGGAAAGATCAGTGTATCAAGTGCTGTCATTCTGTCATGGATGAGGAGATCTAAGAATTGATCCTTAGCATTCTGGATGTTATTGATAACTTTTAGATTTCAATAGAGAGGGTAAAAACCTAGTTGGCTGGGGTGGACGGACAAATTGGAGACAGCAAATATAGATAACATTTCAGCTGTTTTTTTTTTTTTTTTTTTACAAAGTGATAAAGTTTATTAAAAAGGTGAGGAAATCACACACACACACACACACACACACACTCACATACTCACATGTGGGCCATGTTCAGGAATAGAGTGGTACAGGAGGGGAAAAGATGAGAGAGAGAGAGAGACAGAGATTTCAGTACCTTGCTCCTCTTTTTGTGTAAGAAGAGAGAGAGCGCGCGCAGAGATGTTTTTCTCCAAAAGGAAAAATAAAGAGGTCAAGAGTTATGTTTCTGTTTATAGTAGTAATAGCACACTTAACCTGTTGATGGGACTGAGATCCTAGGGAAAGGGGGAGATTGGATTAAAATCTTTTGGTAGGCAACTAATAATAGCAATATTGGCTACATGTGGTTCTTTGAGAATGATGAATTTTTGTAGATTACTGTTTTTGTGGCCTCATTGGGTGAGTGAATACTGTGTTAAACAGCTTTTCATTACAACTAAAATACCTGAGAGGTGCCAAGTAGGCAAGAAGCTTATTTGGCTTGTAGTTCAGAGGTTCACAGTCCACAGTGTGATGATTCCATTAGCCTTGCATCTAGCAGAGGCTGGCAATGGTGGAAGCCGGTGTGGGGGAATAGTCACATGACAAGCCAGGAAGCAGAAGAGACAGCGAGTGCACTCGTGTTATGTAACCAAGCCTCTCGTGGGAACTGTCTTCTGAGGCTAAGTATCCAGGAACCTAACTTACTCCTCATGTAGGATCTCTGCCCTTAGTGTGCTGTACATTGAGATTTAATGCTGTAACTAGTACTCAAACAGTATTGTTCACTTTGTGTTTCTATGTGGGTGCAAACTGTTGAAATCTTTACTTAATGTATGCTAAACTGATCTTCTGTATATAAAGAGAATTGAAAATGAATCTTGATGTGAATGGAAGGGGGGAGGGAGAGAAAAGGGTTGCGGGTGGGAGGGAAGTTATGGGGGGGAAGCCATTGTAATCCATAAGCTGTACATTGGAAATTTATATTCATTAAATAAAAGTTAAAAAAAAGAAATAAAATATTTTAACCAAAAAAAACAAAAACAAAAAAAAAGAACTCCCACTAGGCCTCTCTCAGATACCATAATTCAATCAAGCCTGCTTTAATCCACTAATATTAACCCATTAACCATTAACGTAGGGCTTTGATTTAAACATCTGCATAAGCCAAATCCTGTTGAAACCATAACAGATACTTTATGGTAGTTCACTGTTGCCATCTTCAAGAGATATTCCTTGATGTACAAGAATAAATGAAAAATGAAAATTAATAAGTAGAGTCTGGAACAGATGAATGAAAGTTAAGTTAAACTTTATGCAGAAGTAATATATGATTTTATAATTTGAATTTTAAAAATTATTTAAGATATCAGTTTTCTGTGTATGTGCCTACACATTTAATAATTTTTATGAAATTGTCACTTGATATTTAACTGGTTAAGTAAGTAAACATTTAAGTGGAGCCAAAAATACTATTGGACTTCTTATTTCCTAATTTTGTTACTGTAAGTAGAGAACTGTGAGAAAATATTTTTAATGGTTGCCATAAATTCCCTCCTAATATAGAAAATATCAAGAACTAATGAAACAAGAAATGGAAACCATTTTAGTGAGACAGAAACAGCTAGAAGAGACAAATATTCAGCTACGAGAGAAAGCTGGAGATATTCGTCGAAACCTGCGTGACATTGAATTAACAGATGAGCAGTATATGAAGCTAAAAGCTTTTCCTGAAGATCAGCTTTCTATTCCGGAATATGTATCTGTAAGTGTCTTGTTTTACCTAAAAAAAAAAAAAAAAAAAAAGAAGAGAACTGCATACATTTTAGATTAAAATTTGCCATTGATGTAGTAGCCGTTATTTTTTAAGAACCCAACTGACAAATTATTCTGTGGCCGTAATCTAAAGTTATTGAGTGGCATTCATAGCACCAACTTTTAAAGGCTCTTGACCTTTGATCTCCAAAGTCAAGCAATAAATTGGGCTCTGAACTTAATGACTGCATAGTCCATAGAAATGACTTATCTTATCATAAGCTAGTGGCTTATGCTCTCAAATTGAAACCTTTTGGAGATGAACAACAGATTCGTTGTTTCCAGGGTTTTGTTCGGGATAGTGAGGCAGAGCAAAGCTGATATGTTTATAAAAGGGATATAAGATGCTGAAAAGCTTTATAGGAAGAGATTGGCAAATATTCTTTTTTTAAAATAATTTTCTATTTGACACATAATTGTACATACTTAGTGGGTACAGTGTGATTTGTCAATACATAGTTCAGAATCTTGCAATATTGGTTATATAAATATAAATTCAGGATTAATATGTGTCAGTGTTCTCAGATTGTTTGGTGTCATATCACTTTACACTCAAAAAATTATTCAGGACTCCAAAAAGCTATATCAGTATTTACTATATTAGAAATTAAAACAGAGATTTTTTAAAAAACAGAATGCATAAAAATACAGTCTGTTAAACTTAGGACCAGTGATATCATATATCATCTAGCCATCAGAAAATGCCACTGAAGAATCGTTAGAGAATTGAACAGGTGCCAAAAAGTTCTTAATTAGGAAGATAGTTTTGATCTTCTGAGTTGTTTGAAAGGGTCTCATAATGACAGACAGGGCAGGGAAGTGGGGTCCCCCAACCACAGATAAGAATTGTTGGCTTTGGTGCCAGTACTGTGGTATAGTGGGTTAAGCTGCTGCTTGCAGTGCTGGCATCCCATATGGTGCCAGTTCAAGTCTCAGCTGCTCCACTTCCAATCCAGCTCCCTGCTAATAGGCCTAAGAAAGCAGTGGGGGCCAACCCAAGTACATGGGCCTCTGCACCCATTTGGGAGACCTCGTGAAGCTCTTGGCTTCAGTCTTGCCCAGCTCTGGCTGTTGTGACCATTTGGGGAGTGAATGAGCAGCTGGAAGACTTCTCTCTCTCTCTCTCTCTCTGCCTCTGCCTCTCCCTCTCTGTCACTCTGCCACTCTGCCTTTCAAATAAACAAATAAATTGAAAAAAAAAAAAAAAAAGAAAAGAAAAGAACTGTTGGCTTTTGATATATAGCCATCATTTCTCTCTCTCTTTTTTTTAAAGATTTATTTTATTTCATTTGAAAAGCAGAATTACAGAGAGGCAGAGGCAGAGAGAAAGAAAGGTCTTCCACTGGTTCACTCCCCACATGGTCACAGTGGCTGGAGCTGTGCCAATCCGAAGCCAGGAGGTTCTTCCACATCTCCCATGTGGGTGCAAGGGCCCAAGGACTTAGGCCATCTTCCACTGTATAGCTGTCATTTCACCCTAAGAGGTTTGAATTTTTTTCATCTGTTAAAAGAGTTAATGATACCAATGCCTTTCTATTTCAGTAATTGTGAAGGTTATGGACACGTGTGTAAGATGCTTACTACAGTGTTTAGAATACAATAAACACATAATAAACACTACCATTATTTTTGCTGGAGAAGTAGTTGCTATTCTTGGCTTTCACTGGGATAAGGTTTGCAGATTAGTGATTTCTTATAAAATGAATTGTTATCTTTTTTTGTCCAGCTGTTTATTTTAATAGCTGAAACACAGTTTTCTTCCCAAAATGTACTGACTAAAATAAATATTCCAAGCACTGTCATTTATCCATAGTAATTGCAAAATATCTCACTGGTGACAATTATGCTTATTTTTGATTTGTTAATATTTCTTGTTACATCTCTTGTTTCCACAGATAGTATTACCCCAACTGATTAGTTATATGCATTCATTGCATTGAAGGCTAACCTTAGAACTTGTTTCTTTCCACATATGAGAATACTTCAAAAAGTTTGTAAAAAGATGGAATTAGAAGATGTTTATATTGGTGCAAAAACTTGTGAAATCCGTCGATTTTTTTTTGTAATGTACATTTTCCATGAGCTCTGTGAAGGCGCCTCATTTGCATGGATTTTCAAAATGTATTTCAAACATAAATTTCTTCTAGTTTCATTTTTCCACCATCTTTTTGAAGAAACTATATATGGTACTTTTGCAGCAGATCATACACTGATGAATTTCAGAACGTGTATCTGTACAGTAAATAGTCCTTAATAGCCCTCTCCAAATTTGCTGATGGCTTGTCAGTTTTCTAGGACCTTTTCACATAGAACAGTTTACTGGCTTAGGACAGGAAAAATCCTCTCAGAGAATTATGAATGGGCAGAAAGATCTGAACTGAATGAAAGTAGCGGTTAAAAATAGATCCTTCCTGACTCATCCTCGTTATTCCACACCCTGCAGTGGCAGCAGTAAGTAGAGCTTCACAAGAGCTTGAGAGGAGAATAAAAACAGACTTTATCTCTTCATCAGGTATTTATTGAGTGCTTATCATATAGTTAGGCATTGGCGATTGAGCAATGTAGAAGCAAGACAAAAATTCCCGCCCTCATGAAGCTTTCATTCTCCCTGAGCAATACAGACAATAACTGAAATATAGGAAATGTCTGTTTGTCCTAGGTGCAATGGAGGAAGGGCAGGAGTGAAGACCAGGGAGTATTGCAAGGGCAGGGTGCAATTTTAACTCAGGGTAGTGAAATCCAGGAAGGTGTTACTAGTAAGGCGATATTGATCAGGGACCTAAGGTATATAAGGCATGATCCATGCGTTTGTATGTGGACAACAGCAAGACCTTTGGACACTTGATGTGTTCAAGAAGTTTGCAAGCATATAGTGTAGAGTGAGCAGTAGGGTGGCAATGAGAAGTAAGCAATAAATGAGAGGAATGGCAGACCCTCAGGTTGCTGTCAGTTACTGATCATCTGGTCCTTGAGGTAACTTAACTGAACATTGAGTCTTAATAAAGTATTTACAGTTAGGGTCAATTAATGACTGCTTTAATTTTGTAGAATTTCCTTGTATTGTTGATCACTGAAAACTGCATACTGGCAAATTTTAATTGTAACTTTGATTTATGACTTTTTTCTTTTCTTTTTGAAGATTCGGTTCTATGAGCTAGTGACTCCATTAAGAAAGGAAATATGTGAACTACAAATGAAAAAGAATGATCTGTCAGAAGAATTAAGTACAAACAAAAGCCAACTGAAGCAGCTTACAGAGGTTTGTATAGTTTTGATTGCTGGTAAAAACAAACTCTCAACTTTTTGCTGTAAGGAGTTCAAGATTTGTAATAAGAAATAGAAAAATCAATGGCAGATATTTCCTTACATGTGATGCAAACCCACTGCATAGGTAGCATTCATCTGGATTTCTGGGCCTAGAACCCATGGGTCCTAAGGTAGGGCCTGAGGAACCCACTCAAGGTGAAGCTCAGAGTGCTTGCTGCATTGTAATTAATTAAACCTTTATTTTTAAAAAAATCAATGATAGAAAAATTTAACTAGGGGATGCTGATTGCTATGGTTTCTCATAAATAGTGGGAAACAGATTAAATTGGAAGTAGTCATCCTAAAAATTGGCAAGCCTATGATCTTGAGCTATAATCCATTGTTGAGCATTTTTGTAACTTGTTTTTCATAATCAATTGCTTTTAATTCATAGCAGGGTTCTATTCAAAATTGCTGTGAAAGGACTGAAATGACACATTTGTATATCAGGGTTTGTTTAGTAATTTAAATATCTACATGTAATGTTCTGTCAAGAAATTTAGGTAAGAAATGTAAACCAGAATATGCAGGGACTCTCTTGCAGGTTCCATGAATAAAAAGAAGAGGAGGATCCCTTTGGCTTTTAATTATGGTGACTCATAGGTTCCCATTTACCTTGAACAGCCCCATTATTCCCAATATATAAATATTAATAACACTCCACTCATTTCCAGAAGCACCCCAATGTACATGATAAATTATATGGTCATCATACTTGTAACTCTCATTTATAGAGGGTGGGTTATAGCATTAACCAAATATCCAGAATACTATCCTGCAATTGTAACCTGTTAAGAGAAAAGTGGTTGATTGAGTCTTGCTGTCATGTAGCACTTAGGAATGAGATAGCATTCTTCAAGGATTTTATCGGTCCAGAAGAGAAACACTTAAGGTTATAATTTACAAATAGAGTCTGCTGCAGGTCTTCACAACAGGTTAACCTTGTTCATGATATAAAAGGGAGCTGCAGTCCAACTGCCAGTTATTTTTGCTTCTTCTTCAGATGCAGTTAACTCTCCTAATGCTTGTTCTGAACAGGTATACTAACATTAGCATTAACCCCAGTGATGTGCGTGGTGCTGTGCTACATGCTGACAATAGTAAACACAAGAAAGAATATGTCTGCCCTTCTAGAGTTTAAATTCTAGTAGATTAGAGGTAGAACATTAGAGGATATCCTGATCTGCTCATTTACTGTGTCCTTTAACAAATTGCATCCTGTCAAATGGAGAAAATATTGTTTGTCCATTCATTTCAATGAATTGCCTGTGTTTCTGTTTCAAAGTAAAAATATGATTTTAGCAAAGTTGTGTATACGTATTTCTTTTATGCTTTATTTAAAAAGTTTTTAGCCAATGTATTTTTATCCAGAAATGAATAATTACAATGTATATTTTCAGTGGTGTGCTGCACTATTAATACTGGATAGATTTACTTGTCATCAAGTTAGAGTCAATAACAACATTACAGGCAAAATAAAGGCCTAGCTTCCTTCCTTTCCTTAGAGTAGAAATTTTGTCAATAGGGCAAATGCTAGACAGGCAGACTTGCACCTACTCCCATCCTCTGTTAGTTTGTTTCTTCCTTGCTAATACTTTTATAGAGAATAAAGCATAGATAACTAATAAGGTGTTTGAGTCAGAGTTCCTCAGTTTTTTCTTTATGCACTAATAACTCTTGAGTATGGAAACTATTTGGTTTGTTAAGTCTGTATTAATCAGGGTTCTCCAGAGAAATATAACCAAGAGCCTGTATGTGTGTGTGTGTGTGTGTGTGTGTGGGAGGGAGAAAGAACAAGAAAGAAATGGAGAAAGAGAGAGATTAAAGAAGTTTAGCAAATCTAAAATCTTCAGGGTAGGTTGGCAGGCTGGATATCAGAAAAGAGTTGCAGTTCAAGTCCAAAGGCAGCCTGCCAGCAGAGCTCTTTGCTTTCGAAGGTCAATCTTTATTTATTTATTTATTTTTAAGTCTTCAACTGATTGAGGCCCAACCATCTAATAGAGGATGACATGCTGTACATAAAGTTTGCTGATTTAAATGTTAGTATCATCTGAAAAATACCTTCAGAGGATCACCTCAAATAGTGCTTGATCAAATGTATTATGACTTCCCTAAGTGAACACATAAAAGATGGCACCATAGAATCATTCCATACACAAGTTTATTTCTTAAGGATTTATTACCTCTCAGCTGAGAGTGTAATCTTTTGTTTTAAACCCCTTGCTGGATTTGTTAACAGTGTGAACAAAGAATTATATCACAGTCAGGAAAAAATTAAGCAATATCCTATTGTTTAATAATAGGTACAAGTTAAGAGAATATGGTTGAGACAAAATAGAATTAGTTTTATGTTAAGGCCATCTTTAGAGTTTGGTTCATCTGCTCTGTCAAGGGCCTATTACAGGTCAACTTTCCAAATACGAAAAAAGTAAACAGAATGTTTTTAAAAGATTTCTTTATTTATTTGAAATGCAGAGCAATAGAGAAAGGGGTGGAAAGAGAGATCATCCCCCAAATGCTCGTAACAGACAGGACTGGGCCAAGCCAAAGCAGGAGCTAGGAACTCCCATTTGGGTCTCCCACATGAGTGGCTAGCACCTATGCACTTGGGCTATCCTCTGCTGCCTTCCCAGGCGTGTTAGCAGGAAGCTGAATTGGAAGCAGAACAGTCAGGTCTCAAAAAATGAAGCCAACACCATTAAACAACTTTTTTTTTTTTTTTTTTTTTTTTTTTGACAGGCAGAGTGGACAGTGAGAGAGAGAGACAGAGAGAAAGGTCTTCCTTTGCCGTTGGTTCACCCTCCAATGGCCGCCGTGGCCGGCACGCTGCGGCCAGCGCACCGCGCTGATCCGATGGCGGGAGCCAGGAGCCAGGTGCTTTTCCTGGTCTCCCATGGGGTGCAGGGCCCAAGCACCTGGGCCATCCTCCACTGCACTCCCTGGCCACAGCAGAGGGCTGGCCTGAAAGAGGGGCAACCGGGACAGAATCCGGCGCCCCGACCGGGACTAGAACCCGGTGTGCCGGCGCCGCTAGGCGGAGGATTAGCCTAGTGAGCAGCGGCGCCGGCCCATTAAACAACTTTTATTATTGTTTCATAAAAAGACCTTTATATAAGGCTGTGAAGAACAATAAATATATTTGATATTGCAAATTTTGCTACATATTTATTTTAAGGTTTGTTTTTTGAAATGATTCATTAAATTATTTACTGCTCTAATAGTATTGGAACAATTCAAAGGTACTGGCTTGAGCTTCATCTGGGCAACTTGACAATGGTGTGATAATCTGAGATAATAAAAAACTCAGTCCTATGGATCCCCCGTCTTATAACTTCTCCATCAGCAAAATGGGGGTGGTAATAGTTAATACCTACCTCACATGGTCATTATTATAAAGAATGTAGTGTATTCAGTAAATACAGATTGTGTGTCTATTACATGACAGGCATTATTCTAGGTGCCTGGGATATCTCATTGAACAAAACAGCAAGCCCTGCCCTCATGGAGTTTTAGTTTTAAAAGGGTGTCTATACACATATATTTCAAAAGGGAAGAGAACAATAAACATTACAAATAAGCAAATCATCTAATATGATAGAAAGTGACAACTACAATGGATAAAAGAAAAAAATTGATGATGATGAAATGATTGGGGTACTGCATGGAGAACAGAGGAAAAATCACCTGCAGATTTGTACTAGGTTGGCTGGTAGGTCTCATTAAGGAGGCAGCAGGCTTCTCAAGGGAGAGCTTCCAGGCAGAGGACCCAGTCAGTGCAAAGGAATGAGAGTGGCTTGGTGATTGTGGAGTGATGAGGAGGCCAACGTAACTGATAGGATTGAAGGAAGAGGGGCTGGCGCTGTGGTGTAGTAGGCTAAAGCATGTGCCTGTGGTACCAGCATTCCATATGGGCACTGTTTGTAGTCTCAGCTGCTCCTCTTCTGATCTAGCTCTCTGCTAATGCCTGGGAAAGCAGCAGAAGATGGCCCTAGTGTTTGGTTCCCTGCACCCACATGGGAAACACAGAAGCACCTGGCTTCTGGCTTCAGATTGGCCCAGCTCCAGCCATTGCAGCCATCTGGGGAGTGAACCAGTGGATGAAAGACCTCTCTCTGTGTCTCTCCCTCCCTCTCTCTCTAACTCTACCTCTCAAATAAATAAATAAATCTTGAAAAAAAAAAAAAAAAAGAAGGGAGAAAGAATAGTCGGAGGTAGATCAGTGAGATAAGGGATCTGCTGAGGTCATGTGAAGAAACAAAGCATATAAGTGAAATGAAGCATTGCAGCTTTTGGAAAGAGGTATGACATGATCTGATACATATTTAAAATATGGCTCTGGCTGGTGCACAGTGGACTGTCAACAAGTGCTTATTTGTTGAGATATTTTTAATGACTATTAAGTCGCTTTCATAATGTCCTAGATAATGGTTTAAAGGCAATTCTCTGTGCTGAGAAGAGAACCATGGAGATGTAAGGATAGAAGCAGAGAGATTTCAAAGGGGGCTCTTGGAGTAATCAGAGAGGTGATAGAGCTTCATTCAGATCAAGGTGGCAGCAGTGGAAGTGGTGACAACTGTTTTAAAGTAGAACCACTAGAACTTCCTCATGAATTGGATGGACTTGGAGGAAAAAAGGTAGAGTCAAATAACTCCAAGGATTTGGGCCTCAATAACTGAAAAGATGGAACTTTACTGAGCTGAGATGGGTATGGTGTGATACAAAAGACTTTAGGGCAAAAGAGAATTCAAGTGTTCGATATATTTTCTTTGAGAGATCTGTTAGATACCCAGTAGGAAATTTATGGATGTGCAAAGCTGAGCTAGATACCCAGCTGGAACTCATAAGCATAAAAAGATATTTAAAACCAGAAAGAGATCACCAGAGGAGAGTGAATGTAGAGAGAAAAAAGGGAAGGGGGGGAGAGAGAAAGAAGGATGGAAAGTCACCCAGGAAAGAAGGAAACCAGAAGAATTGTGTTCCTGAAAGTCAAGAAGAAGTGGTGTGTTAAGAAAGAGTGATCACCTGCTTCAAATGTTGTTGATGGGTCCACTTAGTTGAAGATTAAAAATTGGCCATGCATTTAGCAAGGTCATTGAGAACCTTGTCGAGAGTAGTTCCAATAGAGGAGTGAAATCAAAAGTTGATTACAATGAGTGTGAGAGTGAATGAGAGAAAAAAATTGGACCTGGAAGTACAGAGAGTTCTTCCTGATCATTTTAATGCATAGAAAGGAATAGAGAGGGCCGGCGCTGCAGCTCACTAGGCTAATCCTCCGCCTAGCGGCGCCGGCACACCGGGTTCTAGTCCCGGTCGGGGTGCCGGATTCTGTCCCGGTTGCCCCTCTTCCAGGCCAGCTCTCTGCTGTGGCCCGGGAGTGCAGTGGAGGATGGCCCAAGTCCTTGGGCCCTGCACCTGCATGGGAGACCAGGAGAAGCACCTGGCTCCTGCCTTCGGATCAGTGCGGTGCGCCGGGTGCAGTGGCCACTGGAGGGTGAACCAACTGCAAAAGGAAGACCTGTCCAAAAAAAAAAAAAAAAAAGAAAGGAATAGAGAGACAGGATTGACAATGACAGGAGAAGAGGAGTCAAAGGAAGGTTTTGTTTTGTTTTTTTAAATAGAAGTCACAGCAAATGTAAGTAAATTCATGTTATAAACCGTAAAGCTTTTCTCTTTACCAAGAACGGTAGAAAAGCATTCATCTGATTTTAGCAGCAATGTTTTTGGATGCCCAGTCTGATCCATGCAATGAAATGAGTCATCTGTATTTGGGCCTTACTCAATAATATATGCTTCTGTAGTTACGGCATTTGCGGAAGAGAACAGAGAGTGTTTGATGGAATTACTCCTATTGAGTTTTATGGAATTTTCATTAGTAAAGTGAGATAATTTATCTCAGTGGCTTAGTCTTTTTTTAATTTTTTAAAGATTGATTTATTTAGGCCGGCGCCGCGGCTCACTAGGCTAATCCTCTGCCTTGCGGTGCCGGCACACCGGGGTCTAGTCCCGGTCGGGGCGCCGGATTCTGTCCCGGTTGCCCCTCTTCCAGGCCAGCTCTCTGCTGTGGCCAGGGAGTGCAGTGGAGGATGGCCCAAGTCCTTGGGCCCTGCACCCCATGGGAGACCAGGATAAGTACCTGGCTCCTGCCTTCAGATCAGCCTGGTGCACTGGCCGCAGGCGCCGGCCGCGGCTGCCATTGGAAGGTGAACCAACGGCAAAGGAAGATCTTTCTCTCTGTCTCTCTCACTGTCCACTCTGCCTGTCAAAAAAAAAAAAAAAAAAAAAAATTACAGAATGAAATGACCAGTTCATCAGTTGAAAGTTTCTGTTTTCTCTTGTATTTGAAATGTTTTCATATTGGTGTTTTTCACACATTGACGTTTTGTTTTTCTCTCTTCTTCAGAATGGGGGCTAGAATATATAGTATTGCTGGGCAGAGGGAGGCTATGAAAACATGAAAATGCCCATCCTATCCAAACACAGCAGGACATTTTGACTTTTATAGTAGTCTCATTAAGTTTCTTGACCCAAAAAAGTAAATTTTCCTTTTAACTATTTGTGAGACAAAATTTAGATTTCTTCCCTACCAGAGGAGGAAAAAAAAAGCTAATTTTTTTCCCCATCCGTTATAAGGTTCATGGCTGAGGTCCCTGTAACAAAAGACATATTGACAAGAGAAGAGTGTAACACATTTATTTAATTTAAGTTTCATGTAATACAGGAACCTTCAGAAATGAAGACTCAAAGATACACGTAGAACTATTTTTGTGGACAGTTGGCAGAAGTGTGATTACAGGACAGAGGTAACAGCTAGGGGAAATACAGCAAGGCCTACTTGTTCAGTCACTGTGTGACACTCCTCGTCCTTGGCTGTAGGAGACACTTGGCACAGGAGGGATCTTCAGGGGAGAAGCAGAGAGTAGAATTTCAGATTCTGTGACCTGCTTCTGGACAGAGAGAGGGTATCAGAAAGTCACAGAGACCTTCCTGCTTCTGCCTTTTTCTCAGTTTCCTGCCTTTTAAAATATTCGGTATGCCAAGGCCCAACAAGGCAATAAACATTTCATTTTTTTAGTAAACAAAGTGAACATACATCTAGTGAAAGATAGCACACTTTGATTCAAAGGCCTCCTGAATGAACAAATGTAAGAATGTGGGAGTATTACTTTGTTCAATACATAGATACATTGCCATAGTAAGTCTTGAGACAAAGCTCTGCTATTAAGAGCTGCAACCGCTATAAAGTATAGAGAAGATATGATCTGTGTTTCTCATATTACGTTATTTTAATGAACATACAGTTAATTCAGAAAATACTTTAGGCTTCAAATTACATATATTTAAAGATTGGAATTTTAAGAAGAATGGTATGGTGCTTATAAGTGATTATGTAACTTTAAAGGTGAATAAAACATAAACTTTGACAAGTTATATGATTAGATGGTGTTCACACAAGAACTTTAAAGGACCTTAAAGGCTAACATGAAGCTGCAGCTCATGGTTAATTTTACCAAATGGAGCCCTTAGAGTAGGACTCGTTGCTTGAAAGCTAGTAAATTGCCGACCTGACTCTAGAAATTAAGGACCTCATGAGATAGAAACTGATAAACCAAACTTGTGTCCTAAGTTTATGTAATATGAGAATTAATTTCAGTGAATATTTAGGCAAGTATTAACCATTGAGGGAAAGTCAACAAAGGACTTTTTAATAAATTTCTATTTCCCCAAATGCCTGCAATAGCCAGGGCTGGACCAGGCTGAAGCCAGGAACATGGAACTCAATCCAGGTCTCCCTTGTAGATGGCAAGGATCAAAGTTCTCGAGCCATCACCTACTGCTTCCCAGGGTGTACATTAAGCAGGAAGCTGGAGTCGGGAGCAGAAATAAGACTTAAACGCAGGCACTCCAGTATTGGATACCTACATCCTAAGTGGTATCTTAACCATTCTGCCAAATGCCTACGCCACAAAGAATTTTATAAATGAACATATTATAATATTTCATTTGGGTAGTAACTGTGCATGTGTATTAGGATTAAGTAGAGAATAAAAAATGTAGATTTCAAAGAGCATTGTCAGGGTTCTAAAATAGTAGTTCTTAAAAATTGACAGGCTTTTTTATTAGGATCAAAATGTAATATTTACCATTTCAGCCATTTCCAAGTATACAATTCAGTGTTGTTAAGTATATTTACATTGTTGTGCAACAGATCTCTAGGACATTTTCATCTTGCAGCTGAAGCCACATACCTATTAGACACTAACTTTGTCTTCTCTTCTCCTGTCATTAGGAACTACTTTTCTACTTTGCTTTCCTTCCTCTGATTTTTAGATACTGTCGTATGAGTGGAATCCTACAGTATTGGGCCTTTTGCTTCACATTATGTCCTCGACATTCATCCACGTCGTAGCACATGACAGAATTTCCTTCTTATTTAAGTTGCATAATATTCCATAGTATGTGTGTGCCACATTTTCTCTATCCATGGATCTGTCGATAGACATCTGGATTGATTCCATCTCTTGGCAAACATTGAGACTTCTTAAACTGTTGTGGGCTCTTAAGAAATTGGTTTCTCTGTAGTGGCTGCCAAAAAGTAGGAATAAAAAAGAACTCAATAAAAAAAAAAAATAAAAAAAATAAAAAAAAAAAGTGAAGTGTTCTCCAGAGATAACTGTTAAGTCCAGTCATACTCAGCATTTAACATTTTAATACATTATATTGATGAGGAAGCACAAAGTAAAACTTTGAGTGTGTCCATGGTAAAGTTTAAGTCGCAGAATACCAAACTAGTCAGGCAAATTACAGGAGGATTTCAGAAGATAAATGAACTGATTATAACTTCTGTGGTTTTTTTTTTTAATAACCAGTTTATATTTGCAAAATTCACTTCTGCCCTAGAGAATGAAATTTTTTCCATTTCATTATAAAAATTTTCAAATGTGGATAACTTGGAAGAATTTTACAACAAACACCAGTACATTTATGACTATAATTTTACTATATTTGTCTTACCAGGTAATCTGTTCACTTATCCATCCATTCATTAGTCACACTTATTAATTTTATGAGACACTTCCAGACCTTTTTTTTTTTTAAAAAAAAAGATTTATTTATTTATTTATTTGAAAGTCAGAGTTATAGAGGGTCAGAGACAGAAGCAGAGAGAGAGAGAGAGAGAGAGAGAAGGAGGGATGTTTTCCATCTGCTGGTCCACTCCCCAGATGGCCAAAATGGCTGGAGCTGTGCTGATCCAAAGCCAGGAGCCAGTAGCTTCTTCCGGGTCTCCCATGTGGTTGCAGTGGCCCAAGGACTTAGGCCATCTTCTGCTTTCCCAGCAGAGCGCTGGATCGGAAGTGGAACAGCCACTGGCGCCCATATGGGTTGCTGGCAACTGCAGGTTGCTGGCACTGCAGACGGCTTTACCTGCTATGCCAGAGTGCCAGCCCCCAAACCTTTTTTTTTACATGTCAGCAATTTCTTCCTTTTTGTTGCTGAGTAATTATCATTGTGTGGATCTACTCATTTACTAGTTGATGGGCATTTGAATTGTTTCCATTTTTGAGCCTTTGTAAATAAAGCTGCTGCAAACATTTGAATATGGATTTTTTGTGTGGACATACATTTTTGTTTATTGGGGTAAATATTTAAGCATGCAATTTTTCATTTCTGGAATTTCCATTTAGTTAATAACTAGAGTTTCTTTTTTTTTTTTTTTTTTTTTTTTTTGACAGGCAGAGTGGACAGTGAGAGAGAGAGACAGAGAGAAAGGTCTTCCTTTGCCATTGGTTCACCCTCCAATGGCCGCCGCGGCCAGCGCGCTGCAGCCGGCGCACCGCGCTGATCCGATGGCAGGAGCCAGGAGCCAGGTGCTTTTCCTGGTCTCCCATGGGGTGCAGGGCCCAAGCACTTGGGCCATCCTCCACTGCACTCCCTGGCCACAGCAGAGAGCTGGCCTGGAAGAGGGGCAACCGGGACAGAATCCGGCACCCCAACCGGGACTAGAACCCGGTGTGCCGGCGCCGCTAGGCGGAGGATTAGCCTAGTGAGCCACGGCGCCGGCCTAGAGTTTCATTTTTTGGCTAAGGATTTTCTGTTGTACTTTTTTTTCATCCAACATGGCACAGAAAAGACCTGCTCTTAAACTAATGGCCATTAAAATAAAATAAAACAAAACCACCACTCACCCAAGTGCTGGTCCCTTTTCCCTTTAAGTGTACTCCCCTCTAGACTCCCAGCCAGTCTCCTCTTGCTGATTTTAGTCACTTTCTTAGGCCTTCAGGTAGTTTTATATTTTGTACAGAATTTAGAGTTAAATCTGCACTGAGTTGGTCAGATGGGAGCTTACCTGGTCTTTATCTGGAGCAGAATCACTACATTTTTGTTTTAAACAAAACTGAAGGAGCAAAATCCAGTCTCTCTCTCTCTTTTTTTTTTTTTTTTTTTTTTTGAGAGGTAGAATTACAGACAGAAAGATCTGCCATCCGCTGGTTCACTCCACAAATGGCCACAAACCCCGAGCGGTGCCAATACACTGCCTCCAAGCCATAAGCAGAGAACTGGACTGGAAGAGGAGCAGCTGAGACCCAAACTGGCACCCAAATGGGAAGCTGGCACCGCACTTAGCCTACCTTGCCATAGCACCAATCCCAAAAATCCGGTCTTTGCCTGTAGACCTTTAGATCCCTCTGATTTCCCTATAAAGAATCTCAGCTTCGTTGCAGACTTTTTCTCAACATGGTTAGCTTTGTTTTGATATGAATAAGTGGCCTGTTAGATATTTTCATTTTTATTTTAAAATAATTATTTTAGTTTTTATCAGTTTCAATAGTTTCATAGGTACAATTCCAAGAATGTAATGACACTCCCTCTCTCCAGCCCTCCGCATCTTCTCTGCTTTCCACCCTCCCTCCCCCTCTACCTTTCCCCCTTCTCTCCCTCACTGTTTAGATAACATATCTTTAATTGACATTACCTTCAAGGGCTTAATGCTCCATTAAAGGAAGAGTTCAACTAGTAAAAAGCCAAAATACCTCGGTTTAGCAGAAATATAAGCAGGGGCTATAAACAATAATCAAATGAAAGGTAACCATTTCACCCATATATAGTAAATTTCAAAGTCATCCCAGATCACTAGAACTATGGTGGTGTAATATTCTTAGGCTTTAGTAAGTCTGACAAAACTATATTTGCAGCAATACTGACACACATGGCCTGTAAGATTCTGTGAAGGCAAATATAACAAGAAAAATTATCAGACTTTAAACAAAATATAGAGTTTTAAGGACACTTTTAAACTGGTTATTTTCAATTCTTAACAAATTAATAATTACTGAAATGCTGATAGAATTATAAAGTACAGAGTACAGAAACTAAAATCTGGTAATTGGGGAACCAAGTTTACTATCAGAGGACACAAAAAGATTTGAATGTCAAATGAACACCAGCAGCTCAGAAAAGTGTAATTGAAATTCATAAAATCACAGGGCAGATTGGGTAATAGATATTACTATTTCATCCAACAAGTAATAAACTAATGGAAACATAGAAGGCAGCAGCTAACAAATGTAGTACAAAAAAATGACAGTAATAATGACAACTCCACAGTAATTAAGAAAAAACAAAATATTTGTTACTTATCTCTGAGTTTTGAGATTAGCGATTAGGAAAACACTTCCCATTTTAAAACTCCTCTGTCTTATGCAAAATGGTTATAATTTTTTTCACCACATGGTGGCAGTATGTACCCACCTGTTTTTCTGCTCAGCAACTTGTTTTTGACTTAGTAACCAAAGCATTACATTAAATTACCCTATTTTCATTTAAATTAATTATTTCGGATCACCTGTTATACTGTTATTCCTAACAAAATTCAGTAGATCTATAGCTGGGAGGAAGAATTATAAAACTGACACTCTTCTTCCATAGTATGTATTCATATCAAAGGAGTGTGGATTTTGATACTGATTTCATAATGATGCCTACACAAAAACATTCAGAGTAATCAAAGCCACACAACTACACAGTTCATTTAACTCTGGTTTTGTTCATATAATCTGCTAGTTCATTACAGGTATAAGTTTAAAAGTTTTAGAAGTTTCCTAGTAGGTGATTTTTGACCTTTAAGAAAGTTCCTTCCCAAAGTGCTGATTTTAATGGGTTTCAGGGATTTTTCTTTTATAATTTTTTCTTGATCCTTAGTTATGTGGAAATAATATCTAGATACTAACACTGGAAATAGAGCTCATGTTTTAACTTAAAAGATGTCTACTTAGAGCCTATTTTAAACTTTTATATGAGGCTACTTCAGAAAGTTTATAGAATATTTGAATTAAAAAGTAAATTCATTTTTATGCAAAAAAATTAAAATCCATGCATAGGTTTTTTTTTATAATGTGTCTCCATGGACTTTTGAAGATCCCCATGTGGGTGGATTACAAAATTTCTTTCCACCAATGTAACTAAATCTTCTCTTTTCTATGAACTTTTTTGAAGTACTCTCATATGTGTGACCTTTTATGGGGTAGTTACTCTTTTTAAGTACTTACAGATACTTCTTAGGAGTTTTCTTTACAGCAGGGCAGAATTGCATCCCCATCTCATGCAGCGGAGCTGTATGCAGCTGTTAGGCTGTTGTCAAATTAGCTCAATGCGCTTGTTTCGTTTCAAAATAAAAGAGAGAGAGAGAGATGTTAATGGTAATACCTGTGTGGATGGTAACACGTATGTAAGTATTACTGAGTCTGTACTTAATAAAGCGCTTCAGTTTCATGAGGAAATGGTGAAATGTTTTTTCTCTTACGAGAACTTTGGTAACTAGGAAGCGGTAACATTGTTTTGTTCAAGGTAACTTCCTTGTTTAGAAATACACTTCTTGAGAAAACTTCTGCAAGATTACCCTGGGGCTTATCATAAATATTCAGATGTAAGTGATCCAGTTAGTTTTACTTGTAGGGAAATGAGATAGTTCACTAATGGCACATACCGCCACTATAGATTTTTATAAATTTCAAGGGATAGTAACTGTTTTCAGAGGTTTATTTTTATCCTAGCTAGTGAGCTTAAAACTCCTTTATAAGATAACGTATACAATGATATTCAGATAAAATTGGCCCTGCCCAGTAGATGCAGGAATTTAGGGAGCTGAGCCAGTGGTTGTTCTTTGTTTCTGTCTCTCTGCCTTTAAGATGAAGTGAAAATAAATTTTACAAGTGAAGTATACAGGAGAGTGTGTGTAAGTTATGTGTAAGTAGTATGCCATTTTATAGAAGCTGGGTTGGGAACACATCCCCCAGGGATACCAAGCGAAGAATGTAATTCAATAGTAAAATTACTTCTTTTGCTGTTAAGTCACCTGTCACCACTCTGTACATCCTCATTGCCTCAAGAGCAAAATAATAATAATAATAATTTGAATTTGACTCTTAGTGGTGAATCAGTATAATTCTTTTATGCCTTCCATTCACATTTGTTTATACTTTCAGTCCTTTCTAAATCCCTTAAAAAGCATGGAAAAACTGTACTTTTCTTGCTTTGATTCATTTAAATTCTTTCAGTGAGTTTTTGCATAATTTGGCAACTTGTCCTTGTAAGCATTATGATTAAAATTTGTTTGGCTCTGCCATACTTGGGTCAGTACCTGTGGGAAGGCCAACTTTTCATATTTGTTTCAGTTTACCAAATAAAGTGTTTATTGTAAAAATTGCCTCCCAACATTCAGCATACCTTTTTGCAACAGTGGGTTCTGCTAGATACATGGACGAGGGACCTGTTGAAGCAGGGCAGGTTAAGCCACTGCTCGAGTTATCCGCATCCCATATCATAGTGCCTGTTCCAGTTCCAGCTGCTCCGCTTCCATTCCAGCTTCTTGCTGCTGCACCTTGGAAAGCAGTAAAAGATGGCCCAGCCCTGACTGTTTCAGCCATTTAAGGAAAGAAACAGTGGATGGAATCTCTTGAACTAAATAAAATAGTAATGTAGTATTTAGCATGATCATCAATGCATAAAAATAAAGGAGCCAGTGGATCTGTTAGTGTGCTCACTTTGTGGAGGCAGCATTAAGTGCAAAGGAACTGGCCGACAGAACCATCATTTGATCCTGTGTCTTATGCTAATCTAGGGTCCACCACATGTGATGAAAGCTGTCTTTCTTCATCTCTCTGATTTTTTTTTTACTTTTTTTCCCTTTGAAAAACTTAAACTTTTTTTAATTCACATTTATCCAAATAGATGAAAAATTAGCATATTATCAAAGATATAATTTTCTTGATTTATTTTAACCCATAGCATATTTTTAACACTTGTGTGTCATAGAAGTCAGAATTTAAAACATTCATTCATTTCTGGAAGATCTTAACAACAAAGAGCAGTATCCGGCAGCAAAACGGGCTCTGTTGTTACTTACAGGGACAGTGTATAACAATCTAAGTGTCGCTCCCCGTCTTCGTGGAGGAACGACACAGGACCCTGCGCTGTTCTTTTGTCTGCTCGGCCCTCCCCGGGTTTGCTGCTGGTTCTTCCCGGGTTGGCTACCGTCCCTTCCACCTCCATGGAAGGGCGGTTCCCCCTGCCACTTTCCCCACTTCCGCGGGGGAGCGGCACACCGCCGGCCAGCTCTCTCGGGGGCTGCACAGGTGTTCCTTCAGATAGATGTTCCTGGTGCATGTTGTCTCTCTCCTCCTTTATAGTCCTTTTCCACCAATCCCAACTCTGCTACCCACATGCCGAGTACGCTGCTCTCCTCCAATCAGGAGCAGGTCCTGCTGTTTATTGGTTGAACTGGAGGCAGCTGAGTAGAAGCTGTTTCCTCCTCTCCCAGCGCCATATTGTGGGAGAGCAGATGCATAGAATAAGTCTTAATTCCAGTAACAGTCTAGTCCGAGTTGCTCCCAGTTGCTCCCCACACTAAGTTAATTAGGTTTCTCGCTCTCTTCAGTATTTGATTGCAGGGATTAGATTATTGATAATATGAAACTTGTGGGAATTCTGAGGAACAAATAAATTCTTGCCTTCCCAGAACAAGTAGCCATGCCATTTCTTATCATTCGCTGAACTGCTTCCTATCAGGGAAATGCCACTTGATCCTGTTTCTGATTTCCTTCGCTGTCCTGTCTCCCCACAGGCAGATCACTTTGTTTATTAAACATTTATGTTCACAAGTTTCCATTTTCTTCTCAGTTCACATGGTATGAAAGACAAAAGTTTCAGTGATGTTTAGAAATGCATTATATTCAAAGTAATTGCCTTTTGGTTACACAGCTGCTGACTTTTGAAAAAGTGTTAATTCCATCTTGGAATACATTCTACTTTTTGTAGAAACATTTGGATTCAATGTTACTTTGTCCAATGATTTTTTAAAAACATGTGCTTAAGAGATAATTATAATAATTGTTTCAAAGAAGAGGAGCCCAAAATTAACTTTGATTTATACATATACCACATTGAAACCTGTGAAATTGGTAGTTAAAGTTCTTTAACACCCTGGACTTGAGCAGTAAATAATATCATTAACTTCTGATCAGCTGTTTTACATTTCTCACAGAATAGACTCTTCAAAACAAGAATTCGAAACTAAGAAAGAAATGAACTATGTAAAGAATTCAAGAGCCTTTATTCTAGCTCTGTCTCTGCTAGCTGTGGACTCCTGACAAACCTTTCAACCCTACCAAGCCTTAGTATCTTATCTTGAAAATAGATTGTAGTAGCTTATCTCCAGGGCATCTTCCATATCTGAAATGTTCTGTGTCGAAAATGGTGACCGCTGTTGTTTGGCAGCAAGAGGAGTAGAAATCTCATCTCATTATAGAAAGGAAAGGCCTAATGGTTGGTAGCTTAGCCCATTTGATATAACTGAAGACTCCCAGTTTCTTAGGTCAAATGGTCAACCAGAGAGCTACAGAATAGAACAGTGTCTTTTCATTACCCCCGTTGTCTGTGGCTTTTCCCCCTTGATATGACCCTCACATGCTCCTTTTCCCATTCCAGATACACAAAGCTGACACAGCAGCTTCTGCCCAGTAAATGTTTCCTGCATTTATGCCTCTTGTTTTTTTTTTTTTTTTAAGATTTATGTATGTATTTATTTATTTGAAAGTCAGAAAGAGAGAGAGAGAGAGAGAGGTCTTCCATTTACTGGTTCATTCCCCAGATGGCCACAATGGCCAGGGCTGGGCCAGGCCAAAGCCAGGAGCCCAGAATTCCATCCAGATCTCCAGGGGCCTAAGCACTTGGGCCATACTCTGCTGGGAGCTGGATCAGAAGTGGAGCTGCCAGTACATGTATTTGTGCCCACATGGGATGCCAGTGCTGCAGGCAGTGACTATACCCACTTTGCCACAGGCTAGCCCCTTGTTGTGGTTTTAAAAACATAATTGTGAAAAAGTCATAATTATAAAGCTTGATTATTTTTTTCAAAGTGACATCACCCACCCTGTTAATGACCACCCAGATCAAGAAATAGAAACCCTCTTCATGCAGTCTTCCTCAAAATCTTTGAGGAAATTCTGCATATATATATTGCAGAGAAAATTGTTTCAGATATAGTGTTTCATTTGCAGATATAGGATAATCTTTACTTAAAGTTAGAAGTAATAATTTGTTAAGCACTTATTAATTTTTAAACTCAATTTTTCTATTTCCTGAGCCAGTTATTTTAAATGTTACTGCTGTGTGGTCTGTTCATGATTCAATATTAGTTCATTCTGCCAACATTTCCTTTGTAACTAATATGTAAGTATTCCTAGGAGTAAGAGACAAGACAGATTTCTAAGAGGCTCTAAGTGGTCTGTGGGTATAGGGAAAGGTGAGGGTTAGAGACAAAACATGCCATCGCAGTAACAGATTTACTGTTTTCTGGCTAGAGGTAGCCTTGTATAATTTCCTTGTATGAATAATTTAGGAGGTTGAAAAGATGACATTAACTCTGGCAGTCAGAAAATGACTTCCATTCCATAAACTTGGAAAACAAGCAAGCAATTGAAATCTTCTCAATGACTTGTATTGCCTTTATTTTCTCTGTGTAATTTTGTTTTATTTTGATTTTTTTAATTAAAAAAGGAAATTGAAACTTGGCTGTGAACCCATTTACTATTAGGTAGAAATTTTCTGTTAGAAAGCATTGGTGACTGGCCATTTTATGTCTACTTCTTTCTTTTGAAAAGGCTAGATTTTTGCTACATTTATTTCAGTCTAATTAATGTCCTTTCTTCGCCCCCGTTTCTATGGGCTTTAATTGCAAGCCTCTCTGTAATAGGTGCAGTGCTAGGTTCTAGGACTGTGGAAAGCACCCCTACATTTCTATCTCCGGCTGTGGGAGGCATGTAATAGCTGCTCACAGTATGTGCCAAGTGTTTTCTGACAGAGGTTAAGAAGCAGATGCTAGGAGAAAATAGAAGATGGCCATCTAACTCAGCTGAGACTCTGAGACCTCCCACAGGATAGCAGAGAAAATGGTCTTCTGCTCCCTGTAGCCCTGACCACAACATTGCATGCAGTCATGGGATTTGGTTTATTTTGAGAGAAGATATGCTTTTCCTGTTTTCCATTGCTGTGCCTTCCTTTGTTTTAGTTGCTAATCAGTTTTTGTTTGTTTGTTTTCAAAATACAAAAGTTAGTATTTTCCTTAAGGGGAGATTTTTAGAATATATGCATTCCTATACTAAACTGCTTATACTCATACTTGTTCATGTGTTGTTTGTACTTAAAGAAAATTTATGTATCCACACATGATATATGTACATGCAACTATGTATATATGAGTGAATGTGTATAAATCCATGTTTCTGTATCCTCCCACAGAGCCACTCACTGGACCAGGAGTTCAATATCCCACATATCTCAGGGTCAAATGTTGATGTCACCTCTAGATCTTTATACTTTTAGGTCTTTGCACTTCTGCCCTCACACAAAATCTCTGGCTGCTTTTGGGCAGTCCTGTCAGCTGGATACTCTGCCTGCTAACCGTCCTCATTTGCACACCAAGGCGACATTCCTCTGTATTTAGTGGCATCCTTGTTCTAGATTTAGTTTTCCTTTCCACCTCAGCTGCTGCCTGGGTTTCTTCTTTCTTTTTTTTTTTTTTTTTCCTTTAAAGATAGTACAATGAATGTCTGAATTTTTTTAAATATTTATTTTATTTATTTGAAGAGTAACGGGGGTGGGGCGGGGGGGTCTTCCATGTGCTAGTTCATTCCCTAAATGGCTGCAACAACCAGAGCTGAGCAGATCCGAAGCCAGAAGCCAGGAACTTCTTCTGGATCTCCCATGTGGGTTCAGGGGCCCAAGGACCTGGGCCATCCTCCGCTGCTTTCCCTGGGCTCATTATGGAGCTGGATTGGATGCAGAACAGCTAGAACTCGAACTGGCACCCATATGGGATGCCAGTGCAGCAGACTAGGGCTTTAACCCACTGTACCACAGTGCCAGCCCCCTGGGTTGCTTCTGAGATTCATCTAAAACCTTGGCCTTGGATGTTGTTACCTTCTTAATCCTAGTGATTGACCCTCTAAGCTTTAATGTTCCATCTCATAGGTCACATTCTATTCCTTGTCACTCAAAATCGATTTACTTCTGAAGTTATTAATTCAGTGATCCACATAACATACTACTTCCTATATTTCCATGTTTCTCAATCATCAACTTCCAGCTTTTAAGAAATTCCATCTGGGGCCAGTGCTGTGGCATAGTGGGTAAAGCAGCCACCTGTGATGCCGGCATCCCATATGAGTGCTGATTTGTGTCCCTGTTGCTCCACTTGCAATCCAGTTCCCTGCTTGTGTGTCTAGGAAAGCAGTGGAAGATGACCCAGGTGCTTGGGCTCCTGCATCCACGTGAGAGACCCAGAAGAAGCTCCTGGCCATTTGGGGAGTGATCCAGCAAATGGAAGATCTCTCTCTCTCTCTCTCTCTCTGTAACTCTGTCCAGTAGGGAGCTGGGCCAGAAGTGGAGCAGTTCGTACTCTTAACTGGTGCTCATATGGGAATGTCAGCATTGCAGGTGATAGCTAACCCGCTATGCCACAATGCCAGCCCCCATGTTGTCAGTCTTAAATCTGTCTCTTGCCAATGTCTTCTCACTACCCCTCCACCTCTGCTTTCTTTTTGTCAAACCATCCTGGCAAAAATCTGAACTCTCGGTGTTTCTAACTGAACGCTCCTGGCAAAAATCATAGCAGCAGTAACAAGCACTAGGTTCTTGTGAGCAGCTTCAGTCAGGCCCACACAGCTGTGCTCTCATTCTGTTTCTTCTAGTCCTCTTTTTTCACAGAGATTATTTAAGGGGTTCTTCACTCTCCTTACATCCCCAGCTTTCCACTTTGCTCCACTCTCAGCAGGTGACTTGGTATTTCATTTTACAGAGAAAAATAGAAATCCTCAGATGAGAACTCCCAAAATTTCCTGCTACCAAACCTACAAATGTACTTCCATCTGCACTCATTCTGATTTGTTCGTTTGTTTGTTCTTACTGTTTCTAGTGAACTTATAAATGGAAAAAGATCAAACATCTTTAGAAACCAAGTAGATGCTATAAACATGTGAAGCATTGGGGTTAGGAGTCGGCTGTGACCCAAAGCAAATTGTAAGACCTACGTAAAAAATTCAAGTTTTAATTTTTTCTAAGATTTTATTATTTGAGAGGTAGAGTTACAGACAGTGAGAGGGAAAGACAGAGAGAGGATTCTTCCATCCACTGGTTCATTCTCCAAATAGCCACAATGGCTAGAGCTGAGCCGATCCGAAGCCAACAGCCAGGAGCTTCTTCCAGGTCTCCCACGTGGGTGCAGGGGCCCAAGCTCTTGGGACATCTTCTACTGCTTTCCCACGCCACAGCAGAGAGCTGGATGTGGGCACCACAGGTGGAGGATTAACCTCCTGCACTACAGAGCTGGCCCCTCAGTGTTTAATACTTTGTCAGGGGCCTGCGCTGTGGCGTAGTAGGTTAAGCCTCTGCCTGCAGCGGCAGCATCCCATATTGGCGCCGGTTCTAGTCTTGGCTGCTCTCTGCTGTGGGGTAGGAAAGCAGTGGAAGATGGCCCAAGTGCTTGGGCCCTGTACCCACATAGGAGATCTGGAGGAAGCTCCTGGCTCCTGGCTTTGGATCGGCCCAGCTCCTGCCATTGTGGCCCTTTGGAGAATGAACCAGTGGATGTAAGACCTCTCTCTCTGTCTTTCCTCCCTGTCAGTAGCTCTGCCTCTCAAATAAATAAATAAATCTTTAAAAAAAAAATAGTTTTTCAGCTGGGAAAAAAATCTAATCCTAGGGAGCATAGCTTCTGATTTAAAATTAATGTTTGCATCTGAGCTCTGGATTCCAACCCCTGAAGCCTTCTGAGGGGCTTCCTCCATTTAAATATGTCCCTTTTCTCTAGTCTTAATCCCTCTTTGCTATTAATGTTTTTCCACCAATATTTGAAACTCAAGCTTGTTCCATATTTTCTTATCCAGCCACTGTGCTTGCTTTCTCCACTTTTATTACTAAACTATAGGAAGAGTTGCTTATAGTTTAATTTTGACAAACTTATATGGCAGTCCTCACTCCATTTTCTGAGTTCTGAAACTTCCCCACTCTGAACCCATATCTTCATCTGAAAATAAGAAAATCTTTGTTCACACTCATAAAATTAAGTGTGTATGTAAGTGATATAATGTGTATAAAATAACATAAGCCAAAACACATTGAGTATTCAGATATATTGACTTTAGTTTCTCGGGCTGTGTCCCTGAGGGCTCTGCCTGTCAGTGTTTACAGGGTGTTAGTTGTTTGTTTTTTTTTCTCACTGTGTTAATGACTGCTTTGACTCCTTAAAGCACACTCTTCGGCTGTTGTTCCTGACACATGTCTCTGGCTCGCCCTTGGCCTCTGTGAATCCTCTCTCAGGTTCCTTGGGGTCTTTGTCTTTTGTCCATCCTTTAAAATGTTTATATTTCTTTTATTCATATTCCTCTGGATTTTATCATGGTGTTTGAGCAGTTACTAAAGTTAAACTGTCAGTTTGGCTACGATCTTTTTGTAAGCCAAAGCAAAAGAGGAAGCATTGTAACCATGTTAGTTTAGATTTAATGAGCATTTACTCCATATTAGCTAGTTGTATAAGCACTTTACAATCTTACTTGATATGATCTTCACAAGAACTCCATGAGGTAAACACTGAAATACACAGAAGTAAACTAAACCAGCCGAAATCTTACTACAGTAATTCAATTCTAGACAATTACATTCTGGAGTTTGCCTTCCTAAGCTTAATACCAAAATACTTACTTGGAAAGTAAAACATTCTTCAGGGGAATTAGAGCTTCTTGTAGGACTCATGTCTGAAATACTGTGCAGCACGTAAGTCACAATGTCATCATTCTTGGGAAGTGGTAGAGCGTCTTCAGCTGTAGTCTTACAATAAATACCATTGTAACATTCCGCTATCGTGGGGAACTTCAGTGTAGGAGAGAACGATTTTTTTTTTTAAAGATTTATTTATTTATTTGAAAGTCAGAGTTACACAGAGAGAGGAGAGGCAGAGAGAGTCTTCCATCCAATTGTTCACTCCCCATTTGGCCGCAACGGCCGGAGCTATGCCGATCTGAAGCCAGGAGCTAGGAGCTTCTTCCTGGTCTCCCACGCATGTGCAGGGGCCCAGGGACTTGGGCCATCTTCTATTGCTTTCCCAGGCTGTGGTAGAGAGCTAGATTGGATGTGGAGCAGCTGGGACTTGAACTGGTGCCCATATGGGATGCCGGCACTTCAGGCCAGGGCGTTAACCCACTGCACCACTGCGCAGGCCCCAGAGAGGAACAATTTTTATTTAAAAATTTATTTTATTTGTTTGAAAGACAGAGTTACAGAGAGAAGTAGAGTCTGAGAGAGACTGCTGGTTCACTCCCCAAATGGCCGCAATGGCTAGAGCTGGGCCAATCCGAAGCCAGGAGCCAGGAGCTTCTTCTGGGTCTTCCACGTGGGTGCAGGGGCCCAAGGACTTGGGCCATCCTCCACTACTTTCCTAGGCCATAGCAGAGAGCTGGATTGGAAGTGGAGCAGCCAGGACTCGAACCCACACCCATATGGGATGCTGGCACTGCAGGCTGGGGTTTTAACCCACTGTACCACAGTGCCAGCCCCAGAAGAACAATTTTTATGAAGCGAGTGTGACCAACACTTAGCTGATCAGCTCTTGAGAGGAATGAATCAGGACAGGATGTACTTAACATACCAGCTTTTGGGTGTGGAGTTCATGGTTGGTTACAAGATCTGATGAGTTCAAAGGGACAAAATAGGTAGGAATTCAGTCCTTGTGTCCTGCTTCCTGTTTGAGTTTTCATATTTATCTATTTCTTGATTAATCTATTCAGAAGTGCTTGTTTCATTCCTACTATAGATCAGGTGTTTTGTAAAGTGATGGAGATCCAGTGGGGTCAAGGAAAAGTCAGTGCTCTTCAAAGAAGCTGACGTGATGGTGCAGTGAGCTGATCCGTACTCCAAAGGAGGCCAGTATTCAGGTTATATGCAGGTTTTCAGGCAGTGGCAACAACTTAGAAATGAAGCATGGTATGTTTAGAGAGCTTCAGGTCTCCATTAGGATTGGAGGGCGAAATGTGATACGAGAAATGGTGAGAAATAAAACTTGTAGAAAGTGGGGCCAGACGGTGAAGGACCTTGTGATCCACTGTAAGGTTTTCACTTCCATCTCTCTCCCCATATTTCAACCATCTTTTTTTCATGTGCTGCTAGTATGGGGAGAATGAAGGAGAGAGGAACATAGACATGTGTTCTGAGGGCCCCACAACTCCTTTATTGCTGAGTACCACTTTTAGAACTGTATGGAGATACTGGTATTCGTATGGCTCCTTATCTCTCAATTGTGAGCTCCTGAAGAACAAGGACTGTATATTATTCATTTCTGTACCTTTAGCATATAATACTAACTCAATGTTGAAAATGTCAATTAGCATTGTCATCTTACATATTAGTCTAGTAACCAAAACAGGATTGTTTTATTTTGTTTGTTGAGAAACAGAGTTTGTTTTAAACAAAAATGAAATTACAAGCTATGGTGTGACTTTTAAATTATCTGTCTTTGAGTAGGGAAAAATTAATAAATAGAGGATTTATAAATTGAAGATTTTTGTTTGATTATGAGAACATTCACAGCTAAACAGAATTTGGCCAACTATGTTTGAGATGTTTTATTATTTCTTTGATTTATAGACATATGAGGAAGATCGAAGAAACTATTCTGAATTGCAAGTTAGATGTCAGCGTTTGGCCTTAGAATTAGCAGACACAAAACAGTTAATTCAGCAGGGTGACTATCGCCAAGAGAACTATGATAAGGTCAAGAGGTAAGTAATTAAGATAGCTGCAGCAATTGTTCTCACTTTTAACATTCATTAAATTATTTTTTTTTTTTAAGATTTGATTTATTTGGAAGACAAAGTGACAGAGACAGGGAGACACAGAGAGAGAAAGACCTTCCATTCACTGGTTCACTCTTCAAATAACCACAATGGTGGGGGCTGGGCTGGGCCGAAGCCAGAAGCCGGGAGCTTCTTCCATTCTCCCACATGGGTGGCAGGAGCCTAAGCACTTGTGCCATCTTTCACTGCTTTTCCAGGCACGTTAGCAGGGAGGTGGATCAGAAGTGGAGCAGATGGGACAGGAACCGGCAACCATATGGGATATCAGTTGTAGGCAGCAGCTTAACCTGCTATGCCACAACACTGGCCCCATGTTACCTGAGTTTTCACCACCAAACTTGTTAATTTCGTATTTACCTTTTTTCTTTTTTGCCAAGCAACATGTAGTTGTGGCAGTTCAGGGTTGGGGAACCTTTTTTCTGCCAAGGGCCATTTGGGTATTGATATCATCAGTCCCAGGCCATCCAGAATTATCAATTTAACCTGCCGTACATTCATTGAATTTCAAGGCCCACCTACAGTTTCCTTGGCAAGGCCAGACTGAATGATTTCGCAGGGCTTATATGGCCTATGGGCCAAACATTCCTCACCCCTTTAAATTGTATTCAGATATATTTTTTTGTTTAGAAAGTGTTGCTTTTTTTTTTAATGTAAAGGAAGATAGGAAATTCCCATGTGTGTAAATATTTTAAATGTGAGTTGATGATTACTTTTATGTAAAAGAATCAATTTAAATTCTTCAGGTTTTTTTCCCTAAAGTGTTTTTCAGCTATTTCTTCTTTTTTTTTAAAGAAAAGAAGATTTATTTGCTTGAAAGGCAGAGCCACAGAGAGAGGGAGAGACAGAGAGGGAGAGATCTTCCATCTGCTGGTTCACTTCTCAAACGGCCACAACAGCCAGGCTGAGCCAGGCCAAGGCCAGGAGCCAGGAGCTTCTTCTATGTGGATGACAGGGCCCAAACACTTGGGCCATCTTCTGCTTTTCCAGGTGCATTAGCAGGGAGCTGAATTGGAAGTAGAGCAGCAGGTCTTGAACTAGCACCCATATAGGATGCTGGAGTTGATGGTGGCAACTCAATCTACTATGCCAGACACTGGCCCCAGTTGTTGTTTCTTACAAAAGGCATTCACTCTTTTGTAAAATTCTGAGAATATGTGTTTCCCAATATGTTGCTACTAAGTAGGTATTATATATATATATATATGTATGTATATGTATGTATTTAACTGGAATATACTTTTCTATTGTTTGTACAATAATTTAATGAACAACTGCTTAGCTCTGTGTTCCTAGGTAAATCTCTTTTTGTCCTGAGATTCATTTGTGAGATGGTGCAAATACAAATAACTGTACTATAAAAACTAAGATCAAATGAAGAAGTATTTGTGAAAGTCTTTACATAAACACACACAATTTATATATGAGGGTACTTCAAAAAAGACCCGTTGTAAGTGTAAATAGAATGACATTATCCTAATCATTTACTGTTATATCTACCTGCACCCAGAATAATTCTTGAAATATAGTAGTCAGTGATTATTTTTAAATAGATGAATGAGTGCCTTAAATTGTATAAACTATAAGCTAGATAATACTGTAATTTAATTTGCAAAGATTTAGGTATGTAACAAAAGTACTTCTACTCCCACCGTGACCAACATATAATACATATTTTTATGTATATATCATTATGCCAAAATACCAAAATTATTGGAGCTTGAAACCTGTGAGAGCTGGACTCTGTGGACTTGATTAAAGCTGGACTTCAAAAGAAACATTTAAAAGTGAAATAGGGCCTGGCATTGTAGCATCATGGAATTAAGCTCCCACCTACAATGCCAGCATCCCATAATTGAGTGACTTTTTGAATCCCAACTACTCTGCTTCCCATCCAATTTCCTGCTAATGTGCCTAGGAAGACAACAGAAGATGGCCCAAGTACTTGGGCCCCTGCCACCCACATGGAAGGCCAGGATGGAATTCCTGGCTCCTGGCTTCAGACTGACATGGACCTGGCTATTGCAGTCCTTTGGGGAATGAACCAGCAAATGGAAGATCTCTCTGTCTCTGTCTTTCTCTCCCTCCCTCCCTCTCTCTTACTCTCTCTAACTCTGTCACCCTACCTTGCAAATAAATAAGTATATCTTAAAAGATAAAATGAACAGATTGTGATGGCAAGGTAATACTTTGCATTGATATTTTAATGTCTACTGTTCCACTATAAATCTATAACAATGATAGATAAAATATAAAAGGAGAAAACTAAAAAGCATAGTCATCAGAATAATCCGGAGGGGCCATGAATGAAGGATAAATAAAACAACATGAGTCATGAGTTAATAATTATTGAAGCTGGGTAGTGGAAGCATGGGTGTTCATTATATCATCTCTATTTTTACATACTTGTATGTTTTCATTTTCTATAATAAAAACCAAGAAAGAAAAACATAGCCTTGATCAAAAGGCATGATAAGCATCTTCATGTGCTAGAAATGGAATAGAAAAACAAGCAACAGGACCTCAAATTGTGAACCTTGTGGTTAACTCAGTACAGTGTCTGGGTTTAAAAAAAATGGACAGGACACAAAAATGCAAAATAAACTGGGGAAGAAAAAGTAGCAATTTATGTGCTTAGTAAATTCTCAAGTTGACATGATTTATAGAGGTTAATTGGTATTATTATTAGGGAGAACTCAGGTCCTTTTAAATATCAGAATGGAAAGTAAAATGTGATTTATTTTTATAATTCTACGTGGCAGTAAAATTGTTACCTCTGAATGTATTTTTTAGCAGTTCCTTACTTTCTGGATAACATAATATTCCTGGTTTTATTTTGTAATTTCATTACCCTTGCCCTTTCTCTAGTCCTGATTCCTTTTAGTGAGAAATACTATTTAGAAATTAAGATGGGTGCTATGGTCATTTCTAGATTGGTCATTATTCTTAGGCTCTTTCAGTAGGTAGAGGCAGTGGAGGGGAGAGGGCAGAGTCTTAATACACTGTAGATAAGATCATACTGATACCTCTCATTGCAAACCAATACCACAGTTGCCATTTTGAAGAAGCTCCATATGGCCAAATATAATAGAGTACAACTTGAATATTAAAATGAATGTTGATGATAATGGACTGTAACCCAGTGAATAGACTAGGAACCCATGAGTGCATGTTTATAATAAGTTAACAGTGAAAAGGGATATTTACAATAGAATGCCAACCATCAAATGTATGTGTATGTTAGATTGACCATTGTATAACCTCATAGTGATACTTGGTTCAGAATCATTAATGGAACCTAAAACCATTATGTAAAATTGTAGCGGGAAGTAAATAGTTACACAATCTCTTAGAGTATCTCCCCACAAATTAGTTATTAATTATGAGGGACGAAACAATAGCTTTACAGTGGAAAACTCTGACAGACACCTTACCCAAGTGACTATATTATGAAGTGTACTACTTCATAATGATTATCCCTAATAATAGGATAAACTGGTATCATGTGCCTCTTCATGTGATGTACGGAGGACACATGAGTTCCATAATATACCTGCCCGAAGTGTTCAGATTCTAGTCATCAGGAAACATCAGACATGAGAATTAAGGGGTATTCCATAATACAGGTGGCCCATGCTCTACAAAAAGTCAATATCATAAATGAAGGAAAAGCTAAGGAGCTGTTGAAGGTTAAAAGAGACTAAAGAAACATGACATCCTGTTGCAAGGCATAATGGAGTGGATCCGGGGCAGGTTGCAACAAAGGACATTTTTGGGACAATCGCCAAAATTTAAAAATGGGGAGCTGGAGCTGTGGCTCACTTGGTTAATCCTCTGCCTGCGGTGCCGGCATCCCATATGGGCTTCAGGTTCTAGTCCCAGTTGCCCCTCTTCTAGTCCAGCTCTTTGTTGTGGCCTGGGAGTGCAGTGGAGGATGGCCCAGGTGCTCAGGCCCCTGCACCCGCATGGGAGACCAGAGAGAAGTGCCTGGCTCCTGGCTTTGGATCCACTCAGAGCCACCGGCCGTAGCAGCCATTTGAGAAGTGAACCAATGGAAGGAAGACCTTTCTCTCAGTCTCTCTCTCTCTCACTGTCTATAACTCTACCTGTCAAATAAATTTAAAAAAAATTTTTTTAAAAATGGGTTGTATATTAGATAATAGTATTAATGCTTAGTCTCCTGAATTAGATAATTATACTGTGATTATATAAGAGAATATCTTTACTCTTAGGAGATTCACATAGGCATTTAGTGATAAATGAACCTAAAGTCTACATATAAACCTTAAATAGTTGACGGGGGGAAATGCATGTGTTTGAATTTGCATGCATGTTTAGTTATGTATTTTTGTATGTGTGCATGTATACTGAATATATTCATTCACATATATCACCAAGAGAGGAAGACAAGATACTATTTGGCAAATATTGCAAAGTAAGTATGATACTGTTTACAACTGATGGATAAACTATTTTTAAAAGCATACATAATATGAAAATATACTAAATTCATTTTTATATCTAGAGAGGTAATAGTGAAGAACATATAGAGGACTTCAAGTTTACTTTTTTTTTTTTTTTTTTTTTTGGACAGGCAGAGTGGATAGTGAGAGAGAGAGACAGAGAGAAAGGTCTTCCTTTTGCCGTTGGTTCACCCTCCAATGGCCGCCACAGCTGGCGCGCTGCGGCCGGCGCACCGCGCTGATCCGAAGGCAGGAGCCAGGAGCCAGGTGCTTCTCCTGGTCTCCCATGGGGTGCAGGACCCAAGCACTTGGGCCATCCTCCACTGCCTTCCCGGGCCACAGCAGAGAGCTGGCCTGGAAGAGGGGCAACCGGGAAAGAATCCGGCGCCCTGACCAGGATTAGAACCCAGTGTGCCGGGGCCACTAGGTGGAGGATTAGGCTATTGAGCGTCGGCGCCGGCCTCAAGTTTACCTCTTTTATCTTTTAAGAAACAAAACAGTACAAGAATAGATAAATGTTAACTGGATTAATTACAAATTCATGTGTGTACTACTTCATAATAACTTCATAATAATAATAGTTCATAATAACTTCTACATAAAAATCATAGCAAAAGGATTAGGATCATTCTTGTAAAAACATTTACATATGAAAAGCCCAAAATACTTAGAGTAAGATTCATCAGTATGGATAGTAATGTTTAATTAGTGGATTATGGGTGGTTATTACATTTTATATTGTACTTTGCTCAGTTTTTTTCAATAAACATTGCAGAATTGTTGTTAACCAGCAAGGGGAAAAAACTTTCTAAATGAATTATTGAAATCTACTGGGAAAAAATTTTTAATACCATTTGGGTCAATGAAATATATTACAAAGACATTGCTTCTCACAGGAGAAGAGTAAACAAATCTATTTCTTTGCTCATTTCTAAGATGTCTATGGTAGGTCTTTGCCCAGTTCTTGGTTTCACTATTTTGGGGTGAGAGCTTATCTGAAAATGGAAATTAAAACCTGTGAGTCACCATAAACAATTTATGAATGAAGTATCCACAAGAATATCTGCCTGTGTGTCTACTATGCAATCTGAGTAATAAATTGGGAGGGGTTCTTAACCCTAATTGAACTGAAAGCCTGGAGCCTTGTATACATTCTTTAAAAGTTTGGCCTTAAAATAAGATTGACTGAAAGAATACCACAGGTACCTTTAGAAAGTTTTATCATTTACTGGTTAGTGTAGCTAATGGTTTTATTTTTAAAGGTAATAAATTGATGTTTATCTGAACAGTGTCTTGGACAGTCCCTGTTAAGTTTGAAAAACAGATACTTTATGTTGGACATCCCCACTGCCTAGTATCTGTTCAGTTTCTTGATGTATAGCCACCCTTTTAAAATGTTCACTGTAATAGAGATGCAAAATTTACATGAGTATTTGAATTGTATTTTAATAGTGAACGTGATGCACTTGAACAGGAAGTCAGTGAGATTAGGAGAAAACATGAAATACTTGAAGCTTCTCACATAACTCAAGCTAAAGAAAGAAGTGAATTATCCAAAGAGGTAAGCCTATAAACAGAATCACTAGAAATTTATTGTACAATAGTAATAGTGGGAAATAGCCCGGAGTAAAATTGTGGGAGGAACACTTTTCCTTTTTGATGCAGTTGCCAAAAACACAAAAGTTTCAGTAGGTCTTTTTGGATATAAAATTGTGGGGTTAAGAATTAGTCCTTCCAAAAAGGAGACTTTATATGTGATGAGTGAAAGCAGGATGAAGGAAATTAATACAGCCGAATAATAGTATTTGAAAATTAAGTGAGCATCGCTTTGGCTGCTGCTCTGCTGTTTGTCTCTGTATTCCCCTAGGTAGTCACCTTACGGCAGACGGTTACTTTACTGCAAAAGGATAAAGAGTATCTCAGTCGCCAGAACATGGAACTTAGTGTCCGCTGTGCCCATGAAGAAGATCGCCTGGAAAGACTTCAGACTCAACTGGAAGAAACTAAAAAGGCCAGAGAAGAGATGTATGAAAAATACGTAACATCCAGGTAAGATTGGCATTGTTTTTCGTGTAGACAGATGAAAATTAACATCGTCTTCTTTGAGGGAACTCTTGGTTTGTGTGATTCTGATTAGTGATTCTGTTTTTAAGGTCTGTGAGACAATATTAAGATAATAATTCATTTTGTTTCAAGAGATTCTTTTTTAGTTAACATTTTAAAAGACATTGTGGTTTTCCAAAAACATCTGAAGACTTTTAGTTTCTCAGGTACTGAGTAAAAGACTTTTGATAGGGAGATTACAGATAACTGTAATTCTCTATAACTAAGATCTCTCCATAAATATCTTTATGGAAGTATCTTTGAGGCAAATCTTGGTGTGCTGAAGATTTCCTGACTGTGAATGAGGAGAGAGTATTGTGTAGTCTTTGAATCAGATTCCCTGGGTTTCAGTCCTGCCTTCTCTCTTCTACTAGTTGTGTAAATGAGCTACAGTAATTTATTCTTATTAGCACCTCAGAAGCTAAAAGTCTAAATTTCACCTTGAACAGTTCACAGGTTCATAACCTTTCCCCTAACCTGTAGTATTTTTTCATCGGTTTATACCATTCTTGCTAATATCCTATGTAGTAACTTGGCTTTGCTAAAAGAATACCATGTGGTTAAGATTGGAGTCCTAGCAGAGAAAGGTTTTATGAAGAGTCAGAGTCATTTGCCTTTATTTTTTTTGTTAGTAGTGTTCATGGCTCAACATGTACCACACTAGATTATTATTTTTAAATGAGGGTATTCTGTATGCATCAGTTTTCAAGCCCTGACCACATGCATTAAAAACTATTTGTAAAACATTTTTGAAGAAGAATAATTATCCAACATAAATGATTAACATTCTGTATAGTAATTAAGCCTTTTAAGCAGTGTTTAGCAGACTGAGATCTTAGATGGAACTAGTTTGGAACAGTTATTTTTAGGGATTATACAACTTTATATTTAATAGTTAACTTTTCCAAGTAACAAAATCTATGAAACATACTCAATATAAGCTGTTAAATCTTACATGGAGGGCAAAATCCCATTTGTTTCACACAGAAAAGAATTCATGAATATTCTTTTTGACTCCTTGCAGAGACCATTATAAAGCAGAATATGAAAATAAACTACATGATGAACTAGAACAAATCAAATTGAAAACTAATCAAGAAATTGATCAACTTCGAAGTGCCTCTAGGGAAATGTATGAACGAGAAAACAGGTAAAAAAAAAAAAAAGTGTGTATGTGTGTGGCAGGGTTTCCCCTTTGGCGATTATAGGAATTTTATTGAAATTAAATATTTTTAATATGGTAAAAAATACTTCCATAACTATAAATATAAATGAAATAGGACTATTAAGATTCTAAAATATTTGGTACAGGGTTTGCCGGTCTTTAGACCTTGTCACAGTGATTTTCCCATTCCCTCTTTTACCCTGATAACTTGTCTTTTTGCTTTTACCTCAATTCAGATTGAGGACAGGTATAGAAAAGGAAATGAGAGGGTGCTAAGAGATACTAATAGTTTCTCCTATAACATGCCAAGAATTCCTCCTGGAAACTTTTAAAAGCTGAAATAGTACTTTGAAATATTTCAAATGCCTGATTTCACTACTGACCCTGAAAGATATTATGTTAGATAATGCTGAAGAAATATTTTTGCCCATGCACTTACTTTTAGACCACTATATATTGGGTGTAGTCCCTCTATTTAGTGATTACCTATGTTGGGGGGAAATAAATGCTAGTTATTTCAGTGATACTTGATTTTACATACAATCATTATACTTCGTATGGCTTTTAGAAGTTTGTATTTTAACAGAAAAATTATTTTGAAGTTGGCTTAATTGCCATAGTAGATTATCAGCACTGATTTGAGTATATGCTATTTTGATTGTTGTCAGCAAGATTTTAAATCAGACTTCAGTGATCTATAATTAGCATTGTAACATGTCATTTCTACTGAGAGTATAGTAGCAGAAACTTTGGAATTTCAATCCTTCAGTTCCAGAGCAAAAAGCTGCTGTATTAATATAGTATTTATAAATGCCTCCACTGTAAAAACTACATTTGTAGAATTATTCTTTGGGTAGTAAATTGGCAAAGGTATTTTTAAGTTACTGTTAAATTATGTTAACATGGAGAGTGTAAGACATTTTTATAATGCTGAAATCTTTTTGAGTGATATAATTTCCTCTAGAGTTTCTTTTGTGTTGTTTATGGTGCTAAAGTAGTAGATATACAACTTATAACAACATTTTTAGGATATTTTCTTGGTATGACTTGATACTTATGAATTAAATAAAAATGAAAGCATTATTTTCTTCATAAATTTTGCATGAATTAATTTTTAGTTACCTGTTTGATATTTTTTATTTTTTTCTTTTTTTGACAGGCAGAGTTAGACAGTGAGAGAGAGACAGAGAGAAAGGTCTTCCTTCCATTGGTTCACCCCCTAAATGGCCACTAAGGCTGGCACCGCTGCGCCAATCTGAAGCCAAGAGCCAGGTGCTTCCTTATGGTCTCCCATGCAGGTGCAGGGACCCAAGCACTTGGGCCATCCTCCACTGCCTTCCTGGGCCGCAGCAGAGAGCTAGACTGGAAGAGGAGCAACTGTTTGATCTATTTTTAAAAGTCTACCTGGAGGCCAGTGTTGTGGCTCACCTGGCTAATCCTCCGCCTACAGCGCCGGTACCCTGGGTTCTAGCCCCGGTTGGGGTGCCGGATTCTGTCCTGGTTGCTCCTCTTGCAGTCCAGCTCTCTGCTCTGTGGCCCAGGAGTGCAGTGGAGGATGTCCCAAGTGCTTGGGCCCTACACCCACATGGGAGACCGGGAGGAAGCACCTGGTTCCTGGCTTCGGATCGGTGCAGCGCTGGCTGTAGAGGCCATTAGGGGAGTGAACCAATGGAAAGAAGACCTTTCTTTCTGTCTCTCTCTCTCATTGTCTATAACTCACTCTCTCTCTCTCTCTCTCTCTCACTAACTCTGCCTGGCAAAAAAAAAAAAAAAAAAAAAAGAAGTCTACCTGGAAGTATATTTTCAAAAAACACCAAACAAAAAGAAATAATTTATTGTTGCATTTATAGATGTTTACTTCTGCTCTTGTTCTGTTTGATCTGTAAGAGAATTATGGTATAGTCATAATTTAGAATAGTATTTATAATGAAAATGGCAAAGAATTTTGTTATATAAAAATTCTAGGTGATTATTCAATGCTATATTACCAGTAGACAAACTAAATGACTTTGAGTACTGCAAAGCAGAAACAAAAAATGTCTATGTTTTGGGAAAAATATTAGACATATTACATTATTTTTTAAATGAACTTCTCATTTTAGGAAAAATAAAAACACTTCTGGGCTTCCTTATACTTAATCTGTGTTTTAATATTTAAATTACCTGTGGGAATTCTGTAACCATTTTTAGGATCAAGGCCTCTGAAATCATTCATATCTTGATGATTCATATGATTCATATCTTGAATCCTGAGAAGGTATTTTCCAAAGTAGCTCAAAGAAATTTTGAACCACTATTCAAATATAATTTTTTTGTCATTTACTGTGATTGTTTTCCTTTTTTCCTTTATAAATGTTTGCATGTATGTGTATGTAAGATATAACAGATTTTCAGAAACAATTTTGCATGCATTTAATAAATAATTTTAATTAAATACCATTTATCCAAATCAAGAAGTAAAACAATTGAGACCCTTTGAACTGCTTAACTCTTCCCTACCTTAAGGCTACTTATGAATACTATTCCATTTGCATGCTGATAACTTCTTTTGTTTTCCTTATGCATTTGTCATCTATGTTAGCAGTAAATAAGCATCTCTGTAGAACATAGTTCAGTTATTTATAATTGTATTAATATCCTACATATGGAGTTATGCTGTATACATATTTTTTTGTCCATAACATGGTTTTCAGATTAATTAGCTGTTGCACTTAGTTGTCTCTTCCTGTTGATGACATTTAAGTGAGTGTGCATACCTAGAGTAGCAGGGTCATTAGGAGATTGGAAAGAGACACATCCAGACAGATTAGAGAATTCCAAACACATTGTTCATCATTTTGGAAAGTTTTGCTTAGTGCTAGCCGTATATTAGAAAGGAAGGATCTTGTACCTTATGATTACTTGCTCTTAGGGCTCAAAAGCAGGCCTAATGAAGAGGTATACACACCTGTTATATGTGTTATGTTAAAAAATTTTATGTTTGATCTCTTGTTTAGTTCTCAGAGCAACATTTTCTGCCTGTCTTAGATGTAAGTGATGACCTTTGCCTGTACAAAGCTGTTAGGGTAATGAAGGATGAGGACAAATCGAGAAACAATTATCATAAATATGATCATAATAGAGAACATGATGGGGCCCAAAGGATTAAACCGCCTGAGTGTCAAACCCCAGCCTTAGGGAGGAATCAGGAAAGACTTCATGGGGGAAGCAGTACTCAACGCTGACATCTGTGTATGATGGAGAGTAAGACTGCATGTCATGGGAAAGCAGGGAATTGGGAGAGTGAAGATACAGCATATGTAAAAACCTGGAGGTGCAAAAAGATGAAGCTTTGTTGAGCAAACTGAAAATAATTATGACTGAGGCATAAACTGAAAGACAGGGAGTTATAAGAGATGAAACAGAGAAGAGAAACAGGATCAAATCATGCCTTTGGAGCTCTGTGTGAGATCTGTGGGGAAGAATTGAAAGATTGTAAGAAAGGGCATGATCTGATCTGCTCTTTTATTACAAAATCACTGCAACACAGAGAACAGGCTGGAGGAGTGTACTGCTGGAGATAATTTCCATTATCATGGTGAGAGGAGGTGATGAAACTGGATTTGTGGAAGTAGAGAAGACAGAAACAGGACAGTTTGGAAAAATGTGTAGGAGAGAGAGAACCAAGAAGACTCAGTGACTAGACTGGATTGGAGGGAAGAAGTTAGGGATGTCACCCAGGTGTCTGAATTGGATAGCCACATAGATGGTGATTGCAGTTTGTAAAACATTGGCAAAATATCAGGCCTTCAAAGGAAAACATAATTTCATTTTAAGTATCTGTGGGATATCTAAATAGAAAAGTAGGCCTATATAATTCTGAATCACCCAGGAGAAAGATCTCAGTATGAGAGACCCTTGTTATAGGTAATATTATTTCTGTTTTACAAACAGTGCTGTTGGTTCTGTGGCTCGCTTTTGTTACAGATTTTTAGGCTTTTGATGACTGAGCTAATAACAACATCTGTGGGATTATTTCTTTGGTAAAGTAGATGACTATTTTTAAGCAGTTCACATAACCACATAAACTTTGCTGTGTAGTCAAATGGAGTTGCCGGCGTCGCAGTTCACTAGGCTAATCCTCCGCCTTACGGCGCCAGCACACCAGGTTCTAGTCCCGGTCCGGGCGCCGGATTCTGTCCCGGTTGCCCCTCTTCCAGGCTAGCTCTCTGCTGTGGCCAGGGAGTGCAGTGGAGGATGGCCCAAGTGCTTGGGCCCTGCACCCCATGGGAGACCAGGATAAGTACCTGGCTCCTGCCATTGGATCAGCGCTGTGGGCCGGCCACAGCGTGCCGGCCGCAGCGGCCATTGGAGGGTGAACCAACGGCAAAGGAAGACCTTTCTCTCTGTCTCTCTCTCTCACTGTCCACTCTGCCTGTCAAAAAAAAAAAAAATTGAGTTTCCAGACTTCTTGGTTGCTATCTGTTCTTGCTAAAAAGAAAGTAATGCATCCCATCGTCACATAAATGTAGATATATGAGCCTCTGTTTTCTGAGGTGGTTGATAGAGGTAAGTTGGTAAAGCCCTGTGGGAAAAAAAACCAACAGAGCCATTTCTGGAAACTGAAAACATATTTCCTTGTCCCAAGGATTGTTGTGGCCCCATGTCTGCAACAAAATGGATACCATCTAACTGGAAGATTCTGTGAATTGGGGCTGCCTTGCACACCCCCATCAGCTACAGGTCTCAGAATTGATCCCATGAATGTTGATGCTAGACAGTTGCCACCAGGTGGTGCCAAACTGCAGCCTGAGCCCAGGTGGATCTCGGTTGCATGGGGACGCCCAACCAGCTAGTTGTCTATGCTTGCCTGTATCGTTTTAACCTCGCAGTAATCCAACCCTGAATTTTATGTGATTGAGTCTTTTGGGGACATAGTTTCTTTGTTATGTCAGGTTTAACTGTAGTTAGAGCTTATATCCCACTAGTCCTTCAACAAGGTAAAAATAAATTGTAAATTATTTCTTTTGAAAACTTACAATTTAAAGTAATTAAGAAAAGCATTTTTGTCTTCCTTGTTATAAAGCGTGAAATTCAGAATAAATTTCTATATTTGGTTTTGGGGGTCTGGATGATTTTGTTGCTTTGGCCTTAGATATTGTGTCAATTACTTGTATTATATCAAAGTGTGCTCTTACAATATGAGTTAAAATATATGAAGTACAAATAAATATGCTTGCATATTTGTACTTAGTCTCCTTAACTCTTCCTGAATAAACATATTTAGGAGAAATTGAAATAAGTTAAAGAAATATATTTTGTCTTTAGTTTGTGTATATCAAAAAATAATGAGACAGTGAGTTTTATTTTCTCTTCCTGAATGTAGAAAAATCAGGTGTAACTCATGCCATCTGCTCTGGGTATCTATCTGTCCCTGCAGTAGTTTTTGAAGTGAAGGGGTTGAGAGAGGAGGATGATTGTAGAAGATGTAAAGGCTTAAGAAAGAGATAAGCCAAGTGAAAAACCAAGTATCTATGTACATTAAAACACTGTAGTTGGATTACAAGGCTTTTGTTTGATGTGGCTCAATCTCTGTTTGGTTTCATACCTTTTTCTCTGTGTTCTAGTTACCTTTAAGTCCAGTTCAGGAGCTTTGGAAACTAATGAGTGAAAGTCACTCTAGGGGTGAGATTTATTATATAAATAACTTCTTGCTTAGTAAGTATTATGTGACTGAAGTGTTACAGACTCTGTCACATTTGGAAATAAGACATTATTCAGTGAGTGGGAGTATTATGAAAGAGATACTCTACCACTTAATAGCTGAATGGATAAATCACTTAATATCCCTGAGTTTAATTTCCTTTTTTATAAGATAAAGTAATACTGTTATTTCACAGAACGACCTGTGAGATCTAAATGAGATAATATAAGAATAATTGAAAAACTGTGTGAAAATGGAATTAAAAGATAACTACCTTTGTGGTGCAAAAAAAAAATTGAAATCAATGCTTAGGTTTCTCATAATATGTTTTTTTTTCATGAACTTTTTCAAGACCTCTCATATATGTGAAAAGTATATTATAAATTATGAAGCTTTCTATAAATATATATACCTTAGTACCTATTACCTATGTGGAATGGTTTTTTAAAAGATTTATTTACTTATTTATTTGAGAGGTAGGATTACAGACAGAGAGAGGGAGAGACAGAGAAAGGTCTTCCATCTGCTGGTTCACTCCCCAAATGGCCGCAATAGCCAGCACTGGGCTGATCCAAAGCCAGGAGCTTCTTCCTGGTCTCTCAGAGGCCCAAGCACTTGGGCCATCTTCCACTGCTTTCCCAGGCCATTTGCAGGGAGCTGTTTCAGAAGTGGAGCAGCTGGGACTTGAACTGACGCCCATATCTGATGCCAGGGCTGCAGGCAGAGGCTTAACTTACTCTGCCTCAGTGCCAGCCACATGGAATGCTTTTAAAAATGCTTTGGGGCAGGAGTTTTGCACAGCCATTTAAGACACTGCTTGGGACTCCTGCATCCCATATTGGAGTACCTAGGTTCAAGTCCTACCTCTGTCCAATTCCACCTTCTCCTTCTCCTCCTCCTCCTCCTCTATCTCTTTCTCCTTCCCCTTCTCCTCCTCCTCCTTCTTCTTCTTCTCTCCTTCTCCTCCTCCCTCCCCTCCTCCTCCGCCTCCTCTTCCCCCCCTTTCTCCTTCTCCTTCCCCTCCTCCTCCTCTTCCTTCTTCTCTCTCTCTCTCTCTCTCCATCTCTCACTGTAACTCTGACTTTCAAATAAAAATAAATTGGGGCTGGTGCTGTGGCATAGCAGGTTAAGTCGTCACCTGCCATGCCAGCATCCCATATGAACGCCAGTCCAAGACCCAGCTGCTCCACTTCCGATCCAGCTCTCTTCTATGGCCTGGGAAAGCAGTAAAAGATAGCCCAAGTCCTTAGTCCCCTGCACCTACGTGGGAGATCTGGAAGAAGCTCCTGGGCCCTGGCTTTGGATTGGTGCAGCTCTGTCCGTTGCGGCCAACTGGGGAGTGAACCAGCAGATAGAAGAACTCTGTCTCTCTCTTCTCTCTGCCTCTCCTTCTCTCTCTGTGTAACTCTGATTTTCAAATAAATAAATAAATCTTTAAAAAATTTAAAAATAAAAAAATAAAGTCTTTAGAAATAGAAAGTTAACTGATAATGTCATGAGCTTATTTATTATCATTAAAAGGCACTATTAAAAATGTATAGTTATTTTTAAGTGTTTATCTCCATAGCATTTAACCATATTTCTTAAATGACATAATATAGACGTGGAAGGTCTGCCTGCCATTTATTTCTGTCTAAATATCTGCATAGAATGACTAACTTAATTTGTTTCCTGGAAATTATTATTATGAGATAATAAAGTAAAGAGATATTTTTAGTTGATTTTTAAGCCCTTTCAGAAAGTAAAACTACCTTTATATAAACAGAGGAAGAAAGAACTGTTCTGAGTAATACTATAAAAAGGATGAGAATGAGTTTGTTGGAGGTATTATTCATTATGCTTTTGATGCTGTACAGAAGAAATCTGGAAATTCAAATAGCTTTACAGTTGCTTCAAAGGAAGTAAGCAGTAGAGGAAAGGAGATCAAAAAGATGCTTTTAAATATAAAGATTAGTGTTACTTTGGTGATTTTATTTTTCTAGTTTATGAATAAAAACCACCTTGACCACAATTTTATTATGTTCCAAAAGTATTCAGGACATTTTCTTTAATGACATAAATGTAAAAGTTGTTTAGAGTCATGGAGTGATATTAAATAGCTTTGGATCTTGAATGTTTATTTACAAGATTAATGGAGTGTAGGTAATGCTTTACAAGAGGCAAATTAGAACTAGTTTATAGAGGTTTCAGTCATCAATTTAAAGTTCACATCTCATTAGAGTTTAAGCAAAACAAACTTCTTTTGTTTATATCTTGCCACATTTAAGTATAATTTTTCTACTTCTTTATGGAAAAGCATAAGATTGTTTAACTTTTTTCTTTTCATTTAGACTATTCTGAAAGTACCAAGGGTTTTCAAAAAGTCCACAGACAATGCATATTATAAAATACCTGTCTATGAATTTCAAAAAAAGTTAAACGTTTTTAAATTCTGTTTGTCATGAACTTTTTGAAGTTCCCTCATGTATACCTTTGCAGATAACTCCATCTGAAGTTCTTAAATAATTATAACTGAATTTTTATTGTCAGTGATCAGTTTTTCTTAACTACATTCTTTGTTTGTTGATGACCACCTGTGTTCCCTTGTTATTTAATATTCAAGTACTTAAAGTATATAGGGTATTCCAGAAATGAACTTCTTAATAATACTTAAGTATTTGAAGCAAGGTGAGTTCAGGTTTTGCAAGAATTAAGAGTTACCTACTGCATTGTTTCTTCCCTGAGCATCGGGTAAGGTTGGTAAAGAAGGACTAGACAAGATTTTTAAAGATTTATTTATTTATTTATTTATTTATTTGAAAGGTAGAATTAGAGAGAGGAGAGGAAGAGAGAGAGAGAGATCTCCCATCCGCTGGTTCACTCCTAAGATGACCGCAACGGCCAGAGCTGTGCCAATCCAAAGCCAGGAGCCAAGAACTTCTTCTGGGTCTCCCACGTGGATGCAGGGGCCTAAGGACTTAGGCCATCTTCTGCTGCTTTCCCAGGCCACAGCAGAGAGCTGGATTGGAAGTAGAGTAGCCAGGTCTTGAACCGGCGCCCATATGGGATGCCGGCATTGCAGGCGGCTTTTCCGGCTACACCACAGTGTTGGCCCCCAGAGCTTCTTCTGAGTCTCTCATGTGGATGGCAGACTTGGGCCAACTTGCTGCTTTTCCCAGGCCATTAGCAGGGAGCTACTTCCAGGACTCCAGCTGGTGTCTGCAAATAAGATAACAGCATTGCAGGCAGCAGCTTTACCTGCTGCACCACGATGCCTGAGCCATCATTTGCTTTTTATGCAATAAAAAATCTTAGAGAACATTACTGTAATTATCATTCCTGAATGTGAATATCTTCATATTTTAAGTTAGATTTTCATATGTAGATAACATACTGACAATAGATACTATTTGTTGAATATCTATTATTCATCAAGTACTGTTCTCTGCACTGTACATACATACAGAGAGAATTAAACAGAACATGTTTTGAGAGTGTAAATATGAGGTGTTAGTATCTCCATTTTACAAATGAGGAAACTAAGATGCAGAGAGTGTGTGATTTTCCAATGATTACAAACGTTTTGTTGGTAAAACTACACGTGCCTGACTGTGCAATGCGATCTGGACTCCTGTTTAGCTGATGAGGGCTATGAAAGTTGACCACTTTTACTCATCAAAACCGTAGTTTTAGAGGTTCTTTACTAAGAGAAACGTGATCTTTGAAGAGCATTTGCAACCCCACTCCATACTTGAGGACTAAGTAAGGATCATTAGAACTTAATAAAACTTTCATAATCTAGAATTCAGTAAAGGAGACTTTTCTATAAGATGGCATGATTTTGTGATAGAGCCTGCCTCTCTGATACTACTCGCCCAAGACCCCAGCTCTCCCTACTACACTAGAGCCCATCCCTGTCTCTTGCTCAAGGACTAACTCCAGCGTTCTGCCCTGGGTCTCCAGGATAATCAGTCTTCGCCCCTGACCTGCTGACTCCCACTGTGTTCAAACATGTTACTTCCCCATCTTTAAAAGCCTTCTTTGTCTCCACTTCCCCTCACTGTTGCCCTATTTCTTTACTCCCTTTTGTAGCCATATTACTGCAAAGGGTTTTATATTCTATCTTTACTTCAGTTTTTAAAAATCCAGTATCAAGCTTTTGTACCCCGCCCCCCAACTCTCACGCGCACCCCTCGCCCATGCTGCTCTAACACAGCAGTTCCTGTCAAAGCCCCACCTCCTTCATGCTGCTGAAATCCAGTGGTCATGTTCAGGTCCTGGCCCCACTGTATTCGAGTTTTGTAGTTTGAAACATCTGGTACAATGTTGGGCACTTGGCAACTCCCAACATCTCTCTCTTACCGAAATTACATTTGGTTGTACACTCAGTTTGGACTTTTAAAAGTTGAGCTTTATTAGTTTATTCATGCTACAGATAGCTTCTATCAATTTTTCAAGTTTCCCTTTTGAAGGACGTTTGGATGCCTGTTATTTGTCCCATAATTGTATTTCTGTTACATCTTTTAATGCACTTAACATTTAGAAATGGATTATTTATTAGTTATATGGAAGTTATTATGTTATCTGTGGCAGGAATACAATCCATCTGGTATTTTATCAAAACAGCCTAATTTTGAAAGAGCATATTAGCATACTGTGAACCATAAAAGCAAATGTGTAATATATTCACAGTTCTTTCATGATTAATTTGGATTTAACATCTATTTGTACCATGAGATTATCTTGTAATATAAATCTCATAATGTCTGGATTTCCTGAGGAGAAAACCTCTGTGAGACAAAGGAAATCTTAAGAGGCAGCACAGAATGATTTAAAGCAAGGGTTCTGGAGCCCGACTCGATTCACATTTGAACACCATAGCTTCCTCACCTAAGGCTAGTAGTTCACCTCCCAAAGATTCAGTCTTGTCATCTATAAAATGGAGGTAATGACACAAGCTACCTTTGAGATTTTTGTGACAGTTAAATGAGTTATTGTGTAAAGTGCCTAGACAACTCCTGGCACTATGTGTTTGCTGTTTCTGTTGTCAATGGAAAATGCATTCAGTTTCTCTCTCACACCCTTTATTTGAAGTAGATGCTATTAAAGAAAGCATCTGCTTTTAAGGAATTGGGTTGCGTCCTGTACAAAGTACGCAGATATGGACAGCGTGGTACCTGACAAGGAGAGTGGGTTTCTACAGACATCTGGAAGATGACCTATTGGTAGAAGCCTTAGCTTCTAGCACTTTGCCCCACTTTGTGTCATTTTTCTCTTTCTGAACTGCCTGACCTATTTGTCTTTCAGGGTCCAAGTTACATGTCACTTTTTGGAGATATGTTCCTTTATTCACTTGTCTTATTCCAGTTAAAAATAAAAATTCCCTCTTCTTTGTGGCTATAGAGTTTTTTTTATGGCTTAACATAACACTTAGAGTTAGCTGGGTGATATAGGTTGTAGTATGGCAAAGTATACCTCCTCTCACAGGCCCTAGTATTGGTTTGTTTTGGGTTTTATATCATTCCCTGATGCTTTAATTTCTAATACTCATTGTTGAAAGAACAGAAATATAGTTAGGGATAGAAGCTTCTGTATATACCAACTAAGGAGTCATGATTAATTCGTACTGTAAATGTGACCTACTTGTTGGAATTCTACTACTGAAATAAAATATATTATAATGAGGCTGTATTTCAGAAATGAAAATTAAAACCAATTTGGGGTGATTTACTGACTAAAATATTTAGGTCATTCAGGTATAAAAATAAATAAATGCTTAATGTATTTTGACAATTTTACTGTCTCTAAAGTTAATTTTTCATGTTTCAGTAGGTTTGATAATAGAATATTTTTGAAGGTCATTCCAATTAGGAGATATCAGAAAATAACAACATGAATTTTGTCATAACTACTTCAGAATGCACTTCCACTTAGATAATAGCATATATAAATAGTTTTTCTTTTTAATAAGTTACCTGTACTCCAATTTGAAAAAAGAAACATTTTATTTCTGGTCCTTAAATTATTTTCCTGACAAATCTCTAATAGTTGACTTGTTCTAAATTTTAAATCTGTTGTTAGCATCACCATGCAAAAGACTACATTGAGTACTGGCACAGCAAATATACCGCTAAGCATTTCTATCCAATATTTATGAAATGGATTTATTCAAACTGTGTGGGCTTTCATTACTCCCTACTGACATTCTCTATGCATAATAAAAAAATAAATCCTAATATCCACTCCAGTTCTTTATGGGAGATAGAGTTGTATGATGTAAAAACCACTGGCTTTGGAGTAAAACATAGCTGGATTCAAATTATGGCCCTTTAATGCTTAAGCTGGGTGACTTGAGACTAGGTACATAAGCTCTCTAAACTTCAGTGTATCCAGCTAAATAAAATAGGTTAGAAAATGCAGCATACAGGGATTTGTAGGGATTAAGCAAGCAAAATCCTTTATTTTCATTACATTCTGTATTTATGTTATACTCTGTTGAGCAAGAGTTGTTTTTTTTTTAAGTTCACTGTTGATATTTTTCTTTATCCAAAATTTCATCTTGATTAAAGCAAAAATAGAATTTGATTTTTGAAGGTTCATTCCTGGTTGCATAGTCTCCTAATTGCTCACTGCTGTTACCTTCTACCTCTTGGACACTCCCCTTAACTGGCAATAAATCTCATCTTTCAGTCAATTTCCATTCCTACTGTCATCACCACTGTATGTAGATGATGAATCTAATACCTAGGCCTCGTAATTCTTTGAGCCCTACATGAGCCTACTCAGCTCTGCTTCACTTAGCCATTCTGATAGTCAGACCCTGTTGTCTCATCAGCTTAAAATTCTAAACTTTTAATTCTGCTAAAATGCAGCTACTGAAATTAACTTTACTAACTCTAGATAACCATTCTTCTCCAGTCTTCTATCCTGATTGAAAAGCTACCTCCAGTTCATCTGTTTGTCATCTTAAAAGGACCTCCAGTCCTTTGTCTCTTTTATTTTCTCCTAATTTATCAGCCTTTCTGTGTTCCCTTGTCTCTCCTTCCTTTACAGCTAGGATTCCAAGGTCGGTCATTTTAAATATTCTCTTGCCCAAATCTGAATCTTTCTGCCCATTTTGATTGATCTCCATATCTTTGACTTAAAATATTTTATAGAACACGTAGTTAACCTCTCAGTTTCTTATGAATAATGTGTGAGTAACTAACTTCCTCAATGGATTGTGGTAAGGATTAAATGACTTACTATATATATAAATTATTTAGCCTAGTCTTCAACCCAGGAGATAAAAATCGTGGAGAAACTTTTAAAACTGTGTGGGTTTCTATGACCCTCCACTGATATTCTCTATGAATAACAGAAAACCAGATTCTAATGTCAATCCCATTCTGGCATTTAGTAGGGATTGTCTGCAGCTGCATTGCTGCAAGTTGCCAGTGATACTCACCACGCCAGGTTGTCTATTCATGTAACAGACACTTTGGTCACCAACCTGCCATGGGTCCTTAAGATTGTCATGTAGTCCAACTCTGAGTAAGCACACACCTGTGAGCTTTAAATGACAGATACTTAGGCATTTGAAATAATTGTAATGCTCGTTTAAATTTCAGAAATCTCCGAGAAGCAAGGGATAATGCTGTGGCTGAAAAAGACAGAGCAGTGATGGCTGAAAAGGATGCTTTAGAAAAACATGACCAGCTCTTGGACAGGTAAGCATCCTGAGAATAGAAATGTTAAAACCTTTCTACTGGGTTCTTGTTAGTTCTTCTTTAAAAAATTATTGTAATGAAAGTAAAAATTTCATTTCAATTGAAATGTAATTTATATATATTATTTTACATATTATTGCATGTAGTGGAAACATGATGTGGAGCAGTTCAGAACTTCAGACACTTTCCATATACCCCTTTCACTGCACATTGACCGCTATCCCTCAAAAGCAACCACTTTCTGATCTCTAACATATAGTTTAGTTTTCCATTTCTTTTTTTTTTTTTCAAACATGGCAACAGTGCTGGCTCTCCTGTTAGCCATGTGGTCTTTTTTTTTTTTTTTTTTTTTTTAAGATTTATTTATTTATTTGACATGTAGAGTTACAGAGAGTGAGAGAGAAAGAAAGGTCTTCCTTCCGTTGGTTCGCCCCACAAATGGCCGCTATGGCCGGCGCTGCGCCGATCTGAAGCCAGGTGCTTCTTCCTGGTCTCCTGGTGCAGGAGCCCAAGCACTTGGGCCATCCTCCACTGCTCTCCCGGGCCACAGCAGAGAGCTGGACTGGAAGAGGGGCAACCGGGACAGAATCCAGCGCCCATATGGGATGCGGGCGCCACAGGCAGAGGATTAGCCAAGTGAGCCACAGCGCCGGGCCCAGTTTTTCGTTTCTTAGAATCAAAATAAATAGAATCATATAATATGTACTCTGTGTCTAGCAACTTTCACTTAACATTATATGTTTTCATCCATTCTGTTGGGTTAGTAGTTCATTCCTGATTATAGCTGAATATAGAGATACCTGTTTATTACCTTCACCTGCCAATGGTTATTTCAGACATGTCCAATTTGAGCAACAAGATAAGAAAAAGTAAAGATAAACTTTCTAATAGAGTTGTGTTTATTTTTTAAAATTTATTTTATTTTCCTGAAGGGCATAGTTAGAGAGAGGCTAGAGAGGTCATCATCCACTGCTTCACTCCACAAATGGCTGCAATGGCCAGGATTGAGCCAGGCCAAAACCGGGAGCCTGGAGCTTCACCTGAGTCTCCCACATGGATGTGGGGACCAAAGAATTTGGAACATCTTCCACTCCTTTCCCAGGTGCGTTAGCAGAGAGTTAGATCAGAGGCAGAGCAGCCAGGACTCGAAGTGGCACCCATATGGGATGCTGGCACTACAGGCAGCGGCTTAACCCATTGTACCACAACACCAGCTCTCTATTATACAGTTTTTTTAAATGCATTATCATCTCATACATTTTCTATCAGTAAAAGTGTTCAGGCATACTCTGGCCAAGCTGAATGTGCTTGTAAGGATTGAAGCATAGGCCGGCGCCGTGGCTCACTAGGCTAATCCTCCGCTTTGCCGTGCCAGCACACCAGGTTCTAGTCCTGGTTGGGGCGCCAGATTCTGTCCCGGTTGCCCCTCTTCCAGGCCAGCTCTCTGCTGTGGCCCGGGAGTGCAGTGGAGGATGGCCCAGGTGCTTGGGCCCTGCACCCCATGGGAGACCAGGAGAAGCACCTGGCTCCTGCCTTCGGACTGGCGCAGTGCACCAGCAGCAGCGCTCCTGCTGCGGCGGCCATTGGAGGGTGAGCCAACGGCAAAAGGAAGACCTTTCTCTCTGTCTCTCTCTCTGCCTGTCAAAAAGAAAAAAAAAAAAAAAAGGATTGAAGCATCAAGTGAGTAGCTTGATGAGTTTGAAGTCTCTTTTGATCTTGACATTATCTGTACAACAGCTTAAAAAGATAGACTAGTGGAGGGGCTGGCACTATGACACAACGAGTTAAAGCCCTGGCCAGAAGTGCTGGCATCCCCTATGTGCGCCGGTTCTAGTCCTGGCTGCTCCACTTCCGATCTAGCTCTCTGCTATGGCCTGGGATATCAGAAGATCGCCCAAGTCCTTGGGCCCCTGCACCCACATGGGAGACCCAGAAGAAACTCTTGGCTCCTGGCTTCAGATCGGTGCAGCTCCCGCTGTTGGAGCCATCTGAGGAGTGAACCAGTGGATGGAAGACCTCTCTCTCTGTCTCTAACTCTCTCTGCAATATTAAAAAAAAAAAAAAGACTAGGGGGACTGGTATTGTGGCATAGCTGGTAAAGCTGCTGCCTGCAAGGGATAATGCCTGCAGTGCCAGCATCCCATATGGGTGCCAGTTCAAGTCCTGCCGCCCCACTTCTGATCCAGCTACATGCTAATGTGCTTGGGAAAGCAGAAGATGGCCCAGCTTCTTGGGCCCCTGCACCCACATTGCGGATCTGGAAGAAGCTCCAGGCTCCCAGCTTCGGATCAGCCCAGCTCTGGCCATTGTAACCATTTGGGTGTGAACCAGTGGATGGAAGACCTCTCTCTGCCTCTGCCTCTGCCTCTGCGTCTCTCTAATTCTGCCTTCCAAATAAATAAATCAATCTTGGGGCGGGGGGGGGGGGGGACTGATTAAGTCACCATGTGAAAGAAATGATGAACCTAAGCTCCTTTTGAAGGTATTAGTGAACAGATCTCCACAGTTACTGCATTTAAAAGAAAAAAAAAAGCCTAAAGGTTAGAACTGTTATTTGAAAAGATTTATTTATTCGAAAGACAGAATGACAGAGAGACAGAGAGAGAACTTCCATCTACTGCTTCAGTCCCCGATGCCTGGAACAACTGGGCTGGGAGGTCAAACCCAGTACCTAGGTTCTTGATCTGGTTCTTATGTGGGTGGTGGAGAGCCAAGTAATTGGACCATAATTCGCTGCTTTCCCAAGTGCATTGGCAGAAAGCTAGATCAGAAGAACAGTCTAGACTTGAACCAGGCACTCCAATATGAGATGCCCACATTGCAAGAAGTAGTATAACCTGCTTTGCCACAGCACCAGTTCCCTCCACTGAAATTCTTTTGAGTAAATTTGCCTGTGTGTTTGAACTCAAATTTTGAGAATATTTTGTATATTTTTTGTATGTAGTGAAACCCAAGGAAAAATAGTCAGGTGTCTGATTTTTTAGAGGTTGAGCTTTTAATATTCAAATGTGATTCTAGCTTGTTGTGTATTAAAATTTGAGTAAACAAATGTTTTAATCTTTACGTGGGATGAAATTTGCCTGGATCATGCTTGCTTGTACAGTGTTCTACTCAAGAGTAATTAGTCTCATCTTTTTTGTTTATGTTAGAAGCTTTTCTTTATCAGATATCTCATTTTCTGGTTAAATAACATGTTTTTATCAAGAGATATGTAAAGAGACAGTGTGCCAGTTTGAAATGTGTGAAAAAAGCATTTTACTCAAGGACTTTAATTTGCTACAAAGGAAGGGATTTTTCTCAGGCATATGAAAGATGTGTGTGTCCCAGTTCAAGCTCAACAATTTATCTAAAAATAAGTAACAAATACTCCAGTTTCATGGACATGAACATTTTCGTTCAAGTTCTGTTGCTTTGAGTCCTTGCACACAGTCTGAGTGTTCTTTCTGCCAAAAAGAAGAAATTTTTAAGACTCAATCAGTATGAGTAGTAAAGTAAGTTGAATACATTGTTGAATTTGTGGCATCCTCTATGGGAGGGCTATATTTGATTCTGAAGTGTAAGCTTGCAATTCAAAATTAATTTTACTAATAAAATCTTTAGATTACAGTTTGTTTTAAAAAGTACATTCTGTCCTTTGGTCTATAAGTATTTGTAAATGAATATTACTATAAGTTGTGTTTTCAATCCCACAATCTGCATGGTAATTGTAGACTTTTTGACCTGATTTTTTTTACTAGCAAAAGACAAAAGAGGGCATAGGAGATTAGATGAATAGAATAAGTGATTTTTATGTCATACTGAGCTAGTTTAAAAAAGCTTGATATAGAAACTGGCTGTCCTAAATTTCTGTTCAGTGCTTTATCCCCAAGAGTAGAGTAAGTTCAGTGTCTCTTTATTCTGCCTTTTTCATATTTCTATGTACTTTTTCCTTTGTTTATCTGTGTTAACCTGCTGCCTTCTTCAGTAGGCAAGGAAATATTTGTGTCATTTGCAAGAGCCACTCAATAGAATGAAGGATATTGATATTTCAAATAAGAGCTATAGTATCATATAAACCTTTGTTTTACTTAGACTAATAATTTTATCATTATTATTCCTAATTTTCATGGTCATGGAAAAGAATCACATAATTTTTTGAATGCAGAAATTCCTGATTTTTAATCCTGAATTGAAATACTTTTTTGTCATCCTCTTAATGAGGGAAAGAATATACAAAAAATTTATACTTTTTTTAAAATTTTATATTGCTTTTATTTATTTATTTATTTTTGACAGCAGAGTGGACAGTGAGAGAGAGAGAGAGAGACAAAGGTCTTCCTTTGCCGTTGGTTCACCCTCCAATGGCCGCCACGGCAGGCGCACCACGCTGATCCGATGGCAGGAGCCAGGTGCTTCTCCTGGTCTCCCATGGGGTGCAGGGCCCAAGCACTTGGGCCATCCTCCACTGCACTCCCTGGCCACAGCAGAGAGCTGGCCTGGAAGAGGGGCAACCGGGACAGAATCCGGCACCCCGACCGGGACTAGAACCCGGTGTGCCGGCGCCACAGGCAGGGGATTAACCTAGTGAGCCGCGGCGCCGGCCACAAATTTATACTTCTTAAATAAAATATTTCAGTACCTAAACTTTTCCAAATTTTGATCATTTGAAATGTACTTTCATTAATGAACAACTCATGGGTTTCTGAATTGGTAAAATTTTTTGTTACTTAATTTCTCTTAGTGCTTGCAGTCTACTGTTTTTTCAATAGGTTTATTTTGTTTATGTTGAAAATCTAGCTGCATGTTTTTCTGAAGTTTTCCCATAGCTACATGGCTACAGTTCCCTTTAACGTATATTCATTTGGATAGGTTTATGTCTCAACTGATTCGTGACTTCCTAGGTCACCACAGGTGATTCCACTTCTTTCCCCAGAAAGGCTTTACAATTAGTGCTAATACAGTAGACTTGAAAGCATTAAGAAGTATAGTGCCGAGATGACAAATATCTGTTCCTTTTCAGTCTGACATAAAGCTCTAGAAGGAAGTGATAAGAAAGTTCCAATTCAGATCACAGTGTATGGATTTTATTTTTATGCCACCTCTCATCTATCTTCCTTTTTCTTTATTAGAGTTTGGTCAAATCTGAAATCCCTTGTCCCTCCAAGATCAATAGCCCTAGAGAATCCTTTAACTAACATTCATGGATAATTTACTGCTTTTAAGTGTGTGTAAGTGGCACTAGTTCTGAACTGATACACCTCTTCTCCCTACCTCAAAGGAATACATCTTGAATATTTTTGTGCAGCAAGTCAGAATACACACACACACACACACACTCACATACTGCCTTGATATTGTTTTCTTTGGATCAGTGTTTTTCCTTTTAGAAGGATGAGGGAGAGGTGAAGGATCTGTGTCAGAAAATATCAGGAGAATTATTGATGGATGCCACAGTTGTTTACATGAAATTCTGTGGGACAGAACATCTTTATACAGAAATGGACTATAATTATCAGCATTTTTTGTTGTTTAAATAGAATATTTGGTGTAGGGAAATGCTATTTCCATGCCTACTGACATAAATTTCTCTACTCAATCCTAAATAATCAAATGACTATCATTCTCAGGAGATGAATTCACATTTTACTTATGAAATCAAGACTGTGTCTCAGCGTTCTATTTTGGTCTTTATTATTTTTAAAATCTTATTTAAAATAATGTCATATTGTGTAAAAGCTTTTAGAATACTATAAAAAGTTCTTGCATATCTTTTATCCAGATTCTCCTCATTTTAACATTTTGCTAAATTTCTTTTATGTTTTTTGGGTTTTTTTTATTTAACATTTTTTGATTAACATCTAATTCTTTTATATTTCTGTGGCATTTAATGCAGCATTTCAACACATATACACAGCATAAACCAGTCAAACCAGACAACTAACCTTTCATTTCCTTATCCCTTCTTCCTGTTTGCAGCCTACCAGCTCCTCCCTCCCAGTTCTTTATACCGTGTATTATATTACTATGAACTGTAGTGTGCTGTGCAACAATGAAATTGGTTCCTTCTATGTGACTATATTTTGATACCCATTATCCAGTCTCCCTCAGTTCTTCCTCCCTCTCTTTTCTCAGCCTCTAGTAATCACTATTCTAATTTCAGATCTACCATTTTTAATAATTTCCACATGTGAGAGAGAACATGCAATATTCATTTCTGGCTTATTTCACTTAACCTAATGATCTGCAATCTCATCCAATTTTGCTGCAAATGTCAGGATTTTCCTCTTCTTTGTGACTGAATAATATTCCATTATGTATACAGACTAGATTTTTTTACCTATTCATCCATCAGTTGCTGATTATGTGTCTTATCTAGATTGATTGTGTATCTTATCTATTATAAACAGTACTGTACTGAACACGAGGGTGCGGATATCTCTTTCAAATGCAGATTTCATGTTCTTTGGAGATGTACCTTGGAAGTGGAATAGTTTAGTCATACGGTATATTTTAAGGTATTTGAGGCACCTCCATAATGGTTGCACTAGTTTTTATTCCTACCAACAGGATACTAAGGTTCCGTTTCTCCACATCCTTGCCAGCATTTGCTATTATTTATCTTTTGATAATAGTCACTTACTAAGTATGATGATATCTCATTATGGTTTAGATTCTCATTTTCCAGATGAAATGGAACACTTATTTCAGGTATTTTTTGGCCAGTTTAATTATTTATTTTGAGAAATATTTATTCAGATCCTTTGCCCATTTCTTAACTGGATTGTTTTTTGTTGTTCAGTTTTCTAGTCCCTTATATATTCTGGATAGTAATCCTTTGTCAATGAAGAGTTTACAAATATTTTCTACCATTCTGTCAGTTGTCTCTTCACTCTTTGCTCCCTTTGCTATATAGAAGCTTCCTAGTTTGATGTCATCCCATTGTCTATTTTTACCTTTGTTCCCTGTGCTTTTGGGATCTAATAAAAAATGTAATTGCTTATGTCAATGTCTTAAACTGTTTGCTCTGTGTTTTCTTCTAGTAGTGTCATAGCTTTAGGTCTACTAAGCTTCAGCTGTTATTGTAGGAATTGACTGACATTGTTTTAAAAACACAAGCCATACCTCTTTTCATGACTTGTAAATTCAGATTTCTAGCTGCATAACTGACATTTTTATCCGAATGTTTCTCTGGAACTTTTAACTCAGCATTTCTGAAATGAACTCAGCATCCTTTCACGTTCACTCCTTTGAAAAGAAAAATTCACTTCAACTGACTTCACTTTTGTAAGCTGTACCACTATTTCTATTTGAATCCTCAGAATAATCATTCTTCCTCCTTGCTGTTATGTTTAATCACCTCTGATATTCTGCACAAGGAGCCTTTAAAAATTTCATGAAAAAAATGAAATTAACTGATAAATTTTTCATGAGCTTTTTGAAATGCCATCATATATTCTACTCCATAGGGTCTCTGAATTCTTTTCAGTCCTGCTGTCATCATCTTGGATTATGTTCTCACTGCTTCTTGGCTAGTCTCATGTCGTAATTGTATACAATAACCTCTTAATTGGTTGTTCCATCTTCCCCCATTCAGTTAATCCTCTTGCCCAGACCTGTTCTTCTTCTCATAGTTCTGAATTCTATCAGCATCATTTGCTCAGGCACTTGAACAATACAGCATGTAATTCACTATTTTCTCCTCTCCTCTCCCTTCCCAATTATTTATCTACAGATATTTGTTGATACCTTCCATATGCCAGGCACTATGCTGAGGTAATGCATATACAGGTCTACATTAGCTCATAAACTGGAGATTCACCTACTGAGAGTCATTTGAGAGAAACAGCAAATTAACAGCTACATACATAATTATTATGTTATAATTGTGTATTTTGAGGATTATTTTGAGCTAAGTTGCATAAGGAAGAAGAATATTGGTGGAGTACCACGATAAAGATTCAAGAAAGGCCTCTCTGACACTTGAGCTAACTACGTTGTGTTGATTCTAATTTCTAAATATATCTTATCATTTCCCGTCTCTTAATCCCAGGTGCCACTGCTTTAATTAAGCTTTAATTTTATGTTTTACCTATTAACAGTAGTCTCTGAACTCTCTCTCTGATTTCAGTGTAGTCCCTTCTATTTTCATAACTCATTTTCTGAGAGTAAGAATTATAATCTTGGCATTCAGTGGAATGGCGTCTAGACTTCACAACTTAGCATTTAAGGTCATTCACAATACTCTTTGCCTGTATTTTCAAACTCAAATCTTTCTTTTGATTTTCCCCTAAAAATTTCAAACAAATTGATCTCTTACATTCTCTAAGTACATGCTGCTTTCTCTTCATCCTTTTATATGGTGTGGGCTTTTTGTTTGTTTGTTTTGCTAAGAATGATGTTTTCTCTTCTCTTACTCTTACCATTTATCTACTAGGTAGATGCCTATTAGTATATTAAGAGTGAACTCGGGGCCAGCGCTGTAGGGTAGTGGGTAAAGCCGTCACCTGCAGTGCCGGCATCCCATATGGGCACCTGTTCAAGACTCAGCTGCTCTACTTCTGATCCAGCTCTCTGCTATGGTCTGGGAAAGCAGTAGAAGATGGCCCAAGCCCTTGAGCCCCTACACCCACATGGGAGACCTGGAAGAAGATCCTGGCTCCTGGCTTTGGTTTGGCACATCTCCAGCCATTGCAGCCAGTTGGGGAGTGGACCAGTGGATGGAGGAATTCTCTCTCTCTCTCTCTGCCTCTTGTTCTCTCTGTGTGTAACTGACTTTCAAGTAAATAGTCTTAAAAAAAAAAAAATCTCAATGGTCACATCGTCACATCTATGAAACCCGACTTCCATCAGGAATTTTTAAGATTCTTTGCTGTATTATCTGCCACTGTAGTTGTGTTTATTTATATGTCTTTTTCTCTTTGCTTCTGTAATAAGGCCTCTACTCCATGTGTTTTGTTGTAAGTAGTTCTCAACAAGTATTTATCATTCTAACTTACTACAATTTTCCATCTCAATTTTGGCTTACAATTTTCCATTGTGATGGTAATCTGAATGCTACGTTGAATATTCTGGACTATCAATTCTCTTCCTCATTTCCCAGTGGCTCCCAGTTCTAGATGAATTTCAGTCGCCTGGAAACTCCTTTTGTTTTACAAGACTGTTCTTTTGCCACCATCAACTTTCAGTAAATAGGGATCTCTGCAAAGGAAGTCCAGGAATGTGTGCTTCTCAAAAAGCTCCCCAGTTGATCCTGATGTGTGCCTTCCTCAAATACACATTTGGGAAGCACTGTACTATAGTTTTTTAAAACACTTTGTAAATTTGCATACTAATTATTTGCAATTTACTAAGTATTTGCAGTACTAATTATTACTATTGAATGCTGTGCCCTCCTTCGAGTCTTACCAGCCTTCTCAAGTAAGAAGTAAGCTTCTTATCTATGTCTAATACCTTAGTACCCCAAGGTTTAAAAGAACTTTAGGAAATGATCATAGGAAATATGTTGGTTATCTTGCTCAAACATTGCATTCAGAACAAGTGCCAGAAATCTTGAAGCATGCAAATGTCCTTATTCTCTGAAATGTTGAAAAGGAAGGATTCCAGAATCATGTTCCAGTAAACTTGAATGCAACGCACCATGAATGTTCTAAAGCATGTTATTACACAGTTAGTGAGCATTTAAAAAAGGAAATGGTGAAAACCAAAAGATACCCTTAGTGGACTATTAAGTCTTGACAAACTATTTTTTACTTCTCTTTTTTGAGGTATTTATTAGAACCTCTTTAGGAGAATGCCAGTGGTAGAAGGAATTCCATTTGAAGCAAAAGATCATAAAGATAAAAAGATCTTTGGCAACACATGGAACAATGTGGAGTAAATAACAATATAATTAAGTGACAAATTTAAAAGAGTTAAATGGATTTAAAACAGATTAAATCTCAATTTCCAAAGAATATTCATTTGTAGATTAATTTAGACATTACTGATAAGCATAGTGGCAGGGGTGGGGGACAAAAAGAGGGTTTGCTTTTGTAACTTTTGATGATCATGATACAGTTGATAAAGCTGTTGTTCAGAAATACTGTACTATTAATGGGCATAGTTGTAAAATGAAAAAAGTCCTTTCTAAACAGGAGATGCGGTCTGCTGCTGGATCACCAAGTGCCTGGGGAGGTGGGCCTGGCAACTTTATGAGTAGTGTGGATAACTCTGGAGGTGGCAGAAATAATTTTGGCCGTGGTGGAAACTTTGGTGGAAGAGGAGGCTATGGTGGTGGAGGTGGTGGCAGCAAAGGAAGTTATGAAGGAGATCATGGTAGATATAATGATTTTGGAGATGATGGTGCCAGCGGTGGTGGTGGTTCTGGTTAGGAGGCTATGGTGATGGTGGACCAGGATATGGAAACCAAGGTGGTGGATATGGTGGAGGAGAAGATGATAGGGTTACAATGAAGGAGGAAATTCTCTAGGTAACTGTGGTGGTGGTGGAAACTACAATGATTTGGGAAATTATAGTGGACAGTAGCAATCAAATAATGGATCCATGAAAAGGGGAAGTTTTGGTAGAAGACGCTTGGACAGGCCTTATGTGGTAGAAGTGGTGGATATAGTAGCAGAAGGTTCTAAAAACAGCAGAAAAGGGCTACAGTTCTTAGCAGGAGAGCGAGCAAGGACATGTCAGGAAAGCTGCAGGTTCCTTTGAGACAGTTGTCCCAAACACGTTAGAGGAACTGTAAAAATCCACTACAGAAGGAATGATGATCCTTAGTCAGAAAAGCTACTGCAGCTTAAACAGGAAACACTTCTTGTTCAGGACTGTCATAGCCACAGTTTGCAAAAAGTGCAGCTATTGATTAATGCAATGTAATGTCAGTTAGGTGTACATTCCTGGGGTCTTTTATCTATTATAGCTTTGTCTTTTCTTTTTCTTCTCATTACATAAGATATATTGTCCTGTAAATTATGGTAGAGGTACCAGGAATAAAAAAGTAAAGAATTTGTATAGTTCAGTTTTTTTATAATTTAGAATAGAATGTTTAACATAATGCAGTTTTGAAGGTGTTTCCTTGTGAGTTAACAAGTGAAGAAGATTACTGTTAGTTACTATTTTGTATGAGTTCTGCTAAAATTAACCATAAAAAATCACCTGCTGACTTGTGAGTTAAGAGGAATCTATTCTCCCAATTTCCAAACCATAGTATGAATGAGCACTGATGTGGAGAGAATAGATTTTTGTATGTTTGCCTTGTGTGTTTTACATAAACAGCATTGGGTATTTAAATTAGCATATTTGTGAATTTAATAGTGTTAAAACTGCATTCAAATGAAAATCTCAAAATTACTTAAAAAAAAAAGACATTACTAATTCAATGTTTTCAGAGTGTGTATGTGATTTTTGTCAATCTTTCCTTAAATCAGATTGGTTAAACCTAGATTTCAGGGTCAGTACCATGGCATAGTAGGTTAAGCCGCCACCTGCGGTATTGGCACCTCAAATGAGTCCTGGATCAAGTCCCAGCTGCTCCAGTTCCAGTCAGGCTCACTGTGGGGAGCAACTCGGACTAGACTAAGTTACTGGAATTAAGACTTATTCTGTGCATCTGCTTTCCCACGATATGGCGCTGGGAGAGGAGTAAAAACAACTTTTACACAGCTGCCTCCAGTTCAACCAGTAACCTGCAGGGGCTGATCCCGCTCCTGATTGGAGGAGAGCAGCGTACTCGGCGTGTGGGTAGCAGAGTTGGGATTGGTGGAAGAGGACTATAAAGGAGGAGAGAGACAACATGCACCAGGAACATCTAAGAGGAACATCTATCTGAAGGAACATCTGAGCAGCCCCCGAGAGAGCCGGCCGGTGGTGTGCCACTCCCCCGCGGAAGTGGGGAAAGTGGCAGGGGGAACCGCCCTTCCACGGAGGTGGAAGGGTCGGTAGCCAACCCGGGAGGAACCAGCAGCAAACCCGGGGAGGGCCGAGCAGACAAAAGAACAGCGCAGGGTCCTGTGTCGTTCCTCCACGAAGAGGGGGAGCGACATAATGGTGCCGTGACTCGGATATGAAGCCTAGGCAGGGTCCTGTGTCGTTCCTCCGCGAAGAGGGGGAGGGACAGCTCACTGCTAATGGCTTGAGAGGACAACGGAGGATGGGCCAAGTGCATGGGCCCTTTGCACTCACCTGGGAGACCCAGAAGAAGCTCTTGGCTCCTGGCTCCTGTTGCAGCCATTTAGGGAGAGAACCAACAGAACGACCTCTCTGCTTCTCCTTCTCTCTGTCTGTAGCTTTGCCTCTCAAATTTAAAAAAAAAAAAGATTTCACGGTGAGTCCTATGCAAAATAAAGGTAGTGCTGTTCAAATTCCACAATTTAAACACATCTCCATTTCAGTTACAAATTCAATAAAGTGAGCATCTTATACCCCATTTTGATATCTCTCCTCCATTAGCAATGATTACCAGGAGAATAACTGTAAATTAGCTAGATTTTTCAGAAAATCATAAGCCAGGCAGGAAACACTGACCTGTGGCTTAAGCAGGAATTTTTAAAGTTCAGTTGTTGCAGACATAGAAAGAAAAATGCCATGTGTTCACCCTTATGTGGGAACTAAAATTTAAAAACTTAATGAAATGCCTGTGTGTATCAGTTTTGCTGCAAATAGTATTTAAAACTTTGTTTTAAATCTTTTGTCAAACAAATTGTTAACAGTTACATACTATCATAATTTTCATGATCTCTGTTTTAAAATTCACTTTATATGACTGAAGTTGAATATTTTTCATTTGATTATTGTTTATCCCCTTGCCTATATTCCTGCTGAACTACGATCTTTTAACTTTTTATTTGTGAATCTCTTTATCTAGTAGAGCATTAAGCCTTTGATTATAATGTAAATTAAAAATACATGCTCTCAAAAATAACAAAAATAGAAGAAAAATAGAAATCTTCTATCTACTGGCTCACTCCCCAGAATGGTTGCCACTCCATCTGTGCTTCCCAGTGGTGTCCGTGGCCTAAGCACTTGGGCCATCTTCCAGTGTTTTCCCAGGCACATTAGCAAGGAGCTGGAACACAAACAGAGCATCCAGGGCTTGCCTTGCTGGCAACAACTTAACTAGCAAGCCACACCAATTCCAATTTTTCTTTCTTCTATGTGATTTAGATTCTCAGCTAGGAATGATAGTTCAGGATAAAGCAAATAATTGGATTGCAAATTGACTAGCTGTAAAACAGATGACTATGCAGAGAAAAATACTTGCTACCCCCATGAGTTGAATGGGGGTTGTTTAAATTCTGAAGAGCTGTGATAAAAAATTTTTTAGTCTAAACTGACTTTTTCACCATTTTGGTTAATGCTCCCAGAAGGAGAAAAATAAATATAAAACCTGAGAGATAACAACATATAAATTTCCGGCCGGCACCGCAGGTCACTAGGCTAATCCTCCACCTGCGGCGCCGGTACCCTGGGTTCTAGTCCCCTGTTGGGGCGCCAGATTCTGTCCCGGCTGCTCCTCTTCCAGTCCACCTCTCTGCTATGGCCCAGGTCCTTGGGCCCTGCACCTGCATGGGAAACACCTGGCTTCTGGCTTCGGATTGGCGCAGTGCACCAGCCGCAATGCACCAGCCGTAGTGGCCACTTGGGGGGTGAACCAACAGAAAAAGGAAGACTTTTCTCTGTGTCTCTCTCTCACTGTCTAACTCTGCCTGTCAAAAACAACAACAACAACATCACATAAATTTCCAATCCCATAAACATGACAATAGGTACAGGAATTTAGAAAAGCACAAAGATTAAGTTCTAGACTCACTTCTCACAACCCCAGCTTTCTCTCCTCCTTCAAGTAAGTAAATTACTGAGCAGTAATTAGTATTTCCTAATCTTTGAATTCATCAGATAATGGGACAATCCAAATCATGTCTCATTAAACATGAAAGAGACTGAAAAACAGAGTCCCATTTAGACTATGTTGATCATAAAATGCTAGCTTGGCTAGAACTACCTTCATTCAAAAATTAAGTGATTGTTGGGAGAAGGGGATTAGAGAAACAAGTATGAAACATAAGTAAAGATTTATTTAAATAGAGATAAGTCTAATATGAAAGCTATAAAAAATAAAGAGAACATGTAAAGGATTTGTTCTAGGTCTAAAAAATTTATTATAGCCTATTCACAACTGAAGAAATGTTTTTAATGATTTTATTTGAGAGACAGTTACAAAGAGAGAGACAGGGAGACAGGGAGAAAGGTGTTCCATCCACTGGTTCACTCCCCACATGGCTGCAACAGCCGAAGCTGAGCTGATCCGAAGCCAGGAGCCATGTGTTTCTTCCAGGTTTCTCATGCAGGTGCAGCGGCCTAAGCACTTGGGCCATCTTCTGCTGCTTTCCCAGGCCATAGCAGAGAGCTGGATCGAAAGAGGACCAGCCAAGAAAAGAACTGGCACATGTATGGGATGCAGGCACCAAAGTGGAGACTTAGCCTACTATGCCACAGCTCTTGTCCCCACAACCAAGGAAATTTAAGAAAGCATAGAATCTTTTTTTTTTTTTTAAGATTTTTTATTTATTTATTTATTTGACAGGTAGAATTACAGACAGTGAGAGAGAGAGACAGAGAAAAAGGTCTTCCTTCTGTTGGTTCACCCCCAAAATGGCCGCTACGGCTGGAGCTACCCCAATCCAAAGCCAGGAGCCAGGTGCTCCTCCTGGTCTCCCACATTGGTGCAGGGCCCAAGCACTTGGGCCATCTTCCACTGCCTTCCCGGGCCACAGCAGAGAGCTGGACTGGAAGAGGAGCAACCTGGGCTAGAACCCGGCGCCCATATGAGATTGCCCTGGCTCCCACATGGGATGCCAGCACCGCAGGCGGAGGATTAACCAAGTAAGCCACGGCACCGGCCCCCAAGAAAGCCTAGAATCTTTAAAGCCAACAGTATGGCAAAGAATGAGATGATAAAGTTAAAGAGAAAAATTCCTATGAAAAATGATAATACAAAGCTTAAAATGGAAAAGTAGTGAGATGGGTATTAGGAATCTGGAAAAGCAAACTGATAAGGGAGGTTTATAAAGAAAAGAAAGAAGGGAGCGAGTTAAAATGATAAAAAAGTAATAGAGAAGAATGACACACAACATATATTCACATTTAGAAAATGTGCCAAAGAGAAGAAAACAACAACAACAAAATAGGAGAGAAAAAAAAATAATGCAGTAAGGTGTCTGCAATTTAAAAGAATTTATCAGATTCTGGGTTGCAGAAAACAGCAATGTCAAAAATCCAAGTGAAGTTATTGAAGATGGATATTAAAGGAACATTATTAGAAGCATCTGGGCTTGATGAATGAGTCTTTTACTATGGGAAAAAATAAATCTCTTAGAGCTTAATTTTTCCTCTACAGCTATACTTAATTCATTCCACAATAGTCATTAACAATGTTCTTTGTGCCAGGCACTGTTTCTAGACACTGGATTTAAGAATTTAGCAAGATGAAAGGTACATAAAAGTAAGCAACAAATTAAGATAAATTTTAGGTAATATCAGTTATTTGAATAGTATAAAACATAATGTTCTGCACTGAAGTTTGCCGTTTGAGTGGTGAGAAGGAGCCCGTCATATGAGGATTCCTGAAGCATATTACTCATGTGGCCTTCCTGAAAATCCTGCTTGAACTCGTAACCTCACAAACCAAATGAAAAAATCAAGTAACTCTTGAATTGGGATGTCAAGTTGTAAAAGAACTGATAGTGACTATTTAGTATAAAATGAAATCGTAACTATCATTTCGGTTGCAAACATATTATAATTGTAATTGTTAAGGGGAAACTACCATAAAAAAGGGATAATTTAACAGAAGTAGAAAATCACAGAAACTTACAAATAAAATTATGAAATTGATAAGAGGAAACCATGTTTATAATATATGTAATTTCCTCAGATTTCATGAGCTAATCAATAGTTTTATCAAGAAATATGTTTAAGCATCTCACTTAAAGTAATGAGTGGAATCATTAATTAGAAAGACTATATATTTTATGTATTACCATAGGAGAAAACAATAAGCAGACATAATCCTTATAACAAAGACAACAAACCACAGCTAGGAAACAAGGAGAGAAAACATAAAATAAGGTGAAAGAAGACAACTGAACATATCTTTCCAACAATTGTAAATATGACAAACTATCTATGAATGTAGGAAAATAAATATAATTTGATTTAAAAATTATTTTCTTCCCACTTCAATATATAACTCACAAAATTGACAAATGTTGATAATTATAAATGCTAAATAATAGCTACGCAGGGGTTCACCATACTTGTTTGTTATTCTTGTGTTGGATTATTTCCAAGTAAAAATTTATAAACAAACAAAAAAGAAAACTACAGTGGGAGAATATATGCAAAATGGAATAATGTTGAATTAGAAGATCGTAATATGTGATATAAATATTTGTTAGTCATTAAAAATGAAACTAGATAAAAAGACAAAAATGATACAGGATCTAAAACTGTTCAAAGATACTTTATTAAATATTGTTTTAAAGTAATAATTCAGAAGCTGGTGAATCCTTTTGTGCTGGCAATGTATACACAATAAAGATGTGCTCAAGAGCCTTTATGTGTCAAGTTTCCAAGAGGGAAAGTGCTTTTGGTCCCACTTCAGGTTTCATCCCTGCACCCAAACAGCTTAACTATAATCAGAAGTCTGAGATTTGGGGATAGGGATAGTATCTAGATAAAGTCTTGGGTAAACAAGTATCCATGCATAGGAATCTTCACTATTCATGGACAATGTGTAATGTAACAAAAAATTCAGGGATTTCAAAATGTTTGCACCAAAATAGCTTTTAAAATTGTATGTATTTATTTGAGGGGTAGAGTTACAGACAGAGGGAAAGGTAGAAAGGTTTTCTGTCGCTCCCCCTCTTCGTGGAGGAACGACACAGGACCCTGGGCTGTTCTTTCGTCTGCTCGGCCCTCCCCGGGTTTGCTGCTGGTTCTTCCCGGGTTGGCCACTACCCCTTCCACCTCCGTGGAAGGGCAGTTCCCCCTGGCCACATTCCCCACTTCCGCAGGGGAGCGGCACACCGCCGGCCGGCTTTCTCGGGGGCTGCACGGGTTCCCTTAGATGTTCCCCATAGATGTTCCCGGTGCATGCCGTCTCTCTCCTCCTTTATAGTCCTCCTCCGCCAATCCTAACTCGGCTGCCCACACGCCGAGTACGCTGCTCTCCAATCAGGAGCAAGTCCTACAGTTTATTAGCTGAACTGGAGGCAGCTGTGCGGAAGCTGTTTACTTCTCTCCCAGCGCCATATTGTGGGAGAGCAGATGCATAGAATAAGTCTTAATTTCAGTAACTTAGTCCAGTCCGGATTGCTCCCCACAATTTTCCATCTGCTGGTTCACTCCCCAGATGGCCGCAGCAGCCGGAGCTGAGCTAATCCGAAGCCAGGAGCCAGGAGCTTCTGTCAGGTCTCCCACACAGGTGCAAGGGCCAAAGCACTTGGGCCATCCTCCACTGGTTTCCCAGGCCATAAGCAGAGAACTGGATTGGAAGAGGAGCAGCCAGGGTACGAACCAGCGCCCAAATGGGATGCCAACACTGCAGGCGCAGACTTAGCCTACTACACCACAACACCAGTCCCATTACTTAACTTTTAATTCCATCTTTCCAGGAACTTTCTGAAGTAACATCGTATACTTCAATGAGGTTTTTACCTCAGTTCCTGCTTTATGCACAACTGATGAAGCAAGGAAACAAAACTCAGAAAACCTAGACTCATATTACTAATTCATAAACACTTATTAATTGAAAGTAGCATAAGGCCAAACTAAAATTATGATTATAGGGGCTGCCATTGTGACACAGTAGGTTAAGCTGTGGCCTGTAATGCTGGCACCCTGTACCAGAGTCCTGGTTCAAGTCCTGACTACTCCACTTCCAATCCAACTACCTGCTAATGCTCCTGGGAAGACAGCAAATGATAACCCAAATACTTGGGTCCCTGCTACCCCTATGGGAGACCCAGGTGAAATTCCTGGCTCCTGGAGTCAGCCTGGGTAAACCCTGACTATGGTGGCCTTTTGGAAGTGAACTAGCAGATAGAGGATATTTCTCTCTCTCTCTCTCTCTCTTTCTCTCTCTCTGCTTCTCATATAAATAATTCTTTTTAAAAGTTATGATTATGGATATGTATTTAAGAATGTGACTCCTTTTTTAGCTTTGAAAGAATGTGCTGTATCTTACAGGCCTTTTTAGGAAGGAAGAGGAGGACAGAGTGTTCCATAGTCTTTTTGAAGTCAGTCAGCTGCCTCACAAATGTGTAATTTTGGGTCACAGTGTAGAAAGTAGATTGAATCAATACAACTAAGTAAGTGCTACTAGAAAAACAACTCAAATACCTGCCCCTCTGATGACATATCAATAACATCATGTTTGTAAATAAAGGAAAATACATTATTATATGTGCACTTTTTTAAGAGTTTCTTAGAAATCTAGAGTGGATGAATTATGCATATGAACTGAACCAGAGAGAGAGTTTATACAGTTTCCTTTATAGGATGCTGCTCTGTTGCTTTGGGGGAAAGTTTTCATAGATTTACATTTGGTAAATATACCCAGGTCCAAAAACAAGATGTCTAAAAAGTCGGAATGCCAGCTAACTAAATCAACTCATAAAAAAGCAAAGTTAAAAGCAAGATATTTTCCACGATTATTTTAAAATATGATGTTTACTGGAAGGAAAGTCCAGAGAATTACCACAGATGAAGTGTGAGTGTATTTCTCCCACTTGTAAATGAGCTCTTATTTCCTACAGTGTATATTCTGGTCCACAATGAGTCATTTTCAACATGTTTCAATTTAACTCCTAATACATTTTTAAACTTGGCAGGCATATTTAGATGAACATTACTTCCAGTTTTAGAGACTATTTCTAAGTTATATTTCAGTCTTGCAGTCATCATGAAAAGTTCTTTCAGTAAAAAGGAAGCAGGATTGATTGGAAGTGTATGTTTTGGAGAAGCCAAAAAAAATGGTTACCATTTTTAAATCTTGTTACTACAAAAACTGTCTTAACATGTTAAAATATTGTAGTTGTGAGGTCCTTTTTATTCACAGAAGATGCTTAAGAAAAGATATAATTTATTGTGGATAATAATTTATTATTCATTAAATTCTTATTGTGCTTCATACGTTCTTAGTATTGTATATGGATGAACTTTTTAAATGCATACATAATAGGTAGTAGTTTATTTTCCACAAACTACTTCAGGCCTCATTTCTGTTACAGAACATGGAGCCTGGCATATTTCTGAACATATAACTAGTGCTACATGAGTGGTTGTAAAAGCTAATGACTATATGGAGAATTTTACAGGTTGCCAAACCTCAAAAGTATTTAATAATTATCATTTATAAATTTGTACGATCCTATGACTCTTCTAGCAGATTTCGTGTTGCCAACCCTATACTGTTACTTTTTAAATCTGCTCCATATTTATTACAGCTATTTTTACCTTATACTGTATTATTTTTAACACTCTAAAAATTCACAAAAACTTTAGATTTGGAAAAAAAACTTAAAAGATCATTGAAAACATTCCACTTATTCTGAGAATGAGGAAACAAGTCTATAGAGGCTATGCGACTTGTCCTCAGTTACACTGTTATTAGAAGCAGAACCAGAATGAGACATCTGTTTGCTTTGTTTCCATCCCAGTTGTTCAGTCTGCCACACCACTATGTCATGCTTATTAGTAAACAGAGTGTGAAACATAATGGTGTATGATGTCGAATAATATCAGTACATACAGATTTTTGCTTTCAAATATATGTATATATATATATATTTAAAAACAATTCAGAACTATGCTATATTAATTTGCTATAGAAGCGAAGATAAGTTACCAGAACATGGTGACCTAAAACTGTAGGAATTTATTCTCACATATCTGGAGGCCAGGGCTCTGAAACCAGGGTGCTGACGTGGCTTTACTTCCTCCAAAGGCTCCGGGGAAGCTCTCTCTTTGCCTCCTCTACCTTCTGGGGGCTCTTTGGTTTTTCAGCTTCTTTCACTTGTGACCACCTCCCTCATTTCAGTCTCTACCTCGGTCTTCACGTAACCTCTTTTCTGTGCCTCAGAAGCGTACACATGATCACATTTATAACCTAACCAGGTGATCCAAGACAGGATTCCCATCTCAAGGTATTTAGTCACTTGTAGAAAGACCATTTTTGGTGGCCAGCACCGTGGCATAGAAGGTTAAGCCTATGCCCGCAGCACTAGCATCCCATATGGGCACCTGTTCAAGGCCTGGCTGCTCCACTTCTGATCCAGCTCCCTGATAATGCTTCTGGGAAAGTAGTGGAGAATGACCCAAGTCCTTGGGCCCCTGCACCCATGTGGGAGACCTGGAAGAAGCTCAGGGCTCCTGGTTTCAGGTTGGCATATACCCAGCTGTGGCAGCCATTTGGGGAGTAAACCAGCAGATAGAAGTTTTCTTTCTCTCTCCTTTTTCAGTCCACTAGTTCACTCCCCAAATGGCTGCAACAGCTGGAGCTGGGGTTGGTCCTAAACCAGGAGCCAATGCAGGGACCCAAGGACTTGGTCCATCCTCCACTGCTTTTTCAGCAGAGAGCTGGATCGGAAGTGGAACAGCCAGGACTCGAACCGGCGCCCACAGGGAATGCCAGCTCTGCAGGCTGCAACATCACCCACTACACCATAGCACCAAGCCCCAATAAATTTTTTTTTAAAATAAAGGCTGTTTTTCCAAGAAAGGTAATATTACAGATTTTGCAGATTAGGACAGGAATGTATCTTTTTGGGGAGGCGACCATCCAACTCACTAGATACATCTGTAAGTCATGTTGGTTATATTTATTTGTGTCCTTTAATGGGAGTAATATTTTATTGTAAATTTTCAACCAGAATTTTATAAGGTATCAGCTAATCTAAGGAATCAGTAATAACATTTCATATTTCTGAGAATTATCTTTCCAACCTACTAGTGTGTAATTTAGCAAATAATTAACTTTTGAACAAAGTGGTACCTTAGATGTTCTAGACTGTACCTTATGATTTATGGCATATATTTATTTTTAATTAAAAGTTGTCCTGTATCCTGTGTGACTTTTAAATGTATTATTATTTGTTATTATTATTGTTAGTTTTGCAAGTCAGAGAAACAGAGAGAGGATGTTCCCATCCTGTGGTTCACTCCTCAAATGCCCATGATTTCAACCTGGCTCAGCCAAACTGTTGCAATCATTTAGGGGAATAAACCAGCAAATGGAAAATACTTCTCTGTCCACCTTTCAAATAAAATGAAAAAAACAGTTTGATTTTTACTATAAGTGAAAAAATAGATGTATCCAATACATTGATCTATGCCTCATAAATTATAATTAAATAAGATTTGTATACAGTTTTAAGTTTTCAATAAATGTTCACTATTATTATTTATTGTCATTTTGTTAGTTGATTTTTAAAGTAAGATATATCTTTATTCTCTATTCATTACCATAAAGATTGAACAGTCTCCTAGTAGATCTGGTAATAGATCCTAGTAGATCTATTTTTTGCAGATGGATAATCATCACTGTTAAAAAGCTCTCTAAAGAACAAAGTCCTGATCCTCAGCCTATAATATATTCTAAATGTTACCAATTTAAATTATTCTGCTTTTAATTATATCTTTTTATAAGTTTTGAAAATCACACTCATGTGTTTTAAAATCAATGTCTTTTCTTATAACTTCAAGTCAATGTGTTTTTATTTCTATCTTTATTCATTTGTAAAAAATGGAAATGATTTAATGCATCTTCAAACAGCAAAGCTTGAGAGATGAGTGCATATTGTGGCACAGCAGATTTAAACCTCTGCTTTGGACATCTATGTCCCTTGTTGGAATGCCTACTTCTAGTCCCAGCTAGTTGGTGCTTCCTGCTAGTGAACCTGGGAAGCAGTAGAAGATGGCCCAAGTACATGGGTTTCTGCCACCTGCGTAGAAAATCCAGCCCTAGCTATTGCAGGCATTTATGAATAAAGATTCATTCTCTCTCTCTTTCTTTCTCTCCCTCTCTCCCTCACTCTCTTTCTCATTATCCTTTTCTTTGTCACTCTGCCTTTCAAATAAATATTTTTAAAAAGATTTAAGAAGAAAGATACATAATACATATCTGTTAGTAGAATTCAAATGTTTTCTTTTAATTCACTAAAACCCCAAATGTGAGTTTTTGTTAACTAAATTATTCATAGATTTTCTGAATGTAATGATGCTTATCACTTCTCAAAAAATTTTTTTTGGCAAAATCAAAGCTCAAAAGTACCTTCCAAGAGCCGGCAACACGGCTCACTAGGCTAATCCTCTGCCTTGCGGTGCCGGCACACTGGGTTCTAGTCCCGGTTGGGGCACCGGATTCTGTCCCGGTTGCCCCTCTTCCAGGCCAGCTCTCTGCTGTGGCCCAGGAAGGCAGTGGAGGATGGCCCAAGTACTTGGGCCCTGCACCCCATGGGAGACCAGGATAAGTACCTGGCTCCTGCCATCGGATCAGCACTGTGGGCCGGCCACAGCGCGCCTGCCATGGTGGCCATTGGAGGGTGAACCAACGGCAAAGGAAGACCTTTCTCTCTGTCTCTCTCTCTCTGTCCACTCTGCCTGTCAAAAAAAAAAAAAAAGAAAAAAAAAAAGTACCCTCCAAGATTTATCTCCTTCCCCCAATGCAAGAGTGCACCCAGATCAATCTAGTCTAATAGACTGCTCATAATCATCTACCTATAAATGAAATGTTAGTTTTGCAGTAGTTTCTAGAAGTAGTTTACAGGAAAGTCAAGCTATCTATGGTAAATAGCCTGTCATTTCTGAGAATGGAATGTTCTGTATGTTAGTGCCACAAAACATGTCTATTCTTATTCATCATCTTTTGCCATTGGTTAAACTATGCATTTGATCCAAAACAAGTTAACAGATGTTTAAATAAGAAATGTATGTTGTGAAACTCAGTCATTTATATGTTGTAAACAACTTTTGAGTGCAAAGAAACAGCACTTACAAGACATAAGTTGGATTTTTCTTTTAATAAAAGCAATGATCTCTAATTTTGAAAATTAAAACTATGGAATAAATACTTCAAAAGGAAGCAATTTGTCAGCCAGTTTTCCATGTAGCCAGCTGCTGTATACTTAAACTAGATATCCAGTATAGCCAAATAATACTTTTTAATTGTAAAAACTACCTCTTTCCTGTAACCATCCATCCTCCTCTTAAACATTAAACACTCACTTATAAGACATTTGTTCGTTCTGATTGTCTTTCACTGTTCTTATGTACCAGTATTCATTCCCCAAATGTTAGACAGTACTACAATTACAAAACATAAAGTTATACCAAAGTATAAAGTTCTTGAGCTTTTTATTAAAGATTTATTTATTTATTTCAAAAAGTTACAGAGAGGGAAAAGCAGAGAGAGAGACAGACATCCATCCATCCATCTTCCATCCACTGGTTCACTCTGCAGATGGCTGCAATGACCAGAGCTGGGCCATGCTGAAGCTAGGAGCCAAGAACTTCATTTGGGTCTCTCACATAGTATGCTGGGGCCCAAGCACTTAAGCTATCTTTCACTGCTTTCTCAAGTGCATGGGCAGGGAGCTGGGTCAGAAGTGGAGCTGCCAGGACACAAACCAGTGCCTGTATGGGATGCCGGCATCATAGGCAGCAGCTTAACCCACTACGCCACAACACCGGCCCCAGTCTTGACTGCTTAACCATACATACATCTTTGATGTTAGCAATAGAGCAGTATCATGAGCTTTCAATGAAAAGAATAGGAATAGTGGTTCTTGGAGCTCATGTGGAGAAGATTATGAAGAAAATTGTCTTAACTTCTTTCTGTGAATTTTATTTGTAAAAATTACAATTCAATTTTATAAACACTTTCACACACTTTTAATTACAGATATCGTCTAATAAATGTGATTAACTTTTCTACTTAATTGTACATGAAATGGAACTCCTCGTAGCTAAACAGTTTCCATTAGCATTTCATAACAGAACCTAATAAAAATTAGTTGCTATAACTGCTTCTTCCCTATGAGAATTGAGTCTCCATTGCCCAACTCCATGAACTGTTCCTGTTCCCCTTAATTCATAAGTGTCTGTTAAGCTTTCTTTCATGCCAACTCCTAATGTTTAAGATTGCTTGCCTTGCTTCCTTTTATTTTAAATGAGAGCATTATCAACTCTGCATTTTACTGAGAACATCAAAAGGTAAAAGAAACATATCTCTCCGCATGGTTTCAGAAGAGAATGTGGAGAAAAATATGTATGTTGGGCTCATATTTCTCTTTGTTAGAGTATAAACTATGAAAAGAGGAATAAAGAGCTAAGATACCTCTAAGCTGTTCCATTGGTAGGCTAGAAATTTTTCAGCTCAGTATTCATTAATTTGTGCATGACACACTTCAAACTTCTTTTTATATTTATTTTTTAAGGAATACAAATTTCTTAAGTACAACTTTAGGAATATAGTGATTCTTCCCATCATACCTGCCCTCCCACCCCTCCACCTCTTCCCTCTCCCCTTGCCAGTCCTATTCAATTTGCACACACACACACACACACACAAAAACAACTAGTTTTACAGTTAACTCTCATAATACAACTCATTGAGGACAGGTCCTGCTTGGGGAGTTAGTGCACAGTGACTCCTGTTGATAATTTAACAATTAACACTCTTATGTATGATGTCAGTGATCACCTGAGGCTCTTGACATGAACTGTCTAGGCTATGGAACCCTTTTGAGTCCACAAATTCCATCAGTATTTGGACAAGACCATAAAGAATGTGGAAGTTCTCACCTCCCTTCAGAGAAAAATACATCCTTCGGTGATAGCCACTTCTTTCCACTTGGTCTCACTAACAGAGATCTTCATGTAGAACATTTTTGGCCACAGTGTATTGGCTTTCTATGCCTGAAATGCTCTCGGGTGTTTCAGCCAAATCAAGAAGCCTTAAGGACTGATTCTGAGGTCAGACTGTTACTTAAAGCAATTGTCATTCTATGAGGCTGCTGTGTGGACTGCTTCCTATTTTGGAACATTCTCTCCTTCTTAATTCTATCTATTATTATTACCAGACACTTGATCCTATTTATATGATCACTTTAACACTTAATCATATCTATATGTTCACTTTAACACTTAATGTAATCACTTTAACAATTAGGATGGCATTTTTACCACCAAGTTTAATGGGATTTGGAGTCCTATGACAAGTTTTTAAACTGTACCCTTAAAATTAAGTTTATAGGAATGTATACAGCTTATCTCCACTCTTACTTTTTACTGAGATCTATTTTCAAATGACTTTATACACATATGATTAATTCTATGTTAAGTAAAGAGTTCAACAAATAGTATGAAGGAAGAAAAAGGAAACGCTAATACATTCAAGTATAGAAGTAGGGAGGAATAGAAGACTCAGTAAGAGTTTCTTTTTTTTTTTTTTTTTTTTTTTTTTGAGTTATAGACAGTGAGAGAGAGAGACAGAGACAAAGGTCTTCCTTCCATTGGTTCACTCCCCAAATGGCCACCACAGCCAGCGTTGCGCCAATCCAAAGCCAGGAGCCAGGTGCTTCCTCCTGGTCTCCCATGTGGGTGCAGGGGCCCAAGCATTTGGGCCATCCTCCACCACCCTCCCAGGCCATAGCAGAGAGCTGGACTGGAAAAAGAGCAACCGGGATTAGAACCCCGCACCCATATGGGATGCCGGCACCACAGGTAGAAAATTAACCAAGTGAGCCACAGCGCTGGCCCCATGTAAAATTTTCTTAAAATGTCAGCTCAGGGCTGGCGCTGTGGTACAGTGGGTTAACGCCCTGTCCTGAAGCACTGGCATCCCATATGGGCGCCGGTTCGAGACCTGGCTGCTCCACTTCTGATCCAGCTCTCTGCTATGGCCTGGGAAAGCAGTGGAAGATGGCCCAAGTGCTTGGGCCCCTGCACCCGCATGGGTGACCTGGAAGAAGCTCCTGGCTCCTAGCTTTGGATCAGCGCAGCTACGGCTGTTGTGGCCAACTGGGGAGTGAACCATCAGATGGAAGACCTTTCTCTCTTTATCTCTCTGCCTCTCCTCTGTCTGTGTAACTCTTTCAAATAAAATAAAATAAATCTTTTAAAAAAACATATCTTATAAAAAATAAAATAAAATGTCATGGCTGGAATCTACAAATTTACTACTACAAGTAATAAGTAACTTTGCCAAAATTGTAGGATACAAGGTGATTTTGACAAAGCTTAGTTGTTTCTATATATTAGCAGTAAGATTACTGTTCACAGTAACATCAAAAGTGCTAAATATTTAACAATATCAGTAAAATATGAAGTGAATAGAAGATTCATTCACAGAAAATAGTGAATATTACTGAGAAAAAGTAAGAAAGACCTAAATAACTGGAGAGGTAGATTATGTTCCTGTATCTGAACACTTAATATTGATTGCTAAAGTGTAAATTGTCCCCCAAACAGATTTATAGATTAAATGCAATCCTGATCAAAAACACAGCAGACTTTTTTGTAGACATTGAAAAGCTGACCTAAAATTTACATAGCATTTCACAGAACCTGAATATCCAAAACAGTTTTGGAAAATAATTTTGAAGGTGCCAGGATTCAGGAAATGATATTCTTTTCAACAAATTATGCTAGAACATCTCAACATCCATATGCAAAAAATTTAATCTCCACCCTTACTGTCACACATAAAAAAATTCATAATCATTCACACATCTAAATGTAAGAACAAAAAACTAAGGACGGGCATTATGTCATGGTGGATTAAGCTGCCACTTAGGACACCTGCCTGAATCAAGTCCTAGCTTCTTTGCTTCCAGTCCAGCTTCCTGCTTATGCATCCTGGGAAGCAGTAGTTGGTAGTTTGTGTGCTTGCACTCTTGCCACAAGTAGAAAAAGATGAAGTCCCATGCTCCTGGCTTCAGCATGGTCCAGAACTGGCTGTTGTGGGCATTTGGGGGAATTAACCAGTCGAAGGAAGATAAATAAATGAAGATAAATAAGTGTTAAAAATATACAATGCCTTCCAGGCCAGCTCTCTGCTGTGGCCCGGGAAGGCAGTGGAGGATGGCCCAAGTCCTTGGGCCCTGCACCCGCATGGGAGACCAGGAGAAGCGCCTGGCTCCTGGCTTCGGATCAGCGCGGTGCGCCGGCCGCAGCGGCCATTGGAGGGTGAACCAACGGCAAAAGGAAGACCTTTCTCTCTGTCTCTTTCTCTCTCACTGTCCACTCTGCTTGTCAAAAAAAAAAAAAATATATATATATATGTATACACACACACACACACACAATGCAGGGCCCAGTGCTGTGGCGCAGCAGGTTAACGCCCTGGCTTGAAGCACCGGCATCCCATATGGGCGCTGGTTTGAGCCCCAGATGTTCCACTTCCAATCCAGCTCTCTGCTATGGCCTGGGAAAGCAGTGGAAGATGGCCCAAGTCCTTGGGCCCCTGCACCCACATGGGAGACCCAGAAGAAGCTTCTGGCTCCTGGCTTTGGATCGGCACAGCTCCAGCCATTGTGGCCAATTGGGAAGTGACCCATCGGATGGAAGACTTCTCTCTCTCTGCCTCTCCTCTTTGTGTAATTCTAACTTTCAAATAAATAAATAAATCTTTAAAAAAAATACAATGCATTTTAAAACATAACTAAAACTAGAAAATAATAGGAGAAATATTTAGAGATCTTAGATTAGTCCAAGATTGCATATATAGGACATTAAAGAATGGGCCACTATAGAAAAACTTGTTAAATTGGATTTCATCAAAATAAGGAATTTTTGCTCCTCTAGTAAGATAGGAAAAAAAGGGCAGGATGGAGGGAAGAGTGGGAAGGATCACTATGTTCCCAGATGTGTATACATGAAATACATGAAGTTTCTATGCTTTGCAATTTTTTTAAAACAAAGATAGGAAAAAGACAAGCCACAGTCTTGGAGAAAATATTTGAAAAACATTTGTCTAATAAAAGGCTTTCATCCAGAACTCTTGATACTTACCAGGATAAGCTTCCCAACTTAAAGTTTAAAAAAATGGCCAAAGGATTTGAATGGACACTTTTCTAAAGAAGAGGTACACATGACCAAGAAACACCAAAAAAATTTTCTCAATATTATTAGTCATCAGGAAAGTGAAGATTGTAACCATAGATACTATATGATCATTAGAATGGCTAGTTTTTATTTTATTTTTTAATTTTATTTAAGGTATAAAATTTCATATATTTCATGTGTACAAATTTAGGAACATAATGCTACTTCCCACCCTGCTCTCACTCCCACCCACACTCCCACCCTTCCTCCTCTTTTCTCTCCTATTCCCTCTTGTAGTTTTTACAATGACCTGCTTTTTGTTTACTTTACACTCTCTAAGATTAACCCTACACTAAGTAAAGATTTCAACAAATAGTAAGAAGGGAAAAACACTGTTCCTCAACAGTTAAGACAAGGGCTATAAACAATCATTGAAGCTCAAAATGTCATTTTCACTCCTATACATTATATTTTAGGTACTCTCTTACTACAGAACAAGGAAAACTTATGGTATTTGTATTTTGGGGACTGGCTTATTTCATTAAGTGTAATGGTTTCCAGTTGCATCTGTTTTGTTGCAAAAGGTAGGATTTTGTTTCTTTTTTTATGAATGAGTAGTATTCCATAGTGTTGATGGACAGCTGGGTTGTTTCCATATCTTAGCTGTTGTGAACTGAGCTGCAATGAACCTGGGTATAATGATCACTCTTTTATCTGCTGATTTCATTTTGTTTGTTTAAATTCCCAGGAGTGAGATTGCTGGGTCATAAGGTATATCTATTTTCAGCTTTCTGAGTTATCTCTGTATTTTTTCCACAGTGGATATACTAGTTTACATTCCCACCAAAAGTGTATTAGAGTATCATTTTCCCCTCATCCTCACCAGCATTTACTGTTTTTTGATTTTTGGATGATAGCCACTCTAACTGGGGTGAGGTGAAACCACACTGTTTTTGTTGTTGTTGTTTGTTTGTTTTTGACAGGCAGAGTTAGAGAGAGAGACAGAGAGAAAGGTCTTCCTTCCGTTGGTTCACCCCCCAGATGGCCGCCACAGCCGGCATGCTGTGCCAATCCGAAGCCAGGAGCTTCCTCCTGGTCTCCCATGCAGGTGCATCTTCCACTGCCTTCCCAGGCCACAGCAGAGAGCTGGACTGGAAGAGGAGCAACCGGGACAGAACCAGCACCCCAATCAGGACTAGAACCTGGTGTGCTGGTGCCGCAGGCAGAGGATTAGCCTAGTGAGCCACAGCGCCGTCCCTCACTGTGGTTTTGATTTGCATTTTCCTGGGGGCAAGGTATCTTGAGCATTTTTTCATGTGTCTGTTGGCCATTTGAATTTCCTCTTTTGAAAAATCCCTATTCAAGTCATTTGCCCATTGCTTAACTGGATTGCTTGTTTTGTTGTTGAGTTTCTCGAGTTCTTTATAGATTCTGAATATTAATCCTTTATCAGTTTCACAGTTTGTAAACATTTTCTCCCATTCTGTCAATTGCCTGTTCACTTTGTTGAGTGTTTCTTTTGCAGTTCAGAAGCTTCTCAGCTTGATGTAATCTCATTTGTCAATTTTGGCTTTGATTGCCTGTGCTCTGGGGTCTTTTCCATGAAGTCTTTTCCTATGTCTTGCAGAATTTCCCCAATCTTGTCCCCTCATAATTTGAGGTATCAGGTCTTAGATTCAGATGCTTGATCCGTTTTAAGTTGATTTTTGTATAAGGTGTAAGGTAGGGATCTTGTTTCAAACTTCTGCACATGGCGATCCAATTTTCCCAGCAGCATCTGTAGAAGAGACTGTCCTTTCTTCAGGGATTGATTTTAGATCCTTTGTTAAAGATTAATTGGTTGTAGATGTGTGGATTGATTTCTAGAGTTTCTTCTGTTCCATTGGTTTTCATGTCTGTTTTTGTGCTAGTACCAGACTGTTGTGATTATAATTGCCCTGTAGTTGCCAGCAATGTGGCCTGCAGCACTGGCATCCCGTATGGGCACTGATTTAAAGTCCCAGCTGTTCCACTTCTGATCCAGCTCCCTGCTAATGCACCTGGGAAAGCAGTGGAAAATATCCCAAGTGCTTGGCCCCTGTAACCTTATGGGAGACACAGAAGAAGCTCTTGGCTCCTGGATCCTGGCTTCAGATCAGCACAGCTCGAGTCGTTGCAACCATTTGGGTAGTGAAATATGAATGGAAGACTATCTCTCTCCCTCTCTCCCTCTCTCCCTCTCTCTCTCTCCCTCTCTCCCTCCCTCCCTCCCTCTCTAACTCTGCCTCTCAATAAATTCATTAATTACAAAAAATTGCCCTGTAGTATGTCTTAAAATCAAGCATTATGATGCCTCCAGCTTTGTTTTTTTGTATAAGATTGCTTTAGCTATTGGGAGTCTCTTACGTTTCCATATAAATTTTAGCATCTTTTTTTCTAGATCTCAAAAGAATGTCCTTGATATTTTTATTGGGATCACATTGAATCTGTAAATTAATTTTGGTAGTATGAACATTTTGATAATGTTGATTCTTCTAATGCATGAACATGGAATATTTTTCCATTTTTTAATATTTTCTCCTATTTCTTGCTTTTTTTCATTGTAGAGATCTTTCACCTCCTTAGTTAAATGTATTGAAAGGTATTCAATTTTTTCTCTAGCTATTATGGATGGTATTGATCTTAGAAGTTCTTTCTCAGCCAAGGCATTGTCTATGTATACAAAGGCTATTTATTTTTATGTGTTGATTTTATATCCTGCCACTTTACTGAACTCTTTTATGAGTTTCAGTTGTCTCTTAATGGAGTCTTTTGGTTCCCCTACATATAGAATCATGTCATCTGCATATGGGGATAATTTGACTTCCTATTTTCCCTTTGATTGCTTTTTCTCACCTAATAGCTCTAGCTAAAACTTCTAGGACTACATTGAATAGCAATGGTGAGAGTGAGCATACTTGTCTGGTACCAAATCTCTACTTTTCCCCACTCAGTAGTGTGGGTAGCAGGGCCCGTCTCCCGTAACATGGCAGGGCGCATCGCCCAGGAGACAAATAAGTACTAAGACTGTGGACAAATAAATACTGAGGACAAATACTGAAATTACCGAGACTAGACTAAACTACTGGAACTGCTAAGACTAACTCTATGCATCTGATCTCCCACCATATGGCGCTGAGAGGGAGTAAACAACTTCTACACAGCTGCCTCACCAATTCGACTAACAAGCTGCAGGAGGTGATCCTGCCCCTGATTGGAGGAGAGCAGTGTGCTCAGCGAGTGGGGAGAGAACGCCAGCAGAGTTGGGATTGGTGGAAGAGGACTATAAAGGAGAAGAGAGACAACATGCAGGAGGAACATCTAAGGAACCCCTGAGAGAGCCGGCTGGCGGTGTGCCACTCCTCCGCGGAAGCGGGGGAAGTGGCGGGGGTGCCGCCCCTCCGCGGAGGCGGCAGGGGTGTGGGGAGCGGCAGCAAACCCGGGAAGGGCCGGGGAAAGAGAACAGCGCAGTGTCCGGTGTCGTTCTTCCGCTAGTGGGGGAGCGACAAGTAGGTTGCAGGCTGTGGGTTTGTCATAAATTGCCTTGATTGTGTTGAGGAATGTTCCTTCTATATCCAATTTGCTTAGAGTTTTCATCATGAAAGAATGTTATATTTGATCATATGCTTTCTCTGCATCTATTGAAATAATCATATGGTTTTTACTTTTCAGTTTGTTAATGTGATGTATCACATTTATTGATCTGCAAATGTTGAACCATCCCTGCATACCAGGGATAAATCCCAGTTGGTCCAAATGAATGATGTGTCTGATGTGTTGTTGGATTCAGTTAGCTAGTATTAGACTTTTGTATCTGTGTTTATCATGGATATTAGTCTATAGTTCTCGTTTTTTGTTGTATCTTTTTCTGGGTTTGGAATTAAGATGATCTTGCCTTCGTAAAAGAAGTTTGGGAGGATTCCCTTCCTTTAGTTATTTTGAATAGCTTGAGAGGAATTAATTGGAATTTGTTCTTTAGAATTCAGCAGTGGGCTTTCTTTGTTGGCAGGGTCTTTGTTTTTTAAGATTTATTTATTTTTTACTTGAGAGTCAGAGTTACACAGAGAGAGGAGAGGCAGAGGGAGAGAGAGAGAGAGATCTTCCATCCGATGGTTCACTCCCCAGTTGGCCACAATGGCCAGAGCTGCACTGATCTGAAGCCAGGAACCAGGAGCTTCTTCCAGGTCTCCCACACAGGTGCAGGGGCCCAAGTACTTGGGCCATCTTCTACTGCTTTCCCAGATCATTAGCAGGGATCAGAAGTGGAGCAGCCAGGTCTTGAACCCACACCCACCTGGATTGCTAGCAGTGCAGGCAGTGGCTTTACCCACTATGCCACAGTGCTGGCGCCCCTGTTTCTCTGCTTCTGATCCAGCTTCCTGCTAATGCTCCTGAGAAAGCAGTACAAGATGGCCCAAGTACTTGGGTACCTGCCACCCACATGAGAGACCTGAATGGAGTTCCTGGCTCCTGACATCTGGCCTAGTAATGGCTATTTGGACATTTGGGGAATGAATCAGCAAATGGAAAAACCTCTCTATCTCTTTCTCTCTTTCTCTCTCTGTGTATCTTTCAAAAAAAATCCTAAAAAGCACATATTTTGGAAAGTTCACCAGTGAGCCCATCTGGACCTAATGCTTTCAACATTAGAAGGTCAATTATTGATTAATTCAATTCCCTTTATGTCTTCAGATTCTGTTTCCTCTATGTCTTATGACAGGTTGTGTCTTTCAAGGAATTGGTTCATTTTATCTAGGTTATCAGATTTGTAAGCATAGTGTTGTTCCTAGTATTCTTTTGTTGTCTTTTCAGTGTCCATGTAATCTGTAGTGATGTCTGCAGTTTCATTTCTGATATTAGTAATTAGTATCCTTTCTTTTTTTTTCTTAGTTAGCCTAGCTAAAGTATTACTAATCTTATTGATTTTTTTTTCAAAGAACCACGTTAGGATTTATTGATTTTTTTCTATTTCCTGTTTTCAGTTGTATTGATTTTAGCTGTCATTGTTTCTTTTCTACTGCATACTTTGAATTTAATTTACTCTTCTTTTTCTAGTTTCCTAAAGTGTACACTTAATGATTTGAGATCTTTCTTCTATTTAAATGTGTGTATCCAATCTATAAATTTCCCACTAGGAACATTTTCATTGCATCCTGCAAATTGTTTTAAGTTGTATTTTTATTCTCATTTAATATATTTCTAATTTCTCTTTTTCTCTTCTTTGGCCAGTGTGTTTTTAGAAGTGTGTTAATTTCCAGGTATTTTGGAAATTCCTAACTGTCTTTATTGATTCCTAGTTTTATTCAATTGTGGTCTGAGAGTAGACAAATTTTTTATTCTTTCAAACATGTTGATATGCATGTATGGCCCAGAATGCTTTGATGAGTATTGTATGTGAGCTTTAGAAGGAGGTATATTCTGCTTGTATTGAATAAAGAATACCATAGATATCAACTATATTGCAGTTGATGGTGATGATGTTGAGTTCAACATTGTCCATATTAATTTTTCACTTGAAAAATTTCAAGACATCTTCATTTCAAAGATGAATTTTGAAGTCTGCAACTATAATGGGGGATTCATCTGTTTCTCCTTGCAGTTCTTTCATTTTTCCTCATATTTTTTGATTTTGTGTTAGTTGGTACATAAACGTCAAGTATTGTTACCTCTTAGAAAATTGACTCTTTTACCATTATGTCATGTTCCTTTTTATCCCTGATAAATTTCCTTGATCTGGTCTGGAATTATATAGCTACTCTAACTTTCTTTTGACTAATATTATATGATATGTTTTTCTTCTGTATTTACTTTTTTAAAAGTTTGTATTTTTTAGAATTTGTATCTGTTTATTTATTTGAAATGCACATGACAGACACAGAAAGAGAGCAAGTGATAACCAATCTTATTTTATTCCCCTAATGCCCACAAAAGCCCATGCTGGGCCAGGCAAACAACAGAAGTGGGGAACTCAGTTCAAGTCTCCTGTGTAGGTGGCAGGGACCCAAGTACTTGAGCCATCATTGCTACTGTCAATAGTGTGCATTAGTAGGAAGCTGAGATCTGAAGTGGAGCTAGCACTTGGACCCAGGCACTCCAATTTGGGATACAAGTATACCAAACCTCTCTGTTTTTGTACATCCTGCAAGGTAACAGTGAGTTTTATATTTTCTTAATTAACAGAGCAAAAGTCAAAAGAATAATAAATGTTTCTATGACACATTGAAATTATATGAAATGCAGATGTTAGTGTTTATAAATAAAGTTTTCTTAGAACATTCTCACATTATCTATGCTGCTTTTTTTTTACAGTTGTACAGTTTAAGTTGTTACAACACATCTTTTTTTTTCCCCCAGAAACCATTTATATAAGGAATGCAAACTTCATACATTTCATAATTACAACTTTAGGAACATGGTGATTTGTCCAAATGCAGCTTCCCTCCCACCCAAACTCCCACCCATCTTCTTCCTCCCTCTCCCTATTCCCATTTTTTACTAGGGTCTTTTTTTTTTTTTTTTTTTTTTTTTTTGACAGGCAGAGTGGACTGTGAGAGAGAGAGACAGAGAGAAAGGTCTTCCTTTGCTGTTGGTTCGCCCTCCAATGGCCGCCACGGCCACTGTGCTGCGCTGATCCAAAGGCAGGAGCCAGGTACTTCTCCTGGTCTCCCATGGGGTGCAGGGCCCAAGGAGTTGGGCCATCCTCCACTGCACTCTCGGGCCACAGCAGAGAGCTGGCCTGGAAGAGGGGCAACTGGGACAGAATCCAGCGCCCCAACCGGGACTAGAACCTGGTGTGCCGGCACCGCAAGGCAGAGGATTAGCCTATTGAGCCGCGGTGCTGGCCACTAAGATCTATTTTCAATTAACTTTATACACATATGATTAATTCTGTGTTAAGTAAAAAGTTCAACAAGTAGTATGAAAAACGAAATTGTTCGTCAACAGTTGAGACAGGGGCTGTTCAAAGTCATTGCTTTTCTTTTTTATTTATTTATTTGACAGGTAGAGTTATAGACAGAGAAACAGAGAGAAAGGTCTTCCTTCTGTTGGTTCACTCCCCAAATGGCCACTATGGCTGGCACAGCACCGATCTGAGGCCAGGAGCCAGGTGCTTCTTCCTGGTCTCCCATGCGGGTGCAGGGGCCCAAGCACTTGGGCTATCCTCCTCTGCCTTCCTGGGCCACAGCAGACAGCTGGACTGGAAGAGGAGCAACCAGGACTAGAACCCAGCACCCATATGGGATCCTGGCGCCACAGGCGGAGGGTTAACCAAGTGAGCCATGGCACCAGTGCCAGTCATTGCTTTTCAAAGTGTCAATTTCACGTCTATGAGTTGTCTTTTAGGTGCTCTATTAGTTGTCACAGTTCAAAGAGAACGTATGGTATTCATCCTTTTGGGACTAGCTTATTTCACTAAGTATGATATTTTCTAGATTCATCCATTTTGTTGCAAACAACCGAATTTCTTTTTTTTACTACTGTATAGTATTCCATGGTGTATATTTCATATAATTTCTTTATTCAGTCTTCAGTTGACAGGCCTTTGGGTTGATTCCATATCTTGGCTATTGTGAATTGTGCTGCAGTGAACATGGGGTACAGTTAACTCTTTCACATGCTGATTTCATTTCCTTTAGGTAAATTCCCAGGAGTGGAATGGCTGGGTCATTTGGTAGGTTTTTACTACAATTTCTGAGATATCTCCATACTGTCTTCCATAGTGGCTTTACCAGTTTACGTTCCACCAACAGTGGATTAGGGTATCTTTTCCCACATTTTCACCAGCGTTTGTTGTTTGTTGATTTTTGTATGAAAGCCATTCTAACAGGAGTGAGATAAAACCTCATTGTGGTTTTAAATTGCATTTCCCTGAGAGCTAGTGATCCTGAGCATTTTTTCATTTGTGTTGGCCATTTGGATTTCTTCTTTTGGAAAATGCCTGTTTAAGTCCTTTGCCCATTTCTTAACTGGGTTATTTGTTTTGTTGTTGTTGAGTTTCTTGATCTCTTTATATATATTCTGGTTTTAATCCTTTATCAATTGCATAGTTTACAAATAATTTCTCCCATTCTGTTGGTTGCCTCTTGACTTTGCTGAGTGCTTCTTTTGCTGTACGGAAGCTTTTCAATTAGGTGTAATCCCATTTGTCAATTTTGGTTTAGGTTGTCTGTGCCTCAGGGGTCTTTTCCAAGAACTCTTTGGCTATGCAAGTGTCTTGTAGGAATTCCCCAATGTCCTCTAATAATCTGATAGTACTGGGTATAGATTTAGGTCTTTAATCCATTTTGAGTGAATTTTTATGTAAGATGTAAGGTAGGGGTCACTTCATACTTCTGCGTATGGAGATCCAGTGTTCCCAGCACTATTTGTTAAAAAGACTATCCTTGCTACAGGGATTGATTTTAGCTCCTTTGTCAAAGGTAAGTTGGTGGTAGATGCATGGATTGATTTCTGGCATTTCTGTTCTGTTTCATTGGTCTAACCATCCGTTTTTGTATCAGTACCAGGCTGTTTCGATTGTAACTGCCTTGTGGCAGTTGTCTTGAAATCTGGTATTGTGATGCCTCTTGCTTTGTTTTTGTTGTATAAGATCACTTTAGCTATTCAGGGTCTCCTATGTTTCAATGTGAATTTCAGCATCCTTTTTTCTAGATCTCAGAAGAATATTATTGGTATTTTGCAAGCCAGTGGTCTTCTGTTGCCTTTCAGAATAATGAGTGACTACTCAGTGGGAGAGACTTTATAAGGACTCAAATAAAACATTCCTCCCATTTTTTCCTCAAGGATAGTTTGAGAGGAAAGGCCTTCTCTGAAATGCATGCATGGACTGTAATATTTATAAGGCACAGAGTCATCTTTGTCTAAAGCAAGGGAAATAACTTTTCTCTCCATCTTCCTATGTAGAGCTTTTGGGTATTTTGTTTTTTGTATTGTGTCCTCGCCTGTTTTCTTCTTTATCTTTCTGTCATATACTTTGTCATTACTACCTTCCTGCTTTAGTTGTCTCTGTCCATCTTTACTTGCCAATGGTGTACTGCTGGAGATTATGTATGTGTTTTGTCTACATGCTTTATTTTTATTTTTATTTTAATATATATATATATTCTCTCTTGGATGCACATTGTTGCAGTATAAGCACCTAGGAATCTCATATAGACCTGGGCATAAATTCTAGCATTGCTACTTCTTTGGTCAGGTCACTCGCTTTTCAGAATCTCTGGATCTTTATCTCTAAAAAGAATAATTCTGAATTATATGTTAGGGTTTTAGAGATTATTAAGTAGGGAAATGTGTGTGTGTGTGTTTATGAAAAGTAAATAAAAACACAAAATACTCAAATGTTAAATTCCTTTCTTTTGTGTGGGTCAGCATGCACCAATTCACACCATTTCAGGTTTCCTCTTAGTAAAGGCTTTTAGAGTTCATCTATGGCTTTTTATCACAAGCCTCTAACAACCCACTTGGGTCGTGATTATAATACCAAGTGAGAGCACAGGAATAGGAATCAGAGCAATAAAAGAGAGAGAAGAAGCTAGAGAGGAGAAGCAACTTATAGGAAAAGTATAGGGAAACAAATCAGATCCAAGAAAATATTTTTAAAAAGAGAAGGCATTTCTTCAAAATAATAATGTAGGATATATAAGTGTTTAGTTTTTAATTGATATTTATTTACTTTATTTGATTAAATTATTGGGTTTTTTTTTTTTTTTGTCTTGAAGTGTTTATAGCCATAATTGGGTGGTCAAATAGACATGTAGTTGTATAGATATTTTCTAGAACTTTACAAGCTTTTTCATTTCATAAACAGCTGTGGAAAATAAAACTATGATCACAACATGATATATGTTTACTGAATGCTACCTAGCATAACATTACATTCAATATATACTTAGAAAACCCCAAGGTAGTAGTTTACAAAAGTACTGGTAAGTAGTTATTTTATCCAATAAGTTTAATGAGAGAGATTAAGAGATGAGAAAATAGACTCCACAAAGTGATTTAATTCTTCTCGTTATTGTGTTTTTCTACTTCCCTTCTGTTTTGCATGCCCTCATGATAGACTTTATCACATTCTGTGAATAGGCTACTGAGTCACACTTAGTTGGCTTCCTAAAATTTTGCATAAGTTCTGCAATAATTTCAACAAATTATACAGCTTAGAGCTTATCATAGCATGCTAACTTTTCTCTCTGTTTGGCACTTCTGTGTTTAAAATGTTTTTAGAATGTTGTCAGGCCTCTTTCTACCACCTTAGTCATTATCGAAACTACATTTTTAGAAACATTAATCTTTCCTGTAGTTCAGTTAAACCTATGCTATAATCATTTTGGTTTCTCTTTCTTTACTCCCTATAATTTGCTTCATCTTATACTGATATCGAAAGCTGGTAATAGTCATCCTAATTTATTATTTTTGTCACATTTCAGAAAGGATTGCCCCTGATCAAATTCATTTTTGATACTTCAGGGTTTACTATTGGGAATTGAAACTATTAAGTAGTTTATATTTTATAACACAAAGGAAACCTCAAGTTTAATATGACTCCATTCTCTTCTCTTATTTGATAAAGGTTTATTAAGAGCTTATAAATATCCTAGGTAATGTACTAGATAGTAGGAACCCAAAGATAGGTTATCACACACGATTCTGTCACTTAAGCAACTTCTGTTTCGGTTACACAAGCACTGTTGTGAGCATTTTACTTGTACTAGCTTATTTAATCACCCAAAACTCAACATGACATCTTTTTCACAGGGATTTTCATTTAGTAAATCTAAGACAGAGCTATGGTAATTAGAGTTCCAGAAGTTCCACAAGTGGTTCTGACGATCCTTTCTGGCTAGGCTGAAGAAAATCAGGAATCCTTCTCATTCAGAAAACACACAAGCGTCACTAATGACCCAGCGCTACTCCCAAACCACTTGAGTTTAAAGATCCAGGACAGTGGAGTCTGCATCCCAGTTCGGGAGTTTCCTAGAGTTCTTGTGGAATTCTGTGGCCCTTTTTCATAATGCTAATTTATATTAGTTAAAATTAAAAGAACTTGCCTGTTATTGGGAAATTGACCTAGATAAATGACTTTTGGATCCTTTTTTTCCTTTAAAATACTTTTTATACTAACCACAGTGATTTATTTCTTATCTTTAAGCTATATATTGTAGAAAAATAGTATAAAACCACGATTAGCTCCATCTTGCTACTATTAGAGCTTTAAACTGTTCTTCATAACAGCATCCCCCTCCAAAAAAAGTGCTTTTTCCAATGACCTTTTTAGATACCACTCATATATTTTATTTTTTTCTTAAATATAACCCTCCATTCTGAGTTAAATATTGAATCCATCATGAAATAGAGCTTTGAGTACTGCAAAGCATGCTGATACAATTGGTTCAGATAATGGTTTAAACTGAATTTTAAGAGTTTGTTGTCATGTTATAAAAAAGGGGAAACCAGCAACCCATTTTGCTCTATTTTAACTGATGGCAGGTTTGATTTATTTTAAGACAACATTCTTTTCATTTATATTTGTTTCACTTAAATATTTTTATCTTTGCATACCTGTGATGCCTATTTTTTGCCTGTGTAAGATAGCCAAATATTACTACATGTTATTTATTTTATTAATGACATTACATATTTATTTGATCATGATATGATAGATGCACTGAATTACTCTAATTGCATGCTTGGAATTCTTATAAATCCACGCTACAGTTGTTAAACATACTCAGCGTATTTCAGCTCGCAAAAAAAAAGTTCTCTCACATTCATTTAAGAATTAGCTTGTAAGCCAAAAATGACAGATGTAGTATTACAGCTGAGAAGTGAACGAGTTGAAGAAGTCTAAATGGAAGAAACGTTTGGACAAATACCCAAATGCCTTTTGAATGTCTTTCTCATGTCCAGCAGTAATCATTGTTGTGACACTGATGATGATTTTTTAAGTTTTCCCTACCTGCTTGCTTTTTAATTTGGAAAATTTCACAATTGCAAGGGGAAGACTAGAGTTACTAGAATTCTGTTCCTCGTTAATTTTATGTCTTCAGAGTTCTGTAGTTACTCCCCTAATTTTCATTGGAAATAATTTTGAGCAGATATCTAACTACATATTTAGAAGTTTTTAATATAGAAATAACAGAAGAGTGAAAGAAAATAGTGGTAAAACAATAGAAAAAAAATAATGCACAAGGTACTGGCACTGTGGTGTAGTAGGTTTGGCCTCCACCTGCGGCGCCAGCATCACATGTGGGTGCTGGTTCATGTCCTGGCAGCTCCATTTCCAATCCAGCTCCCTGCTGGTGGCCTGGGAGGACGGCTAAGTGCTTGGACCCCTGCACCCACATGGGAGACGCAGATCCTGGCCTTGGATCAGCCCAGCTCCAGCTGTTGCAGCCATTCGGGGAGTGAACCATAGGATGGAATACCTCTCTCGCTCGCTGGCTTTCTCTCTCTTCTCTGTGTGTGTGTGTGTGTGTGTGTAACTCTACCTCTCAAAAATATGAATAAATCTTTTATAAATACACAAAAATAAAATCTCTGATAGCATTTTATATTTTAATCTCAATGTGAAAACAATTTGAAGTGTATTCTCTAGTATATAGTTATTATTCTTAACATGTTTTCTACATTCAAGACTTTCACATGTGTTACCTACTCCCATTCTTAACGTATATAGTGATTCTCAACTAGAGGATAAACACATCTCACTAGGAGGACATATTATAATACAACAAGTTGGTATGCAATCTAACAAGATTCCCAGGTGCCCTCCTTACCACCTAATGCGTAGATTGATACAACTGAAGAAAAATGACCTTGCAGAAAGTTGTTTTTAAATAAGTGTCTGTAGACTTTCACAAATCTGCTTTTGAACATTCAGTTCTAAGTTGTAGTATTGTTATATAAATATATAGAAATGTGTATATAATTTGATGTATTTTGAAATATTTACAACAGAATCAAAGTGTGTATTATAAAAAAAAAAAAAGAGTTATTTACTCGAAAGAGAGAGAGAGATCTTCCATCTGCCTATTCACTCCCTAGATGGCCACAGAGGCCAGAGCTGAGCCAGGCCAAAGCCAGGAGCCAGGAGCAGGAGCTTCTTCCAGGTCTCCCATGTGGGTAGCAGGAGTCCCCCACTGCTTCTCCCAGGCCATTAGCAGGGAGCTGAATCAGAAATGGCAGTGCCATAGCCACAATGCCAGCCCCTCAGAGTGTGAATTTTTTCACCTTATTAAAGTAAAAGATTAGAAATTATAGATTGGCTGTATCAGGGCAAAGGTGCTTATTTCTGTATTCTAAAGTCTTTCAAATTTTTTAGGATACAGAAAAAACTAACCAAAGATTTATGATAGACACTAATGATACAGTAAATACTTCATCCCTTACTTGCCTTTATAACACTTTGTTATGAGATGTAAATGATGTATTTGAGCCAAAATTACTTAGTATTTTATTTCTTGAATCTCCTATTTCAAAAATTTTAAGTTGCCTTTGGTAAAATTACTCTTAAGTTGGAGCATGTAATATGAAAATGACTGAGTTTCTTTTCTCACCTCCTTACCTTTTAGTTAAGATATCCCAGATCTTATTTCTTTAGGCTATTTACTTTTTTTATATATCATTGTAAATGTGATTTTTAGATATGTTCATGATTAATGTCCAACTATATATGTAAATAATGAGTCCAGATTCATTTTTTAAAGAAACATATCAGAATATATGGGCAACTAAGAATATCTGCTGCTGAATTCAGTACATTAGGGGTCTATACACTTTTCCCAAGAGGGCTGGTATTGCTGAATACGTTACTTCGCAGCTTAGTCCTTGGAGCAGTCTTTCATTGCGGTGGCCTTCTTCCATCAAAGATGTATTTTGTTTGGGGAAATTAAAACTGTATTCAGAGGAAAGTCCATTACATTTGGGTGGGTGAATAAACTGAGTAGAAGCATTTGCTGTGAAAAATGAGGTGAGAAATTGGGCAGAGGCTCAATGTGTAACAATAGGAGAATTATTGAGGATGGAAAATTATGAAGCCAATGAAAATATTTATGGAGGGGCTTGAAGAACATGGGAAGATTTTTAAGTTATAATATCATTGGAGAAAATGGTAGTGAATTCTATGTGAAGGTATAATTCATTTTTAATGTGCATAGCAAACATTTTTATGGATGATAATATCAAATATTGGTGAGGACATTGAGAATTATATTTCATATTCTTCTGGTTGCATTCAAAGTTGGTATAACTATTTGGGAGAAAAATAGGCAGTGTTAAAATTTAAAATCCTTTGACTCAACAATTCCACTTGACTATATGTTTCTTAGATGAATTCTCATTGTACATAGGAAGCAATCACTAGGATGATCATTTTTTTTCTTTATATTTATTTATTTTTATTTGAGAGACACAGAAACAGAGAGAGAGCAGAGAGATAGCGATAGCAAAAGCACACTCCCATCCGCTGGTTCATTCCCCATATGCGAGCATAAGTGGAGGTGGCAGAGACAGGTTAAACAGGAACCACAACACAATCCAGGTCTCCCTCATGAATGGCAGGAAGCCACTACTTCAGCCAAAGGATGAGCCTTGAAGCCCTGTGAATGATGCTTCGAATCATTTCGAAACAACCTAAATGTTTATGAGTTTAGGGTAAAATAAATTGAAATTCATTTTATAATTTTGTCAACATCATGCTCTACTATGTAGCAAATGAAATGAGTACAGACATGAAATGATCCTGACATATTCTTAAGTGAAATAAATTACAGAAGAAAAGAAATATGGTATAATGTTATTTGTTTTAAAAAGGAAACTGATACTATCTTTCCATGATGCACATATGCATTTTTTTTAAATCTCTAGAAAAATTCACAGAAAACTCATAATAGTGGTTATCCATGAAAGGAGAAATGAAATTGAAAATTGTTACAAACAGGCCTGAAACCTTTATTGGAAGGTTTGAAGTTTTTACTCTAAAAATGGATTTGATAAATTATAGAATAGAAAATAAATTTGAAAATAGTTACTGTACAGCAAAGAAGAGAAAATGTCAAAACAGAAGCAACAGGTATCTTTTTGAGCAAAATTGAGTTCTCAGTTAATAGAGGTATCAGCTTCTACTCTTGTCAACTCTGATTTCCAGCAGCAAATCCACCACAGTCTCCCTCTATGGAAATTCAGGCTCATCTCTTAGAGCACACCACTCAAGTGTAGGAAAATCATCAGCAGACTCTGCCCCACTTGCTTGTCAATTTAGAATTGTATCATCCTGCTCACACAAGGGATTTAGTGATCTAGCCTTGACTACCTGCTCCCATGCATTCTTCTAAGTCACAGTATTTTCTTTTTACTGTCCTCTTTTTCAGTATTCAAAGTATCTTTTAATGCATTCAGTCCACCCAGTAACTCTACCTACTGGCTGAGTATTAAAAATCCTTCCCTGGGACTGGCACTGTGGCGCAGTGGGTTAAAGCCCAGTCTGCAATGCCAGCATTCCACATGGGTGCCGGTTCAAGTCCTGGCTACTCCACTTCCAATCCAACTCTCTGCTGTGGCCTGGGAAAGCAGTAGAAGATGGCCCAAGTACTTGGGCCCCTTCACCCATGTGGGAGACCCGGAGGAAGCTCTGCTCCTGGCTTCAGATGATGCAACTCTGGCCATTGCAGCCATCTGGAGAGTTAACCAGCAGATGGAAGACCTTTCTCTCTCTCTCTCTGCCTCTCTGTAACTGCCTTTCAAATAAATAAATAATAAATCTGAAAAAAAAAAAAAAAAAACAAACTTCCATGAGCCTTCCTGGTACTTTATGTTTTTTCTTAAAAATTTATTTTATTTATTTGAAAGACAGAGTTACAGAGAGAGAAAGAGAGAGAGAGAGAGGTTTTCTTTTTTTTTTTTTTTTTTTTTTTTTTTTTGACAGGCAGAGTGGACAGTGAGAGAGAGAGACAGAGAGAAAGGTCTTCCTTTTTGCCGTTGGTTCACCCTCCAATGGCCGCCGCGGCCGGCACACCATGCTGATCCAATGGCAGGAGCCAGGTACTTATCCTGGTCTCCCATGGGGTGCAGGGCCCAAGCACTTGGGCCATCCTCCACTGCCTTCCTGGGCCACAGCAGAGAGCTGGCCTGGAAGAGGAGCAACTGGGACAGAATCCGGCGCCCCGACCGGGACTAGAACCCGGTGTGCCGGCGCCGCAAGGCGGAGGATTAGCCTAGTGAGCCGCAACGCCGGCCCAGAGAGGTTTTCCATCCACTGACTTACTCCCCAAATGGTCACAACAGCTGGGGCTGGGTCACGCTGAAGCCACGAGCCAGGAGCCAGGTTTATCCAGGTCTCCCACATGGGTACAGGGGCCCAGACACTTCTGCCATCTTCTGCTACCTTCCCAGGCACATCAGCAGGGAACTGGATCAGAAATGAAGCAGCCAGGACTTGAACAGGCATCTGTATGGGATGCCTGCATTGCAGGCAGCAACCTAATTTGTTATGCCACAATACCAGCCCCTAGTACTTTAGATCCTGTCACTTGGCTTTGTTCTCTTTGCCAGTAGATCTTGGAACAGACAGGGTCTTAGTGTTTATCTACACGTAGCTGACCTGCTACATACAAACAAATGCTGTGCTTCAACTGCTTCAGTATCTTACTTAAATCTCTAACAGCTCCTAAATTTCATAATGGAAGGACCATTTTCTTTTCCTGGTGATCAGAGGAACCTCACCACTGAATACAATACTTTTTATCTGTTTTGCCTGAGAATGCCTCTCTGCCAAATAAGATTAGATAACTGAGTTCAGAATAAATGTACAATTTATAATATAGTACAAGCCAGGAACATTTTATGGAAAAGATTCAAAAATCACTTCTCATTGGTTTGAAAACAGATTAAAAAGTAAATAATGGGTTAAATATTGATCTTTCAACTTATTACTCAATGATGACATTGTTGATAGAATTGGAAATAAATCATATATATGCTTGACTTTATAAATAAGAATATAATGAGTAAAACTTTCCTTGTGGTCAGTGTGGAAAACTGCCTGTATAAATATTGTATGAAAATCTGTTGTTATTTGATGTTTTATCCAGGGCTTTTGTTGAAATAAGTTCTCCCATTTCTGAGAATCCAGTGTCATGTTGATGTCTCTCCTGCAGTTATTTTTCAGCATCATAGAATGTACCGTGCTGCTTGGAGCATTTTTTATGAATTAACTTCTTTGTAGCTCCTAATATAGTCTCTGGTTTCCACCTGATTTTTTTCCCCCTTGTACCTCCAGCTCAAAGATTCATCTTGTTGTGAATATTTCTTCAAAGCAAAATGTTCATTCATTCCAGGACTAAATTATTACTTTTTAAGTAGCATGTGATAGTTATATAGGTGGGTCTATGAAAACTAAAAACCCATTCACAAAATAGCATAAACAGAAATGTAGCCAAATTTCCATCCTGGGATTATTAGATAGTTGTTAGGATAGTAGGAGATTCCATTGTACTTTAACTTTATGGAAAATTTGACCTCTTAAGGGTACTATGCTGAATTAGAATGTCAAATATAAAGTTGTTAATGTGTGAAATAATATTGACTTAGTTCAAATATGATGTTCAAATTGAGAGGATGAGATGAGAAGTCTGAGTCAACAAGGCAAAATGTAACAGGTTGTATTAGCAAAACAAATTAAGTGGGAGTTACCTGAAACTCTCAGTTTATGCTCTTGGCACCATTAGTTCCTCACTGCTGGAGTTACTTTCGTAGCTGTAATGTTTGTTCAACATTTTCATAGTTCAGTTTAACAAATTAAAGTTATTAAAACAGCATAGTGATTTGGGGCAGATTTCTTTCACTGTATAAACAACATGGGAGTGTTTTAGGATTATCATTTGGTTTTATAGAAGCTTCAATTCATTAAAGGGCATACTCAGACTTCTACTGAGTACACTCAGATAACAATAATTATTCCCTAGATAGTTCATTGCTTAACTCTTGTTAAATAGTCTATATTCTGAATGTCTAAATATTGTCCACAGTTTAACTTTTTAATATAGTAGTTAATATTAGTGCTAAAAGTAACTTCAGGTGCCATATAATGAATGAGTGATGCCAAGAACTGACTGTTCCTAATTACCTATTTGAAGTTGTCATTGATACCAGAATCTCCCAAATTCTTGAATCCATAAAAAGGCAAACTTTACATTTTGATCTTTGCAGAACAAACTAACTTAAAAGTCATTATCCACATTCTAAATGACTTATCCAGAATTTGTTTTAGTAATGTGGTCTATATGTGTCCCATAAGTTATCATAAAAGAAGATAATGATTTCGGGACCGGCACTGTGTCATACTGGGTAAAAGCTACCGCCAGCAGTGCTGGCATCCCATATGGGCGCCGGTTCAAGTCCCAGCTGCTCCACTTCTGATCCAGCTCTCTGCTATAGCCTGAGAAAGCAGTGGAAGATGGCTCAAGTGTTTGGGTCCCTGCACCCACATCGGAGACCCAGAAGAAGCTCCTTGCTTCAGATTGGCACAGCTTGGGCCGTTATGGCCATTTGGGGAGTGAATTGGTGAATGGAAGACCTCTTTCTCTCTCTCTCTCTCTCTCTCTCTCTCTCTCTCTCTCTGCCTCTGCCTCTCTGTGCCTTTGCTTTTCAAATAATGAAATAAATCTTTAAAAAAAAAGTTTCATAAAATGATATTTGTAGCAATACAAATACAGATGTTTCTTTTTTTGTTTTTGTTTTTTAAATTTTAGCTCCCACATATAAGGGAGAACATGTCCTATTTGTCTTTCTGGGTCCAGCTTATTTCACTCAACATGATATCCTCTAGTTGCACCATTCTACTGCAAATGGTAGATTTTTTTTTTTTTTTTGTAGCTGAATAACATTCCATTATGTATACTTAAAGCCACATTTTCTTTATCCATTCATCTGATGATGGGCTCCTTGGTTGAGTCCAAATTTTGGCTCTAGTAAGCAGTGCTGCTCTGAACATGGTGGTGCAAGTATCTCTTGGATATATTCTGTTCAAGTCGTTTTGGGTATATACCCAGTAGTGGGATTGCTGTATCATATGGCAAGTCTATTTCTAGTTTTTTAAGAAATCTCCACACTGTTGTCCACAGTGACTACACTAACAATGTATAAGTGTTCCTCTTTCTCCATATCCTCACCAGCGTTTGTTATTCTCTCTGTTTTGGATTTTAGCCATTCTGACAGGGATGAGTTGATATGTCATTGTGATTTTGGTTTGCATTTCCCTGATGACTAGTGATGCTGAGCATTTTTCATATATTTGTTGGTCATGTGTATTTCTTTTGAGAAGTGCCTATTGGAAGTCCTTTTTTCATTTCTCAACTGGAGAATAACAATGTTGTTGTTGTTAAGTTGCTAATATATTTGGGATATTAATCCTCTGTCAGGTGGTTTGCAAATATTTTTTCCCATTCTGTTGTCTCTTAACTCTATTGATGGCTTCCTTTGCTGAGCAAAAACTTATGAATTTGATATAGTCCCATTTATTTAGTTTTGCTTTTGTTGCCTGTGCTTTGGGGGTCTTGTCCAAGAAGTTGTGCATTACACCAATGTCTTAGAGTGTTTCCCCTATGTTTTCTTAGTCTCAAGTCTTAAATTTAGGTCTTTGGTCCATCTTGAGTTGATTTTTGTATATGGTGTGAGGTATGGATCTGATTTCATTCTTCTACATGTATACATCCAGTTTTGCCAGCACCATTTGTTGACAAGACTATCCTTACTCTACTGGATGGTCTGAACACTTTTGACAGTCACTTTCAAGCCTTGCTATAATACATTGTATAGAACTTCCACTAGTCTGAATGAGATATACTTTTACCAAAGATAAAAGTGCCAAGAGTGAAACTGTAGCCTGTGATGGATATATAATGCCTCTCTTCTCTGATTATTCTTTGAATGCTGTTATCACTTACAGGAATGAAGTGACTTTTACAAAACATGTTAGGGACCAGTGGTGTGACACAGCAGATTAAGCTACTCCTTGCAATGCTGGCATCCTTATTGGAGTGCCAGTTTGAGTCCCTGCTGCTCCGCTTCTGGTTCAGCTCCCTGCTAATGCAGCTAGGAAGGCAGAAGTTTGACCAAAGTCCTTGCTGCTCTGCCACCCATATAGGAGACCTGGATGGAGCTTTAGTCTCCTGGATTCAGCCTGGCCAGATCTGGCTGTTGTAGCCATTTGGCAAGTGAGCCAGCAGATAGAAGATCTCTGTGTGTGTGTCTCTATCTCTCACTGTCTCTGTCTCTCTCTCTCTCTCTCTCTCACTCTCTCTGTCCCTCTGCTTTTCAAAGGCATAAATAAATCTTTTTTTTTTTTTTTTTTTATTTTTGACAGGCAGAGTGGACAGTGAGAGAGAGAGACAGAGAGAAAGGTCTTCCTTTGCCGTTGGTTCACCCTCCAATGGCCGCCGCGGCCAGCGCGATGTGGCCGGCGCACCGCGCTGATCAGATGGCAGGAGCCAGGAGCCAGGTGCTTTTCCTGGTCTCCCATGGGGTGCAGGGCCCAAGCACCTGGGCCATCCTCCACTGCACTCCCGGGCCACAGCAGAGGGCTGGCCTGGAAGAGGGGCAACCGGGACAGAATCCGGCACCCCAACCGGGACTAGAACCCGGTGTGCCGGCGCCGCTAGGCGGAGGATTAGCCTAGTGAGCCGCGGCGCCGGCCCATAAATAAATCTTTTTTAAAAAATTTTATAGTTTATCTTACCTCAAATATTGCTTAATTGAAATAGTGAAAGGACTATTCCTATAGAGTTGAATGTAAAAACCCAACCTGAAATTTACAAGTAGATTGTTTCTGTCAAACAATTTGACACCTCTGAGTCTCGGGCTCCTCATCTGCAAACACAGAATTGGGCTATTGGAAGGATTAAATGAGATGCCATGGATAAAACAGACTCTGCTCTCTGCTGCCCTGTCCTGCACATAGCTGGTTTCTTCCCTAGAACACTGCCCGCTCTGTACCTCCTCCTGTGTTAGACATATACTCACACACGCATCTGTATACCAACCCAGTTACAGTCCTTCCTATTCATCCTGGGGATTATCCTATTGAAGCACATACCAGTCTGTTTGGAATTTTCATATTGATGTGTTTGCCTTTCCCAGAAAGCTCAAGTTATTTAAGGGAAAAAAAAACAATATTTTATCTACCAGTACATGCTCATTACTTAGCATTTTGACTAGCTTGATAAATATCTGGATAAATTTAAATAACAGATCTAACATTATCTTGGGGTTCATGGTAGCTCCCTGAAAAGCTGTAATGTATTTGTGTTTTGCTTTCTGTTAGAACATAGTCAATCTAAAGTATCTCCAAATTTACAATATGTGGGCATTTGCATGTTAAGTGAAAATGTTTCTGTCACTAGTTATAACTATGAAATAAAGAAAATGTTCCTTAACTATGTTGTAATGGACTACTTGTAGTTCTAAATTTATCTTCACAATTTGTACATTATATTTTGTTTAATATTAAATATATCTATTTACTAACTTAATTTATTTTGCAAGTATCTCAGGAATTTGAACTTTAATGCTTGCATTTCATGCCATTCTTCTCCATCTGACATTATTTAGATTTAGAATAACAAAGCTCAATGCTGTAAATTTAAGAAGGCCTATGAAAAATAATCATCTTAAGCAATATAACTAAACTTTGTTCTTTCCATTTTTTATTTTAAATGTCTTACAAATAGCAATGATAAGCAAATACTTTTGAATAGAACAAATGAAAATAAGGAAGAAATGGGGATGTTAATTCTCTGGACTTAACTTCTGTACATATGCACATCTAAATTATTTATAAAAGCTTTGTTAAGTTAAGTGTAATTATGAATTGCATAAATATGGGGATATGGAAGATGTAGAAGTAGGGTTTAGGTTTATATAACCCATTGAGACTGCTTTCTTTGGACTCATAACCCTTCTGCTTCTTTCAGGTACCGAGAACTACAACTTAGTACAGAAACCAAAGTCACAGAATTTTTCCATCAAAGTAAATTAAAGTCTTTTGAAAGTGAACGCATGCAGCTTCTACAGGAGGAAACTGCAAGAAATCTCACACAGTGTCAATTGGAATGTGAAAAATATCAGAAAAAACTGGAGGTACGTTGTACAGTCTTCAAAATCAGCATAAGGCATGTAAACTCCCTAGGTACAGATTTATATCAAGTTTTACACTGTCCTCCACACACACAAAAAAGGAAATATATATCAGAAATATATATACTGGAAAAAAACTAGAATTGTTAGGAAACAAAAATAGGGAAAGAGCTCATTCACAATAGCAATCAAAATATATAACTACTTAGGATACTTTTAATTAGAACCATGTAGAGTATATATATCAAGAAAACTATAGGGGCCAGTGCTGTGGCACAGTGGGTTAAAGCCCCAGCCTGCAGCACCGTTCGCATTCTGGCTGCTCCTCTTCCGATCCAGCTCTCTGTTATGGCCTAGGAAAGCAGTAGAAGATGACCCAAGTCCTTGGGCCCCTGCACCTGCATGGGAGATATGGAGGAAGCTGCTGGCTCCTGGCTTCGAATCAGCTCAGCTCTGGCCATTGAGGTCATTTGGGGAGTGAACCAGTGGAATGGAAGACTTCCCTCTCTCCCTGGCTCTACCTCTCTCTGTAACTCTGTCTTTCAAAGAAATAATTCTTAAAAAAAAAAAAAAAAAAAAAAAGAAAAAACTATAGTCCCTCACTGATGTAAATAAGAAGAAACACCATATTTCTAGAAAAGAATATTCAGAATTATACGTAGTTCAGTTTGCATCAAGTAATACTGGATTAGTTCATTTCTAATCAAATGTTAGCATGCATTTCTAATCTAATGGAGTAATTCTGTAGTCCAAGTAGAACAAAAACTAAATAGATAATAGTATTTTTAGGCTGGCGCCGTGGCTCACTAGGCTAATCCTCCACCTAGCGGTGCTGGCACACCGGGTTCTAGTCCCAGTCAGGGCGCTAGATTCTATCCCGGTTGCTCCTCTTCCAGTCTAGCTCTCTGCTGTGGCCCGGGAGTGCAGTGGAGGATGGCCCAAGTCCTTGGGCCCTGCACCCACGTGGGAGACCAGGAGAAGCACTTGGCTCCTGGCTTCGGATCAGCGTGGTGTGTCCGACTCAGCGCGCGGGCCGCAGCGGCCATTGCGGGGTGAACCAACCGAAAAGGAAGACCTTTCTCTCTGTCTCTCTCTCTCACTGTCCACTCTGCCTGTCAAAAAAAAAAAAAAAAAAGTAAATACAGAGAAAATTTATCTATGTCAGTTTAGGAATTAATCTGTTCATCTATCAATTAAAGTTAGGAAAGAAATACAGGAATAGTAAAGCCTGTGTTCTTAAAAAAGTTCTAAAATACTAAAGGATAACAGAAACAGAAAAGTAATATACGTATTATATCCTTATTTTAAAAGGTCTCTCATCAGGAAGACATAACTCTTTTCTTCTAGATAAAAAAATTAGAAAAAAAAAACAGAATAAATATTTTATAAGAAAAGAAATACAAATTGCTAATAGATGAAAATTAATATTATCCACTGATAGCTAAAGAAATATAAATCTGAACACCCTTTTTACCTTTGCCTACATCTGTGTGTTGTTTTTTAAGTGCTAACAAGAATACCCTTAAATAGAATATGTCATATAATCAAAAAATAAAAGATGGGGCTGGTGCTATAGCACAGCATGTTAAACCCACTCCTGCAATGCCGGCATCCCATTTGATCACTAGTTCGTATCCCAGTTGGTCCACTTCTTTTTTTTTTTTTTTTTTTTTTTTAAGATTTATTTATTTATTTGAAAGTCAGAGTTACGCAGAGGGAGAGAGAGAGGTCTTCCATCCAATGGTTCACTCCCCAACTGGCCGCAACGGCCAGAGCTGCGCTGATCTGAAGCCAGAAGCCAGGAACTTCTTCCAGGTCTCCTACACAGGTGCAGGGTCCCAAGGACTTGGGTCATCTTCTACTGCTTTCCCAGGCCTTAGTAGAGAGCTGGACTGGAAGTGGAGCAGCCAAGGACTTGAACTGGCGCCCATATGGGATGCCAGTGCTTCAAGCAAGGGCGTTAACCCACTGTGCCGCAGTGCTGGCCCCCGGAGTTGATCCACTTCTGATCCAGCTCCCACTAATGCAGCTGGGAAAGCAGCAGAGGATGGCTCAAGTGCTTGGGCCCCTGCCACCCATGGGAAGACCCGGAAGAAGCTCCTGGCTCTTGGCTTTGACCTGGTCCAGCCCCAGTCGTTGCAGCCTTTTGGGGAGTGAACTAGGATATGGGAGATTTCTCTCTCTCTGTAACTCTACCTTTCAAATAAAAAACAAATACATCTTTAAAAATTGAAGAAAAGTAGAACAGTACTTCTGAAGAATAATATGGTAATCTGTGTTAATTGCCTTAAGAAACCTGATCCATTAATTTTAAAGTAATGTTTCCTAAAGTAAAGGAGGTACTATAAAGATTTATATTAATGATGCATATGTCACAGCATTGTTTTATTATAGTAAAAATTAGAAGTAACGTAAAAGTCCAGTAGCAAATAAACAGTTTTCAATGTACATTAAATATTATTTATTTTGCTGTTTCCATGTATCGTATGATTGCATATAATCATATTGCCTATTTTAGATTTGGGTGAAACTAAATATATTGAATGATCTTGACTTGAGGGTTTGTCTTCAGTAAAAATCTTTAGTGTCCATAGAAATAATGATTTGAAGGACATACACCAAAATATTAGAGTTCAATCCTGTATAGTATAATTATTGGTGTTTTTATGTTTGTCATTCTCTCCTCTGAACTATAAATCCCATTATAGCAATGCCTATCCCTTATTTAACTATTTAACTATGTGCCATGGTCTGGCACATAGTTAAATCAATAGTATTCAGTACTTGGCAACTGAGCATCTGTTAAATGATATGCATTGTAGTGGGCCTGATTGTGCACACAGCTTTTAACAAAAAATTATTCCTATATGCAAGAAATAGTTTTGAACAGGACTTTGAATAGTACTTTCTGGAATGATAGAAATGTTCTATCTGCACTATCCAGTGCAGTAGCCAGTATTTCACACTTGGAATGTGCACAGTCTGTTGAAGAACTAAATTTATTTTAGCTCATCTTAATTAAATTTAACCTAAATTTAATTAGCCACAAGTGGCTAATGGCTGTGGTATTAGACTGCACACTCTGGACATTCAACCAGATAACACACATTCTTACTGTTGGGCAGTGGTGAGAACCGAAAACTTTCTTTTTGGTTTTATCATAGAAGAAAAATTGATACTTTTTTCTGGACAAATAGGAGTTCTCATAGCAGTATTGAACAGTATGTAGGCTTCCGATTCTCTGGTGAACAGAACAAAGATTGGAATCCCAATTAGTCACTGATTTCTAGATAAACTACTCATTTTCTCTGAGCCTCTGTTGCCTCATTTACTAAACAGGAATAATAGTAGTAACTACTTCCTGACAGTGTTATAGAAAGTCTGTGTGGCATATATTAGAGCACTCATTTTTAGCACATATCAGAAATTCTCAAAATATTTTGTTTCAATGCTAAAGAATTTTGTTTTAGGTAAAGTTAGGTGATATTAGGAAAATGAAAGTATTCTTTCCCAAAAGATAAATATTTGGTAAAAAGATAAATGAAGTTTTTCTTTCCCTTTTCAGATCTCACAATAGTTAGCCAGCTGGTAAAGTCAAACATTTTATACTTCCCCAGTTTTCCTTTCTGTATATGAAAGTTTCTGAAAATGTGTAATTGTAGGTCATTAAACAGACACTGAAAAGCAAAGGAACAAAGCCAACTAGACACCTTTCCCAAGTGAAAATTAATCAGATATTAAAGCATTTTTTCCCAAATTATAATGTAAGATTATACAGTAAATATAACAAAATATAATTGTTTGTAATCTAAAACATGTATATTACCTACATATATACAAAATACCAAGTTTTCTTTTTTTAACTATTTTCATTCAACTGTCCTCTCAAAACTACTTTAAAAGATCTAACATTCTAGGAACTGGCATTGTGGCAAAGTGGATAAAGCTGCTGCCTGTGACGCCAGCATGCCAGATGGGTACCAGTTAGAGTCCCAGCTGCTCCACTTCCTACCCAGCTTCCTGCTAATGCACCTGGGAAAGCAGCAGAAGATGGCCCAAGCGCTTGGGCCCCTGTACCAACATGGGAGACCTCTAAGAAGCTCCTGGCTTCTGGCTTTGGTCTGGCCCAGCCCTGGCCATTGTAGCCATCTGGGGAATGAATCAGCAGATGAAAGATCTCTCTGTCTCTTTCTCTCTCTCTGCGACTCTGCCTTTCAATAAATAAAATAAATCTTTAAAAATCTAAATTAGTCTGTTATTTCTTAAAATAATTTGGCAGTGTATGTTTGTAAAGATATATCTTAACTATGTAAAAAACTTCAGACACAGATTCTTATTGCAGTAGTAGAACAGAGAAGAACTAAAAATTATAAAATACTGTTACTAGAAAAGGGTCACATTAAAATATAAATATTTAAAATTTGTTGCATTTTTATATACTAAATTTTCATTTAAATGTTAATATAGATGTATATAATAGAAGAGTATCAAATTAATATTTTAAGACCACACCATGATTTGGAAAATACATTTTATTATCATGTTAAATGAAAATAACCCTTATACTCTATAAACACTAGATGTTTAAAAATGCCTGGGAGGGGGTGAGATTTTGAAGAAATCTATGGTTAAACTATTAACCATAATGTTATTAGTTGTTATGACTGATTAAGAAATAAGCATGTGTACTTTATTTCTACTGTTTTCTTCATAATAAAGTTAAATTACCTAAGTTCACATAACAGTTAAGTGATTGAACTATGATTCAGACTCACATCTGCCCAGTCTAACTTCAAATCCATACTTTTAACCACAATGATATTCAAGTAAATAATGCCTAGAAACTTAAAAAAAAAGTTCATAGAAAATGTAATTTAAAGTATGAGTTTATTTTAGTCCCAAAAAATTTATAATCCATGCATAGTTATTTCATATATGCATGTTCCATACATTACCCAAAAAAATTCGCACCAAAGAAAAATTTTGCACCAGAATTGCTCAAATTTATTTCCATTTTTCCATGAACTTTTGGAAGTACCCACATTTAACTGTTAGGCCAGGTGCCTTCCTGAGAAGTTCTCTTTTACAGTTAATTTACTGAGAAATATTTTTGTGAAAGATAAAGATTTTGGACTTTCCTGTGACTTTTATGCAGTATTCTCATTGATTATAACTTGGGGATGATTTGTTTAGTTTTTGCTTAAACAAAATCTGCCAAAACATAGGCTTTTTATATTTGTCTCTTTAAAATAGGTATTGACATATGATCTGTATTATCATTATTGAAAAGCTTACGTTTCTGACAAGGATCCTAATTAGTGAAACCAAACATCACAATATGAAGGATCTCAGAAAATAAAGCCACAATAGGAAACATAAAAACTGTATAATAAATGTGTGTGTATATTTAAAGACAATAAGCAAAAGTTGTTAGTGATGTCTGCATCTAAAGTAAATCAGTGTTCAACATTTGAAGCCATTTCAAATGCCTTCTTCAGAAAACTGTTGCAGTTGATTTTCCCACGCATTTTCAGTTAGGCTTTCAGCTGAGCTCTGATTTGCAGTTTGTCTTTTGCAAGCCTTGTTTATCATGGTATAAGTTTCCTCATTCCCAGCAAAATGCCTTTCCTTCTTTTCATATTGAATCTCTGTGCTTAAGAATGTTGGGGCTGAGGTAGAATGGATATAAGGGAGAAGCTATTTATGTTGAAAATAGAGGACACTCTTCTGTCTACTTCTGAAACAAATGTTTCACGGAACAAAACTTTGGGACAATTGAGTGTGTTACATTCAAAACCATTCTATTCTGTTGTCTTCAGTTGGTTGCAAACTGAGCTTATTTCCTGACCTCCCAAAGGTTGGGATTTGCGTTTGAAAACCACTTTGCCATAGACTTATTCACTCCACCTCTATAGAGGCAGGTGACTAGTAATTGTATTATTTTAATAGTCTTATGTGGAGAAAGCACCTTTGTTGAAATGCTACGGTTCTTAAAACTCTGGTTGGCAAAGCTAAGCTCTAGGAGAATTTCTTTACATTTTATGCCTCTTTTAAGCTAAGGCCTTGAGAGCAGTACTGCTCTCTTATTATATTCCCAGTGTCTAGCACAATGCCTCTCTCCTGGTGGATACTTGATAAATATTTAATAAAGAATTTTGACTGAGGCTAATGTAGTCACTTCATTTGATTATTTGTTTCTAAGTTCCTTTTTTCTTTTTTTTTTTTTTAAGTTGAGAGACAGAAATAGTCTCTCAGAGTTCTTATCCACTGGTTCACTCCCCAAATTCCCACAACTGCCAGGACTGGGTCAGACTACATACAGGAGCCAGGAACTCAGCCCAAGTTTCCCATGTGGGTGGCAGGAACCCAGTTAGTTGGCCTAACACCACTGCTTCTCAGGGTGTACATTAGCAAGACTTGGGTTAGGACCTGGAGCCAGGAATGAAACCTAGGCACTCTGATATATGACATGCCCATCTTAACTGTTAGACCAAGTGTCTTCCTGAGAAGTTCTCTTTTACAGTTAATTTACTGAGAAATATTTTTGTGAAAGATAAAGATTTTGGACTTTCTTGTGACTTTTATGCAGTATTCTCATTGATTATAACTTGGGGATGATTTGTTTAGTTTTTGCTTAAACAAAATCTGCCAAAACATAGGCTTTATATATTTGTCTCTTTAAAATAGGTATTGACATATAATCTGTATTATCATTATTGAAAAGACAGGAACTTCTACTGTGAGAGCTTGACATTTAATAGATTCCTAAAAGCAGTTGACCTATTTTATACCTCTGTGTTTAAACTCAAATGTTCATATATTAGTTTTTCCTAAAGGCTCTTTACTATAATAAGCTTCTGTAAGACCCATAATCAAGTTCTTTGGCTTTTCAGAAACAGTAATAAATTTATTCTTACAGGCAAATTCATAGGAAAGAAGAATTCTAACAACTGTTGGGAGATACCCTGTCAGAAGTTTCTTGGGACCTGTCCATGACCTGAGAAAAGAATTTAAATTGTTCTCTCTCAGTCTAATACTACTTTTAAAATCTCTACCTAAGAACACTTCATGAAATATCCTATCTTCAATATTTTGAGTGGGAATAGTCATTTAATACTACCTTTACTGATTTTCTCTCTTTTTTAAAAAAGATTTATTTATTTATTTGAAAGTCAGAGTTACACAGAGAGAGAGAAGAGAGGCAAAGAGAGAGAGAAAGAGAAGTCTTCCATCGATAGTTCACTCTCCAGTTGCCCGCAATGGCCGGAGCTGCACCAATCTGAAGCCAGGAGCCAGGAGCCTCCTCCGGGTCTCCCATGCGGATACAGGGGCCCAACGACTTGGGCCATCTTCTACTGCTTTCCAAGGCCATAGCAGAGAGCTGGATTGGAAGTGGAGCAGCCAGGACTTGAACCGACACCTATATGGGATGCTGGCAGCGCTTCAGGCCAAGGCGTTAACCTGCTGTGCCACAGCGCCGGCCCCCTTAAGCAGTATCTTAACAGCTGTGCCAAACACCTGCCCGAGCCACCAGATTCTTAATGAGTTATATTCCAATTTAGTAAAGTCCATTAAAGCCTCAGATTGATTCACTGAACAGTACTTTTTAATAATAAATTATTAAGTTTTTATAAAACACATTCCTAGTCATCAAGAATAAAAAAGAAATAATGCTAAACATATGAGTTTTGTTTTTCTGATCCAATTGGCGACACTAAAAATCATCTTAAAATATTATTCCCATGTTACTGCTTCTCCACCCTCCAGATGATTGTATGGGGATGTTTTGTCTACTTTTAGGGGAAGTTTTTATGAAAATTAAAGTAAATTACATGGAATAAATCCAGAAAAAATAAATTATAACTTCTGCTTGTTAAGAACTATAAATAAGTTTTTAAAGTCTGTATTTTCTCCTTTTGCAATATCACAGAAATCACACATTTATACACATTTGTTAAGGTGAAATTCATGTCATTAAAGAAAATCAGTTGTTTTCGAAAGTACTTAATTACAAGGAATTTAGGATAATTACATCAGTAGAGCTCTATTTCCATGAGATTATTTAATACAAAGTTTCATAATTGCATTTATTGTTACAGTAACGGTATTTTTCAACACTCCATCTAGGCACTTTGCTAAGCATTTTGACTTTATCATTTCATTTAATCCTTCAGCAGTTTTTTAAGATATTACCTAGGATCACAGCTAGTAGGTATCAAAATCATACTGAAAACCAAATATTTCTGGCTCCAAACCAAATTCTTAACCATAATACTTTATTTCCTCTTAGGAAACAGTACTTTCCTTATGCTGTTTAACAAAGCAGGCATAGTTAGTCTAGTTCTAATAAGTAAACTACTAAGCACAAGTCAGTAAACTCTCTAGGTAATTGGAGTGGACTTTAAGCATTAAAACATTCCTTTGTTACTAGAAGCATCTCCAGATTCATTGTTCTGATCATAGAGATCCCCTCAGTGAGATATCACTGAAGGGCAGAGGACTTCGTGCTCTGCACAAAATAACTCATTTCTAAGTTTTCTATATTTTTTCCTTATAAATTTTTTTGTCCTTTCTTCCTTTGCGAAGGCATTTTCTTATACTACCCTCAAGCAGTACTTAAGATTTATCTTTTGATTTGCTAATTTGAATTTATGACTATTCAGGAAACCAAAATCTTACTAAAATTATGGAAAACTTAGATTAAATAAGCTGTCACTGAAAATCGAAGGACTCATTACAAGTGTATCATTTTTATGCACATTTCTGTCAGCCTTTCTCAAACAGCTGTGAGTGCCAGATAAATGACCTCCAGGTAAGTATGACATCGTTGCCTCTTTTAAATTCTAATAAGCAAATGCTAATCCTACTCCTATACCTACTTCTAAGTTTCAAATGCATTTGTATTCAGTTCATACAATAAAGAAAAGGTCTAAATAATTTTCAGTTAGAAGCAACTGACATATTCACCTTAGAAGTAAGTATGTTTTACTTCATTAGTTATCTCAATTAAGTGACTTTCTTTTAATATTTTATGAAAAAGAGAAAAAGCTTAAATGTATTCTGTGTCATGTTTTTATCGTAACTGTGTCATTCTTTTCTTCTGTTAGGTTTTAACTAAAGAATTTTACAGTCTCCAAGCATGTTCTGAAAAACGCATTACTGAACTTCAGGCACAGAACTCTGAGCATCAGGCAAGACTAGACATTTATGAGAAATTGGAAAAAGAGCTTGATGAAATAATAATGCAAACTGCAGAAAGTAAGTCTCCCCCAACTCCCAGCACACACACACGTACACATGAACTTTTTTTCTAACAGTGCAAGAAATCTTGCATCATTTCTAAAACTGTTGGTATATAGTTCTTTTAAAAAAAAAAAGATTTATTTATTTATTTGAAAATCAGAGTTACACAGAGAGAGGAGAAGCAGAGAGAGAGAGTGAGAGGTCTTCCATCCAATGGCTCACTCCCAAATTGCCCACAACGGCCTGAGCTCCGCCGATCCAAAGCCAAGAGCCAGGAGCTTCTTCTGGGTCTCCCAAGCAGGTGCAGGGGCCCAAGAGCTTGGGCCATCTTCTACTGCTTTCCCAGGCCATAGCAGAGAGCTGGATTGGAAGTGGAGCAGCCGGGGCTCAAACCAGCGCCCATATGGGATGCCGGCGCTACAGGCCAGGGCGTTAACCTGCTGTGCCATAGTGCTGGCCCCCAGAATATAGTTCTTTAAAAAATAATTGCTGTCTTTTTTAAAGAATATTCTGTATTTTAAATAGTAGTTCATCTTCATTACAAACTCTTGGAATCAAAGAAGAAATAAAGGGGTAGACGTTGGGCCTGATGGTTAAAACAATATTTAAGACACATGTTAAAGATGCCTGCATGAGATTTTGGAGTGCCTAGGCTTGAGTCTGGACTTTGTCTTGACTCTAGCTTCATGTTAATGCGATCCCTGAGAGGCAGCAGTGATGACTGAAGTGATTGCGTTACTGCCACCCATGTGAGAGTTCCATGTGGAGTGAGTTCCATGCTCCCAGCCTCAGCCTATCCTGAAGCCATTTCAGCCATTTGGGAAATGAACCAGAGGATGGGAGCTCGTGCACTGTCTTTCTGCCTCTCAAACAATGTGATTAATTTTTTAAAAAGAAGAAAAAAACAGATTAAATATGATTTACTTATTTATTTAATTCATTCATTCAGTAGGAATTGGGGATATGGAGTTCATGCAAGTTATTCTCGTCTCACAGGAGTTCCTAGTGTAGTCTGTTGGGAGAGACAAGCATTGCTATAAGCTAGAGATAGGCAATTCTCAGTGAAAATATAGAGATCATGATTTAGTTTCACTTTGGAGGTGAGGAATATCAAAGAGGGGAGATGATAGTTAAATTGAGTCTAGAGAGATGAGTATACATTCTTATAAAAGTGGATTTAAACTTCAGCTGCAATTGCATCTGAGTCTAGGTGAGGTTCTAATTATTTGGGGGCATTTTTATGTATGAATTATATTGATGGGTCAATTTAAGGAAAACTTAGTTCATTCCTGTTGTCTTGTTTTCTACTTCCAAGGACAATATCTGATGACTACAGTAGAATCCAAAATTATCCTCTGTTTCATCTCTAGAGTCATAGTAGTCTTCGTAAATCACAAATTTGATCATAGCATCTATCTGCTTTGCTCTATGTTGTCTTCATAAAAACTACCTAAAAGGAAATTCCTTAGAATGAGTTTTTATGATCAGACTCTTGTTAATCTTTCTGCTTTTCATGTCTTGCCATTTCCCATAATATCATATTATTTTGAAAGTTACATACTTTAGTTTCTAAACTCCAACGTTTTTGCACATATTCTTTTGTCTAAACAAATTATGAATAGAAGATAACTTACTCAGTCTGATGTAGGCGTGTACAAGAAAGCTGTAACTAATAAAATTTTGATTGGTTATTGAATGTTTTTCCCATTAAGGGAGAGAATAAGGCAGTGATTTCTAAATCGTGACTTATTAAATTTTAGCTCCTATTCAATTAAATAAAACCAGTAAAAAGAAATAAAAAGTATAAAGATCAGAAAAGAAAAGAAAGACTATATTTTCAGGTTATAAAACACAACCAAAATTGATAAATTTAGCAGGATATAAGGTCATGACATGAAAATATATACTTAAATGCAATCAATTGGGAATGTAAATATGAAAGGTAATTTGATTTACAAAACAGTGTCAAATTAAACAAAATGCTAAGAAATAAATTTAATAAAGAAGAAACCCACAAAACATTGTTAAACAAAATTACCCCAAAATCAAGAAATAAATTGTGAATGCTATAAATTTAGTGGTGTCCCAATCATAATGCCAGCAGGCTTTTTTTTTGTATTCCATTTATATGGAAGTACAAAGGACCTATATTAACCAAAGCAATCTTGAGAAAAGGACAAAGTTGGAAGGTATAAACTGCCTGACTCCAAGACTTACTATAAAGCTAGCATGTCTAACTGATACTGATACAGTATAACGTGGCATAAAGAGAAACAAATACAGTGATAAACTAGAGAACGCAAAAACAGAGCCTTCCTTAAATGAATGATTTTTTTAAAATGTATTTATTTATTTTAAAGGCAGAGTTACAGAAAGAGGAGGAGAGACAGAGAGAAATCTTCTATCCAATGGTTCACTCCCCAAATGACTGCAACGGCTAGGGCTGGACCAGGCCAAAGCCAGGAGTCAGGAGCCTTGTTCAGGTTCCCACATAGTGGCAGGGGCTCACGTACTGAGGCCATTCTCCACTGCTTGTCCAGGCACATTAGCAGGGAGTTGGCTCAGAAGTAGAGCAGCCGGGACCCAAACTGGAACCCATATGGGATGCTGGCATCACAGCTGGCAGCTTAACCCGTTATGCCACAACACCAACCTCAATTATTTGATTGTTAACAAAGACAACAAAATAATCAATTGGAGAAACGAGTTTGTTCAATAAATGTTGCTTAAAAATTGGACATCTTTATGGAAATGAATCTCAATATACCAGTGTTAATTTGAGATGAGGTCTAATTGTAGTAGCTAAAATTAAAAACCTTTAGTAGAAAATATAGTTGAATACCTTTGTAACGGGTCAGCTAAGAGTTTTTAGGCCCTCACAAGCATTCACAAAAAGAAAGATTATTAGATATCAGGGCCGGCACTGTGGCATAGCGGATAAAGCTGTTGTCTGCAGTGCCAGCATCCCATATAGGCACTCGTTCTAGTCTCGGCTGCTGTACTTCTAATCCAACCCTCTGCTATGGCTTGGGAAAGCAGTGGAAGATGGCCCAAGTCCTTGGGCCCCTGCACCCACGTAGGAGACCCAAAAGAAGCTCCTGGTTCCTGGCTTCTGATCAGCACAGCTCCAGCCATTGCGGCCAATTGGGGAGTGAACCAGCAGATGGAAGACCCCTCTCTCTGCCTCTCTCTCTCTGTGTAACTCTGAATTTCAAATAAATAAGTAAAAATCTTTTTTAAAAAATAGATATCAATGTGTAAAACTTCTGTTCTTCAAAAGATAGCATTAAGAAATGAATAGCCAAACCCCAGGCATAAACAAAATATTCATAATTTTGTACCTGAAAAAGGAATGGTATCCACAATAAGAAAATACTTAGGAGAAAAGGTTCACAGAATGTAGACTAGAAAAAGAACTGATATCTGAGTAGGCTGGAAAATAATCTCCCAAAGATATGCCTTTCCTAATGCGTGAAATTTGCGACTATTTTACCTTAGATGGCAAAAGAGACTTTGCAGATATGATTAAGTTAGTGCTATTTTTGATTAGCTTATTTATATGAAGGGCAGAACAAGAGGTCTTACATCTGCAGGTTCACTCCCCATATGTGTGCAACTGCCGGGACTGGCCAGGAGGCCAGGAGGAGAAACCAGGAGGCTGGAATTCAGTCAGGTCCCCCATGAGGGTGCAGGGATGCAGGTACTTGAGCCATCACACTCTGGCTCCCAGGGTGAACATTTGCAGAAACTGGATTGGAATTAGAGCTTGGACTGGATTCCAAGCACTCTGATACAGAATGGACCCCAAGCAGCATCTTACTGGTACACTAAACACACTTCTCCCCCCTCCCCCCACTCCCATTAAGGCTCTTGAGATGAGATTATGTCAGATGATATGCTTAAAGCCAGTAGAGTCAGAAGGGTCCTTATAAGAGAAAATGTGATATAGTGATGAGATCAGAGAGAATCTGAAGATGCTGCACTGTTGGCCTTGGACATGGAGGATGGTGCTAAGGTTAGGCATGCAAACAGTCCCAGAAACCAGAAGAGGCAAGGAAATGGATTCTCCCCTGTAAATTCAAGAAAGAACTTTAGCCCAGTGAGACTGACTGATTTTTGGACTTCTGACCTCTAGAACGATAAGATAGTAAACTTGTATTTAGTTAAAGCACTCATATAGCCAGATGATAAAAAGAAATTTATCCATTTTGAAACTAGAGCAGGGGCCGGTGCAGTTCAAGTCCTGGCTGCTCCACTTCCAATCCAGCTCTCTGCTAATGGCCTGGGAAAGCAGTAGAAGATGGCCCAAGTCCGTAGGCCCCTGCACCCGCATGGGAGACCCGGAAGAAGCTCCTGGCTCCTGGCTTTGGATCGGCTGAGCTCTAGATGTTGTAGCCATCTGGGGAGTGAACCAGTGGATGGAACACCTCCCTCCCTCCCTCGCTCTCTCACTCTCTCGCTCTCTCTCGCGTGCTCTCTCTCTCTCTGCTTCTCTGTAACTCTGCCTTTCAAATAAAATCTAAAAAAAATAAATAAATAAGAAAAGAAAAAGAAACAAGGGCAACAAGTTCAAGGGTACAGAACTTTTTTCTGCCAAGGACTATTTGGATATTTTTCATGGGCCATACAAAATTATCAACTTAAAAATTATCATGCCGTATAGATTTATTGCCTTGTCAGGGTCAGACCTGATGATTTTGCAGGCCTTATATGGCCCATGGGCTGAATGTCCCCCACCCCAGAACAAAACACTTACATAAGAAGTGTGTGACTGGCCAATAAGCAGAATAAGACTATCAACATTATTAGTCATGAAGCAAATGCAGATTAAAAGCCTGATGAAGGTACCAGTGTTGTGGCATAGCAGATTAAGCTGCCACCTGTGACACCAGCTTCCCATTTGTGAATCAGATAGAGTCCCGGCTGCTCTACTTCTTATTCAGCTCCCTACTAATGGCCTGGGAAAGCAGCAGAAGATGGGCCAAGTACCTGGGCCCCCTGCCACCCATGTGGGAGACCCAGATGAAGCTCCCAGTTCCTGGCTTTGGCCTGGTGCAGCTCTGGCTGTTGCCACCATTCAGGGAGTGAACCAACAAATGGAAAATATCTCTCTCTCTCTCTCTCTCCCTTTCTCTTTCTCTCTTTCTCTCCCTCCCTCCCTCCCTCCCTCCCCCCTCTGTATGTAACACTGCCTTTCAAATAAAAGTGAAATAAATATTAAAAAAAAAAAAAGCCCAATGAAAATACTACTATACATCCACCAGAATGGCCATTTTTAAACTGGCAATTCCAAATGCTGATGGGAATGTGAAACAACTGGCATTTTTTTAATGAAATAACCAAATAATTCAGTGATCTAACAATTTCATTACTAATTATTTATCAATGATCAATGAAAGCATCTGCACAGAAAAAGCTTTATAGAATCTTCATAGTTGATTTGTTCAAAACAGTGAAAATATAGCAACAGTTCAGGTGTCTATTACAGGAAAATGGTTAAACAAATCATCATACATTTATAGAGGAGAATCTGACTCCTCAATAATAGAAACAAGCAACTGATTCACTCAACAACATGAGATAAGTCTGAAAACATTATGCTTAATCTAAAGGCCTTTCCTGAAAAAGTTCATGTGGTATGATTAAATTCTATGAAGTTCTAGAATAAGCAAACTATGTTTGGTGAAAAAAATTACAACAGTGCTTGTCTCTAAGGATGTCTGTCATCACAGTTAACAGGGAGAAGAGTCGTGACGGGACTTTCCAGAGTGTTCAACATGTTCTGTATATCATGACTTATGTTACATGTGTGTATGCATTTCAAAACTTTTATTAGTTTCTAAACCTCATTGAATGGTAGATTGAAGATTTGTATCTTTCAGCATATGTAAATTTTGTTTTATGGAAAGAACTGAAGGTAGATACTGAACTGTAATTGATGATTTGTATGCTGAGCTAACTGTTCAGAAGGTGAAATGTGCAGATGTCTGTAACTTTGGAATGCATCAAAAATAAGATACGCAGGTGGGTAAAAGGATAGGTGGATGTGTGATAATCAAATGTAGTACAATGTCTAATTTAGAATCCAGCATATACAAGTATATACTATACAGTTCTTTCAGCATTTCCATATGTGTAAATATTCCTTAAAATCTTTAGGAATATTTAGAAATTATCTTTTATTATGTTGTCTAAATCATCTTAGAATAAAATATGTGCACTTATACTGAAAGTTCAATACTTAGGTTCTTCTTTATCAGCTCACATTGGAAATTATATCCTATTCTTAATGAACACTTCTTGATTAACCAAAATTTCATTTTTAATAGCATAATATGTACATTTTTCAAAGGTTAACCATCTAATTCAACTAATGTCAGCAGACAAAAAGATAGTTAGGCTTCCACTATGGAAAACAGTTTGGAGATTGCTCAGAAACCTTAATATACCCTACCACATGACTCAACCATCCCAATCCTTGGAATTTACCCAAAGGAAATTAAATTGGCAAATAAAAGAGCTGTCTGCACCTCAATGTTTATTGCAGCTCAGTTCACAATAGCTAAGACATGGAATCAACCTGAAGGCCCATCAACAGAAGACTGGATAAAGAAATTATGGGATATGTACTCTATAGAATACTATACAGCAGTAAAAAAAAATGAAATCCAGTCATTTGCAACAAAATGGAGGAATCTGGAAAACATCATGCTGAGTGAAATAAGCCAGTCCCAAAGGGACAAATATCTTATGTTCCCCCTGATCGGTAACAACTAACTGGGCGCCTAAAAGGAAACCTGTTGAAGTGAAATGGACACTGTGAGAAACAATGTCTTGATCAGCCCTTGTCCTGTCAAGGAACAACTTACTATTTTACTCCTTTTAGTATTTCTCTAGTTCTACTTAATACTATTGGTTGAACTCTTTAATTAACACACAATTATTCTTAGGCATTTAAAATTAACTGAAAAGTGATCCCTGTTAAATATAAGAGTGGGAATAAGAGAGGGAGAAAATGTACAGTTTGGCACATGCTCACTCGGACTTACCCCTAATGGTGGAGTTAGAAATGTGCCAGGGGATTCCAATTCAATCCCATAAAGAAGGCATGTATCAATGCCATCTTACTTGTTAAAGTGATCAGTTTAAGTTCATAATTGATCAAAAAGATAGGATTAAGTGTCAACAGGATTACATAAATAAGATAGAATTAAAAAGGAGAGAATGATCCTACATGGGAAGCAGGATACACAGCAGACTCATAGAATGTCAGATGCCCTAAGCAGCACTCTGGCCTCAGAATCATCCCTTAAGGCATTTGGATCTGGCTAAAAAGCCCATTAGAGTTTTGCAAGCATGGAAAGCCAAGACACTATGGGAAAAAAAAAAAAAAAAAAAAAAAAAACAACGAAATGAAAGATCTGTGAGTGAGATCCCAGCGGAAAGAAATGCGCCATCAAAGAAGGAGGTACCTTTCTCAGAAGGGAGGAGAGAACTTCCACTTTGATTATGGCCTTGTCTAAATAAAGTCAGAGTTGGCAAACTCAAGAGGCCTCCGTAGCCTTGGCGGCTCATGACAAGAGCCTTGGGTGATTACTGACATCATAAATAAGAGTGTCAATTGTTAAATCAACAACGGGAGTCACTGTGCACGTACTCCCCGTGTAGGATCTCTGTACTTAATGTGTTGCACTATGCAAATTAACAGTAAAACTACTACTCAAGCAGTACTCTATATTTTGTGTGTCTGTGTGGGTGTAGTCTGTTGAAATCTTTACTTAGTAGATACTAAGTTGATCTTCTGTATATAAAGATAATTGAAAATGAATCTCGATGGAGAATGGGATGGGAGAGGGAGTGGGAAATGGGATGGTTGCAGGTGGGAGGGAGGTTATGGGGGGAAAAGCCACTATAATTCAAAAGTTGTACTTTGGGCTGGCGCCGCGGCTCACTAGGCTAATCCTCCACCCTGCGGTGCCGGCACACCGGGTTCTAGTCCCGGTCGGGGCGCCGGATTCTGTCCTGGTTGCCCCTCTTCCAGGCCAGCTCTCTGCTGGGCCCGGGAGTGCAGTGGAGGATGGCCCAAGTCCTTGGGCCCTGCACCCCATAGGAGACCAGGAGAAGCACCTGGCTCCTGCCATCGGATCAGCGCGGTGCGTCGGCCGCAGCGTGCCAGCCGTGGCGGCCATTGGAGGGTGAACCAATGGCAGAGGAAGACCTTTCTCCCTGTCTCTCTCTCTCACTGTCCACTCTGCCTGTCAAAAAAAAAAAAAAAAAGTTGTACTTTGGACATTTATATTTATTAAATAAAAGTTGAAAAAAGAATTACCATAACACAAAATGTGTATGCTGTTTTTCCAAAAGTAACATCTTTAAAGAGACCATACAAATACAAGAAAAGGATAAACTAACTGCATTTAAGTTTTTACTGTTATGTAGGTTGTTACAAAATTGCATACTGAAATAGTCTTTTTTATATAAAACTACTGCAGAACTCCAAGAAAAAAGAGAAAAAAAAAGATAGTTAGGCTTCATTTATTAAGAAATAGCCATCACAAATTACAGAATCCTGTTTACCCCTGAGTTACTTTTTCTGAGCAAGTAAATGTTTGATTTGGATATTTGAGTTTAGTTTTCAAATATCCTATCAGGTTGCTAAAAGTTCAAATATTGCCTAAATGCCAAATAAATCTAAAAGAATGTTTTTAACTATATTTCTGGTTGTCAAATTCAGAGTTGCCTACCCCTCCCTATCGTACTTGTAACCTCTGTTGGGTATTTCATACCTTCCTTAGAACTCAGTTCTCTTGCTTCTTGATTCACCTCTCTCTGACTGTTTCTTCTCCGTTGCTCTTGTCTCTTCTGCCTGACTCTACCACTATCTACTCCAGTAATTGTTTCCAGCAGGGTTTTCTCTAGTTCTCTTCAATTCTTAAATACTTAGCCAACTTTCTAATCTACTTTGTAGGTGATCTCATTCTTTCTGCAGTTTCTCTGCCATATACTTCTAAGACATGTTGTTCAAGTCTTTTTTGGTAACATTTGTCCTGTTGTATATGTTGTTTCTGTAAGTGAAGCACTGCTACAGTAATTATCCCCATGTTTTTTTTTTTGTTTTTTTTTTTTTGACAGGCAGAGTGGACAGTGAGAGAGAAAGAGACAGAGAGAAAGGTCTTCCTTTGCCGTTGGTTCACCCTCCAATGGCCGCCGCGGCCGGCGCGCTGCAGCCAGCGCACCGCGCTGATCAGATGGCAGGAGCCAGGAGCCAGGTGCTTTTCCTGGTCTCCCATGGGGTGCAGGGCCCAAGCACCTGGGCCATCCTCCACTGCACTCCCTGGCCACAGCAGAGAGCTGGCCTGGAAGAGGGGCAACCGGGACAGAATCCGGCGCCCCGACCGGGACTAGAACCCGGTGTGCCGGCACCGCAAGGCGGAGGATTAGCCTAGTGAGCCACGGCGCCGGCCTCCCCATGTATTATTAAACTCAGATTTAGCACGTCCAGCTGATGGGCTTTTGAGGTCTGAACTAAATTTACCCCCTCCCCTCTGATTTTAGAACTATTTAGAGATATGAGAATCAGATATGTGTGTAAATGCTAGCGCTTTTTCTGATAGAGTTGAATTGGATAAATTATTTTGAATTGAGTTGTCTGATACCTCATGAACAGTACTGGCAATGGCATGCGTCATCCATTTTGTCCTTCCCATTTGTCCCTTCCAGCTAATAATCCTACCTTTAAAAGTTGATCCTGATGTACCGTGAAAAATAAGGATAAAATTAAAGGAAAACAGTTTTATTCCTAAATCTTTCTCACAGGAGGATCAATCAGCAAGTATGTGCGTAGTACATTGATAAGCATACAAATAGCCAGGTTTCACTTCTAGGTCTAAAATAAGATGGTTTTATTTTAAATCTGAAACATTCCTCCTGAAAGTAGGTTTCTCTTTCTCTCTTTCTCTCTTTCTCTCTCTCTCTCTCTTTAAGATGCATTTATTTATTTAAAAAGGCAGGGTTACAAGAGGGAGAGGGGGAAGCGGAGGCAGAGAGAGATCTTCCATCTGCTGGTTCACTTCCCAAATGAACCAGCTTCCCAAATGAACCAAATGGCCCAGCCAGGGTTCAAAGCCAGGAGCCAGGATCTTCTTCTGGGTCTCCCACGTGGGTGGCCAAGAACTTGGGCCACCTTCTACTGCTTTCCCAGGCCCATTAGCAGGGAGCTGGATTCGAAGTGGAGCAGCTTGGATGGGAACCAAACCAACAACCATATGGAATGCCAGCACTACTAGACCACAACACTGACCCCATATGTTTTTCTTTTTAACATTAAAATTATAGTTGCTAATCAACATTGCAAAAGTTTTTATGTCATTTGGACTGCTTTCATTTGAGGTAGTAAAACTTTAGTTTTTATTCCCTTAAATATTTTTAAGCCCAACTTGCAATAAAATTTCATTGCATTTAAACTTTTTACCCATATTATGTTAACCTGATAGTTAAGATTCCTTTTGGGAAGTAATATGATAATAGTGAAATTTAGAGGTAAATTACTTGGGGTAAATATTTTTTTAATTTTCATTTTATTTAGAAGGCAGAGAGATAGAAAAATCTCCTGTCTGCTGATTCAGTCCCCCAAACACCTGCAAGGACCAGAGCCAGTCAAAGACAGGAATTTGATACACAGGTAACAGGGACCCAATTACTTGAGTAGTCACCTGCTGCCTCCCAGGATGGGCATTAGCAGGAAACTGGAACTGGAGCTGGGACTCTGATACAGGATGTGGCTGTCACAGGCAGTGTCTTAACTGCTGTGCCAAATGCCCGCCCCAGCGCTGAATATTTTTGCAGTTAAAAAAATGTAAGGCCATCAATGGATGAGTTGCATATTTTCTTCACATAGTAGCCTACGTAAGTGCATAATTTCATTATTACATGTTAAAATGGAGTTGTTTCAGTAAGATAATGAATATCTTCTAATTAAAAAGTCATTTCTTCCATAAAGAAACGATGAAATTCATGTTGTTATGTGCATATAGCATACATTTTATGAGAAGAAAAGCTTTGAATCCGTCAGAATTTTGCTTTATAACAAGAAATTCAACTTGTTACATTATGCAGTCCTTTATGCCTTTTAAAAATAAATGGAACAGTTTCAAGCAAGGATATACTTTAAGAAATATGCTTGTACTTACAAATGAGTTTGATATTATGCATTAGTCCTTTTTATGTTTTTATGCTTCCTAATTCATTATCATAACCTCTTCTATTTTCACTCCTGTCATGGTTTTTAGGAAGAAAAAGTTAATTTTACATCATAAACTTTATGTTTTCCAGTTGAAAATGAAGATGAAGCTGAAAGGGTTCTTTTTTCCTACGGCTATGGTGCTAATGTTCCCACAACAGCCAAAAGACGACTAAAGCAGAGGTAAAATCAATATATATTTATTTGACTTATGTACTCAGGCTAGATGTAATTACATTGTGCTTTTTGATAATATGCTGAGTTGGATGACAAGGTGAACTTACTTCATTCTTGGACTGCATAAATATTAATTTTCTCACAAAATAAAACACACTAAGTAATAATCATGCATTTCATGTATATTTAAGTGAGTACAATAGTAAAATAGAGGTGTACATTAGAATTTTCATAGAATTTGAGTGATAAGGCTGTCATTTTTATTTTTGTTTCACATTAATTTCAGTTGAGTTACAAATGCTTTGTATCAACCATTTTCAGGTTAAAACTAATTATGCTTCCTTTTATTTCTTTGTGTCTGGTTTTTTTTGGTCATCTGCCTGTATTCCTTGACATACACTTGAGAGAGAGGGAGAGAAAGAGAGAGAGAAATCTAAGGTAGCATATTTATTGTGACTGAAATTATAAAAGACTTTGTGAATAGAAGGAAAGTTTTTGGAAGATCTACTAGTTATCTTAGGAAGTACTACTTTAAAGTACCATAACAAAAAATTGTACCAATGTCAGTCAGTTTCTTGGTTGGCCTACCTGCTATTTTCCTAACTCCTCTCCCAGCTAAATTCATCCTACTTTGCCAAAACATCTCACTGCCCCATTTGCTAACACAGCAAAATGGAATGTCTCCGCCAGACTTCTAAAGCCCTCTGTAATGAAGCCCCACCTCTCCAGCCTTATTTACCCCTCCACCTCATGTGAGGATAGGTCTGTCTCTTTGCCTGTGAATATCTATTTTCTTCTTACCACACAACAAAACATTTCTCTTAACTCATTAGCTGCCATTTCCCAAGTAATTTTCCCAACAAGATGGAAAGTTCTTCAAGGTGAACAACCACATCTTAGTCTTGTTTTTTCCCAGCTGTCTACCTAGCAGGATGACTAGTAGAATTTCCTCTTCACTGAGTATCTAAAGACTAAGGATTCAAAGCTGCTTGCTTGTCTCTTATTTTTATGTGAATTGATTAAGATGTGCAGAAACACTCCACTCTGTGTAAGAGAAATAATCAATCTCTTAATTTTCATGCTTTTGTAGAAACTTTGAAGTGATGGCTCCAAGAATAAGATTTCTTTATGCCTTCCTAAGGAGAAGTAAAATATAAAATGTTTTAAGGGAAGTAATGAAGCAATGCTTAGAACTTAGGTTTTTACTGGTTAAACGAAGTATCTGTCAAATTTGGATCAAGGATAGATGAATGGAAAATGTCAATTTGTAGCTGGAATGATTAACTCCACCTGGTAAAGATTCAAGTATTTCTGAATTATGTGTGTCTTATTTGAAAAATTTGTTATAGCCCTAACTCTTACCAGTTGCTTCAAGATCACTAATTGGTGACTTAGGATATTTTGTGATTTTCAACCTATCTCTGTTTTTGAGTGTGATGTTGCCTAGGAGAAGCAGAAATATAGTTTAATGGCTAAAACAGTTCTTTATCTGTGGTAAAGATTGATAACATATTAAAAATTAGAAATCAATGGGAAAAGTCCATTCTCTTCTCTATTTTAGCATATGAATCCTTCTAGTAACCCTTTTTAAAGAAAAAGAGAATTTTGTTGTGTAAACTTTCTTTAGCCCCAATTGCTGAGTTCCTCTGAAATTCGAAGTAATGATTCTTGTTATACCAAACTGTTTTTAAAGAGTTTCCAAAAACAGAGATTGATTCCTTTAATATTTAGGGTGAAGACTTAAGGAACCACATCTGATTCATATTCTAAATAATCTTAACTGTCCAAATATTTCTAAAGATTCTATCACTGAGCTATCTATGTGCCTTGAACAAGTGCCTAATGGGTGTGCTATTAATATCTCCTGCCAGCTGGTGCCAGGCATTCTTCTCATGGTGAGCCAGAGGGTTATTTTGAGGAAGTGCTTCTCAGGTCATCTAAACTGAGGGAAGGGAAAGTAAGTCTAGATATCCAAAAAGGACGCTTATGCATTCCTAAACCCATTCATTCAAGAACTTTTCTTGAGTGCCTAATGTATTCACAAAATTGGCCAGTGGCACGGAAGGGTGGAATGCCTTTGTGAAGTTTACAAAACGCGTATTTGATTTCTTAATGGGTACATGAAAAGAAGGTAGTGCCTTTGTGCTCTCTTTAATTTATTTAAAATGAAAGCAAAACAGCCTTTCAGAGAATCAGTACTTAATCCTTCAAATTTGAATTTAAAGCAATAGAAACTTAATAATGAATTATAAAATTACTTAGAACAGTAAATGAAATGTTTGCATAGTAAAGTTTATATTACACATGTCTATACCAAAGATACATCAAAATTTCAAAGAATTTTATTTCCCAAGTACTGCCAAAAATATTCTACCCATTCTAAATCAGATTTAAAATCTCATATATTTATAACAGCCCAAATCAGATATTTTAGAAGAATACTTAATTAGAGGGAGGTTTCTGATTACAAATATATGTTTGTTTTACAAATTAAGAAAATTACTAGTAATTCTACCACCTAAAATAACCATTCAGAAATGTACATGTGTGTGTAATTTATTACATATTTGGAATTTCTTGTGTGTAATTTAGTTTTTATTTTTATCATCCCATCTTGAACATTTTCTTAGCATTGAATATTCTTCAAAAAGATCATTTTTTTAATGATTCTCTAAAACTTGAGTTTCTAGGACTTCTGGTTTTGAATGCCATGTTGCTATTAAATTTGATAGTCACTGAAAAATGTCATTGGTTACCTGTTGCTACTCAAGAGATGCTATGAAGTTAAGGTGAAAAATGATGTGATGCCTACTACACGGTGCCTGGCATAAAGTAGATATTCGGCAAATGCTAATTTGTCACACCAGCTAATATGTTCTTAAAGTAAATTGTGGGGCTGGAGCTGTGACTTAGCAGGTAAAGCCACTACTGGCAGTGCTGGCATCCCATATTGGCTCCAGATCAAGTCTCAGCTGCTCCACTTCAGATTCCGCTCCCTGCTAATGTGCGTGGGAAAGCAGCTGAAGGTGGTCCAAGTCCTTGGGCTCCTGTACCCACATGGAAGACTCTGATGAAACTCCTGGCTCCTGGCTTTGGCCTTGCCCAGCCCCGGCTGTTGGGGCCATTTGGGGAGTGAACCAACAGGTGAAATGTCTCCCTCTCTCTTTCTCCTTCTCTTTCTGCCTTTCAAATAAATAAATAAATCTTTAAAAAATAATAATTTTAAAAATAATTTTAAAAAGTAAATCACAGAGTTAATTTTATACAAAAAGCCAGGGCTCCAGAACGTTTCACTAGACACAATTTGGGTTTTCATTTAAGCTAATTTTGTTTTAGAATTTTTTTTTAATTTATTTATTTTTTTTATTTGAAAGGCAGAGTGACACAGAAAGAAAAGAAGAGACAGAGACAGAGAAAGGGATATTCGATCCACTGGCTCACTCCCTAAATGGCCACAATGGCTGGGGATGGGCCAGGCCAAAGCCAGGAGCCAGGAGCTTCTTCTGGGTCTCCCACATGGGTGCAGAGGCCCAACCAGTTGGGCCATTCTCCACTACTTTCCCAGGCACATTAGCAGGAAGCTGGATCAGAAGTGGAATAGTCAGGACTTGAACTGGTGTCTGTGTAGGATACCAGTTGCAGGCTTTGACTTTACCAGGTACTCCATAACACCAGCCGTTGTTTTAGGATTTTAATGGTGAAAAGAATCACTATAGTCCTAAAGTTGTATTTACAAAAAAAATAGTTATACATTCAAAAAATAAAGTTTTAGATCAACATTTTTTAAAAAAAGAATTTTAATGAAGCTTCTTAATAATTAAGGGCACTCTCTGGATATGAAAGTAGTTTCGAAATTTATTTTATTTGATTAATTTCTTAAAATATATTATAAGCCAATTTTCTTTAAAGTAGTAGCATAATCAGATTTTTTAGTTTGAAAAATAGCTCTCAAACATACCTCTTAAACACATTGTAATTATAAAATAAGGTTACTCCATTTTGAAGTTTTATAGAGGTATGAAAGGTAAGTAAATATTCTGTTTAACGCTCTTCTGGGACACAATTGTGGGAAGTTAAAAGGGCTTATACAATTAAAGTAGATTAAAATGGGCTCTTCCTGACTTGACTGAACTTGAAGATCTGAAGTAATGTTTTCATTTCAGTTGTGACTGTTTTGAAAATAGCAAACAAGATTTTCTGGTTATGTGTTATGGCTGAGGTTTCTAACCTGCCCCACTAAATGGGTGACACCCAGGCAATAACATGGTCTTAGTGTGTTTCTCTCTGTTTGTTTTGGCTGATCTCAATATGAAGACTTTTCTGAAAGCTTTTAAATCTTTTAAATTATAAGATTTACTACATGCTATATACCTTTTGTTTTAGTTTCTGTCTAGTTCTATAAAGAGCTTTAAGTTGAAACTTTCACAATGTACAGCTTCATAATTTATGAAAAATAGCAGAGGAAAATATCAAATTCTGGTGCATAATGAAAATTTGTTTTTCTCTCCTTTATTCTCATGTGAGTGAGTTATAATTTTTGTCCTGGGGAAGCTGGTATTTATTTCATTTGGGTTGGCTTTATGAATATTCCTTTCGAAGTTACTGCTGTTCCACTCATGATCAGTTTGGCAGTGTAAGCCTGTAGTTTCATATAACTATAGATAATCAGCATGACTCCATTGTGTAGTCCTCAGTCATTTCCTTCAGTGCAGGCAATGTAAGGACCAACCTGAAGCTTTCTTCTAGCCAACACAGAACTCTGATCTGATCTGCCAAAATTGGAAAAGATCAAAAAGCCAGGTATTGTTTCAACCAAGTAACTAACTAGCATACTTCACATATATTTATTTATTTATTTGGGATTTTGAAAATACTGAAAAGACCATACCAATATTGAAGGAGTTGGGACCAAACATTATTCCTCCATTGTGGGGGCCAGCGCTGTAGCACAGCAGGTTAAAGCCACCACCTGCAGTGCCAGCTCCCATATGGGTACTGGTTCAAGTCCCAGCTGTTCCACTTCCAATCCAGCTCTCTGCTATGACCTGGGAAAGCAGTAGAAGATGGCCCAAGTGCTTGGGCCCCTGCACCTGTGTGGGAAACCCAGAAAAAGCTCCTGGCTCCTGGCTCCTGGCTTCATATTAGCTCAGCTCTAACCATTGAAGCCATTTGGGAAGTGAACCAGTGGATGGAAGACCTCTCTCTCTCTCTCTCTCTTTCTCTCTTTCTCTCTCTCTGGCTCTACCTCCCTCTGTAACTCTTTCAAATAAATAAATCTTAAAAAAAAAAAAAATCCTCCGTTGTGCTTTGACATTTCAGATGCAAATAGAGCCTAACCTTGTCCACAAGGCTGAACGAATACTGTTAGGAAATTCTGTGTAGTAATGGAAGTACTCACTGCCATTGACAGATTCAAGAGAAATAACCTTTGTTTGAAACTCAAATAGTACTGAGAGGGCTAAAAGATTACCCTTAGGGGAATAATCTTACCAGGTAACATGTAAAATTTTGATTTACTATTTAGATACAAAACTGTATATTTGGTCTAGCAGTTAAAATGGCAGTTTGAAATGCCTCCATTCCATATTTGGGTGGCAGAGTTCAAGTACCAGCTCCAGGGCCGGCGCTGTGTAGCAGTGGGTTAACACCCTGGTCTGAAGCGCCAGCATCCCATTTGGGCACCGGTTTGAGACCCGGCCGCTCCACTTCCAATCCAGCTCTCTGCTATGGCCTGGGAAAGCAGTAGAAGATGGCCCAAGCCCTTGGGCCCATGCACCCGCGTGGGAGACCTGGAAGAAGCTCCTGGCTCCTGACTTCGGATCGGCACAGCTCTGGCCATTGCGGCCAATTGGGGAGTGAACCAGCAGATGGAAGACCTCTATCTTTCTCTGCCTCTCCTCTCTGTAACTCTGACTTTCGAATAAATAAATAAATCTTAAAAAAAAAAAGTACTAGCTCCACTTCTAATTCCAATTCCTGCTAATCTGTGCCCTGGGAGGCAGCAGATTAAAATAGTTTAAGGGGTTTTCTCCTTGCCTCTCACATGGGAGACCTGGATTATGTCCCCAGCTCCTGGCTTTCGCCTGTCCCAGCCTCAGCCATTGTAGACATTTGAAGAGTAAATCAGCAAATGGGAGAGCTCTGTCTCTCTAATTAATTAATTTTTTATATGCTATAAGTTTGTAGTGTTTAGTTGATGTCAAATCTAATTTTGGCCTAACTAAAAATCACATGGCAATTAATATCAATTAATATAATTAGGACGAAGTATTATATGTTTTACCTACTTTAATGTCCCAACACATAGATTGTAAAAGCATTGCTTTCTTGTAGAGTTCATTACATTCTATATCAAAACATAATCATTGGCAAAAATCATTTTCCCTGATTACTTATAGTTGCTTTTTATAAAGAACTTGAAAGAAACTTATCTTCATTGTATGTGTATTGTATTAAGGAGACATAAACTCAACTTTACCTGATAAAGTCATTTGTCTTGCTTTAAATTTCGGTTAACTGTCCTTTCTTCCAAATTCTAATATCCCAGATATTTAAACATGATACTCCTATAATATCGAATCACTCACCAAAAACAGTATGCCACATTTAAAGACTTAGGAGGTTGGCATCTGCCTGTCTTGGAACCCCCTTCTGGCTGCTGCAGCAGGAAGTTTGTGACTTAAATGAATCTTGCTTTGCTCAAAAAAATTTGTTTAAAAAGGACTTGGAGGTTGAAATATATTAGATGTGACTTGGTATCTGTGACCTTTGCTTTCTCCCTCATTGACTTCTATATTTTTTTAAATGCTAGTTCCTTGTTTAGATGCTAAGCATTAATTGTATTTTTTTTTTTTGACAGGCAGAATGGACAATGAGAGAGACAGAGAGAAAGGGAGTTACATGTGTTAATGGAAAAAAGATTGAAACACATGAGAGAATACTATAAAATATTCAAAACTATTTAGTTGATTGTTATATGATTGGCTATGTCAGTCAGAAGAAAAAAGATCAGTGAAGATTTCATGGTCAGAAATGGACAAGGTGGAACTTGAAGAAAAGTTGGGTTCATAAGCAGCAGAACTGGTCTTCAGACTGGAGAACAGTGAAAAAAATGTACAAAATATGTTTGTGGGACATTGAGTAGAGTAGTAGACATTAGTGGAAAATGAGATTGGTTACAGTGAGATTATAGAGGACCTTGATATTTTTAAATAATTTAAATATAGAGTTTACTCCTATATTTATTCCTATGTTATAAAATTTAATAATTTAGCTTTTTAAAAAAAAATTTACTTGAAAGAAGGAATTACAGAGAGGGAAAGGGAGAGGAAGAGGCAAAGAGAGATCTTCTGTCCACTGGTTTACTCCTCAAATGGCCTCCACAGCCAAAACTGGACAAGACTGAAGCCGGGAGCTTCATCCGGGTCTCCCATGTAGGTACAGGGGCCAGAGCTCTTGGGCCATCTTCCACTGCCTTCCCAGGCACATCAGCAAGGAGCTGGATCAGGAGTGGAGCAGATAGGACTCAAACTGGCACCCATATGGTATGCTGGTACTGCAGATAGTGGCTTAACATGGTACACCATAGCACTGGTCCCTACAGTTCAGCTCTTAAATTTAGATCTTTTATACATTTTTTTTTTTTTTTTTGACAGGCAGAGTGGACAGTGAGAGAGAGAGACAGAGAGAAAGGTCTTCCTTTGCCGTTGGTTCACCCTCCAATGGCCGCCGTGGCTGGCGCGCTGCGGCCGGCGCACCGCGCTGATCCGATGGCAGGAGCCAGGAGCCAGGTGCTTTTCCTGGTCTCCCATGGGGTGCAGGGCCCAAGCACCTGGGCCATCCTCCACTGCACTCCCTGGCCACAGCAGAGGGCTGGCCTGGAAGAAGGGCAACCGGGACAGAATCCGGCGCCCCGACCGGGACTAGAACCCGGTGTGCCGGCGCCGCTAGGCGGAGGATTAGCCTAGTGAGCCGCGGCGCCGGCCAAATTTAGATCTTTTATACATTTTTAATTGATTGTTTGATATCATACAAAGGTAAGGGCTTTGTACTGTTTTTAATGCAACTACTAGAAAAGTTTAAATTACATGTGTGTCTCACATTATATTCCTACTGGACCATTATGGGTCATAAATGACATCAGTGTTCAAAGGAAAAGTCCAATTCTTCCCATTAGTGTTGATTCCTAGAATATTTTTCTTGGTAAAGTGTATTACAAGCTAGCAATCAGAGCACTGTAGAACATATTTTTTTTAAAGATTTATTTATTTGAGAGGCAGAGTTACAGAGAGAGAGAGAGACAGAGAGGAAGATCTTCCATCTGCTGGTTCATTCCCCAAATGGCTGTGACAGCCAGGACTGAGCCAATAGGAGCCAGGAGCTTCATCCAGGTCTTCCAGGTGAGTGCAGGGGCTCAAGCATTTGGGCCATCATCCGGTGCTTTCCCAGGCCATTAGCAGGGAGCTGGACCAGAAGTGGAGCAGCCAGGGCTCCAATGAGCACCTGTACAGAACGTCAGCACTGTAGGTGGGGGCTTAACCCACTACACCACAGCTCCAACCCCTGTAGAACATGTGTATAAACATTCTGAAGATATCATAAAATACCTTCTTCCATTTAGAGTTCATTTTCTTAATTCAAAATCTCCCATCCAAACTCAAAGGAATTCCTATTACAAGGAGATAATTCTGCTGGTAAGGCGTAAGCACTAATATATTAAGAATTTCTTGGGGCCAGCACTGTGGCCTAGCAGATAAAGCCACCGCCTGCAGTGCCGGCATCTGACATGGGTGCTAGTTCAAGTCCCAGCTGTTCCACTACAGATCTAGCGCTGTGCTATCGCCTGAGAAAGCAGTGGGGAGAATGGCACAATTCCTTCAGCCCCTGCACCCATGTAGGAGACCCGGAAGAAGCTCCTGGCTCCTGGTTTCAGACGGGCACAGCTCCGGCCATTGTGGCCATCTGAGGAGTGAACTAGCAGATGGAAGACCTCTCTCTCTCTCTGCCTCTGCCTCTCTGTAACTCCGCCTTTCAAATAAATAATAAAGTAAATCTTAAAAAAATCTTAAATCAGTGTTTTATGTCATGATATTTTTTACCAGGGGGTGGTATCACCATATCTACATCACAGCATTGTGTAATGCCCCCCCCCAAAAGGAGAAAAGCACCGAAACAAAAGAAGCAATGTAATATTATTAAATTTGTTGCCTTCAAGTAATTATCTTCTTCAGAATGTTATAATGGATGACATTTGCATATAAGTATTGTTTCCTTAGATCTATTTGTCTTCTTTGTCATCTGTATCTCTTTCTGCATAATTCTATTTAATTTGCTCATTATTCTATACTAAGTATTATGCAAATATTGTCTATACCTTCAATATAGACTTACTGATAAATTCCTGTGTACAAAAGACTAATGCTGCCGGCGCCGCGGCTCACTAGGCTAATCCTCCGCCTTGCGGCGCCGGCACACTGGGTTCTAGTCCCGGTCGGGGCGCCGGATTCTGTCCCGGTTGCCCCTCTTCCAGGCCAGCCCTCTGCTGTGGCCAGGGAGTGCAGTGGAGGATGGCCCAGGTGCTTGGGCCCTGCACCCCATGGGAGACCAGGAAAAGCACCTGGCTCCTGGCTCCTGCCATCGGATCAGCGCGGTGCGCCGGCCGCAGCGCGCCAGCCGCGGCGGCCATTGGAGGGTGAACCAACGGCAAAGGAAGACCTTTCTCTCTGTCTCTCTCTCTCACTGTCCACTCTGCCTGTCAAAAAAAAAAAAAAAAAAAAGACTAATGCTGAGTTCTGTAGAAGATATATGAAAAACCTTACACCTAACATATGCAAAGGGTGAGAAAGAAAAGATGAAGATATGAATGAAGATAGTTTCAAGGTTTTTAAATTAATCTAACAGGGGCCGGTGCCATGGCATAGTAGGTTAATCCTCCGCCTGCGGCTCTGGCATCCCATATGGGCGCCGGTTCTAGATCCGGCTGCTCCTCTTCCAATCCAGCTCTCTGCTGTGGCCTGGGAAAGCAGTAGAAGATGGCCCAAGTGCTTGGGCCGCTGCACCCCCATGGGAAACCCGAAAGAAGCACTTGGCTCCTGGCTTCCGATCAGCGCAGCTCCGGCTTTTACGGCCATCTGGGGAGTGAGCCAACGGAAGAAAGACCTTTCTCTCTCTCTACCTCTCAAATAAATAAAATCTTTTTTAAAAATTAACCTTATAAAAAACAGAACTACTGGTGTAAGATGCTGATGTTTACAGCATCACATAGTGAAATCACAGATTGTAAAATGTGAACATAACATAATGCACAATTAACATTTTTTTTTTTTTGGGAATTGATAATTTCTTTTTTTTTTTTTTTTTACAGAAGATCAGTTTAGTGTACATTAAGTAAAGATTTCAATCGTTTGCACCCCCATAGAAACACAAAGTGAAATATACTGTTTGAGTACTCGTTATAGCATTAAGCCTCAGTGTACAGCACATTAAGGACAGAGATCCTACATGAGGAGTAAGTGCACAGTGACTCCTGTTGTTGACTTTACAAATTGACACTCCTGTTTATGGCATCAGTAATCTCCCTATGCACCAGTCATGAGTTTCCAAGGCTATGGAAGCCCCTTGAGTTCTCCGACTCTTATCTTGTTTAGACACGGTCATAGTCAAAGTGGAGGTTCTCTCCTCCCTTCAGAGAAAGGCACCTCCCTCTTTGAAGACCTGTTCTTTCCACTGGGATCTCACTCACAGAGATCTTTTTGCCAGAGTGTCTTGGCTTTCCATGCCTGAAATACTCTCATGGGCTTTTCAGCCAGATCCGAGTAATGCACAATTAACATTAACACTTGTATTAGCTTTCTTTAAAAAAATATTTATTTATTTATTTATTTGAGAGGTAGAGTTACAGACAGAGAGAGGGAGAGACAGAGAGAAAGGTCTTCTACCCACTGGTTCACTCCCTAAATTGCCACAACAGCCCGAGCTGGCCCTATCTGCCGCCAGGAGCTTCTTCCAGATCTCCCATGTGGGTGCAGGGGCCCAAGCACCTGAGCCATCTTCCACTGCTTTCCTAGACACATCAGGAGAGAACTGGATCAGAAGTGGAGCAACAGGGACACGAACCGGCACCCATATGGGATGCCGGCACAGCACCAGCCCCTATTAGTCAGCTTTCTATTCCCATAACTAAATACCTGACACAGGCCACTTATAGAAGAAGGAGGTTCATTTCAAAGTCCACGGCTTTGGAGGTTCCCTGTCCAAGATTTAGAGGGCACTCTGGTTTAGCTGTCTAGTGAAGCTGGCAGGCAGAGCACCTGCCAAGGAAGGCTCACATGGGGCAAGCCAGGAAGCAGAGTGACTGGACCTAACTAAGCTTTTTAACCAATCTTCTCACAAGAACTTGATTTCTAAGAGCATATCCCCAGAACCTCAGGACTTGCTAATTGTTTCCAGCCTTGAAACCAAGCTTTAACTCACAAGCTTTGGGGGGACACTCAAACTAGTACTAAACCACAGCAAGATTTACTTTATTTGTAGAGACGTTGTTATTTTAGGGTCAACTTAGAACAAGATAGCTACAAACCGTAAATACCTTCAAACTCTGGAAAAAATGAAAGTAGTTGAATGGCTCCCTAAGGGTTGGTGGAAGGATAGAATAGGAGACCGTGAAGGGGTGGGGAGGATGGGCAGTGACTGCTAATGGGAACCAAGTTTCTTTTTGTGGGAAAAAAAATTTCTAAAATTAGTGTGACTCCATACTAAAAATGATCGAATTATATACTTTAGATAGGCAGACATTATGATATATGTTGCTTGTCAATAAAATTATATGTCCATTAAGCTGGTTTTTTTAAGAATGATTGTCAAAAAAAAGAAGACTATGTATATTTTCCAACTCTTAACAACAGCTGATTTTGTTTTTCAAGATTCATTTTATTTGAAAGGCAGTTATACAAGTTCAGAGTCCGTGAACTCAAGGGGCTGCCATAGCCTAGACAGCTCATAGCAAGAGTCTCGGGTGATTTGACGTCATAAATAAGAGTGCCAGTTGTTAAATCAATAACGGGAGTCACTGGGTACATGCTCCCCACGTAGGATCTCTGTCCTTAATGTGTTCTACTATGAAACTTAAAAACAACACTACTAGTCGAACAATACCCTATACTTTGTGCGTTTGTGTGAGTGCAGCCTGTTGAAATCCTTGCTTAGTATATACTAAGTTGATCTTCAATATATGAAGGTAATTGAAAATGAAACTCGATGAAGGGCGGGATGGGAAAGGGATTGGGAGAGGGGAGGGCCACGGGAGGGAGGGAGGTTGGGGTGGGGGAAGCCACAACAATACCAAAGTTGCACTTTGTAAATTCACATTTATTAAATAAAAAATATATATATAACAAACAAAAGAAAAAGAAAAAAAGGCAATTATAGGGGCTGGCGCCATGGCTCACTTGGTTAATCCTCCGCATGCGGCGCTGGCATCCCATATGGGCGCCGGGTTCTAGTCCCGGTTGCTCCTCTTCCAGTCCAGCTCTTTGCTGTGGCCCGGGAGGGCAGTGGAAGGTGGCCCAAGTACTTGGGCCTCTGTACCTGCATGGGAGACCAGGAGAAGCACCTGGCTCCTGGCTTCGGATCAGCGCAGCACTGGCCGTGGCGGCCATTTGGGGAGTGAACCAACGGAAGGAAGACCTTTCTGTCTGTCTGTCTCTCTCTCTCTCACTGTCTATAACTCTACCTGTCAAATAAAAAAAAAAAAAAAAAAGAAAGAAAAGGAAGGCAGTGATAAAGAGAGGGAGAGACAGAGGGAGAAAGACCTTCTATATACTGGTTCACTTTCCCAATGGCCACAGTGGCCCTGGTTGGGCCATGCTGAAGCCAGAAACCTGGGCCCAACTACTTGGACTTCTGCTGCTTTCCCAGGCACATTAGCAGGGAGCTGGATAGGAAGTGGAGCAACCAGGACTCATACTGGCACCAACATGGGATGCAGGAAGCAGCCTCACCTACTGTACCACAATGCTGGTCCCTACAGTTGATTATTAAGGCAAAATATTATGCCAGTTGAAAGAATAGAATCAACAAACCCTCAAGTAAATTTTTATCAGAACTAATCTATTTTTACTTGGAATAACCATTTTTTTTAAAATAGCTGTGTAAAATGATATTTATTAGTATTTCCAGAAGTTTTTCTACATTCCTTAATCTGATGTGAGGAAATGTTAAAAAATACAATAGAATTTTTTTTGAACTACAATTTTATTTAGAGCAAAGATATTTTACTTGTCATTATAAACCTTACTGTCTTCTTGGATTCCATACATTCTACATTTTATAGATTAATATGGAACTTGAATATGTGATACATATGAAAGTTTTAAGTTATTGGAAATACAGAGAAATTCTTGGAATGATAGTTCTTTTCAACTTTATTAGCTGTTCTTTAAATAATAATGCCAGTTTTTCTTCCAGTGGTTAGAAGGAATGATTTCATAGCTGAAGCAGTTTTTTCCTTAAAATTGTTTCTTGGAAATAAGAGTTGGGAGTGGGTGTGCGGTTCAACAGGCTAAGCTGCTGCTCAGGATGCCTGCATCCCATATTGGAGTGGATGGGTTCGAGTCCCACCTTCACTTCCAATCCATCTTCCCACTAATGCACATCCTGGGAAGATAGTAGATAATAGCTCAAGTACTTGAGTCCCTGACACCCACATGGGAGATTCAGATTGAGTTCCTGGCTCCTGGCTTTGGCCCCAGCTCTTGCAAGCATTTTGGCAATGAACTAACAGAAGGAAAGTCTCAGTCTCTCTCCCTCTCTCCCTCTCTGCCTCTCCCTCTCCCTCTCCCTCTCCCTCTCTCTCTCTCTCTCTTCCCCCCTCCTCCCTCTCTCTCTCTCTTCCCTCTCTCTCTCGATCTCTCTCCTTCCCTCCTCCCCCCATCACTCTGCCTTTCACGTAAATAAAAATGAATAAATAAAACTTTTTTAAAAGAAATAGAATTGGGATGTTTCATAATTAATATTTTATTATTTGAAAGACAGGTAACAGTCCCATCCACTGTTTCACTCCCCCAAATGCCCACAACAGCCAGGACTGGGTCAGCTAGAAGTCAAGAACTTGAACCAGGTCTCCATATGGGTGGTAAGAACCCAAATACATGATATATTACTGCCGCCTCACAGGATCTGCCTCAGCAGGAAACTAGAATCAGAAGCCAGAAATGGGTATCCCCAGGTCCTCTGATATGGGACATAGGTAGGCGTCTTAACCACTAACCAAATGCCTACCCCTAATGTGATTTTAAATACTAAATGTCAGTACAGTAAGTGGTAGTTAATGCAGATCATCAGAAGGAGTGGTTTATTTTAGTCTAGAATCTATCCCTTTTCTGTAGACATTCTCCAAGTTTTATAGATATTATTCCATCTCCATTTTCAGTAGAAAATCTATTTGTTCACTTTCTATATTATAAAATGCATTATATTGGCCGGCGCCGTGGCTCAATAGGCTGATCCTTTACCTAGCGGCGCCAGCACACCGGGTTCTAGTCCCGGTCAGGGCGCCGGATTCTGTCCCGGTTGCTCCTCTTCCAGGCCAGCTCTCTGCTGTGGCCCGGGAGTGCAGTGGAGGATCGCCCAAGTGCTTGGGCCCTGCACCCCATGGGAGACCAGGAGAAGCACCTGGCTCCTGCCTTCAGATCAGCGCGGTGCACCGGCCGTAGCGCTGGCTGCGGCGGCCATTGGAGGGTGAACCAACGGCAAAAAGGAAGACCTTTCTCTCTGTCTCTCTCTCTCACTATCCACTCTGCCTGTCAAAAAAAAAAAAAAAAAAAGTGCATTATATTGTCTGAGGTGAAAGCTGATGCTTCTCAAAGTGTAACTTTGATCATATTTCAACTAATTTCCTGCTTTGTTTATAATTGAGAAATCTTTGTTAAAATGGAGAAAAGGTGTAAATTTTTATATTATAGTCTTTTCAACAAGTATCATAATGTAACTCTCTACTCTTATAACAAGGACTAGAAACCATTACTGTAGCAGTCACTGTATCATGTCACGGTTAGTGTTACAGAGATTTTAATGTTACTTTCAGAATTCTTAATTGTTGTGGTATTTGTCTTCCATTGACTATTATTTGACTCTGTATTTTTTCTGTTAATATTTAAGTATTATTAGGAAACAGCCCATTTTCAAGCACACAAACACATTTTAAAAACTTTGGATAGCATTCTACTTTTGTAAGCCTTAATTTTCTCATTTCATTGGCCTAGTGTCCACTTGGCAAGAAGAGTACTTCAGTTAGAAAAACAGAACTCGTTGATTTTAAAAGACCTGGAACATCAAAAGGACCAAGTAACACAGCTTTCACAAGAGGTAAGTGACTTAAAAAAATGTATAAAGAATCACAGTGTTCGTTTCAGTTCTTCATAACTCTTTTGTTTATTTTCTGAGTTTTTAAATAAGCTGTTTGCTAGTACAAAATGATTTCACAATTTATGAAACTAATTAAATGTTAAGACCTTATAAAGCAACTTACAGTGTATGGCAAAACTAAGAACAAAAAGGGGATTAAATGCCCAAAGTATAAATGCAGACCAGACAGAGCTTTGATTTCTGAGAATATCAACCGGCAAAACAAGCTTGGCAAATTTCGGTAACATTTTAAGTTTTTCACTAATACCTCCCATTTCAAATAGATTTGCTTTCTCTGTGTTTGATGAAAAATCACTTAGCTATTAAAAACACAACTTGCCATACACTTAGAAAATCAGGTTCAAATTTCTGATTTCCTTTAGCCATATGTTAGGTCATTTAAAGAATATCTGGACATTTTCTACAGCTTCTAAAAAATGTATTTATTTGAGGAGCAGAAAGACCCACACATACGAAAAAAATTCCCATCCACTGGATCTATCCTAAAATGCCTACAATGGCCAGAGCCAGCACCATGAATACAATCTAGGTCTCCCATGTGGGTAGAAGGGAGCCATCGTGGGGTCTACATTGGCAGACATCTGGAGTCAGGAGCCAGAGCTGAACCCATATACTTCAGTGTGGGATACAAGCATCTTAACCACTAGAACAGATACCCACTCCCTTACATAACATTTTTAATCCATCTATTGTTTTTAATCCTCTTAATTATATCTTTCTGTACTTTTGAAATCCGAATTGTGAAACAAAGTTAAAGCCATCACCTCACTAACATTCTTTTTATTTCCTACACTTTTTATATGTGTGTGTATGTATATTTATATATATATACACACATATGTGTGTGTGTGTGTGTGTGTGTGTGTGTATAGTAATTTGAAAGGCAGAGTTAGGGAGAGAGAGATCTTCCACTTCCATCTGCTGGTTGACTCTCCAAATGACCACAATAGCCAGGGCTGGGCCAGGCTGAAACCAGGAGCCTGGAACTCCATCCAGTGGGCCCACATGGGTGCAGGAGCCCAAGGACTTGGATCATCTTCTGCTGCTTTTCCAGGTGCATCAGCAGGAAACTGGGTTGAAAGTGGAGCAGCTGGGACATGAACTAGCATTGCAAACTGTAGTTTAACAGATGTTTTTCTGTTGACATTTGAAAAAGTTGTTTATCTTATAATAAAGGGATTTTTTTTTTAAGATTTACAAATTTATTTGAAAGGCAGAGTTACAGAGAGACTGAGGCAGAGAGAGAGAAAGAGAAGTCTTCCATCCGCTGGTTCACTCCCCAAATGCCTGCAATGGCTGGAGCTAGGCTGATCTGAAGCCAGGAGCCAGGAGCTTCTTCTGGGTCTCCCATGTGGGTGCAGGGGCCCAAGGACTTGGGCCATCTTCTACTGCTTTCCCAGAGAGCTGGATCGGAAGTGGAGCAGCTAGGACTAGGGGATGCCTGGCACTGCAGGTGGCAGCTTTACCCGCTATACCACAGCACTGGCCCCAATAAAGGGATTTTTAAATACTATTAATATATACTAAATATTCTTCCTGTGTAGTTTTCCTTAAGGATTTGTTTATCTTTATCTTACTATCTCTTCTTATGAATACTATAAAATTAGGAGGATATCTATATTCTAGTTTCAAAGAAAGCAGAAATATTTTACATTACTGCGGTACCTGGTCCTTAGTTAATGCTCAGGGTGGACACAGTGCAGTGCTGATAAATGTTAACATCCAGCTTTCCAAGAGGAGCGTAAGGAAGGATTCTGATTTGCAGCCTTTGCTTATTTCTGTGGTATAAATATTCCTACCATGGCTAACTTCAAACTACTTACATACTGTTACTGAACACAGAATCGTAGCTCAGTAGTCCACCATTACATAACGTGTGCACCATACGGATAACAACAGACATATATAAACTCGAGAGCATAGATAATAGTAAAACAATTAGAAATTAATGGCCTTGGTGCCATAGTGGGTAATGTTGCTGCCTGTGATGCTGTCATCCCTTATGTGCACTGGTTTGTGTCCCAGCTGCACCATTTCAGATCCAGTTCCCTGCTAATAGCCTGGGAAAAGCAGCAGAAGACGGCTCAAGTACTTGGGCCCCTGCCTACAATATGGGAGACCCAGATGAAGCTCCTGACTCCTGTCTTCGGCCTGGCTCAGCCCTGGCCATGGCAGAAATCTGGGGAGTGAACCAGAGGGTGGAAGATCAATCTCTCTCTCTCTCTCTCCCCCTCTCTTTGTAGATCTGACTTTCAAATAAATAAATAAATCTCTAAAAATTTAATGAGCTATTGTATATTTTTTACCTTCTTATACTACAATTTACCTGTTCTGTATATGTCATATAAATGAAATCATACAATATGTGACCTTTGTGTCTGATATCTTTCACTGAGCTTCCTGTTTTTCAAGTTTTTTGTACGTTATAGCATGTATTCAGTACTTTGTTCTTTTCTAAGGCTGAATAACATTCATTGTATATATTTACCAAAATTTGTTCATTCATTTCATTGATGAACACTTGGGTTGTTTCCATTGTTGGATTATTATGAATACTGTTGCTGTGAACATGCAAAATACTGGTGTAACCTGATTTCGATTCTTAAAAGTGTATACCTAGGAATCAAATTGCTAGGTTCACCTTTGTTTTTAGAAAGATAACTTTTCCTGGGTAAAGAATTTGATAATAATCTCTCTCTCTCTCTCTCTCTCTCTCTCTCTCTCTCTCTCTCTCTCTTTTGCCCTGTGTGTGTGCGCACACGCACATGTGAATACACAAAAGATATTCTTCACTCTTCTAGTTTCTGCCAAGATATTGCTGTCATTCTAATTGTTGCTTCTCTCCTAGATAACATGTCTGATTTGTTTAGCTGATTTTAAGATTTGTCACTGGCTTTAAGCAATTTGATTATGATGTGACTTGCTATCATTTTCCGCATACTTCTTGTGCCTGAGTTTTGTTGAAGGTTGTATATGGGAGTTCATCAAATTTAGATTTTTTTTTATTTATTCAAATATTTTTTCTCTCCTACCTTCTCTTTCCTTTGGGAAACTCAAAGAACACATATATTAGACTGTTTAAAAGTGTCCTACACCATGGGACGGTGCCTTAGCTCACTAGGCTAATCCTCTGCCTGCGGCGCCGGCACCCCGGGTTCTAGTCCCGGTCAGGGTGCCGGATACTGTCCTGGTTGCTCCTCTTCCAGGCCAGCTCTCTGCTGTGGCCAGGGAGTGCAGTGGAGGATGGCCCAAGTGCTTGGGCCCTGTACCCCATGGGAGACCAGGAGAAGCACCTGGCTCCTGGCTTCAGATCAGTGCGGTGTGCCAGCTGCAGCAGCCATTGGAGGGTGAACCAACGGTAAAGGAAGACCTTTCTCTCTGTCTCTCTCTCCCTCACTGTCCACTCTGCCTGTCAAAAAAAAAAGTGTCCTACACCAGAATACAGGAGATTCTGTTCATTTTTAAGTCTTTTTTTTTATCTTTTCTTTTGCATCAAGTCCATAAATCTTCCGTAGTATATAATCTGCTGTTAATCCAATCTGGTGTGTTTTCATTTCAAATATTGTGGTTTCAGATATTGTGTTTTCCATTTCTAGAAATTCATTTTGATTCTTTCTGTATCTTCTAGCATTCTACTTAACATTCCTAAACTTATTTTCTTGAACATATGAAGTACAATTAGAATAACTTTTGGTATTCTGGTGTACCAGTTACATTGTGACATTTCTTGGTTCATTTCAGTTAAGCTTACTTATCTCATCATGTATCAGATCGTCCTCCATCTTTGCATACCTAGGAATTTTTTGCTGGATGCCAGACATTGTGAATATTACCATGGTAGTAGTTAACATTTTGTATTCCTGTAAGTTTCTGTTAGCATTGTTAGGGAAGATGGTTTAAGTTTCTTGAAAACAGTTTGGTCCTCTCAGATCTTGCTTTTAAACCTTTGTAGAAAAATAAGAATTCATTTTAAGAGTAATTTTTCACTCAATACTGTGAAAAAACCCTTTTGACTACACAATCCCTTGTCCTCTAAGTTATGAAGTGTTCTTTGGCTGATCCGAAGAGGTACTTTCCTGGCCTCTGTTAGCATCAGGAGCTGTTTTTGCTAATCTTGTCAGTATTTGACTCCATTCTCTGGTGGTTTCTTTCCACACATGTACTGTTCAGTGCCAGGTAAGTATTTGGGACCCGGGGGAGAGGGCTGTCTATTGGTTTTTAGAGTTTTCTCTCTGTAACTCTTGTTTTCAGCACTCTGCTATATAAGCTATGGCACCTCGGTTTCTTCTTCTAGCAACCACTCCTTATCTCAGGGAATTTGGCAGCTTCTGCCTTGTTTTCCTTTCCTGCATCCCAGCATAGAAACTCTCTCTAGGCAATAAATGGGTAATCACTGGGCTCACCTTGTTTGTTTTCTATGACTCAGGGGTCGCTGTCCTTCATTACTTGATATCCAGTGTCTTTAAACCATTGTTTCACTAATTGATCCAGTATACAGGAGACAAATTGAATTTGTGTGAGGCGGGGGGGGGGGGGGGGGGTTGCAAACACATCCATTAGTTCTCAAGAAACCATGTTGCCAGCACTGTGGCTTAGCAAGTAATGCCACCTTCTGCAGTACCAGCATCCCATATGGGCGTCAGTTCAAGTCCCGTCTGCCCCACTTCTGATCCAGCTCTCTGCTATGGCCTGGGAAAGCAGTGGAAGATGGCCCAAGTCCTTGGACCCCTGCACCCTCACAGGACACCTGGAAGAAGCTCCTGGCTCCTGGCTTTAGATCAGTGCAGATTTGGCCTTTGTGCACATTTGGGGAGTGAACCAGCAGATGGAAGACCTTTCTCTCTCTGCCTCTCCTTCTCTCTCTGTGTAACTCTTTCAAATAAATTCATTAATTAAAAAGAAAAGAAACCATGTTTAGAGTGTTGATGAGAGGTTTGTTAAGCAGTAGAAAATCCAGACTGAATCATAAAAGCTGTCACATTGCTACCACCAAGAATTGGTCTTCCTTAGCTGCCTTAAGCCTTCATTCTGGCTCTTACACTTCCTTTTTTTTTTTTTTCCTTTAGATTTATTTATTTATTTATTTGAGAGACAGAGTTACAGAGAGAGAGAAAGATCTTCCATCATCTGGTTCAGCCCCCAAATAAATTATATATCAAACTCCCACTAAATTCAACAACAAATGACACATTAGGCATGATCTTGCAGTCTTAACACATAGTCTTGTTCACAAATGCCCTATTATCTACTGTATGCGCTCAGATTTCTCTGTGACAGCTAACTTAATTTCAGAAAGCTGATCTAAAAAATGTGACATAGTCTCTAGTGACCAAATGAGAGTGTTCAGTTGCCTGGAATTTTGTACTTAGCAGACACTTAGTGGAATCCAGGTAATTTGTTACAAAACTCCACATTGCTGGACTTAAAAGGATTTGAGACTTTAAGATACATAAGTAGAATAAAGTAAATCAGTGTATACTAACCTTAAAAGACATTCACGCTATGCTGATAATTTTTCAAAAAAAGATGAATTTCAGAATAACATGTATTATTTCTCTTGATTTTAATATATGCATGTGTATGTATGCATGTATGCTTTCTTATACATGTGCAGAGGGAATGGGATTGTATTCCTGTTTAAATGTAAATAAAATGGTGTGAGGGAGGATAGGGTAGGAAGAATTACTGTGTTCCTAAATTTGTACTTATGAAATGCGTGAAGTTTATATATCTTAAATAAAAGGTTTCTGGGGGGGAAAATAAACATAAAGAAAATGAAAAAAAATTAGAAAATACATCATGCCAAATACCACTAGTCCTGCACCGTAAATACAAAATAAGTTTCATTGGGTAAATTTACAGGCAGAAAATTAACACAGTATATACCTTCTGTCCAAGTTCTCTCCCCACCAAAAAGTATACGTAGGCCCGTTGTAGATGGCCTAGACGTGCCACTGAAAGGGCTATAATCCAAAGACTTCACCCTGTAACATTCTGCACATTTAAAAAGGAGGACAGGGAACATTGGAGGATTATGTAACAACAGCAGAAGAGTCTCTGGAGGTTAGTAGTTGACATCAGCCCATTCTAACAGAACAGAAATAACTTGAAGAACCATCCCTGTTTGTCTCTTTAATAGTGGTCACCTCTGGGATGAGGAGTGGTATAGCAAGAAACAATTAGTTTTTACCTTTGGTATTTTTGAACTGTCTTCATTTATTTCAACCCACATGTATTACTTAGTTATTTGTAAAAATATGCTTAGATTTTTTCAGTCTTATAATAGGTGTAAATTTCATGCTGATTCATTAGATGTAGATCTAGACCATCCATCAAATTTAGATAGGTATGAAAATGCTGTTTACAAAAATAAGCAGCAAAAGTCGATTTTTAAAAATCATTTCTATAAACAAAGATTTACATTCTAGCAATATTATTTGTTCAGATCAAAAATTTCATTGCCAAGGAAGTGTATTCATGCATAGACATGGATTCCCACACATACATCATATATGCTTATGCTATATACATGAAGATACTTGGAATGACACACACACCAGAAGCGATCATTGATGTTGGTTATCATTGTGAAAAGGCACTGAGGGTTGAGAACAAGCAGGGAGATATCCTTTACATTTATTCTGTCATGGTTTGGGTGTAGTTTGTGCCCCCAGAGTTTTGTGTGTTGGAGGCTTGGTCCTAGCGTGGTAGGGGAGCTTTTACGAAGTAGTAAGAAGTAGGGCCTAATGACAGGTCCTTCAGTCATTGAGGACATGCCATCAGAAGGAACTGTGGGTCCCAGTCTATGGCTTCCTATTTAATGATATGATCTCTTTGTCTCACATGAACTCTTGCCATTGCCGTGGCCGTAGCCAGTTGCCATAAGGTGGGGTGGGCATTTCACTAGAACTTCACCATGCTGCTTGGACATCTGGCCTCCAAGACTGTGAACTAAATAAGCTATCTACTCTGTGAAGTTGGCCTGCCTCGGGTGTTTTGTTACAGTAATGAAAAGCAGACTAATACACAGCCCCTTGCTATAGTCTGGATGATTTCCCTGTTCATTTTGCATTCCTTCTTCCCTCCCTCCCTGCCTCACCTCCTTCTGTCCATTTCATTGTAAACAACAAGTATGTTAATGAAGTATAGAAGTTTTCCAGAATATCAGGAAAGGAATTTGCTGTAAGAATAATGAAGACACCTCTAGAAACATAAAATAAATAATTAGAAAGCTTTAAAACTGAAAGAAGAGTATCTAATGTATATTCAGGCAGGGAAAATGATGTGCGTTAAAAGGAAGTTTGTACTTGATTGAATCTTTATAATACTTGCCAATAGGTTCAAGTACATGATTTCTACAAGCATAAGAGCAAGTGCCCTTATCTTGTTGCCAGAATGTTCCTCCTAAAAGCAAATCTTTTTTTGTTGACCTCATATTTGGAGTGGTGTCCATTGCCTAAGAATAGTGATATATATTTATTGCTTTATAATTCACATTACATCACATCAAAAGGGACATAATTTCTAGTTGCCTCATCTTTAGTGATACTGAGGTTAATTAGTGAATACAGATGATTATGACCTCTTTGTACACAAAGGACTTATGTTAGAATTCTTTGTACAATTAAAGTTATTGTTTTCATCTATCCATGATGTTTGTCTCAGAATTAGAAATAAAGTATGGTTAATAAATGAGTTTTGTTAAGTATTAGGCGATACTGATACCAAATTCTTTCAGCAAATATTTGTTGAGCACCTGCTATGTCAGCCATCACTAGAGATTCTGGGAATAACCAGTGAATGAGGCACTAAAATACCTGTCCTTTGGAATTTGTGTTGGAGATGGGGAGAAACATTTTTTCCAGTGAAATATATGCTCAATTATAACTACATATGTTGTATGACTCACAAGAAAGGGGATTGTGACCAGTTTATACTGCCTATAGTTCCCAGTCAGATGGTCATGCGGGAGACCCAAAATGGATACATGGTTCTTGAGTGTCTTCTGAAAGTAGCCAAAGGATGGATCAGGCACTTAGTAAAAAGATTCAGATGCCACTTGTGACGCCCATATCCCCTATCAGAATGCCTGTGTTCAAGTTCCATCGTTTCTTCCAATTCCAACTTCCTGCTCATGTGCACTCTGGGAGTCAGCAGGTGATGACTCAACCAGTTGGATCCCTGCCACCCTCCTAGGAGACCCAAATTGAGTTCTAGCCTCTTGGTTTCAGCTTAGCCCAACTCTGGCTATTGGGGACATACTGGGGAGTAAATTAACAAATGAAAGGCCTCTCTGTTTCTGTCTGTTTCCTTGGTTCACTGCCTTTCAAATACCTAAAAAATAAAATTTAAAAAAGGAAGTGACCAAAGTGGCAAGGAAAGGGGCATAAGAACCTATAGGTGAAAGCCAGGTAAACGTAATCAAAAAGTGTCTATTACGGAAGAATGGCTGTGAAGCATGTTTGTGGATAGTTGATCATGTTTCTATATTACACGTATACAAGCACACATGCCGTCCCTTTAGTCCATATTCCTTATTTGGGGGTGGTAAGAGATGGAGATTCTTGGCCGGCGCCGCTTCTCAATAGGCTAATCCTCCGCCTGCGGCGTCAGCACATCGGGTTCTAGTCCCGGTCAGAGTGCCGGATTCTGTCCCAGTCGCTCCTCTTCCAGTCCAGCTCTCTGCTATGGCCCGGGAGTGCAGTGGAGGATGGCCCAAGTGCGTGGGCCCTGCACCCCATGGGAGACCAGGAGAAGCACCTGGCTCCTGGCTTCAGATCAGCACGGTGCACAGGCCACAGCGGCCATTGGAAGGTGAACCAACGGAAAAAGAAGACCTTTCTCTCTGTCTCTCTCTCTCTCTCTCTCTCTCACTGTCCACTCTGCCTGTCAAAAAAAAAAAAAAAGAGAGAGAGAGAGAGAGTTGGAGATTCTTATCTCTTTGCAATTTGTATTATTCTTACTTAATATTGCTTTCTTTCCTGTTATTGACATGTAACAACAAATCTTGGCTGAGCACATAATTCTGGGGCTAAACTCAGTGGGTTCAAAACTCAGTTCTGGCAGTTACTAACTATGCATACTTGGATAAATTCTTTAACCTCCCTGTGCCTCTGTTCCCAATTTGTAAAACATTAATAAATTCCAAATAAAACAAGTTTCACTGAAATAGTTGCTGATCAAATAAGTGAATTACTTTTATTTTTTAAGACAGATTATATTTTATAACATCTAATAAGAAAAAAATAGAAAAGATAACAAAGGAGAAAAAACAGCTTTTACAAAGAAGAAAGGACAGACATTTGGCAGAGCAGTTGACACTCCTTGGGACACCTTATCCCATGTTCGCTTGCCTGGGTTTGAGTCCTGGCCCTGCTTCCAAATCCAGCTTCCTGCTAATGCACACATTGGAAAATAGCACATGATGGCTCAAGTGCTTGAGTCCCTACCACCCACATGGGAGACCCAGACTGAGTTCCAGGCTTCTGGCTTAGCCTGCACAGCCCAGACTGTTGTGGGCATTTGTGGAGTAACCAATGAATCAAAGATTACTCACTCTCTCTCTCTCTCTCAAATACAATTTAAAATTAAATAGCAGTTGTTAAATGTAAAATAAAATAAATGAGCCAGTACTGTAGCACAGCAGTTAAGCCACCAGTTGCCATGCCTACAACCCTTACCAGAGTGTAAGGGTTTCAGTCCTGCCTCCACTTCCTGTCCTGATTGCTGCTAACGCACACCTTGAGAGGGAGCAGATGATGGTACAAGGGCCTGAGTTCCTGCCATCCACGTGGAGAACCCAGATAAGAGTTCCTGGCTCCTAGCTTTGGGCATTTAGAGAGTGGACCAGTAGATGGAAGATATCTCTCCCACGCTCTATGTGGGGGCGGGGGAGAAAGACTGCTATTCAAATAAATAAAAATGAATCAACAGTTAAAATAACATAAAAGTAAATACTAAAAATGGGCAAATAAGAAGCAGTGGTTTAGCATAGCAAGATGCAGCTGTCCTGGACTGGGTTCCAGTCCAAGCTCTGGCTCCTGACTTCAGTTTCCTTCCAGTGATGGCTCAAATAATTGAACTCCTGCCACACACATGGGAGACCTTGATTGCATTCCTAGCTCCTGGCTTCTATGCAGCCCTTCCCCAACCTGGGCAGGCATTTGAGCAGTAAACAAGTGGTTGGGAATACTCTCTCCCTCCCCCTCTTCCTCTCTCTCTCTGTCTCTATCCCTCTGTATCTGTGTGTGTGTGTGTCTGATCCTTCCCTCTCCCCCCTTCCTCACTCTTCCTTCTTCCTTCCCTCTCAAATAAATAAAATCATAAAATAAAAACTGGCAAAGACGATCTGAAAAGGCTACATATTGTTATCATTTCAACATGTACCTTTCCAAGAAAGATGAAACTAGAAGACAGTAAAAATATCAATGGTTGCCAGAAGCAGGGAGAAAGGAATGATAACAGGTAGAGCCCAGGGGATTTTTAGGGCAGTTAGGTGGATACATGTCATCATACATCTGTATCAGCCCATAGAATGTATACCACCAAGAGTGAACTTGAATTTTAACTACTTTGGGTGATAACGATGTCTATGTAGACAGGCTTACTTTCTGCTCAGTTTTGCTTTGAACCTATAACTGCTCTAAAATAAAGATTAAAAAGAGTGGCCGACTCTGGCATAGTGGGTTAAGCTGCCATCTGTAGCACCAGCATCCCATATAGGTGCCTGTTTGAGTCCCAGCTGCTCCACTTCTGATCCAGCTCCCTGCTAATGAACCTGGGAAAGCAGCAGAAGATGGCCCCTGCACCTGCATGGGAGACCTGGAAGAATTTCCTGACTCCTGGCTTTGGATCAGGCCACATCTGGCCATTGCAGCCATTTGAGGAGTAAACCAGTAGACGGAAGATCTTTCTCTGTCTCTGCCTCTATTTCAGTAACTCTGCATTTCAAATAAAATAAATAAGTCTTTAAGAAAAAAAGATAAAAGAAGGAGGGGGATGTCAGTGACTCATTTTCTGTGTAGGTAATCATAACCACCTTTTGTCAGTTTTACAGTTTGGCAGTCATTGAAATTAGTTTTCTCAGTAGCAGGAATATAGCACCTGAAGGATAACTCTATTAATATGGTAAATTCACTTTTCTTTTTTAAAGTTTATTCATTTATTTGAAAGGCAGAGTTACGGAGAGGCGAGGCAGAGAGAGAAACATCTTCCATCTGCTGGTTCACTCCCCAAATGGCCACAATGGCCAGAGCTGGGCCAATATGAAGCAAGGAGCCAGGAGCTTCTTCCAGGTCTCCCACACAAGTGCAGGGACCCAAACACTTGAGCCATCTTCCACTGTTTTCCCAGGCCATAGCAGAGAGCTGGATTGGAAATGGACAGCTGGGTCTTGAACCAGCACCCATATGGGATGCCAGCACTCAGGCTGTGGCTTTTACCCACTACGCCATAGTGCGGGTCCCATGTAGCTTAACTTCTTAACAGAAGTTACTCATTGTAATGTTGAAGAATTTGGGAGAGTTTTCTCTGTGTATTTTATGTGGTAGTTTATTTGCCCCTTTTGAAGCTAGCATTCTCCTATATCTTGTGGCTGTTCAGCATATAATATAATATTGTGTAATTATAATGTATATGAGTAGTTGATAAAGTAGTGGTGCTTGGTAAAGTTCTATGAATAAGACTTAAAATGGAGAGGCTGTTGGAACAGACAAGGATCATAGATAATGTTTGGCATAATTACCACATAGTACCAGAAATGGCCTCCAACATGTTCAAATTGTTGTTAACTACTGTCACTGTCTCTTATTTTTTGAGGTTGTTTGATCAAGAATTACACAAAAAGTAGCATTTTAATGGTGATGGACATATATTTATCTTCCATATGAATGGTTGATTTGTTACATGGGCAGAAAAATTCACTTTTATAATAATAACAGCTCAGTCTAACCTTGCCAAGTGCTTAAACCAGGAAGTCTATGTTATGGTTAATTCTAGAAAAATTCAGTTAACATGGACCTGGGACTGACTGTATACTATAATTTTTCATTTAAAAGCTGTTTGCAAATCATGATACAGGTTCTACACACACACACACACACACACACACACACATAACTAGTACTGTTATGCCATTGAACCTAATCAAAAATAACTTTTTGGGTAGTTTTGAAGGTGAAATAATTTGGAAGCACTTGAACTTGAAATTCCATTCTCTGACTCTAATCTCTGTGCTTCTGGCTGTCCCCAGGCCTTTCATTCCCATTAAATCTATATTTTATCGGTATTCATTATGAATCCCAACCTCATAAGCTCTTCATATTTTACCAGTCTCTCAAGCCACCTTGCCCCCTGGTTTAAGTTTTCTTCTACCCAGTCTTGGACAGACTTATCAACCATCTGAGTATTGCAGTTCATTAGCCCTCTAGATTGCCTTTTTTTTTTTTTTTTTTTTTTTTTTACAGGCAGAGTTAGACAGTGAGAGAGAGACAGAGAGAAAGGTCTTCCTTCCGTTGGTTCACCCACCAAATGGCCACCACGGCCGGCGCCACACCTATCTGAAGCCAGGAGCCAGGTACTTCCTCCTGGTCTCCCATGCAGGTGCAGTGCCCAAGGACTTGGGCCATCCTCCACTGCCTTCCTGGGCCACAGCAGAGAGCTGGCCTGGAATAGGAGCAACCGGGACAGATCCGGCACCCCAAGCAGGACTAGAACCCGGGGTGCTGGCACCGCAGCCGGAGGATTAGCCAAATGAGCCGGCCTCTAGATTGCTTTGTTACCAAATTCATCCATCAGGCTTTTCTTGACAATCCTTACCTTTAGTATAGTATTTTATAATCAGGTAGTTACTCTATAAATATTTAATAAAAGGTAGATGAGAGAGAGAATTCTTTGGTTTTGCGGTAACATGATGAAAAATTATTAAAGAAGTCTGTTACCTGTGCTGCTTGGAAGCATTGCAAATTCCTATTTTTGAACATCAACCATGCTCTCACTACTGTTGCCCAGTAAATAGAATCTATCCTATTTTCCATTATTTCCATTACAGATACTTCCACTTCCTTAAATCATCAGTTCTCGTATCCGTTTCCTTTCCTTATTACAGTTAAGCCAAACCCCTTGGTTTCCTCAAACATCCTCCACCTAAGGATTTTTCAGTCTCTTCTTTTAGTCTTTTTCCCTCTCTTGGTCCCTTTTCAATATGTGTACGTATGTGTGTGTGTGTGTCTGTTTAAAGATTTATTTTTTATTTATTTGAAAGAGTTACAGAAGGAGATAGAGACAGAAATAGAGGCTTTCCATCCGTTAATTCACTCCCCAGATGGCCACAACAGTTGGAGCTGGCCCAATCAGGAGCCAGGAGCCAGGAGCTTCTTCCAAGTCTCCCACGTGGGTGCAGGAGCCCTTTGGCCATCCTCCACTGCTTTCTCAGGCACATTAGTAGGGAGTTGGATCAGAAGTGAAGCAACTGGGACTTGAACCTGTGCCCATGTGGGATGCCAGCACTGCAGGCCCGGCTTTAACTTGCTGCACCACAGCACCAGCCCCACATGTGTTTTAATATATGTATGTACATATGTGCATGTGTGTATTTTAGCATATATATGGCGGGAATATTGACATAGGTAACATTCAACAGTCTTTGTGCTTATTTCTTCTCTCCTCTCATTAGCCATGCCCTTCCTCGGTGGTCCTGCACGACTTCTTAATTGACAAACTTTTATTCTCAGTGCTCGTCCAGTTTGATTTATCTATGGCTTGACATTAGAGACATTCTAGAAATCATGTTCTCTTTTTGCATTATAGCACTTTTCTTCCTAAGTCTTGTTCCCTAACTCAGGTGGCTCCTTAGTGTATTAGTTGATACATTCATTTTCTACCAGTCTTTAAGTATAAGTCCCTCTCTTTAACAACAACAACAAAATCGGGGTCAGTACTATGGCGTAGTAAGTTAAGCCACAGCCTTCTGTGCCTTATGGGCACCAGTTAAAGTCCCGGCTGCTCCACTTCCAATCCAACTCCCTGCTAATGGCCTGAGAAAACCAACAGAGGATGGCCCAAGTGTCTAGGCCCCTGCATCTGCATGGGAGACCCAGAAGAAGCTCCTGGCTCAGTCTTCCCCAGCACTGGCCATTGCAGCCATTTTTGGAGAGAACCCACAGATTCAAGGCCTTTCTTTCTGTGTCTTCCCCTCTCTCTCTAACTGCATTTCAGATACATAAATAAGTCTTTAAAGTAAATACCTCATGTGTCTAACCCTTGACTCTGCTCTTAGACCTCAGCACTACTTATGAGAACAAAAATCATTGAGTTTCTTATTTAAAACATACATTTTTGGGGTCCAGTGTTGTGACACTACAGTTAAGCTGCTGCCAACAACACCAGCATCCCATATTGGACCACTGGTTCAAGTCCTGCCTGTTCTGCTTCCAATCCAGCTCCCTGCTAATGTGCCTGGGAAAGCAGTAGAATATGGCCCAAATACTTGGGCCCCTGCCACTTACATGGAAGATCCAAATGGAGTTCCTGACTTCTGTCAGGCCCAGCCCTGGCCACTTCAGCCATTTAGAGAGTGAACCAGTGAATGGAAAATCTTTCTGTATTCCCCTCTCTCTATCATTCTGCCTTTCAAAAAAAGCAAATACGTCTTTATAAAATGTTTGTTTCTGGTCCAATATTTGACACAGTAGTTAAGATACTGCTTGGGATGCCCGCATCTCAGAGTGTCGAGATAGGACAGTTCAAGTCAGCTCTGTTTTTCATTCCAGCTTCCTGCTAATGCACTCCCTGGGAGGCAGCAGGTGGTGGCCCAAGTATTAAGGTCCCTGCCACACACATTGGAAACCCAGATTGAGATTCAGGCTCCTGGCTTCAACCTGGCCCAACCCCAACTGTTGTACACATTTGGAGATTAAGCTAGTAGTAGATGGAATAGCTCTCTCTCTATCTGTCTATCTGTGTGTGTGTGTGTGTGTGTGTACCTTTCAAAGAATAAAATAAATTTAAAAATAAATATATGTTCTAGGTCTTCCCTCAGAGAGTGGGATTAGGTAGATCTAGAATGATATGCAGGAATCTACCTTTTTAACAAACACTAATAAAGTTGATGCAGCACCACACTTTGAAAAAATATTACTCTATAAATCTTATATATTGTAATTCCCATGCTGATTACTCTCAAGTATTTTAACATCCTTCTCTCATAAATTTTCCATTTTCCCTGTTACATACTTTGAGAATCTCAAAGAGAGAACTAGTGCTCATAATCAGGTAGCACTGGGGCCAGCACCGTGGCATAGAAGATTAAGCCTCCTCCTGCAGGGCCTGCATCCATATGAGTACTGGTTCCCGTCCCAGATTCTCCAGTTCCAATCCAGCTCCTGCTAATACACCTGAGAAACCAGCAGAGGATGGCCCAAATGCCTGGACCCTAGAAGAAGCTCCTGGCTCCTGGCTCCTGGCTCCTGGCTTCGGCCTGGCCCAACCTGGGCCATTGTGGCCATTCAGGGAGTGAACCAGCAGATGGAAGTTCTCTCTCTTGGGGCTCTCTCTTTCTCTCTTCCTTCTCTCTCTATTTCTTCCTTTCAAATAAATAAATAAATCTTGAAAAAATAAAGTAATACTAGGTAGCATGCACTTGCTTTTGGCTGTTAAACAATAAAATACTTTTTTATTTTTTATTTATTTATTTATTTGTTTTCTGACAAAAACACTGATAGGGAGCTGTTGCTCCAGGCCTGGTTATCTTTGTACCACCACAATCTTATTAGTCCTGGCCCCTCTCTTCCAACCCCCTGGACCTGTCTAGAACTCAGCAACGAAGAGGTTATACCTGACACCAGAGTTTCTCTGGGATCCTAGTTGATTGAATTCTATCAGTTAAATCTTACCCACTAAATGTGATGTTATTAAGCCTATGGGAACGTGAGAGAAGGAACTGGTTTTAATGGAGAGGTTAGTAAGTTCAGCCTATAGGATGATTTTATCTACTAAAACAGTTGGATGAAGTAGCCTACAGCACGTCCAAGACTGTGCTTTCTAAATAACACCGAGCATCAGAATCTGAAGCTCAACCCTGAGAGATTTCAATTCAGTAAGACTGGTGTAGTCTCTAGAGATGACTGGTTCTTTAACACTTTCCCAAGTGATGGTGGACACACAGGTAATACTGAAGTGGCACCCATATTGGACTGCAGGTAGGCATTTGACATCAACAGCATAACCAAAAAGACTAACCAATGACACGTGGGTGATTCAGTATAAACTGTCACTACTATATGATATCATGTATATGTGTTTTATATACAGAAAGAAACTTAATGTCAAATTCTATTCAACAGAATATATTTTGTCACTGGCGAGAAAGAGTTCCACTTCTAGGAGTCTCTGTGCTTCTACAAGAAAAGTAATTCCGCATTTAGGAAAGACATAATAAAAAAAAATTACATTTATATATTTTTTTTAATGTTAAGAGAGGAGCAGGCTTTCTGGCACAATGGGTTAAGGCCCTGCTTGAAACACCCACATCCTATATCAGAGTCCTGGTTTGAGTCCCAGCTATCCTGCACTTCTGAACTGGCTTCCTGCTAAGTGTACCTAGGATACAGCAGAAGTTGGCTTAAGTACTTGAGCTCCTGCGAACCATGTGAGAGACATGGATGGAGTTCCAGGATCCTAGCTTTTACCTGGTCTAACCCTGGCTCTTACAGACATTTGGGGAGTGATCCAGCAAATCAAAGATACTTTGTCTATCTCTCCCCTCTCTTTGTCACTCTGCCTTGTAAATAAATAAATAAATAATAAAGTTAAGAGACAACATGTGATTTTACATTATCATCCAAGTACAAGTTAAATTAGTGTTTGAAACAAAATACATGATTATGTTTTAGTCAAGTATGGCTTTTCTCTGAATCATATGTACAGATTATTGAAACAAAGGGAATAACAATTCTATAAAATGTGTCATGGGTTTAATCCTGACTCATTCATTGCATATATGATTCCTGAGTCACTAATTACTAAGGCTTTCCTATAAGGAAGAGATTACTAACAATAGGCAAAGTGAGAGATTGTGAAACTTTTTGAATAATATTGTTATAGGTACAGAAAGACCTTTTAAAACTATACTGGAGTACTTATTTTCTGTTAAACTACACTTATTTCAGAAATAGAAATTATCATCACTTTTCATTGAAAGAAAGGTTTATAATTTTTTTCCTAAGGAATGAAATTGGATTTTGGGTAATTAAGCCTATCAACAAGCTTACCTAAAACTACAACACTAGAGTAATTCTATTCAGAGAGTAAGGGAAGTTATGGGTTGTATATGAGAAACTCCTTTGAAAGTAAAGCTTTTGTCCCTTTATTTTATTTATAATACTGAAACCTAACTTACATAATTGCTGTCATGAAGAAGTTGAACTGAAATGCTTAAGATTGTTGTTAGGCAATAGTGTGTGTAGTGGAAAGTAGATTTGATACGTTTTCAATAGCTCATACCAGGCTGAAGTTAACTACAGTTTGTAAATGCTCTTAGTCTTTCCTTGCCACCCTTGCCCCCTGCTCCACCCAAACTGCACACATGGGCTATTCTGCACTTTAAAACACAAAGCAACTTGTCAGTTCAGTTCATTCAGTTAGGGTCAGTTCTGTGAAAACAAAGTCAAGGCAATTGTTTGATTTAATTGACTAGAGAAACTGGTTATTCGAGTTACTAAAACTTAGTTTTATTTTTGTCCAGCTGCATAGTTGAATGTTCATAAAGTTACTTAGGAGGATAAGATTCCAGTGACATTGTAGTAGATTTTAGAGAATGATTACCAAAGAAAAGAAAAGGCACGCTTAAACCAAAACCATAGAAAATATTCATGGTATTTTTTTTCTCTTTGGCTCTGTTTTTACTGTATGTTATATGTTGTGTCTCTAAAAAAGAAATCTTTCCTTTCACTATCCATTTCCTTTTCTTTGAGGAATTTTTTTCCTGGACTCGCTTTAATATAACCAGAAGAACATTTTCAAATGTAATTGAAGTGAACTATTTAAATACTTTTGCAAAATAGGCCCCCACCTGCAAGTAGACATTCTCTGCCAGTTGATTAACAATCCCCTAACCCCCTCCGTGGCTTCATATTCCTCACTATACCCACCTGGACTCCTGGTTGATGACTTTAGCAATGTTTTCACCTTTACCCTTGTTTCTTTGTGCCTCCCACTGTACCCACCACACTGCTTTCTGACCCTTCATGTTGTTTTATTTAATGAGTGGGGGGAAAAAATGGGCTGCCAAAATAAATTATATGTGACTAAGGCTTAATTTTTTGAAGTGTATAGATGTCATAAATGTAACTCAAATACATTGATTCATAAATATAATGCAAATACAAATCACTTCTTATCCCAGAAGAAAAACACAACTTTAGCCTCAATTGAGCTTGTTAGCAATTTTGAAGGGAAAAGAGGGAAAGCTTTTAAAGCATAAATTAAAAGCTAGAAATGTATTGCCACCAGCACAAATAAAGATCATAGAGTAGTCAGGAATTCTGTGATTTTGTTCTGTGTAATAAACACCTTCCTGTCCCTTCACACTTAAAACAGATACCGACTAATTTCATTGTGACTGCTCAGTTTTTCAAATCCAACTTGAGAATACGTTTTTCAAGAACTTATTATGTACCAAAGAAGCGATTACTGACACTGACAATTCAACATTTAGTCGTGTAGTGACATACATTTTACACTTGCTTAAAGAGAAAAAGATCGAAAATAAATTGGGAAAAAAAATCATTAAGGTTGAGTGGTATGTAAGGTGCTTAGGAAAGAATTTTAGACTTGAGCCTTGAATAGTTACTCCCCTAACAAAGAAAATATTAATGTGGGAAAAAACAGGGGGCAGACATTTGGCACAGCATTTAAGTCGCCTCTTAGAACTCCTGCACCCCATATAGGAGTGTCTGGTTTTAGCCTCGGCTCCTCCACCTCTGATCCAGCTTCCTGCTAATAATGCG